>NC_045766.1:4425000-5746666 GCF_008692025.1 Phocoena sinus
TGTTCTCCATAGTGGCTGTATCAATTTACATTCCCACCAACAGTGCAAGAGGGTTCGATAAGGGGCCCTTTGTATGATAATTTCCAGGACTGGATTGAATGAGGTGGCCATGCAGAGTGAGCTGTTGGCTGGTCAGATCTGAAGGAAGCTCTTGTCTACTTCTACACAGTAATGCTATAGGCCCAAGTTTATTCACTGAAGAAATTCAAATCACAGATGCATATGCTGGGACTGATGGAAATGTACTAACACACCTGTTACTGAAGTTTTCCATTGCACAGCAAGGGACTGTGCACATTGCTTATGAGGGACATCGTATTGAACGTGGTATTGTTACCTACCAGGGTTCTTGGTCTCCTTAATGGGTAGAAATTGACAAGAGACCAGACAAAAAATTCAGGCAAGACTTTATTGGGGCCCCTGCTGCAACAGAGGGAAGCGAGAACAAGTAACAGTTTCCATTGCTTGCTCCCTGAGGTGGGGGTGAGCTGGTTCCTTATATGGGGGGGAGAGGAGGGGCGGGTCCAGGGGTCAGACTGGAGGTGTGGCTTAGGTGGTCTGCCCGCCCCTTTGGTGGTGTTGAGTGTAGGGGGCATGCACAGTGCCCTGCTTTTGCTCCTGGCTCTTCAGGAGTAACAGTTGGGTTTTTTTGGTCTTTTTTTTTGTACCTTATTGTCCATAACTTGCCCCACCTGTGCATGCACGCAGTTATTTTTAGTCCCTTATAGTTTCTTTGTATTTTGTTGCTCAAGGAGATGTTTGTCTAGGTGCAAGCACTGCAGGAAAGGGTCCCGGTCCCAAGGTCCCAGCTTGTCTCAGTGTGAATTGATTACATATTGTCATGAAACATAAATAAATGATTTTTTTGTATATTTTCTTAGTTTCCCAGATTTTTGGCCACCTTGTAGAATATTCTTTCTTTTCTTACACAATTATCAAGTTTCTTCTATTTTTTTTCTCAGTCTCCAAGTTGGCTTCTTCTGTGGCATCTTTCCTGGTAACTTAGCCTGGAATAATTTGCTGAATCTACATAGAAATTATTGTTTTGTTTGTGGTGGGATATTTCCAAGTATTAATTAATAAAAGTGATGTCCTTCCTATCAACTTCAATTATTTTCTTCATTTGCAACCCCAAACATCCCCCACTTCTGCACCCTGCTTAGAGAATTAAACGTAAGTGTTCAAGTACTTTTCCAGATGGTAAGTCGTAGAGGCACAGCATTTAAAGCACTTAATATAAAAAGGAATGGGTAGACATTTGGAACGTAAGTTTTCCTTTTCCCAAGACTGGCTAATAATCCATGGGCTGGAGAAGAGAAAGAGAGGGATCATATGGACGAGAGAGTAATTAGAAACTTCACTCAAGTTTTAACCTCATGACTCGCTCTCCTTTGAAAGCAGCTGGCTTGTTACCTACTGATCATAAAGGACATGTGAGGCTGATTTGTGCCTCGAGATTTTTCTCATCAGCATTCTTCGAGGACAACCCTCTTCCAATGGCCAAGAACTCTACTAGGATCCATTTCAAACCCGCTGTAAAAAACACCAGTTATGTATTTTTTTTTAACGTTTCTTATTTCTAACTGGCTGCAGAATGATACTTTTTTATAACAGAATAAAAATGAATTGCTAGAAAAATGGAATGAATAATACAGAGACATTAAAAAGTCAAGTCCCCACATCTTCTCAGAATCAGCAGTCATAATATTATCCTGTCAAATCACTATAGAAGTTTTTAAGTAGTAACTTGCAATGGCTGAATTGATTTCATTTTGACAAATAGTGTCCAGATTAGCATTCTTCTGTGGACCACACTGTTCTAGGTAGTCCCTGAGGTCAAGTGTGGAGCAGGGACAATCAGAGGTGGTAGAGGACCGAGAATGCTGTCACCTGGCATGTGTCACTGCCACCATATTGGGGTGTGGCTGGGCACGCTGGTAGTTCAGACAGCCTGCCTGACTCCACTGCCAGGGAACAGTGGTCCAGCAAATGCTCTGTTCATTCATTTAATACTTAATCGTGAATTAGTGCACAGTTCGCTTAACACTTAATCGTGAATTAATCTCTTCTTGGGAGATTTATCATATAGTGGTCTTAAAATTTGTTTTAAAAATATTACTCTTTATCTCCTCATTTTGACTTTATTTTCCCCCGAAAGATCTTAAGGTTCTTGGGGTGAGACAGTAAATTTTATTTTTCTTTGCATGTCCCACCTTTTCTAGTACACCACCTTCCATAACTGCTGGAAATCATTTGTTTGTTTTGATTAAGCAAAAAAAGCCAATCAATTCTGAAGAACACATAGCAAACTTTAAATTGTGCAGATAAAATATAACAGCCCTTTGGGTTATTTCTGGTGTTCTGAATTGTCTCCTGCCTACCCAGGTGCAGAATATTTATTTAGGCAACTAAAGAAATGTGGAGTCATGAAGGACCTTGACTCTTCAAAGCTTTAGTTTGTTTCCTCATCTGTAAAGTAAACATAAGAGCACTTTTAGGTTGTGTTCAAGGCTAAATAAAATACTAACTATAAAGCACCTAAAATATGCTCTGTACATAGCCATTGCCCAAGAAGTATTAGTTGCCCGCTTCTTAGCAGTACTATTTTAAATGCTTTGCTCTTACTGCAAACAGTATGCAATATGGGACTGTTAGTAAAATGACATTTTTTTTACATATTGATTGTATGCACACAAATATAGCTACTTAATAAAGAGAAAATAGTTCTTAAACTCTAAATTCTAGCTTTAAGGGAAAGACAAAACTACTGCATGACAATGATAATATACACTTCCTCCCAGTGCCAGGTTTATGATACTTTCCCTACACATAAATTCCCCAAAGAATCTTGTATCCCTACGGAAATCATCTTAAGGAGACACAAATCTCAATTTTGCCTTTGGGGACACCAGGAATGTGGACCATCCTCTTCCCCAGAGGACTGTTAGTGGTGACTTGCATTATTACCTTAGCCAAGATCTCAGCATCTGAGGGTGTAATTTCCCATTACGACTTACTTGTTTTTCATAAATAATGGAACTTGCATCCTCACGTTAACCGTATCGTGAATTCACAGTTCTCATTCAAGGCTATAGTAGTGATAGGGAAAAATGGGTGTGTTTGTGTTCATGTCTTAGCTTTAAATTTGCTCTTAGGAGCAAGTAGAACACAAAATCAAGGATGTTAACTTCTTTTGTGTCATTTTTCCATTGTTGCTAGTAGTTCCTTGTGTTTCAGTGTCACCCTTGAGTTTGCCAATTTATAGTTTGTTGTTTTTAAGGCTAGAAAATACATATGAATGGGGTTTCAGAAGCAAGATAGATGTAGGTGTAGCCTGGGGGTATTTTTCACTCCTTTTAAATTGCCTAGTCCCAGGGTAAGTATCCCCATGTTCATGTTCTAACTGGGCTCTGTATGCTAAACACTGAGAGCTCCTTTCCCTTCCAAATCTGTCATTGGCTTCAACAACACAAATCAATTACTTTTGACTCTACAACTTTATCCCTTCTCTTATGTTTTTGAACTTTGACTTGCAAAGTTTCTTACACTGTAAATTGTTTCTTCTTTGTCTAATGACTCATGGTTTATTTCTTTGGATGAGGAAGAAGCTCATTTTATAGGGGTTGGCAGAATCCAGAGATTGGGAAAATTAGAGTTAAGCTGTTTATATAGATTCATGTCATGGAAACACAAGATGTTTATTTCCTAAACTGAGGCCACAGGCTGTTTCACTCTCAGTGCAGGGGACTAGCCCACAGCTTTAGGACATTGTACTACTCAATAGTTACTGATTACTTGCCCTGGTCTGCGTGAGCAGTCACCTTATGAACTGTATTTTAAAATATATTTACACAGTATACAGCTAAACTTTCAATCAGCTATATGATTTCCTGACACTGTTTTAACACACAATGCTTCTAGGAGAAAGCCTGGATTTCTTTCTCTTTTAAACATTATTTGGAAATAATTTTAGATTTATAGAAGAGTTGTGTACTCAGAACAGAAACTTCCTGTGTATGCTCCTCCCAATTTCTGATATGTGAACATCTTACATAACCTTAATATGTTTTTCAAATCTGAGACATTAAAATTGGTATAGTACTATTAACTAAATTATAGGCTTTATTCAGATCTTATCTTTTTTTTCCCAGTGATATCTTTTTGCGTCCCAAGAGTCCAGGATACTGTGTTGTATTTAGTTGTGATTTCTCTTCAATCTCTTCCAATCTGCAAATGTTCTTCCATCTTCCCTTGTCTTCATGACCTTGACATTTTTTAAGAGTACTGGTCAGGTATTCTTGTAGACTGTCCCTTGTTTTGAGTTTGTTTTCTCCTAATTACACTGGAGTTATTGATTTGGGGGAAGAATACCACGGAGGCCAATTCGCCTTTTAATCCCTTCATAGCAGGGTTTACATAACATCGGCATAGCCTATTACTGGTGATGCAAATCTTGGTCATCAGGTTAAAGTGGGGTTTGCCAGATTCTCCACTGTAAGGTTACCCTTCCCTCCCCACTTCCATACGCTGTTCACTGGAAGTGAATCACTAAGTCCAGCTCACACTCAAGGGCAGGAATATTAACCTCTACCTTCTGGAGGGAGACAACAAGGAATTTATTGACAAGTGTTAAAGACGCCACAGTAATTAATATACGTCAAGGATTAGCACATGTTTCATTTCTTCTTAGAGTTTTGTCCACTATTTTTATTATCTATGCATGGACTTTGCCTGCAGTAATTACCCTCTGGTGTTCCAATGGTGTGATTTTCTATTTCTTTCATTCCACTTACATTTATTATTGAAATTCTTCTTTAGAGAAGATCCAGCCCTTTTGCATTTACTTATGAACTCAGTCATTTTTTAAGATAAGTATGGACATATGGATATTGCTTTATTCTTTGAGTTATAGACAATGCTATCTTTATTAGTTTGTTGCTTAAATTAGTCTAGTTTTGGCCATTAAAAGATTTTTCAGGTTAGCCTCTGTCCCCTTTTGTTGCAGCCCTATCCTTTTTTGTTTGTTTGTTTAAGCACCTCCTCACTTTCTGACTATAAAATACTCCTTGCTCTCATGCCTTTCCCCTGCCCTATGTCTAGAATCAGCTATCTCTCTAAAGGGTCTGCTATGGACTAAATGTTTGTATCCCTCCAAAAATTCATGTGGTGAAATCGAATCCCCACTGTGATGTTATTTGGAGATGGGGCTTTTGGGAAGTAATTAGGTCATGAGAGTGGATCCCTCATGAATAGGATCAACGCCCTTGTAAGAAGAGTTCAGAAAGCTAGCTTGCTGTCTTTCTTGCTATCCGTCTTACCATATGAGGATACATTGAGAAGTCGGCAGTCTAAACCAGGAAGAGGCTCTCACCAGAAGCAGAATGCTGGCATCCTAATTTCAAATATCCAGCCTCCAGAACTGAGAGAAAAAAAAAAAATCCTGTTGTTTATAAGCCACCCAGGCAGTGGTACTTTGCTGTAGTGAGCACTCACTAAGACGGAGCCCCACAGTATCATATCAGAGAATGATACTTAGAAACCAAACTCTGATGCTGGGTGTGCTCACGATGTCATTGCTTTTCATCCTGCTCAGTGTATGGAGCTCAGTTTCCTGAGCTGGAAAATATATTCATGTATATGAATGCACATGAGTGTGTAATATCACTATTTACCTATTAAAGTAAACATGATTTTATATTTATAATATCTGAGTCTAGTTTAGCACCACAGGGTTCATGCCAGCCTTCCTTCTTTGCTTACTTGTGAGTTTTCTCTCTGACTATATGAAACATGGCTCCCACCAACTACAATCTATATAATTATTTGTATAATTAAACTAAGCTCTAAACTACATGAAAAGTAGTTTCAGAGTTATGAATCCATACAGTGTTTATGTACAATTCATTTTATGTTTAGTCTTCCGGTGTTTCGTCAAAATGCCATTTTCCAGAAGGACTTAGATCTACTCCTTTTTTCCCACCCCCTACAGAGAGGTCAGGTTCAACAATTGCAGTATATTTAGATTCACTTTAACAATCTGCATTCTGTCCCAGGATCTTCTGCCATCGTTTCCTTTTGTTTTCTAATAACCGCATATCAGATTCACTCTCTGTGGTATAGAGTTGTATGGGGTTTGAAAAATTCATAGTCATGTATCTGCCACCAAGCCAGCATACAGAATATTTCCATCACCTTAAAAATTCCTTGATGAGGGGGAGTGGTGCACGGTTGGTCTGTTTACTACAGAGGCTGAGGCCTGTCTGACTGTGTGGGAGAAGCTGCCATATGTTGCTGGTGGGGAGGGAGCTCTTGAGATCTGTTTGAAATGCAAGTTGAGAATCTCTCAATGTTTCCACTCTGAGTCTGTGGCCAGGCCATGTGACTACAGGGTCTTGGTGCTCCGGCCGAGTGTCAGGCCTGAGCCTCTGAGCTTGGAGAGCCGAGTTCAGGACACTGGACCATCAGAGACCTCCTGGCCCTACGTAATATCAATCGGCGAGAAATCTCCTAGAGATCTCCGACTCAATGCTAAGACCCAGCTCCACCCAATGGCCAGCAAACTCCAGTGCTGGATGCCCCATGCCAAACAACTAGCAAGACAGAAATACAACCCCACCCATTAGTAGAGAGGCTGCCTAAAATCATAATAAGTTCACAGAAACCCTAAAACACACCAGAGGACGCAGCCCTGCCAACCGGAAAGACAAGATCCTGCCCCACCCACCAGAACACAGGCACCAGTCCCCTCTACCAGGAAGCCTACAAAAGCCACTGAACCAACATCACCCACTGGGGGCAGACACCAAAAACAACAGGAAATATGATCCTGTAGCCTGTGAAAAGGAAACCCCAAACACAGTAAGTTAAACAAGAGGACAGAAAAATATGCAGCAGATGAAGGAGCAAGGTAAAAACCCACCAGATCAGAAAAATTAAGAGGAAATAGATAGTCTACCAGAAAAAGAATTCAGAATAATGATAGTAAAGATGATCCAAAATCTTGGAAATAGAATGGAGAAAATACAAAAAATATTTAACAAGGACCTAGAAGAACTGAACAGCAAACAAGCAATGATAAACAACACAATAAATGAAATTAAAAATTCACTAGAAGGGGGCTCCCCTGGTGGCGCAGTGGTTGAGAGTCCGCCTGCCGATGCAGGGGACGTGGGTTCGTGCCCCGGTCCGGGAAGATCCCACATGCCGCGGAGCAGCTGGGCCCGTGAGCCATGGCCACTGGGCCTGCACGTCCGGAGCCTGTGCTCCGCAACGGGAGAGGCCACAACAGTGAGAGGCCCGCCTACCACAAAAAAAAAAAAAATTCACTAGAAGGAATCAATAGCAGAATAACTGAGGCAGAAGAACAGATAAGAGACCTGGAAGATAAAATAGTGGAAATAACTACCACAGAGGAGAATAATGAAAAAAGAATGAAAAGAATTGAGGATAATCTCAGAGACCACTGGGACAACATTAAATGCACCAACATTTGAATTATAGGGGTCCCAGAAGAAGAAGAGAAAAACAAAGGGTCAGAGAAAGTATTTAAAGAGATTATAGTTGTAAACTTCCATAATATGGGAAAGGAAATAATCAAGTCCAGGAAGTGCAGAGTCCCATTCAGGATAAATCCAAGGAGAAACACACCAAGACACATATTCATCAAACTGTCAAAAAACTAAATACAACGAAAAAATATTAAAAGCAGCAAGGGAAAAGCAACAAATAACATACAAGGGAATCCCCATTAGGTTGACAGCCAATCTTTCAGCAGAAACTCTGCAAGCCAGAGTGGCAGAACATATTTAAAGTGATGAAAGGGAAAAAAGCTACAACCAAGATTACTCTACGAAGCAAGGATCTCATTCAGATTTGACGGAGAAATTAAAACCTTTACAGATAAGCAAAAGTTAAGATAATTCAGCACCACCAAACCAGCTTTGCAAGAAATGCTAAAGGAGCTTCTCTAGGCAGGAAACACAAGAGAAGGAAAAGACCTACAATAACAAACCGAAAACAATTAAGAAAATGGTAATAGGAACATACCTATCTATAATTACCTTAAATGTAAATGGATTAAATGCTCCCACCAGAATATATAGACTGGCTGAGTGGATGCAAAAACAAGACCTGTATATATGCTTGTCTACAAACAAGACCTGTATATATGCTGTCTACCTACTTCAGACCTAGGGACACATACTGACTGAAAGTGAGGGGATGGAAAAAGATATTCCATGCAAATGGAAATCAAAAGAAAGCTGGAGTAGCAATTCTCATATCAGACAAAATAGACTTTAAAATAAAGACTATTACAAGAGACAAAGAAGGACACTACATAATGATCAAGGGATCAATCCAAGAAGAAGATATAACAATTGTAAATATGCACCCAACATAGGAGCACCTCAATACATAAGACAAATGCTAACAGCCATAAAAGGAGAAATCGACAGTAACACAATCATAGTAGGGGACTTTAACACCCCACTTTTACCAATGGACAGATCATCCAAAATGAAAATAAATAAGGAAACACAAGCTGTAAATGACACATTAAACAAGATGGACTTAATTGATATTTATAGGACAGTCCATCCAAAAACAACAGAATACACTTGTCAAGTGCTCATGGAACATTCTCCAAGAGAGACCATATCTTGGGTCACAAATCAAGCCTGGGTAAATTTAAGAAAATTGAAATCGTATTAAGTATCTTTTCCGACCACAATGCTATGAGACTAGATATCAATTATAGGAAAAAAACTGTATAAAATACAAACAAATGGAGGCTAAACAATACGCTACTAATAACCAAGAGATCACTGAAGAAATCTAAGAGGAAATCAAAAAATACCTAGAAACAAATGACAATGAAAACACAATGACCCAGAACCTATGGGATGCAGCATTAGCAGTTCTAAGGGGGAAGTTTACAGCAATACAATCCTACCTCAAGAAACAAGAAAATCTCAAATAAACAACCTAACCTTACACCTAAAGCAATTAGAGAACGAAGAACAACAAAAAAACCGCCAAAGTTAGCAGAAGGAAAAAAATCATAAAGATCAGATCCAAAATAAATAATAAAGAGATGAAGGAAACAATAGTAAAGGTCAATAAAACTAAAAGCTGTTTTTTTAGAAGATAAACAAAATTGATAAACCATTAGCCAGACTCATCAAGAAAAAAAAGAGGACTCAAATCAACAGAATTAGAAATGAAAAAGAAGTAACAACTGACACTGCAGAAATACAAAGGATCATGAGAGATTACTACAAGTAGCTCTATAGCAATAAAATGGACAACCACGAAGGAATGGACAAATTCTTAGAAAAGTACAACCTTCTGAGACTGAACCAGGAAGAAATAGAAAATGTGAACAGACCAATCACAAGCACTGAAATTGAAACTGTGATTAAAAATCTTCCAACAAACAAAAACCCAGGACCAGATGGCTTCACAGCTGGATTCTATCAAACATTTAGAGAAGAGCTAACACTTTTCCTTCTCAAACTCTTCCAAAATATAGCAGAGGGAGGAAGACTCCCAAACTCATTCTACGAGGCCACCATCACCCTGATACCAAAATGAAAGATTTCAGAAAAAAAGAAAACCATAGGCCACTATCACTGATGAACATAGATGCAAGAATCCTCAACAAAATACTAGCAAAGAGAATCCAACAGCACATTAAAAGGATCATACACCATGATCAAGTGGGGTTTACCCCAGGAATGCAAGGATTCTTCAATATATGCAAATCAATCAACGTGATACACCATATTAACAAATTGAAGGACAAAAACCCTATGATAATCTCAGTTGATAGAGAAAAAGCTACTGACAAAGTTCAACACCCATTTATGATGAAGCTCTCCAGAACGTAGGCATACAGAAAACTTACCTCAACATAATAAAGGCCACATATGACAAACCCACAGCCAACATAATGCTCGGTGGTGAAAGACTGAAACCATTTCCACTAAGATCAGGAACAAGACGAGGTCGCCCACTCTCACTGCTATTATTCAACATAGTTTTGGAAGTTTTAGCCACAGTGATCAGAGAAGAAAAAGAAATAAAAGGAATCCAAATTGGAAAAGAAGAAGTAAAACTGTCACATGATACTATACATAGAGAATACTAAAGATGCTGCTAGAAAACTACTAGAGCTAATCCATGAATTTTGTAAAGTAGCAGGATACAAAATTAATGCAAGATGAATGGTTAAAGAAGATGTGGTACATATATACAATAGAATATTACCCAACCATAAAAAGAAACAGAATTGAGTTATTTTTTGTGAGGTGGATGGAACTGGAGTCTGTCATACAGAGTGAAGTACGTCAGAAAGAGAAAAACAAATACCATGTGCTAACACATATATATGGAACCAAAAAAGAAAAAAAAAGGTTCTGACCAACCTAGGGGCAGGACAGGAATAAAGATGCAGACATAGAGAATGGACTTGAGGACATGGGGAGGGGGAAGTGTGAGCTGTGACAAAGTGAGAGAGTGGCATGGACATATATACACTACCAAACGTAAAATAGATAGCTAGTGGGAAGCAGCCTCATAGCACAGGGAGATCAGCTCGGTGCTTTGTGACCACCTAGAGGGGTGGGATAGGGAGGGTGGGAGGGAGATGTAAGAGGGAGGGGATATGGGGATATATGTATATGTATAGCTGATTCACTTTGTTATACAGCAAGAACTAGCACACCATTTCTAAAGCAATTATACTCCAATAAAAGTGTTAAAAAAATTCTTTGGTGGGGCCATTTTGTAGTCAACACCCTTCTCCCAACTGCTGTCAACGACTCTTCTGTTTTCACTCTAATTTTGCTGATTTTAGAATGCCTTATAAATGATTGCATGCAGCCCCCTTTTTTGGTTTGGCTTCTTTCACTTAACAAAATGCATTTAAGATTCATCCATTATGTTACATGAATAAATAAGAGTAGGATTGCTAGGCTGTATAGTAAATGTATGTATAACTTTATTAAAAACAAAAGCAAAACACCAAGTTGGTTTGAAAGCAGTTGTACCATTTTGCATTCCCATCAGGAATGAATGAGAGGACTAGTCATTCTCCAGTGTTGTCAGCATGTCATATCATCAGTTTTTGCTTGGTTGTTTTTAGCCTTTCTAATCGGTGTGCAGTTGTATCTCATTGTAGTTTAAATTTGCATTTTTCTAAGAACTAATGATGCCATACTACTTTTTATATGCTTATTTGTCATTAATTTATAATCTTCGATGAAGTGTCTGTTCAGATCATTTGCATTTTTTTAAAAAATTAAGTTTTCTGTTTTCTTATTGTTGAGTTTTAAATGTTTTTTATATATTCTCGATACAAGTCCTTTACCTGGATAGAATTGGCAAATATTTTCTTGTAGTCTGTAGCTTATTTTCTATCTCTTAACACTCTTTCATAGAACCGTCACAAAAAGGGCTTAAGTCTGACAGAGTCCAATTTACCATTTTGTTCTTATGGATCATGCCATATCTAAAAAACTTAAGGTCACAAAGACATGCTGTTTCCTCCTCAGAGTTTTATGTTTTTATATTTGACATGTAATCTATAATTAACTTTTAGCTAATCTTTAAAATAAAATGCATGGAATATGTTAGGGTTCATTTTCTTGCCTTTGGATGTCCAGTTGTTCCAGGACTGTCTGTTGAAAAGATTGTCCTTTTTCCATTGAGTTTATAGCTGTGTTTTGATAACTGGGAAACAGTCTCCTAACTACAGAGTAAATTGTTATGGTTTCCATCCTAAATTTAAACTTCTCCCTTAGTGCCATCCACAAGCAATATTCTACTTCTTAGGATGTAAATATTTTGAATATTTGTCTCTCTTCTTAAAAAGAAGCTCCTTTACAATAAATATTACTGTGATAAAATATGAGAATAAGTCTCATATTCAGAATATTCAAGAGTTATCTGTACATTGTGTCTAGGATTGCAAATGATGGACATTGCCTTGTAAAATATGTATTAACCACCGTGTAGCTTTTTTCCAGAGAAAAACGTTGCCTTAAGTATCCCTCACTTCAGCCTCAAATAAGGTAAAACAATATAAAACCATTCTTGCCTCCCTTCCAGGAAAGAAAGGAAGTGGCAGGTAATATTCTTTCCCAAGCTAAAGAAGCCAAGTGAATTCATTAAGGGCCAAAGGGCTGCAGGCTTAGAAATAATAAATCCCAAACTCGAAGCAGACCAATTCAAATGTGTCTACAAGTGTGTAAACACAACATGCAAAATAAATCTTGTCCATGATTTGTAAACTGATTTGGAGATGGACCAAAACTGAATCATTCAGACAAGAGATAAGTCCAAGTAAGAAGGTGAGCGGAGACTGCAAACAGAATAGCTGAGATGAAAGCCAAGAGAGAATGGACAAGGAGATAAGATTTGAGAAATAAATTTGGAGTCAGGGAGGTTGAGTGAGTGGGGACAGTGCCATTTAGAATTTCGTCTTATTTAGAAGACCAGAGCCCTGCCAACTTCCCCACCGTACTCAGCTTTCTTTCACTTTCAGGCTTGTGGTTGGTTTTCTGAGAACATTAGGTGGCACTTATTTTGGGAAAAGAGCAGTTAGGCTAGCTGAGTTTCTCAGAATACAAGGAGCGTTTATGCATTTAATCATCCAGCAAACACATACTGAATATCTGCTACTTATGAGCTCCTCACTGGGTGTTCAGGATTCAAAATATATAAATCTACTTAATTGAACAGGCATTCGCAGGTAGTCTAAAATATGTGTAGGGTGGTTGGAATGTATTTATAATCTAACAGAAACATTGGTTGAGGAAGCGAATTAGTTATACTTCACTTTGACATGCAGCGATAGAAGCATGCACTTAAAATGGAGGTACTGCAAACAAGGAAATGATTAGATCTGTAGAGGTAAAGTTAGGGGGGAATGCTTCAAGGAGGGCTACTTGGAGGAGGTGGCATGCGTGCTGGTTGTTTACAGGATTCTCTCCCTACAG
This sequence comes from Phocoena sinus, assembly GCF_008692025.1. Classification (NCBI taxonomy): domain Eukaryota; kingdom Metazoa; phylum Chordata; class Mammalia; order Artiodactyla; family Phocoenidae; genus Phocoena; species Phocoena sinus. The sequence continues at coordinate 4,438,002 of NC_045766.1, forward strand.
CCTCGTAGTCTGGAGACAGATAATCTAGTAATCATTGTTTAGGTGTGGTGCCAGGGGGATCCTCAGGAACTAAGTGGAAATTCAGCAGGATAAAGGAAAGAAGGAAGAGAAGGGAGAAGGGAGGAAAGGAGGGAGGGAAAGAGGGAAGGAGAGAAAAAGAAAGGAAAACAAGGGAGCAAATGAAAAGAAATACATTGCAATTTGAAAATTATTACTCTGGGTTTCTGGACTGTAGAAGATTTTAAATCTCTCTACCTTTCTATATTTTTTTCATTTTTCTGCTAATGTGTATATTCATTTTTGCGTTGGGAAAACAGTAAAAGTAATTTCTTTAAAGTTTTGCCCCAAAAAGTGAGAAAAGGCTGCAGAATCCTTTTAAGATAGCAGAGCAGAAAGAATGCTTATTTTTAGGATGGAAATCGTGGAGAATTTCTGGAGCCAACAGCAAGAAGGCAGCTGGCACTGCAGTAGTTCCTTAAAAAAAATCATAGACCCACACGCATGAACTCTACTGCTGTACATGCAGCCATGAACTTCATGGCTATGCCACCCCTTGAACTTATTTTCATGATTAGGGAGATGATAGACTTTTTTTTAATCTATTGAAATACTTGCTGAGTTAAAGGATATACCTTTAGAGAGTCAAAGGGAAATAGAAATGATGCAATATGATTTAAATGGCTATTAAAACTCCTCTGCAAAGGGCTCGTGTTGACTGAGCAAAGGCAATAAATGTTTCCACTGTGGAGTTCAGAGAGCCTGAAACCGGACAAGGTAAGCGGCATTCTGCAAAGCACTTGGTACATTTTGAAAATCAGGAAGTTTGCCAACCCCTGAACATTGTGTCATTTGGACCAGACATCATTGTTCAGGCTCAGGGTTTTTTTTCTTGGGTCAGTCTTCCTTGTGCCTCTTGCTGACGTATGTGTGTGTGTGTGTGTGTGTGTGTGTGTGTGTTTGATACACATCTACAGTTTTGAAAGGGAACAAAATTATCTAGCAAGCAAAACTTAAAGTATCCTTGAAATCTTGTGAGTTGTGAATCTGGCTATTTTCTCTTGTTTTGATACATTCTCCTACTTTTTTTTCTTTACTGTAAATAAGCATTAATGATTTGTTGCTTTCTTTGTTATATTTTTTCATCTCAGTGTATGGAAAGTAATGCCAGTAGCTTTTTTTTTTAATGCGGACAAAAGTAAGGGCATGTGAAATGTATGGAAAAATTGAATACAATAAACTGAAGCTTTGAGCTTCAGTTTGAGATGATTCCAACAGGAAAATAAAATTGTTCAAATGTTATCACCAAATATATTTCTCAAACTACTTAAAAGGTGCTGGAAATAACTAGTTTTAAACTGTTGCCATCTTTTGAGGTCCAGGTGGTTTATCATTTGAAGTTAAATGCCCTCAGTAAAATATGGAGTTGTAATATCGTGAAGATCTAGATAATATTAATTATTTATCATTTCAAAAACTGGAAAATAATACCATTATTGATGGTACTGCCTAATATCTATTGAGCGCTCAGTGCCGCTAGGCACTCTTTCACATTTTCTCCATGGATTGTCTCATTTAATTCTTCCAATAACCTCATGAGCGTAAAGTTATTATTATACACCTCATTTATAGGTTAGGAAACTGAAGCACAAAAAAGAAGCCGGTCGCTTAAGATGGCTCAACTCCGTTGGTAAAGAGAATTCAAACTGTAGAGAACTGAATTACAGAGTCCCAGTAACTAACCATCCAGAGAATTCAAACTGTAGAGAACTGAATTAGAGTCCCAGTAACTAACCATCATATGTATCCTGCCTCAGCCCTTACCACTCTTAAAGTCTTTATGTTCCCTTCCAAGTTTCTCCTTCTATACATACGTATATTTAAACAAGTGCCGTTGTAATGTATATATATAAAAGTTTGTTTGTAGTTTTATTTAACTTAATATTTATCCTGAAATCCTTTCCATGTTATTAAACAATCATTGAATATATATAAGTTTTAGAGTCTCTATTCTGTCATGTGGCTAAACCACAATTTACATCCTCATTCTCACTTAGGTAGGCATTTAGACAACTTCATATTTTTGTTTATGTGTGTAATCCTGAATTTACAATCCTTGTGGCTAAATCTTTGTTCACATCTCTTATCTGTAGTAATTAATTGGTCAAGAATAAAAACATTTTTCAAGTGCAAAAGACCTTGTTAGCTTATTGTAGGACTGTCCTCTGGAATGAGTATGCTTTCCCCTCCGCAGTATCTAAGAATGTCTTTCCTAGAGCTTGCCACCAGTGCCACATACTTAACTCTTTTCAGTTCAGTACGTAGACTGGTTTACAATGTGGATTTATAATAAATATCTTTGATGCTAATGAGATATTATTTTATAGATTTTTTGACTAATGCAGATCCTATTTTGCCTTTTTATATACTTTTTCCATATTTTTCTTTGCATTCTTCATTCTGTTTTTTACATATAAGATTGCATTATATATTAATCACATTCCAAATGATTTTTTCCGGTTGTCATCAGACTTTTAATTTTTTTATTGAAGTATAGTTGATTTACAATGTTGTGTTAGTTTCTGGTGTATGGCAAAATGATTCATATATATAGATTCTTTTTCATATTCTTTTCCATTATGGTTTATTGTAGGATAGTGAATTTAGTTCCCTGTGCCATACAGTAGGACGTTGTTGTTTATCTATTTTATATATAGTAGTTTGTACCTGCTAATCCCAAATTCCTAATTTATCCCTCCCCACCTCCTTTCACCTTTGGTAAGCATAAGTTTGTTTTCTACGTCTGTGAGTCTCTTTTGTAAATAAGGTCATTTGTATAGTATTTTAGATTTCAGACTTTTAACTTTTTTTTTTTTTTTTTTTGCGGTACGCGGGCCTCTCACTGTTGTGGTCTCTCCCGTTGCGGAGCACAGGCTCCGGACGTGCAGGCCCAGCAGCCATGGCTCACGGGCCCAGCCGCTCTGTGGGATGTGGGATCTTCCCGGACCGGGGCACGAACCCGTGTACCCTGCATCGGCAGGCGGACTCTCAACCACTGCGCCACCAGGGAAGCCCTGGACTTTTAACTTTTTAATGGGTTTTTGTTTTTACAAAGTTTAAGTTGTATGAAGCTTTGTTCTCTATTCTTAAAAAAATTAAAGTGTGTTGAAATATTAAACTCACACTGCCAGCCCAAGTTTAAATTCTGTCTTTAGGATTCTTAAACGCCCTCTTATAGCACCCTGCTTACATCTTTGGTCATCTGTCTCTTGTGTTGCTGTGAAACACCGTATCTTCACTTGTCTCAGGACAAGCCACTGTGACAACGTATAGATGGAAGTGTTCAACGGTTGGTCTTTTTAATGATGTTTGGCTTGTACCAGTCAATATGTGTCTATCAGGTAACTGAATGTTCAGCAGGAGTGATCAGGAAGACACTTTACATTACTGAAACCACAGAGTGCTGTCTTCGCTGTAGTAATTGTTTTGCAACATGACTGCAAACTGATCTATTGTTGAAGTCGGTTCTACTGTAAGCTCTTTAATGGCCATCTACATAGAGAAACTCTTCAACACTGAGGGTTTTTAATCAGTTATGATTTCCTATCCAGTGCTTGCATTTCACACTGTCCAAGTTTATGAGCTTCTGTGAGACCTCCTTCCTGTTTTTAATTTCTTCATACACTCTCATCTTCTTAGGTATTCAGGTGTTCATTTGCTTTCTTGCAGTCATCCCATACATTTTGAGACAAATTTTTGGTCCATGAAGAGAGCCATTCTCTTCTGCAAATACATTGCCTACATTTGCTGAAACAAAAGTTTATACATGCTTATCTAGAATTTACCAGTATTGATCCAACCCTGAGGTTCCAGGAGTCCCGTTTGTGTGATTTTTCTCTCGTTCCCCGAGCAGTGTTATCATAATTTATACATTCATCCATTCAGCAAAAGTTTAAAGAAAGTTAGAAGATAATGAAGTAAAGGAACACTACAAAAACGTCGCAGGTATGATTAACCTTAAATGGACCTAGATGCTCAGATAAGCGCAGAAGAAACCATGAGTCAGCTCGGGAAAGCAGGTGTTCAGATTTCTACTGTAGTTTAACAAAATATACTTAACAACGTATTGCAACCATCCTGTTATTTTTTTCTTCACAAATTTTGGGTCAGGAATTGGAGAATGTCTTGGTCGGGCAGTTCTTTTGTGGTCCTGTATGAACTTGTAGTCACTAGTTTGTTGGGGATGAGTCACCTGAAGCAGGTTCAGCTACATCATTGGTGGAGCCCAGTGTAAAAGGAAAGAGTGGGAACCCCTTATTCACAAAGTCGAAAAAAAAGTGCTGTGTTCAAGGTAGAAGTTCTCCTTTTTTACACAGTCTCTATCAACTTGTAATAACATATTTTATTTGCTATTTGATGTCTTTCTGAGTAAAGAAAAAAATTAAAATTTTTGATTTTCAGGATGAGCAGTACCATTCCTCTTTATGTTATGCAATACTGGAGTTAAATGCAAATCTAAGATTATTTAACTCGTGTGCGAATCACTGAAATTAAACGCAATGTGCAGGTCCATGTCAGCACTCTTTTGTAGAGCTATATTTCATAGTATATCAATTTAGGAGAATATGGTCTTTCAAATCACTACGTTACAGAGCAGTATCTAATTGGCAAATATTTGAGATAAACAAAGTAACTTAGGAACATGTGGAGAATATATCCCTTAACCAATCGTAAATGAAATCATTCTAAAGGGGTGGACACCATTTGTGTCATCAAGGCATTGCTAGTCATCACAAGACATGTATAGGCCGAGATGATGGTGGGATACTTTTCCATCAAAGAGAAGAATAAAACAGAAGTTCAGGAGTGAAAAAATCTAAAGCATTCTTGGGGAATAGTGATTCTTTCAGACAGGATGAAATGTATGATTTGGATTTGAAGACAGAATTTGATTAAGCCTACAGGGGAAGACATTACCACGGGCTCAGGATTTGAGACTGTCTTCAAAAGACATTGGTGTGATCTTTGTGGTTTATTGAGCTGCTGAGTCGAACACCCACCACAGCGCATTTTAGGCAATAAATCTGATGGTAGTAAATGGAACGCATTGAGGAGATAAAGTTTAAAATGGGAGTACTGTAGGGAAGGAAACCAGTTGTATCGATAAGACAGCAGAAAAAGGCCTGAGTTCAGATAGATGAAATGGAAATGGAGAATAGAATCGGAATTTGAAAGTCCCTAAAAATAATGTGCTTCCACACCTGGTGGATCTTTGGTGTGAATAGGTGCAGATATATGTATACGTATAGCTGATTCACTTTGTTATACAGCAGAAACTAACACACCATTGTAAAGCAATTATACTCCAGTAAAGATGTTAAATAAATAAATAAGACTTAAAAATATTTGGAAAATTTTAATTTGAATGACTAAGAGATTGTCAGAGAAGTTAGGAGGAGCGGCTGGCAATAGATTGGAAAGTGGATTTGTTTTCAAGTACATGAACTTGGAGGTGGAGCTGTGGGGTGCAGATTAGGACACAGGAGAGTGGAGAGTGTGATGTTTTCACAAAGGAGAGGATACTTGTAGCTTCAGGAAATCATGGTAAATCATGAGCAAGGCAATGGGTTTATTATTATTTTTTTTATTTAACTATAATTGCTTTACAACATTGTCTTAGTTTCAGGCGTACAACTTCAGATGCTTTTCCATTATAGGTTATTGCAAGATATTGAGTATAGGTTCCTGTGCTATACTGTCAGTCCTTTATCTATTTTATGTACAATAATATGTACCTGTTAGTCCCACACTCCTAATTTATCCCTCCCCACCCCTTTCCCCTTTGGTAACCATGAGTTTGTTTTCTGTGTCTGTGAGTAGGTTTATGTTTTGTAACTAAGTTGATTTGTATTATTTTTTTAGATTCCACATATAAGTGATATCATATGATATTTGTCTTCCTTTGTGTGACTTACTTCCCTTAGTATAATAATCTCTAGAACCATCCATGTTGCTGCAAATGGCATTAATTCACTCCGTTTTATGCCTGAGTAATATTCCATGGTATATATATACTACATCTTCTCTATCCATTCATCTGTCCATGGACATTTAGGTTGCTTCCATGTCTTGGCTGTTGTGAATACTGCTGCTGTGAACAGTGGGGTGCAAGTATCTTTTTGAATTAGAGTTTTCCTCTTTTCCAGATACATACCCAGGAGTGGGATTGCTTGGTCATATGGTAACTCCGTTTTTAGTTTTTCAAGGGACCTCCAGAATGCAACCCATTTAATTGCTTCCAAATATTAGAATAAGAGTAAGAGGAGAAAGATTTAGGGGAAGAGACGTACAAGAAGTATTCAAGTAAGTAGGAGAGTAACTAAGCCAGTTCACCCTAGACGTCAAAATAAGAGAAAATTTCAAGAAGGCAGAGACTCCTAGGACTGTATTTGCGACATTCACTGGAATAGTTTCAGTGAAATGGGTCGTGCAGAAGCCAGATGCCGTGGGGCTTATTAATCTAGTTTTGAGGTTATATACACAATATTTTAAAAGTCAACTTTCTTGAAGTATGAATTACATGCAGTCATAGGCACCAGTTCTGTGTGCATTTCAATGAGTTTTGATGAATGTATACATACCAGCATAATAAAGATATAGAATATTTTCATGACTCCAAAGGGTTCTCTTGTGAACCTCCTGGATTCAATTCTCTAACATGTTGTCCCGGGCAACCACGGATTGGCTTTCCTTCGCTACAGGTTACATTTGTCTTTTCTAGAATCTCTTGTAAGTGTAGTCATGTAGTACTAAAGAAGGGAATTTTTTTGTGCCTGGATTTTTATACTCAGCATGACTTTGAGATTCATTCATGTGATTGTATATGTCAGTGATCTGTTTTCTTTTATTGCTGAGCAGGTAGAATATGGTTTTGATCAGTGTTATTAGTGAGGTAAGATGCCGTAAGAGACAGATACAAAAAAATCTCATGCTTTTTTTGGAAGTAGCAGAAATCTAAGGGTGTTTACAAGCAGATAAAAGAATTCAATAGGGAAACTAAATAGATGATACTAAAAAGGAAAGAATTTATTTGAAATATTCCCAGAGGATAAAGAACATTAAAATATTCATCAAGGTTTAAATAAATAAACAAATAAATAAAATATTTTCAAAGGGCCATGGGTTATAAGAGGGAAAAAGCCGTGAAATTAGAGTACCAATGGGGACTTTACTCTTAGAATTAAACAAGCAAGCAAGACCAAAAGAACAGGAAAAAAGTTTGTTTAACAAGACTGAAAAAAGATAAGAAGAGCTTCTAGTTAAAGTAAAAATTTCAGGTTGTAAAGAATATGTCAGGAATTGTGGCAGAGAGAAGATCATGGGGACAATGGCCTATTTTTTTTTTTTTAAGAAAAAGAAGCCATTCTCTGAGTGTGAGAAATGTAGGGTTGGAGTTGGAAATTTGAGGAAAAGGGCTAATACTATTTTATTAACATGAAACATGGAATCAGCTGGTGACTTCTTAGTACAGTCAGCCCATTTCTTATGGATTCTGGTAACATTAGAATACTTATGTTACTTTCCATGTATTTGGAAAGTAGAGGGGTGATCATCACAAATGATCTTGTGTAATTGCACAATGAGTTGCGTCTGAGGTCAAGAATGTGAAGGATTTCAGTGTGCCACAGGAAGCATCATTTAAAACCTAATTTGGGGACCTAAATTGAGAGGGGAAAAAAAGTCCAGGAAATTGATGGATGACAAGAAGAAGAATGGAAATGGAGTGAGGGGAAAAGGAGAAAGAGTGGAAAATCGGAAAACAGCCAATTCATGGAACCTTGGATGAATCGAATGGTCCATAAGTTAGACACCAGTGTGTCCTCTCTGTGACATGGGTCCTTAGGCGATTGATATATTCCTGGGTTGGACTAGAAATCTCTGACAGCCCTTTGGGTTAAGTAACTGGAACAACATATACTTCCTCAGAAAACTCAGAGCTGCCTTGCATTCTGCACCATCCCTTTTCTTAAATCTCCCAGAATGCTCTGTGATCCAGTGCTTTTCTCATTCCTTCTCTATGAAGTCATTGCAGTTCCCACTCTACCACTTGACCTTCGTCCAGTCATGAATAGTCTTAAGGTGAACATTTACCATCATCAGAAGTCTGCAAACAATAAATGCTGGAGAGGATATGGAGAAGAAGGAACCCTGCTCACTGTTGGTGGGAATGTAAATGGGTGCAGCCACTATGGAGAACAGTATGGAGGTTCCTCAGAAAACTAAAAATAGAGCTACCATATGATCCTGCAATCCCACTACTGGGCATATATCTGGAGAAACACATAATTTGAGAAGATACATGCACCCTATGTTCATTGCAGCACTATTCACAATAGCCAAGACATGGAAACAACCTAAATAACTATCGGCAGAGGAAGAGATAAAGAAGTTCTGGTACATATATACAATGGAATGTTAGCTATAAAAAAGAATAAAATAATGCCATTTGCAGCAACATGCGTGGGCCTAGAGATTATCATACTAAGTGAAGTAAGTCAGACAGAGAAAGACAAATATCATATGATATCTATTGTATGTGGAATCTAGAAAAAATGATAGACATGAACTTAACTTAAAAACAGAGACCGACTCACAGACTTTGAAAACAAACTTATGGTTACCAAAGGGGAAACGTGGTGGGGAGGGATAAATTAGGAGTTTGGGATTGACATATACACACTACTATATATAAAATAGATAATCAACAAGGACCTACTATATAGCACAGGGGACTCTACTCAATACTCTGTAATAACCTATAAGGGAAAATAATCTGAAAAAGAATGGATATATGTATATATGTATATAATGGAATCATACATCTGAAACTAATTAACATTGTAAATCAGCTATATTCCAATATAAAATAAAAATTAAAATAAATATATATAAGTAGGGAAGAAAAGATGAACATTGAAAACAGCTATGAGTTCTATCCATTACCATCTACATTACCTATATTAAAGCTCCTGGAGTTTTCCTGTACATATGAATAATGAATAATGGTCTTATTAAATGCAGGTTCTGATTAATTGGGTCTGGGCTGGGGCCTAGATTCTACCTTTCTAGCAAGCTACCAGGATATGCTGATGTGTTTGAATCACACCCTGAGTAACAAGGATCTAGCCTATACTTCTTCATCTTGGCCTCTGCAAGCAGAAATAAGTCAAAGGAGAATGAGCTCAAAGATATGATTAAACATGTGGGGAGATTGAATGGAGAGACTGTTAAGGTCATTGGACTTGTCAGCATTGCAGTGCTCAGAAGGAAAACCAACACAGATGCTAACTCATGCCATATGATAAAATGACAGCTGATGAGGAAGAGGGAGAAGCAAGACAAGAGGGTAAAAAATGTGATGAAAATAAAAATATGACTGACAAGGACGCGGAGAGGACGCTATAACTCGATGACCTAGACTTCAAAAGAGACAACTGTTGAAAGCTTGCCTTGGGAAAGAAAGTCATAGCAAAACATATCATAAACAAATGAAATTCGTCTTCTGCTCCGTAACTTTAATAACAAGTTGCTAAAGAAACACAAAGGAATTATGCCACGTGTTGCCAAGGTTACTGTTTTTACAATTTAAGTGTTTTCTCACCTGTAGATAGGAGAACAAAAGAGCTGAGCTTTGGAAGATAACTGTTGAAGGCTGGATAAAACAGTAATCTTCTAGGGATCAGGGAGTTCTCAGCTACTTTCTGCTGAGCTCTCTTTGCTTGTGTTGTGTAGCTTTCTCCAGTGTCATTCCTTTCCATTGTCTGTTTATGAGTCTAGGATTTCAGTGGCCTGTCATGCTGAGGCCCCATGCTTCTAAGCACCTTGATCACTGCTGGGAGCTTGCTTATAATTTTTGTGTCCAGCTGTGGGAAAAGCAAATGCTCTTGAAAAAGGAATTGAGGGTTTTTTTCTTTCTATAGGATAAAACTTGGAAAAGGGACCATCGATATAAAATGAACAGTACTTAGATAACATTTGTTTTTCTCTTCCATTTCCTTTGGAGAGATAAGATTCTTTTCCACTTATAGTTTCTTTTCATGTTGGATCCCCCAGTGAAGGGACAATGCTGTGCATTTGGAAGTAGTCGTCTGGGTTTTAATTTCAATGGGAATCAGTGGTAGGTCAAGGCAGAGGGAGCGGTTTAGAGAACCCTTCCCAAGCTCTTTCAGATACAGCATAAGGTATTGAAAAGTGGTGTATGTGCACAAGTGTGATTACGGCTAAACTAAACACACTGAATGTGTTAGCATTATGGGCAAAGATCATTTGATAGATGTTAACAAGATCACATTTGTATTAGTCTCGCAAAGAAATGTTTCCTACATTTGAGATGAATGTGAAAATTTGCTATTGCTCTGTCTTAGTTGCGGTTCCATCAGAATTAGACTCGTGACAAGGATTTGAAGTTAAATAGTTTCTTTGGCTGTCGAACCCAGCAGATACTGATGGAGGAATGGAAAAGTGGAACAGAGAGGGCAAGACAGCTTTTGGGGCATGTTATCCTGCAGCTCCACAGTGGGCAAATGTTGCTTGGAGACTCAGGCAAAGAAATGCAGCTGGTCCTTGGACATCGGGCCATTGCACAGTGAAGGAGTAAGGGTGGAAGAATCCGGGTAGGGCACCAACAGTGTCTATATCTGCTACGTACTATGATATAGCAAATTCCAGTTCACGTGTGTCGTCTTTTCCTCCAAGTATATATGCTACTCAACCAGAATTAGTTTTGAATGTAAGAAGGAAATTAAAGGAAGCAGATGATTACTATATGGAATCAGGAATTTAGAGATGTGAAAGTGTGACAGAAACTTTTGGAACATAATCTTAGCTATTGTTGTAAACAGACATTCATTGTTAATTAGAAATCTATCAGACTTTTTTTTTCTCTGGAGAATAAGATATACTAAGGAACATGTTGGTGTGTTTGCAGGGATCAGATATCCTGATGATATAATTCATTCTTTGAGAACAGAAGACAGAGAAATGTGTATTCCAGTTTGGTGATGAACAAAGTTTATAGCCAAAGTGTAGTGAACAGAGGTGAACTGGTGGCTTCTGCAGTGGGTCTCTGGTGCCCTATGGTGGGAGCAGTGCTCGGTCAGTTGAGTTGGGCTGGTGACTTGGTAGGTCTTAAACCTACTGACCAGATTGTCCCAAGCTTCACTTGTTTGTGGGCAGATTAGGTTACTAGGAAGGCTTAACTTCGATTGGATCATGGCATGACTTGCTTACAGAGGTCTTCCACATCTGTTTGCCTCTGCTGTATTGTTTCTTTGGGTTCCCAGCTTGGGCCTCAGTGTATCTCAGCTGTGTTTTCCATGAGTCTGATACCACTTAATTGTCCTTTGCCAGTCACTGCAAAGCTTTGTTTAATTGACTTTGGAGGTTGTCTACCATGGCTTCAGGTCAGAAGGGCAGTCAACTCATTTGAAGTGTCTTGAAGATATAGCATTATAGAGAGGTAGAAGGGAGAATACATGCTTCAAATAAAGATATTTAAATTTAGACATTTTAAAGTACTCACCCAAATAAAATGTATACATGGGGTCTGTGCTAAGCTGGACAGTGGCAGGTTTCTGACTATGACTCCAGTGAAGATTAAAAATATAAGTAAATAAAAGCTCCAGTTTAATGATCTCGTATTGATGGTTGAAATAATATTTCCCTCCTCTGAAATCTACCTGGATTGAATTTACTTACATTTATATCTGACTGTCTCATTATGAATAGCCTCTCTCCTCGTTCTTCTGTTGAGGGTCAAGTTCATGACCAGTTTATCTTTGATTGCCTCAAAATAGGCCAATGCCTTGCATATACTTGAAATGGGCAGGATTTTATTCATTTTTAAAATGCATACCTTCTTTGTACAACTATTTGTGGGGTTTTCAGTGAACCAAGTATCAGGTGCTGGGAATAGGCAGTGTATAATGGTGAATAAAATAGGCCAGGTTCTTGAGTTTATATGGCTTCATTCCAGTGCAGTCGGCTTATGGTAAAAAAGAATAAAAAACAAACCCCCAAAAAACAAGAAAAAATCCCCCCCCAAAACAACCAATCAATCAGTAAAAATATTAGGATACTTTAGGTTACATGAAATTGTATAATCTCTTATAATTTTACAAATAATAATGATTTTTCCAAAATCATTAAGCTACACACACTCAATTTTACATTCAAACTTTTCATTCACTTACTTTCTGTTGACACATTCTTAGGCATCTTTGTTTCTTTGTCTTGTGCATTTTACTTGTTTAAAATTATTAAAGTATATTCAATGCTAAGCCCAGTGGCTGGCACGTAGTATGCTTTCCATAAACAGTGTTTAAGGTATTTGATGTTAAATATATCATGTTCTGCTAACGGTCAGGAACCCGGCCACATACTTGCCAGCCATCCCTATTTAACTTTCATAACAATTCTGTGATATCAGTACAAGTACTACTATCGTCCCCAATTTACAGAGAAGGCATTTGAGGCACAGGGAAATGAAATAATGTATTCAGTGCCACACCATTCAGCAAGTAATTGTATGTGCAGCAATACGTAAAAATGTGTTCCATTTCAGAGCCTACATTCTTAAACACTATACCTCGTAGCTCATATCAGGTCAGTTTGCCAGAAGCAATAACTATACCTATGAGAATTACCAACAATTTCTACAACAAACCATCCAGATATAGAAAACATGAAGGAAAAAGAAGCACAATATATTAAATTTCTCATTAGCTGTCTTATCTGCTGAACATTTATAATTAAAGCCTAAATATTTCCTCCAGAAAATTGAAGGAGGGCTAATGAGAAACCAGAGAAACGAAATATAATTATTGTAAATTTTATATTCAAAACTTTAAATGATATTTTACTAGAAATTATACATTGGTGAAACTATACTCTTGATATCTTTTAAAAAATGGAAATAATGGCATGTCTGTGTTTCTTAACTGAACTTGGATCTGCTCGCTGGACACACAGCAAAGCCAATCTACTGACACCAGGTGGTGGAGGAAAGCGCAGTGTTTATTGCAGGGCCAAGCAAGGAGAATGGGCAGCTCAAGCTCAAAAGACCCAAACTCCCCAGTGGCTTTCAGGGAAAGGTTTTTAAAGACAGTGTGAGGGAGAGGGTCACAGGGTGTGTGATCAGCTCATGCACAGGTCTCTAACTGGTTGATGGTGAGGGAACTGAGTGATGTTTCAAGGCTAACAGTTGTCAACCTTCTAGTTCCAACTGGTCTGGGCTCTATGTGCTGGTGGTCAGCATGTAGTTAACTTCTACTTGCTGGGGTTTTAGTATCTGCAACACAACTTAAGGATATGGCTTAGAATCTTATCTGTAGCCCACGAGAAGGAACTAAAGATCCTTGACTTTGTTTTATGGCTAACCTGTTATTCTTTTCCTCTTGCTTGACCATTTTTTTTGTTTCTGCATTTTCTCACTTTTCTGATTAAATTTGTTCTTTGCATCTTGGGAGGACCTAAGAGGCCAAAGGCTTTCTACAAACAAGAGGTGGGGGATGAAGTGTGAGGGGGTTCTACCTGCATGAAGGTCCCTGCAGGGTCCTGCTTGGTTTCAGCAAGGTGAACTAAGTTTGGGGAAAAGAATCATTACATGAGGGAAGACTTCAGAGATAATTATCAGATGATTAAAACAAAGCCACATGAAAAGGACAAAGTGTGTTGTATTAACTGAGTTATATAATATTAACAGTGAATAAATGAACACTATCAGCAAAAGAAACTCTAACAGTCTCAAGATTTTTATTGTCATTTTTAAAAGGTCTCTTCTTGTTTTGGTAGCAATACAGAGCCATAATTTTATCTTCTAAAGTTTTGAATACTCTAACTTGCCTAGTAATAAATAAAAACTCACATTTTACTTAGCGTTTTCAATTTGCAAAAGCACTTTGACACCTTTTCTTTCATTTCGTTTTTTTACAGCAGCCATGTTGGTAATCTCATTTTACAGATGGAAATACTGAGGCTCAGAGCAGTAAGTGAGTTGCCCAAGTCCATATAGCTAATCCACTGCCCTGCCAGTCTCTGGTTATGCAAGCCCAGTACAGTTCCAGCTATACTAAAAAGCAAGTTCAAAATGAAGTTGACTACTCCACTTCTTACTGTCATTGTCCTTACAGAGACATATGAAGAAACGTTCTTTACCTTTGAGGGCCCTTAATTTGAATATATTTGACCTCATAACTTTCTGTATTTTTATGATAATTTTCTAAATAAGTGAATGCAAATTCTATTCATTTACTAGGCTGTCTTCTGACTTTTTTTTTTCTTTTTAAAAATTGAGGCTGACTGGTGAAGACTATGTAACTTTTAGGGTCAGCAGAGTTGAGGGTGGTTAATGAAATCTTCGGTATAAATAGTTTTGAAAAGGATCCTAGAAAACCTATGGTTTCTCTGTGCATTCATTGAGGGCATTCACATCTCTACTTAGTCATAGAGACATTTCTTTCATGGATATCTTAGAGCCTTGGATGAATAAAGAAGACAAAGCTTAACTTGAATCGATCATACAAAGATTAATTTAATTTATATTTAAACTCAAAATTTTTTCAATCTTTGCACCAGCTTTTTTGTGCATATAGTCTGTAATTAAGTTATTGTCAGCTATGCAGACTACACACCGTTAGACTGTCTCTACGGAGAAGTTAAAAAGAACAGATAAGTTGTCTTTTTTATTAAAAAGATCAAAGCACAGCTACAAAGAAATCTATTTTCTCATAAGCCCTGAAGTGATTAGCAATCTCAGTAAAATAAAGATTTTTATTAGAAACCTCAATAAACCATCATTTATCAAAATTACCTCTGTGAATTTGAAAATTAGTAAAAATTTTCAGTGTTAAGAACACTCAAAGCAATGCTTATCAAACTTTAATATGCATACAGATTACCATATTTATGAATCAAATGTTATGATGTTTGGGATTTGCTTCAAAATAAATGAGATTTGCTTCAAAATAATGGGTAAGAAATAGGAGTATAAATCCAATATGATTAGCCATGAATGGATAATTGCTGAAGCCAGGCAATGAATCCATAAAGTTCATCGTAATAATTTTACTATTTCTATAAAAAAAGTAAAAATAAGAAAAACGTTTATCACTCTAATATCCGATATGTTCATTAAGTGCATATATATGTGTATATATTTATATGTGTGTGTGCACGTGTCTATGTGTGGATATGTATGCCTGTGTATGTTCCTATGTTTCTGTGTATGTGTATACTGTATACACACATACACAATCACACACATGTTGCTTCCAACTAGAAAGCATGGTGAATAAATATTCTGGATCTGATTACTGTTGCTGCAACGTTCCAGAATAAATTATATAGAGACGAAAGGAGACTTTTATTTTTCTGTTCTCTAGAGATTATTTTAATTGTCTATGTGAGAATCAGTTTTTCCCTAAGGAAAAATGGAAGATAATGCATTTTCCAGTAATGTCTTTATGGAATATAAATACACCATACTTATGGTAGTGGGACAAAAATTATTAAAAATTAAATTCTGCAAACAACAACAACACATCCAAGTTTCTATAGTAGCATAGATAATACTTAGTGAAAATGATGATGGTGGTGGTGGTTTGTGATGGGAAGGGGACAGCCAAGGAATTCGGGGATTTAACATTGAATGAGTCTGTAAGAGTTTATATGATTGAGAGGTAAATGGAATTCCTTACAGAGGCAACCACACATGTGAAGACCCAGAAGTATGAAGAATCATGGTGTATATGGAAAATTCCAAGATTAATATGACTTGGGAATGGTCTATATATTAAAAAGTATTTTTAAAATTCTAGAAAAGGAGAGAGATCTAGATGACCAAAGCCTTTTACCTATAGGAGCTGGGTTCCATTGATGGTTTTACGTTGAAAGGAAGTATTTCCAGTTGAGTTTTAGATGGTCATGTTTGCAACTGTTGCTATAAAATTCTGATTGAAATTGAAGAGATTACAGTCACAGATAACTATTGGGAAGTAACCATAACTGTCCATGTCTAAATTAAAGCAGTGGCATTAGAGAATAAATTGAAAGATAATTAGAATATGGAACTAACCCATCACATTGAATGTACTGAGAAAAGAGGAAGAAAGTATTAAAAAATTGACTCTTGGATTTCTTACTTGGGAAAAGGGCTACAGAGTTCAGGCCCATAATCATTTATCTACAATCCCAAAATCTATAAGTCTCTGAAAGCAGGAATTTTTTTATGTTTGTTACCAAAACTCATTTAGTGGAAAACCATTTCTTGAATTGATCCAATACTATTCAAAAATCTTTATGTATTCCACTTACTATAAATATTTATACACTTGATGCAGAAATATTAATGTGTTTAATTATGAGTCATTGCCCTAGAAAGAGCTGAGAGTGTTGTGTAATACATGATGTATATACCTCATTATCATTATAAAATCCAAAATATTCTGTATACTAAAATATCAATATAGCTAGTCCTAAAGACTTCTACTAGGAATTATGGATATATAGTACTATTTAATAAGATGTCATTTATTAATAAGATGCCACCTAGCCTCTTAAAAGGTAAAATAGTTCTATAAAATTCAAGCATGGCCTTCCTGGGCATTACTTGAAGAATAGATTATAAAGTGAATGATGTCAGATTTATTGATCTGACAAAATGATCAATGACTGAGTCACATGTAGACCAGGAAGAATATACTTTGAATTTTCCTATTTCTAGATCTCTGGTGCTTGGCTTGTTTACATTCCCTTGACTAGAATACACATGAATACACATGAAAACATTGAAGGGGCAACTCTGAGGTAGAAATATAAACTAAGATTAAAAATATTAGAGACAACTAACTAGGAGAGCATTGAAAGAGTTCTCTGGTGACCATAGTATTTCAGATGCACCTTTGTAAGAAATGTCTACCAAATGTATTGCAAATTTCAAAGAATAACATGTCTTCATAGTCAGTTCCAGGATACATAAAACAGAAAAAAAAAAAAATCAATCTCAGCCCAAAAAAGAGCTACAGTAAGTACCAGCTCATTACCATATATTTTGTCTGAGTTATGTCAATTGATTTGCCTTGCTTGTAGCTTAAGCTTTGAGACTGTTCAATTGAAATGCCAATCAAAAGAGGAATTATGAAATTATGTTACACTTGTTCCATGTAATTTTCAGTAGTAAATAGAAAGAGTGAGGTCTATTTTTATATACTACTGTGTCAAAGACTAATTGTGCCCTACGGAGTTAAATAGGCAAGGAAGATTTTATTCAAGACTATTGCAGTAGATGTTTCAATTCACCATTGAAACAAAAGATAAGAGGGTTTTGAAGCACTGGAATCAGCTAGTGGAAATAGTGTCTAGCATATTGTGGGGGAGATTGGTGAGTGTGATTAGGCCATCTGTGTTTGCTAATTGGTACTTACCTAAGTTAGACTCCTACAATTACATGGAACCCTGGAGATAGGGGTGCTATGTTTTCTTTTTGTTTTGAATTTTTTGAAACTGAAAAAAAATTCAGGTATAGTTGTTGTACAATATTATATAAGTTTCAGATGTGCACCGTTGTGACTCACAATTTTTAAAAGTTATGCTCCATTTATAGTTATTATCAAATATTGGCTGTATTCCCTGTGTTGTATAATATATCCTTGTAACATTTGTTTTATACATAGTAGTTTGTACCTCTTTATCCCTTACCCCAATCTTGCCCCTTCCCCTTCCCCTCTCCCCACTGGTAACCGCTGGTACATTTCAAAGGGGACATGCTCTAAGAAAAGTGAGGTTGGGGCCCTGTAGTCAGGAAGAAACTTGTCTAAAGTTTAGCTCAGCTGAGGGGGACATTAGTCTTCCTGGTTATCAGGGATCATCTTCACGATGTAATTTTTTAGTGGAAAAAAGTGAGGCTTCTACTGATGGCTGAGTAGATAATTCAGATGAGCCTTTGCACTAAGGAGAGAAGAAATTCTGGACAAAAATCTATACTTTACAGTCTTCTTGAAAGCAATAAAGAACTAGCAAGTCAGTAAAAACTTAGGATGTTGAGAGTCAGCAACAAATATAGAAATATAAATTTTTAATCAGTTAGAAGTGAAAAAGGAAAACAATGGAATAAAGTCCTGGGAGAAAATATGGGCAAATACTAAATTTTGAGGTAGAGGGGACATTTTAACGTGGAAACAATAAAATAAATCATAATAATTTAACCACTTAAGGTTTGACTACATAGATACAAAATATTTCTGAACCATAAAACTATAAAAAAAGAAGCAAAAGGCAATTCTGGAAAATATTTAAATAAACATAAAAGTTAGATAACAATATTGCTGTTATCGGAAAAGCTCTCGGGAATAAATACGAGCAAAACATTCCAATCAAAAAAAAAAGGCAAATAATGTGAACAGGCAGTTCACAAAAGAAGGGCCATAAATGACAGAGAAGCAAGGAAAAGAAACCCAGCTTCCCTTGAAAGCAACTCATTTCAAATTAAAGCAAAATACCGCTTAGCAATTTGGTCCTGAAGAAATACTGAAGAAAAATCAGTAATATTCGTACATTTATAGAGCATCTTGGTATTGTAAATTGGTGCACACTATGGGAAAAGAGTTTTGCAGAATGTTTCAGTCCTTGACCTAGTATTTCTTCTAAGACTGTGTCCTTGGGAAATAACCATAGTGGATGTATGTACATATGAAATAACCTAAATACCTAATAGTCAAGGAAATTTAAAATCGGTTATGAAGCATTTAGTTTGTTAAGGAATTATGTTAAAACCGATATTTTTACTTACCCAGTGTGAACCTATGTATAAATAATAGAACATAAAACAAAATATGTTTATCTAAAATCTCTTCCCTATACGATTTTTAATTTTCTTAATCTTTTCCAATAGGCATCCTAATTTTAAAGAATAAGGTATTTAAAAATTTCAACATCTTTCCCTTCTTCATGGAGCTTTCTACTATCATTCATTCCCACACCATTTTCTTCTTTCTCTGAAAATTACTAAAAATAATTATATATGAATATAATTGAATGAAGATAGACAAATATAATATACATTATATATACACATATATATGTGTATACTCATTATATATAGACATTATATGTGTATACACATATGTGTATACACATTATATATATATGAATATAGACAAATATAATGTACATTATATACACATATAATATACATTATATATACACATATATATGTGTATACACATTATATATAGACATTATATGTGTATACACATATAATGTGTATACACATTATATATGAATATAGACAAATATATACATTATATACACATATAATATACATTATATATACACATATATATGTGTATACACATTATATATAGACATTATATGTGTATACACATATAATGTGTATACACATTATATATATGAATATAGACAAATATATACATTATATACACATATAATATACATTATATATACACATATATAATGTATATTATAATATGCAGGAGATACTGCAGGTTCTGTTCCAGACCACCCCAATAAAGCAAGTCACAGGAATTTTTGGGGTTTCCCAGTGCATTTAGAAGTTATGTTTACACTACACTGTAGTCTATTAAGTATGCAGTCAAGTATGTCTTAAAAAAAATGAACATACCTTAATTAAATAATACTTTATTGCTAAAAATGCTAACTATCGTGTGAGCCTTCAGCGAGACACAGTAGGTCACAAATCACTGATCCCAGGTCACCACAGCAAATAAAATAATAATGAAAAAGTTTGAAATATTGCAAGAATCACCAAAACGTGACACCAGAGACATGAAGTGAGCAAATGTTGTTGGAAAAATCTTGCTACACTTGCCCAATTCAGGGTCGCCACAAACCTTCAGTTTGTTAAAAACGCAATGTCTGTGAAGCACAATAAAGTGAAATGCAGTAAAACAACGTATGCCTGTATATACACACACAGAGACAGGTACAGGCAGTCACAGACGTTATGTCTTCATCTACATCGATATCGATTGGATTACGTTGCTTCTTGAATTAAGTCATGATTTTATGGCGTAAATATAAGTAGTCATTAACATATAACTGATTATTTACATTTGAATTTAGAATCAAGACTCAGTAAATCCTTGTTCATTGGTTGGTAGGGATGTGGGCAAGTTGTTTGAATCCTTCCAAAGATGTATGTATTCTCCTATGACAAAACTCCAGTTCATCCAGAAAAGGCAAAGCAATTATCTACTTTTTATGTCTATCTTAGTCTTGTTTTCTTCACAGGTTAAAAGAATTATGGAATATCTGGTTTCATATCACCAAAGCAACACTCACCTGACTCTCCTCTCCTCTGTCACTGTCATGTACTTCAGTACCTAAAATTGTGTCTTTCTGAAGCCAATGATAATCACTCTTGAGTTGCAGTGGGAAGTTATTAAGCATTTCACAGCAAAAAAAGAATCTACAAAGAGGAAGAAACAGGTCTCCCGGTACCACGAAGAATTTTCAAATAGCTTAGCTAATGGTTATATGGTAAACTACAGCATCTTCAGTGCTATCAGTTTGGTGACCGTGTCTGTTTTGTTTACTGCTTGACCTCAGTGCCTAGTACAGTGTCTGGCAGACAATAGTCCATTCATAAATACTGTTCTTCAATGAATGAAATTTGGCGGACTGCAACTTTTATACCTGGATGAAACGGGCTAAAGGTTAACTTGCCATTTTTCAAATAATTTCAAGATTATTTGAAATTCCTTGTGATCTGGATGCTACCTCCATCCTTTTTTTCGGCGTTGGAGGCGGTCTCCCCCAGCTGCTGCTTCGTAGCTACAGATAACCAAGATCACTTACTGTGATCACTTACTGACCCAAGCTGTCTTGAGTCACTGCTAACTGCCTTAACTTAAGCAGTAGTCCAGAGGAGGGTCTCTTCCTTTGTTAAAATTTCTGGGAGTTATAGGTACACCCACAGTGAGCCTAAAATGAAGCCAATCCTCCACTCCGTACATGCCCATATGTGTGCGATAAGGTTTTGGTGCTCTTCTAAAAAACAATGCATTTTCCCAGCTGTCAGATGCACAGGTGAGACATTGAATTGATCCAGCATGACTGATCTACAAAGATCTACAAAGAGGAAACCTTAAGTCCTTGAGTCTGTTTCTGTTTTGTAAATAAGTTCATTTGTATCTTTTTTTTTTTTTGATTTTTCATATAAGCGATATCATAGGATATTTGTCTTTGTCTGACTTAACTTCACTCAGTGTGACAATCTCTAGGTCCATCCATGTTGCTGCAGGTGGCATTATTTCTTACCGGGGGGAAGGGTGGAGGGGAGGGATAGTTACGGAGTTTGGGATTGACGTGTACACACTGCTATATTTAAGGTGGGTAACAAACTGGGACCTACTGTACAGCACAGGGAACTCTGCTCAGTATTCTGTAACAATCTAAATGGGAGAAGACTCTGAAAAGGAATAGATACATGTATGTGTAACTGAATCACTTTGCTGTACACCTGAAACTAACACAACATTGTTAATCAACTATATTCCAATATAAAATAAAAAGTTAAAAAAAAAGAGGAAACCCTGCCTGCACTGGTTGTCAAATATTTAAATGTCACTTTTTTTGACTGGAGAATTTTTTTTATTAAAATAGTTGAGGGCTTCCCTGGTGGCGCAGTGGTTGAGAGTCTGCCTGCCGATGCAGGGGATGCGGGTTCGTGCCCCGGTGCGGGCAGATCCCACATGCCGCGGAGTGGCTGGGCCCGTGAGCCATGGCCGCTGAGCCTGCGTGTCCGGAGCCTGTGCTCCGCAGCAGGAGAGGCCACAACAGTGAGAGGCCTGTGTACCGCAAAACAAAAAAAACAAAAAACAAAACCCCAAAAAACATTAGTTGAATATTTCCATACTTGGCTGAGGATTTGGTACGATGGATGAATAACTTTCCCTTTTGGTAACCATAAGATTATTTTCTATGTCTGTGGGTTGATCTCTGTTTTGTATATAAGTTCATTTGTATCTTTTTAAGGTTCCACATATAAGTGATATTGTATGATATTTGTCTTTCTCTGTCTGACTTACTTCACTTAGTATGATAATCTCTAGATCCATCCATGTTGCTGCAAATGGCATTATTTCATTTTCATTCTTTTTTATGGCTGAGTAATATTCCATTGTATGTGTGTATATATATATATATATATATATATACACACACACACACACACAGACACACACACACACACACACACACACACACCCCACATCTTCTTTAGCCATTCATCTGTCAATGCACATTTAGGTTGCTTCCATGTCTTGGCTATTGTAAACAGTGCTGCTATAAACATTGGGGTGTGTGTTTATTTTCTTGATTATCTATTTTAATAGAAAAAATTCCTGTAGCAATTGTTTTTGCCGTCTGACTTTGGCCCTGATATCCTTTTTCTCCCCTCCCAGACTGTAAACTTATGAGGGCAGGGCCTCTATAACTCCTTTATTTCTCCTACAGAACCTTACACAGTGTCTCCTTTGGATGGAGTAGGAGTGAAATAAACTTTTGTTGGATGGCAACTTCAGGTGAAGACATTAGGTTTGTAATTGTTTGCTAGAACTGGCATAACAAAGTATCATAATTCGAGTGGTTAAACAACATAAATTTATTATCTCTCATTTCTGGAGGCTAGAGGTCTGGGATTCAGGTGTTAGCAAGTTTGCTTCCTTTTGAGAGCTGTGAAAGAGGATCAGTCCCATGCCTGTTGCCTAGCTTCTGGTAGTTTGTTGGCAATTTGGGGCATCCCTTGACTCGTAGAAGCATCAGGCAAGATCTCTGCCTTTATCCTCACACTGTGTTCTCCCTGACTGTGCGCCTCTGTCTACATTTCCTCTATGAGTATAAAATTAGGACACCAGTCAGATTAGAGGCTGTGTTAATCATGTTTTTTTTTTTCTTCTTTCTTTTCTGTATTTTATGATGACATCTTGGGAGAGAAAACTCCCCACATACACCCAGGGTTAGAGGTAATATTCCCCTGCCCCAAACATCCCAGCGGCAGGCATCGTGCAACTAGGGGCAGCTTCTAGACCCCAGAGCCCGCTGCAGTATTGAAGCTAGTCAATCCCAAACTTGTCATCCTGTTCCCCCTGCCTTGGCCGTTCCTTCCCACCAAACCGCAATGAAGCCTCTACCCGTGCTTCCTGTATACTCTGCCTCCTGGCTGACCCATTGCGTCTCCTCGGGACTCCATGTGGTGTGCTATACCTCCTGTTTCTAGTAAACTGTGAGTGGAAACCTCTTCCCGTGTGACCATCGTCTTCTGATTGGTTGACATCAAATCTCACCTACAGTAGTTAAGAGGCTCACTCTACTCCAGGGTGACTTCATTTTAACAAATTACCTTTGCAATGACCCTATTCCAAACAAGGTCACACGCCATGGTCCTGAGAGTTAGGATTTCAACATAGGAATGCTGGGGACACAACTCAGTTCATAGTAGTGGCCAATTGAACGTATTTATTTGTAGATTTTTGTGTTAAACAATTCTGAAAACTTCCTAACATATAACATTCTAGAGTATATCATGTTATGGCAAATGTATAGAGTATGAATTGGGGAGAAAAATCCAGGACTGGAAAAAATGAGAGTAGTCTAAACGTGGCAGAGAGCTGGAGAGATGATTGAAAGCCAGTTTCTATGCAGATGTTGAAGAATTTCTAATGATACTACCTGTGCAATATTTGTTGCATTTTCTCCACCTAATTTCACAATCTCTGCTCTCGTTTGCAGAGAGTGGGGTGTACTCTTTTACAGAATATCGCAGTAGCTCTCTACCTGGTCTCTCCTGCTCTTTCAAATGCATTGTCTTTTAATGTTTGTCTTTCACTTTTAGATTAATACCCAAAGTTTAAGCTAATTCTAGCTGCTTCAACAGATACATAGCAAAATCAAAGTGGTTTCAACAAAGCAGAAGTTTAATTCTCATTTATGAAAATTCAAGATAGATGCTTCTACGTGGCAGGTGCTTCTCTTCCCTGTGGACATTTTGTGGTCCACCCCTCTTCACATAGGGCTTCCAGATTAGCCACAGAAGGCAAAAGAGAGTGAAGCATCAGGTCTGGGAGGCTTTTATGGGCCATCAGTCCTGGATTTGCTGTAGGTCGCTTCCAATCATTCTTCATTGGCCAGACCGTAGTCATCTGACCACATGGAACTGTGAGGGAGGCTGGGGAATGTCCGCCATCTGTTGCCTTGAATTCTACCTGAGACCTTTACCTCCTCACTCCTAGGTCTCTGTGAAGAATGTGACTTATCTTTAAAGACCTAGTTTCAGTACCCCTGCCATCATGAAATGTCCCCTCTACCTTCCGGGACTTAAGGTGACAGGGCTTTTCCTCTTTTGGAGTCCCATAGCACTTTACCCACAAAGATAGTGTTGTGGACAAGACAGCTGTGAAAATCTGAGGCAAAAATTATAAACTAAATGAATGTTTATATTCATGGAGCTATGGACATTTTTACCATATTTTGAATCAACTTATCAAATTTGATACCTATAAAAATATTATTTTAATGTAAGAAGAAAATGATTCTGGCAAAAAGAAAGAGTAATCAAAGGTTGATTCTACTTGAATATCTAAACAGTTTTCGAAGAAATGGTCTAACTTGAAGGGCTAAGGGGGTAAGTGAGTTAGAGATAAAGTGAGAAGTGGGAGTCCGTCAGAAGGACTGTATTGATGTTTTGCCTGAGACATAGAACACTGCAAGGTCACAGAAGCAGAACTGGCAACCACTCCTTAGCACTGTTCGAGAGAAAGTTCATCTGCTCTACAGAGCTGTCCAGTTTTCACGTATGGCGGACGTACCCCTAGTTTGATGGATTGGTTCTTAATAATTGAAAAATCTGACTCAAAAAATCTAATTCCCTTTGCTCTAGTTCCATAATAGCCAAGTAACTTTTGCTTTATAAATGGCTTCCCATATAAATCTGCCTAAGGATAGGAGAACACTCAGGCCGCAAAGATATAGGCATTTGACATTTGGGATTTTAATCAGTCTCTTATGATTTTACTTAACGTATGCTGAGATTTCTCCCCTTCGGTGTGCTGGTGAGACAGCCTTTCTTACCAAGTACCAGAAGCTGGTCCATGGAAAAATTTGTCTTCTGAAACCTTTGGAGTCATAGTGACCTCATAAACAATATTTTCCAGCATCAATGGCCTGAAGCTTCCTTGTGGCATTCATCACTTGCTACCTTGTGTTCTGGTTCAAGAGGTATAGTGAAATGACTTTGCCGTATTAACTCTGAATATTGGATCTAAGACTGACTCATTGTGATATCTGTAGTGCATACCCAGTGCTTTGTTAATGACAGGTCGTTAATTAATTTATTTTTCTAATTAGGAGCCAACATGAATGCGAGATACACACAATATTCTACTTCCAGGAGGAAATCATATCTGGTCACGTGACAACCCAATCACCCTTTGCTTTAGAGCAACACACTTCAGCCCATGGAGCAAATATGGTCTATGGCTTGTTTTTGTCCTGCCCATGAGCTAAGGATGGTTTTAACATTTTCAAAAGCTTGTAAATCCAAACAAACAAAAACAAAAAAGAGAATATGAAACAGAGACTGTATGTGGTTCACAAAGCCTAAAATATTGACTACCTAGCCTTTTATGGAAAATATTTCCCAACCCCTGTCTTAGATTACCAAGCCAAACTATGACGTTACTTTGATTTACCAATTAGAGTGTCAGGTGACTAATTTCCTGTAATTATATCTGCTCCTTGAGAAATGTCCTTTCCATATGAAAGAAATTTTCTGAAAAGAATGTGATTTGCAAACTTCTGCAGATTAACTTGCATTTTATTCAGCAGAGGCTAAACAAAAACGAGAAAAAGATTTTAGTTAGCATGTTACTCACTACCTCCAAATAAATGCCATCTAGCCATTATGTTTAAACAATCGTTCATTGGTTCCAAGTGAACACATTTTATGTTCTTTTCATCCTAGTTAATTTGCGAGTGCATCTTAGCCTAGTATGTTACAATTAAGTATTACTTAGTGATTTATTCTCAGAAAGGCTGTAAATAAGAGAAGAATTTAGTGCTTTAAGTTTAAATAGTTCTATACTCACTATAGCTATACTATTAGCTTTGCCCTAATTTTACTTTCATAATTATAAAAAAAAGTATTACACATGACTTAACCTGAAGATGAGCTTTGATTTGTCTTTACATTTTCTCACCTAAATCATCTTTATGTTGACATTAGAAATGGCCTTTTTGACTTATTTAAAATAGTCACTCAAAAGGGGAAACATATTAAGGCTGATTTCTTTAATGATGAGGGACTAAAGCCTGACATTTTAGAAACGTATTAGTTCTAAGAAAAGAGAATCTCTTAAGTGAAACATCACTAATGTGTTTCCAAAAGGTCAAGGATTTATTACTTTATAACAGGTGGATCAGAGCCACTTGATCTGGGCTAATCAATTTCTTTTTGTCCTCCAAACTTCTTGGTTTAAAAATCGTTACAGGAAGACATAAGCGTATGGGAATGTGGAGAGATGGCATGACGAGATGGACGCGTAGAAGTTGTGTGTTGGTTTGTCCTTTTGTGGAGCAGACATTGGTAGATTGCGGAGCAGGGGCTGAGTGGTGGTAGGCAGTGCAAGGATGCAGTATTTGGTGGCCCAACCCCTTCTATTCACCTTGTCTTCTTCTTCTCCTGTGTTTTGCTGTCCACTGGGCATAACTGAGCAAGAGCCTACTAGGCCTTTCTTAAATGTGCAGAAGGAATAGAGGTTTGTGGAGAAGCAAGTTAGATACAGTGAGGCCAGAGAAATGTTACTTCTCTGTTGCCTCCATGCCTTAGAAAATTACCAGTTGTGTGGCTATAATTACCTCCTGTCTAAAGAGGATTTGCAGGGAAGAGAAAACTGGAGAAGAATTCTGGATGGAACTCATTGCTGAGGTTATCTGCTGCCAGAGGCAGGGTTCATTTAGTTGAATTAAAAACATAGTAAATGGAATATTACTCAGCCATAGAAAGAAACGAAATTGAGTTATTTGTAGTGAGGTGGATGGACCTAGAGTCTGTCATAAAGAGTGAAGTAAGTCAAAAAGAGAAAAACAGATACCATATGGTAACACATATATATGGAATATATTTTAAAAAATGGTCATGAAGAACCTAGGGACAAGATGGGAATAAAGACACAGACCTACTAGAGAATGGACTTGAGGACACGGGGAGGGGGAAGGATAAGCTGGGGCAAAGTGAGAGAGTGGTAGTGTATATATGGACATATAAACACTACCAAATGTAAAGTAGCTAGTGGGAAGCAGTCACAAAGCACAGGGAGATCAGCTCAGTGCTTTGTGACTAGCTAGAAGGGTGGTACAGGGAGGGTGTGAGGGAGGGAGACGCA
This sequence comes from Phocoena sinus, assembly GCF_008692025.1. Taxonomy (NCBI): domain Eukaryota; kingdom Metazoa; phylum Chordata; class Mammalia; order Artiodactyla; family Phocoenidae; genus Phocoena; species Phocoena sinus. Next base: position 4,465,475 of record NC_045766.1, read on the forward strand.
AGAGGCAAGGGATATGGAGATATACGTATATGTATAACTGATTCACTTTGTTATAAGGCAGATGTTAAACACACCATTGTAAAGCAATTATACTCCAATAAAGATGTATACTCCAAAAAATATAGTCAAACTAGATTTAGAAAGGAAAAGGGAGATGAAGGAATTTGCAGTAAGTATATAGAGTGATCTCAGAGACTCTGGTACGAGAAATTCTGTAAGGTCTCAAAAAAAAGTATACCTCCAAAATATAAGGCATTCAGGAACCAGTGGAACCTTTCTTGCCCACTTCCAATCTCTGCCCCACTATCCTCCACCACCCTTCTGTTTTCCTACCCTCTCTCTTGATCTTTCTGCCCCCAGGCAGCATTCTACTTTCTTTGTAGATCTGATTTCTCAGTGTCACGTACAGCAAGAACAGACACAGTTGCTCCTACTCTGTATCCCCTCCTAGGTCAACCACCCAAATGAAACACGAAGGCTCATCTCTGAATCTAAATTCCAGTCTTGTCTCTGAATCTAAATTCTCCAGTTGCAGAGAATCAGATTGTCCTTGTTTGGGTCAGCTGCCCACCTGTGTCACAAATGAACTGCAATCTCTGGGGTGAAGTTACATGACTGATTGACTATGCAAGACGGTTCAGGAAACCAGATTATCTGAAAAGGTGGGAGACCAAGATGAGAAGAATGGCCACTGACGTTTATGTATTCAGGACATTTATTTGGTTGTCCAGTCATTGCTAACTTTGAGGAATATTCATTCATTCACCAAATGCTTTATTGAGCATCTGATATGTGCTAGAAATATAACTGTGGATAAGATATTGTTCTCTCTTTTCAGGAATTTCTAATCTACTGCGATTGACAAACAACTCTGTAAACACTTTGATTCTGTTCTTCAGCTGGGTAAACCCAAGATGTTCATAAGAGGAATTTTGGGGGAACTCAATGATTTCCTGGAAAAGCAAGTGAGAGATAAGCCATCTATTAAAAGATGAGTAGAAGTTAGCCAGATGGATAAAGTTGGGGAAAACCATATAGGGTGCTATAAAATTCAGGATCTGAGTCCATTTGTTGAAGATCAGTCGTCAAAAAGAACAATTTGTGAAAAAGCCAATTCACCAAAAAGTCAATTTTTCAAACTTGTAGTAACTTGACAACTTTCCAGTAGTAACTTGATTTTTTGCTGGAGTTCTCAAAACTAAATGGAAAAAAAGGAAGAAGATTATTTTAGGGATACTTAATATAAATAGTCATACAAAACAACTAAAAAATTTGCCAGTACTCAGAAAAGAAAATGGGTTGCTTACAGTTCATGTTTATATTTTCCCCTCCCAAACCAACTTTATTAGAAAAATATACTAATACCAATAACATAATACCAGATATAGAACAGAGGAATTTAAAAGCATTAATAATGATATATAAACAATGTTTTTACAAAATATGAATGCCTTCAAAGTGTTGGTAAACTCTAGAGTTGAATCACCTCCTATTGTATTCACCAGACTCTTTAATTAGCTTCTACTAGTAAGTTTAGCAGTTTAGTTAATTTGTATTTATAGGATGAAACGTGTGTGGGAGCATTTGTGACATGTCTCTAAGCTATCTGTTTTGTAGCTTTAAGCTTTTCAAGGGAATGTGCCCTGCCTGCTCTTCTTTTTGTACCTCTCCCAAGATATATGTAGCGCCCTTTGTTCACAGTGTGTCTTGGGTAAATATTATGGGCTGCCTGAATGGATCTGAGAAGCAGGATACTTTTATGGCCTGCAGTTCTCCACTGTAGTACCATTGTCAATGACTCCAGGTGGCCTTATTGAAGCCCGAGATGCTTAACACTTATTGTCTCATAAAGTGAGGATCACCTTGAAATCTGCAAGTGGAACTGTAAACTGGCAACAAACATTACAGAACTGGCAACAGAGATCCCTGATACCTCATCACCTGATTCTCTAGGAGCCTTTTCAGCTTTGGAGACCATGATTCAACCCTCCTTTTTCCTGGGTTTTGTCAGCTTGTAAATTTTGGAAACTGCTGACCACTCGCCATCTGATGGCTGACAACACCTGTCAGAAAGCTGTAATGCACAAGAGGCAAATTCAAGGCCCTAGAGCCCTCGCTGAAACTCACCTCACCTAGACACAGCTTCCTGGGTGGGACCAGATTATGTGACCATTTTCTGTCATCTCTTTGAAAAGTCCTTCCACCTGTTTCTGACACAAAGGAGACACGGCTGAATCTTCCCTAAAGATGCCCTAGCAACTTTTCCCAAAGACCTTTCACAAGGTCCTGGCTTCTGATGAACAACATTTCCAATAAAGTCTATGACAGGCTTTGCCATGAGCTTTCTTATATGTTGCATTTTCAGTTAGTTAATCCTTCTTATATACTAAATAACATAAAATAAAACTAGGAGAGAAGGTACATCATCAGTCTGAAGTCTTTCTAGGTTCCCAGTTTGCTGACTCAAATAGGAAAGAAAGACTTTCTGTGCAAAAGCCATCAATAGAACATTTGGATAAATTTTGTAAAGCCTCATTTAGTATGTCAATTTGTCTAACACACCCACTTTGTTGTTGTTGTTGATTTGTGGGGTTTTGTATATGTTTTTTCTCCAGTTAGCAACTGCTTTTCTTTATATCGAAGTTCAAAGGGGAACTGCAGAAATGATTCTATGCTGTCAAAAGTATCAATTTAAGATGATTTTTATCTCTCTTTTTATCAGGATAGTGGATTCACTTTTTTCTTTTTCATATATAAGTAATGTTATTTAAACTTGAAGAATTAAAACAGGAATGAAGCACATGTATTTTGTAAGCATCTTCTCTCAGTTGACTTTATCATCTTGCCGTGATTGAGATGGAATAAAAAATGAGTTGATCTCTTTCTATTTCTTCCCTAATCAAACTCCTCCTATGTGAAATCTCCAGGGCTGTGTTCTCTAAGGGTCATGGTGGTCAGGCATGGGTTCTGGAGGTTTCAACTCCCTCTTTGACAGTTTCTAGTTACGTGGTCTTGACCGTTCTATGACCTCCTGGTACACAGTCTCCACCTATAAAATCAGAAAAACACGAATACCTATTCCTCAGGGTTTCATTGATGATTAAATGCAGCAGGGCAGGGAAAGTCTTAAAAGCGTTTCTACTATATAATAAATATCCATAATACTAAATATTTATGGTTACTGTGATTGAGTCTCTTTCCATAAAACCACATTTTATCCTGCTTCCTAATTAAACCATAACTTGTAAATTCTGCCTACACATCACATATATGCATCTCTTTGGTTAACTATGTATTCATCCTCTTCAGTTCTTGGCCTTGCTGTTAACCATGCCTCATTTAAGTCACAACTCTGGCTTAACTAATGAGAACCGACCGCGTAGCACGGGGAACTCTACTCAATGCTCTGTGGTGACCTAAATGGGAAGGAAATCTAAAAATGAGGGGATATATGTATACGTATAACTGATTCACTTTGCTGTACAGTGGAAAGTAACACAACATTGTAAAGCAAGTGTACCCCAATAAAATTAATAAAATAAAAAACTTGTCGCACTTCAGAAAATTTGCTTAACATGCTTGGCTTCAGTTTTCACATCTGAACAGTGAGGATGACAGTAGGACATGGTTTCCAAGATGAGCATAGCCCCTCCCCCGTAGGAAGAATGTGGAATGCTAATTCCCTTCCTTCCCTTTTACAGTGTCCGTTATATGCTTACATAGTAACGCTGAACTTGGAGTCAGCAAGTCTCATTCTTTGACTGTATGGAAACTGGCAATGGCCCTTTTCACGGTGAATATTTCCATACCTAGCATCTTATTCCTTTGAGAGGACAGACGCTCTTGGATTCAGCTGTGCTGTCGGCGTTGTAATTGATGCTGCCTCTTTAAGTATGCACTGAATAAAACATTCAAATCATGTTATTTATAATGTCTGTATTTCCTTCCACACATTTCCCTAGATGTAAACTGTAATCTACATTGGGCGGACAGTTATAGCTCAGTGAAACAAAGGGAAGGAAAAGCAGAGGGATATGGGGGAGGACTTCATGCCGTAAAATGGCAAAAATAATGCGGAGATGGGATCGTGGGATTGTGTCTTTTGTTCGTTTGGTTTTTTTCCCCACAAATCAGAACTAAGAAATTCTAGGATCTTCAGACATTTCAGAAGAGAAACATGTGAGATCTGGTCAGGGAGGAGTGATACATGTAATGGTCAATGATCTTGAGATGCGTTGAAGAGCAACAGATGGTGTGGAATTCATAATTTTGCAGACGTTAAAGAAGACAGATTTAATGAAATTTACAGCAACAGGGAAGGTGCTACTGTGTCTTTCCTTCAATTAATATATAGCCTACGGACAATGTGGTAAATTTTAAAACCATCATTTTCTATTTAAAAGAAATGGTGAAATCTAACTTAAGAAAAGGAAGTTAGTAATGGGGCAAGTTCTCTTATATGAAGACTGAGAAGAAGTTATTTGTTGAGTTGTTTACTTTTATATTAAATGTATGCCTCACAGCTGTGGTTGCCTGCCCCGTACATATTTTAATAATAGCAATACAAATATGTGGATATTTGTTTACATTTTGTGTTAGCACGAAATACAAGAGAGAAACACAATATAAAGATTCTAAAAGGAGATTTTAAACATGCCAAAGCCATGATTTTGTTGAGATCAACTCTTTTTTTTATTCCCTTGCTTTACAAATACTTGCCATTCAATAATATAGCAAAACCTAACTTCTCTCTCATTTTCAGTACCTATTCCCTGAAAGCTTATTTATACAAACAAGGACTCATCAATTTTCTACTATGTATATAAGACTTAGAGCTGTCTTTCACAATAAGGTTAGTACCAGATCATCAGGTATCCTCAAGTTGTCTCTCAATGGACATCCTTTCACAAGTCAGGCTTCATATATCTCTGCTGCAAATATCAGTGGTCCCCTCGGCACCACACACTGAGAATACCACTGTCCTCTTCCTTCTAAACGTGAAACCAGTAGAAGCCCCGTCTCTATCTTTAAACTTAATCTCATCTTTTTTTTTTTTTTTTTTCGGTACGTGGGCCTCTCACTGCTGTGGCCTCTCCCGTCGCGGAGCACAGGCTCCAGACGCGCAGGCCCAGCGGCCATGGCTCACGGGCCCAGCCGCTTCGCGACATGTGGGATCTTCCCGGACTGGGGCACGAACCCGTGTCCCCTGCATCGGCAGGCGGACTCTCAACCACTGTGCCACCAGGGAAGCCCCTAATCTCATCTTTTAAACTTAACAGGTGAACTTGTCAACTCCAGGTATTAGGAGCTCTTTGTTCATTTTGGTTCTCTCTTCTGTATCATTGCTTAAATTTTCTCATTTTTTTATTATTATGTACACAATTTCTGGCTCTGTTCCCCAGTCTTTTAATTCAGGCTCTTAAAACATTTTACTTTCCTTTACACATTGTGTATAAGTAATTCATGAATACACCCTGTTTTTTTTAAATTTTATTTTATTTTATTTTTGGCTGCATTGGGCCTTTGTTGCCGCGTGGGCTTTAGTTGTGGCGAGCAGGGGCTACTCTTTGTTGCGGTGCGCAGGCTTCTCATTGCGTTGGCTTCTCTTGTTGCAGAGCATGGGCTCTAGGTGTGCGGGGTTCAGTAGTTGTGGCACGTGAGCTCAGTAGTTGTGGCACGTGGGCTCAATAGTTGTGGCTCACGGGCTCTAGAGCACAGGCTCAGTAGTTGTGGTGCACAGGCTTAGTTGCTCTGTGGCATATGGGATCTTCCTGGACCAGGGCTCGAACCCGTGTACCCTGCATTGGCAGGCGGATTCTTAACCGCTGAGCCACCAGGGAAGCCCACATCCCTGTTGAAGAGTAACACATACATATAGAGGGTAAAAAGTACAAGAGGATATCCATGTCTGACTATGACAGAATGCTTTGTATCAAGCCAACCCTCTCTTCAAGCACAACTATGAAAATGATGTAAAGTAATAACAGACGGCTCTTTGAAATCTGAACACAGTAAAGAAAGACAAGACTTTTGGATTCAAGATGCCAGAGAAAAGGAAACAAAGAGAAGTGAGATGGATATTTTAAGCAGCTTTTGTGCATCAAGGCATTTGTCTAGTCCTGAACCGTGGTGGGGTCATCAGTCACTGAGGCTGAACAAAATGAAAATACAAAGAGGATGCAACTCTAAGAGGAGCTTCTGACAGATGCACAGAGCTGGAGAGACAAACACTGACTTCATGGTCTAGGGGAGAAGCTGGGGGAGATCCCCCGACTTCCATCTGAGACTCCGGAAGACTCCTACCCTAGGAGTTAGGGCCAAAAGCCCAGACTCTAAACATCTCACTCTCTGATTGAATCAAGAGGGTCTGCTTCAGTTCTAGAAGAAGGCCAGAAGAAAAGTAATCCTCTCTGGAGGAAGACAGATATCTTCTGCAGCCCTTCCAAATTTGTATACACATTCCCCACCATTCAATAAAATTTTTCAAGCAAATCAGGAACACTTAAAAAAAGTCCAAGAGAAAAAGTGGGGCTATAGACCAGAGACTATTCAGATATTGGAGATATAAAATATAACTGAAATTAATATGTTGACAAAAATAATGATATGATGTAGAGTTTCACCAGAGAACTGGAATCTATAAAAATAAGTCAAACTCAAATTTTAGAACTGAAATACATAATTGTTAATTAAGAGCTCAGTAGATAAACTGACCAGTCAATTAGTCAAAGCTGAAGAGAGGTCTTTTGAACTTTTGTACAACTCAGTAGAAACATCTGGAATGAAGCACTAGTAGGAAACAAAATTGTGAAAATACAGAAAAAAAAAGATGGAGATACGTGATTCACTGAGAAGAGTTCCAGCATTGTTATAAGTGTAGTCCCAGAAGAAGAGGATAGAGTCTTGAGTAGAAATAATATAGATGAAAAACTAAGTTGCTCATCATGTTTGGATCATAGATCTCTAAGTGTAAAATGTAGAACTATAAAACTTTTTGTAGAAAATATAAGAGAAACTCTCTATGAACTGGGTCAGGATAAGTGTTCTTATACATGCCACCAGAAGCATAATTCATTAAAGAAAAAACTGATAAATTCCATTTCATCAAAATTTTAAAGTTTTGCTCTGCAATGACCCTCTTAAGACAATGAAAAGATAAGATATTTAATGAGAGAAAATATGTGCAGAGCTTGTATCGAACAGTTTTGGCTACAGGATATGAGGGCCCAGTGCAAAATAAAAATGCAGGGACTCTTGTTCAAAAAGCAGGAAAGATGGGTCATTTAGTGTACTAAAATGTAAAACTTGTCCCTATCTTTCATAGTTTCTCTCTCAAACTTCCTAGTATTTTTTGAAAAGATTTGATTTTTTAGAGCAGTTTTAGATTCACAGCAAAATTGGGAGGAAGGTACAGAGATTTCCCTTATACTCCCTGCCCCTTCCCACAGGCATGGGCCTCCCCAATTTTCAGCAACCCCCTCACCTGAGTGGTATGTTTGTTATAATCTCTGGACCTACACTGATGCATCATAATCACCCAAAGTCCATAGTTTACCTTGGGGTTCACTCCTGGTGTTGTACGTTCTTTGGGTTTCGACTAATGTATAATGACAGGTATCCAGTGCATTGTATCACACAGAGTGATTTCTGTGTGCTCTGTGCACTGCTTAGCCATCTCTCCACTCCCCTTCAACTCCTGGCAATCACTGATCTTTCTCCTGTCTCCATATTTTTGCCTTTTTCCAGAGTGTCTTCTAGCTGGAATCACACAGTATGTAGCCCTCTCGGTTTGGCTGTTTTCACTTAATATGCATCAACGTCTCCACGTATTTTTATGGATTGAGAGCTCTTTCTTCTTAGCACTGAATAATATTCTGTTGTCTGGATGTAGCACCATTTATTTACCCATTCACCTACCGAAGGGCATCTTGGTTGCTTCCACGTTTTGGAAATTATGAGTGAAGCTGCTGTAGACATCTGTGTGCAGATTTTGGGGTGGATGTAAGTTCTCAGCTCCTTTGGGTAGGTACCAAGGAGCTTGATTGTTGGATTATACGGTGAGAGTGTGTTTAATCTTGTGAAACAAAACAAAACAACTGTCAAATGATCTTTCAAAGGGGCTGGACCATGTTGCATCCCCAGCAGCAATGAATGAGTTCCTGTTGCTTCACATCCTCTCCAGCATTTGGTGTCATCAGTGTTCTAGATCGTGGCCAATCTAATAGATCGGTAATAATGTCTCACTGTTTGAATTTGTGTTTGCTTGATGACATTGATGTGGAGCTTCCTTTCATATGCTTATTTGTCATCTGCCTGTCTTCTTTGGTGAGGTGTCTGTTAAAGCCTTTGGACCATTTCAATCAGATTGTGTTCTTGATTTGGGGTTTTAAGAGTTGTGTGTGTGTGTGTGTGTGTGTGTGTGTGTGTGTGTGTGTATTTCTTTTTCATTACTTTATTTTAGCAGTAAGTGAAGGACTGTATATAAACAGTGGGGTTATTGGCACTTATCAGCATTATTTGTCAGGCTTATCATTCAGAAAAGGATATTGTGTTCCTGTAGAATTTGGATAACAGTCTTTTCTCGGAAGCATCTCTTGCAAATATTTGATCCCAGTCTGTGGCTTGTTTTTTTATTCTCTTGACTGGTCTTTTGCCGAACAGTATTTTTAAATTTTAATGAAGCCTTGCTTATCAATTATTTCTTTCATAAATTGTGCCTTTGGCGTTGTAGCTAAAAATCATAAAGCAATTTTCACGTATGTGGGTTTGATGGGGTGACAGAGAGAAGGCTTCTTTTCCGTTGTTTTTGGCAAGTGGCACTTCTGACTCCCTTATTTATGGATGTACGGTGTGGTAAACGTTTCTCCTTCTTGTGGTTGAGAAAAGCTCTTTCTTCAGCACCTTTTGTCCTGTTTCAGCACCTGGGACACACTCTATATGTGACAGTTCCTCCAGGAGGATGGTATATTATTGTTGATCTTCTTATCCACTAAGGCTAATTTGTCTTCATATCTTCAGTTTTACCTGTTGATCAGTATTTCTAAGATAATGGAGGGGAAACTGTAGCTCCATTAAATAACTACCCTGTGAACCAAATAAGAAGAATCTGCCCATCTCTATGGAGGGAAGAGGAGGGCACTGATGTTGGGACACAAGGGTGGTGCCTAAGATGAAGTGCCAAGCCCCAGCCATGCACTTTGTTATCATTTTCTATTCATTTCACTAGAAAAATTAAGGAACAATAGGACACCTCATGCTGACAGGAGTTCAATGAAACTGACATTCTCACACCTTCACTGTAGTGCAAAAATGGGTATAATCATTTTGAAAGCCAGTTAACAATGTAGGTGACACAAACTAAGCTGCTCATAATCTTTGCAACAATACTTACATCTTTGAGCCTCTGATTTGAGGAAATTGTTCAGAAGGTATCGCTATAAAAAGAAAAAAACGAAGTAAATGCACAGAGATTTTTCTCCTGGGCTTACTTAGAAAAGTGAAAAAATTGAAAGAGCTTAAATATGTAACAGAATATTGTACTTATTCTCAGAGTTCCGTGGAACCCTAGTGCAAAAGGGTCAAGTAAATGAGGAAAATCTTGCGTAGTATATTCCTAATTTATAAAATCACAAGAAAAATCTCTATATTAAGGATTCTAAGATGTCTGTCCTGCAGGAAAGAATTCTGCCTAACTTTATTTAACCCAGATTGTTTCAAATTAATTTGTTTTTAGATCACATGTTTCCCATGTAGTATCTGTTAATATCTTACATAATGCATTTTAGTAAAATAAGTGTTAGAATAATTGTGTTAAGATTTTAATGTTTTCCCCTGTTTCAAAATCGGTATGACTGTATTGCTTTATAATAGAAGAATACATAAGAAAAATGACTAAGCTCAAATTGCTACCCGTAAAAAGTTCATAATCTGTTGGAGAGAGAAAGGCATTTCTAATTAATAAAGGCTGTATTGTGAAAGAGTTATGTTAGCCCTATGAATGAACTTCTAAGTGAACAAAATGATGGGAAAATTAACTCTTCCTGGAGTGGAAGAGTCGGAAGAAGACATTAAGTAAAGTAAAGGGCTTCCCCAAACTGGTTGAGATACAAACTATACATAAGGAATCATTATTAATTTTCTAACAATTTAAATCTAAGTTGTGATAACTACTAATTTCCTGTGAAGATACAGTGATAGCAACAATTTCTCCTTCTTTACCTGAGATTAAACCCTCTTTAGATAAATGGAAATATGAACTATAGAGTCATACTGAAAAAAACTTAGGCCTTGGTGTTATGTAGAGCTGTGTCTAAAACCCAGTTTTGTTTCTTGGTCAACATACTTAAGGACTCAGTTGTGATTTGATCATAATAATAACAATCTAGCAGAGTTGTTAAAGGATTAGAGAGAACTGTTCAGTCTTTGACAAGGTGCCCAGTTCATTAGAGGTGTCACTGAACAGTAGCTATTATCAGCACCACCCTTATCAACAGCCCTATTAATACTCTTTAACTTGCAAGTGACCTAAAACCAAATCAAGTACCAGAGCAAGAAAAATAATAGCAAATTTGACACTTATAAATGGGAAGGTTCTGAGTGGAAGGAAAAGTTAAGTAAAGCAGGGCTCAAGGTTGAATTCTGCTAGCATTTTCTCTCCCTTTCTGCTTCTCGTTTCTTCATGACTGACTCTACTGATCTTCAGTATTAGTTACCAATCTCTGTGCAACAGGTTATTCCAAAACTTAGCAGCATGAGACAATAAACATTTAATATTGCACATATTTTCCGTAGGTTTGGAATTCAGAAGCAACTTAGCTGCATGATTCTGGCTCAGGGTTTCTCATGAGACTGCAGTCAAGGTGTTGCCCATGACACAGGCCATCTCTTGACGGCCACTGGGACTGGAGGATCCACTGAAAAGGTGGTTCACACACGTGGCTGATGTGCTGGGGCTGGCTCTTGTCAGGAGACCTCAGTTCCTTATCATGGGTACCTCTTCCAAAGGCTGCTTGAGAGTCCTCACAGTGTAACAGCAGGTTTCCCTCCAAATAGATGAGCCATTGTAGTTTTGCTCTGCATTTCTTTGATAATTAGTTAGTTCAAAAAGGTACATGCACCCCAATGTTCATTGTAGCACTATTTACAATAGCCAGGATGTGAAAGCAACCTAAATGTCCATTGATGGATGAGTGGATAAAGAAGATGTGGTGGATATACACAATGGAACGTTGGCCATAAAAAAGAATGAAATAATGTCATTTGCAGCGACATGGATGGACCTAGAGATTCTCATACTGTGTGAAGTAAGTCAGACAGAGAAAGACAGAGATTGTATGATATCGCTTATGTGTGGAACCTAAAAAAATGGTACAAATGAACCTATTTACAAAAGAGAAATAGAGTCACAGGTGTAGAAAACCAACTCATGGTGACCAAAGGAGAATACAGGGGGGATAAATTGGCAGATCAGTATTGACATACAGGTAACTAATAAGATCCTACTGTATAGCACGGGGAGCTCTACCCAATACCCTGTAATGACCTATATGGGAAAAGAATCTAAAAAAAGAGTGGATATATGCACATGTATAACTGATTCACTTTGCTGTATACCTGAAACTAACACAATATTGTAAATCAGCTATACTCCAATAAAAGTTAATTTTAAAAAAAAACAAATAGATGATCCAAGAGGGTGCAAGGCAGAAGCCTTATGATCTCACCTCAGGAGTGACACACCATCATTACCGCAATATTTCTTTTTTTGTGAAATATGTTAGCCTTATTTGTTGTGTAGGGGGACTCCCCAACAGCATGAATACCAGGAGGGGGGTCATTGGGAACCATCTTGGAATCTGCCTAGCACAGCTTAATTTTCTTCGTTTTATCAAAGGATTTCTTTACTGGGGGATGGGGTAATGCTATTGACAGCCAACTCTAGCATCACAGCTTGCAAACTAGGATGAAGGAAGTACCTCTCTGTATCTGAACATCAAAGCTCACAGAAGGTCTCTGATTGGCCCAGTGTTGGGTCATATGTCCTTCTGTGAAAGAAGTCACCATGATTGGTCAGCCCTGGGATCCTAACCCCGAGGAGGTTGGGGCAGGGGTCTATGGTTGGTAGCATCACTTGAATCACATAAGTGGAGGGAGGAGAGGAATGAGATCCAGCTTTTTAGGGCAGCAGGGAAAAACTTACATCTTCTTTTTCATTATCATCCTACCAATGTCTATATGGGAGAGAATTCTATATGAGAAGAACCTTCCTTTGTTACATGGATCTGGACATTACCACTGATTTTTTTTAGGGTACTTCAGGGTAATTCTGTAAGCATTAGCAGTAAGATGTTGATATATTTTTTTCTCGTGTTTCTCATAAAGTATAATTTTTAAAAGGCTTGCATTACTAATGCCTGGGTCATTTTACTACTTCCCTGAAATATTTTAAATTCTAGTTTTTATTTTAATCATATTTCGTTAGACTGTGCATCAAAAACATTTACTCATTAATTACTGTTTTACAAGTACTACACGTTTTATTAGTCTCTTGATTTTGTGGAAAGTGATTTTTTTTATCAGCTTAAAGGCTTAATAAACAATAGAGAGCTGTATAAAAACATAATGCTCACATTCTACCATAATATTGTCCAGTTCTAGGAGACAGATATGCTCAAGGGGTACCTTTAAGTGATTATGTTAGGCAAAATAGTCCTAAAAAGTCAATATAATACACTATTTAAAAATATACTTAATCAGCCAATAATAATTATCTAGCCCAATTAACAGTATAGAAAGCAGTTTCTACTTTGCATTCCCTATGTTTATAAAGAAAAAAGAGAACACTGCACTTGATTCTCTATGGTAAATCAACAGTTGAAATAATAAATACTGCCAATTTCATTAAAATTGGGCTTATTTCTTAGAGATGGATCACAAGAGTCTTGTAATCGGAGGAAAAAACTTGTTTGGATATGAATTTTAGGTATTTTTCAAGCATTTTTAAAGTAAATTTTAGAATTTCACAGAACATCCTTTGTAAATAGTAATTGTAAAGTGGTAGGTCACACTACTGTTATTTTAAATTAGCTTAAATGACACCCCAAATTACAAGAATGGGAAGCTATCTCTGTGGAGAGAAAAAAGTGCATATCTGTTATCATATTTCTTATTTTGTATGGATGTTTGTGTTTAAAGGCTTACAACTTCATGGAGAAATCGTAGAGAAGCATAAGGTAATTGGTAGAGATCAGTTTTACATATATATATATACATATAACATTTAATTTTACCTCAATACCAGGTTCCTCCAGCTAGTTCTAGTGGGCTTGTTTCACACTGCTATGGTACCGTTTATGTAACCTCGGCCCCTTAGAGCTCAGGATATTAGCAGTTGCTTCCTGAACTTATAGCTGCTAGCTGTTAGGCTCAGTGACCACAGCAAAACCCTTAACCCATATAGTTGGACAAATTCCCTCTTGATACTTCAAAAAGAACTTTTCCCTTCTTTAAAATGAGATCAAGGTTACCAACATATGAATTAAAAAATAAGTTAATAGCAGAGAAGAACTATGGTCAAAAAATCAATTTGCTCTACCTGGTACATGCAGCTACCATCACAGAAGGCCCAAGTCAGAATAAAATTAACACATGCCGAGGGTTCTGAGCCCAGGGGATGGGCTGTTTTGCAGACAGAATGTCAGTCTGAGCTTGAAATGTCCCATCTTGTAGATTTGCATTTTCAACTTTGACTGTATTTGAATATTATTAATATATTTGCCCACAAGTAATTGTTTTAGAAATTACTCCTCAGCAGCAGTATAAAATCTCAAACTGTGATGGTAACACTTACCAAGAATACTGTTTTTATTGCTTCAGTACATCCGTGGGGCCATTTTTTATCGTCGCATTTAATGGGTAAGTGTTCATTTTCCAAAGAGTGCAAACACATCAGGGCAAAAGTGTGTTAGAATTAGTAAAGAATAACAGATGGCGTATGGGGGATAGCATATAGATAGCTCTGCAAGTCGAGCTCACTTTCTAGGATATCCTACTGTCATTTGGAAGGCAATGTTTGTGCTTGGTGAACAACAGGGCACTTTCCATAGGACGTAAGACAATGTAGAATCATCCACTCAGGTCCCGTTTGCCTATTAACTGCTGCTTTTGTAAATGCCAAACAAAACAACTTGGAGCTATTTAACTTTGTCTTCTTATCATCACCTAAAGAGACACACAGAAGCCAAGTCTAAAAATGTAAAATTTCTGATGGTAAGGAGGAGGATAAAGACTTGTGTTCCTGTGATGCCTTTCTCCACGTAATGTGAATCAGTTTTTTAAAGCAAATCTACAAACCCATCCAAATATGCCCAATATTATCACAACTCCCTCCCTCCCTTTCTCCCTTCCTCTTTTGGGTTCCCCTGTTCCTGATTCAAATCTCCCCTCAGTTTTTTTTTTTTTTTTTTGCGGTACGCGGGCCTCTCACTGCTGTGGCCTCTCCCGTTGCGGAGCACAGGCTCCGGACGCGCAAGCTCAGCAGCCATGGCTCACGGGCCCAGCTGCTCCGCGGAATGTGGGATCTTCCCGGACCGGGGCACGAACCCAGTCCCCTGAATCAGCAGGCGGACTCTCAACCACTGCGCCACCAGGGAAGCCCTCTCCCCTCAGTTTCAATTGCCCCCCTTTTTATTGAAGTGTAGTTGATTTACAATGTTGTGTTAGTTTTTGGTGTACAGCACAGTGATTTTATATATATATATATATATATATATATATATATATATATATATAAAAGAATATATAAAAAAAAGAATATATGTATATTCTTTTTCAGTTTCTTTTCCATTATAGATTATTATAAGATACTGAATATAGTTCCCTGTACTATACAGTAGGTCTTTGTTGTTTATCTGTTTTATATACAGTAGTGTGTATATGTTAATCCCAGCTCCTAATTCATCCTGTCCTTTCCCCTTTGGTAACCATAAGTTCGTTTTAAATGTCTGTGAGTCTGTTTTTGTTTTGTAAATAATTTCGCTTGTACTATTTTTTAGATTCCACATATAAGTGATATCATGTGATATTTGTCTTTCTCTGACTTAACATCTCTTAGTATGATAATCTCTAGGTCCATTCATGTTGATGCAAATGGATTATTCCATTATTTTTTATGGCTGAGTAGTATTCTGTTGTATGCATATACCACATCTTCTTTATCCATTTATCTGTTGAGGGACATTTTTGTATAATTTCCCTCTCTAAACAAAGTTTGAATATTGTGAATTGACACTGATCTAATAAATTGTTATTTAGAATGTCTAAATATTCCTCAGGAGAGCAAATTTGTTCCCTCTTACTTCATTACTAACTCCATTCTCCCTACAAAATGAAATTAAAAATCTGTGTACAGTTTAAAAAGTATGCATAGGGGTGTGTGTGTGTGTGTGTGTGTGTGTGTCAGTGTGTATTTAGAAAGAGAGAGAAGGGGAGAGAGAAATTATTCACGGCAGGAGAGCTTTCATATTTTAAAAATTGATTTTTTAAAATTAATTATAGTCTTCAATAGTTCTAAACCACCCCAAGTGCTCCGTTAGTTAGAATGAGCTTGAGAAATAGATATGTATTACCATTTAATTGAAAAACATATGATGTTGATTAGTGTTTAGCTATCTTATTTTCATAGATCTCAATTAAATAAATGACTGCAGTGCTTCCGGACTACAAGATGACAGTTTAAGTTTGCTGCTAGAAAAAGGTACTGATCCAAGAAATGAAGAAATTTCAGGAAAAAAATGACCATATACTTTCTTAAGAAATTACACATACATTTTCATATGGGAGGGGATTTTAGATTGTGGAATCTCCTCGTTGGTTACAAGCTAGATTGTAGATATCCTTAGACTGATTCTAGAGCCAGGATCTGAGTTCAGAATCCAGCTATGCCTCCATTTCTTCATCTGTAAATTTGGGTTAATTATAGGATCTACCTCATTGGTGATATTTTGAGGATTGAGTGAATGAATATTTGTAAACTGTCTCACCAGTGTATGGCACCTAGTAAATACTAAGTGCTTCAAAATTATTAGTTTTTTTAAAAAATCAAACCAAAACCCCTGACATTTTCATTAGTGTTATTCATTTAAAAAATATTAATTGTGAACACATTTCAAATATGGTATTGTTGCCAATTACTCTGGATCCTTGTTATGAACAAAACTATTTTATAGATATGGGCGTGTAGTCCATCCAGTAAGAGCATGAAATGAAGAGAAATTCCAGGATTTCAGCACGAAATTACTACCCAGGATCAAAAACATATCAAGTTTCTATGATTAGATTATTCTGCCCTTGCAGACACATCTTCCCATATAAGAAAGCCAGATCAAAACCGAAAGGTTGCTTGGTGGTCTTCTCATCAGAACAGGGAGAGTTGAATGAACCAAGAGTTTAAGGATATCAGGACATTGAAGCCTGCAGCATCTCTGTCACCAGAGATGGTCATACCAACATCTCCTGGACAGTATTTTAATAAATCCGAGTCACACTTCTTAGCGGATCCTTTCTCATGCTTTCCTGGTTGACCAATCCCTTGGAGTCAGTATTTTTTCATAATCTGGGTGCCTTTGTTCAAGCCACTTCAGGTTTCCTCTGAACTTTTGTTGGCTTGGGAGCATTCTTTCTCTCCATTGCAATTTTGCAAAGCTCTTTTCTGACCCACTATGTATTTATTTCAAAGCTTAATTCTTCAGAGCCTTTTCTTATTTTCAAGTTCCTAAAAAAGAATTCTCACTTTCTAATGCCTGTTTAACATTGGGTAAGCAATTAAGCAATAGGCATGTAAAACCTAATTGAATTTTGAAATATTTAAAAGAATGTGACTGACCAGAAAAGTCTCAAGTTACGCCTATTTTCCAATTTAGCAAAATATTAATATTAAAAGTTGCATTAAAATAAGCCAGCAACTAATATACTCTTTTATGCCAGTTTCTACCATTGTCCTGCCTTTATGCAATAGAGTTTGTTCTCAAAAGATGATCAGCAATAACTTGCTTTCCTGGACAGATTTCAGACACAGCATAACTAACATCTCCCTTTCCGGTGGGCTTTTCCAGGTGGGACGGGAATCCTGTATCCAAAAAATGGAGCTCAGTGGTTTGCATCATATTTACATATTTGCAAATTGCTTTGAGAAAAAAAGATAGCTGATATGCATGCTCTTGGCACACGGAATTGTCTGGTTTGCACTAAGCCTGCAATAAAAGTTGTTTAACTGATAAGCATCACTGAGTTAGAAATAAATGTGACAGCAAGAATATTCTATCTAAACATTTGTCTACTGTGCCATTTCATTTGGCTTAAACGTTCTCTTAGTATTCTGTTTCTCTCCTTGTTCATTGTCGATCTATACATCCTTCCCCCAAATTTATGATTTTTAAAATCTCCCCAGCCTTTTCCATTTTCATCCCTGGCACTTTGGATCAGAAAAAGTAGATCACTGTCTCATCTGGTAAATTATAGATGTAATGAACTGAAGTTGACAGTAAATAATAATGAGGGTACTGATTTCAGAATTTCTGGAAGGAAAGGCGTGTTTGTAAAAACATCTTTAATTTAAACATACCTCAAAAATTAGAATAAAGCTGGATAAAAGAAAGGTTTTTTCTTTCTTTCCCTTTTTTTAAATAGCCACATAGCAGTGCCATAAGCGTTAAAATTGGAGATATATGGAATCACAAATCTATAAAATCTTGGAGTGTGAAGGGACTTCATGGCAATCTGGTGAACTTTCACAGTTTTGATTCTTGGGCCATCAAGGCTTTGCTTGAGTAGTTCAATGCTGAGAGTTTAATCCTGAGATGTGTCAATAAAATGCAACAGTCTTATCAATGAATACACACATTGCTGAAGATTTGAGATCTGGCGTCATTTTAAAGGAAAATTAAATGAGAACATGTCTGTGAAAATGGTTTATCAACCTTTAAAATCCAAACAAATATCAGATTTTAAAACTTATTCTAAGGACAAAACACCATGTTGCACCATCAATAATGGTAGCGTGAATGTAAGTGTAAAATATCACTTCCTCAACTAGGCTACAGTTTGTGGAATTAGAAGGGAACAGAGATCAGCCGCCTACTTCGCTCATTTTACAAATAAGGAAACAGAGCCAGAGGGGTGAAGGGATTTCTGGAGACCAAACACCTGGAAAATGTTAGGATCAACACACTTTGATGAGCCTTGATCTTTATACAGCTACTGTAAATTCATGATCAGAACTCCTTCAAGTAAGCTTTGAATTCTCCAGAGACTTGGAGTTGATATTTAAATAAAATCCAAGTACTGATAAATAGAAATTTATGGTTTTGTACCCCACATCTCTCTTTTTTTAAAAAAATAAATGTATTTATTTTTGGCTGCATTGAGTCTTTGTTGCTACGTGCAGGCTTTGTTTGCAGCGAGCAGGGGCTACTCTTCGTTGCAGTGAGCGGGCTTCTCGTTGTGGTGGCTTCTCTTGTTCGGGTGGACTTCAGTAGATGTGGTGCTCTCAGTAGTTGTGGCGGAGCACAGGCTCAGTAGTTGTGGCGCACAGGCTCATTTGGTCCGCGGCATGTGGGATCTTCCCGGACCAGGGATTGAACCCGTGTCCCCTGCATTGGCAGGTGGATTCTTAACCACTGCGCCACCAGGGAGGTCCCACATCTCTTAAATAAAACCTTAACCTAATTAAAAATTAGAACTTTTTTTTTCTTTCTAGATTCATTTTTTATTGGAGTATAATTGCTTTACAATGTTGTGTTAGTTTCTGCTGTACAATAAAGTGAATCAGCTATATGTATACCTATATCCCCTCCCTCTTGAACCTCCCTCCCACCCACCCCCACCCCCCATCTACGTCATCACAAAGCACTGAGCTGAGCTCCCTATGCTATACAGTAGGTTCCCACTAGCCATCTGTTTTACACATGGTAGTGTTTATATGTTAGTCCTAACCTCTCAGTTCATCCCACCCTCCCCTTCCTGCCCTGTGTCCACCCTCATGTTCTCTACATCTGAGTCTCTATTCCTGCCTTGCAAATACGTTCATCTGTACCATTTTTTTAGATTTCACATATATGTGTTAATATACGATATTTGTTTTTCTCTTTCTGACTTACTTCACTCTGTATGACAGACTCTAGGTTCATCCACATCTCTACAAATGACCCAATTTCTTTCTTTGTTATGGCTTGTTATTCCATTGTTTATATGTACCACATCTTTATCCATTCCTCTGTCTATGGCCGTTTAGGTTGCTTCCATATCTAGGTTATTGTAAATAGTGCTGCCAAGAACATAGGGGTGCATGTGTCTCTCTGAATTAGTTTTGCCTGGGTATATGCCCAGAAGTGGGATTGCTGGATCATATGGTAATTCTATTTTTAGTCTTTTAAGGAACCTCCATACTGTTCTCCATAGTGGCTGTATTAATTTACATTCCCACCAGCAGTGCAAGAGGGTTCCCTTTTCTCCACACCCTCTCCAGCATTTGTTGTTTGTAGATTTTCTGATGATGCCCATTCTAGCTGGTGTGAGGTGATACCTCATTGTAGTTTTGATTTGCATTTCTCTAATAATTAGTGATGCTGAGCAGCTTTTCATGTGCTTCTTGGCCATCTACATGTCTTCTTTGGAGAAATGTCTATTTAGGTCTTCTGCCCATTTTTGGATCGGGTTGTTTGTTTTTTGATATTGAGCTGCCTGAGCTGTTTTTAATTAACATTTTTATTTTAAAAGCTAAATATAAAAGATGTGAAATATGTATATTGTTGAAAACTGAATTAAAAAAAAGAAACTAAAGCTACAAAGAAGCTGAAAACAGTTACTAAAAGTCCTAAGACCTAATACTTTGCTAAATTTAAAAGCAACATTTTAAGGGAGAATTAAAGTTTATTTTCCTACTACTAAAACTATTTTTAATGAAAATATATCAATGTGAAATATAAATACACTTTTAAAGAATCTTTTAATTTAGGAAGATTCCTTGTTATTAAATCATTTCATTCTCTGGAGATCAAAGCACTTGAAAAGAGCAAAATCCATTGTCTTACCTTTAAAAGGATTTAATTTTAATTACCCTAGAGAGATGAAAATCTATTTCAAAAAAGCCAACCAATAAGCTTCCTTTTTAAATGAGTAAATACTCTGTGTCGCCTAAATTTTTCATGCTGTAGTTTAAACTCATGTATTATTGCTCTTTCATTAATAGAAATGGACAGAAGCTGAAAACCACCTTCAATTTAATAATATTACTTTATGTATTTTAAGACTGTTATTAAGGTTCTTCTTAGTCGTCTTTTTATATCTAAGAAACCTAATTTCTTGTCATTTAAATGTATAATCTACTGTCTACCATTTAATGATCTTTCACATTTCTTCTTAGACCTGAATTCATATCTATTATGTATCTATTTGGAGTTTAAATATGACTATAACACATTTGAGAAACATGAGTATAAGGAAATCTTTTCTAAACCCTTCTACATATAAAAATCTCTATTATATAGTTATATTCTGACTTAAATTTACCACCCTGCATTACCTTTTTATTTATAATAACTGCTATAATTTAACAATGTCATTTTCAAATTTGATTGTTTTTACAGGGTCTAGAATTACTGAGTTCTGCAAACTTAATTAACCATCTTCAAGCTTATCATTCAGATGATAGAAAAATATGTTAAATGGTACTATAGTGAAAAATGACTAATGCATTGTTTCTTGTTTTTTGGAATACGTTTATACTTTTCTCTAAGTCAAACCTGATATATTGGACAATGTATCTAGTATCTAGTATAGAAAATAGGTTTTTATCTTATATGGCAAATTTGAACAATTCTTGGATTCTTAGAGTGATGTGTTGAGTATGTGAAACTCAATTCAGGCTCTGAAGGAAAGGGTGTCGTGATTGATTAGTGATGTCCGCCAGGGATGTACATCGGGTGATTTAAATCTTTATGGGGAAAATAATTAATTTATTTTTTAATCTATTTTATTCTAATATGCTTTACATATCTGAGGTTAGGGATACAGCTGGGATGTTTTAAACCATTAAAAAAAAAGAGTTAAACCATTTTTAAAAGGTTAGGTGGTAAGTTGTCTGGAACTTTTAAAAAAAATTTTTTTGCGGTACGCGGGCCTCTCACTGCTGTGGCCTCTCCCGTTGCGGAGCACAGGCTGCGGATGCGCAGGCTCAGCGGCCATGGCTCACGGGCCCAGCCGCTCCGCGGCATGTGGGATCTTCCCGGACCGGGGCACGAACCCACGTCCCCCGCATCGGCAGGCGGACTCTCAACCACTGCGCCACCAGGGAAGCCCTGGAACTTTTTCTTGGTGAGCAAATACATTGCCTTGGAAATTTAGGTCAAGTCCCAATTTTACTATTAATACCAAAGAGTTCACTGGTGTATTCGTTTTTTATTGCTGCATGACTTTATACATTATCACAGCAAACATAATGGCTAAAAACAACACAGATTTATTATCTCATAGCTTCTGAAGATCAGGCGTCCAGACATTGCTAATCTGGGTCCTCTGGGCCCTCTGCCTGCTTGCAGTTGATGAACAAAAAGAGAAAGTTAAACAAAGTATCATTTGGGTAGCTAGTTAAAATGCTGTGACTCAGAGTCAGATTACTCAGTGACATACCAGTTACTTTGTGTGGGTTTAAGAGTTTTGGAGCAAAGTGGCTCTAAACAAAACACATCATCTGAGCGCATAGGGCAAATAGGTATGTGAAATACTGAATAAGAAAGGGAGGTTGTGGCAGACCTTTTACTTCTTTTAGTCTTCTAGAAGTTGATTACCAAGGTATCAGCCTGGGCTGTGGTCTCATCTAAGGTTTGGCTGGGGAAGGAACCCCCGCCTCAATCATATAGTTGTTGGTAGCATTCAGCTGCTTTTGATGGCTTCAGTTTATTCTTGGATGTTGGCCAGAGACTACCCTAAGCTCCCTGCCAACTGGTCCTCTCCATGAGGAAGCTCATGACATTCAGCTTGCTCTTTCAAAGCTAGCGAGGGAGAGTCTCTCCTCACAAAATAGGCATTACAGTCTCGTGTAACATAATCATGCCCCTTAAGCACATACATCCCATCATCTCTACCATATTCTATTTGTAGAAGCAAGTTACAGGTTCTCCAGGGGAATCAGCTCTGCAAGGATCTGACTACCATGAGGTAGAAATACTAGGGACCATCATATGGTATGTCTGCTCCAGCTGGAATGAATACATTTTTCAGGGAGCTTTCTCTTAATATGAGAAAATATTCTCCAACAGCCTGAAGATACTCTGTATCATCAATTGCATCTGCTCCAATCCTCTGATACTGAGAGGGAGAGAAAATGTGAAAGCAAACATGGAACTTAGAGTGATTATTTCGTTCTTAAGTATGCTTATGGAAAAAACTGGACGTGTAATACCATGAGTAAATGTATATATTAGAAAAAGACTAAGCAGGGACAAAAGCTGAAATCACTAAAATGTCAAAATATATTTTAAGAAGACAGAGTCCATGGGGGAAAAAAAGAAGAAGAAGAAGAAATCCTGGGCTCTAAGCACCAAGAATGAGAGAAAGCAAAGCTGTTTCTTAAAAGAAGTGAACAACTTAGCCATCCAAATGCTGAATTGGCAACCCCAAGTGTTAGTCACAATAAACATCACAGTTTTACTCTTCCTTGGTGGGTAATTGATCACCAAAAGTCCAAAAAAAAAAAAAAAATAGTCAATCCAAAGTCAATATAACCAAGAGATATTTTCACCCTCAGACTCCACGGAGAACTAGGATATTTGCTTATGGGGTGTGTTAATATCCTAAGCGTCTACAAGAGTGCTGGACACAGAGGAGATGCTTAAACTATGTCTGTCCAATCACTTTTTGGTGATTCCTTGACATTACTTTCACCAGAGACAAGCCAAAACAATCTCTCTCTAACTTAGGTCTTCAGAAGTTTTTCTGGAGCAGACCACTCTTAAGTTTATACAAGCCGTTGTAGTTGCAAAGTAGGGTACAGATGAAAGCACAAAGAAATTCGGTGCATTCTCAAGAGAACAGGGTTAATATTTAAAGCAGCTTTGTTAAAAATATGGCCTGAGAACTCAAGAGCTCCTAATTCATTTTCAACATCCCTGCTAGGATGGGAGGGATGCTGGGTGGCAAAATTCTAGGGGATCACGTGTTGCCAAGGGCGCCCTGAAGACATGACTGATTCAAGAAGAGATTCCCCAAAATAAGAAAAACAGGTCAGAATATAGGAAACTATTTGCACCTTGTTTGTAAAGAATAATAAGAATAATACGTTTTTTTTAATAGGACTTTGAAACTTTGAGGGATAACATTAATTACACTGAAATGTGAGCTATATCTGACCTATTACTGAATATAGGTTCTAATTGAAGAATGACCTTACAAAATAATTACCTTTGTTTTTATTTTTAAGATTAAACTATGAGCTCAGTTTTGTATCAAAGATATACTAGCCATGATTTTATGATGAGTCTATTAAATGAGTAAGGTAAAATTTTCTTTATCTGAGGTTTCAAAATAGAAGTTCTGATTCTAAGTTTATAGTACCGAAAGCGTGCTCTTTGAATAAGGGAAAGGAATACATTTAAAGTTTCGTTTCTATATTGTTCCTGCCACTCCCGGTTTAATTTTGTATGTGAATCCTTGACTATTTAGTAAGAGTTCCATCAGCTTTTGAAAACCATAATCTTACCGCGACTGACAAATAAAAATAAGTAATAAAAAAAAAGTAATAAAAATAAGTTGAAATACTAACCGTTAATCTTGATTTGTCTCATGTATCTTCTGTAATATATTTTCGTATTATAAAAGTAAGATATTACTAATTTAAATATCCGCATTTTTAAAGTTTCAAAGTGATATTTAAGTCAAGAGACTATATAAGAAAGAGTTGCTGCTTATTAATAAAACCTTATGATAATATAGGATGTTTGATTTAGTTTGTCAGCTTTTCTATGACTTTCCTCCAATTTATCTTGTCTTTTTTTTTTGTAGGTGTATTTCGGTGAATTAACACAGAATTCATTAGCTGTACTATATATACATGCCACTGAAGCTGAATATTATATATATATATAAATATGTGTATGCATCAGATATTTACAAAATTACAATAATGCTATTTTTATGCCTAGTGTTATGGGATTCTCCTAATACTGTCGTTTTAATTTTAAATTCATAGTGCACTCTAGTGGAGAATGAGATCAATGCAAAATTTTTCTTATGTTGGTACTTTATAGTGCTAATTATGGATTATTTACACTTTAAAAAGTGAAATGTATAAGAGTGTTGTGATCTATAATTTACTCAAAGGTGAGATGGTATAATTTAAATATTCCATATAATATATAATAGTTAACCTTATAGTACATATGAGTTTTTCTCTAAATTGGTTTTAAAAATAGAGGACCGATGCAGGGGACACGGGTTCGTGTCCCGGTCCGGGAAGATCCCACCTGCCGCGGAGCGGCTGGGCCCGTGAGCCATGGCCGCTGAGCCTGCACGTCCGGAGCCTGTGCCTCCGCAACGGGAGAGGCCACAACAGTGAGAGGCCCGCGTACCACACACACACACACACACACAAAAAAAAAACAAAAAAAAAACAAACTGCAGTCTTAAAAATAGAGGAAAATTCACTAATGAAACAGTTCACTTGATTTCTCACAGTGTATTTGGCATATATATATATATATATATATTTATACATTTGTATATATGGATATAATTTATACCATGCGGATGCTAATATAAGGAAATATAGAATAAAGTTAATCCCTCATTTTTTCTAACTAGAAGACAAAGAGTAGCCAATTTTCTTCCATAAGTTTGAAAAATGAGGATTAGATTTTAAAATATTGGCTTGTAACATTTCATTTTTGATCTTAATTTCATTCAGCAAGTTTATTTAAACTCTGTGGAGGAACCTTTGGCAACAGTATCTTTGTCACCACTAGAACCACCTTTCAAATTACCTAGCAGTTTTCTCATTTTTTTTCTAAGTTATCTCAAATTAAATTAGTGCTTTTGAAATCCATTTATGGTGTTGTCTCTGGAAATTTTATTCCAAGTAACCAGTATGGAATCACGTACCAGTAGTACATATTTTTTTCTGTTTCACTCCATAAATGCTTATTAAGGATCTCCACAACCTTTTTCTAATTTTTAAGATCACCTTTGAAAGGTTTCTCCAAAATATCTTACAGTTGCAGTTGTGAGATCATACCCTCATAAATAATGACTGAATCTTTGTTACATTGTATACTTTCTTTTTTATTGAGCCAGTCGAGAAAAGTTTCATGAGAACTACAAACTCTATAAGAATTTGTACAGATTATATATAGTACAACTTCCCTTTAGTGGAATGGTCTAGATTGATGTGTCCTCCCCAGACATTATTTTTTTTTATAGTAAATTAACTGAGAGAGCTCTTTATATTAGACTCTGTAAGGCATTCAATATTAGTAGATTCTGCTTTTCAGAGAGAGAATTTTTGAGAACAAATGTTGTCATGCATTTGGGCGATATTTAGACTTTGACTTTGATTTTCTGAAAGAAATTGGCTTCAGGGAGTTCCCTGGTGGCGCAGTGGATAAGACTCTGCACTCCCAATATAGGGGGCCTGGGTTGGATCCCTGGTCAGGGAACTAGATCCCACATGCATGCTGCAACTAAGGAGCCCGCACGCTACAACTAATGAGCCCTCATGCCACAACTAAGGAGCCTGTGGGCCACAACTAAGACCCAGCACAACCAAATTAATTAATTAATTTTAAAGAAAGAAATTGACTTTGAAAGAAATAGCCAAAATTTATCACTTGCCACCCTCTGTATAAATACTATTAAAACTCAAAGGATTAAAACATCTTATCAAATGAACTTATAATTTCGTATTTTTACTAAATAGTTGGTAGTCATCTACTTAAACTAGTCATTTTCCAACTGTATCACCATGAAAAATCTACAGTTCAAATTTTTATTTTCATCTAGTTGAAAAATGACTCTTAGATGTACTTGCAGACCAAGATTTTTAAGGGATTTCTTGTTTAGTATTGGTTCTGCCACCACTTATGGAACAAGCCTGTGCTAAATGTGTTCTACACTTATAAGTCCCTGTCTTCCTCATTTAAAAATATTCTATGGCAAGAGAAAGCATTGCAAAACCCAGAATATTTTAGTTTAGTTTACTTATGCTGTTTACAGTTGTATGCCTTTATAGGTCATGTGAGAAATCCTTTTTAAAATATGGTTTACTGAGCTCTAAACTGCCTGTTGGCCGATGTCATATATTGTCATTTCATTGTCAGTACAAATTATTGTAGAACCTCAAGATTCTTGGAAATCTTAGATTTTGACAAGGGAGCAAATCCAAAAACAAGGGATAAAACCAATCATGGGCAAAACAGTAGAACCTGGCTTGTTAACTTTGAAATAAAACATTGAAAGTATTTGTAAGGAAAGTTTTCCATTCAATAAAATCAGGTTTGGTTGTCAGCTAGTATACACTCCTTTAAACACTTTTGATTTTGTGTTCATATTGATTGTTGTGATAGGGTTGAAATACTAACCAAAAATGAGGTTTATGAATTCTTAATTATATGGAGAGTGGTTGGATAACACTGTGTGTGTGTGTGTGTGTGTTTGTGTGTGTGTGTGTGTGTGTGTGTGTGTGTGTGTGTGTGTGAAAAGGGCTCATCCTTCATCTTCATAGGAACCGATCGTTATTACACACGGGGACTCAGTGGAGGTATGTTAGATTCTTTGTTAATGAGTTGGCAGGTTAGTTATTTGCTGTCAAAGTTGATTTAGAGAAAATGCCTTGAAGCCATAGTCCATATTGGATTTCCCACCCTTTCCTTTCTGCATTGAATTTACCTCCAAGTCACGTGCAGGGCAGCTTGAGAAACCAGGGTTGTGAAGCCTTGACACTTTATGTTGTATTTGGAAACTGAGAAGATAAGAGAATGTACTTTTAAGCCAGTCTGAAGTACAGGGTCAGGATGGCAGGACCCACGCAAGGCAGTGGTCCTTCCCCTTCCCCTCCCCCTCCCCCTCACACTTTACTTTTCCTGTTGTGGAGATGAATGAGCAAAGGATGAAGAGAAGAGAAGCTTCAGTCTTAGTTCTTTCCCAGAGTACAGAAGCTCCAAAGAAATTTCCGTTGTATTGGTCAAGGAAAGAGATAGACAATGGTCCTGAACTAGTCCCTAACTCTTTTTTTTTTTCAATTTAAATAAACTTTTTATTTCAGAATAGTTCTGGATCTGCAGAAAAGTTCCCAAGTTAGTAGAGTTCTGTAAAACCCACCCACCTACTTTTCTTTACTGTTGACAGATTGGTCTGGTGCATTTGTCACAACTAACAGACCAGTAATAGAACAGTAATGTTACTGGGACTCTATACTTTATTTGGACTTTATTAGGGTTTTTGACACCAATGTTTTTGTTCTTTCCCAGGATCCCATCTATGACACCACATTATTTTCTATTTGTGCAGTCAGTTGTTTTTTTAAAATTTTTATTGAAATATATTTGATTTACAATGTGTTAATTTCAGGTGTACAGCGAAGTGATTCAGTTATATGTGAAAAACTATATATGTATACATATTCTTTTTTGTATTCTTTTCCATTATATGTTATTACAAGATACTGAGTACAGTCCCCTGTGCTATACAGTAGATCCTTGTTGGTTATCTATTTTATATATAATAGCGTATTTTAATCCCAAACTCCTAATTTATCCCCCCTCCCCTTTCCCCTTTGGTAACCATATGCTTGTTTTCTGTGTAGGACACCAACTTTTATTTAGTCCTGATATTTCCTTAGGGTCCTCTGGGCTGTGATAATTGCTGACTTTCCTTGTTTTTAATGACCTTGACGGTTTTCGGGAGAAATGGTCAGATATTTTGTAGAATGTCCCGCATTTTGGGTTTGTCCGATGTTTCTCTCACGGCTTGACTTGGGTTGTGTGTTTTTCTGAGGAAGACCACAGAGGTGAAATACCATTCTCCACCCATCATATCAAAGATGCAGGTCATTTTCATGATGTATCACTGTTGTTAGCTTTAGTTACACAGCTTAGGCCGTGTTTGTCAGGCTTCTCCATTGCAGAGTGACTTTTTCTTCTCCTTCCAC
Source organism: Phocoena sinus (assembly GCF_008692025.1). Classification (NCBI taxonomy): domain Eukaryota; kingdom Metazoa; phylum Chordata; class Mammalia; order Artiodactyla; family Phocoenidae; genus Phocoena; species Phocoena sinus. The sequence goes on from NC_045766.1 coordinate 4,493,667, forward strand.
ACTGTGCTGTTTGGAAGCAAGTCACTAGACATGTAGCCTACACTTAAGGAATTGGGAGTCATACCCCAGCCCTCCTTGAGGAAGGAGCATCTATTTAATGATTGGGGATACTCCTATATGGGAGGTTTGTATCTTCTTCCCCATTTAATGTTTTTTAATCAGTATGTACTCACCGATATATATTTTATATTTTGGGTTATAATCCAATAATATATTTAGTTATTTAGCTGTGTTCACGGGGAGCTCCTTCAGTTCACTCCTGTGTCTCTTCCCCATCTTTTAATTATTAATCAGTTGGGTTACACCAAGCTTAGGGTTCACCAGGGGTATAACCTGTTACCCAGGGATGAGGTGGGAAAGAGAATATCAGCACTTTTTCTTTTTCTTTTTTCATCTTTATTGGAATATAATTGCTTTACAATGTTGTGTTAGTTTCTGCTGTACAACACAGTGAATCGGTTATGTGTATGTGTGTGTATGTGTGTGTATATATATATATATATATATATATATATATATATATATATCCCCATATCCCCTCCCTCTTGAGCCTCCCTCCCACCCTCCCTATCCAACCCCTCTAGGTCATCTCAAAGCACCGAGCTGATCTCCCTGTGCTATGCTGCTGCTTCCCACCAGCCAACTGTTTTACATTCAGTAGTGTATATATGTCGATGCTACTCTCACTTCACCCCAGCTTCCCCCTCCCACCCCACTGCAGCACTATTTACAATAGCCAGGACATGGAACCAACCTAAATATCCATTGACAGATGAATGGATAAAGAAGGTGTAACATATATATACAATGGAATATTACTCAGCCATAAAAAGGAAGGCCACACAGTGAGAGCCCCGCGTACAGCCAAAAAAAAAAAAAAAAAAAATGGTACTGATAAACCTAGTTGCAGGGCAGGAATAAAGAGGCAGACATAGAGAATGGACTTGAAGATCAGCAGTTTTTAGGACAACCTTCATACCAAAAGCTGGTGCTTTGGTACAAGTGATGAAGTTTCAGTTTTTATCTCAGAAGGCTCTAAAGTGGGTCAAAACAATGCACTAGAAATCAAATTCAACGAGCATGTTGCCTCCTAGGGAAAGAAAATATTGTTTCCAGTTTTATTTTTCTCAAGTTATGCTCAGGTACAGTGTTTAATATGGATGATCAAAGATAAGTTCTCGATATATGCCACCTTTTAATTATTTCTATGAATCCGTAGCAGCAAATTCAGCTCCACATCTACAAAATTAAAAAAATATATACAGACAAATACCTGATTCCTACAGTAATCATTCCTGTGGTAATCCTAGTGTTTAAACCTTTTACATGATGCCGTGTGGATCCACATTGTTGTGTGAAGCAACAGACTTTCCTAGCATTTTAGTGGTTCTGGGCATGGAGGTTAGGTGGGGGAAAAAAAAAAGATAAATTGATAAAATATTTTGGGTTTCAATCCAGTTGCCAAGAGCCTGTGGATGGTGACCACTAAAGTTTTTCTCAATGCATCTTAAATGAGCAAAATTTCCTTTCCAGCATTTAAATGATACTTTTACCATATTAGGAGTAAAGTAGTAAAAATTACTCATTCATATTGCTTCCTATCTCAGAGAGTACCATTGGAAATAACGGCAGTTTTCTTTCAAAATCTGTACATGTTTTGTAATGTCACACCCGCCTACAAGAGTTAATTTGAAATTCCGTTTTTCCTTTAAGAGTTTTTATCCTTGCCCCTCCCCCTCCCAGTGCAAAATTAATTTTGACTCAGGTGGTATAGTTGTCACTTTCTTTTGTGATAAGGGAACTCCTCACATGTAAGCAAATAAATCTTATAGCCTTGGAAGGAAGTTTCTTCTCCAGCATTTTCCACGCTAAATCGTTGGCCAACATTCTTATTTTATAGGTCAAGATGGAAATAATCAAGGAAGAAACTGTTTCTCTCCAAACATATGCATGTATTTCTCAAAAATGTTGTGTCACAAGGACTCGTGTACTGGGATTGTCTGTGTAGTTTGACCTAGTTCTGATAAACATAAACCCTTCATTCAGTAGGTTAGTACAAGCTCTTTTTTTGGCTTATTTCTTTCAAATATATTGATTTATTTTTTCATAATAAATGTAATAAGTGGTCATTAGGTACAATTTTGAAAATATGGAAAAAATGAAGGGGAAAAAAGCCAACTCTAATCTCATCATTCAGAATCAATGACTACTAATATTTTTCCTAAGTCTTATTTGTGTTTTACATAGTTGTAAACATATTATGTGTAAATTTACATCTTGTGTTTGTTTTTCACTTGTATAGAAATAATTTCTCATGTTATATAATTTTCCCTATCTGTTTTTATTGCCTATAGAACCTCACAGTGATTAAATGCACCTTCATTTAATCATTTTCATTACTTAATGATATTTGAGATAAAAGATTTTAAAAATACAAATTAACTCTAGAAAAAAAGAAGTTTTGAAACATTCTGAATACAACCTATAGTAAATACCTAAATTGCTTTATTTATATGAAATTTAAAAAGCTAATAAATATAGTTATATACTTTCCTTTAACTAAAATTATGTGATAATTTTACAAAGCCTCTAAATTTTCTTTTCTTTTCTTTCTTTCTTTATTTTTTTGGCTGTGTTGGGTCTTCGTTGCTACATGCCAGCTTTCTCTAGTTGTGGCAAGCGGGGGCTACCCCTTGTTGCGGTGCACGGGCTTCTCGTTGCAGTGGCTTCTCTTGTTGCGGAGCACGGGCTCTAAGCACGTGGGCTTCAGTAGTTGCGGCTCGCAGGCTCAGTAGTTGTGGCTTGTGGGCTCTAGAGCGCAGACTCAGTAGTTGTGGCACACAGGCTTAGTTGCTCCGTGGCATGTGGGATCTTCCCGGACCAGGGGTCGAACCCATGTCCCCTGAAGTGGCAGGCGATTCTCAACCACTGTGCCACCAGGGAAGTCCCCAAATTTTCTTTTAAATATGACCACTCAAGCTGTGTATTTAATATTATTCTAATAGCGGCCACCTGAGTAAGAAAGATAAAGTTTCCTTTTTACAAAGAGGTTAGTGTATTTTAAATAAATTAGTCCACCAAAAAGCATGAATTATATACTTAAAAGCTTTTACTCTCTTTAAAAATTGGATACTTCAGTATCCATTAAGAGATTCAAGTATTAGGTGTTTAGCTTGAGTCAGTAGTTAGATTTTCTTTCATCATTTACTGACAAACTACTTACATGTTGTCAAAATTATTTTGGCATTTGTTATCTCGTTTGCCTGATACCAAAGCCCATGTTCTTCCCATCATTGTCAGTATGTTTTGTAATGGCAGGACCACGCTAGTCTTGTCTTGCCCATCAGTTTTTCTCCAGCATCAAGGAGAGTGCCTGCCACTCAGTAGGCAGTTAATAAATGCATGTTAAAATAATGATTGTTCTCCTCTGCTAATATTTCCAAAGACTATGAAAAGATCTTTGCAGAATCTGGAAAATTGGAATGGAAAATCATATCTAGACTGTAAAAGTTATGCAGAGTCCTGTTAGTAAAAGCACAGAAAAATCTTAGAAAGGAGCCAGTATTCTTTTAAGTGATTTATACATAAACAGTAAAATATGTATTGCAATGGTTGCTTTAAGTATTACCATCTCAAGGTCAGAGATTCTGCACTTGTCAATTGCCCATTTCTCTTAGATTTGAGCATACAAAGCTTATATTTATCCAAAAATAATGTATTCCAAAATAATCCTTAGATCTGTCACACTTTTCTTGCACCCTGAGTATGAAGGTATCTTGGATATTCAGAACCTCTTATGTATTTGAGGTACAAAACATACATTTGTAGGTACTGGAACAATTTTAGCTTTTTTATATATGTAGGGTGTGTCCATCCAAAGGTAAGTGATTTTACTTAGTTGGTAAGGAATATGAAAATAAGATAATTTTATTTAGTTGTTGAAATCAAAAGGGAAATATCTAATACATTAATACTTAGTAAAGAGCATGGTAATTAAGAGCTTGTGATAATGAAGATAAATAAAACCTAATGCTGATCCCAAAGATACCACTTATTAGGTGTGTGACCCTAGGTGAGTTATTTAAACACTCTAAACCTTAGTTTCTTTAGTTATGAAACAGAAAAAACTATAATTTATTCATTGTTTCCTTTTCCATCGTTATGATGGTTAAATGAGATAATGCATGTTAACCATTTGTCATTTAACACGGCAGTTAACACAGTGTTTGACATAGAAGAAACAAAGTGGGGCTTCCCTGGTGGTGCAGTGGTTGAGAGTCCGCCTGCCGATGCAGGGGACACGGGTTCATGCCCCGGTCCGGGAAGATCCCACATGCCGCGGAGCGGCTGGGCCCGTGAGCCATGGCCGCTGAGCTTGCGCGTCCGGAGCCTGTGCTCCGCAACGGGAGAGGCCACAGCAGTGAGAGGCCCGCGTACAGCAAAAAAAACCAAAAAAACAAACAAACAAACAAAACGAAAAAAAAGAAGCAAAGTGAAACATTTGCCATTTGTATCCGAAGAAAGATATAAAGATGTAATGTATAGTGTGAAAGCAGCCTATTAAAATGGGACGAAGTGGAAATTTTGAATTCTAAGTGTCTAGGACAATGCTTATTTGCTACTCGATTTAATAAGGAATCTTTTCGTTTATTTTAAATTTTTATTTGTATTTATTAATTTTTTTCTGTTGAAGTACAGTTGATTTACAATGTTGTATTAGTTTCAGGTGTACAGCAAAGTGATTCAGATATATATAACACATATATATATGTTCTTTTTCTGATTCTTTTCTGTTATAGTTTATCACAGGATATTGAATATACTTCCCTGTGCTGTACAGTAGGACCTTGTTGTTTATTTTATATAGAGTAGTGTGTATCTGTTAATCCCAAACTCCTAATTGATCCCTCCCCCTCCTTTCCCTTCTGGTAACCATAAGATTATTTTCTATGTGTGAGTTTATTTCTGTTTTGTAAATAAGTTCATTTGTATCATTATTTTAGATTCCACATGTAAGTGATATTCTATGATATTTGTCTTCCTCTGACTTACTTCGCTTAGTATGATAATCTGTAGGTCCAGCCATGTTGCTGCAATTGGCAGTATTTTATTGCTGTTTATGGCTGAATATTATTCCATTGTGTGTGTGTGTGTATTTAGTGCTCCTGCACTGTTGGTGGAAGTGTAAATTTGTACAGCTGCTAAGGAGAACAGTATGGAGATTCCTTTAAAAACAAAAAAATAAAGTTACCATATAATCCAGCAATCCCATTTCTGGGCATATATCCAGAAAAGACGAAAACTCCAATTCAAAAAGGTACAACCCAAATGTTCATAGGAATCCAGGAATCTTGATTGGCTTGTTCATAACTTTCTTTGCCCCCCTAGCTTCTGCATGTGCACAAGATGGAGAGAGCGAGGCTGAGTTTCTACCTGATGACTTTGAAGAAAAACCAGAAAGAGGAAAGAAACATAACAATTTCACTTTGTGCAACGTGTGTAACATTCAGCTGAATTCGGCCGCTCAAGCCCAAATCCACTACAATGGCAAATCACATCAAAAAAGATTAAAACAACTCAGCAATGGCATGGTGAAAAGCGACAATGGTAAGTGTTTCTAAAGATATGTTCTCAGTTTTACATCATCAAGTTATTTGTGTACCTGCAGATGGGGAAGTAACAGAATAGAGTAATCTGTGTTTTTAAAACCAGGAAAAACATTAAATAAAAGCTTAGTAGGTTAAAATAAAGAATATCTCACAGGTTTTTGAGAGAGAAGGGGAAATTTATTTGTTGTCTATGCTTAAATTTATTAGGATTGTGATCAAGACCCACCAGGACATTTATGGTAATTTGAAAAAGTTGACATTAGGTTTTCTTGATGTTTGACTTTAATATAGTTATTTGGAAATGGGCATTCTTTTACATTTTATATAAAACAATGCTTTTTATGTTTGTTTTGTGCATGTTGGGGCTTCAGTTGGTTAGTAAAGAGTGCAATTGATTTAAAAAAATACTTAGCTTTTCGGGTAGGTGTTTTAACCAATAAAATATAATCTGTTAGTATGTACAGATTGTTTAAATTTGCTGGTGAAAATTCATGGTTTGCTTTAATCACTTAGACTGCTTTTTGAAAGTATAAGTTGAATTTAGGAGTAAGCAGATTTTTAAAATAGCACACATATACTTTTGGAAAAGAAGGGAAGGTTATTAGAAAAAGCATGGAGTGGTGAGGGAGGGAAGGGTGGAATTCTGCCGCAGGACGTAGGGGAGCTGAAACATAGCAACTCCAAAGAGTTACAGTATTGTGTTCTGGTTGGACGTTTCATGTTCATCGATAAGGTATATTTTATCTAAATTTTAATGACATTTAAAAATGAGACTGAATTTTGATCTGTTCCAGTATTTGAGATCGAAGACAAATATAATTTCGCAGTTTGCTTCAAGGAAATTATTTCTACCTTGCTTTGTAGTTTTTACTATGAATGAACTGGAATATTCTAACAGAAAGGACTCCTTGTTTCTCTTTTGTATGTCAAATCGTTAATCATGGATCTTATCAGTCAAAAAGATGTAAAAAATAAAGATAGTCACCAGAAAGTAAATAAGAACTACTAAATTCCGTAGACGCAAGATGAACTAGTGAGGCAAATGTACTTATTAAATCATGTCTAAAAATATGGATTTCACAGTCTCTATTTGAATCTCCTAAGGAAAATCTTTTCCCCTGTCATTGATATTTAAGTAAAATCATCTTAAGTACAGCATGATTCAATTTCAAGTTGTTTTTCTTTAAGTTGGTGTTGGTGGGGAAGCAGGATCTGGCCTCTTTCCCTGACACTGAATTAAATCTCAGAGACAGTTTCGGGTGAAGTAGGAAAGAATAGCTTATTGCTTTGCCAGGAGAAGGGGGACACAGAGGGCTAATGTCCTCAAGACTGTGTGCCCTGCCCTGGAGGGGGTCATGAGGAGTCTTATGGTGTTCAAGGAGCAGGCGTGATCAGCTCGTGATCTTTCTTCTGATTGGTTGGTGGGGAGGTAAGTGGGCGTCAGCATCATCAACCTTCTGGTTCCAACCTTCTGGGTCTCCGTGCTTGTGGGCAGCAGACAGTTAACTTCTCCCACCTGGTGGGGGTTTCAGTATCTGCAAAACAGCTCAAAGATATTGTGATGTGTATCCCTTGAGGGGGGAACCAGGACCCTGCCCCGGGGCTGCACTGTTGTTTCTTGACTCCACCACCCTTGTCTCTGCATCCCCTCCCTTCCCTGATTAGCAACTGTTTGAACCTGCTTGTTTGGGACTCATGGAAGGTCATGGAGGCTGAATGAAGCTATTTCTTGTAATCAAGATATGAGGGACACAGAAAGGCTTTTGCGCCCAGGAGCCCTACAAGGTCCTGCTCAGTTTCAGTGGTGCTAATGGTGTCAGCTTTGGTGTTTATTTCACTTACCTTGATATTTACAAACCTCTTCAGAGAAGCAATAAATTACATCGCAGAAAGAAACTCAAGAGACATGCCTGGTTAGAAATTCATATCAGAGCTAGTCTCAGACGAAATTTAGGATGGTCAGCAACTTTCAAATCATAATACTAGGAATGATTCTCCTCAAATCAAATATTTTAAAGTAATTACATCAGTGCACGTATTGTGGGCTAGCATTATACGAAAGACTTTATGTACATCTTCTATTTAGTTTTTCCTCACAGCGAGAGAGATATTTCCATTATCTTCCTCTTACAGATGTGGAAATTGAGGATGCTGTCAATTGAATCCTGTACTGAAGGTCACCCAACTGTTAAATGGTCAAACTAGAAATCAAACTCAGGTGTTATTCATTAAATAGGTGCATTCTAAAGTATACTGTCTCCCCAAAATTAATATTCTGTAGAAACTGTGCCTTTCTTTATTTCAAGGAGAAAAATTATTTTTAAGAGAATATAAAAATAAAATTCTATCAGATTCCCAACAATGCATTGATCGATATGGTGCTTAACAAATTTTAGTGCTACATTTTCGACACATATTATCTTTTCTAGGTTATTAGCGTTTATAAAAGTAATTAAAAATGAGGGCTTCCCTGGTGGCACAGTGGTGAAGAATCCACCTGCCAATGCAGGGGACATGGGTTTGAGCCCTGGTCTGGGAAGATCCCACATGCCGTGGAGCAACTAAGCCTGTGCGCCACAACTACTGAGCCCACATGCCACGACTACTGAAGCCCATGCACCTAGAGCCTGTGCTCCGCAACAAGAGAAGCCACTGCAATGAGAAACCCACACACCACAGCAAATAGTAGCCCCCGCTCTGTGCAACTAGAGAAAGCCCGCGCACAGCAACGAAGACCCAATGCAGCCAAAAACTAAATAAATAAAATAAATAAATGTATTTTTTAAAAATGATTATGAATTAACGGGAGCACTTGGTTTAGGTCATATTAGTTTGACCTGAAATCATACTTCAGGAGGAGCCCTCACCACTAACTACAGGTGGATCTAACTATAGACAATCCACTCACAACTGAGTAGTTGTGACTTTACATTAATATAGCAACATATATTTCTTTTAAATATCCCTCCGTCCCCCAACTCTAAAAATGTACTTTTTCAGACCTGTTGGGAAAAAGAAAGGAGCCCAATTCTGAGCCTTATGTACTTATTAATTGTCGTTCTTTTACCTGCACAGAGACCAAGCTAAAGTCAGGAATTCTCAAGAATCATGGATCCTATAAGTTTTTAGTCGAGAGCAGTATCATTTTTAGTTTATCTAGAGAATGAAATGGGACAGAGAAGGAGATAGCCTTCTCCTTGAAGATGCACACACACACATATGACTGCTGTGGACTTCTTCTACCTTTAGAAAACCAACTCAGTTTAGATTTCAAATGGGAAATATATACTATATATATATAATATATATCTATATATATTATTATAAATAATAAATAAAATTATAAATATATATAATGTTTATTATTAATATATATATATTCCCAAAAGATATATATATATTTTGACACATGTAGTGTCAAAAAAGGAATAAGATACTAGAGATATTTACCTAGATTCTTCCAACCTTATACGTTACTTGTTTTGAGGAATGCAAATAACATAAATAATAGAAATGGAACCAATTTTTATTATTATTCCTTGGAGATTGTCTACATGGGAAAAAAATATCACTTCAGTCCTGAATGACTGTAGAACATTGTATAATTGCATGCCTAGAGGCATATCCTAATGTATGAGAACAAGAATGAACCAGGGAGACACCACCCCTATCAAAATATGGTTTCTGTATTTCTGAGCCAAATGTGGCATTTCTCACGTCGCTTCTCATGTCATCCAGGGAAAATGATCTTCTGAAGATCACAGTGAAAAAATGTCATGTGTGCTAGTTAATTAGGAGGCCATGGTTCCCACAGGTGAGACTTAACTTCAGTTTTTGACAGTTGCTGCTCTCTTGGCAGAGGTAAAGTTACCCAGGACACGTGTCCACCGCTTGCATGTGTGCTGTCCCGAGACGCCCAGGTCCTTCCTGCCAGTAGGGAGTGTTGCCCGCTGAATTCCTCCTGAATTTGCTCCCTTACTGGACCAAAACCTCCCAGCTTCTTGCTTCAGAAGGCCGTTCCGGCTTCAGATTTGCTGATGCCAGAGCTGCAATTCTATCAAGTCCAGCCCACCCTCCACCAGGTTCAGTTTCCTCCTGCCTCTCACTCAGTTCCTGATCCCTAATCCACCACTTGCCCCCGAAATCTTTCTCTCAGAGTCTGCCTGCTGGGAATCCAGCTAAGACATCACCAGTCCTTCCTATATATTCATAAGGAATACGCATAATATGTTTCATTGTGCAAAAGCAGCAACATTTAATACTTTCCCCCATATGTAGTTTCCATTTAATACCTATATTTAAGCTTTATCATCAAAAATGCCAAGGGAGGGCTTCCCTGGTGGCGCAGTGGTTGAGAGTCCGCCTGCCGATGCAGGGGACACGGGTTCGTGCCCCGGTCCGGGAAGATCCCACATGCCGCGGAGCGGCTGGGCCCGTGAGCCATGGCCGCTGAGCCTGCGCGTCCGGAGCCTGTGCTCCGCAACGGGAGAGGCCACGACAGTGAGAGGCCCGCGTACCGCAAAAAAAAAAAAAAAAAAAAAAAAAAAAAAAATGCCAAGGGAGGGCTTCCCTGGTGGCGCAGTGGTTGAGAGTCCGCTTGCCGATGCAGGAGACCCGGGTTCGTGCCCCGATCCGGGAAGATCCCACATGCCGCGGAGCGGCTGGGCCCGTGAGCCATGGCGGCTGAGCCTGCGCGTCTGGAGCCTGTGCTCCGCAACGGGAGAGGCCACGACAGTGAGAGGCCCGCGTACCGCAAAAAAAAACAACAAAAAACCCCCCAAAAAACTAGCCTTGCTATTGAAACTATAGATTGCTATTAGACTGTCATGTGAGCAAAAAATAAACTTTTATTGTTTATTTAAAAAAAAAAAAAAAAATGCCAAGGGAACAAAAAGTGAACTAGTATTTATTTATTTATTATTATTTTTTTAAGAAGATGTTGGGGGTAGGAGTTTATTAATTAATTCATTTATTTTTGCTGTGTTGGGTCTTCGTTTCTGTGCCAGGGCTTTCTCTAGTTGTGGCAAGCGGGGGCCACTCTTCATCGCGGTGCGCGGGCCTCTCACTGTTGCGGCCTCTCTTGTTGCGGAGCACAGGCTCCAGATGCGCAGGCTCAGTAGTTGTGCCTCGCGGGCTCTAGAGCGCAGGCTCAGTAGCTGTGGCTCACGGGCCTAGTTGCTCTGCGGCATGTGGGATCCTCCCAGACCAGGGCTTGAACCCGTGTCCCCTGCATTAGCAGGCAGATTCTCAACCACTGCGCCACCAGGGAAGCCCTGAACTAGTATTTATTGTTCCAGGTATTTCATATACATCGTTTATTGAATCCCAATCAGCGATTCTGCAAAGCAACTGTTACTGCATCTATTTCACAAATAAATTAGCCAAGAATCAAAGGGACTAAGATAGTTGCCAAATAGTAACTCTTTGTATTTGTAAAGTTTCCCATGTCTACATTAGAAGCAATAACCCTCATCTCCAGGGCAGACTTACATTCTACTGTCAACAAAATTATGCCATTTATTTGGGTATTTTCTTATGCGATTGACTTTATGTCATTTTTAAAGCACTTAACTTACGTTATTACAATAAAACTGATGTTTCCTTAAATTTTCTTTACCAGCATAACTGCTGAGGACATTTTGTGCAGTGTTATTATGTTAATTAATAAGTGTTATTCCAGAAATACATTTATGTTTATGTTAGTGCACTTTTTGAAGATGAGGTGAGAGGTGAGATACAGAAGTGGCAGCAGTGTATTCCATAATTAAAAGTTGCTTAAATGTGTAGAATTTATCGTATTCCAGAGATTCCACGCTTTACCCTTTCATGAAAACTATAAACCAAAGAAACTCCAGTACAAACTGCATGACTTACTAACTTTCTCTTTGGAAAAAGTCTTTATTTTTATATTTATGAGGAATGTAAGTTTTGCAAATAATGATTATTTTCTGACGATAATAATGTTGTCCTCTCTGAGCTGTACATAAATGTACAAAAATAAAACAAAAATCACCAAGAATCCTACGAAGGTAATTACTTCTAATCTTTTTGTCACCATTCTACCAGGTATGCAAATAAATATCAATAAACAATATATGTACAATATTACGTGCATTATAGCATAATAGTGTTTATAGATGGTCACCTTTTTATGACTGCATATTTTTATATTACTGTAAAGAAATTAATAATGCAGTTGAGATTTCTAGCTGAATGTTGGGATTTTACTCACTCACGTTTGTCATTTTGCTTTCCGACTATGTGATTATTCTATGGTGGAAAAACCTCAGTATTGTCATGAAATATAAAATGAAATGTTAAAATGAAATATCACAAGGGGTTTTATCAGAAGACAGAAATTTGAACGTAAGAGTAAAAACGCTTCTTTGATTCATAAGAGCGTTTTGGAATACGTATTACAAAGGGTACAACTTTCAGGGTATTGAAAGCTTTTTTGGCCAACTAATTTAATTCAATTTCAGTGCTCACCATGGTTAAGCTCCGATTAATGCTTGTTGAAGTATCGAGTAACAAGTCAACCTACTGTGGCAGCTTTACTTTATACACACTGTCTTTGTCATATTTGAGTTATTTTAATAAGCCTGGTTTTCTAGTTTTATTGGGCTGAAACTGCTATCAAATAATTCAGTTTTTTTTTTTTTTTTTACTCCCCACTTGTGTTTTATTTATGCTACACTTTACATCTTCTTATATTGTCTATACATTATGGACTTTATTTATCTCTAGTTATTTTATTTTATTTTTTTTTAAACATCTTTATTGGGGTATAATTGCTTTACAATGGTGTGTTAGTTTCTGCTTTATAACAAAGTGAATCAGCTATACATACACACATGTTCCCATATGTCTTCCCTCTTGCGTCTCCCTCCCTCCCACTCTCCCCATCCCACCCTTCCAGGCTGTCACAAAGCACCGAGCTAATATCCCTGTGCCTTGCGGCTGCTTCCCCCCAGCTATCTACCTTACTACGTTTGTTAGTGTGTATATGTCCATGACTCTCTCTCGCCCTGTCAAAACTCACCCCTCCCCCTCCCCATACCCTCAAGTCCGTTCTCCAGTAGGTCTGCGTCTTTATTCCTATCTTACCCCTAGGTTCTTCATGACATTTTTTTCCCTTAAATTCCATATATATGTGTTAGCATACGGTATTTGTCTTTTTCTTTCTGACTTACTTCACTCTGTATGACAGACTCTAGGTCTATCCATCTCATTACAAATAGCTCAATTTCATTTCTTTTTAAGGCTGAGTAATATTCCATTGTGTATATGTGCCACATCTTCTTTATCCATTCATCCGATGATGGGCGCTTAGGTTGTTTCCATGTCCTGGCTATTGTAAATAGAGCTGCAATGAACATTTTGGTACATGACTCTTTTTGAATTTTGGTTTTCTCAGGGTATATGCCAAGTAGTGGGATTGCTGGGTCATATGGTAATTCTATTTGTAGTTTGTTAAGGAACCTCCATACTGTTCTCCACAGTGGCTGAACCAATTCACATTCCCACCAGCAGTGCAAGAGTGTCCCCTTTTCTCCACACCCTCTCCAGCATTTATTGTTTCTAGATTTTTTGATGATGGCCATTCTGACTGGTGTGAGATGATATCTCATTGTAGTTTTGATTTGCATTTCTCTAATGATTAATGATGTTGAGCATTCTTTCATGTGTTTGTTGGCATTCTGTATATCTTCTTTGGAGAAATGTCTATTTAGGTCTTCTGCCCATTTTTGGATGGGGTTGTTTGTTTTTTTGTTATTGAGCTGCATGAGCTGCTTGTAAATTTTGGAGATTACTCCTTTGTCAGTTGCTTCATTTGCAAATGTTTTCTCCCATTCTGAGGGTTGTCTTTTGGTCTTGGTTATGGTTTCCTTTGCTGTGCAAAAGCTTTGAAGTTTCATTAGGTCCCATTTGTTTATTTTTGTTTTTATTTCCATTACTCTAGGAGGTGGGTCAGAAAGGATCTTGCTGTGATTTATGTCATAGAGTGTTCTTCCTATGTTTTCTTCTAAGAGTTTGATAGTTTCTGGCCTTACATTTAGGTCTTTAATCCATTTTGAGCTTATTTTTGTGTATGGTGTTAGGGAGTGATCTAATCTCATACTTTTACATGTACCTGTCCAGTTTTCCCAGCACCATTTATTGAAGAGGCTGTCCTTTCTCCACTGTACATTCCTGCCTCCTTTATCAAAGATAAGGTGTCCATATGTGCGTGGGTTTATCTCTGGGCTTTCTATCCTGTTCCACTGATCTATCTTTCTGTTTTTGTGCCAGTACCATACTGTCTTGATTACTGTTGCTTTGTAGTATAGTCTGAAGTCAGGGAGCCTGATTCCTCCAGCTCCTTTTTTCGTTCTCAAGATTGCTTTGGCTATTCGGGGTCTTTTGTGTTTCCATACAAATTGCGAAATTTTTTGTTCTAGTTCTGTGAAAAATGCCAGTGGTAGTTTGATAGGGATTGCATTGAATCTGTAGATTGCTTTGGGTAGTAGAGTCATTTTCACAATGTTGATTCTTCCCATCCAAGAACATGGTATATCTCTCCATCTATTTGTATCATCTTTAATTTCTTTCATCAGTGTCTTATAATTTTCTGCATACAGGTCTTTCGTATCCTTAGGTAGGTTTATTCCTAGATATTTTATTCTTTTTGTTGCAATGGTAAATGGGAGTGTTTTCTTGATTTCACTTTCAGATTTTTCATCATTCGTATATAGGAATGCCAGAGATTTCTGTGCATTAATTTTGTATCCTGCTACTTTACCAAATTCATTGATTAGCTCTAGTAGTTTTCTGGTAGCATCTTTAGGATTCTCTATGTATAGTATCATGTCATCTGCAAACAGTGACAGCTTTACTTCTTCTTTTCCGATTTGGATTCCTTTTATTTCCTTTTCTTCTCTGATTGCTGTGGCTAAAACTTCCAAAACTATGTTGAATAAGAGTGGTGAGAGTGGGCAACCTTGTCTTGTTCCTGATCTTAGTGGAAATGCTTTCAGTTTTTCACCATTGAGGATGATGTTTGCTGTGGGCTTGTCATATATGGCTTTTATTATGTTTAGGAAAGTTCCCTCTATGCCTACTTTCTGGCGGGTTTTTATCATAAGTGGGTGTTGAATTTTGTCGAAAGCTTTCTCTGCATCTATTGAGATGATCATATGGTTTTTCTCCTTCAATTTGTTAATATGGTTTATCACATTGATAGATTTGCGTATATTGAAGAATCCTTGCATTCCTGGAATAAACCCCACTTGATCATGGTGTATGATCCTTTTCATGTGCTGTTGGATTCTGTTTGCTAGTATTTTGTTGAGGATTTTTGCATCTATGTTCATCAGTGATATTGGCCTGTAGTTTTCTTTCTTTGTGACATCCTTGTCTGGTTTTGGTATCAAGGTGATGGTGGCTTCGTAGAAGGAATTTGGGAGTGTTCCTCCCTCTGCTATATTTTGGAAGAGTTTGAGAAGGATAGGTGTTAGCTCTTCTCTAAACGTTTGATAGAATTCACCTGTGAAGCCATCTGGTCCTGGGCTTTTGTTTGTTGGAAGGTTTTTAATCACAGTTTCAATTTCAGTGCTTGTGATTGGTCTGTTCATATTTTCTATTTCTTCCTGATTCAGTCTTGGCAGGTTGTGCATTTCTAAGAATTTGTCCATTTCTTCCAGATTGTCCATTTTATTGGCATAGAGTTGCTTGTAGTAATCTCTCATGATTTTTTTTATTTCTGCAGTGTCAGTTGTTACGTCTCCTTTTTCATTTCTAATTCTATTGATTTTAGTCTTCTCCCTTTTTTTCTTGATGAGTCTGGCTAGTGGTTTATCTATTTTGTTTATCTTCTCAAAGAACCAGCTTTTAGTTTTATTGATCTTTGCTATTGTTTCCTTCATTTCCTTTTCATTTATTTCTGATCTGATTTTTATGATTTCTTTCCTTCTGCTAGCTTTGGGGTTTTTGTTCTTCTTTCTCTAATTGCTTGAGGTGCAAGGTTAGGTTGTTTATTCGAGATGTTTCCTGTTTCTTAAGGTGGGCTTGTATTGCTATAAACTTCCCCCTTAGAACTGCTTTTGCTGCATCCCATAGGTTTTGGGTCGTTGTGTCTCCATTGTCATTTGTTTCTAGGTATTTTTTTATTTCCTCTTTGATTTCTTCAGTGATCACTTCATTATTAAGTAGTGTATTGTTTAGCCTCCATGTGTTTGTATTTTTTAAAGATCTTTTCCTGTAATTGATATCTAGTCTCATGGCGTTGTGGTCGGAAAAGATACTTGATACAATTTCAGTTTTCTTAAATTTACCAAGGCTTGATTTGTGACCCAAGATATGATCTATCCTGGAGAATGTTCCATGAGCACTTGAGAAAAATGTGTATTCTGTTGTTTTTGGATGGAGTGTCCTATAAATATCAATTAAGTCCATCTTGTTTAATGTATCATTTAAAGCTTGTGTTTCCTTATTTATTTTCATTTTGGATGATCTGTCCATGGGTGAAAGTGGGGTGTTAAAGTCCCCTACTATGAATGTGTTACTGTTGATCTCCCCTTTTATGGTTGTTAGTATTTGCCTTATGTATTGAGGTGCTCCTATGTTGGGTGCATAAATATTTACAATTGTTATATCTTCTTCTTGGATCGATCCCTTGATCATTATGTAGTGTCCTTCTTTGTCCCTTTTAATAGTCCTTATTTTAAAGTCTATTTTGTCTGATATGAGAATTGCTACTCCAGCTTTCTTTTGGTTTCCATTTGCATGGAATATCTTTTTCCATCCCCTTACTTTCAGTCTGTATGTGTCTCTAGTTCTGAAGTGGGTCTCTTGTAGACAGCATATATAAGGGTCTTGTTTTTGTATCCATTCAGCCAATCTGTGTCTTTTGGTGGGAGCATTTAGTCCATTTACATTTAAGGTAATTATCGATATGTATGTTCCTATTTCCATTTTATATATTGTTTTGGGTTCGCTACTATAGGTCATTTCCTTCTCTTGTGTTTCGTGTCTAGAGAAGTTCCTTTAGCATTTGTTGTAAAGCTGGTTTGGTGGTGCTGAACTCTCTCAGCTTTTGCTTGTCTGTAAAGGTTTTAATTTCTCCATCAAATGTGAATGAGATCCTTGCTGGGTAGAGTAGTCTTGGTTGCAGGCTATTCTCCTTCATCACTTTCAGTATGTCCTGCCACTCCCTTCTGGCTTGTAGGGTTTCTGCTGAGAGATCAGCTGTTAACCTTATGGGGATTCCCTTGTGTGTTATTTGTTGTTTTTCCCTTGCTGCTTTTAATATGCTTTCTTTGTATTTAATTTTTGACAGTTTGATTAATATGTGTCTTGGCGTGTTTCTCCTTGTATTTATCCTGTATGGGACCCTCTGTGCTTCCTGGACTTGATTAACTATTTCCTTTTCCATATTAGGGAAGTTTTCAACTATAATCTCTTCAAATATTTTCTCAGTCCCTTTCTTTCTTTCTTCTTCTTCTGGAACCCCTATAATTCGAATGTTGGTGCGTTTCATGTTGTCCCAGAGGTCTCTGAGACTGTCCTCAGTTCTTTTCATTCTTTTTTCTTTATTCTGCTCTGCAGTAGTTATTTCCACTACTTTATCTTCCAGGTCACTTATCCGTTCTTCTGCCTCAGTTATTCTGCTATTGATCCTATCTAGAGTGATTTTAATTTCATTTATTGCATTGTTCATCGTTGCTTGTTTCATCTTTAGTTCTTGTAGGTCCTTGTTAACTGTTTCTTGCATTTTGTCCATTCTACTTCCAAGATTTCGGATCATCCTTACTATCATTATTCTGAATTCTTTTTCAGGTAGATTGCCTATTTCCTCTTCATTTGTTAGGTCTGGTGGGTTTTTATCTTGCTCCTTCATCTGCTGTGTGTTTTTCTGTCTTCTCATTTTGCTTATCTTACTGTGTTTGGGGTCTCCTTTTTGCAGGCTGCACTTTCGTAGTTCCCGTTGTTTTTGATGTCTGTCTCCAGTGGCTAAGGTTGTTTCAGTGGGTTGTGTAGGCTTCCTGGTGGAGGGGACTAGTGCCTGTGTTGTGCTGGATGAGGCTGGATCTTGTCTCTCTAGTGGGCAGGTTCACGTCTGGTGGTGTGTTTTGGGGTGTCTGTGGCCTTATTATGATTTTAGGCAGCCTCTCTGCTAATGGGTGGGGTTGTGTTCCTGTTTTGCTAGTTGTTTGGCATAGGTTGTCCAGCACTGTGGCTTGCTGGTCGTTGAGTGAAGCTGGGTGCTGGTGTTAAGATGGAGGTCTCTGGGATATTTCCACCGTTTAATATTATGTGGAGCTGGGAGGTCTCTTGTTGACCAGTGTCCTGAAGTTGGCTCTCCTACCTCAGAGGCAGAGCCCTGACTCCTGGCTGGAGCACCAAGAGCCTTTCATCCACACAGCTCAGAATAAAAGGGAGAAAAAGTAGGGAGAATTAGTAGAAGTATGAGTAAAGAAAGAAGAAAAGGAGGAAAGGAAGGAAGGAAGAAAGAAGCAAAGAAGGAAAGAAAGGAGGGAGGGAGGGAGGAAGGAAGGAAGGAGGGAAAGAAGGAAAAAAGACAGAAAGAAAGATGATACAGTAAAAATAAAATAAAGTATAATATAGTTATTGAATTAAAAAATATTTAGAAAAAAAAAAAAAAAAAAGGGACGGATAGAACCTTAGGACAAATGTTGGAAGCAAAGCTATACAGAAAGAATCTTACACAGAAGCATACACATACACCTTCACAAAAAGAGGTAAAGGGGGAAAAATCATAAATCCTGCTCCCTGAGACCACCTCCTCAATTTGGGGTGATTCGTTGTCTAAAGGAGGGAAGGAAGGAAGGAAAGAAAGAAAGAACGAAGGTAAAGTATAATAAAGTTATTACAATTAAACTTAATTATTAAGAAAAAGAATTGTTAAAAAAAAAAAGTCATGGACGGATAGAGCCCTAGGACAAATGGTGGAAGCAAGAGTATACAGACAGGATCTCACACAGAAGCATACACGTACACATTCACAAAAAGAGGAAAAGGGAAAAAAATCATAGATCTCGCTCCTAAATTCCACCTCTTCAATTTGGGATCATTCCTTGTCTATTCAGGTATTCCACAGATGCAGGGTATATCAAGTTGATTGTGGAGCTTTAATCCGCTGCTTCTGTGGCTGCTGGGAGAGATTTCCCTTTCTCTTCTTTGTTCTCACAGCTCACAGGAGCTCAGCTTTGGATTTGGCCCTGCCTCTGCGTGTAGGTCGCTGGAGGGCGTCTGTTTTTTCGCTCAGACAGGACGGGGTTCAAGGAGCCGCTGATTCGGGGCCTCCGGCTCACTCAGGCCGGGGGTTGGGGGATGGGGGTAGGAGGGGCACTACGTGCGGGGCGGGCCTGCGGCTGCAGAGGCAGCGTGACGTTGCGGCAGAGGCCGGCGTGATGTTGCACCAGCCTGAGACCCGCCGTGCGTACTCCCGGGGAAGTTGTCCCTGGATCCCGGGAACCTGGCAGTGGCGGGCTGCACAGGCTCCGCGGAAGAGGGGTGTGGAGAGTGACCTGTGCTCGCACACAGGCCCCTTGGTGGCGGCAGCAGCAGCCTTAGCGTCTCCCGCCCGTCTCTGGGGTCCGCGGTTTTAGCCGCGGCTCGCGCCCGTCTCTGGGGTTTGCGCTTTCAGCCGCGGCTCGCGCCCGTCTCGGGGGGCTCGCGCCCTCAGCCGCGGCTCGCGCCCGTCTCTGGGGTTCGCGCTTTTAGCCGCGGCTCGCGCCCGTCTCTGGAGTTCCTTTAAGCAGCGCTCTTAAACCCCTCTCCTCGCGCACCAGGAAACAAAGAGGGAAGAAAAAGTCTCTTGCCTCTTCGGCCGGTGCAGGCTTTTCCCCGAACTCCCTCCCGGCTAGTCGTGGTGCACTAACCCCTTCAGGCTATGTTCAAGCCGCCAACCCCAGTCCTCTCCCTGAGCTCCGTCCAAAACCAAAACCCGAGCCTCAGCTCGCAGCCCCGCCCGCCCCGGCGGGTGAGCAGACAAGCCACTCGGGCTGGTGAGTGCCGGTCAGCACCGATCGTCTGTGCAGGAATCTCCCCGCTTTGCCCTCCGCACCCGTCGCTGTGCACTACTCCGCGGTCCCGATACTCCCCCCTCTGCCTCCCGCAGTCTCCGCCCGCGGAGGGGCTTCCTAGTGTGTGGAAACTTTTCCTCCTTCACAGCTCCCTCCCACTGGTGCAGGTGCCGTCCTTTTTCTTTTGTCTCTGTTTTTTCTTTTGCCCTACCCAGTTACGTGGGGAGTTTCTTGCCTTTTGGGAGGTCTGAGGTCTTCTGCCAGCCTTCAGTAGGAGTTCTGTAGGAGTTGTTCCACGTGTGGATGTATTTCTGGTGTATCCGTGGGGAGGAAGGCGATCTCCGCGTCTTACTCTTCCGCCATCTTCAAGGTCCCCCCCTCTAGTTCCAAATAATTCAGTTTTATCTTAACAATATTCTAGACTCTTTTGGTGATCATTGTTCTGTAGCACATAAATCTAGTATTGTTGCCCTTATCTTTCCTCTTAGCATTACATTTTCTTTTATTTAACAGAGAAGCTAAACAAAATTTTACTTTCTAGCTTTCACTGATCTATTATTCTCTTTTCTCTTTCCATTGATTATCCCAGATGAGGTTCAAAGTGTCAGTGGATTTTCTATTTACAAGATGTTTCTTCTCCTGCAACATTGGTAGTTAATAAAAACAAAATAGCTTCATAGAATTTTCTAGTACTTCAAGCCTTGATATATAGATACACACACACACACACACACACACACACACACACATAATATATGTAAATTTCTCATTTACGTATAATTTTGTCTCATCTTTTAATCTCCAAGTGCTATTCATGCTTTTGTAGAATGTCAATAAACTAATTAGAATTTGCCAGTACATTTGTGGATTCTTAGTATTCCCTTTTGAGATCATTTTATTTAACAATGAAAACTGCTTTCTTAATGATATCTTATCTATATTAGTATATGACATGCAATAAGGAATATTGCTTTGCTCATACTCGTCTCTTATCAACCATATCCTTTAGAAGGTTCAGCCAAGGGGAGAAAATAAAAAAAATGCTGATGTTAAATTGCCCAACATTATGTAATAAGTTATTTTGTTCTTGTTTGAGTGTTCTAAGTTTTTTTTTTTATCACTGAGGGATAAAAATATGGGGAAAAGTAACAAATGCTGATTTACTATGTTCAAATTTTGAGTAGGTCTCTGGCTTTGGTTACTGTTTTTTTTTCCTCCCTGAAGAGAAAACACATTGATTATTCCAAAAGGGATAGATTTCTAGTCATTAGCTACTTGTTTCACCTGGACTTAATATTAATTCCATTGAAGGACAACATCTTTTTCAACATAGAGATTTCTTTATGTGATCTGTGTCCTGAAGAAACCCCTATTTACTGGGATGATGGTGAGGTTTTACAAACTTAGGTTGATAATCTAGGCTGACCCCTGTCAGGAGACCATGCCAGTGTGCCCAAGAAAAGTGTACTCTAGTTCTTCATGACCCCTGTCATCCATGACAAATTAGATGAAATGACCATTGAAGAGAAAAAAGGATGAATTAAATGCATGCCATTTAGTTAGAGGACACAATTTATTTGAGATAGAAGAGATTTCAGTTTGTGATTCTCTGTGTGTATATGGGGGTATATATTTGGGAGCGTTTGAAGAATTGAAGGAATTGGGGGCTTATAGCAGTCGTGGTATAAACTGGGAGTGCAGAAGAAATTTTTTTGGTCCATCTAAACTTCAGATGTTTAGCATGGGTAGAACTACCTCTTCTTTCCTTACCTTTTTCCTCTTTCAGTCACTAAACTATTTCCAACAGAAGCATCTTCCAGTCTTAGTGTTTCCCTACCCTCCAATCTTAGAAAAATAAACATTTTCCCCACTTTTCTAGGTTTGAAAGTATGTTTTTTTCACTTTTGTTCTGTTTCCTTTATATTTCCCCTAAAATAATTTGCCCATGGTGACAGCGCTAGTAGGTAATAAAAACGGGATTCTTTTAGGTATGAATTCCCCTTTCCTTAAAAGTGATTTTGCATTTGGAGGCAAATCCTATTTAAATTGGCTTCACAGTTTCTACAGCTCCACCCCAGGTATGTCACGCTTCATCTTTTTTTTGCATGGTTCTGAAAAATACTAAGCAGTGGTATGAGCCTGTGTGTGTGTGTGTGTTTAAGATGGTACAATAGATTAATCTTTAAGTAGACCTTTAAAATGTTAATTTTAAGTCTTTAAATAAGGGATAAGAAAGTAATTTTCAAAAATACCAGCCCAGATACATGTATTTCTTCTGTTTTCAAAACTGCAAAGACGTGACACAAGAAATTTGAGAACAAAAGTAAATAAATCCATAGCAGCATTGCACACTTGAGAAGAGTAAAATGGTGAGGAATTTCTGGAAGATAAAAAGGAAATGGGATGAAAATGTGGAAAACATGAAATCTAAACACAGATAAGCAAACTCACAGAAGTAGGAAAAAAGAGCCCTATCACTTAGGTTTCCAACAAAATTTCAGAATATCTCTAAGCCTTAAATGTAAGGCTCACTGTTGGATGAACATCCTAATTAATTTACATATGTTGATTTGCAGTTAAAAGCTGGGATATAACTGACCTGTCCAGCCTGAACCTAGGAAAGTGAAGAGCAAATTACTCTGGGGACTGCAAGCCAGAAAGGTCAGAAAGTGAATTGTTTGTCGGGGGTCGAGGATAAGAGAGGTAGAGGAAATAGACACGTCTAATACGAATTTTTAATTCGTTGCCTTTGTAATAACGTGTGCTGTAATTCCCTCTTACATCTCACCTGCGGAATCTTCAGTAAAGACAACTTTGCTTACTGACATTTTATGTGAGGTTAGAGTCCTTCTTGGGGACTGAAATGAGCACCAAGATTATATCCAGGTTGAGGAAGATACAATCACGCAGGTAGAAGGACAAAAGACATATTTTTGTACGCACTGCTCACTAGCAACCACTTGTGTCAGGTACAGTACTGAAGTCAGAGATGTGACCAAGACATTAACTAGTCACTTAAAATTTGCCAACCTTGGGAGGAGAAAGCACATGAACATAAATTTCAATTCAAGATTTCACTTGAGAGAAAACAGGTACTGAAAAAAAGACTTTTTTTTTTTTTTTTAGTATAGCTGATTTAAATTTATTTATTCATTTGGCTGCGTCGGGTCTTCCTTGCTGCACGCGGGCTTTCTCTAGTTGCTGCGAGCGGGGGCTACTCTTCGTTTTGGTGTGCGGGCTTCTCACTGCAGTACCTCCTCTTGTTGCGGAGCAAGGGCTCTAGGCACACGGGCTTCAGTAGTTGTGGCTCGCGGGCTCTAGGGCGCAGGCTCAGTAGTTGTGGCGCACAGGTTTAGTTGCCTCACGGCATGTGGGATCTTCCCAGACCAGGGCTTCAACCCGTGTCCCCTGCATTGGCAGGCGGATTCTTAACCACTGCGCCACCAGGGAAGTCCACACATATGGTTTTATTTCAGGATTTTATTTCAGTGACTCAATAGAAGTATAGCAATACAGGGGATTGTGTGAATGCATCAATGAATAAGAGGTAAAGGACTATGGTTTCAAGAGGAGAAGAATAAAAGCAGAATTAATATAAGAAATTTAACTTCCTTAACGCATAGTAAACAAATACTTGTGTATGTGATCGTAATTCTGATGAATAATTAATATTTTCCAGTTCCAGAGAAGATTACAACCTTCTAACAAAGACAATTGGTGCAAAATAGGTTATTTTTCAATTCACAGCTTCTCTCACTAGAAAGAAGTCAATGTGGGCTGGGGCTTAGGTCAATCTGAGAATCACTCTTTTCTTTAAAGACAATTTTATTGAGATGTTTTTATATATCTGTATAAATTGTAAAAAAAATTACCACAATCGAGCTAAATAACTTATCCATCACTTCTGCATAGTTATCCTAGTGTGTGCGTGTGTGTGTGTGTGTGTGCGCTGAGAGATTTAAGATCTATCTTCATAGGCAATTTCATGTGTACAATACAGTATTATTAACTATCGTCACCATGCTGTACTAGGTGCCCAGAATTTATCTACCCACATAGCTAAACCTTTGTACCCTTTGACCAGCATCTCCCCATTTCCCTCACCCCGCAGCCCCTGGCAACCACAATTCTACTCTGTGCTTTTATGAGTTCTACTTTTTCAGATTCCACATATAAGTGAGATCTGTGGCATTGATCTTTCTGTGTCTGGCTTATTTCACTTAGCATTATATCCTCCAGCTTCATCCATGTATATGTATGTGCGTGCGTGTGTGTGTATGTGTGTGTGTGTGTATATATATATATATATACACACACACACACACATACACACACACGCACGCACATACAGACACACAGTTGATCCTTGAAACATGCAGGTGTTATTAGGGGTGCCGACCTCCCACGCAGTTGAAAATCCTAACTAAATAACTAAAATAATAACTAAAATCCTTGTATAACCCTCCATATCCCTGATTCCACATCCACGGATTCAACCAACTGTGGATCTGGTAGTACCATAGTATGTATTTATTGAAAATAAAATCCACGTATAAGTGGACCTGCTCAGTTCGAACCCATGTTGTTCAAGTGTCAACTTGTACATACACACACACACACACACACACACACACACACACACACGCCACATCGTTATCCATTAATCTGTAGACAGACACTTAGTGTGTTTCCATACCTTGGCTCTTATGAAAAATGCTGCAGTGAACATGGGAGTGTAGATATTTGTTTGAGATGCTGATTTCATTTCCTTTGGGTGTATATGCAGAGGTGGAATTGCTGCATCATAAGGTAGATGACTCTAAAGAGACCCACATAGAAACCCATTAGAATCAAATTGTTAAAAGTTAAAGAGAGAATATTGAAAGCAGCAAAAGCGATTTGTTATATACGCCGTTTCAGCAGAAACCTTGAAGGCCAGAAGGGCGTGGGACGTTATATTCAAAGTGCTAAAAGGAAAAAAAACAAGCCACTAAACGTGGAAAATGTATCCTTCACAAATGAAGAGGAGATAAAGGCATTCTCAGACAAATAAAAGCAGCGGAAGTTCATCACCACTAGAGCTGCCTGACAAGAAATGCTAAACAGCTCTTCAAGTTGGGTCAAAAGGATGCTCAATCGGCAACACGAGAGGGTAAGAAAGTACGCAACTCATTGGTAACGTTAATATATAGACAAAACCGGGGTAGACTGTATTACCTTAACAGGGGTGGGTAATCACTTTTAATTCTAGTTTAACAGTTAAAAGACAAAAGTGTTAAAAGTAACTGTCACTGAATTTTGTTAGTGGATACACAGCATAAATAGATGTAAACTTGGAGTCACTCTTTCCCTTCAGTGCTCCCAGACGGTTAACTTTAGCTCCTGGAAGATAAGCCTTCCCAGGAGGCTCAGTAGTCAGTGAGATTGTCTCCCAAGGGACCCAGCCCCAGTTGCACTTTACACATGATCAGATAGGTCTGCGTTTTCACATGAGTGTCGCTCAGATGAAGCTAACGCCTCCACTACTTATATTTATTTACGTTTTATTCTGGGTGCTCCTCTTAGCATATTAAATATATGTTCAACACTAATATTTGGGTTCACAGCAAGCTTGTTAAGCCACGTCTTCACCACTGTCCCTATCCTTCTGTATTTAAATGTGTTATCAGACTAACTGGGTTAGTGGCCTGACGGAAGAAATTAAAAATATTTATCTTTTACTTAATACTCAATGCCTAATACTTGAAAGTATGTCTTCTATGGAAGGAATTCCTATTCATAACCTAGAGGAGAAGAAAAGTAAGCATGAATTCTTACTACTAACTGTTGACTTAAGAAAAAAAATTTTGCCTATTCGTATTTCTGGGGATATTTATTCCAAGCATCTAACACTTGATTTCTTTAAGTAAAATCTAGTATGACTGTAAGTCTTTCCTACTGAGGAATGTTTATGTAAATAAAGCAATAGAGCGATGTATGTGTATATGTGTATATAATACACACACACAAACACAAATAACTAACAATTACTGTGTAGCTTTGAGACGTGTATAAGGCCCTGTTTGAACTTGTAGGGACAGATGGAAATATTGCTATTCTATAAGGAAGATCTTCTTAAACTAAGACTTATTTTGCTGTTGCCACTTTCTTTCCAGTTCATTCTGATTGTTTGTGACATTATTTTATTTACCTTGCCTATTCAATAAGCTTCTTGAAAGAAGCAAATGAGGCAATATAGGTGAAAGGATTTCACCAATCTCTTTTTCATACAAAGATGTGAATTTTAATTAGTTGTTTTTTTTTTCCTCTGAAGTGACTGAGTTATTTGAACATAAAGGGCTCCGAGCATTTAATAGGAATTTAATTCCATATTAAAACCTAGACTAAAAGTCAGGGAAATACACTGTGAGGATGTGTGAGATTTCTGGAATGTTTCTCACACATCAATTACCCATCACTGCAGTACTCCGCTCTGATACCATCAAAGCCAAAAGATGTAAGACTTAGGGACAGCAGGGGGAGGAGAAGTGGGGCAGGTGTGTTGTCTTTTATATGTGGCCTTAAAGAGGAGGAGAAAATGGGCAGTGACCATTGTGGGTAGGAAAGGAGCACAGACGGAACCCCTAGAACTGGCCACAGAAAGGTGTAAAAGAGTCTGAAGAACTCACCTGCATCTGAGATGTGGGCCCCGGTGACTGAATTAACAGACACTTGTATTTGGGGGCCTCTCTGTTAGTGCTTCCAATCAGCATCACCTGCATACTTGGTAAAATCCAATTCTTGGGAGCGTCTCCTGAGTTTCTTGATCCAGAAACGCTAACAGTAGGCCAAGGAATCTGTGTCTTAAAGAGTCCTTCAGGGGCTTCCCTGGTGGCTCAGTGGTTGAGAATCTGCCTGCCAATGCAGGGGACACGGGTTCGAACCCTGGTCTGGGAGGATCCCCCATGCCGCGGAGCAACTAGGCCCGTGCACCACAACTACTGAGCCTGCGCGTCTGGAGCCTGTGCTCCGCAACGAGAGAGGCCGCGATAGTGAGAGGCCCGCACACCGCGATGAAGAGTGGCCCCCGCTCGCCGCAACTAGAGAAAGCCCTCGCACAGAAACGAAGACACAACACAGCAAAAGTAAATAAATTAATGAATAAACTCCTACCCCCAACATCTTCAAAAAAAAAAAAAAAAAAAAAAAAAGAGTCCTTCAGGCGCTTCTGTTACAGGCTGAGTTTGAGAATCGCTGCCCTGTGTAATAAATACCATCTCAGAAGCAATAATTTTAAGATTAAATAGTGTAGGCAATGTGTTTAGTGCACACAGACAGCAGACCTTCAATAAAATAAGATGTAGCTCTTACTATGGTTAGTCTTGTTATACACTATAATCAGCTGGAAGAGAAGGTTGGGAAACTGTCGTAAACAGACTTTTAGAATTTTTGGTGACCTTAGAAAAATAGTTCAGGGGCCCCCTCACATTTTGTCCTGCATACAACTCCCATGGGAACTGAGAAGGGCCTGAGGTTCAACACTGATAATCAGCTCTTAGGTAGCGACGTTGCTATTGGTCATATGATCACGGTGTGAATAGCAAGGATCTGGTCCATGGCCCCTTTTACTTCTGCTTGACATTCTTTGCAGCCCTCAAAGTCATCTGAAACAGAAGTATGAGTATTCGTAGAAAAGCCAAAGGACAGAAGGTGGACAGCAAGTTGGGACTCTGGAGTTCATGTGCTCTACTCCCTTGAATTGTAGCTTTTGTTCATCTGTTTTTAGGAAGCCATTCAACAGTTCTCAGAAAAGAGAGTTTGGAAAGTAGCCATACATTACTAAAGTTTTCTGGTCGTTTTCTATTAACTATATACCTTCAGAGGGAGACAAATAGTACTGCTGGACTAGGTAAAATGAGACAAATGCATTAAGCAAGCCGTATATAACTTCCACCGTGTAGATCTTACTTTGCAGAGTCACCTAGAAGAGTCCATGCTTAGTAAGCCTTTCACTTTAATTTTATTTTGAAAATTAAAGCAGCTTCTTTTTTGAAGCTAAATTTAGTTTTAATCGTTGACTCATATGCATAGATTCTTGGAGTGTAGCCACAAGGATGCTGCCACGGTAGATTTTTCAATAATTACATTATGTTGAATTGTGGTCAGCCCATCCTTCTGCAGTTTGGAGGGTTTTCCAAGAAAGGACTGGTCTCCACTTTAAGGAAGGTTCTGTCCTTTAAGCAATGCAGTTAAGTTTAAACGTGTAGTATGATAGACTAGAAGTAACAGAACTTATATAAGTGGAACCCATTTAAGCATAAGACTTTTCACTGCTTCTCATGCTACTCTTTTAGGGTTGGTGAATTTGTAGTTAATTGGATCTGATCTCTCCGTCATGCATGGCTGAAGAGAAATTTAAAAAGCACCCATTTTAACTCATTAGAGCTTCCTTGAATTGTATGGTTTTATATTAAGGTTGTTACACAAATTTTACACAATTGGAATGCTATTCCTGCACCTCTTAGTCTAAAGTGGTATTGAGTCATAAGAGTAAGGTATAATCAAACTCCATTTTTATAATAAGCAGTCCTAAAAACAATGATCACAGAAATGAAATATTTTCTCAGGGTCAGCCTCAGAAACATTGTTTTTTAAAGCCCATTCCTCGGGTCAGCCTTCTTCTGTCTTGAAGCCACCATTGCCAGCAGCTTTGGGTTTCCATTGTCCCAACTTCTCACTCAGTAAAAGAGAATGTCTTTTCCTAGTTACTGTAGCAAAAAGCCTCATTTATCACTGAATTCTATGGCAAATGCAAGACTAGAGAAAATGGGTAGTAGGTTCTAGAGTCAGTCCTTACTTAACTCTCTCACTGTGGAAGAAATACTTCCTGAGTGCAGTTACCTGGAAAATTATAATTATCAGGTCCCTCTAAGGTATTACAGAAAGTTAAAGGATAATAAACATTAACTGAGCTCTTGTATGGGCCAAGACTTAAATCTCCTTTTCAAAGAATTTCTATGGGAAAATCACATAATCTTTGCAAACTCAAAAACGGCTCCCTGGCCCATAATGGATTTTAAAAGTGCATCTAAGAACATCAGGTCATAGCCTAGTTTTATATACCTTGTGGGCAGGATTTGACTGATTTGGGGCTTTCAAAATAATTTGAACTTTTGCTAAGAAAATTAATTTTTGAACATGGAAACATTTTATTGCCTGCTGTCCTCTTATATGTTTAGATTTTAATATTTATCACTTAGAAGGATTTTTTTTCGTTATAAATGAACACTCTGCTAGTAGGTAGCCTTGGTTTTAAATTTCAGATTATTCCGCAAAATAATTTTATCAAGATATATCACATCCTGACCCCTTCAAAAATTCCATCCAAAACTCTTATTAAGAGTACTTGAGTAACGAGTTTGTTTGCTATTAGTGTAAACATTACTCTCAATAACAGCCTTTTTTAGTTTCATCGTTGTCGATCTGAGTTTATCTTAGAATGGCGAACTTTTAAAAGACATATATTATTTGAAAATAGTTAATTTCATTTTATGAGATATCCTAACAGTGACACTCTAGCATTTTAAAGAATAATCATATATTAAAAAGTTCTTTAAAGATGATAGGAAATATGGATTCCGAATAAAATGACATTCCCTGTGACAGCAATAACTTTAAAGAAGTTTTCTTTTTATTAAAACACAAGCACACACACACAGCATCTATCCTAAGTTAATTTTTGGGGAGGAGGCAGGGGGGACAATTATATAGTAACCCTCTGCTACCTCAGTATACTCATTATTGTCCTTATCAGTATGGAGCTGTATTATCAGAACTTTTAGTGGCAAATGTAAAAAAAAAATCAAACTGAATTAACAAAAATTGACTTTATTGGCTCATTAATGGAAAGTCGTGGGTGGAGGTCAGAGAGTGAACTTATGCCTGCCTTTAAGCAGAGCCATGTTTAATAGGGTGGCCTCTGTAGTCAGACTGTCCTGGTTCCACTACTTACTAACTCTATGATATTTTGCTCAAAATACTTAGTCCTTATTTAGCCTCAGTTTCCTCAAGTGTGCAATGTGTTTAAGGTTATCTTTTGCAGAGTGTTGTATGAATAGAATGAGATATGGTACTTAGCATCCAGTATTACCATACACTTTCCATTTCTGAATCCCTACTCCTCAGGTGAGCTTTCCTCTGTATTGACACCATTTTTACCAGGAGCTCTAGGCTTTCATTTCCCCAACTCTACGGTCAGCAAAAGAAGTATGTTTTTCCTAGTTACCACAGCAAAAGGTTCAGGATAACATTCATCAGACCAACTGGGTTATGGGGCAGTCCCTGTGGCCAGGAACCGTATGTCCTACTCTGATAAGCCAAGTGTGGGTCACACGCCTAGCCTGAGAACTAGTCTTAGAGTGAGAAAGGGTGGTTTTCCAAGAAAAACTGAAATCTTCTTACCAGAAGATAAGGAATTAGATTTGGGAAGGCAAGGGCAACAGCTATTTATTTTTAAAGTTCACTGATTTTAATACTTTGGCTACATACTTTTGTTTGTTCTAAGTTGTTTAGTGTCTTTCTAATTACAAACATTCATAGAATGGCAATAGGAATATTTAGTACTAAACCTTTATATGGTTTATAAGGTTATAACTATGGCCCTAAATGCAATGTAAAATTCACTAACAACTAGCATGTAGCTTTTGGTTACCAAAATTTGTGTCTCATCTGAAGAGCTTACTCTATTATTTTTCTGTTTTATCTCCCATTAATAATGAAAACAAAACAGGCTCTTGAAAAAAACAAACCACCCCCGAAAAAAACCCACATCATAACAAAAAATCTTCACATAATATGCTTCACAATTTAGAAGAAATTCCAGACACATTGGCTGACATATCCATTCACTTTATTTTTATAAGATAATCGCTGAAGTGTATTATTTTGATTTGCTCTTCAATCTAGTGTTTTAACCATCTAAATTATTCTATGAAGATTTTTTCAAAGATGCGCGGATTCTTAGCTTTATGGTCTCAGGAGAACCAGAATGTCAGAATCAACGTGATCTAAAAGTAATCATAAAAAATCTCCTATGTAATGTGCTAACTCGTTTATTCAACAAACATTACAGGGAACTTCTTTTTTTGCCAGGCAAAAATCTTTGCCTTCCTGAGTTTCTATTTCAACAAGTAGAGACAGACAATAAAAATGGACCACATAAAATAAAAAAGTAAATTACACTGTAATAATATAGTGCTAGAATAGCATAATATAGTATGGGGACTATGTGGATTTTATTTTAGGTGGTCAACGTGATTTATTTCAGTCTCAAGCTTTAGGAAAAAGGGGAAAGACATACAAAAAGTGTTATTCTGTTCAACCCATTGTTGTAGCCTTTGGTTCACAAAAGTTAATGATATTAATGGAGAACACCTATGGAATGCTTGTACTTTTAGCTGGCGTAATTAAGTAATAGGAAATAAAATCATTCTAACTGGAACTATTTATTAAATACTATTGTATGTTTCTATTAAGTGAAACATTGTAGAAGTGTTACGTCAAGTCGTATAAGTAAAAATGAACCTTTCCTACTATTTTAGTAGAGCAGATGATTCCCCCCTCAGGCTAATTAATCTTTCCCTTGAATGCTTATGGGACTCCCTTTTTCACTGTGCTTGTTGCAGCCCACTGTTCCTTTGTTTTGGGTCACATGCATGTGTCATGGTCATTAGTCCTGCAGGTCACTGTTCCATTCTCCCTTCACTGAATAGCCAGTCTCTTCAGGCATGGGCTTTTATCATTGCACCCTTTTGCTCTAAGATCTACAGTCACTCTGTCTGTTGTTTACTCCAGCTAAAATGAGGGAAACCATGCTCTTACTGCTTTATGGGGAAGAAAGTTTCCTTTTCTCTGATCCCCAGCTACCTGGATGTTTATCCCCCTCCAACTCCCATATTGACTTGGACTTAATGGCCAGTGTGGTCAGTGGGTAAGACACAGAGTTCCTTGTTGGGAAACCACTCGTCTCCAAATTCTGTTTTTAGGCTCTCTAACCCTCTGGATCATTATTACCTTGTTGAAGTGCAAAATGACTACATCTTTATTCTTATATACGTGTTCTTCAGGTCTGAGCTCTTTTCTGCCAACTCCATCCGCACCCAATCAAGGCTAGTTTCTGAAACTCAAAACCCAGAAATTGTATTTATTTTTTTCTTTGGGTCCTATCGGGCTATCTCTTCCTGTAGACATAAATCTGGGGATGCTACATAGGAGGAGAGCTAAGGGTAGGAGGATATGCCCAGAAAAGAAGCCTAGAATAATGTTTCAAAACAGTATTCTGCCTTGTGTTTATGACCAGCACCCCAAACTAGGGACTGAGTTCCCTTTATAGGTGAAGAGACTGTCTAGTGAGAAGAGAGAGGTGGGGTAGTTTAAAGAGCAGAGCTTTGAGGACAGGGGGACTTGCATTCAAATAAGGGTCTGCATGCAAGCTGTGTAGGCTTGAGCATATTAATTTCTTAGTCACTCTGTGTTCAACATTAGATTCACAAAATTATAGCATAGTTTATGATGGTTGTGAGGAGTAGAGAAAATATATAAAGAATGAAATGCAATATTTACTCAATTAAAATATGTCATAGTTGCTAGTATTTAAAGAACATTTTCTAGTAATAGCTCAGGACAGATGTAGATATAGATAGATATAGCTATATCACTGACACTGCATTTTTAGTTACGGTTATTTTATTAATAAGGAAGTATTTCTATTTCTAAACATTTTCTATCAAGCAGCCAATTCAAACAAAATTTCATGGACCAAAGTTCTAATAAAGTTAGAGATGATCATTAAGACTTTATTTAAATAAAACCAAATAGAATAACTATATTTTATTAATTTTCAAATTCTTCTTGTGCATATGAACGTCTCTCCTTTTTTACTTGAATGATATACATATAATAAAAACACAGATAATAATTTGAGTACTATTGATCTGTATGCAGTATTGGTGATGTCAACTAATTAAGACACCTTAAATTCACTATCATATTCACTAAAAATATAAATGTTTGAAAGGAATTGTTGAAAAGTATAAATTGCTTTACGTTTACCTGTTTTTGAAATCCTGGTTCTATAGTTATTCTTTGTGAACTTACGGCTGCCCAATTTTAACCAAAAATTGAATTTCATATAATTGTTAAAGTCCACGCAGATATTTTTTATCAGATTTTCTCCCACAATTAAAAAAATTATGTAATGATGATCTTCCAAGCAATATTTTACTCTTCAATCAGTCCTTCTATGAAAAGCTAATGTTAGAAAAACAAAGAAGGATAAAATAACACTAAACATAGCTGATACTATTTATTTTGAGCCCCATTTTTAAAAAAAAAAAAGTCTTTTGAAAAATTTCCTGGGAAACTTCTAATATTAAAAATGAAAAAATATTAATGAGTATGATATTATTTGTAGAGAAGTAAAGAGTTTAGTAGTTAAAATATTACATGAACTTAACGACAGAAAGTTTTACTGATCTGGAAGATAAACTCTTTTATTTTACTTTGTATTTATTGTTTTAACTTTAATACATAATACACATGCATGATTTAATAGAATATGTCAAATGAATCTCTCTCTCTCCATACATATTTCATTATCATTGTCACCATTCATGAACTGGGGGGAAACAAGTGACACTCAAAAGGGTGGACAGTGAACAGGGAAAGATGATGCTTTTAATAGTGAGCGATTACCACTGCTGTTCCCCAGGGAGTGAGGGCAGAGAGCTCTTTGGAACCCAGGGCGGGAGAAATCCTGTGAAGAAAGCTTTCTGTTTTTGGGGTGGCATGTATGGGTATTTTTGTATTCTTTTTTTTTTTTTTTTTTTTTTTTTTTGTGGTATGCGGGCCTCTCACTGCTGTGGCCTCTCCCGTTGCAGAGCACAGGCTCCGGACGCGCAGGCTCAGCGGCCATGGCCCACGGGCCCAGCCGCTCCGCGGCATGTGGGATCCTCCCAGACCGGGGCACGAACCCGTGTCCCCTGCATCGGCAGGCAGACTCTCAACCACTGCGCCACCAGGGAAGCCCTATTTTTGTATTCTTACAAATATTTATTTTCAAGTTGGCTATAATTCTTTTTAAAAAATTTTTATTTTATATTGGATTATAGTTGATTTTCAATGTTGTGTTAGTTTCAGGTGTACAGCAAAGTGATTCATTTATACATATACATGTATCTATTCTTTTTCAAATTCTTTTCCCATTTAGGTTATTACAGAATATCGAGCAGTGCTGCCTGTGCTATACAGTAGGTCCTTGTTGGTTATCTATTTTAAATATAGCTGTGTGTACATGTCAGTCCCAAACTCCCAGTCTATCCCTATTCCCCACCCTTGCCCCGGTAGCCATAAGTTCATTCTCTAAGTCTGTGAGTCTGTCTGTCTTATAAATAAGTTCATTTGTATCATTATTTTTAGATTCCACATACAAATAATATCATATGATATTTGTCTTTCTCTTTCTGACTTACTTAGTACAATAATCTCCAGGTCCATCCATGTTGCTACAAATGGCATTATTTCATTCTTTTTTATGGCTGAGTAATATTCTACTGTATATATGTACCACATCTTCTTTATCCATTCATCTGTCAATGGACACTTAGGTTGCTTCCATGTCTTGGCTATTGTAAATAGTACTGCTATGAACATTGGGTGCATATATCTTTTTGTATTAGAGTTTTCTCTGGTTATTAAGCCCAAGAGTGGGATTGCTGGATCATATGGTAGCTCTGTTTTTAGTTCTTTAAGGAACCTCCATACTGTTCTCCATAGTGGCTGTATCAATTTACATTCCCACCAACAGTGTAGAAGGGTTCCCTTTTCTCCACATCCTCTCCAGGATTTGTTATTTGTAGACTTTTTGATGATGGCCATTCTGACCGGTTTGAGGTGATCCCTCACTGTAGCTTTGATTTGCATTTCTCTAATAATTAGTGATGTTGAGCATCTTTTCATTTGCCTCTTGGCCATCTGCATGTCTTCTTTGGAGAAATGTCTGTTTAGGTCTTCTTCTGCCCATTTTTTAATCTGATCCTTGCCTCCAGAAGGTGAACAGCAGGCCAGTAAACTATTACTAGTCTCACCAGAGAGACTGGAGGGCTCAGACTCACCAGGCTGAGTTTTAAGCATTTTCTACTTTCCATGACAATGCTGTCTTCCATTGGTGGTGCAAGTAATTGAGAATCGGTCTCCTTAATCTCATAAAGTTCAGCAAACTGAAAAAAGTGGATAGGATTCCTGCTTTGTCTTTAACCAAGATGTAAACCAATCAAGGTTGAGGACAGGTGAGTGGGGGATGAGTTCAAAGTATGTATTTTTAAATAATAAAATGATTTTTCGTGTCTTTTGGCTTTATTAGAGAGATGACTTCCAGAGAAAGAAAATCTATTCTTTCAGATCTAGTTTTGCCAGTGGAATTTTTTTAATAAGGAATTATGGCTTTGGGACTGTTCCTGTACTTCCTCATGAAGAACCGGTGACTCTTTACATTTGTATATAAAGCATCCAAAGAAATTTAAAATTTTTTCTGCAGTATTTTTTAAATTTCTTTAGGAGCTCTATAAACCTCTCTTGTTTCTTTAAATAATGAAATGTGTTGCTCCTTAAATATTTGGCTTCTAAATATGTTACAGTTATTCTTTTAATCTCTGAGTATTTTTTGTACTCTGAATTGATCAGAACTTGAATCCCAGTGGCCTTGTATAATTTGTATTTAAGTTCAGTGATTATATGAGCTTCAGTGTGCATTATTTCATATAAACCAAGGGTCAGCCGCCCCAAAATATGAATGATTAAAGAAATAGAGTATTGCCCCATTAGCCCTCGGAAAAAAATATAACCCAATCTAGCACAACCTTCTCTTGTCTTTGGCCTTCAAGAAAATAATTTGAGAAATGGCAATATCCTGAGGTTATATATTGACTCAAATTGCCTCCAAATTTATCAACTTTGTTTTATTTTTCCATTGGCATTTTAATTTTTTTGTTTTGAAATAATTTAAGACAATAAGCTGTTGCAAAAATGTTGCAGAGAATTTTTATGCACCTTTAACACAACTTCTCCCGGTGATAATATCTTATACCACCATGGTCCTTTATCAAACCAGGGAATTGGCATTGGTATACTAGTATTAAACTGCAGAGTTTTTCAGAGTATACCGGTTTTTACACACACTCTTTTTTTTTTTGGTTTTGCTTTATATAGTTCTGTGAAATTTTATTACATGGATAGATTCATATAACCGCCACCACAAGCCAGACACAGAACTGTTCTGTCACCGTAAAGAAACTCCCAACCTACCTATAACCCTAATTCCTACCTTCTTCCCCAACCACTGATCTATTCTCCATTACTATAATTTTGTTATTTTGAAAATGTTATATCAATAGAATGATGTAGTATATAAACTTATCAGGTTTTTAAAAACTGAAGCATAGTTGATTTACAATGTTGTGCTAGTTTCAGGTATACAGCAAAATAATTCAGACCTTTTCGGATTTTTTTTTATGCAGCATAAAGAATTTGAGATTGTGTGTTTCACTAACCAAGTTCTGTGTTTCAATAACCCCTTCTCTTTTGTTGCTGAACAGTATTCCACTGTGTTGGTGCACTCCTGTTTGTTTATTCATTCCCCAGTTGAAAGACATTTGACTGTTGCACACAAAGCCTCTATGAATATTCATGTATAGGTTTTTGAATGGACATAAGTTTTCAATTCTTCAGGGTAAATACTAAAGAGTGCAACTGCTTTTCTCAAATGGTTAAACATAAAGTTACCATATGATCCAGCAATTCCGCTCCTCGGTGCATATCCAAGAGAAATGAGAACATATGTCCGCACAAAAAGTTGCAAACTCATGCTCATGGAAGCACTATTCATAATAGAAAACAGTGAGAAAACCCCAAGAGTCCGTCGGCTGATGAATAGTTAAATAAAATGTGGCGTATCCACGTAATGGAATATTATTTGTCAATAAAAAGGAATGAAGTACTTCTTCAAAAAAAAAAGTGCAACTGCTGAGTTGTTTGGTAATACAGTTGACCCTTGAACAACACTGATTTGAACTGCAAGGGTCTACTTATATGTAGATTTTTTTCAGTAAATATACAGCTGGCCCTCCATATCCATAGATGTGGACCCTGTGGATGTGGAGGGCCAACTGTAAGGGACTTGAGTATCCATGGAATCCTGCATCCATGGGGGTCTTGGAACCAATCCCCTGCAGATACTGAGAGATGACCATATACATTTAATTTTGGAATAAACTGCTACGTGGATTTCCAGGGTGGCTGTGCCATCACACATTCCAGCTAGCAACACAAGAGAAATCCAGTTTCTCAACATCCTCATCAGCACTTGATTTAACCTGTTAGTAATTTTTTACTTTTTCCATCCTAGTAGGAGCATAGAAGTATTTCAGTGTGGCTTGTATTTGCATCTCTCAAATAACAAATGCTATTCGACGTCTTTTTGTGTGCTTGTTATCCATATGTCCTCTTTGCTCGAATGTCTTTTCAAATCTTTTGCCCATTTACTAATTAGATTTTCCCATATCATTGATTTGAGAGCATTCGTTATATTCTGAAAACAGATCCTTTATTGGCTATGTCATTTGGAAATATTTTCTCCCAATCTGTGATTTATCTTTTCATTATCTTAACAATGTGTTTCACTGGGAAAAGGGTTTTAATTCTGATAACGTCCAGATTACAAGTATTTTTCTTTTATCCGGGATTGTGCTTTTGGTGTCACGCCTAAGAACTCTTCACTAACCTTAGGTCACAAAAATGTTCTCCTATTTTCTTTTCTATTAGTTTTGTAGTGTTATGTTTTGCATTAAGTTTTGATCCATTTCCAGCTGATTTTTGTATAAGGTGTTAGTCTGAGGTTGAGGATTATTATTGTAGTTATTATTTTGCCCATGGATGTCCAATTGCTCCAACGCTCTTTGTTGAGCAGCTAACCTTTATTCACGTAATTGTTTTTGCACCTTTGTCAAATATCAGTTGGCTGCACTCTCGCGGGTCTACTTCTGAACTCTCTGGTTTGCACTATTTGGATCTATGTGTATACCCTTTTGCCAATACCACAGTGCCCCAATTACTGTGGCTCTATAGTAAGTCTTAGTATCACGTAATGTGGTGACTCAAATTTTATTCTTTTTCAGAATAACTTTAGTGACGATAGCTCATGAGTTCCTTTTCCCTTTAAATGGTAGCATCAGCTTATCTATATCCTACCTATATCTATATCGATAGGAGTGCTTTAAACCTATAGATCAATTTGGAGAGATTCGACATCTTTACTATGTAGTGTCTTCCATTCCATTCCATTCCATGAAACTAATCTTTATAGTTTTGTGACCGAAAGTGGGGTCCGGCTGCTTGACACTCGAAAGCCAGTAAAGAGGCCAGGCTGGTGGAAAGGAGGGTTTGCTTTATTTTGGATGGCAGCAACTGGGTGGGGGAGGAGGGTGGATGCCTGTCCAAAGGCCGTCTCCCCCTCCCCTGACAATCAGGACGTAAGAGCTTTTATAGGCAGAGGGAGGGGGCTACATGCAGAAACAGCACAGCGCAGGCAGCTCTGACAGTCATCTTGCAATTGGTCATGAAGTGGTCTGATCAGCATCATCTTGATTGTTTTAAGTACAATTAATCTTCAGTTCCAGGGTCGGTTTGTTTCCATTTCTTGAGGCCAGCTCTCAGAATTGTGGCAGCTTATGTCATGGCTACAGCACGGTCATCATGTAGTTAATTTCTTCCACCTGATGGGGGTTTCAGTATCTATAGGACAGCTCACAGGATATGGCTCAGAATATTATCTGTAAGCCCTTAAGGAGGAACTAAAATCCTTGACTTTGCTGAATGACTAAATTATTATTGTTTGGTCTCCTTTGACTGTTTTCCATTGTTTCTGCTTTTTCTCGCTTCTCTGGTTATAAACTTATTCTTTGGCTAAAGTTTTTTCATAGACAAACGACAGGCAGAGGACATGGTGGGGAAGGACCATAGGGTCCTGCTCTGTTTTAGTTTCAGTGCACAAATTCTGTATATGTTTCATTAGATTTATATTTAATTATTATAATTTTTGGAACTATTACAGACTGCATTTAAATGTTCTGTTTTCAGTTTTTCTTGCTTGTATATAGAAACAAGATGGATATGTCTCTGTGTGTGTGTGTGTGTGTGTGTGTGTGTGTGTGTGTGTGTTGACTTTACTAAACTCTCATTAGTTCTAGGCATCTTCTGTATATTACTTGCAAATTTCTATGTAGCTAATTACGTCATCTGCAGACAGGCAAGATTGCATTCTTCCTTTTGAGTCTGTATGCCTTTTATTTGTTCTTCTTGCTTTATTGCTCTGGCTAAGACTCACCATATGATATCGAATACGAACGGAAAGCATGGCTATCCAAATACTTTCTTTCTCTTCAAGATTTTTAGTATGATTCCCTTATGATCAGGAAATAAACTTTGTATTATTTTAAATTATTTTCCATTTGTTGAGGTTTGTTTCATAGACCAAGATGAGGGCTCTCTTGATGCATGTTCCATGTGCACTTAAAAATAAAGTGATTTCTGGTGCTGTTTGGTGATATGCTCTATAACTGTCAGTTAGATTTTGTGGGCTTCTGGTGTCGTTTAGATGTTCTTCATCTTCGCTAGCTTTCTGTATAGTAGTTTTAGTGATTACTGAGAGAAAGGTTTTGAAGTCCTTAACAACATTTCTCCTTTCAATTCTGACATTTTGCTTCATGTATTTTGAAGCTCTATTGTTGGATGCATATCCATCAAGCGTTGTTCTATCTTCCTGATGAATTGACCTTTGGTGATCTTCTTTGTTCTGGATTCTACATTGTTTTATACTAATATGGCACTCCAGCTTTCCTTGATCAATGTTTATATGCAATTTCTTTCCTATCCGTTTTCTTCTTTTTCCAGATTTAATGAGATGTAATTGACATATAATATTCTGTTAGTGTAAGGTATACTATATGATAATTTGGTACATGTATATATTGCAAAATGATTTTTACAAAAAGAGTAATTAACACTTCTTTCACCTCAAAGAATTATCTTTTTCTGTGGTGAGAACATTGAAGATCTACTGTCTTAGCAACTGTCATGTGTATATTGGTAACCATAGTCACCAAGCTGTACATTAGATCCTCAGAACTTATTCATCTTATAACTGGAGGCTTCTGCCCTTTAACCAACATTTCCCCATTTCCCCCCATCCCCAACCCCTCACAACCATCACTCTCTCTCTATGTCTATGAGTCTGACTTGTTTACATTCCACATATAAGTGAGACCATAACACAGTATATGCCTTTCTCAGTCTGCCTTATTTCACTTAGCAGAATGCCTTCCCTGTCCACTCATGTTGTTACAAATGGCAGGATTTCCTTCTTTTTATGGCTGAATAATATTCCATTGTGTATAAATACCACTGAACCTTGAGCAACACAGTAGTTACGAGTGCCGACCCTCCACATAGTCGAAAATCCACGATTTCTTGTAGATTTTATGTAGTTGAATCAATCTCTTTTGATAATCTGTCTCTATTGGTTTGTTTAAACTGTTTACATTTAATGTAATTATTGTTACATTAGCATTTGTAAGTTTGTCATTTGATTATGTGTTTTCTGTTTGTTCTCTCTGATTTTTCTTTCTCTGTTTCCCCTTTCCTGCCTTCCTGTAGATTATTGAACATTCTATTCATTTTCCTGTATGGGTCACTCATGGGTCCGCTCAGAAGTTCATACACAGCTTAAAGAATCCCTTTCAGGCCCGTGTACTGCAAAAAAAAAAAAAGAATCCCTTTCACCAGCAGTTACATCTCGCATAACCCTCCCTTTATTCTGTCATTGGAAGGCGGAGAGGTGTTCTTTGCTCTCCTTTATTTTACTTCATGGCCACGGCGAGGATAAGCAACCAGACTCCTCCCTACCGTCTGCAATTGCTGCGGGCAAATGCTGCTTCTGCAGTGTTAGCACAGGGTGCGGAGGGCAGGACGGATCTTTCCTTGAGTGCTGAGGTCTCTAACCAGCCTGCCTTCTTTTCTCCTTCCGTCTTCTGACGGTTGCTCTATGTATATTGTCCAGGGATTTTAGACGTACTTAGCAGGAGCGCTAGGGTAGAATGTATATTCTTTATCTTGCCTCAAACTAGAAATGCGACCTGTAGCAAATTTCTTTGACATTCTTATTATTTTAATGTGGCCATTGTACTGTGGATAAAATAAAACCACAGCATTTTTGGATTGTTGTTTTGGAAAGCCCGCACACACATGTGCGTGTGCACACCCCACGTAGAGAGTCCGTGTTGAGTATTCTGCTCCACGGTCTGGCTGAATTGCTTTTTTAAAACCTTACAGTCTTCATGTTATTGAGTAGGATATTAAGGAAACTTTATTTGTGGGGATGAAGAAAAAGACACGTTGAAGATACGAAGTATGTCCCACAGCCAAAAAATATTTAAAAATATGAACCTTCTTTTATCCCTGCCAGGAAAGGGACATCTGAGGTCTTTTTTTTTTTTTAAAGGTCATTTATATAAAACTAACGAGTGTTTTATTAAAAGAGATAAATTAACTGCACTTTCAGCTAATAAGCCGCTTAAGAGGTTTTATAAACATCTAGAATGTTAGTCGTTGGAGGGACAGTAGCGATTTCCTAGTCTACTTCGTTCATTTTATTGTAAAAAGGAACAATTTAAGGCAACTTCACAATATTTACACAGTCTGAATCTATGGTGTTATATTTTTGTAAGCTAATGGAATTTTCAGTGTATAACTGGACTAGTTAATCTCTAAGTGTTGAAATGTCTGTAACAGTTTATACAAAGTACATTTTCTGGAATTTCAGAATGGGAAGAAATCACTACTAATTTATTATAAATATACTTTTTACAGACTTTATTTTTTTTACAAGTTTAATTTAATTTATTTAATACAGCAGGTTCTTATTAGTTATCTATTTTATACATATTAGTGTATATATGTCAATCCCAATCTCCCAATTCATCCCACCACCACCCCCCACGTTTACTGACCTTTAGATATGTTACTATTAAAGACCTATGGGTACATTATTAAATTTTTTATGTATTAATATTTCCAAGGTGCTAAATCATTATGCAGTAAGTTTCTGCAACGTCAATAAGTTAAAGACCATTCATCCTTATTGCTATTCAGTGATGTTTCTGCGATTCATCCACAGGAATGTTTTCACAAAATGTATTTAATGGAATGAATACTGTTCGTATCGTATAGTGAGGTGTATTTTGAAATATATTTGGATATAACAGTCTCTTGCATTGATCTTACCGTCTATCCACTGAAACTTTCCCTCATCTTGTTCTTAGTTCTCTCCTCGTGTAGCTTAAATTATACATTTTCCCATTACAATCACTCCCTTGCATATACCCTAAACTGCTTTCCTCCTTTCTCACTTGAAGGACAAAACATCAGCTGTAGTTCCGTCAAACACCTCTCTGCTTCAGAGCTGCGCCACACAGCTGAATGTATTTGACACACACAGAGACCCATGCTGGCTTGTTTCACTTTAAATTCATGATCATTGACTTCCTGTGGGTTCTCAATGCTGCCTGGGAGTCACGCTGAGTTTCCCGGCTTTATTTCTTCTCCGGATCCACTAGATGGCTTTCGTACGTTCCCTCAGTCCTCAGACCTTCATGGCCTTCTCCCCATCTAATGAATTTGCTTCCTCTTTCACCGTGAAAATAGAAGCAATCAGCCAAGAACGTCCATGAGCTCCCCTACGGCATCTGCCTGCCCACCTGCATCTCTTCCCATCCTCTCTTCTCTGGATAAACATCTGTTCTCTCGTCCCCATCCCCCCACTCCCCCCCCACCGACTCAGCCCCGTGCCTTAGGTCCTGTTTTTCCCTGTCTGTCCTGTATTAGTTCACCCCAGTCTCTCCTGACACATCAGTTTTTCCTTCTCTGCTGGGTGTTTCCATCACTATCCAAATATCCTATTATTCTTTCATCTTGAAATCATTCTCTTCATGTTCCCCTCTACCTCCAACCCCACTTTTCTCTTTCCCTTTAGAGAAAAGCTCCCTGGAAGATCTGTTTCCGCTAGCGGTTGCCAATGTCTCTCTCCCATTTTTTTCTTTCCAGCAGGCATTGCTTCCTTCACCCTGTCACTGAAACTGTTGTTTTCAAGGTCACTAATGACTTCATGCTGGTAAACCTGAAGGTCAACTCTCAGTCCTCATCTTACCTGACTTATTAGAAACAGATCACTCCCTTCTCATTAGAAGATGATCTTCATTAGCCTCTGATCTTCAGCTTTTCCTCCTAACCTCCTGACCACATCTTCTCTGTTTGCTGGTTCCTCGTGGGACTTCTAGTGTTTTGAA
The DNA here is from genome assembly GCF_008692025.1 of Phocoena sinus. Taxonomy (NCBI): domain Eukaryota; kingdom Metazoa; phylum Chordata; class Mammalia; order Artiodactyla; family Phocoenidae; genus Phocoena; species Phocoena sinus. The sequence continues at coordinate 4,536,732 of NC_045766.1, forward strand.
TTAAGAAATTAAACATTTTTTTCCAATGATGTCATTGGGACGTTAAAAAAAATCCATTAGTACTGCAGTAGAAGGGCAGCCTATACACTGTTAAGGCAAGCAAAGCCCTGATAGGTACAGCATTTCTGAAGCATAATATCCTTGGCCTGACTTAGCGCAACCTCAGCTAATAGTAGCGGTTCCGGATTTAGAATTTCACAGTCCTAAGAACGTGAGGTAAGCACTATTTTAACACTGTCTCTTGGTTCATTCCAGATGTAGAAATATGAGCATTCCACATGTACTTTTCACTGCTAGTTTTTGGATAAAAGTTTTTAGAAACAAGTACAAGTCTTACGACACTGTCGACCCAATGGAAATGCTTTTAGTTATTTAGGGTGTACAGGGAACTGTCACCTGCTATCTGTATTGCTTCTTCAGGCATGATCTAATTCTAAAAAAAAAAAAAAAGAACAGTAATTCTCTTAAATAAGGGAAGAAGCAAGTGCAGATTAACTGTTCTAGAGGAGTTACAGAGCCCACCGATGAGATGCCCACGTGGGCTGCCAGGAATGCCACCTGCCAGAGGAACTCTGCCACTGGCTCTGCCTTTGGAAGGGACCTGCTTGGAACTTCATATAAGATAAATGCCTAGTCGGCGACTAGGACACACGGATACAAGTCAACATCTTCATTGCTGTCAAACTAAGTCAGGAGAAATACTAAACAAACACAAAAAAGAAGGCATTGAGCTATGACCAATTTTCACAAATCTGCTCTAAACTCTAAAATCATACTTCTTTGGCGTATGAACTGGAACTCATTCTAGAGTGATTTACTTCCACTTTCATCGGAAAACACGTTTCATTTAGAAATCACTCAAGGACATGGAGTAGGCTTGTGTATGCGCACGTTCAAATAATCTTGTATTAATCACATTTTATGGATCTGTCCTCTGTTTCTTTAATTAGTTCTGCTTCCACAGAAGAACTAAAGCTTCTTCATCTACTATGTTTTCAGAGTTGTTTCTCACTTTTGAGCCACTGTGTCTCCCTCGATAGCTTCTGATCATTTACTCTGCTTCCAGGGACCTCTTATAAGTCCTTCCGCCACCAAGCAGGTCTGACGCTGGGGCCTCTCTCGTAGCGGTGGACTTGAAAATAGGTTTCTTATCATCAATCCAGTGGATCTGCTGTTAGAGGATTGGTTGGGATCTCTCTGCTGAATTGTTTGAGGACATTCTGCTGAGCCTCTATGAGTGAATATTTATTCAGCACCTATTGCATACAAGGTACTGTGGCAAACTAAAAAAGGGACTTCAGACACATGGGACAGAGGTATAGCATCTTAGTCTGCGAGGGCTGCCATAACAAAGTATCACAGACTGGTTGACTTGGTAGAAATTTACTTCTCACAGTTCTGGAGGCTGGAAGTCCCAGCTCAAGGTGTTGGAGGCTGGGCTTCTCCCCTGGCAGCCCTCCTTGGCGGCCAGCCACCTCCTCCCTGTGTCCTCACATGGCCTTTGCTTTGGTGCCTCTTCCTCTCCTCATAAAGGCATCAGTCATGTCAGATGAGGGCCCTGCCCTGAATAAACTCATTTAACCTTAATCACCTCTTTAAAGGCCTTGTCTCCAAATACAGTCACATTGGGGGTTAAGGTGTCAACATATGAATTTAGTGGGGGGTACAACACAGCCCATAACCTGCAGCACAGCACACAAATGTTCCAACTCTGAACTCAGGCCACCATGGTTGGAATATTCTCCCTGCCTCTTACTAGCTGTGTGATATTGCACGTAATATTCAAAGGAAAACGAAGCTGTCTTAACTTCTTCATCTATATTTTGTGAATATTAATATAACCTAGTTCACTGTACTACTGCTTATCTCATTTAATACTCATAATTAGTTCCTAAGAAAAGAAGTTTTAAAATACTTTCTTGGGCTTCCCTGGTGGCGCAGTGGTTGAGAGTCCGCCTGCCGATGCAGGGGACGCGAGTTCGCGCCCCGGTCCGGGAGGATCCCACATGCCGCGGAGCGGCTGGGCCCGTGAGCCATGGCCGCTGAGCCTGCGCGTCCGGAGCCTGTGCTCCGCAACGGCAGAGGCCACAGCAGTGAGAGGCCCGCGCACCGCAAAAAACAAAAAAAAAACAACTTTCTTGTTCACTTTTTGTATCCCCAGGACATTACATAGGACTTGAAACAATCTGGCTCGTGAAAAATATTTCTTACAAAATGAGCACCATATGAGAAGGAGTGACTCTTAAAGATAGAAGGGAACTTTGAGACCATCTAGTTTTACACCTATAAACCAAAATGAATCACCCAGTTTGTGTTTTTCTTCTGATGGGGCCATATTCAACATCTGGAAGGCCACTGAAAATTGCACATAGAGATGCAGAGATGCTTTGTACCAAAATTATATTATTTAAAGTGACATTTTTTGTATAGCACAGGGAACTATGTAAAATAAATAAAAATTTTTAAAAATTAGATGGACCTAGAGATTGTCATACTGAGTGAAGTCAGACAGAGAAAGACAAATGTCATATGATATTGCTTACATGTAGATCTTAAAAAATGGTACAAATGAACTTATTTACAAAACAGAAATAGAGTCACAGATGTAGAAAACAAACTTATGGTTACCAAGGGGAAAGGGAAGGGGAAGGATAATTGGGAGATTGGGATTGACACATACACACTACTGTATATAAAAGAGATAACTAATAAGGACCTACTGTATAGCACAGGGAACCCTACTCAGTACTCTTTAATGCCCATATGGGAAAAGAATCTTAAAAAGAATGAATATATTTATAACTGATTCGCTTTGCTGTACAGCAGAAACTAACACAACATTGTAAATCAACTATACGCCAATAAAAGTTAATTAAAAATAAAATAGGGCTTCCCTGGTGGCACAGTGGTTGAGAGTCTGCCTGCCGATGCAGGGGACACGGGTTCGTGCCCCGGTCTGGGAGGATCCCACATGCCGCAGAGTGGCTGGGCCCGTGAGCCATGGCCGCTGAGCCTGTGCGTCCGGAGCCTGTGCTCTGCAACGGAAGAGGCCACAACAGGGAGAGGCCCGCGTACCACAAAAAAAAAATAAAATAAAATAAAATAAAGAAATCCTGATTAAGCTCCCTGGTCGTCACCCACTGTCACGAATCTGTTTCTTTAAAACAATGTGCTTTCATTTTATAACCTCATCATTAATGCCAACCTCTAAGCCCAGGAAATTCAACCTCCTTGTTTCATTCACTCCCCAACATCCCCTGTCTCAGTGACCTGTAAATAACTGACCAGGTAAGCACTGAAGCGCAAAGGCAAATAGATCAATACTCCCACCAGCGCTCACAGCACAAGAGAGAAACCCTATTTGCCTTCATTTCCCACCCCTGAGGACCTCATCCATGAATCAGTTCACAAGTCTGCAGCCCCCAGATTTAATTCAGCATGCATAATCAGCAACGATTGCTGAAGTCTTTGATTAAACTTTCAAATTGTCTCTTAATATTGATGTAAACGGGAAAAGGTATTGATTAAAGAATCTTCAAATGGGAAGCTGTTCAGATGAGAAAAGAAAATGCTTTGAGTTGGTGAGTCTGCCTGGCAAGAGGAACACTGTGAACAAGGCACAAGGGATTTCCAGGTACAAAGCAAGCAGCAGAAAGACCTCTGGTCGTCCTGTTCATGGACTTAAACTTAGAGAAAGTTGTTGAATGGTGTGAGCTGTATTTATATTGAAAAATGAGATAGATAACCTGAAAAGCAGAATCCCTAAAGACCTGTACAGGATTCGATTTTTACCCTGGAAAATCCTTTGTTTTTTCCTACTATGATTGATTCTGGATTTTACAGAGTAACGAGTTGTGTATGTCATTTCCCAATAGTATTCTCTCAAATAAAGTTATAACAATTATATGAAATGGATTCTTTTCCTGCCCGAAAAACTTATTCATTCACTCTGCTCATTTTACAAACATTCTGGAGCATCCAGTGTATGCCAGAGTGTTTTCTAGCTACTGAAGATACAGCAATAAACTACACTGACAAAACTCCTTGCCTTCATGGAGCTTAGGTTCAAGTGGGGAAGAGGGCAAATAGATAAAATAAACAAGTATAATAAATGGTTTGTTGAATAAGTCCTATGGAGGGAAGGGGAAAGGAAAGCATGTGTGTGAAGGGGTCACAATGTGGACACACAAAGTGTCAAGAAAGGTCCAGTGAAACGATGATGTTTCAGTAAAGAGCTAAGTTGGGAAGGAAATGAGTCACGCAATCTTCTGGATAAAAGTATTTCAAACAGAGGTAACAGTAAGTGCAAAGGCCCTGTGGTGACATCAAGTTTAGTGTGCAATCAGGGTAAGAGCAAGCATGCTGGTATGGCTGGTCTGCTATACGCGAAGGGGAAAGGAGGAAGAAATGAGATAAGAAAAAGTTAGGGGGTCCGATTATATAGAACTTTGAAGGCCACTCTGTGGACTTTGCTTTTATTTCAAGTGCACTAAAGAGACACTGGAGGATTGTAAGCAGAGAAGGAACATAATCTTACTTTTGTTTTGATAGAAACACTCTGGCTGATATATTGAAGATAGAATGTTGGGAGTTATTGGACTAGTATTGAATGGATACGATGGGATGAGATGAGGTAATAGAATAGAACAGAATGACTGAACACCAAATTGTCACAGAGGTAAGAGGAGCAGATCTTAAGAGGGTGGGGGGGAGATTAGGAGCTCAGTTTTACACATGCTACGTTTGAGAGACTGATTGATTGTTGATTGGTTGATTAGATATCAATACAGGCATTAAGTAGTCATCAGCCCTGTAAATCTCATATGGCTATATAAGTTCAGGGGAGAAATCCTGGCCAGAAATACTTGGGGAATCACCAATATTTAGACAGTGCTTAAAGTCAGGACACTGGATGAAAGAAATCACGGAGGAAATAAAACGGATAGAACAATAGTTCCAAGGGCTAAGCCCCGTGGCACTTATGGCAAAACAATTTATCATGTGGAGGGATTACCAACCTGAAGTCACTTTCTCTCTGCAAGTCATCTGAGATTACCAAACTCATATAAATAAGAGCATACTTTAGAATTATAGTTCATAATACCATAAGTAAAGCATACCACATTTATTTTACTTTACAGTGATTGAAAGTGTTTGTGTCTACACATCTGGTGGCATTCATTATAAATGTAATATTCTTCGTGAGGAAAACAACATTGTTTTTTATTTCATGGTGGTACTGTTACTTGTCACAGGCTTCATTTAAGCAAAATTAATTTTGTTGATCATCTTTAGGTGGTGTATTTATTCTTCGTGCTACGTATGTAATATCCATGAGAGGGCAGTAGAGTACCTAGTTCAGATGTTAAGAAATTGTGCCATGTGAAATTCTTTGTACAGACGTCCCAACCTTCCAGTTACTATTCTGATTGTGTTAAAGAGGTTGCCACCTTTGTCAGCTAAATGCTACATAATATGGAAAGGTGAATCTTTTTTCTCAGTTTCTTCTTTTATTGGCAGTAGTGGACGTCATCTCATGTAAACACGTTAATGATATTCAGTGGTCATATTACTAGTAATTTTGATCAAGTTAGAGGTTTATGATCATTAAGTTTATTTATAAGTAGATATCTAAAATATTCAATTTGGGTCAGTTTTTTTAATTGAGAAAGTATCAAGTGTTTGTAAAAAAAAATCCACTTGTATAAATTAGTGTGAATTCAGATGGTTTTTCTATTTGCCCTGTTATTTAGTACTTTGATGCCAATTTTGGTTGAGCAAGAAGCATGTGCCCCATCCCTTCCTCTTGAAGCCAGAAAGAATCATCAATTTGTATTACCATCCCCCATATTTAAGTTGACTCATAGCTAATATTCCCACATATCAAGTTAACTCAGTTAACAAGAAACCCGTTCTGTACCCTGTTTGTCTTGGAGGGACCATTTGGAAGTTATATGGCTCAAAGGATGGCTTATGAATGGTTACTAAGTTCCTATTGGATCTCCAGGCGAGCACAGACCTCATGGTGTCAAAAGCCTACTTCTACTTCTAATAATTTAAGACCTTTCTATAATCTCCATATTGCTGGAGTTTTCTGTTCATAACCACTTAGATATCACGACATTGGACCTACCCAATGGGAACTCCTAAAGCCTAGCATCTTAGAGCCTGAGTTTGGAATCATCAACTTGAATTCTGTCCATGCCACTGATGGAGAAGTGATCCTGGGTGACTGATGCCCTCTTTTCTGAGCCATTTGCCTGAGCTGTTGAAAGAGGATAATAATTTTGACTCTAACGTAGGGTGGTTATGATGAATAAATGACCTAGCATTTAATAAAGTGACTAGCACATGGGAGCAACTCAATGCATGTTTATATTTATTAGTTTTAGTGTTTCATATAGTTTCTGTAAAAAGGCTGTTAGAAATAGCTTTAGAGAACCTATTGTCCTATTTATAGAAAATATATTTTTGAGGCTATAGTCACTATATTACTTGACCCCATGGAAGAAATGTGTCTCTAATTTTGACGCTATCATGCCTTAGATTATGTTAGCAATTAATTGGCTTTATCTGATGATCACTTTGAATCAAATCACAGTCATGGTTGTGTCTTTGCCTTAGTTGTTAGAAAACTTACATTCAAAATTTTGCCTCGTTTCTAGCAAATTTGATTTTGCATAATTTTACCTCTCATATTTCTTTATGTCTCTTCCTTTATAGACATTTCCCCTTTTTTCTGTTTTCTTAATTCACTTCTATTACATTTTATTACGAATGTTTTTGCCAGAGGTCTTAAATTTCTTCTTGGACTAGTTATGAAGTTCAGTCATCCATGCAGGCAAATGAACGGAATGAATTTGAGTGGTCCTTGAGTAGGAAAAGTTACAATATATTGAAAGGAGGGTGATATACACTAGCCACTGAATCTTTCACCCTGTGGGTTCTACTAATTATGACCTCAGTAAAAAATGTTGTTTGACATTAAACGCCAAACGTAGATATACAAGAAGCCTATATGCAACACATCTAGGAGATCATTCAGAGGAAAGTTTGTAGTGTGAGAGACTGATTCTCCCAGCTCTCTCACTCTGAATATCTGTTTGTTATACAAATTCAGTAGTTCTCAAGGATCATCATTCTATCCCAGCATGGTTGAAATTATATTCATGTGTAAGTGCTAAATTCCCAATGCTTGCGTCCTTTATAGGGACACGGGAAAATACAGAAATTAATCTTGCTGCTGAGATAGAAAAGTTTACCCCAAATAGGCCCTTGTTAACCCTCCAGTTTTAATATGAAAGTGGTCAGGACTGCAACCTCGGAAAGCTTTAGACATGGAATCAGTTGACTTTACAGTATCATCAAGATCCTATGTTGTCAAACATCTGAGTTTTACAATTAGAAAAAAATAAATTTTAAGTTTTCTTCTCTAAGCCAGTATATAAAAGTATGTGCATTCTAGAGGAACTTAATTATGTTTTAAACAATATAGAAACAGCACAAATTCAATAAAAGATTAATTTTATTATATTGGGGCAGAAAAGATCGTATGTTGTAAAGGTCATTTTATTTTAAGAAGGCAAAAGCCTCTGCCCTTAGGAGGTTGTAACCCCGCCTCTGGAGGGTTTTCCTGATAATTACTCAAATCACTCAAGTGTTTCAGAGGTCATATGACTAAAGCTGCGCTGCACCTAATTTTCCTTAAATTAAGGAAACTACAGCCGGATTACATTTGGGGCTTTGCAACAAAGCTAATTAAGCTCTCAGAGTTATCATTGTGGTTCACTGGAAGCTCACGTTTCCAGAACTGGCCAAGTCTCCATAACTTTCTTTGATGTTATTGGCAACCTCTCACTAATTCTCTTTGTCCTTGTTAATGATGGCTACCATGGAGCTGTAGTGTCTCATCCTTTGAAATACGTGGGCAATGGCTAGTCTCCTTTCATTCACAACAAAGTGAAGGATGAGAGGCAGCAACCATATGATACAAAATAATGTGTGCTCAGCTGTCAGACAGGATGTTTGAGGACATCTGAGGACACGGCTGCTCCCTTTTTTAATTTGTGCATATACTTCCTTTTTGTTCATGTTTTTAGCTGTATTATAATCACTGATTTCCAAGGTTTACCCATTTTACCGGAAACTCCATGAGCGTAGTCTGTGCTTCCTTTTTATGTCTGCAATGTTTAGCATTCTCCCTGGATGTCGCAAATATTGTCAATGCCCTGACCAAACCTGCTAGGTTCTCTCCTTCCACCAATGACTTACTGCTGCCCACCCTACGGTGGCAGGCCCGATGGATTCCTCTGGCCACTAGAGAATACACCCTAATCAGTCTAGAGGTGCTAGAGAGTTAACACCCCAGTATAACTGATGGAAGTTGGTAAGAAAATACCCCAGATTTCTCATCCCTTAGCTGGAAGAACTCTTAGGTATGTTCTACACACTGTCTTCCAATGGCCACCAGTGGGACTGAGCCCAGCTTCCTCACGTCAGTGATCTACTCATGAATGTACCTTCTTTTGGCTTCCTTCTTTTCCTTTTCCTCTTCTCCAACCCCCTAGAGTTCCCTGGGATCACCTCCCAGATAAACTACTTGCACTCAAGTCTCTGTTTCAGGATCTACTTCTGTGGAAACAACAAGTAGAACATTGTGTATGCCAGGATCACACTATATATTGGGGTTGGTCAGAGAGTTCTTTTGGGTTTTTCTGTAAGATGTTATGGAAAGACCCGAACAAACTTCTTAGCCAGCCCAATACTTGGTAAATGATGGATGGATGGGTGGATGCTTGGAGAGGGGTGGATGGATGGGTGGGTGAATGGGTACTTGTGGATAAATTATGCCTTTATTTCAGTTACCAAGTTATCAAGTGTTCTTGTTTTAAAGAGAAATTCAGGTAGTAGCCGATTAGCTCAGGTACCAGTCTAAACATTTTATTTCTCTTTCCTCAGAGTTATGTCTTTGCTTCATATAGTATCAACATAAGGTAATTTAATAGCTAGGTAAACTGTCCTTTGTCACAGTAACTGAGAGGAGGAGAAACAAGCATTGTCCTTCATGTGTAGAAAGACCAGTATAGCTATTTTGCACAGATATTTATTGAGAACTGATACTGCACTTTGAATTGAATTCAGTGTGAAAGATCAATCTGTCAAGATGTTATCACTTTCAACTATAAGCATACTACATGCAATGTAATTGCTATAGTAAGAAGAGAAATCAGATATATTGATAAGGGAAAAAAGGTGTCCGTTACTTTCACACACACCATGTTTTATTTAAAAAACTTGAATGGCGTCATTTTCTGAAAGTTTTCTCATTAAAAGGCACATACTGTTTTGCAGTTTATAATAAGTCATACGCTCTGTGATCTGTGGGTCATAGAAATATTACTATTATTGAGTTAATATTTTCAGACAATTCTATACAATAATTTTATGTGAAAAAATTACAATTGTAATATGTTCACTGTGAGTAAAAATGAAACATAACATTTTAGTGTAAAATAAACAGTACATGCCCTGTTATACTTCAAAATAACCTTTTAGCATTGAATTCTTGATCACCAAGGCTGCTGAATAGACTTGAACTTCAAGAACAAGATAAAATTGAAAATTTTGAGTTATTTTTCCAAGTGTTGTAACAATACTAGCTGTATTCCTAGAAAAGCTTGCTACATAACAATTTTTGCAGACATCGTTTCTTACTGTCTCCAATATTATTTCATGATGACTATAATATAGCCCCACAACTTGATTCCAGAAATTTTATAGCTTTTATGATTTTGTATTACTTAACAATACAATGTAATTATTCTGAGAGTTATTATTGAAGTTTTTATTTCCTTAGATATTTGAGGGTTCTTTATTCCCTCATATTTTTACCACTTTAATCGTTTTTCACTCATCCTGAGTCTGAGCATTAAAATGCAATTTGAAAAATGAAAAAAATTTTTCAGTAATTGTTATCTCCTACCTTAGTACACAGAATATCAAATACATGAAGTGAGTATGTACACTGTACTGCTATGCCTGTGGCAGACATCAATAATCAATCTGAGTGTTCCTTCCTACTGAGAGGACAAACATTCTTCAAGTCCTTCTCAGTATATGTCTCTTGGAAGCTCCTCCCAATGAGACCAAGTTGACAAAAGAGATTATTTCTGTTTGCTATTTCAAATATAGAAGTAACCGAATATAATTTGTTAAAACTGCATATTTATGTGCAAATGTGTAAATTGTATATTCATAGACATGCACGTACATACATATACGGCCTGTGTATCACATATAACTACTCACATTTTATATTTGCAAATGTTTATTTGAATTCATAAATATTTATATTTCTGCCAATGTGAATATTTAATGCTATATAAATCTGTATCTATAGGTAATGTTTTCTAGAGAAAAGTAAATATGCAACAAATAGAAATAATTATCTTCGCTTGGCCTCTAGCAGTAATTTGAAATTTACTCAGTGTTGCATTTTCATCCAACTGCTATAAACATTTACTTTTAAATGTTTGTAAAGAATGTGATTCATGTTTGCTCATTTCCCTTGTTAACTATGTATTAATTCATTTATAATACTGTTAATAATTATAACATTTATATCATCATACTTATCACTTCTCAATTGGCGTATACGAAGGGCAAATTAACACTTCTAACAAATGCCGTGGCTAGGATTGGTGACTCTTGATCTGATGAATGGACTCTAGTATTTTCATTTAATTCTTTTGACCTAAATTAGCCAAGTAGAATTGTGCACTTTAATCCTGGGTGGTAGATATGGTCTCTGTTGATATACTCGAATATTCTTGAATAAGAGCCAGGTTTTCTCACTTGCTTTAGCAGAGCAGGCCCCAAGAGACACTGTAGGAATAAACATACTTTCCTTTGTATCTGGGCGTCATGTGGTCAGTCTCCCATCACCCACATCCCTGACTTAGAGACACACTCCTCGTATTTGGCAATAAGACAAGGCTTCTGATCTCCTGGTTCCTGAGTGGCCCACTGTCTGTTTCAGTCTGCACTGTCCTTACTGACAATAATGTCCCATACATAAGACCTTTCTCCTTTTTACTTATATGCACATAGTTTTCATAGACTTCATTTTTTCCAAGGTCCTCTATCATCGTAGGTTAGCTCTGTCCATCAGTTAATTTGGACTAAGGTGTTAATGATTAGTAATACTTCAGTCTGATCATAGCTGCCTTGATCACCTTTACCAAAAGGATGAACAGCTAGAGAAATTTGAACAATTGCATACAAAGCAATGCAATTGAAGGTGATATTTTTAAGTACTAAGACCTTTCCTAAAGTCTGTCAAAAGATTGCCTGCTTTCCTCATGTGCTTCAGCATTACCAGTTATCCTGACGTTACATTATAGAGGCAGAGAGATTTAGAAATAGGAATTACTGAAGGATAAACCAGTTCAGCGGTAATAAGCAACACTGGAATTGCCAAAGCCCCTACCCGCACCCCATTCTTACTTGTTGAGCCATGACATAGACTCATGATCTGTTTCAACCCAGAGCACCAAGCAGCTTCCTCCAGCCCACCGTTATTGGCACGGATGTGAAAATGATTTGTCATTCTGGCCCTCATCTAGTCCCTCATTTTTACACATGAGACAGAGAGGAATTAATGGGCTTGACCAAGGCCATACAGCTGGTTAGTTGAAGAAGAGAAGAAAATTCCATACTTCCTGGGCATGTTCACTTTCACTACCATGGATGTTGTGTCTCTCTATCAGTGATTCATCTCTGGATTCACTCACAAGTACTTGAACTTGGTAGAAAATTGCTTCTATATTTTTTCCCCATGGAAAAGTGACAGTTCAGCCCCTGAGTAAAACAAAGTCTTAGCCCAGAATGGAACCTGCATTTCTTGACATTACATCAAAGCTTTTGCCCTTTTTCTAAACCATAAACAAGATGCAGAGACAACCCTCAGAATGGGAGAAACTATTTGCCAATGAAGCAACTGACAAAGGATTAATCTACAAAATTTACAAGCAGCTCATGCAGCTCAATAACAAAAAACGAACACCCCAACCCAAAAATGGGCAGAAGACCTAAATAGACACTTCTCCAAAGAAGATATACAGACTGCCAACAAACACATGAAAGGATGCTCATCACCACTAATCATTAGAGAAATGCAAATCAAAACTACAATGAGATATCATCTCACACCAGTCAGAATGTCCATCATCAAAAAATCTACAAACAATAAATGCTGGAGAGTGTGTGGAGAAAAGGCAACCCCATTGCACTGTCAGTGGGAATGTGAATTGGTACAGCCACTATGGAGAACAGTATGGAGGTTCCTTAAAAAACTAAAAATAGAACTACCATACGACCTAGCAATCCCACTACTGGGCATATACCCTGAGAAAACCATAATTCAAAAAGAGTCATGTACCACAATGTTCATTGCAGCTCTATTTACAATAGTCAAGACATGGAAGCAGCCTAAGTGTCCATCGACCGATGAATGGATAAAGATGCGGCACATATATACAATGGAATATTACTCAGCCATAAAAAGAAACGAAACTGAGTTATTTGTAGCGAGGTGGATGGACCTAGAGTCTGTCATACAGAGTGAAGTAAGTCAGAAAGAGAAAAACAAATACCGTATGCTAACACGTATATATGGAATCTAAAAAAAAAAAAAAAGGTTCTGAAGAACCTAGGGGCAGGACAGGAATAAAGATGCAGACGTAGAGAATGGACTTGAGGACACGGGGAGGGGAAAGGGTAAGCTGGGATGAAGTGAGAGAGTGGCATGGACATATATACACTACCAAACGTAAAATAGATAGCTAGTGGGAAGCAGCCGCATAGCACAGGGAGATCAGCTCGGTGCTTTGTGACCACCTAGAGGAGTGGGATAGGGCGGGTGGGAAGGAGACGCAAGAGGGAGGAGATATGGGGATATATGTATATGTATAGCTGATTCATTTTGTTATAAAGCAGAAACTAACACACCATTGTAAAGCAATTATACTCCAATAAAGATGTTAAAAAAAAAAAAGCTTTTTCTCTTTTTCAAGAATGCCACTCATGTCTCTTGATTCTCTGTGCATAGCTTTCTCAATATACCACCTAGGTTCATTGTTCCAAACTGCATCTATGTATGTCTAGCCCTCATTTATTTATAAAGAGTGACAATAAAGTTAAATCTGCAGGTGTGGTATATTAATAAAATAAAATATATTCAGAGATGATTTATGTAAATTGGTAACGCTGAAAAATATAATTTTGTTTATCAACAAGAAATAAAGAAGTGAGTAGTGTGATTAAAGTCCTCACCCACCACTGTCATTCTATTCATGTCCTCTAAAGCTTCTGTTCTATCTAATGTATTTGTGCATTATTTCTTCTGGTTTCTGATGGTTAGAAGAAAACGATCAGTCTAAAATTATTAATTACTGAAAAGGTTTCTTGTGGTTATCTGTTAATTATTTTCATTTCCCCGACTATGAAATTCAGAAATCATTCTACTTACAGTTTCTGCAAAAGAGAGACAGTTTTTCAGTTACAGCTAATCAGATATAGGGCTAATAAATAATACCCTATTAAACAACAGCCTTAACCATTTCTAAGTTCAGGACACTGCCACATTGGTGGCATTTACATGTTAATTTATAGTTATTTATTGGTTTTAATGCATCATCTTGACTTTGTTAGTGTTCAAGTCAAGTAAAATTGGTTGCAAGCCCTTGAGATTAGCGTAAATGGAGGTTAAAAATATGTCTGATTAATTTATGTATATTATTGCAGCCAGGTTTTCTACTTTTTAATGACTGGGGTGCCTTTGATGGAAGTAGACAAGCCATAATTAAAACTGAACATAGCCTCTCCTGTGCTTTCCCCTGGTTGGTAGTGTGTTCTCCGTCCTGTAAACCCAGCCTGTGTCTCTATTCTTTATAGAACCAACAGAACAATGAGTTAAGTCCACGTTTCACCGTTCAGATTTTCATGAGAGTCCTGAGCAAAAGCATTTGGAAAGTGGTCAAAAGAAACACAAGAAATAACAGATAAAACTTTGATCTGATGCCTTCTACTTTTTATGGGTTTCGGCCTACCATCTACCTACCAGTGTAAGTCAAACGACAAAACCATGAGCTGAATTCACTGAGTCACTGAAAGGAAATATATAGGGAAATCAGCAGTGGTTGAACACAATGCCAAGATGGTATATTAGGAAAAGGTCCAAAGTGTCTAATCCAACAGTTTTCAGTCACTTGCGTGTGGCTTTTTCACGGTCCGAATGTAATGACCTTTGCTGACTGCATCACCCTGTGGGCTCCCCTGGAGTTTGCCAGTAGCTCCAGTGGGGCCCTCTCTCTGCCATGTCCAATCTGGTGTCCTCTGCCGGAGTAACTGCTCTGCTTGCTTGTTTTTGAGTTTACTAAGTTGACGCTCTCATCCATATTTAGTCAGTTTACGTTTACCAAGTTCACGGTCAGGGCAGATTTCTACCTTCCAGATGTTCCTCTTCTTTTCTTGAATTATTACTAAGTAAATAGAGCTGTTTACAGACTCCTTTTCCACATTTAGAAAATGTAAAACAGTCTCCTGAGAGTATAAAGCACCAACATGGAGCCCTGACATGTCACTGCCTTCGTTTAAATACTCATCCATTTAAGGCTAAATTTTTATAATAGTCTTAGTAGTCCCTGAATTTACACCATTTTAATCTGCCTTTAACAACCATACCAGAGGGACCTTTCCCAAACAACCTGATGACACCACACTCCACAGCCCCAAAGTCTTCAGCGCATCACTTGTTAAAATCATCTGTAGAGGGACTTCCGTGGTGGTCCAGTGGTTAAGACTCTGAGCTTCCACCGCAGGGGTCACGGGTTTGATTCCCAGTCAGGGAACTGAGATCCCGCATGCCACGCAGTATGGCCAAAAAAAAAAAAAAAAAATCATCTACAGAATCCGTTTCATGTTGCTGGTCCTTACATACAAGACTCTCAGCTAAATCCAGCCTCTCTTGACAGCTGCATCCTCGGCTTTACTCCCCTTGATAGTACCCTCATACCTTGTGCTGCACCTGTAGTTCTCTTGACATTTTTCATACTACCTTCATCTTCACTATTTCCACTTTGAAGAGCCCTATTTTTCTACAGCTGCATCCATCTGACAAATACCTATTCCTTTCCAAAATTGAGTTCAAACTTTATTTGCTCTAAGAAGTTTCTCTCCACTTGCCAGGGAGAAGCCACAATGCCATCCTTAAATAGCTCAAGCCTTACCGTGTACACACTTCCATAATGGTAGCTATGACACATTAGGGGCTTATATTACATGTCTGCACACAGGGCAGTATCTTCTATTTATTCTTATATGTCCAGATGCGTGTAGTGCCTGGGACATACTATGAGATTAATAAATCATTATTGAGTGAATGAGTATAAGGGAAGGGACTAAATAAATGAATGAGTGAATGAATGAATGTGTAGGGTTTCACCTCTGGCTGAGCCATCCTTCCAAAATGGCCTGCCATCACCAAGAGTTGACTTTCATTATCTGTGGCTTCAAGGAGCAGAAATCAAGTAGAGTTTCCTTCCCTGATGGGTACACCTTAAGGAAACAGTGGTATTATGGTAGAAGAAAAATAATAACTACTGTATGTTGAGTCTTTACCCTGTGTAAGCACTATTGCCTAATGTTTTTCATACTAACCTTGTTTAGACTTTTATAACACCTTTGTGAAATAATTATAGATTATATCCATTTCACAGATGAGAGTACTGAGCCCAAAGAGGTGAAGTGACTTTCCTAAGGCCACTCTGATAATGAGTTGCAAAGCCTGTATTTGAACTTTAAATTGTCCAATTGCAAAAGGCTTATTAGTTCATACACAATAAACTGATGATGCCATCGTGTCCTGGGGACCGGCATAAAAAAATGTGTCTCGGGAAGTCGCTTCCTAGGTTCTGAGCGTGAAGTCTGTTCCTAGGTTCTGAGCGTGAAGTCTGTTCCTAGCTTCTGAGCGTGAACCTGCAGAGATGAAGCCGGGCCGCGCTTACTTGTGCGCTTTTTCGCGCCCTGTGCAGCCCTTCAACTAAGGTTAAGCTGATCAACGAGCTGAATGAGCGTGAGGTCCAGCTGGGGGTAGCGGAGAAGGTGTCTTGGCACTCCGAGTACAAGGACAGCGCCTGGATCTTCTTGGGAGGGCTTCCTTATGAGCTGACTGAAGGGGACATCATCTGTGTGTTCTCACATTGGATCTGAGGGATGCTCGTCATCACCACTAAAAGAAAAAGGATCTATTGCTCTCTGTTGATAAGTTTGATCCACTGTACCTGAAGGAAGAGTTTTATCTCCAGCACTGGGGGGACCTTGAAGATGGCGGAAGAGTAAGACGCGGAGATCGCCTTCCTCCCCACGGATACACCAGAAATACATCCACACGTGGAACAACTCCTACAGAACTCCTACTGAAGGCTGGCAGAAGACCTCAGACCTCCCAAAAGGCAAGAAACTCCCCACGTAACTGGGTAGGGCAAAAGAAAAAACAGAGACAAAAGAATAAGGACGGCACCTGCACCAGTGGGAGGGAGCTGTGAAGGAGGAAAAGTTTCCACACACTAGGAAGCCCCTCCGCGGGCGGAGACTGCGGGAGGCAGAGGGGGGAGTATCGGGACCGCGGAGTAGTGCACAGCGACGGGTGCGGAGGGCAAAGCGAGGAGATTCCTGCACAGACGATCGGTGCTGACCGGCACTCACCAGCCCGAGTGGCTTGTCTGCTCACCCGCCGGGGCGGGCGGGGCTGCGAGCTGAGGCTCGGGTTTTGGTTTTGGACGGAGCTCAGGGAGAGGACTGGGGTTGGCGGCTTGAACATAGCCTGAAGGGGTTAGTGCACCACGACTAGCCGGGAGGGAGTTCGGGGAAAAGCCTGCACCGGCCGAAGAGGCAAGAGACTTTTTCTTCCCTCTTTGTTTCCTGGTGCGCGAGTTGAGGGGTTTAAGAGCGCTGCTTAAAGGAACTCCAGAGACGGGCGCGAGCCGCGGCTAAAAGCGCGAACCCCAGAAACGGGCGCGAGCCGCGGCTAAAACCGCGGACCCCAGAGACGGGCGGGAGACGCTAAGGCTGCTGCTGCCGCCACCAAGGGGCCTGTGTGCGAGCACAGGTCACTCTCCGCACCCCTCTTCCGCGGAGCCTGTGCAGCCCGCCACTGCCAGGTTCCCGGGATCCAGGGACAACTTCCCCGGGAGTACGCACGGCGGGTCTCAGGCTGGTGCAACATCACGCCGGCCTCTGCCGCAACGTCACGCTGCCTCTGCAGCCGCAGGCCCGCCCCGCACGTAGTGCCCCTCCTTCCCCCATCCCCCAACCCCCAGCCTGAGTGAGCCGGAGGCCCCGAATCAGCGGCTCCTTTAACCCCGTCCTGTCTGAGCGAAAAAACAGACGCCCTCCAGCGACCTACACGCAGAGGCAGGGCCAAATCCAAAGCTGAGCTCCTGTGAGCTGTGAGAACAAAGAAGAGAAAGGGAAATCTCTCCCAGCAGCCACAGAAGCAGCGGATTAAAGCTCCACAATCAACTTGATATACCCTGCATCTTTGGAATACCTGAATAGACAATGAACCATCCCAAATTGAGGAGGTGGAATTTAGGAGCGAGATCTATGATTTTTTTCCCTTTTCCTCTTTTTGTGAATGTGTACGTGTATGCTTCTGTGTGAGATTCTGTCTGTATACTCTTGCTTCCACCATTTGTCCTAGGGCTCTATCCGTCCATGACTTTTTTTAAAAAATTCTTTTTCTTAATAATTAAGTTTAATTGTAATAACTTTATTATACTTTACCTTCGTTCTTTCTTTCCTTCCTTCCTTCCCTCCTTTAGACAACGAATCACCCCAAATTGAGGAGGTGGTCTCAGGGAGCAGGATTTATGATTTTTCCCCCTTTACCTCTTTTTGTGAAGGTGTATGTGTATGCTTCTGTGTAAGATTCTTTCTGTATAGCTTTGCTTCCAACATTTGTCCTAAGGTTCTATCCGTTCCTTTTTTTTTTTTTTTTTTCTAAATATTTTTTAATTCAATAACTATATTATACTTTATTTTATTTTTACTGTATCATCTTTCTTTCTGTCTTTTTTCCTTCTTTCCCTCCTTCCTTCCTTCCTCCCTCCCTCCCTCCCTCCCTCCTTTCTTTCCTTCTTTGCTTCTTTCTTCCTTCCTTCCTTTCCTCCTTTTCTTCTTTCTTTACTCATACTTCTACTAATTCTCCCTACTTTTTCTCCCTTTTATTCTGAGCTGTGTGGATGAAAGGCTCTTGGTGCTCCAGCCAGGAGTCAGGGCTCTGCCTCTGAGGTAGGAGAGCCAACTTCAGGACACTGGTCAACAAGAGACCTCCCAGCTCCACATAATATTAAACGGTGGAAATATCCCAGAGACCTCCATCTTAACACCAGCACCCAGCTTCACTCAACGACCAGCAAGCCACAGTGCTGGACAACCTATGCCAAACAACTAGCAAAACAGGAACACAACCCCACCCATTAGCAGAGAGGCTGCCTAAAATCATAATAAGGCCACAGACACCCCAAAACACACCACCAGACGTGAACCTGCCCACTAGAGAGACAAGATCCAGCCTCATCCAGCACAACACAGGCACTAGTCCCCTCCACCAGGAAGCCTACACAACCCACTGAAACAACCTTAGCCACTGGAGACAGACATCAAAAACAACGGGAACTACGAAAGTGCAGCCTGCAAAAAGGAGACCCCAAACACAGTAAGATAAGCAAAATGAGAAGACAGAAAAACACACAGCAGATGAAGGAGCAAGATAAAAACCCACCAGACCTAACAAATGAAGAGGAAATAGGCAATCTACCTGAAAAAGAATTCAGAATAATGATAGTAAGGATGATCCGAAATCTTGGAAGTAGAATGGACAAAATGCAAGAAACAGTTAACAAGGACCTACAAGAACTAAAGATGAAACAAGCAACGATGAACAATGCAATAAATGAAATTAAAATCACTCTAGATAGGATCAATAGCAGAATAACTGAGGCAGAAGAACGGATAAGTGACCTGGAAGATAAAGTAGTGGAAATAACTACTGCAGAGCAGAATAAAGAAAAAAGAATGAAAAGAACTGAGGACAGTCTCAGAGACCTCTGGGACAACATGAAACGCACCAACATTCGAATTATAGGGGTTCCAGAAGAAGAAGAAAGAAAGAAAGGGACTGAGAAAATATTTGAAGAGATTATAGTTGAAAACTTCCCTAATATGGGAAAGGAAATAGTTAATCAAGTCCAGGAAGCACAGAGGGTCCCATACAGGATAAATACAAGGAGAAACACGCCAAGACACATATTAATCAAACTGTCAAAAATTAAATACAAAGAAAGCATATTAAAAGCAGCAAGGGAAAAACAACAAATAACACACAAGGGAATCCCCATAAGGTTAACAGCTGATCTCTCAGCAGAAACCCTACAAGCCAGAAGGGAGTGGCAGGACATACTGAAAGTGCTGAAGGAGAATAGCCTGCAACCAAGACTACTCTACCCAGCAAGGATCTCATTCACATTTGATGGAGAAATTAAAACCTTTACAGACAAGCAAAAGCTGAGAGAGTTCAGCACCACCAAACCAGCTTTACAACAAATGCTAAAGGAACTTCTCTAGACACGAAACACAAGAGAAGGAAATGACCTATAGTAGCGAACCCAAAACAATATATAAAATGGAAATAGGAACATACATATCGATAATTACCTTAAATGTAAATGGACTAAATGCTCCCACCAAAAGACACAGATTGGCTGAATGGATACAAAAACAAGACCCTTATATATGCTGTCTACAAGAGACCCACTTCAGAACTAGAGACACATCCAGACTGAAAGTAAGGGGATGGAAAAAGATATTCCATGCAAATGGAAACCAAAAGAAAGCCGGAGTAGCAATTCTCATATCAGACAAAATAGACTTTAAAATAAGGACTATTAAAAGGGACAAAGAAGGACACTACATAATGATCAAGGGATCGATCCAAGAAGAAGATATAACAATTGTAAATATTTATGCACCCAACATAGGAGCACCTCAATACATAAGGCAAATACTAACAACCATAAAAGGGGAGATCAACAGTAACACATTCATAGTAGGGGACTTTAACACCCCACTTTCACCCATGGACAGATCATCCAAAATGAAAATAAATAAGGAAACACAAGCTTTAAATGATACATTAAACAAGATGGACTTAATTGATATTTATAGGACACTCCATCCAAAAACAACAGAATACACATTTTTCTCAAGTGCTCATGGAACATTCTCCAGGATAGATCATATCTTGGGTCACAAATCAAGCCTTGGTAAATTTAAGAAAACTGAAATTGTATCAAGTATCTTTTCCGACCACAACACCATGAGACTAGATATCAATTACAGGAAAAGATCTGTAAAAAATACAAACACATGGAGGCTAAACAATACACTACTTAATAATGAAGTGATCACTGAAGAAATCAAAGAGGAAATAAAAAAATACCTAGAAACAAATGACAATGGAGACACAACGACCCAAAACCTATGGGATGCAGCAAAAGCAGTTCTAAGGGGGAAGTTTATAGCAATACAAGCCCACCTTAAGAAGCAGGAAACATCTCGAATAAACAACCTAACCTTGCACCTCAAGCAATTAGAGAAAGAAGAACAAAAAAACCCCAAAGCTAGCAGAAGGAAAGAAATCATAAAAATCAGATCAGAAATAAATGAAAAGGAAATGAAGGAAACAATAGCAAAGATCAATAAAACTAAAAGCTGGTTCTTTGAGAAGATAAACAAAATAGATAAACCACTAGCCAGACTCATCAAGAAAAAAAGGGAGAAGACTCAAATCAATAGAATTAGAAATGAAAAAGGAGACGTAACAACTGACACTGCAGAAATAAAAAAAATCATGAGAGATTACTACAAGCAACTCTATGCCAATAAAATGGACAATCTGGAAGAAATGGACAAATTCTTAGAAATGCACAACCTGCCAAGACTGAATCAGGAAGAAATAGAAAATATGAACAGACCAATCACAAGCACTGAAATTGAAACTGTGATTAAAAACCTTCCAACAAACAAAAGCCCAGGACCAGATGGCTTCACAGGTGAATTCTATCAAACGTTTAGAGAAGAGCTAACACCTATCCTTCTCAAACTCTTCCAAAATATAGCAGAGGGAGGAACACTCCCAAATTCCTTCTACGAAGCCACCATCACCTTGATACCAAAACCAGACAAGGATGTCACAAAGAAAGAAAACTACAGGCCAATATCACTGATGAACATAGATGCAAAAATCCTCAACAAAATACTAGCAAACAGAATCCAACAGCACATTAAAAGGATCATACACCATGATCAAGTGGGGTTTATTCCAGGAATGCAAGGATTCTTCAATATACGCAAATCTATCAATGTGATAAACCATATTAACAAATTGAAGGAGAAAAACCATATGATCATCTCAATAGATGCAGAGAAAGCTTTCGACAAAATTCAACACCCATTTATGATAAAAACCCTCCAGAAAGTAGGCATAGAGGGAACTTTCCTAAACATAATAAAAGCCATATATGACAAGCCCACAGCAAACATCATCCTCAATGGTGAAAAACTGAAAGCATTTCCACTAAGATCAGGAACAAGACAAGGTTGCCCACTCTCACCACTCTTATTCAACATAGTTTTGGAAGTTTTAGCCACAGCAATCAGAGAAGAAAAGGAAATAAAAGGAATCCAAATCGGAAAAGAAGAAGTAAAGCTGTCACTGTTTGCAGATGACATGATACTATACATAGAGAATCCTAAAGATGCTACCAGAAAACTACTAGAGCTAATCAATGAATTTGGTAAAGTAGCAGGATACAAAATTAATGCACAGAAATCTCTGGCATTCCTATATACGAATGATGAAAAATCTGAAAGTGAAATCAAGAAAACACTCCCATTTACCATTGCAACAAAAAGAATAAAATATCTAGGAATAAACCTACCTAAGGATACGAAAGACCTGTATGCAGAAAATTATAAGACACTGATGAAAGAAATTAAAGATGATACAAATAGATGGAGAGATATACCATGTTCTTGGATGGGAAGAATCAACATTGTGAAAATGACTCTACTACCCAAAGCAATCTACAGATTCAATGCAATCCCTATCAAACTACCACTGGCATTTTTCACAGAACTAGAACAAAAAATTTCGCAATTTCTATGGAAACACAAAAGACCCCGAATAGCCAAAGCAATCTTGAGAACGAAAAAAGGAGCTGGAGGAATCAGGCTCCCTGACTTCAGACTATATTACAAAGCAACAGTAATCAAGACAGTATGGTACTGGCACAAAAACAGAAAGATAGATCAGTGGAACAGGATAGAAAGCCCAGAGATAAACCCACGCACATATGGACACCTTATCTTTGATAAAGGAGGCAGGAATGTACAGTGGAGAAAGGACAGCCTCTTCAATAAATGGTGCTGGGAAAACTGGACAGGTACATGTAAAAGTATGAGATTAGATCACTCCCTAACACCATACACAAAAATAAGCTCAAAATGGATTAAAGACCTAAATGTAAGGCCAGAAACTATCAAACTCTTAGAAGAAAACATAGGAAGAACACTCTATGACATAAATCACAGCAAGATCCTTTCTGACCCACCTCCTAGAGTAATGGAAATAAAAACAAAAATAAACAAATGGGACCTAATGAAACTTCAAAGCTTTTGCACAGCAAAGGAAACCATAACCAAGACCAAAAGACAACCCTCAGAATGGGAGAAAACATTTGCAAATGAAGCAACTGACAAAGGAGTAATCTCCAAAATTTACAAGCAGCTCATGCAGCTCAATAACAAAAAAACAAACAACCCCATCCAAAAAATGGGCAGAAGACCTAAATAGACATTTCTCCAAAGAAGATATACAGAATGCCAACAAACACATGAAAGAATGCTCAACATCATTAATCATTAGAGAAATGCAAATCAAAACTACAATGAGATATCATCTCACACCAGTCAGAATGGCCATCATCAAAAAATCTAGAAACAATAAATGCTGGAGAGGGTGTGGAGAAAAGGGGACACTCTTGCACTGCTGGTGGGAATGTGAATTGGTTCAGCCACTGTGGAGAACAGTATGGAGGTTCCTTAAAAAACTACAAATAGAATTACCATATGACCCAGCAATCCCACTACTTGGCATATACCCTGAGAAAACCAAAA
The DNA here is from genome assembly GCF_008692025.1 of Phocoena sinus. Lineage (NCBI taxonomy): Eukaryota > Metazoa > Chordata > Mammalia > Artiodactyla > Phocoenidae > Phocoena > Phocoena sinus. Next base: position 4,560,030 of record NC_045766.1, read on the forward strand.
TTCAAAAAGAGTCATGTACCAAAATGTTCATTGCAGCCCTATTTACAATAGCCAGGACATGGAAACAACCTAAGCGCCCATCATCGGATGAATGGATAAAGAAGATGTGGCACATATACACAATGGAATATTACTCAGCCTTAAAAAGAAATGAAATTGAGCTATTTGTAATGAGATGGATAGACCTAGAGTCTGTCATACAGAGTGAAGTAAGTCAGAAAGAAAAAGACAAATACCGTATGCTAACACATATATATGGAATTTAAGGGAAAAAAATGTCATGAAGAACCTAGGGGTAAGATAGGAATAAAGACGCAGACCTACTGGAGAACGGACTTGAGGGTATGGGGAGGGGGAGGGGTGAGTTTTGACAGGGCGAGAGAGAGTCATGGACATATACACACTAACAAACGTAGTAAGGTAGATAGCTGGGGGGAAGCAGCCGCAAGGCACAGGGATATTAGCTCGGTGCTTTGTGACAGCCTGGAAGGGTGGGATGGGGAGAGTGGGAGGGAGGGAGACGCAAGAGGGAAGACATATGGGAACATGTGTGTATGTATAGCTGATTCACTTTGTTATAAAGCAGAAACTAACACACCATTGTAAAGCAATTATACCCCAATAAAGATGTTTAAAAAAAAAAAAAAAAAATGTGTCTCATCATTCAAATCTTCCTCTCTCTCTCCCCATCAAACTATAGCTTCCTTTCACCCATTCTTACTTCTTTCCTCTTAAGAAATGTCATGCCGTGACAGACCATGAGAAAGAAGCTCCATTATATGTAGAGCTTCCGTGTTGAAAATCACCTCTTGGGAGAAAAGCACACACTTGACAGCTGTTCTGACCCAATCTGTGGATTAAAATGAAAGAGAAATTTCTATTGAAAATAAAGCATGGTAAAAAAAAATATCTGCTATGATATTAAGTTTGCCTATGGATGCCAACGTACAAAATTTTGTATATAAATATCTACGTAAACCAACATTATTAAAACTGTACTACATCTGTATGTAAATAACATACATTCATACAGTTGGCGTCGTGCAACACGTACACAGAATAAAGGAGACTAGAGAAGGAATTAGACCAACCACTAGCAATCAGCTATGGATGGTATTACTCAATAATTTTATTTTATATTGTTTTGCAATAAGCATATATTGTTTTTGTAATTTAAACAAAGTTACGAAATTATAGTTGTTAAAGAAGTCACGTCATGTTAGATTCCTATTTGCATATAAAGCATTTCATTGCTGACTGGCCCCACTTTATTTCAGAAAAATTGAGGATTTTTTAAAAGTTTGCCACTTTGATAAACTATATTTCAGTAAAAGAAAGAAAGAAAGAAAAGGAAAGAAAAGAAAAAACAATATTGACAGTAAAGTATATTGCAAAAAATAAATTTCAAAAAGTTTAACAATTCGTATTTTCACGTATAACCTCCACTTTCTATACATCAGTTCATTTTACAATCCGCACTCCCAGAAAGAATCTCCAAAGTTTAACAGAATGTTCTGTCAAAAGGGAAATTGCCTTTTAAAAACTGTAATTGCACATTTTTTGCATAATTAAGTAAGGTCCCCGTATCAGTTAGGTGAGGACCCCTGGGAGCTCCTATCAAGGAGCTGTTAGAAAGAGAGCAGCAACCAGCCAGGACTGGCTGGAGTGGAAAAAGGATGAGCTGACCCCTCCAGGGAAGAAGGAGGGACCAAATCATCAAGTTAAGGGATCATAGTGAATCGGAGTTGCGTCTGTGTTGCTACAGATCCAAACTGGTCAAGCGTCTCAGCTTTAAGTAAGAGAGAGATTCTAGAGGAAGGTGGGCCATGGAGGCAATTTGAGGAGACCCTGGAAGACAGTTCAGCTGCAAGGATTCAGCACCAGGCAAGAGGTCAGGCCTTCTGCCAGCTGGGCTCAGGCTCAGTGCTAGGCTTGCAGGAGCTGGTACTGAACCAAGGGGGCAGGAACTGGTCAGAGAGAGAGACTCAGGTTTACTAACAGGAGTCTCAGAGCAGACAACCACAAGCTAAAATCACAGCACACACTCCCCAGACACTCCCGGAAATTTAAAGCAGAAGGTCCTAAAATGCTGCCCGTTCAGGTCCTCTCTGTTTTGTGGGCTGAGCCCACATGGGTGCAGGCGTTGATTTCCTACAGCTGAACCCAGAACCATATCTCAGTTTTCTCGTCTGTCAAATGGGAGCAATGATTGCCTCCACCTCACACAAGTGTTGGTGTGATACATAATGTGTTGAGTGCTAGGTTTATTATTGGGAAAACTTGGTTCTTTTTGATGACCAGTTCCCTTATAACCTAATGTTTATACCGGTGGTTTTCAACTCAGGTCACAAGCAAGACTAGCCTATGGAGTATTTTGTAGTTGCAAAAACCTGTACTCTACTCCAGTCCTATTAGCTTAGAATTTCTTGAGCTGAAGTGTGAGGATCTCTGATTTTCCGAGAATTCCGGGGGTGGTTTATCCTGTAAAGAATGACTAAGCATGTGATAGTGACACTGTTTGATTTACTAAAAATTATTTATGATTATTTACAGTAACACAAACATTATTGACGTTTACTTAAAGTAACACCCTAGTAACAGATATATGCTGTTAGATCAGTTCCCAGGTTTAGAACTGAAATAACTACTACACTAGTCTCTGAAGAAAAAAGAAGAGGCAATAAGTTCCATTGTCTTAGGTGTGCTAAAATGCACTATTTGGTACTTGTATTCACAATAGAGAAAAGTGTCATTCGCATAATGCTGTTTCATGATTCTTTTTCTTTTTAAAGAGCATGCACATTTATAGGTTTTTTTTTTTAATTTATTTTATTTTTGGCTGTGTAAGGGTCTTCGTTGCTGCGTGAGGGTTTCGCCAGTTGCGGCGAGCGGGGGCTACTCTTCGTTGTGGTGCTCAGGCTTCTCATTGCGGTGGCTTCTCTTGTTGTGGAGCACAGGCCCTAGGCACGTGGGCTTCAGTAGTTGTGGCTCCCGGGCTCTAGAGTGCAGGCTTAGTAGTTGTGGCACAGGGGCTTAGTTGCTCCGCAGCATATGGGATCTTCCCGGACCAGGGCTTGAACCCGTGTCCCCTGCATTGGCAGGAGGATTCTTAACCACTGTGCCACCAGGGAAGCCCTGTCTCATGATTCTGATATACAGAGGATCCTAATTTCTTCTGCCTACCTTCCATAGCCCTGCCACATGCAAATGAATGAATGAATGAATGTTGTCCCCAAATAGACAGTAAAAGTGAATACTTATCCTAGTTCCCAAATCTCTTTATAAAGGGATTCCATTTCTTTTTATTGCGCAAACAGAGTTCAATTTCCAACATGTCAGCGATTTTAATCTTCGGAATCCCTTTGATTTTCTAATCGTACTGGGTTGGTATTAAGATATTGTGGCACTTCGCGACAGACTTCAATAGAACGTGGACCGTTCTTCCGAACTCCCTTCAGGTACAGCAGCAGTCACTGGATTCCCTGGAGAAAATATCCTTTTAGTTAATTCACTCAAGTTCATAGACTGTTGTTGTTGTTGTTTTTTTTTTTGATTTCAGACTTTATACTTTCAGGAAGTGTGACTTGTGGCACAGAATATGTGATTCATACTTGCTAGATGGTGCAGTTCATCTCCCATAACAATTCTTTATTTTCTCATGCTTTTGATTGGAACCATTTTTCTTTCTAGTGTGGGTAGAAAGAGGCTAAAAGCTTTGGGCTCATTTTCATGCCGCTGTTTCATGTTGTAGTTTTTATGTAGAGTGCACTAGAAATGCATAATTCTAAAAAATGAAGCAAGGGAAGCACCACTAGGAAGTACACATCCCAACAGGAACTTCCTGCCAAACTCAGGGGGTTGTAAAGTATTGAATGAAACATTTACAGTCAGGGAAATAGAAGAAATTGCTGTGTTAAAAAAATGAGTCCGAGCACCATTAATACTACCTGCAGAAGAACGGCATTATTCTTCCTCTAAAGCAGAGCAATGTCAAGAATCAACAAAGTAGATTATAGTGAACAAGTAATAAAACATCTTCTGTTTTCAAGCAGTCTTTGATAGCGGGAGGCACACTCAGTGAATTTTAGTGCCCATGAAAGCTGAGAGCGATGGCCCTCTACAGAGGATGCCATATGTAGGGAAATGGAAGGTTTCTGCAGATGCATTCGCCAGAATCCCTCATTGGCAGTGACGGCAATTGCATTGGCAGAAATGCGTTTTCCATAAAAGCTGGATCAGTTTGTTTCCAAATTGAATACTACATAGATACCTTTTAAAGACGAAAAGGAAAGACTCTCACAGGCCTCCATCCCTCACCAAGGTAGGCAAATTATTTTTATAGTGTGATTTTTATGTATAATGTATTTTTATATATTTTTATTTATACATATATATTTTATGTATTATATTTTGTATATTTTTTAGATATATGATTATAAATGTAGAACAAATTCCTAATGCTGCTCGACTTTGTATAACTAAAGTCAAAATTGATTTACCTGTTAAATTCAAATAAAATTTTGAAGCCATACAATTCAGGTTAATCATGCTAGTTTAATAAGGTGGATGTTAGTGTTTTCTCAAAATGAGATGAGCCCTTCCAGTGTGAAATTACCCCTCACGACTACTCTAAGGTATAGTTTGCTGTTCTGACATGAACCGCACGAGGACTCAGTTCTCCTACTCCTGGCTTCTGGTTGAACTATAATGAGATTTTAATTTCATCAATGGTATTGCTTGATCTTCACATGATACCAGTGTGACCACAGGCACCAGCCCAAACGTGGGCACTGAGGTTGCAAAACAGGATTCAGTTTTAATTTTGTGGATCGCCCAGATGATCCAAAACGTTATGTTGGTTTTCCAGATCATCAAAATGCAAAGATAGGACTTCCCTGGTGGCACAGTGGTTAAAAAACCACCTGCCAGTGCAGGGGACACGGGTTCGAGCCCTGGTCCGGGAAGTTCCCACATGCCACGGAGCAACTAAGCCCATGCACCATAACTGCTGAGCCTGCACTCTAGAGCCCGTGAGCCACAACTACTGAGCCCATGAGCCACAACTACTGAAGCCCTCATGCTGCAACTAACGAAGCCAACGTGCCTAGAGCCCATGCTCCGCAACAAGAGAAGTCACTGCAATGAGAAGGCCACGTACCACAACGAAGAGTAGCCCCTGCTCGCTGCAACTAGAGAAAGCCTGTGCGCATCAGTGAAGACCCAACGCAGACAAAACAAAAAACAAAAGCCATACAAAATGCAACAATAAATTATCGAAGAGAATTTCTCAATACTCAGATCATTTCCTCAGACCCAATTTGGGAAACAAAGAAGTAGACTGAAAATACAAGCTTATCAAAATCACCAAATCATTCATACCACTTGTAGGGCAGCCCAGGGCAGTCTGGGAGTCTTGGGTAGTATTTGGGGCAAATACTTATTTTGTAACCATATGATTTAATTCTTACTTTTCCCCAAATATTTATTGAACACTTACTGTTCCAGGCAAAATGGTAGACACTGGTGAGCTAATGAGAATTTAGATATGGCCCTTGCCGTCAAGAGGCTCAGAGTTTATCAGGAGAGACAAACACATATTTTGAAAAATTACCCCAATGCAAGTGATCAGTCCTGTCACAATGACCACAGAAGTATGTATGAAGTGCTGTGAGCAAATATAGAAAAGCACGTGACTTTTTTTTTTTTTTTTTTTTAATCTTAGAACTAGCCAGGGCTTGGAGAGCAGTCAGAACACCCTCTTAGTTTAAAGATGAGGTAAGGTTTTTTCCTTTTCTTTTAATCCCAGTTTTCCTTTTGTCAACGTATATTTTTCTCATCTCTACCTGTACGTTGTTTGGCCAGTGACACCAGAGAAGTTGCTAACTTTCCTAGGAGGTCCTCAGTACTCCAGAGCCAGCCTATTGCGGTTTTAGACTATATATATATATATATATTTTTTTTTTTTTTTTTTTTTGCGGTACGCGGGCCTCTTACTGTTGTGGCCTCTCCTGTTGCGGAGCACAGGCTCCGGACACGCAGGCTCAGCGGCCACGGCTCACGGGCCCAGCCGCTCCATGGCATGTGGCATCTTCCCGGGGCACGAACCCGTGTCCCCTGCATCGGCAGTGCACTTTCAACCACTGTGCCACCAGGGAAGCCCTAGACTATATTTTGAGTAGACATACTGTCCGTTAAATCTCAGTGATGTGGGAGATGGGGTGTTGGCTTAGCATAACCTTTAAGTACAGGACTCTTGACTCAAAACTGCCAGGATTCAGATCTTCCTCTTACGATCTAAGCAAACTTGGACTCCTAGCCTCATTCTCTTTTGGTTTCTTCACCTTTCAAATGAGAATAAAAGTAACTGGATTGCTTCATATAGTAACTAGAAGAATGAAATGGAGTCATGAATATAAAGCATTGAGCACAGTATCTGGCAAATATCAGGTGCTTCAGTAAATACTGGCCAGGTTTAGAAGTACTGACAGCCCTCAATGGATAAAGGTATCCCCATGGGAAAGAACACAGACAATACAGTTGTCTTGACTACCGGTCCTGGGGTATTTTGAGTTCTAAAGGAGAACTGATCATGGTTGATGCTTTTCTTTCATAGCAGGACTACACTTTCCCATGTAAACACTTTTTAATTTTTATTCTGTTTAGAAAAAAAAGAAACCTGATGTGGTATATTAAAAAGGTAACAGGATACTACATCCCATAAAATTTGATCTCTGGAGAAGCCCAATTCGTTCACTAACTCATTCTGTTCCTTGGAGTAAATCTCTAGGCTTCAGCTCGCTCATTTGTAAAATTTAAAAGTCTACAGTCGCCAGATGATTTAAAATATGTCCTTGGGTTCATTCTAAGATTTCCAAGAAGTGGAGTTTTTTTTTTTTTTTTTTTTTTTGATAATTGATTTCATCTTCCTTTGGGTCCACAGTTTACGGGCACAAGAACACTGCTGACTTGGTATTATTTTTGCCAGAGAATCCTTTCTGTGGTTTGTAGCCGAACTGAAACTCTGCAAAACTTACATACCCTTATTGTTTTTTATAGAAGCTATAGTTTGCAAAATTAAATGTGTCATTTTCTATTCTGATGTTGCCAGTCTTTGCACATTATAAATAGAACTTATAGGAAAATGGTTCAGCGTGGGAGTAATAATATGCTATTTTTCAGTCGTTTAGATTAAATTTTAAACTCCATCTCTGCCGCTTACTTACAGGAGAAACCAGGCTGACGGCAGACACATTATTTCACCTCTTTGAGGACACTTAACACACAGACTGGCGCATGGAACCTGCTCAGGGAACTGACATCCCTTTATTTTGCTTTTTTTCCAACATCTCACATACACACTCATGGAAGTCCAGATAGATAAATAGTTCTCTTTATATATCTTATTGTTTTGTACTTTGCTGTAAATTAAGCATTTTTTAGTTATTGCTTCATGGTAAATTTTGGTGCTTTTTCACTCCTAAATGCATTTTGAGTACTGCTAGAAAAGACAGGAGATTGTTGATTTTTCTACCAATTGTAGTCCAAATAGAACCTGATTATTTATGAGCATTAGGATTCAACAAAATCTCATTTTCTTTAAGCTTCTATTAACATCAAGTTAATGCACCTCAGAAACCATAGCGTTAAAAACTTTGGGGGTGGCCCATTTATAACACGCCCCATGGATTGCATTGTAGACCTGAGTACTTGTATTCAATACAAGGTTGCCTGACTTCGCGTTTACCATTTTATTTATTCCTAAAATCTCTAGCACAACACTCAGAGTCTTATCATTTCTGAAAATATCTTAAAGGCTGACATTGAATATTGGAAATTTTTGATAAAGTGTACTTACCATACACTCAGTTCTTAGGCCTAGCATTTTAAGAATAATACAGGCAGACCCCAATCTGTTTATTCTTCTTATAATAGCTCCTACTCATTGCCAGGTAAACACTAGACGTCTGGCCTTTCCACAGACCCCAGTCAGGACCCGCTGACCTTCACTGGTATCTGGTACTGGGTGTCCTTCCACTCCATCCATCTATTGGTATCCCTCCTATGCTTTAAGGTCCGCTGCGAGTCCAATGTCTTCCATAAGGCCCAGGAGGACTGCTTACCTTAGCATCTCTTCTGTGTGGATGTACGCTTGAGGGACTTTTTCCAGTTCTACTCAGTTGGGTTTATCACTTATTTGGTCAGTCCTTTTAAGCAGCTGTCCTCTACTCATACTTTTCCTATAAATCCCACTCTCTCTGGATAAATCCAGTCATTGCAAGGGAGTAAAGGCATAGGTTCTACCTCTCGAAGGGAGGAACATCGAAGAATTGTGGACCTAATTGTAAAACTCCACAGATATCAATGTCTGTTATTTTCTTTTTGCAGTTATCCCTTCCTGTTCCATGTCCCAGACAGCATGGGGGAGGCTAGAAATAGCCCTTCATTATGACTGCCTCAAAAAGAAGAGATCATACAGTACAGGGATGTCTATTTATTTATTTATTTATTCATTCATTCGTTCATTCATTTATATTTTTTATTGGAGTGTAGTTGGTTAACAACATTGTGTTAGTTTCAGGTGTACAATGAAGTGATTCAGTTATACATATATGTGTATGTATTCTTTTTCAAATTCTTTTCCCATTTAGGTTATTACAGGGATGTCTTCTCAATTTTATTTTAGGCAAAGAGCCAGTGGCTTTAATCTCAAGGGGGCAGGACATCGAGGAGAAACAAAATTTCTCCTCAGCATTTTTTGAGGAGTTAAGTTTATTAATCTTTGTATTTGGAGAGCATTTGTCAGCATTATTCTCTGATAGGGAGAGCTCTTTTTAGAATTCTCTAGGTCTCTATTTCGTTTTTCATTCGATTTTGGCTATAATTTGTCAGTTATTTTTTCTATTTTTCTAAGGAATTTTATGATAATTCAAGAAGCCTGTATTTCTTCAATAGTAAGTCTCAAACATTCTCAAATGTGGATTTTTTGGCCCTATATCAATGACCAGTTCCCAATTTATTCCTGCTTGAGGAATGGTTGAATTTCTGCATAAATCTTCTACCATCTACTCTATTTCCAATTCTCCACTTTCAAAACTAACCTCAAACTTTCAGCTTTTATCATTAGAGACATATGTTTTAGTCACTTAGAGGAGCAATCTAAAAATAAATTCTACATCAATAGTCCAGTGTGGCATTAGTAGATATAATATGGTGAATACCAGCTCCATGATTCAAGAATTTTGAAATACAGTATACGATATTTGTTAAATGAAAAATTGCCTATTTCTTTCATAATTAATTGGTTTTAAAAATTAATTTATAGTGAATTAATTTTTCTTGAACAGTAAAGATGTTAACTGATGCCAGGTAATGGAATCTTTTCTGCTTTCAAAACTAAGTAAAATAAATAATGGTTTTATTTTTAAAACAGTCAGCAATAGCAACAAAACTAAGATCAAAGAGCTTATTTTCATGCCACAGGTTTTCATATGCTGCACTCTGGAAAAGTCAGAGAGAGGAGAAGATTCTGTGTGTCAGAACAGCATCTTTAGAGGGAGGGAGTTCATCCGAGGCTCACAGCAGCCAGAGTTCCATACTGGTCAGGAGGTAGATCAACAACCCTAGAGTCTCACCTCATAGAAGTGGGATATACTGTAGGATATACTCTCCAGAGTCAAAGTAGGTAGAAAATATTTAAGAAAATTCTCAAAATAAAGGTCAGTACCCGTGTCTTCTGATGGAAGAGAAAGAGAAAAAATAATGGCACAAAAGAATTCCTTGAATAAAGAAGCAAATGGATGTGAAGAATTAAGACACAGAGTGGCCCAGAAAAAAATAAAGCTATAATACAAAATTATTTGATTTCAAGGTTGATTTCAAGGGTGAAGCATAAAGTCCAGGCATCTAGAAAGGGAAAGAGGTAATGCCCTAGCAGATGTGGAGGTGTGTCTTCAGGAAGGAATGTGCCAGTCGGCCGTTCGGCATGTAGTAGCTGAGAACCTACAGTTAACACTGTCTTTGAGATCTGCCAGGGCATTTGATCTGAAATCACATATCTCCTGGTGTGGAAATGTGAACTACTGATCATGGTGGGGACGTTTGCTTGTAGCCATTTTCCACCAGCCCAGGACTCATCAGTGGGCAGTCTTGGAACCAGGGTTCCTCATTGGATGGCTGAAATGTTCTCAGAACCATACATCAGTTTGAGGCTCTTCCTTCCTCCCTCTCTCTTTTCATGGGTGTCAGACCTGTGTCTTTGTCTGAAAATTTCCCCTGCATATTTCTGATCTCCCTCTTGTCTTTCTCTCTCATAAAAGTTACTTCCAATAAATGTCTGGCACTTCTAAATCTGTCTTGTCTTTTTCTTGGCCGACTCATCTGATACAGTGCTTTTGTATTTCTATTAAGGAAAATTAAAATACAGAAGGGAGTATGCGATGTCTGCACATTTCAGAATTTTTTAAATATGTAAAACTTAAGAACAAAATACCTAGCCAAGTTATCATTTAAGTATAAAGGCAAGATACATGAAAGAGCCATGAGACTTTTTGGAAAAACAATACTACTTGCTACTGAAATACAAACATGAAAATGTGAATGAGATCATTGTTAGAAAGGAAAATGATCAATAGAATCTTTGATGCCAGATGACATTATATTAGTGACTATAAGTGTAAAGGAAACACATATAAAGATACATATTTAAATATGAAGGAACTTGGGGAACTTGATAGCAATAAGCCTTTCATTAAAAAATGGACAATAAAATCCAGTTTTTAACTCATTTATTAAAAACTGAAAGCGTTAAACTGTTATTAGTTTAGAAATCAAGGTACTAGTTTCCCTGAGATAGATATGGCTAGTTAATGGAAGGAAGCAAATGGGCTTGGAGCTATTTGGAGTGATAGTAAAGTTCTATTTTGTGATCTGGGTATGGTTGTATGGGTTTCCTTAGTTTATAAAACCTTAATATTAGTATATGTGTACTTTTCTGTGTATATATTATACCTTCATACAAAATTTTATTAGAACCCATATTAATAATAGAACTAAAGCCTGAACGGCTGTGGGAATTATAGAACATAATCCAAATATTACTAAGCCTCGGGGAAAAACAGAAACAAAAACATGAGTAACATGAGTAATAAAAGTGGGAATTTGGAAAAGGGTAGGTAGGAGGACATAGCTGAATGCTTGCTAACTTTCTGATTGTTTTTCATAATGGAGTGTCACTTGATATAATAGATGAGAATAAAATTTATTGTTAAAATCACAAAGCTGGGCTTCCCTGGTGCCGCAGTGGTTGAGAGTCCGCCTGCCGATGCAGGAGACACGGGTTCGTGCCCCGGTCCGGGAAGATCCCACATGCCGTGGAGCGGCTGGGCCCGTGAGCCATGGCCGCTGAGGCTGCGCGTCCGGAGCCTGTGCTCCGCAACGGGAGAGGCCACAACAGTGAGAGGCCCGCATACCACAAAAAAAAAACAAAAACAAACAAACAAAAAAATCACAAAGCTTTTCAACTCTTAGTACTTTTCAAAATGTTTTTACTCATGAATGAACTTTTTCATAATATCCTGGAAAAGAAATATTCATATGATGTTCAGCCATTCTATTTATTTTACTTTGACTTCTTTTACTTTTGGTGAAAATCAAATAAAATAAATTTAACATATTTTATTCAAATTGCATTTTTATCAAATTATTTATAACCCTGTCTGCTTCTAACAGTAATATATCCTTGAAAATTTGTATCTATAGGTAGATTGATGGGTAGGTTGATTTACATGTATTAACAGAGTGCTTTCTGAGTTTTAAATGATGGGTGGTTTGCGCTTTTTAAAGAAACATGTTTTCATTTTATATAATAGTAGAATAGTAAAGTCATTAGTCTTTAAACTCAGAAAATGATTTAGACACAATTCGATGACTGTTCTTCCTGGTGAGTTTTTCTAATTCTTTATTATGTGGGATAGATTGTATCATTTTGCCCCAGGGCTTCACTTCTCCCAGTATCCACTCTCCTTGTCATGTGACTTTACATCTTCCTCCCACTTTAGGGGTGGGGAAGCTGTGATCCACCTGCCCCTAGACACTGGACTCAACTATGTGACAGGCTTTGCTTTCATCAGTAAAATGTTAACAGGAGTGACCCAGTCAGACACGTGATACGGGCTTGTGCATGAGTGTTGCCATGACTAGCAGAGCTGCCAAACCCTCAGCTGACTCTAGACAAGTGAACAATAAGTGCTTATGGTTTGGTTTGGTTTTTTTCGGTTTCTTAATTTTATTTATTTATTTTAAAAAGTTTTATTGAAGTATAGTTGATTTACAACCATACTAACATGTTAGTATCAGGTGTGGAGCAAAGTGATTCAGTTTTACATATACATATATTTATTCTTTTCCAGATTATTTTCTCAAATAGGTTATCACAGAATATCGAGTAGAGCTCCCTGTGCTATACAGTAGGTCCTTGTTGGTTATCTATCATATATAGTAGTGTGTGTATTTTCATCCCAAGCACCTGATTTATCCCTCCCCGCCAGCGTTTCTCCTTTGGTAACCAGAAGTTTGTTTTTTAGCTATCTGTGAGTCTGTTTCTGTTTTGTAAATGAGTTCACTTGTATCAACGTTTTAAAATTAGATTCCACATGTGAGTGAGATCATATATTTGTCTTTCCCTGTCTCACTTACTTCACTTAGTATGATAATGTCTAGGTCCATCCATGTTGCTGCAAATTATTTCATTCTTTTTTATGGCTGAGTAATATTCCATTGTATATATGTACCACATCTTCATTATGCATTCCTCTGTTGGTGGACATTTAGGTTGTTTCCATATCTTGGCTACTGTAAATAGTGCTGCAATGAACAATAGGGTGTATGTATCCTTTCAAACCATGGTTTTCTCTGGATATATGCCCAGGAGTGGGATTGCTGGATCACACGGTAGCTCTGTTTTTAGTTTTATAAGTAACCTTCATACTGTTCTCCCTAGTGGTTGTACAAGTTTGCATTCCCACCAACACTGTAGTAGGGTTCCCTTTTCTCCATACCCTCTCCAGCATTTGTAGATATTCTGATGATAGCCATTCTGACTGGTGTGAGGTGATACCTTATTGTAGTTTTGATTTGCAGTGCTTATGTTTTATATCACTCAAGTTTTTGTTGGCTCGTTTTGCAGCATTGTTGGGGTGATCATAGCGGAATGTTATGCTATTATGCATTTGTATTTATCAACTATATATTAGCATTTGACTCCTTTTTGGTGGGGGTAAATCATTAAAGTGTGCCTCAGTATATCAGACTAGAAAACACTGGCCTATTGGTCAAAGTCCAACATCCTTGGCAAACGATACAGGCCCTTCGATGCCCATGACCTTAATAATTTTCTAGTTTCATTTCCTATGTGACTTCCCAGGTACTCTCCCTGTGTATCCCAAATATGGTACATCCAGGACTTCAAAGCTTTCTTCCATTATTATTGCATCACTAGCTACTGGAATCCTACTTGTTCTTCAGGATTTATCTCAAACAGAACCTCATTCAGGGGCATCTTTTCCTTCTCCTACTCTTCCTAACAGAATCAGGCCATTTCTTTTTCTCGAAATTTCCAAGCACATTTGGCATTTCATTTGGAGCCCTTATAATTATACTTTCGTATTTTTTTTTTTTTAGTTTTCATGTGAAAATGTTTCTCACTAAAATGTAAGCATTTTGAATACCAGGATTCTATGATCATCATCTGAAGTCCTGGCCCATGAATAGAACGGGCCCTTGATAACTCAAATGAATGGGTACATGAGTGAGTGAACAGATGAATGAATGAAGCCATGTTGAGCGTGATTTTTATTCAGTTGTATTAACATATTTTTAAATATAGAAGCAAGTGAAGATGCACCTTCTGATTAAATATATAAAAATAAGTTATACATTACTAAAATTCAGGTGTTTACTACTTCTTTGCTGATTTTTCCTTCTGTTTTAAATCTTTGAAAGGGGAACCCGTACTTAATATCAAATTTAATGATATTTGTAGAGATAGGCAAATAACAAAGTACTTTGATTTCATGCTTCTCTAGCCAGGCAGCAATCAAAGAACAAAGAGTACTGTTATGTACTTTAATTCATATTTTTATGTGCCTACAGATTTTCTCTGTAAGTTTCTAATGTTTGGCTTCTACAGAACAATGCCTCTGACAAATTTCCTTAAAAATCTATAATCAGGGTTTATGCTGCGTTTTTTTAGGCTAAGAATAAGGATGCTCATAACTAGTAGAATTTTGCACGCTTCCTTATTTTCTTAAGATTCAATGTAGAGGTGCCTTTACCGAATAGCGTTTATACTTTTAATCTGTTCTTTCTCCCGGAAGAATACATTTTATTTAATGAACAGAAAACTTCAGTCCAATTCAAAACAAAACAAAACAAACAAAATACATGGAGTACTTAAATCTCTTCATTTAAAAAAAATGTAGATTTACTTTTTTCCTTTTTCATGAGCACACATTAAGTTGGTATAAATAATATATTTTAAAGTGACAATAATAAGCATTATAATTGCTTGCATGAAATTAAAATACATTGTTCAAATCTTTTAAATATTGATTTATATCAGAAGATAGAAAATAAGCCTGTAAAAGTCAAAATGGTTTTGAATTCAGAAGTTGAAGTTATGCAAGGGAATTATGAAGGTGTACTTTGATAAAATATTAACTAAGTCTGAGTTTTAAATTTACTTTTAGCATGATTAACCGTGGAGATTTTTAGAGCATGCCAAATTAAGCAATTGGTAAAACAACAAATGTGTCAAAGACTGGAAGTGGTTTTGCAGAAGGAAAAATAAGAAACAGTTAAGAAGCCCTTCATAACTTTCCCATTATAAAAAATTGTTTGGGGCTTCCCTGGTGGCGCAGTGGTTGAGAGTCCGCCTGCCGATGCAGGGGACACGGGTTCGTGCCCCGGTCAGGGAAGATCCCACATGCCGCGGAGCGGCTGGGCCCGTGAGCCATGGCCGCTGAGCCTGCGCGTCCCAAGCCTGTGCTCCACGACGGGAGAGGCCACAACGGTGAGAGGCCCGCGTACCGCAAAAAAAAAAAAAAAAAAAAAAAAGTTTGATGTGAAACTTTCAATAACATGAAATTTCTTTCAAATTAATTCATATTATCAATCAAAATGTTATATGTTATTAAGTAAAATAGTAAATATATATGTAATATAGCTATATGTGTGCATATGTATATATAATATTAAATTTGCCATTTCAAGCAAGGCACCAAGATGAACAGAAGATGCATATACAAAAATGAGATATCAAACCAGAATTTGAACTACATCTAGTTTCATTACTTTTGCACCCGTTCTCCAATAATACTAAATCCGACAAAAGAAATAAGAATTTCATAAGAATGACCAGAAACAGAAAAAGAAGACCACTTTTTTTTTTTTTTTTTTTTTGCGGTACGCAGGCCTCTCACTGTTGTGGCCTCTCCCGTTGCGGAGCACGGGCTCCGGATGCGCAGGCTCAGAGGCCATGGCTCACGGGCCCAGCCGCTCCACGGCATGTGGGATCTTCCCGGACCGGGGCACGAACCCGTGTCCCCTGCATCGGCAGGCGAACCCCCAACCACTGAGCCACCAGGGAAGCCCAGAAGACCACTTTTTGAAAACACCTGTTGGAGTAATGTGCATCCTATCTTCTTCCTAAGTAGAGTGGAGGGCCCGTGTCTGTTTACTTTAACTGAAGTGAGTGAAACTTCAGTCCTTGGAGAATTTGCAGTTGACCCTATGTTTATAATTAACATAACGAAATAATTTTTTACTTTTAAAATATCAGCCAATAAACCAAGGGATGTACTAGATTCTAAGATTTCTTCCTGGATTCAGAGAAAAATGGGCTTCCCCTGAAGTTTAAGAGAATATTATTAGGCAAAGCTAAAGTCGTATTTCAGTTATATCACTTCTGTTATGTTTGTTTAATCTTTCCTTCAGAATTACATATATAAAATATTTGCTCTTAATTTTAACAGACCTTTCCGAGATTTTGGCTTCGCTAAACTCAGTAATTTTATCAATAAATAGGACCAAATCGTATCTTGCTCATTTTTCTTATACAGGCTTTTTTGTAATACTAAGTTTTGATCGGTTTACTAATTTTTACTTTACTTAAGTAACGTTCCAAATAGTTATTTCATTACGTCTAACTCACTTTAGATCATTTCAAGAATATATGAAGTGATAAAGAACTTAAATGTAGTGATACAGAACTTAAAAAGGAATGATTCCTGGGAGATTATGATTAAATCGTATCTTACTTAGTTTCATGCTTTCTTTATTCCCCAGCTAAAATATTGAAATTTTAAGAGGTATATCAGTTAGAATTCGGGAGAAGATGAGAGCACACAGAAATCTGAACATCAAAAATTATTAGCTGGGCTTCCCTGGGGGCACAGTGGTTGAGAGTCCGCCTGCCAATGCAGGGGACACGGGTTCGTGCCCTGGTCCAGGAAGATCCCACATGCCGCGGAGCGGCTGGGCCTGTGAGCCATGGCTGCTGAGCCTGCAGGTCCAGAGCCTGTGCTCCGCAATGGGAGAGGCCACGGCAGTGAGAGGCCCGCGTACCGCAAAAAAAAAAAAAAAACACATTAGCTATGATGGGGGACCAGCTAGCAATAAACAGAACTGTAAAGAGTATAGTAATAACAGATACAGGAATAGGACCTGGTCCCTAGGGCTTCAATAGTGTGCAATGGATGGAAAAGGATCTGGAAGATGCCCCCATGCCATAGACTAAGATGCAAACAGGCACAGCCATGACCGTCTGGATGGCCGAGTTTTCTGAGGCTGCAAAGCTGCTCAAGGGGGTGCCAGCAGAAGCCATTGACAGGTGATGTCCTTTCAGCAAGAATCTGCCCTGAGCCACCTGAAAGGACTTCTGAGTAAGCAGTCCCTGAATGCCTGGAGCCGGCCCTTTGAAGACATGGGTGGGGCTGGAGCAGGACATTGCACAGATCAGAGGTGCTTCCGGGCTACCTCAAGGAGCATGCCAGGACCCCGAAGAGAAACCCATTCCTCCTCCAGGTTCTCTTAGCAAAGTTTAGCAATGTGCCAACCGGCAAAGGAGAAATGTTCACAGGGCCCAGCTCCATTGTGGTAGAGAAGGCAACGAACTGTGGATTTGCAAGGGTTGCTGGCATTCAGCAACTCGCACAATGAAATACCGAGTTTGGCTTTTAGCAAGATCAGCCCTCTGGCTACAATAAATCAAATAATGTGTCATGCTTCTCACCGTAGCTCCCTACTCCTCAGGCTGTGACTTGAGCTGAGAGCTTGTCGTTTTTATTCTGTAAGTGCTCACATGCACTTAGAAAACACCTCTCCTTCACCAAAGTCCTTGTAGCCATCATCACTGCCGTAATGGTCAAGTGCAGCAGACACTTGGGCTCTCAAGACACTTGCTTCAGTTGGCACTTTATCACAGTACTCCACAGGTGCTAGTTTAAGTGTGTTGTCATTGCGTGCCCTGGGCTCCTAGAATGCCACGTACCATTAACAGAGAGCTCCGCGCTGCAGTCAAGCTCAAGGGTACAACCAAACCTCTCCCGAAACCCATCTTTGCAGATCTGTCCCCTGGGACCACTCCGAGGGCAGAAAATCTACTGATTTGAACAGGAAAGGCTTAATATAGAGAATTATCGTTACAACAGAGGATCGAGGTAATCATTACAGGCATGTAATGATTCATGATTAATAGTACCCTAAGCCGAACCCTAACCCTACCCCAGACTGGGTGGTGTCCATAAGGTCTCTAAAAAATACAGGAAGAGCACATACAGGGAGCACCCATTACCCCTTGGGTTGAGTGCAGCCAAGGAATCATTAGGAACTGGAAGAACCCCTTTCCCAGGGCTGAAATCTAAACCTCATTGGAGAGGGTGCATCTGAGGCCCACTGGAGAGCAAACGTTACTGAGGTCACGAGCCCCTTGGGGGAGTGGCAAGGGACACTGTCCCCAGACAACTACCATATGCGGGTAGCCACCAGGAGCTCCTGGGAGCAGAAGCCACCCAAGGCTTGTACTGCAAGAGCCTATCCCAGAGTTCATCAGAACCAAGAAAGTTTCCTCTTCCTGGATCCCTTTAGCGCCCTCTGCCGACAAAGCTTAACACCACGCCACTGATACATGGCAAGTCTTTACAGGGTCCGTCAACATTTTTACAGAACAGACAATGAAGGGTGAATTTAGGGTAGAAAGATAAAAATTGTTGGCTATCACAGAACACTAATGATAGCCGTTAGGATTATATTTGCAAGTAATTTTACCCAGCAAGTAGGGACATATGCTCTAATATGATGTGGAAAATGTAGGAGAGTGAGCCATATTTATTTTTCTGATGATAAATGAGTGAAGAAATCTATATATTAATATTGGAGCCAGGTAGGAGCAATGTGAAAATAATAATAACAACGGCGGCAGCAGCAGCAATAGCAATAATAGAAGAGAGACTGAGGAAAACTGAGCCTATTCAACGCACTGCTGGCCCACTCAACGTGACATTATAACAGATGTTTACAGAATAAAAGGAAATTACGGATAGTCTAAACTTGGAATAAATTGATAGATTTTCCTCTGAAGTTACTTAAAGGAAGTTTCCATTAATTTATTAAACTTCATTCTTATGTTTCATTTTGATGTAGCTGTTTCACGCTTTTCTACATCTCAAATAGTAAGAGATATGCAAATAAATTATTTTAATCTTTTAAGAAAATAGTCTGTTCAAAAGCTCTTTGCCACAATTAAAAGGAAGTGGTGTCTACATGCCTTCTCTTTGAACGTTGTAAATACAGTAATCTGTTTAACTCACAGAACAGTTAGGGGTGTAAGGAATATGTACATCTCTGTTGGTTCTTTTGGCTGATATAATCTTTCTTATGATCACTACCTACTGGATAAAGAAAAAAATGGTACAATTAAAAAATTTTTTTTCCATTATAGTTTATTACAAGCTATTGAGTAGGGTTCCCTGTGCTCTACAGTAGGACTTTGTTGTTTATCTATTTTATATGTGATAGTATACATCTGTTAATCCCAAACTCCTAATTTATCCCTTCCCTCCTTTCCCCTTTGGTAACCATATGTTTTTTTTTCTTTGTGAGTCTCTTTCTGCTTTGTAAATAAGTTCATTTGTATCATTTTTAGATCCCACAAATAAGTGGTGATATCATATGATATTTGTCTTTCTCTGTCTGACTTACTTCACTTAGTATGACAATCTCTAGGTCCTTCCGTGTTGCTGCAAATGGCATTATTTCATTCTTTTTCATGGCTGAGTAATATTCCATTGTGTGTGTGTGTGTGTGTGTGTGTGTGTGTGTGTGTGTGTGTGTTTGTGTGTGTATACACAACATTTTCTTTATCCATTCATCTGGACATTTAGTTTGCTTCCATGTCTTGGCTATTGTAAATAGTGCTGCTGTGAACATTAGGGGTGCATGTATCTTTTCAAATTAGAGTTTTCCCCAGATATATGCCCAAGAGTGGGATTGCTGGATCCTATGGTAACTCTATTTTTAGCCTTTTAAGTAACCTCTGTACTGTTTTCCATAGTGGCTGCACCAATTTGCATTCCCACCAATAGTGTAGGAGGGTTCCCTTTTCTCCACACCCTCTCCAGCATTTATTATTTGTAGACTTTTTATTTGTAGACTTTTAAATGATGGCCATTCTGATTGGTCTGAAGTGATACCTCATAGTACAGTATAAATTTTACAATTTATATCTTTAATGATATCTTTAAAAAAATATCCTTTTAGATAAACTAGCCCTTTTAATCTAGTGCTCAATCTCTTTGAGCCCGTCCCCCTTCCTGTGTTCTTCTCTTAATGATATCTAGGTGTGAAGGCAAGGCAGCTTAGTTACAGTAGAGAAGGATGAATCTCAGTTCTCACTGGTCAGTGTTTTCTGGATTCTCACTGGCTCTTGCTGTGATGCTGTCTGGTTTTCTCCTTTCCCAAGTAAGGTTTCATCCTGGGTATTTTTGGCGGAGGGGTGATTCCACCACTGGAGCCCAAGGATCCCAGACTAAACCTCCTCCTGAGTTGTCCACTGGTTCCTGCCCTGCTCTGTCTCTCCGCAGACCAAGGACATTTCTAAGTCTCTTCCACAACAATTTCAGACCACAGGAAACTAGGAGCCATGCACGCATTTGCTCTTGCTTTTTGGATGGTGCAGAGCTAAGGTGGGACCTGAAAGTCACAAAGAAAATGGTTCCCCAGACTCAGTGCTGTCAGGATGTTTCTAATTCTGTCATCTATAAAGATCAGGGAAAGAAATTATCCAGAGCCCCCTTTGTGTGCTATCTCATATTTTGTCTTCCATCTTCCTCTCACGGAAACTTTGGATTTTCTCATTCTCTACATCCTATGTACATTGTACACACCTTTACATGCCTTGTAGCCCAACGTTATGGGTCAAAGGGTATTATTTCGAATTACAAATGGAGAAAATTTATGTTTTCAGCCCTTCCTTCCATGCTTGGTTCTGACTTTTTTAGTTAAGTTTGTACAATATTCTTGTTCTAGACAAAGCCCTACTTCAGTACTAGCAACAGGGTGATCTTTTAGGTGTCAGAAGCTGATTATTTACATTCTTTCTGCATTCCTGCTGTAACCACCCTAAACCTTTCCAGTCAAATCCATGCTACTGGCAGAATAGCAGGAATGTTGATTAAAAGAAATATGAGAGACAGGGACCATTCATATAGTTCAAAAATATTATCTCTTTTATACAGGTTTTTTTTTGATAATCGCTTTGATACTCTG
Organism: Phocoena sinus; assembly: GCF_008692025.1. Taxonomy (NCBI): domain Eukaryota; kingdom Metazoa; phylum Chordata; class Mammalia; order Artiodactyla; family Phocoenidae; genus Phocoena; species Phocoena sinus. Next base: position 4,580,850 of record NC_045766.1, read on the forward strand.
CTATTTGGTTTTTGTTGTTTTAAAATTATCTCACTGTTTTAGTTTCTCTTTCTTATTATTAATAAATCATTAATTCCTAGCTCACTTTTCTATTTTATCAAATAAGATTAAGTTGGGCCTCAAGTGACCAGACTCAAACTTAAAATCTTTTTTTAAAATTCACGTTTATTTCTGTCTCATGTGAAAGTAGGATGTCCTTGGTTGGTATAATGGCTCAAAAATCACCAGGGAAGTCTCCAGGCACAGTGGTTAAGAACCCGCCTGCCAATGCAGGGGACAGGGGTTCGAGCCCTGGTCTGGGAAGATCCCACATGCTGCGGAGCAACTAAGTCCGGGCGCCACAACTACTGAAGCCCGCGTGCCTAGAGCCCGTGCTCCACAACAAGAGAAGCCACCACAATGAGAAGGTCGCGCACCGCAACAAAGAGTAGCCCCAGCTCGCCGCAACTAGAGAGAGCCCGCGCGCAGCAACAAAGACCCAATGCAGCCAAAAATAATAAATAAATAAATAAATATTTAAAAATCACCAGGGATTCTCTCTTGTTGAAGCATCATACTCAATAACTAAGTTCTACCTCGAGGTCCAAGAACAACTCCGTAGCTCCAGCCATCATGTTACATTTCAGCAAACAGGACAGAAGCCACGGAAGGAGAAAGCATCCTTTTCCCACTCCTGGAATTTGTATACCTCATTTTCACTTACTTCTTTTGGCCAGGTCATAGACACATAACATAGCTATTTGCAAGGGAGACTGGGTAACGTAATCTTTTTTGTTTCTTCTGGGCACCCGTGTGTTTAGCTAAAACAATGAAGGGCTCAGAGGAAATGGATATTGGCAGACAATTGGCAGTCTCTGTCACATGCATATGTTACAGATGGTGGCCATAGTAAGTGAGAAAATAGTACCTTGTTTAATTTTACTATCTTGCTTGAATACAAGGCATCATTTTCAAGAGTAATGTGTGATATTCAAATAATCATTGCTCTTCAGAGAATATCTCACAGGCGTATGATCTGTGGATAAACATACTCCAATCAGAAGATTCCTAACACTGTAGTACCAAACCATTTATTTGGCTTGATAGATTAAAAACATGAAAGAAAACAAAGAAGCAACCACAAAGCAAGCCATTGCCTTTGGGACTACTAAGGGGAGAAATAGATAGTAACTTCAAGAGAATGGGGGATCCTTGTGTTAGCAGGGGTAATACTATGTGCTGTAAAAAGCAAATCTAACAATTTCAGTGGATCTATAGAGTAATAGTTTGTTTTTGCTGAAGTAGTGGACTGCACCTTTTTGAAAAGGGCCAGATAGTAAATATTTAGGATTTTCTGGCCATATAGTCTCTATCATAGCTACTCAGCTCTGCTGTTTTAGTTTGAAAGCAACCATGAATAATACATGCATAAGTGGGTGTACTAATATCCAGTAGATTTTTACTTACCAAGACAGGTAGCTGTCAGTTGGCCCTGACTTAATGTGGGTGTTTCTGGCCAACAGGAGGCCAAGATATTCAATCTTCCAGAACACCAGTCTGCTAGGAGAGCAGGCTCGCTGTGTGCTTAGGGGGAAGAGGAAACTGCTCTGGTGAATGGCTAGCTCATTTCTGCCTCTGCCATTATTGTAACAATTCTGAACTTTTACATTATTTCACAGTTTTAAAAGCATGTGTACATATCTGTATGTTTCACTAGAAAGCTACGAATTAGATAATTTGGATATTAATACAATATTGTGTGGGAGATGGAGGTTAAGGGGCTAGATCAAAGGAATGGAGCTCTTAAATGTGAGAATAAGGAGTTAAACTCACGTTCCCAAACCAGTCTGTAGCACACTACTTCTGACATCTTAAAGTAGAACCCATGGGTGGATGGAATATAGGAAGAGGGTAGGAAGAATTTTGTGCAAATAAATTAATAAGCTAACCTAAATTAACAACAAGCATTTAACAAAAAAACATTAATTGAGCATCTATTACATTTTAATTGGTAATGTGGTAGATACAAAGGGATTTAAGATATGCTTGTTAATCTTTAGAGATTTATAATATAGTTGGAGATACATAATACATATATATTTTATATATACCTATATGTAGATTGAATACCTATAATCTATACTTATTGATATGTTTATATAATCTAGAGCTATTACAGCTATATAGATGCATACAAATATATATGTATAATATAGCTATTACAGCTATATATTATGCTTACAAATAACAACTGTGATGAATCTATTGAGGGGCAAAGAACTTACAACTTTGAATTACATGATGAATTTTAGTTTCCTTTAAAGTTTATGCGTTTCTATCAAGATACAGAATGAAAGCAGATTCTTTATTTCTTTGTTGTTTACTGCTCATGGACATTGGGTTCTCTAAAGGCACAAGTAGAATGAGTGTTCTCAACACATGAGTTTAAAGCAGCCATGTCAGCTGCATGGATAACTGTATCAACTGTCTGTTCATTAAAGTTTCCCGGGGTCGTTGACACAAGATCCTCACAACTTTGGAGCTGTTAGGACCTACAGTATCAGTAACATTCTAACTTGTGTGATAAAACAGAATGGGTTTTCAGGACCCATTAGCCGTAAAGAGGTAGACAAGGAACATATATAACTTCCTAAGTAATTACGTGACAAACTATGGTGGCAAAAACATCTTATGAAACGATCATTGAGGTTGACAATATAGGAGAGGGAAAGGCTTCAACTCAGTGGTTTCAACTCTGGTGTCATGCTACAGTCATGTGGGAAAATTTTTAAAACATCAATGGTTGGGCCAATCCCAGACCAAGTTAATCAGAATCTCTTGGCGTGGGGCTCTGGAACTGGTATTTTAAAAATTCCCTACATAGGGCTTCCCTGGTGGCACAGTGGTTGAGAGTCCACCTGCCGATGCAGGGGACACGGGTTCTTGCCCCGGTCCGGGACGATCCCACATGCCGTGGAGCTCCTGGGCCCGTGAGCCATGGCCGCTGAGCCTGCGCGTCCGGAGCCTGTGCTCCACAACGGGAGAGGCCACAGCAGTGAGAGGCCCGCGTACCGCAAAATAAATAAATAAATAAAGTAAAATAAAATAAAAATTCCCCAGTTAATTCAAATATGTAGTTAGTATTGAGGGCCACTGAACTAACTCAGTGGTTTCTCAAACTTTATAAGACTTCAGAATAACCCTCCAGAATTTCTGATTCAGGTTCCTAAGTGATGCTGCTGGTCTGGGGACCACATTTTGAGACCATTGAACTAGCAGAACTAATGTACCTAATATAAAGATGTGAAAGAGAGGGGGTCCAGTGTACCAGTGGAAGGATGCACCCTTGATGGTCAGAGGCTGCCTTTCTCCATGATCCCAGGAGGGGACGGTGATGGGAGAAGGACGATTGATCTGAGATAGGAAGGTAAGGGCATGGCCATCTCAATGAAGTATATGTAAGGTAATCAAATGAGAGTTGGGTAGAGGATGGGAGCATAAATTTTGAAGAAAGAAGGAGGTTATTTTCTCATATTGTGAATATTAAGCAAACTATAGAAATACAGTAGTGTTGCCTAAATTCAGCCTCTATTCACTGATGCCGAATAGAAACAGGGAGACACAGTTTTGGGTGAGGTAGAAAAGAATAGCTTTATTGCCTTGCCTGGCAAAGGGGGCCACAGCGGGCTAACGCCCTCAAGACTGTGTGTCCCGCCCTGGAGGGGGTAGTGAGGAGTCTTACGGCGTTCAAAGAGGAGGGCGTGGTCAGCTCGTGGACATTCTTCTGATTGGTTGATGGTGAGGTCATAGGGAGTCGGCATCATCAACCTTTCTGTTCCAACTGTTCTGGGGTCTACATGCTTGTGGGTGGCATACAAGTAACGTCTCCCAGCTGATGGGGGTTTCAGTATCTGCAAAACAGTATCTATATATACAATATCTATATATACAGTATCTATAGCCCTTTCGGAAGAACTAAAGATCTTTGACTTTGTTTAATGGCTAACGTATCATTTTGTCTTGCTTGACTTCTTTTCCTTTCTTGCATTTTTCTCACTTCTCTGATTAAATTTATTCTTTGACTAAAGTTTTTCTACAGACAAAAGGTAGGCAGAGGACATGGGTGGGATCTGTTCTGGGAAGGGCTCATAGGGTCCTGCTTGGTTACAGTAGTGATACTAGGCAGTCCCAATTTAGGTTTGAATCAGGAATTTAAAACGGGGAAGAGGTCTGCTTGTATAATTTTCACTTGCAGCAGTCAGAAGTGACCAATATATAAGATTCTTGTTCAACTACCACTTATTAGTAATCTTCTAGTATTAAGCAATGGACCAAATCCTTTTTGCTTAGATCCATCCACAGAAAAATTGAGAGTTGGCTTCTCTGCTAAGAGCTAGATGATAGCAATGAATGAAATTATAGCTATTGAAACACTTCAAAGGCTGTTTATGGTGACTATGTGTCTAATTATTCTCGCATTGACATAATCAGTGCCTTCATTCCATCTGATCATTGTGGGATCAGCTTGTCTTTGCCTTTTCTGTTCAGAACAAACGAGCTGGCACAGGCAAGCAAATCACTCAGCTGTTGACATTTGTTTCTGTAAACCCTTTGGGAATTTCACTCTAGATATCTTCATCATGTAGGTATACCGAAACAGAAAAAATTATCCTAGGAAAATATTAATGTCCACCAAGAGTTACTTAGGGTATCAGAATACTCAGGAACTAGATTTGAAAATCCCTGGAAATGTACAGGAAAGATTAAATCAATGTACTGTAGGATAAGCAGAAAAGAAAATTAACCAGATTTTTAATAAGTATGTTCCTTTCAACACAGGAGGTTTTGCATTTAAAGGATGCAAAACCATTTGTGAATTATGTAAAATAATCTTGCTTGTAAAAAGTTGCTTCATGGGAAATAAACGTTTCTCTCGGTAGAAATGGGTATATTTATATTGCCTTGGTGAAGTCTGTGGGATTGGCATTTAACCTCTTTCTGCATTTTTTATGACACTTAAAAGTGTGCTTCTACCTATTTAGAGAGATTCCAAATGTATTCCTTAATTCAGCTAACAGTTCATAATCCCTACTGTGCAAGCTCCCCTTCCTTTAATGCCCACCACAAACTAGAAAGGTAGGGAAGCTAATACAAGCATCCCCCGCTTTTCGAAAGTTTGCTTGCTTTATACCACTTTGCTTTTACGAAGACTTACATTATTTTATTACTTGATTTTGCTAACTGAAAGAAATTCGAAGAGGAGAGGATTTTTGCTTTTACAAAAGAAAAAAGTGAAAAGCAAAAACAGTGTTCAACATTTTTTTTTGCAGCAGCAGCTGTGATAGAGGCAATGCCCTCACGCCCCACCTTCAACCCCACCCCACCCCTGAGAGTGGCATCGCCTCCAAATCCTTCCCCTTCCCCCGGGAACTACACTCAGCATCTCAGCGTCAAGTCACCAATGGCTTTGAACTGTTTCTGTGAGCATCTATGCTTTACCTCGATTTATTTTGTGCATCTGTTAGGTCATTGCATCTTCACTTTACACCATTTCCACTTAGGGAAGGTTTCACAGGAACACACTACTTTCAGATAGCGGGGAAACCTGTATTACCCTCCTTTTACAGGTAAAGAAAAACTAAAAGCCTAAACTAATTGCATAGTCTTGTAATGGGTGCCATAGTCTTGTAATGGGGGCCGTGGACTAGGCTCCGTGCTTTTTTATTCCTTGCCAATGTTTTTCTACTCAAGAAAGGTCGTTGAGTGTGGCTTTTTTTTTTTTTTTGTGGTACGCGGGCCTCTCACTGCTGTGGCCTCTCCCGTTGCGGAGCACAGGCTCCGGACGCGCAGGCTCAGCGGCCATGGCTCACGGGCCCAGCTGCTCCGCGGAATGTGGGATCTTCCCGGGCCGGGGCACGAACCCAGTCCCCTGAATCGGCAGGCGGACTCTCAACCACTGCACCACCAGGGAAGCCTGAGTGTGGCTTTTTATACTCTAAAAATAAGGCAATTATTAAATTTCAAGAAAGATTGAATTTCTGGAAATTTAAACTCCTCATACCCTAAGGAGTAAAGCATTAACAGGGGAGAAGTCATGGCGTTTTACCCTTCTCACCCCAACCTCCTTCAGAGGAAATTAGGCTCATTTTCCCTCCTCTAGCTACCAATTTCCTCGTTACATAAAACAAATTTTAAATTAAAGTAACTTAGAAAACGAAAAGCGGGGACCTGAAAGGGGAGTATGATAGGATTTGTCTCCAAATTATGATTTCAATGAATAATTTGGGACTTAAAGATGACTAAAGGTCTGGGTTTTGACCAGAACCTAGCTTTGTTTCCAGCAGGTGTATTCCAAGGGTGCTTTTAGCTTGCTAAGTCCACGCATCTCTGCCCTGATGGAAGCTGCTTTTTTACGTCTGAAGAGCTTTCTACTTCAATGGTGATTTGAGGTACTTTGAGCTGGAAGTCTGTACTTCTGAAAAGAATGAAACTGGAAACCAAATAAGAAGAGAGCTAGCTTCTCTGTGTACTGAGAGCAGAAGCTTTTAACTTGGGCCCCAGGGAACCTCAGTTAGAATCAAGCAGCACAGCCTCAGGGAAGCATATGTATTCCAGGGCACTCTCCTCTATCCCACCCTTCAGCCAACCTTTAGTATTTCCTCTGTATTTTTGTCACCGAGTCCAAGCTCGTACGGCTCGCTGCATGACAGGCCAATAATCGAGAAATGGTGTTGAGGCAGGAAAGAGTGACTTTATTTGGAAAGTCAGCAGATGGAAGATGGTGGACTAGTGTCCCAAAGAACCATCTTTCCCGGGTTTGGGTCTGAGATGAGGCTGTCACCAAATGTACCACCTGTAAATAGAAAGGGCAGAGTGAAAGTAGCATGAGCATATGTATTAGGCATTTAACTGCACAGCCAGAAAGAAAAACTTAGAGCTTTTTTTTTTTATGTACAACAAGTTCTAATTAGTTGTCCATTTTATATATTAGTGTATATAGGTCAATCCCAATTTCCCAAAATTAGAGCTTTTACTTACCTTCTTGGAGTCCTTGGATAAAACATATGTTCCATACTTCAGCTTCCTTATCTGCCAAACAGAGACTCAAAAATAATCTGGGATAATTTTGAAGTACATTGAAATATTGAGCTAGTGTTCGTTCTCTGGAAAATGAGAGACATACATGAGACGGATTAGCTCAAGATGGCAGAGTGGAAGGATGTGCACTCACCCCTTCTTACAAGAACACTGGCATCACAACTAACTGCTGAACAACCATCAACAAAGAAACACTGAAAGCTACCCAAAAAGATACCCTACATCCAAGGACAAAGGGGAAGCCATGGTGAGAAGGTAGGAGGCACGCAACTGTGATAGAATCAAGTCCCATACCCACAGACTGGAGAACAATTGTACCACAGAAGGTCTCCAACTAGAGTGAAAGTTCTGAGTCCCACATTAGGCTTCTCAGCCTGGAGGTCTGGCAACAGGAGGAGGAGCCCCCAGAGAATCTGGCTTTGAAGGCCAGTGGGATTTGATTCCAGGACTTCCACAGGACTGGGGGAAACGGAAACTCCACTCTGGGAGGGCACACACAAAGTCTTGTGCGCACTAGAACCCAGGGGAAAGGAGCAGCGACCCCATAGGAGACTGAGTGAAACCTACCTGCTAGTGTTGGAGGGTCTCCTGCAGAGGCGGGGGGCAGCTGTGGCTCACCAAGGGACAAAGACACTGGCAGCAGCAGTCCTGGGAAATACTCATTGGCATGAGCCCTCCCGCAGGCCACCATTAGCCCCACCATTAGCCTGTAGGCTCCAGTGATGGGACGCCTCAGGCCAAACAATCAACAGGGAGGGAACACAGGCCTACCCAGCAGCAGAAGACAAGTAGATTAAAGTTTTACTGAGTATGGCCCTGCCCACCAGAGGGACAAGACCCAGCTCTACCCACCACCAGCCCCTCCCATCAGGAATCTTGCACAGGCCTCTTAGATAGCCTTATCCACCAGAGGGCAGACAGCAGAAGCAAGAACTACAGTCCAGCAGCCTGCAGAATGAAAACCACATTCACAGAAAGTTAGATGAAATGAAATGGCAGAGGATTATATCCCAGATGAAGGAACAAGATAAAACCCCCCAAAATAAACCAAGTGAAGTAGAGATAGGCAACCTCCCAGAAAAAGAATTCAGAATAACGATAGTGAAGATGATCCAGGAGCTTGGAAAAAGAATGGAGGCAGGTATCAAGAAGATGCAAGAAATGTTTAACAAAGACCTAGAAGAACTAAAGAACAAGCAAATAGAGATGAACAATACAGTAACTGAAATGAAAAATACACTAGAAGGAATCAATAGCAGAGTAACTGAGGCAGAAGAAGAGATAAATGACCTGGAAGACAGAATGGTGGAAATCACTACCACAGACCAGAATAAAGAAAAAAGAATGAAAATAAATGAAGACACTCTAAGAGAAATGTGGGACAGCATTAAATGCACAAACATTCACATTATAGGGAGTCTCAGAAGAAGAAGAGAGAGAGAAAGGGCCTGAGAAAATACTTGAAGGGATAATAGATAATATTCAAATAGATAATATTTGAAAATTTCCCTAACATGGGAAAGAAAACAGTCACCCAAGTCCAGGAAGCACAGAGTGTCCCAGGCAGGATAAAACCAAGGACAGGATAAACATTCCAAGACGCATAGTAATCAAATTGTCAAAATTTAAAGACAAAGAAAAAATATTAAAACCAACAAGGGAAAAACAACAAATAACATATAAGGGAACTCCCATAAGGTTATCAGCTGACTTCTCAGCAGAAACTCTGCAGGCCAGATAGGAGTGGTGTGATATATTTAAAGTGATGAAAGGGAAGAAGCTACAACAAAGAATACTCTACCCAGCAAGGCTCTCATTCAGATTTGATGGAGAAATCAAGAACTTTACAGACACACAAAAGTTAAGAGAATTCAGCACAATCAGAGAAGAAAAAGAAATAAAAGGAATCCAAATTGGAAAAGAAGTTAAACTGTCACTGTTTGCAGATGTCGTGATACTATACATAGAAAATCCTAAAGATGCTACCAGAAAACTATTCATCAATTAATTCGGTAAAGTTTCAGGTTACAATATGAATACACAAAAGTCTGTTGCATTTCTGTACACTAAAAACAAAAGATCAGAAGGAGAAATTCAAGAAACAATCCCATTTACCATTGCATCAAAAGAATGAAATACCTAAGAATAAACCAACCTAGGGAGACAAAAGACCTGTACTCTAGAAACTATAAGACACTGATGAAAGAAATCAAAGACAACACAAACAGATGGAAAGATATACCATGTTCTTGGATTGGAAGAATCAATATTTTCAAAATGACTATACTACCCAAGATAATCTACAGATTCAGTGCAATCCCTATCAAATTACCAATGGCATTTTTCACAGAACTAGAACAAAAAATGTTAAAATTTGTAAGGAGGCACAAAAGACCCCAAATAGCCAAAGCAGTCTTGAGAAAGAAAAACAGAGCTGGAGGAATCAAGCTCCCTGACTTCAGACTATATTACAAAGCTACAGTAATCAAAACAATATGGTACTGGCACAAAAATAGAACTATAGATCAATGGAACAGGATAGAAAGCCCAGAATTAACCCATTCACCTATGGTCAATTTATGACAAAGGAGGCAAGATGGTACAATGGAGGAAAGACAGTCTCTTCAATAAATGATGCTGGGAAAACTGCATAGCTACTTGTGAAAAAATGAAATTAGAACATTCTTTAACACCACACACAAAAATAAATTCAAAATGGGTTAAAGACCTAAATGTGATGCGAGACATTATAAAACTCTTAGAGGAGAACATAGGGAGAACACTCTCTGACATAAATCACAGAAAGATCTTTTTTGATCCACCTTCCAGACCAATGGAAATGAAAATAAAAATAAACAATTGGGACCTAATTAAACTCAAAAGCGTTTGCACAGCAAAGGAAACCATAAATGAAATGAAAAGACAACCCACGGAATGGGAGAAATATTTGCAAATGATATGAACAACAAGAGATTAGTCTCCAAAATTTACAACAGCTCATGTGGCTTAATATCATCAAAACAAACAACCCAGTGAAAAAATGGGCAGAAGACCTAAATAGACAGTTCTCTAAGGAAGACGTACAGATGGCCAAGAAGCACATGAAAAGATGTTCAACATTGTTAATTATTAGAGAAATGCAAGTCAAAACTACAATGAGATATCACTTCACACTAGTCAAAATGGTTGTCATCAAAAATCTACAAACAACAAATGCTGGAGAGGGTGTGGAGAGAAGGGAACCCTCCTACACTGTTGGTGGGAATGTAAATTGGTACAGCTCCTATGGAGAACAGTATGGAGGTTCCTTAAAAAACTAAAAGTAGAGCTACCATATGATCCCATAATCCCACTCCTGGACATTTATCCTGAGAAAAACATGGTCCAGAAGGATACATGCACCCCAGTGTTCATTGCAGCACTGTTTACAATAGCCAAGACATGGGAGAAACCTAATATCCATCCACAGAGGTATGAATAAAGAAGATATGGTACATATATACAATGGAATATTACTCAGCCAATATAAAGAATGAAATAATGCCATTTGCAGCAACATGGATGGATCTAGAGATTGTCATAGTGAGTGAAGTAAGTCAGACAGAGAAAGAGAAATATTGTACAATATTGCTTATATGTGGAATCTAAAAAGAAATGATACAAATGAACTTATTTACAAAATAGAAACAGACTCATGGACTTAGAGAATGAACTTATGGTTACCGGGGGTGAAGGGCAGGGGGAAGGGATAGTTAGGGAGTTTGGGATTGACGTGTACACACTCCTATACTTAAAATTGATAACCACGGAGGACCTACTGTATAACACAGGGAACTCTGCTTAATATTGTGTAACAACCTAAATGGGAAAAGAATTTGAAAAAGAATAGATACATGTATATGTATAACTGAATCAGTTTGCTGTATATCTGAAACTATCACAACATTGTTAATCAACTATACTCCAATATAAAATAATAAGTTAAAAAAATGAGAGTCATGTAGAGGAATAGGTACAATTAACTTCAAAGGTGGCTCCTGAGAATGACCAGAGGTCAGTGATGGCAGATTTGCAGTGGGGTTTAATAATTAAAGGTATGATGCGGAGGCAAATGCCAGTGATTTCCTAGTATGAAGCCAGATGAAATCGTTGTCAGGTTTGCATCTAAACTACTGCTTCTTACTTTCAGAGAAGGATGCATCTGCCCACCGTTTAGATGGGTTGCCATGTGCCACAGATATTCCTGAGATTCTACATTGGGTAGGAGTTTGATTAAGATGATTTAGAGATATGAAGAAGGGGATGGAAACTGGAATAGTATTTATCTGTCAAATATTATAGTTCTTGTAGTAAGAGAGGAGGGTAATTTGCAGTGCAGAAAACATGCATTGTTTAACCCTGTGTGAAGCCAACATTCAGCGTCCAGGATTGAGCTACTTCATGAATATCACACTGCCTTTCTCTTTCAGAGTGTTCAGTCTGTGGACATTTTGTATTCTATTCATAGATTTGGTAAATGAATGTAGAATGTTTTAAATTTTGGCCAACTATGGGGAATGCTGGATTCAATTGTTTTCTCAATATAGGTTAACATCTATACTTTTCAAAGAAATGTTTCAATGTACTAAATGCTTTCTGAAGACATATGAAAATAGAGATTAATAAAAATGATTAAAGTGAGTATATGTACAACTGAAAAATAAAAGAAAAGTGGCTATAGAAACTTAAAAAAATTATTTAAATCATCTTCAGTTTTTGAGTAATGCTTTGTAGTTTACAGCATAAACATTTGCACATGTATTGCCTGTTATACCCCTCAGTATTTCAAAATTTTAATATTATTTCAAATGGTACTAATTTATAAATTTCGCTTTCTAATTGTTTACTATTATTGTTTAGAAGTACAGTAGATTTTATATATTAATCATGTATAATGCAAACTTAATAAACTCACTAGAACTTTAAAGGAAGTGATTGAATTGAATCTATTTGAAATTGTAAGTTGTTACAAACAACATAATTGTTTTTTATTTATTTTTCACGTTGTTGAAGTAGAGTTGATCTGCAATATTATATTAGTTTCATGTGTACAGCATAGTGATTCAGTACTTTTATAGATTATACTCGATTTAAAGTTATTACAAAGTCTTGACTATATCTCCCTGCACTGTACAATATATCCTTGTAGCTTATTTTTTTATACATAGTAGTTGTATCTCTTAATTCCCACCCCTAGCGTGCCCCTCATTTTTCCCTCCCCCACTGGTATCCACCAGTTTGTTTTCTGTATCTGTGAGCCTGTTTCTGTTTTCTTATATACATTTCTTTTATGTTTTATATTCCACATGTAAATGTATAGAGTATTTGTCTTTCTCTGTCTGCCTTATTTCACTAAGCATAATCATCCCTAGGTTCATCCACATTGACTCAAATCAAAGAAGTTCATTCTTTTTTATGGCTGAGTAATAGTCCATTGTGTGTGTGTATGTGTGTGTGTGTATGGCATATATATCACATCTTCTTTATCCATTAATCCGCTGATGGACACTTGGTTGCTTCCGTATCTTGGCTGTTGTAAATAATGCTGCTATGACCATTGGGTGCATGTATCTTTTGAAATTAATGTTTTCTCTTTTTCTGGATATATACCCAGGAGTGGAATCGCTGGATCATATGGTATGTTTTTTTTTAGTTTTTTGAGGAACCTCCATATGGTTTTTCACAGTGACTAGATGAATTTACATTCCCACCAACACGGCACAAGAGCTCCCTTTTCTCACATCCTTGCCAACATTTGTTATTTGTAGACTTCTGATGGTAGCCATTCTCACAGTTGTGAGGTTATAACTCATTCTGGTTTTGATTTGCACTTCTCTGATGATTTGTAATGTTGAGCATCTTTTCATGTCTGTTGGCCATCTGTATGTCTTCTTTGGAAAAATGTGTATTCATGTTTTTTGCCCATTTTTTATTTTTTTATATTGAATTGTATGAGCTGCTTGTATATTTTCCATATTGACCCCTTGTTTGTCACATCATTTGCAAATATTTTCGACCATTCAGTAGGTTGTCTTTTCATTGTCAATGGTTTCCTTTGCTGTGCAAAAGCCTTTAAGTTAAATTAAGTCCTATTTGTTTATTTTTACTTTTGTTTCCTTTGCCTTGGAGTCAGATCAAAAAAATATTGCTGTGATTTATGTCAAAGAGTGTTATATGTTTTCATGTAGAACTTTTATGTTTTCTGGTCTTACATTCATGTCTTTAATCCATTTTGACTTTATTTTTGTATAAGGTGTGAGGAAATGTTCTAATCTCATTCTTTTACATGTAGCTTCTCAGTTCTGTTTTTGTGCCAGTACCATGCTATTTTGATTACTATAGCATTGTAGTATAGTTTGAAATCAGGAAGCATGGTTCCTCTGGCTTTGTTCTTTTTTCTCAAGTTTGCTTTGGCAAATGATGGTCTTTTGTGGGTCCACATAAATCTTAGAATTATTTGTTATAGTTCTGTGAAAAGTATCATGGGTATTTTGATAGGGTTTGCATTAAATATATCGATTGCTTAGGGTGGGATAGCCATCTTAGCAATATTAATTCTTCCAATCTGTCAACCCAGGATATCTTTCCATTCTTGTTATCATCTTCAATTTCTTTCATCAGTGTTTTGTAGTTTTCAAAGTATAGGTCATTCACCTCCTTGGTTAAGTTTATTCCTAGGTATTTATTTTCTTTAATGCAATTTTAATCGAATTTTTTTTTGCTCTCTTTCTGATAGTTCATTATTAGTGTATAGAAAAGCAGCACATTTCTGTATATTAATCTTGTATTGTGCAGTTTTGCTTAACTCATTTATTAGTTCTAATAGTTTTTTGGTGGAGTCTTTAGGGTTTTCTATACATAGTGTCATGTCATCTGCAAATAGTGACAGTTTTACTTCTTCCCTTCCAATTTGGATGCGTTTTATCTCTTTTTCTTGTCTGATTGCTGTGGCTAGGACATCCAATACTATGTTAAATAGAAATATCAAGAGTGGGCATCCTTGTCTTGTTCCCAACTTCAGTGGAAAGGCCTTCAGCATTTCACCATTGAGTTTGTTGTTAGCTGTGGGTTTGTCACAAATGATCTTTATTTTGTTGAGATACGTTGCCTCTATACCAACTTTGATGAGGATTTTTATCATGAATGGATGTTGAATTTTGTCAAATGTTGACAAATAACATAATTGGAAGTGACCTCATTTGTTAATGTTTATGCTTCTGTAATTGCTTGGTTTACCTATAAACCTGGGGATGCTGCAATGGTTTGCTTTGGTGACATCATTTATCTAGATTTCTTGGACGCTTAACAAAGTTTAGCATTATAAATATTCTGATTTTTCATTTGAAATTTTTGTTTATTTTTTTTATCATCTTTATTTAGTGTTTTCTCATGCCCTTTATCCTTGAGTGACTGTAGGACTTTCTGTGACTAAAACAGCTGTTTGGTCCTTTGAAAATAGCCTCACCTTTCGATGTCCCCTCATCATAATGTGTCCAAGGCCGGGAGGAACCCTCATAGAAACTTGTTTCATTTTTCTAAGTGTAAATTTAAAATATTGAACAAAGCACCCAACTAACACCCTCTTACAAGTTATAACGGGAAAAAATTAGCAATGTGTGTGCCATCCAGTGACATGCTAAATATAAAGTTTTAAAATTTAGGAACAATGTATCTAGAAAGCAGTTACTTCACAGACATCAGCTTCTCTGTAGGATGTATTGCTTGTCTTGTCTCTTTAGAAAAATAATTTTAGGTGGTACTATTTAAAAATAAGTGAACCCCTTTCTTTATCCAGAGCATAGATAGTGCTTTAAATAGATAAAATCACCAGTTTTTTTTTTAAAAAATGTGAATAATGTTCATAAAATATAAGTTTGCTTATGTTTAAAGTTCTAAGTGATACATTTGTGGAAAATTATCAAACCAAGAAGGAAATTAATGTGTTTTCAATTCTAGGAAAGCACTGTTATCAATGTGAGGGCACAGTACAGAACTCAGCCAATTTGTGACACAAAAAATAAAGCAGTTAGAATAGCAGAGCAGCAAAGTCTCATTTGCCCTAGGTTGTTCTTTTCTCTAAGTGTAGCCAAGAGCTTAGCACTCTGAAATCCATCCTGTACCAGACAGCAGCACAAAAGCAACAGGGGACATAGGGAGCAAAGGAAGGTGCCTGCCTTTAGTTGAGGTTCCCTAGGCTGCTGGTTTGGTCTGGGCTGTTTCAGGGGACACAGAAGGGAAAGAGGGCCATGTAGAGGAGTCCCTGTTTATCAATGCTGTGGCGTATCTACTACCTTTGCACCTAGAAAAGTGGTCTGGAATCCTGGGGTTTCATCTTCATGCCTCCTTAGGGGAAGATAATGGGAAGAGGGAGTCTTTGTGGAGACATTTTATTTCCCCTTAGAGACCAAAAAGTTGTAGTAGATACCATTCTAAAACACTGATATATTTGTGTCATTCTTCTGTTTCAAACTCTTCTATGAACTTCAGTTTTCTAGAGTCAAGTCCATCATGTTTAGCACACCATTTTTGTTGCTTCTCTTACCTTTATATAACCTATTTACTATATAATCCAGCCCCACTGGGGTCTTGCTATATCCTGAATATATTCTGTTCCTCCTCCCCCCATCCCAAGGCTGACACTGGCTCTTGCCTACCCAATAAACATCCTGCTTTCCCCTCGTATATTCCTTTCCTGCTATAAGAACCTTGATTTGTTAGCCAGTGGCTAGAGATCCTATGTTGTGAGGGTACGTAGACCTTTTAGCCATATTCAAGAGATTATCCATATTAGCCTGTGTCACCATGATCTCACTTTTCCTTTGACTCAATACTGAACAATGAGATATAAGGAGAGATCAGCTGGGGGGGAATTTGTTAAAACATTGGATTTTCTAACACAAGGGACACCTGCTGCTAATCTTGCACTTTATTCCTTCTTACTAATTGAACACAGATGTGATTTCTGGAGACATGGCAGCCCTCTTGTGACAATGAAACACCAAACATAAAAACAAAAGATTAAAGCTGAGGGTGATGGAGAGTAAATTAGAGCCTTGATATGTAATGATATCTTGAAGTGTCTGTACCAATTCTGAGATACCTTCTTTTATATTTATTGTTAGCTTTACATGACATTTTGATCTAAGATACTATTAATAGACTCTGTTACTTGTAGCTGGAAGCATTTCTTCACAGTTGTGCATTTGCCAGCACTTCTGTAGCGTCCTTCCTCACATACCAGCTGTAGAAATTCAATTATCTTTGGTATAAGAGTTCAATTAGGGTTCAACTAGGAGTATGTAGAATGAAAATTTTATTATAGGAATTAGACCTCAAAAATATATGGGAGGGAATGAGGAAAAGAAGATGCAAAAAAGATCAAAGAAAAATCACCAACCAGAGAGGGTGTTAGTGAATGGTGTTGAACTGGTAGGAAACCAGGCACATCCAACTGCTGGAGTAGATCTTCCAAAGAATATAATGAAAGTTAAAGTTCAAGAGTGAGTAATGGATGGGGAGGGAGGGAGGAAATAGAGAAATATTTAGCTCTCAGATCACTACACACAGATATGCCAAGGATGGCATTTTGAGTTTTGTTTTTTGGGTTTTTTTTGGGGGGCCATGCTGTGTGGCTTGTGGGATTTTAGTTCCCTGACCAGGGATCGAACCCACGCCCTTGGCAGTGAAAGTGCAGAGTCCTAACCACTGGACGGTCAGATGCCAAGGAGGGGACAGGATTTGTAGTATTGCTAAAAGCATGGAGCTGGAACTAAAGTGCCAAAGAGTTGTCTGGTTCCTGTGAAGACGTAGTGTCACTAGGTGCAAAAAATGAGTGGAGTTAGCACCAAGATATCTAGAAATTACACAACGATCTGAAAGAGCCTCTAAAATAGCTATGTTTAAACTATTAAAATAGATAAAATGGAGATAAGCCATAATGGAAGAATACAATCTTGTTAAAGTTAATGGATTTTACACTTTATGGCATTTGAATTAATTTCTATTTTTATTTCAATAGTCACAGGCAGCCAGTGATTGTTACTGTATTAGACGGGTCTTAGATAATTTTGTATTCTTAAATGGTTGTAGAATAATCACTTCTTTGCTTCTTTCACTTTTGTCATTTGAAGTTCTGGGAGAAAGACATCCTTTCCCATTAAAAAGTTGATTTGTTTACATAATAATAGGCATCAGGTTTTGAAAATTGAAGTGCAGCAACTCTGAGATTGACTCTCATGAGACATTAGAAGGAGAGAAAAATGGGAAATGCACTTCTGTTTTGTTATAGCTCAAAAGAAGATTTTCTAAGGCTTTTCTGAAGCTGTTGCCAACTCACAAACTATGTTGTACAAATCTGTAGTGACTTCATTATCTGTTACCTGTTATCGCCTTGTTGAACTAAAATAAACTGTTGTGTTATGTGACCTATAAAATGGTATTAAGCATTTTATTACTTGCTTTGCTGTCAACTTGAACGTAAGACAGTTACTAAAGATTACATGGAGAAGATTTAGAGGATTACAAATGTTATTTTACAGAGCTGACAGGTTGCCCTTAATGTCTCCAGTCATAAAAGACAAGAAACGGGATAAATCTGAAGCCAGTGATATAAACTCAACGGGCAATGTGATGAATAGAAGACAGACACAAGTAATCTTCTTTTCCATATTCCCTTTTGTTTTTCTGATGCCTATGCCATTACTTTAACAGTTTCTAAATTATGTAAATTAGAAAGCAGGAACACTAAAAGAGTACGTCCACAGAGGGGAAGAATGCTTCTTTACAGTCGCATTAGATGCCTGAGTGTGATCTAGACTTTCATCATCCACTGCAGAATTTTTTTTTTTTTAACATCTTTATTGGGGTATAATTGCTTTACAATGGTGTGTTAGTTTCTGCTTTATAACAAAGTGAATCAGTTATACATATACATATGTTCCCATTTGTCTTCCCTCTTGCGTCTCCCTGCCTCCCACTCTCCCTATCCCACCCCTCCAGGCTGTCACAAAGCACCAAGCTAATATCCCTGTGCCATGCGGCTGCTTCCCACTAGCTATCTACCTTACTATGTTTGTTAGTGTGTATATGTCCATGACTCTCTCTCGCCCTGTCAAAGCTCACCCTTCCCCCTCCCCATATCCTCAAGTCCGTTCTCCAGTAGGTCTGCGTCTTTATTCCTGTCTTACCCCTAGGTTCTTCATGACATTTTTTTTCTCTTAAATTCCATATATATGTGTTAGCATACAGTATTTGTCTTTTTCTTTCTGACTTACTTCACTCTGCATGACAGACTCTAGGTCTATCCATCTCATTACAAATAGCTCAATTTCATTTCTTTTTAAGGCTGAGTAATATTCCATTGTATATATGTGCCACATCTTCTTTATCCATTCATCCGATGATGGGCACTTAGGTTGTTTCCATCTCCTGGCTATTGTAAATAGAGCTGCAATGAACATTTTGGTACTTGACTCTTTTTGAATTTTGGTTTTCTCAGGGTATATGCCCAGTAGTGGGATTGCTCGGTCATATGGTAATTCTATTTGTAGTTTTTTAAGGAACCTCCGTACTGTTCTCCATAGTGGCTGAACCAATTCACATTCCCACCAGCAGTGCAAGAGTGTTCCCTTTTCTCCACACCCTCTCCAGCATTTATTGTTTCTAGAATTTTTGATGATGGCCATTCTGACTGGTGTGAGGTGATATCTCATTGTAGTTTTGATTTGCATTTCTCTAATGATTAATGATGTTGAGCATTCTTTCATGTGTTTGTTGGCATTCTGTATATCTTCTTTGGAGAAATGTCTATTTAGGTCTTCTGCCCATTTTTGGATTGGGTTGTTTGTTTTTTTGTTATTGAGCTGCATGAGCTGCTTGTAAATTTTGTAGATTAATCCTTTGTCAGTTGCTTCATTTGCAAATATTTTCTCCCATTCTGAGGGTTTTCTTTTGGTCTTGTTTATGGTTTCCTTTGCTGTGCAAAAGCTTTGAAGTTTCATTAGGTCCCATTTGTTTATTTTTGTTTTTATTTCCATTACTCTAGGAGGTGGCTCAGAAAGGATCTTGCTGTGATTTATGTCACAGAGTGTTCTGCCTGTGTTTTCCTCTAAGAGTTTGATAGTTTCTGGCCTTACATTTAGGTCTTTAATCCATTTTGAGCTTATTTTTGTGTATGGTGTTAGGGAGTGATCTAATCTCATACTTTTACATGTACCTGTCCAGTTTTCCCAGCACCATTTATTGAAGAGGCTGTCCTTTCTCCACTGTACTTTTCTGCCACCTTTATCAAAGATAAGGTGTCCATATGTGCATGGGTTTATCTCTGGGCTTTCTATCCTGTTCCATTGATCTATCTGTCTGTTTTTGTGCCAGTACCATACTGTCTTGATTACTGTAGCTTTGTAGTATAGTCTGAAGTCAGGGAGCCTGATTCCTCCAGCTCCTTTTTTCGTTCTCAAGATTGCTTTGGCTATTCGGGTCTTTTGTGTTTCCATACAAATTGCGAAATTTTTTGTTGTAGTTCTGTGAAAAATGCCAGTGATAGTTTGATAGCGATTGCATTGAATCTGTAGATTGCTTTGGGTAGTAGAGTCATTTTCACAATGTTGGTTCTTCCCATCCAAGAACATGGTATATCTCTCCATCTATTTGTATCATCTTTAATTTCTTTCATCAGTGTCTTATAATTTTCTGCATACAGGTCTTTTGTCTCCTTAGGTAGGTTTATTCCTAGATATTTTATTCTTTTTGTTGCAATGGTAAATGGGAGTGTTTTCTTGATTTCACTTTCAGATTTTTCATCATTAGTATATAGGAATGCCAGAGATTTCTGTGCATTAATTTTGTATCCTGCTACTTTACCAAATTCATTGATTAGCTCTAGTAGTTTTCTGGTAGCATCTTTAGGATTCTCTATGTATAGTATCATGTCATCTGCAAACAGTGACAGCTTTACTTCTTCTTTTCTGATTTGGATTCCTTTTATTTCCTTTTCTTCTCTGATTGCTGTGGCTAAAACTTCCAAAACTGTGTTGAATAAGAGTGGTGAGAGTGAGCAACCTTGTCTTGTTCCTGATCTTAGTGGAAATGCTTTCACCATTGAGGATGATGTTTGCTGTGGGCTTGTCATATATGGCCTTTATTATGTTGAGGAAAGTTCCCTCTATGCCTACTTTCTGGAGGGTTTTTATCATAAATGGGTGTTGAATTTTGTCGAAAGCTTTCTCTGCATCTATTGAGATGATCATATGGTTTTTCTCCTTCAGTTTGTTAATATGGTTTATCACATTGATAGATTTGTGTATATTGAAGAATCCTTGCATTCCTGGAATAAACCCCACTTGATCCACTGCTGAATTTATGGATGTTAGAAAGTAGGGAAACTAAACAGGAATGGGGCACGTCTGATGATAGACATCATTGATAGTGTGAAGAGACCAGTAGAGGTGAAATTTATTTAGCAACTTGGATTATGTTTCCGAAGAGATGTATTTTCCGTTTCTTGTTTATATGACATTTATGCTCAATCTCAGGTCCTGAGCCACCAACTAGGAAACGTGAGCTAAACGTAAATAGCTAAGTGCGCGCCACTTACCTTCATAGGTGTTCCTCCTGAACTGCATTTCTTCTTCTGGTCTAGTTACTGCTAACAACAAAGCTGCCCTGCTTTTACAGTGCCCCCTGGTGCACAGGTAGGCAATCATCTCACCCAGCATCTTTTCACCTTCATCGCACCCAGCATCTTTTCACCTTTTTTTTCCCCCTTAGGAACACAGAAGGCTAAATCATTTTTGTCCTTTCTTTCATATTTGATTTTTCAAAACTACAATTGTCTCGTAAAGGGTCTATTTTTTTCTCCTATCTGGAAATATCTTTTAACTCTATCCCAACTTACTGAATGGGCTGAACATAATACACCACAGAAGCAGATTGCATTTTTTTCCTCCCATCATTCCTTTCAACCTTTCTTTGTTGGCTCTCCTTTCCCTGGCACTGAAGGCATCTCAGCAAGATACAGTAGCCCTCGTCATTTTCAATTATAAGAACAATCTTATTTTTTGAGAATCCTCACTCTCAGGGATAAACAATCCTTAGGTGATCCGATTTCAAAATTGAGCCTCAAATATTATTCGGATTCCCCCAGTCCACTTAGACATGACTGTGATCTGTGTTTTATTTTTTCTCTCTCTCCCTTCTGACGTTTCCAGACTCAACGTAGTGAGTGTAGAGATTAAAAGAAAAAGGACAAAATGTCTTTTATTCCTGGTACAATTTGTGGCTACTGGTCATGATAGGTATTTTGTGCTGGTTTTCTACTGCAGTGTATTTTATGTTCTTTGGAAACAACCTCCTTTGCCAGATTTCTGGTCTGTGTATTTGCCTAATTGGAACGATACATGCTCCAACTTATCACTTGCTTATTCTCACCCCCACTCCCTTCCTCAACAGATTGATCTGTTTGCTTTGCCCAAGCAAGCAAGGCCGTCCTTGATTAAGGTCCCATCAAGTTGGCTTACACCTGGATGCTGTCATACACCCACCTGCAGGGCCAACTCAGGTATCCCTGCCACACCAACATGGGAGTGCAGACCATAAACTCCTGTTGTCCTACTCTTTACTCTGCCATTGGGGAATGTTCCAGAGGCTTCCCACCTTCAGAACTTTCTGGAGAAGCAGGCACCAGTCTTCACAATCAAGCAGAGACAAGCTCTCGCAAGCACCCTAGACATCTGAGTTGGGTGTCGGTTTGACTGTTTCTGCAGCTTTGCAGGCATCTATCTAGCTGGTGTCTGGGGTATTTATTTCACCCTCTTAAAGGTCCTCCTCCTCTGTTAGTGCTTCTCTTGGCAGATCTCTCAAAGTCTTATGAGGAGGGCAAGAGAAAAGCCAAATAATTTCCTTACTTATTAATTCCGGAACACTAAACTCCTCTTCTGTATATAGTTAACATTTATATTTCTATTTACATCTACGCTTACTATATATTATTTATGTTTGTATTATATTTGTACTTTTTGAATAAAGTTAGCATAAGGGCAGAAAGGCCAGTCTGGTCACCTTTTGGGGAAACTTGTTCGGTTTCCCCAAAAGGGAAGTGGAGGTGTATGGAGGGTGCTTCTAGCTATTGTTCGCATGTTTGAGGGCTTTAACCAGATCTCTGAGATAAGGGGCGAGGCCCTTCAGCATTACGTTACATTTCTCCTTTGCCCTGTGTTTTTTCTTTTCTTGTTTTTTTTTTTTTTTTTTTAAGTTTAAGGGTTTTCTTATCAAAGTCTTGTAAAACAATTTCAGAAACTGTACACCAACATGGCACAGACTATAGTACTTTTGTTTTTACTGCACAAAAGTGAAGCTTGGAAACTCCTGTAAGAAAACAGTTGCCTAACTACTTTGCATTTCACATGGAATCACCGTGTGCCCCAGATTACTACTGCAGTAACAGTAACACAAAATTGATTGGTTTTATACAACTTGAGATCAACTAAAAAGTACCTTATCAAGTAGATTTGTCTTATTTTTAAAAGCATATGAAGGTCAGTTTAAAATGCACTATCCCCCTTTTCCAACGAGATTAAAACAAATTAATAAAAGTAGAAAATTGAAAATCAGGACAAGAGATAACTTTCTTTTACAGATGGACTTCAGGATAGGCAGATAACTTTCACTGATGTAGATGTTCAATAAATTATTTTAGGAAAAAAAATTCCCAAACATCTTATGAAAAAGTATACAGCTCTACTTCAAAATGTGCTATTTACATACTGCCAAAGACAGTTTCATCTGAAATCTTGTTTCTGTAATTAAAGTCTAATTATAGCCATCAAAAAAGGTTAGTGCATATATAACCTTTCAAAGTTAAACAAAAGCCACAAAATTTTAGCCACAAGTCTTAAAGGATTATCTGTTTCAAATGCTCATTTCTGGTTGTAACTACAAGAATGTTAATTTGTCATATCAACAAACAAGACCATAAGGAGATCCATCATGTTGGAGGACTTGAATGGCATTTAGGGTATTCCTGCCACAATTAACATGCAATCAGGGCATTCTCTACATGGCTCTATTACGGCAATGAATCAAATTCTAGAAATACTGTAAGTAAAGTTAATAAAGGAGATCATACAACATAAACGATCCATGCCTACTGTAGATGCGTACAGCTTTTCATTTTTGTTATGAAGCAGACCCAGAATAGTAAAACTGCTTGTTTACTCAATCAGATTTCTACCTGTCAAGAATCGGTTACTCATGTATCATTTTTCTAAAAGCTTTTGGATGCAAATAACTAATATCAACATCAAGAGCTTTATAACCATTTATGACTCAGAGCTGTATACATCTAGATTTGCGATGAACAAATACAGCATTAAGAAATCACACAGCGGAATGACACTGATGCATGTATACAGTTGGATTCCCACAGAGGCAATATTCAGTCACTCATATCCATGTCTTCTTCTTGAGATCATCCGCATTCACTTTGGATTCTCTTAGTGAATCACCAGTTCCCTTTTCCACAGAACATTCTTTTGTCTTTGGAGAACCTGGTTCTTTTTGTTTCTTCTCCTCTTTTTTCTCTTTCTCGCTGTCATACCCTTGTTCCTCTTCATTGTAGTCCCACGTAACCTGTTTTACATCTTTATCACGCTCTGATTTTCTTTCCCGTTCCCTTTCCTTATCTTTACTTTTCTTCTTATTGCTTGTGGATCATTCTCTTTCATCTCTGCTTCTTTCTTTGTCTTTATCTTTCTTCTTCTCCTTTTTCTGTCCGCTAGGGGATGGTGAGCGAGACAGTTTTCTTTTGGGAGACCTAGGCTTTTTAGGAGATCTTGTGCCACTACTGCTTCTTCGTCGTCATCTCTCTCTGCTTGCACTTCTGGAACATCTGGCTGTGCTGTAACTTTTTGGTGGTGTTTTAGAACATTTCTTTTCTTTGTCTTCTTTCTTTTTGTCTCTGTTTTTTGATGTGCTCCTTGACCTTCTACCCCTCTCTCCGGAATGAGATCTTCTCTGTCTTGGACTTTTGGATCATAGTCTACTCCTTGACTTAGAATGTGATCGCCTTCTTGATCTGCTTCTTTCTTTCTTTTTTTTTTTTGCGGTACACGGGCCTCTCATTGTCGTGGCCTCTTCCATTGCAGAGCACAGGCTCCGGACACGCAGGCTCAGCAGCCATGGCTCATGGGCCCAGCTGCTCCGTGGCATGTGGGATCCTCCTGGACCGGGGGCATGAACCCGTGTCCCCTGCATCGGCAGGTGGACTCTCAACCACTGCGCCACCAGGGAAACCCTTGATCTGCTTCTTGACCACCTGTGCCTAGAAGATGAGGGAATCCTCCTCCTCCTAGAACATGATCTTGACCTCAAGTGCCTTCGTTTTTCTTCCTTCTTACCTGGTCATATAGCAGCAGAAATTAGGAAGTGTGCCTCTGGTACTCTCGTCATGGCTTCCTCTATTTCTTTACTAGAGGTATCTGATTTCAGACTTGGTGAAACAAGACGAGCAGCTACATGATTCAACTTGGGATCAACAGTACTCATAAGTTTCAGCCACTGATCGGCAGCAAGAGACTGAGAGTCCAAGTTTGCACCAGGAAGCCCAAGTGCAGCAAGGGCAGGACCAAGAGAGGAGCTCCCAAAGCAGCCAATGGAACAGCGCCAACCTGGGTAAGTGGGTTGGGGGTAGGCAGGAGTCGATCATCAGGCAGAAGACCTGCCACTGCATTAGCTGGTGCCAACAGAGACAAAGCCTTAGTCTCATTAGGAATAACTTCTTCTGCATATGGTACGACCATCAAAGCTCTGTCAACGAATCTAGCGTTTGTCAGATGCTGTGCGGCAACTGCTGAGTCTGGATCATGGAACGTAACAAAGCAGGCTCGGGATGAGAATGGCAAAGGCGGATCATCAGGCGGGAAGAGGTGCAGTTCGTCGATCTTCCCTAGGGAACCGAAGAGGGTCCGCATCTGCTCAGAGCTAGCGCTCGGGGAGACATTAGTCACCTGGATTACCTTGGTGCTGCTCCCTCCCCCGCCCCCCCGCCCACCGCTGAGGCCCGGGGCCCCAGTGCTGGGGACGATGGTAGTATTGCTTATGGCGCTGCTTGCCTACTCGCTCTCGAGCGAAGTAATTCCAAGACATACGGCCAGCAACGAGAAGGGCTCCTCTGTCCTCCTGTCCCAGACACTGGCGGTGCCCTGTCTTTTAAGATGACCCATTGCAAACATCAGGAAAGTCTCTTTTAGTACCTTTGCTTTCTGTGTTTGTAACAAAAACAGAAACAGTCATCACGTATTGAGGTTTTAAGACATGGAGCAAACAGCTAAATGGTTTACAGGTATTATCTCATTGTGATCACAATAATTTTGAGAGGTCGGTCTTACATTCACTATTATATGGATGTGAAGATCAAAGCTGGGAAAGGTTAACTAATTTATTTAAGAATTTACAGACAGCGAGAAGCTTAACTTGGATTTGAACTCATATTTCTAAGATTCTAGAGGCCATGATCTTAATTCTGACATTATACTGTCAAAACATGACGGGTGCTTGCCTAGGTGAATTACCCTATTGATACACTAGCATTAAGGATACATTATTAAAGAAATTCATATAATAATCAACAAATTCTGTACTTTTTAATAGCTCTTAAAATTGTCCTTGAGTTACCATGCAGATTATCACAAAATCTCTGCCCCTCTGTGCTCCTCTAATTCCATTTCCTATTCCTAAAACAATAGCACGTAGGTTAGAGAACAATCTCTTTCCACTGCCCTCTGGGGGGACTAGCCTGCATTGCCTGAGGAACCTGAAATGACCTCCCTTAAGACTCAGTGCTGGGTGTCCTCACCACCTCCCTCTGTTCCTCTAGACCCACAACTAGAATGTAACGCCAGCAGACCCCTGAAGGTGAAGTGCAAAGTGAGACCCACGAGGAGGTGCAACTTGGGTTCTCCAGAAAGCAAATTCTGGGATGGAGATTTGCTTACAGGAAGTTTCTTGGGGCATGCTCTCAGGAGTAATAACTGTTAGAGGGAATAATTGGGCTGTGCTGCAGTCACAACAAAGGCCTCAGCCACCCCAGGGGAGAATTGGAGCTGGGAGGCCTGTTCATAATTGCACAGCTGGGGGCAGGGAGCTGGACATTAAGTCCCATGTGAACCCGTCAGTGGATGCTGGCTGCCCCAAGAAAGGGGCTGTGATGTCGGGGAGGGCAGCTCTCTTCAACTGAGCATAATTCCTGGAGAAGGCTGAGATCAGGGCTGTCAGCAGGTGCATGCCCAGCAGATGGACACAATTCCTTCAGCCTCGGAGGGGCATCTGAGGACAGAATCCTCTACAAATATGCGTTCATTCTATTGTTATTTTCAGTTTAACTACTTTGAGGGACTTTTTAAGTTTTCATAGGCTTCAGTGGGATTTCCAAGTATTATACTCTTTTTTCCTAGAAATTTTTATGAGAAAATCTATTTCAAATACAGTTTATGCATTAAGTTTTGTATCATGATGCATTTAGGAATCACGCTCTCTGTAACTGTGAGGCCTCACTGCATTTTCATCCATCTTTTGAGACAAGTGTAAACAAAGTGACATAATATGTTTGCAGGCTCCTTATTGAGGAAAAAGTAAGTAAATCAAAATTAGGGGCTGCCCTGGTGACACAGTGGTTGAGAGTCCACCTGCCGATGCAGGGGACATGGGTTCGTGCCCCAGTCCGGGAAGATCCCACATGCCGCGGAGTGGCTGGGCCCGTGCGCCATGGCCGCTGAGCCTGCGCGTCCAGAGCCTGTGCTCCGCAACGGGAGAGGCCACAACAGTGAGAGGCCCGCATACCGCAAAAAAAAAAAAAAATTAATTAATTAGGCAGTGTTCTAGTCATTGTGTACATATGATACATTGTTTAATCTTCACAGTAAATCGACGTGAGAGATAACATCATTTCCATTATTCAGAGGAAGAAACTGAGGTTCAGAAAAGTTAGAAATCAGGCAAAATTTCATATCAATGGTTGCTTTAGGAATTCCCTGTTTTAGGGAAAAAGGTGTATTATATGTCTGTATTAGTTATACATTGTTGTATAACAAGTCACCCCCAAATTAATGGATAAATAGTAAACTGTTATCATCTCATGTAATATCTGTGGGTCGTGGAAGTGGCTTAGTTGGGTGATTCTGGCTCAGGGTTCCTCATTTGGTTGGAGCTGAGATGTCCAAGGAACAATATGGAGACTAGGATGGTTAAAATGTTGGAAGGGAGTTATAAGCAGTGTGGCTACAGTCACTGAAAGCCTTGACCAGGGCAGGAAGATGCACTTCGGCTGTTGGTTGGAGGCCTCAGTTACTTGCTGCATGGACGTCCCCGAAGGGCTGCTTGTATGTTCTCACCACATGGTAGTTGGTGATAGAGCAGGAGGAAGCTGCAGTGTCTTCAAGGACCTAGTCTCACAAGTCCCACACAGTCCATTAGGGGCAGTGGAGATGGGCCACACTTTGGGGATGGGAGGCAGTTGACTAATTTAAAAATTTGTAGATATATTTTAAAACCATCACAACGTTAAGTATGTTAAAGCAGAGTGTATGCTTTATTTACAAAATTATCATCACAAATTGGGCACATTATAATTGAACCAACTTTCTTCTTTATTTTTAATTGGAGTATAGTTGACTTACAATATTGCATTAGTTTCTGGTGTACAGCAAAGTGATCTAGTTATATATATATATAGCCATTTTCTTTTCATATCCTTTTCTATCATGGTTTATTACAATATACTGAATATCATTCCTTGTGCTATACAGTAGGACTTTGTTGTTTATCTATTTTATATATAGTAGTGTGTATATGTTAATCCCTAACTCCTAATTTATTTCTCCTTCACCCCCTCTCCCCTTTGGTAACCATAAACTGTTTTCTATGTGTGTGAGTCTGTTTGTATTTTGTAAATAAGTTCATTAGTGTCATATTTTAGATTCCACATATAAGTGATATCATATAGCATTTGCCTTTCTCTGTCTGAGTTACTTCACTTAGTATGATAATCTCTAGGTCCATCCATGTTGTTCTAAATGGCATTATTTCATTGTTTTCTATGGATGAGTAATATTTCATTGTATATATATATATACCACATCTTCTTTATCCATTCATAAGCATTTAGATTCCTTCCAGGTCTTGGCTATTGTAAATAGTACTTCTATGAACATTGGGGTGCATGTACCTTTTCAAATTACAGTTTTCTCCAGATATATGCCCAGGAGTGGATCATATGGCAACTCTATTTTTAGTTTTTAAAGGAACCTCCATACTGTTTTCCATAGTGGCTGCAGCAATTTACATTCCCATCAACAGTGTAGGAGGTTGAACCAAATTTCTTGATTGCTACAAGAAGCAGGCCTTTTATATGGCAATATTTTCTTAGTTATGAATATAGATTTTCTCATGTACAATGTTATGAAGTGGAATGAATGTTCATTCTTTATGGAAATTTTGAATATATTAAGTATTAAAAGATTGTCTTAATGTAGCAATAAATGTTTTCATGTTTAAAATTATTTTATTCATGAGTTTATCCAGTGATTATTTATTGAGGGCATGCTATTCACCAGTACTGTTCTAGGTGCTGGGGTTAAGGCAACAAACAACACAGGAATCACGATATACCTTCATACGTCTTGCATTTTTATGGCAGAGATGAGCAACAGCAAGTGACCAGATGATTACAAGTAATCTAGATTGTTAGCTATGAGTCAGGGTACAGTAACAGCTGGTGGAGTGTCTGTAGGCAGGGACCTTGGTAGGGGGTGGGGGGGAGAGTAAGAGAGGGCACATTTTTGGTTAGCAAAGACCACCCCTGACAGGCTAACACTTGATATGCTCAAGGGACACTATGGAGGCTAGTGTGGCTGAAATGTTGGAAGGGAGTGACAAGAAATGAGGTTGGAAATGTGTCCAGGGACCAGATCCCAAGAGTCTTGGAGGCTATAGGCATTAAAGACTTTGAGTTTTACTTTAAGTGTTATATAAGCCAAGGGAGGCTTGAGAACAAGAGAATGATATGGTCTAACATACATTCTAAAAGCCAGATGCTTTTTGGAGAATAAACTCTAGTGAGATAGAAGTTCAAGCAGGACTCCCAGCTGGGAGATGACCCAGAATCCAGAG
Source organism: Phocoena sinus (assembly GCF_008692025.1). NCBI lineage: Eukaryota > Metazoa > Chordata > Mammalia > Artiodactyla > Phocoenidae > Phocoena > Phocoena sinus. Next base: position 4,610,127 of record NC_045766.1, read on the forward strand.
ATGACAGTGTCTTAGAATAGGGAACAGGACAGGGGAGGGAAATGGTCAGACTCAGGTACATTTGTACAGGAGAGAAATAAAGGGGTAAAGGGTAACCCAAAGGCTCTGACCTCATGGCACTAGTCAGTTAATATATAAATGAGTACTTTTCTCTATAATTTATGCTCACTGCTGAAATGTTTTCAGACATTGCTTTTCCCCTTGAAGAAATTCAGAAAACAACTTAGTTTGAGAGAACATTCTTTACAACTACCAAGTTATTAAATTAACTTTTCCCCGTTACCCAAGCTTTAGTCACATTAATACTGCACTCAGAGAGTGAGAAATCGGTAAAGCCTTTAAATACCCATGATTATTAGTTCATATATGTTTATATAAAATTTGTTTAATAAAAGTATCAATATTTAATTTTTTTTTTTTTTTTTTTTTTTTTTTTTTTTTTTTTTTTTTTTTTTTTTTTGCGGTACACGGGCCTCTCACTGTTGTGGCCTCTCCCGTCGCGGAGCACAGGCTCCGGACGCGCAGGCTCAGCGGCCATGGCTCACGGGCCCAGCCGCTCCGCGGCATGTGGGATCTTCCCGGACTGGGGCACGAACCCATGTCCCCTGCATCGGCAGGCGGACTCTCAACCACTGTGCCACCAGGGAAGCCCGATATTTAATTTTAATTTGGTATGAAATGAAGTTTGTTATCCATTTTAAATTTCTTTTGATAACGTTTTTATACTTTAGGAGTCAAAATATTCTATGTCTGGTAATTGAATAATGAAGCACTTGGAAATGAACCTCAAAACTCTCTTCTTTAATTAATAGTCACTATTTTTGTAAAATTTCTCAAGTGGATGGCCTTTCTTATTAGATTTTCTCTTATTTTCTGATTGAGCAGTGCTAACCAAATAATAATCTATGTTATGTCATGTATTAAATATTCCAAACTTTATTTCTTCATGCTGTAGGGTCAGTAGTTTCCATGGATGTTAAAATGTTTTAAATGAGAATTAAAATGGATTCACTGTTCAAATAAGTTTTAGAAATATAAACAAAGTTTAAAAAATTTCCCAGAATTTTCTAGAGCATTCATTGTATCAATGTGCATTTTCTCTGTCCAAAGAGGAAGTACAATTTATATAACTAAAACTTATTGACCAAGTAATGGTTTAATTTCCCCTTTAGTAAAAGGCTTGCCTATCCTTTTCCCTTCATTAATATTACTCTATTCACTTACTTATGGAAAATAGAGTATATATTGATAGTGGATTGAAATTCACTTTGAACTTAATCATTATTATTCATTTTTTTCAATAAATATTTGTTGAGCACCTAGTATGGGTGTTTAGGGCCAGGGATACAGCAGTGAAAAAAATTGACATAATCTCTGATCTTGAGAATTTATATATGGTCTTCAAACTGAGTCCCCATATCTGCTGGAAGAGAAAAAGACATTCCCAGAAACTGATGAATGGTTTTTAGGGAATACAGTTCCAGATTTTCAACTCTGTGCATAATCTTTCCTAAAACGAATGTACCCGAGAAAGCTCTGCCAAACGGTTCCTGCCCACCCTCTTCTCCCCACAACCCTATCACAAAAGACATTTCTCTAGCTTTGCACAAGAAAAGGATACCATTACCCACCTCTTATCTCACTTATCTTACTTCAGTGCATTGTTTCATGGAGGAAAATCTTCCCAGCACCAGCCCCAGGTTGGTGTTGATGTTAAGAAAGCTAATAACCCTAATCCACTCGTTCTCGCTCAGAGCCCCACCCGCTCACACACACACACACACACACACACACACACACACGCTGTGTCTGTTGTTGTGTCTCCCTCTCCCTTCCTTCCTCCCCCTTTTCCTCCCTCTCTTACACACACACACACACATACTGTGTCTGTTGTTGTGTCTCCCTCTCCCTCCCTTCCTCGCCCTTTTCCTCCCTCTCTTACACACACACACACACACACACACACACACCTGTTATGTAAGTGAGAAGTTTGTTGTTTTATTAACTCTCAGTGCTGACCAGAAGGGCGGTCACCTCCAGGATCTCCAGAGTGCCACTGGGAGACATGACTCCTGATAGGTTAGTTCCTGAGCCAGGTCAGCAAGTAATTTCCTGGCTGCTTGGCTCTTCCCAATGTGATGTGTCATGTGGATGTTCTTTTCCTTCTTCTCAAATCAGAGCTAGTTGGAAGTTTAGGAGCCATTAAACTAAAACTCCTGTGAGCTCAACTACACTCCTGGCTAATAAGCATCCCTGAAAAAGATGTTCAGAGGAAAAAACTGGCTTTAAGGGAAGATACCAAACTTCTTGCTCTGGTGGTAGGCAGTGGTCCATCCGTTACCCGGCAACAGTGATAGGGCAAACCACAGGACCTTAACCAACTATATGAAGGAAATTATAAACGAAGGTTAAAATTTCAAGTTGGCTTTCAGAAGCTCAGGTAACACATCATACATTTGAAATAGTGTAGATTTGCAATAAAAGTATTTAAAAATAATTTAAACTATTTAAGTTGTTTCAATGTCCTGACTATTGTAAATAGAGCTGCAATGAACATTGTGGTACATGACTCTTTTTGAATTATGGTTTTCTCAGGGTATATGCCCAGTAGTGGGATTGCTGGGTCATATGGTAGTACTATTTTTAGTATCTGCCATACTGTTCTCCATAGTGGCTGTATCAATTATCATTCCCGCCAACAGTGCAAAAGGGTTCCCTTTTCTCATGTCCAATGATAGATGAATGGTTAAAGAATATGTGGTACATATATACAATGGAATATTACTCAGACATAAAAAGGAACAAAATTGGGTCATTTGTAGAGATGTGGATGGACCTAGAGTCTGTCATACAGAGTTAAGTAAGCCAGAAAGAGAAAAACAAATATCATATATTAATGCATATATGTGGAATCTAGAAAAATGGTACAGATGAACCTATCTGCAGGGCAGGAATAGGGACGCAGATGTAGAGAACAGACATGTGGACACAGTGGGGGAAGGGGAAGTTGGGATGAATTGGGAGATTAGGTTTGACATCAATACACTACCTTGTGTAAAACAGATTGCTAGTGGGAAACCGCTGTATAGCACAGGGAGCTCAGGTCGGTGCTCTGTGATGACCTAGATGGGTGGGATGGGGGGGTGGGAGGGAGGTCCAAGAGGGAGGGGATATAGGTATACATAGAGCTGATTCACTTCACTGTACAACAGAAACTGACACAGCATTGTAAAGCCATATTACTCCAATCAAAACAAAAAGTATTTAAAAATGTAAAGAGAACATATAGTAAGGTCCCTATTTTTTTTTTTAATGCGGCATCCCTAAATTATTTAATTCTAAGAACTCTCAAATGAGCTCACGGTCCTGAAATATTGTTTGGCCACACTCATTTGCCTGCCCCCACCATAAACTGCCCGCCTCCCATGCCCTGTGACCAGTCAGGGTTGGAATCACAGCCTCACTTTACGGCACATCCGTTATCCAATTCTGTGAAGGGGCCATCGTTGTGTGAGGAGTGGGAAGAGCCGAGCCCGTTTTGCTGAGTCAGCAGTTCAGGAGTGTTGCTGCCTTAGCTCGAATCCTGGAGGCTTGGGTCCCAGGCAGCTGTTGATAATCCAAGGCAGCTTTTTGGAAGCAGCTCATATCAAATTCCCTTCCCCATTTCTTATTCTTCATTTAAGCTTCATTGAGTCCCCGCTCTTTTGAAATGAAAAGTGTGCCGACTAATACAGTTTGTTTTGTCCAACGAGAAAGTGGATGATACAGGGCCAATAATGTTGAATTATCAAAACATGAATTACAGGAATTTTAAGAAACCATCTCTCTTTCAACCAAACTACAATTCCTTCCTGCCCTCTGCCAGCTCCCGTAGCATTGCCTAAGGGTCCTGCATGATCAGTTGGAATTATTTGGAGTTGGTTTCTCCCTCCCTCCCTCCCTCCCTTCCTTCTTTCTCTCCTTCCTTCCCTTCTTCATTTATTTTCCATGATACTGCTTGATTGGAGTAAACAAGAATATGGCCTAAATGCCAGGCTTAGCAGATGCAAACCATGAATTATAATGATTTTTCCACCAGTCTTTATTTCAACTGATCTAATTATCTGCCAATTTGGTGTTTCCAGGGTGTGGAGGCCAGAAAAAGTAAATTGGGCTTAAAAAATGCTTTGGAGTAATTTACATCTGCTTTTAAGTAATCAGATTGCAATATCAGTTGATATAATAAAAACAAAATACTGATTTTCCTATTCCAAGTCCTTTTCCAAAGCAATTTATAATGATGTGATCTAACATATCATGTTGAATGTTTTGCTGTGTTCCAGGAACAGTGCTAGTCACTTTAAAATGATTATCTGATTTACTGCGTAGAAACTATGAGCTAGGTATTATTCCTATTGTTATTTCTATTTTAAGAAGAATAAGCCTTGGGTGGGAAGAAAATGTCCTTAGATACTAAACACCTCTAAGTATGAAATGCACACTGTTGGTACCCCCCAAAAAAGTACAATATTTTGTTAACATTTTATAGGGATTCCATGTTGAAATGATACCGTTTTCGATATGTTGGGTGAAATAAAATTTGTAACTAAAGTTAAAAAAGAGAAAGAATAAGCTACAGTTGAGAGAATTTAATGAACCTGCCCAGGGTCACACAGCTAGCAAATGGCTTGGCTAGAATTCAAATCAGGTCGATGTATCTCTAGAGCCTGAGGTTTTACCACAGATATCTTACACAGGGTCACACAGCAAATGCTCAGATACGGTTGGTTAAATTATTAGTTTCAATATGTCATTTCACTGTGTTTCAGTTCACCTCTCTGCCACAGCTCCATGATGGATAGAGGAACCTTACTGGTTTGCCTTCTCATTCTGAGTGGCCATTGCCCATCCTGCCTGGGTGCCACCATGAGACACATGGAACTTATTTGAATGGAACCTGCAGGCTGTAGATGAGCCCAGCCAAACCCACTGAGATCAGCTGATTCCAGCCTATTCAAACATGAGCATGAGAAGAAATGACAGTTGCTTTAACCCAATGAGGTTTTTTTTTTTTAAATTGAAGTATAGTCGATTTACAACGTTGTGTTAGTTTCAGGTGTACAGCAAAGTGATTCAGTTATACATATATATATATATTTTTTTTCAGATTCTTTTCCCTTAGGGGTTACTCCGAAATATTGAGTATAGTTCACTGTGCTACACAGTAGGTCCTTGTTGGTGATCCATTTTATATATAGTAGTGTGTGTCTGTTAATCCCAAACTCTAATTTATCCTCCCCGCCTTCCCCTTTGATAACCATAAGTTGGTTTTCTATGTCTGTGAGTCTATTTCTGTTTTGCATATAAATTCATTTGTATCATTTTTTTTTAGATTCCACAAATAAGTGATTTATGTTATTTGTCTTTGGCTTACTTCACTTAGTGTGATAATCTCCATGTCCATCCATGTTGCTGCAGATGGCATTATTTCATTCCTTTTATGGCTGTGTAATATTCAGTTTTATACACCTACCACATCTTCTTTATCCGTTCAGTCCACTGAGATTTGCTGTGGTTTGTTACACAGCATTATTATGACAATAAGTGACATGTTGCAGAAAAGGAATTAAGATGTTCAAAATGCACTGGCTGAATTTGGTCTGTAGACTTGGGTTTTTTGTTTATTTTGTTGTTTTGTTTTTTTGATCAGAATCATTTTAAACTTCTTTCTAATCTGAATGTCCTCAGGAGGACAGGTACCCTCCAATGTGCTATGGTTCCCGAAACTCAAACCAGTTCTACCTGGGATTTCTTACATCCAGTTACATTCCCACCTACTTGGCCCTTGACAGAATTTCAGCTTGTGGTCTTTGCCATAGTCTGTAATGGAGAGGCCCTAAGCTTTCACCTGGTGTATATTTTATCTCCTCCTTGATTTAAATTTACTCTCTAGAGATCTGTATCACATATTGAATTTTTGGAGTAAGTCAGAAACCTGGATAGATTGTGAAAGTCAGTAGGAAATAGTCACTGTTTCGGGTTGTTTTTACTTAGTTTATTTTATATAAACATATATATTATATCACATTATACTATATTGCACTATAATGGATTCATAGAATTTTGGAATTTTATTTAGATATATAACATATTAAATATATGTAATATTCAATGGAATAATAGAATTATAAATTAGATTAGACCTGAAAATATAAGGCATTAAAAACTGCTTAGTTTACTTGGAAAAATTATGTGGCTTATATCTGTTTAATGATTTAATCACAAGTGGAAATCTTTACTATTGACATAGAGAAATCAAGTGAACTGTTAATTTATAGTACAGTTACAAGTATAATTTTTCCTTCAAATTCTTCAATTTTGGTCACATAAAAATTAATATAAATCTTAGTGATTGTTCTTTGTTTATTCAAAGTAGGTATAATTGAATATGTACATATATTTTCCAATTACCTGTTGGATACATGCAATATAATCTACAGTAAAGTTTTCCTTGGTTCAACTTTTCCTTTGTTTTTATGGGATAAGCCTTAAAACTTTTCCATAAAATAAATTACTTCTCCCAATACAATTTAATTTAGAAAATTACCTGTTTTTGACTATTTTACAATGTGCTCCAAACAGAAAACTGATCTGAGGACGACTCGACTCTATCCATCACAACTGGAATGTAACTTGTCTTGAATGAATTAATGAACAGATGATGGATTTCTTAAGGCATTAAAAGTAACTCATTCAGTAAACCTCACGGTATTTGCCATCACTTATGTGAATGAAAATGAAAGAAGAAAACATCACTGGAAGAGCAGGGAATTGCTTTCCTACCATGGTAGTTCTCTGAGCATTCCAGATAGCAGACTTGGGGAAAAATGGCTGGGGGGTTGTCCATTTTAATTAAATGCCAGTGAACTACCTTAAACGAGATTTTAGTCAAGCCACAGTGTCCTTTGTATATGAACATATGTAGCAAAGGGCTGTCAAGGCATTGTGTTTTTAAGAGAATATCTCTATTGAGTATTCTGGTACAGAGAGAAAGACAGTGAGGAATAATAGTCCTGAAAACGTATGGTTAATGAAATTGCAGCAGAAGTGAGCGGTTTTAGAAAAGTTTATCTGGTCTGCAACAATGCGTGTTGGTGCTTTGAATTGAAACCCTAAGTGAATATTTTCCTTTGACTCTTTCTTCTTAGTGGCCATTTGTTTATCCCACTTAGCAGATCCCCTGCTGCCCGCTCTACTGTCATTCTGGTTGGAACAGTTGTGCTGAGCTACTATCATCGGTTTTCTTCCTAGTTGAATCTGCCAAGGCTGACAATTATTATACTAAAAAGTGCTTGTTCAGTAATGTTCAGTCATTCAGATTACCTTCCTCATTAGTTTTCTTCCCTGGAGGCAGTGGATATGAACAGTCCCCAGCTCTTCACCTGGGGCTTAGAGATAGAGAAATTTGTTTAGATCTCAGGTATAATTCTATCTTTGATTAATGGCGAAGAGATCTGAGTCTCATTTCTCAGGAGCAGCTGAGGTCCCAAGTAGCCACATATAGACAACCTAGATATGACTTCAGTGTCTCCAAGCTTCACTGGCTTGAGGGAAAGTTCTGGAAACCAAAATACAGAGGGTAAAAAAAAAAAAAAGTAGAAACAGGATGTTCTGAATAATTTTTAAAAGTGATTACAGTACTTTATACATAAAATTATTTTTAAATATCACCTAACCTCAGCGTTTGAAATGAGGTGGTATTAGAAAAGTTGTTCATGAAGAGCTCATCTCTCTGAATCTCTAAATAACTTTCTGGCAACTGGAAATGAGGTGAAAATTGAAAGGGAGGTAGAAGCTTGTAGCTTTCTCTTCCCAACAAATACTGTGGAAGACGAAATTTGGTTTTGTGTTCTGGACTGAATCTCCTTCCCCATTTCTTAAAATCCCCTCCCCTTTAATTATCTCTTTTTCCTCTACTAGAAGTTTTCCGTGTGTGCGTGTGTGCGTGTGTGCGTGTGTGTGTGCGTGTGTGCGTGTGTGTGTGCTATATTTAAGTGCACAAAGCAGAGTCTTTACCTCTGCCCCCCACCATTTGGCATCATACATCTAATACCCTTTACAGTAAATCATGACAAGGAAGTTTCTGCATACAGCATCTCTTTCCATCATCAGAAGGACTAGTTCATTTTCTCTCTGACTCTCCTTCCTCACATTCAGCTGAAGTCCTCATCTTTTATATTTTTAAAGACTATTTTTTTAGAGCAGCTTTAGGTTCATAGCAAAGTTGAGAAGAAATTACAGATTTCACATATACTTGCTGCTCCTATGTATGCATTTGGGATATATAACCCAGAATGCTCTCTGCTTTGTCCTTTTTAAACTAAATGACAGTGGCTTCTGCTCTCTGAGTGGCAAAGATGTCAAGGAGATAACTGTGTGGCAGAGTCAGCCACAATGAACTCCTCACTTTGAAGTTGTGTTCAGCTCTGGAACATTGCAAACTATAGCCTGTTAATAGGGTCCAGGAAATTGGAGAACTGCGACCTATCCTAGTTATGAGAACTGGAATTTTAAATTAGTCTCTTGATTTGGTGATTGCAAAGCTCAGAACTCTCGCATAATGTAGAGTAAAAAAAAAAAAAAAAAGAGGTTGAATAGTTAGTATTTGACGCAAGTCTGTGATCTTCCAAAGAATCAAACAAGTCGTCTCAGACACGAGAGTTCATTTTGATTCTGAAGCTGTACAAATGTCTAGATGTTCTCTCTTAAATTGGATCTTTACAGTAACTTCAGTTACTGAGCCAGTCTGAGCCCATATTAAGTATCCAAGTCACCCTGTTGGTTAATATTGAGCTTCATGTCATCTGAAAAGCCCAAGACCTTTTTTTTTTTTCCTTCCTTGTTTGCGGTACGCGGGCCTCTCACTGTTGTGGCCTCTCCCGTTGCAGAGCACAGGCTCCGGACGAGCAGGCTCAGCAGCCATGGCTCACGGGCCCAGCCACTCTGCGGCATGTGGGATCTTCCCGGACCGGGGCACGAACCTGTGTCCCCTGCATCGGCAGGCGGACTCTCAACCCCTGCGCCACCAGGGAGGCCCCCAAGACCTTTTTAATATTTGTAATACTGTAGTTAAGCTATGTCTTCCACATTCTGTATTTTTGAAATTGTTTTGAATTTTGTTGCTTTTATCAGTTATCGTGGTGTATTTGCCTAATCTAACCCTCACTCACCGTTCTGTTAATCACATCTTCCTGATTTTTCTTTAGTGTTATCACCCTTCTCTAAGTTGTATTCATGTGTTTGTGAGGATTCATCCCCCTCTCTGAGCTGGGCATGGGATTCGTGTCAAGCCAATCAGATACCACAGTCCTCTGGCCACAGTCCAGTATTTCAGAGCCAATGATATACAGTTCTGGGTCATTTGTAGAGATGTTTCAAAGAGAGTTTTTGTCTTCTGAACCTGAGAAGCAAAATATCAACCCGTGCAGTGACAGGAACCTTCTCAAGAATAAACATAGAGGAAAGCAGAGGAGAAATCTACAGAAGAGGAGATCTCATCTAATGACATCATTTGAGGCCCTTCTTTAACTTTTATTTAATGTTCACCTGTAGAATCTTCAGTTACCTGAGTCAGTAAATGCTCTTCTTCTCTGCTTAAGCCTGTTTGAGTTGCATCTCTGTCTTTAGCAAGCAAGAGAGTTGACTAATACAAACATAGCTCAATGCAGCAGTGATTGCCATTCAGTGTCATTTGCCTTCTCTAGTTTTTCCAGCCCATCAACATTTTTGAAATCCTGATTCTATCCCAGCTTTGCATCGTCAGAAAATTTAATGTCGGTCTTCTCTGTATTTCAACTTAGGTCGTTGACACAAATCTGGAACATCAAATGGCAAGTCTCCAGTGTCTAATTAAGACTTTATTCCCATAATTGTTTGCCATTTCCCCAAAACATATGAGACAACCTACCTTGTCTAAGGAATAATCCACCCTACAAACTTGTCATCAGCACGATTTCTTTGTATCAGCATATGATTTCTGAAATTTATTTTTCATCATTTTACAAAATCAGCATAGCAAATCCCCATCACCCATCAAAACCATAGGGTATGGAGTCAGACTGTTGAAATCCCAACACTACATCTGCAACCAATTGTTTGATCTCGGGCAAGTTATCCAGCCTCTCTGAGCTACAGTGACTTTACCCATAAAGTGAGGATAAGAATTAAATCTTCCTCAAAGGGTTGTAAGAATTAAATGCGAATAACATATATAAAGAATCTAGCCCTGTGTCAGTTAGTATTCCAGCACACAACAGATGACATATTCAAACTAGGGTGGTTGGTTCACAATGGTTTAATACGGAGACCATTTACTAAGGTGTGGGCAGCACGTGGAAGAATCTTGAGGATAATGGTGGAGTTGATCACACCACAGGTTTAACAGCAAAAGGAAGGAACAGCTGCAGGAGCTCAGAAGCAGAGTCAGGTAAACACAGAAACCTAGAGAAGAGAAGAGTGACCATCAATGGGAACAGGGGACGGATACATAGCCAGCCTCCAGCAACCCCGCATGGACGGAGCAGGAAACCAAATTCCAACCCCCTGCTCCTCCTTCGCTCTGATATCCCGCCAGGGATCCCCGGTGGCTAAATCCAATTAAGAGCCAGAGGACAAGGAAGCCAGTTGATGCGCTCAATGTAGATTAGTCTCCCAGTCACAGAACAGGGTGGAAAAGAATGGAGAGTCCTGGAGTAGCCAATGGAATACATCCATCAAAAGCTCAATTCCTAAAACAGTACACTTATAAAAATTATGTCTTTTTTTTTTAACCAAAATCATTTAGTAACCTATTCAGTTTCCCTAACAATCTTGGAATATAATTATCCTAGATTTGCAGAAAATTTAACATAAAATGTCTCCTTTCTAATGTTACGTATTAGGTTGAACCACATGAAATTGTCATTTTGCGGGTCAAAAGTAGCTTACTGCCTATACTTTCATGTGATTCAAAGTAATATAGTAAGATTGAATATTCTCTAGTCTGATGGGACTGGATTTATGGTACACTTTGCATTAAAGGAGAATGATGGAAAATTTGGCTGGAATGGTAGACTGGAGACAGGTAGATAAGGACATTGGATGTCATGATCAGAAGTTCTAAACTTAGCATGTACTAGTTAAGAAGCTACTGGGGGTGTTAAAACTAGGGTGTGATGCTTTCAGGGTTAGAAAGGTAACATTTTCTAGGGCTAGCATGCCATCTGCCTCTGACAATGAGCCTGCTTATTACCTGTATCTTATATATTCTGTCTGTTGCTTGGATCATAGCCAAAGAGAAAGTTTGTATTGTTATTAATCATTTTAGAAGGCTCCATTCATGATTTACATCCGTCATATTGACGTCCTTAGAGGTTTTTAGCTACTTTTGGCAATAGCTTTCCCACTTTTGGCTTCTTTCCATGTTCCGCGTAGGGATCTTTTATAGTCATTTTGTTAGTATGTCATTGTGAAACCCCAAAACCTCCCTAGAACGCTATATAAATTGCAAGGCATTGTTGAAATGAAAGGTAATTTGATTATAATTTGGAGTCTCCATCCTTAGGATCATGCCTGATCATATATATTTTAACTTTCTTTGAGATGATAGACCCAATAATGATAATATCCATCACTGCAGTATACATTTAAGAAATGCTTAACTATAGAGTCTTGGGTGTACATTTCTTTTATTTTTTTTTTGTTTTCCGGTTTACAAATAGATTTATTCAAACACCTGAGCAAAAATACCTCTTACGTTTATTAAGTTTAGCGCAATCAAAGGAAAGCTTCTCAATTTACCTTATTTATTAGTGGTGAAAGTACACCAAATAGAGAAATTAAAGTTAGGTCTTCCAGTTCACACTCAGCATCAGGATAAACCCCAAGTAATTGTGGAAGAAACATAGATCAATATTGTTATAAATGTGGCATGTGGACATATATCCCAAAACAGCTAACAAAGAAGAAAAAGACAAAAGAATTGAATACATGAAAGTTTAAACTTTCATATCGGCAAACTGTCATAAATGACCTGAAAATAGAATCCAAGCAAACTATTTACAATTTATATCAATATATCTGACAAAATTGAAATAAATATGTAAGACCCAAGTAGACAAATAGGTGAAGAAAACGATTTACAATTTACATAACTGACAAAAAATTGAAATAAATATATAAATAACTAAGATTGGGTGTATATTTCTTTGCTTAGCATGTAGGAATCTGTGATGCTTATCATTTATTATCAAGATCTGAAGTTCTTGATGTCAGAATATTAACTATTTCTTTTCTGCCTACAACCAAAAGAATTAGAATTAAGCTCCCTAAATAAGGCTAGTTTCACCAAACTTTTGATTGATTAAGCTGTCGGGAATGTAAGTAAAGAATGTGTTTGGAACTCTGCTTTAGTACAATAAAATTTACTTCAGTCTGTAGGTTATGACGATAATGACACCAACAGCAACACTAATAACATTTGTCAATGTCAATCCTGCTCCAGGCTCCATTTCAGCTGTTCTGCGTGTATTATCTCATTTAAGTGCCTTGAACAACTCTGTGAAACAGGTGCTACTATTATCCCCATTATTATTATTATTTTTTTTGCGGTACATGGGCCTCTCAGTGATGTGGCCTCTCCCGTTGCGGAGCACAGGCTCCGGACGCGCAGGCTCAGCGGCCATGGCTCACGGGCCCAGCTGCTCCGCGGCATGTGGGATCTTCCCGGACTGGGGCACGAACCCGTGTCCCCTGCATCGGCAGGCGGACTCTCAACCACTGCGCCACCAGGGAAGCCCTATTATCCCCATTTTAATGATGAAGAAACTGAGGTTAAAAAAAAAAAACAAGTCAAAGGGCAGGCAGATAGTAAGTAGGACAGCCAGGATTCTAAGGAAGGCCATTTGATTCCAGGGATCGTGAAGTTAGCCAGTAATTTATAAAGTCTCCTTAGTAATTTAGGGAGCCTACCACTGACACATTTTGTCTCTCATGGATGTTTGTATTTAGTTGAGAGACATCTTCTTTCATGTGTATTAGTCATCCTGTTGTCCTTGCAAATCCTAGTCCAGCACTTTGCTCTTGGTTATTGCAATTCAATGAAATTGAATGAAATTCAATTTTCTATACCATACACCCTGATGTTTATAGCGCTCCTGCTTTTTCCTCTCTCTCTCTCATTCCAGTATTTCCCACTATTCCATTCTCCCTGGGTTTGTGAGTTTCTCACAATACTTTTGTCACTTGATGTAATTCTCTTGCTTTTCCTCTTAGATCACTTCATATATAGAAGTCTTATTCCAATCATTACTCTTTTTGGACCCAAACTTGGTGACCTCTGTGTATCTCGGTTGGCAGCATGCTTTAAAATATAGTCTTTTGTGTCTTTTTGGGCTGTGTTGGGTCTTCATTGCTGCGCGGTGGGCTTTCTCTAGGTGCGGCGAGAGGGGGCTACTCTTCGTTGCCGTGCGCGGGCTTCTCATTGCGGTGGCTTCTCTTGTTGCAGAGCACGGGCTCTAGGCGCACGGGCTTCAGTAGTTGTGGCATGTGGGCTCAGTAGTTGTGGCTCACGGGCTCTAGAACACAGGCTTAGTTGTTGTGGCGCACGCGCTTAGCTGCTCTGCGGCATGTGGGATCTTCCCGGACCGGGGCTCAAACCCATGTCCCCTGCGTTGGCACCACCAGGGAAGTCCCTAAAATATAGTCATTTGGTTGATTAACCATGGTCTGCTGTGGGGAAAAGTGAGTATTATCTGTATTCTTCCCTGTCGTTTACTCCTGAGAACAATTGAGCAGTCTCTCCTCCATGAATCTGCTCCCTTTTACCTATGGTCTTCAGTTGATTTAGTTCCTACAGTTTATCTGAATCCTTTTCTCCAACCCCTGAACATCATTGAGTTTCGTATATGTTGTTTAAATGCTCTTGGTGGAGGCGAGGCTCCTGCCAGAACGTCCTTGTCCTCCTGGTAAGCGCCCTACCACTTGTTGGCACCATATCTTTTTAATCCTTGTTGTCAAAGCCTCGGAAAACGAATACATTTTACTTTGGCTCGTTACTTTCCATTTCTGCTTTTTCCCTTTTAGCTCTGCCTTTTCGCTTGGACTGTTCGTGCTCACTGTACCTAATCATTCATCACTGAGCCACCAGGACACTGCATGTCTTTACTGCCTGGGACACCTGACAGGATCCTTAGTGCTCCTGGATGCCAAGATTCTCTTCATTTTTCTGCAGAGTGGTCATAATTTTGTAGCCTACAGTCTGCCTCTTAGAATGAACCACAACCACCTGTTTCTTCCAGAAACTCCCCTTGAAAATAGCCCTGGCGCATTGCTTCTTTTATAAAAGTCTCCTCGATAAGGTGGGAGTTTGGAGGAATGTTTCCTTTAGGCTGATCTGGTCACTTCTTTCTCCTGTCTTTCTGCCATATCTTCCCTCTGAGCACAGCTTATCAACGATGATTACTTTAGCAACTACTCACGGCTTAGCTCACAGTATTTCAAAACAAAGACAACACTTTTAAAACTCGTTTTAAAATGTCGTTTTCAAGAAACCACTTTTTTGGTGCATGCGCGGTTATGCTCTGGGTTTCCGTGATAAGTTATCGCGTTTTCTTTTTAGTCGAAGGGTATTAGGCTTGGATTTAGTGCAGCGTTTTGCTTAACATTCAAAAGATCTTTGAAAGAAGGAAGTAGGGGAGATTTTGCTATATCACCAAAGGGAACAAGGCTGAACAGCTCTGTATCTCACGAGAATTTAAATGGCATTACCTGGCCCTGTGAAGACAGGGTGGGAAAGTTTTGTCGGTCTTCTAATATTTCTTCGCACTCTACTGGTTGTTCTGAACCTGATTGCTTTTTAATGGAGATCAGACTAAGCGATATAAGGGATTTAACACTCTTCACCCGGAACATTTTCTGTGCACTATACGGTTCAGTGAGACCCAGATGCAAGCTAACATTAAATTACTCAGTGTTCAGTGATTTTCTTGCACAGACGGTGGTATATAAATCTGCAGTGTTGACTTTATGTGCAAATCTTTTGGGTAACCTAAAAACAATGTAAAATGGTTAAGTGGTACTATTTTTAAAATTTGCCCATTAAACATATGTTTAAAAGTATTTGACATCTAAATCTTGAAATACTCTCACGCCAAAGGATAAATTGGACACATCTCTGCACTGATTTCAGATATTTTTATTCAATTATCATATGCATTACTTTTGCCGAGAATATCAAGGAAACTAAAATGTGCAGTATTTCATTGCCCTGATTATTGCTTTTACCATACTTAATGTTACTTTTTAAAATATTTATTGATGTATTTTTGAATTAAAATATCTGTGGTGATTACAGTATTCTTGAAAATAACATGCCAGTAAGAAAGCTGGTGTGAATTAGCATTGCATGATACTACTTATGAGATCATTTGACAGCTCTAACGTCTATTTATATATTTTTATTACACAATGTGTTAAATCTGTGATACATATTTTTACAGTTTACTATATTCAAGTTGACTTCTTTCTCCCTCATTTTAAATGTCTTTCTGTCAATAGATTTTAACCATGTAAATTCCCTCTTTTGAGATTCAATTCATGATAGTTAGGACAGGACTTTAATTTAATGTATTATCCTGGTAAGATGACCAGCCATCTGGTTTGCCCAGGACTGTTAGGTTCTCTGGGAGCAGGACTTTCGGTTTTAAAACTGGGACTACCTGCCCCAGGAAAATCACTTTTGTTTGCTTGGGCTCAGGGATGTCCCAGGATGCAGCATTTTGTGTTAAAATGACGAACGTTCTCGGTGAACCAAGATGACTGGCCACCCTACATCCTGATTATTACTCTAGTTTTAGCTAGAGCATTTTTAGTCATGGTTCTTGGTACCGAAGTAAATCTTTTTTTTTTTTTTTTTTTTTTTTTTTTTTTGGGTACGCGGGCCTCTCACTGTTGTGGCCTCTCCCGTTGCGGAGCACAGGCTCCGGACGCGCAGGCTCAGCGGCCATGGCTCACGGGCCTAGCCGCTCCGCGGCATGTGGGATCTTCCCGGATCGGGGCACGAACCCGTGTCCCCTGCATCGGCAGGCGGACTCTCAACCACTGCGCCACCAGGGAAGCCCCCGAAGTAAATATTAAAGGTAATCTGGTGTAACCTAATACAAACTGCTCAAATAAGTTTTTACTGGAAATTGTTTTTTATATTTTTAATTTCTTCTTGATCACAAATTGTTCAAGGAAGTTATTCCTGGTATAATCACTTTGCTTTCCATGATGATAGCCGTGGAGTTATTTCAGTTTGCCTTTGGGTCTCAGGATGTGTTCCTCCCAGTGGAGTGATGCTCTGAACTTTGACAGATAACATCTCCTTCCGCTATGTCCTTAGAACTTCTGGGAAACTTGAGGTCTTTCCTTGCAGGATTTTGTGCTTCCCTGTGTCTTCAACATGTCACATTGTTCCTCTTCCACTCTGGGACCTCACCCCATGCAATTGCAATGTTTGGATAAGAACTCAATCTCTGAATTTCAGCTCAGTCTTCGTTGCTTGGTGTGGTGGCTGAGAGCAAGGATTTCAGAACTGGGTGGTGTAGCTCAAATGTTGCTCCACTCTTTGCCAGCCATGGAACCTCGGTCAAGTTACCTCACCTCTCTGTGCCTTTGTGTTACCGAACGCAAGTTCGTGTGCCCGGCACACAGTGAGGCCAAGCAAACCTAAACATCGGAGTTTGAAGCAGAGAAGGGTTTATTTCAGGGCCATGCAAGGAGATGGGTGGCCTATGCCCCCAAAACCCTGAACTCCTCGAAGGGTTTCAGCAAAGCATTTTTAAAGGCAAGGTGAGGGAGGGGCATGGTTAGCTGTTGCAGACTTCTTGGTGTGGGAATCCTTTGTTCTTGCAGCTGTTGCAATGTTCCTGTAAACCTCCAATAAGGCAAGTAT
Organism: Phocoena sinus; assembly: GCF_008692025.1. NCBI lineage: Eukaryota > Metazoa > Chordata > Mammalia > Artiodactyla > Phocoenidae > Phocoena > Phocoena sinus. Next base: position 4,627,078 of record NC_045766.1, read on the forward strand.
TATTACCTGTTCTGAAACTTTTTTTCTCTATATGAAAGGAAACATACCTTAAAAGGTCAGAGCTTTGAGAATGGGCTATCCTGTCTATATCAGGCTATAGGCAACATTCCTTTACAAAAGGTGCAGAGCCAGCATGCCTAAGCACAGGCAACAGAGCACAAAGGTTAAAGTAAAAGAAACATCTAAGATGGAGTCAGATTTGTTCTTCCCTGTTATATCCGTACTCTCAGCTGCTTAATTAGGGCAGTGATAGGATCTCTACTTCTTTGGGGATACTGTGATGATTCAAATTAATGCATCTAAAGCACTTAAATCAATCTACAACGTATAGTAAGTATTTGGTAAACATTGATATTATTCATCTTGATTTCTTTTATCTGACAGTTGTAGTGAGTTACCACTTGCCTGAGTGCCCTTACCCTCACCCCCTGATTTTACTGAATCGGTTGATTTGTAAGTTAATTTGGCAGATCATTGTTAAAACCTAAGCATCTAGAACTAAGAAAATCACCTCTTTAATTAATTCTGAACAGTGCTGGTGGACCTTACCTATACTGAGTCCTTTAATGAACCCAGCATGACTGGCCCCAGCCAGCCAGTTCACTCTCTGCTAACTGCAAGGTACCTTTCGAAGTTCTTACTTACAGCCTTCGTCTATAATAAATCATTCCTTCCAGCAATATGAGATTCCTATGACTCGACCTGCAGTATATTGGAATCCATGCGAGAATAAAGTACTTTCGACTGAAATTCACTGAATCCTCATTTTGATATAAAATGCATTTCTTAACTTTCAAGCCATATTTGAATGTCTGTTTTAATCAACTTCTCTTCATTTGCCTTTGGCCTGAATCAGCTTTGTAATTTATCTAAACATGCAAAGGGAAGAAGCATTGTCCAAATGACTCCATTTTATTCTCAGTGAAGATGAGTTTTGATGTAAAACTTTCATTTGAAAGGAGAAATCAGATGGCGTCTCTCAGTGGGATCCTTTTAAGAAATGTCCTATGCCGCTGGGTTTTGGGAAAGTGAGAGAGAGGCATGGGCATATAGACACTACCAAACGTAAAACAGATAGCTAGTGGGAAGCAGCCGCATAGCACAGGGAGATCAGCTCGGTGCTTTGTGACCACCTAGAGGGGTGGGAGAGGGAGGGTGGGAGCGAGGGAGACGCCAGAGGGAGGAGATGTGGGAACATATGTATATGTATAACTGATTCACTTTGTTATAAAGCAGAAATTAACACACCGTTGTAAAGCAATTATACTCCAATAAAGATGTTAAAAAATTGTTAATAGAAAAGGGATATGTGCATGATAATAACATTATGAGGATGTTCCCACCAGTCCTGGTCTTTGAGTTTAAAGCATGTGGTCTCTCAGTTGAGAGAGCTACTTGGTGGCACTAAGCGTAAATGAGTTGAGGTGTTTCCTGACCAGGCTCCGCTGCCACTGCTTCCTCCTGTTCTCACGTTTGTCTTATCCCTCACAATCTCTTTCTGCTACTTCTCTACCATTTAACCAGTTTAATTGAAAATTTCATGATACCATGCCCTAGACAAAGCATGGGTAGGGAGGATAAAAATAAGAAAAGCCTCAGTGAGGGGGGAAATGTTTGTAAAGAGCAGGCTGAAATATATGCTACCTTTGAGGTACAGAGAACTGTATACTTTGATTTTCTCTTTATTTCCCTCCTCCAGACTTCCCATTTTTATCTTCAGTTCTTTGCCTCTTCCCTGACCTTTACAGTGTGATCCATTGCCGCCTTCCATGTGAAGCAAACAAACAAGCCACGGTGGACTTTTGACCCTTAAAAAATACTCACTTTCTTTTCCTGATAATTATTTTGCATATGTTATTTGAGAGAATAGATGCTATTTCTAAATAGTATTTTTAAAAAAATTTTAAATGTTTTCCTTGAATTTTTTCTTTTCCAATTTGTTTTCTATTCCTTTTTCATTCTTAAAAAATAATCCACTACATAATATTGCGTTTTCTTAGGACTTATTATTTTCTTTCTAGAACCGTAGATTTCTGATAAGATCCAGGGTATGCTATCATAGTGTCCAGGCTGTTTACTTGCTCACCTTAGGAAGTTTTGATGTGTCATTTCTTTTTTATTGATTTTTGGGGGGTTGTTTTAGGTACAAAGAGCTGAGCTAATATCACAGAGTGATGTGTTATTTCTTGATAATATTAGTTTTCTCTGAAGTTCTGAGAAGCTGAGAGTAGAAAGGTCACAGAGTAACCCCAAGTTGAGAAAATTAGAATTCGGGGAGGGGCTATTTAATAAAATCAATACTGAAGTTAATAAATCAATGTGGAAATGGGAGTGCAAGATCAGCAATTCAATAATTAATGTGTGCAATGCTTGTGAGTTAAAAATAACGTTAATAATAATAGCTAACATTCTTTAGAGGGTTAATCATGTGCTAGTCTTTGTACTTTATATGGGTTATCTTATTTAGATATTACAATAACCCTCTGAGTGTTATAGTTCTAGGTACCTTATTTATAGACGAGAAACCTGGAGTACAGAGAATTTAAGTTGCCTTAATTGCAGAGCTAGTCAGTGACTGAAACCTTATTCACCCTCAGTTAGTTCTGTGTGCCAATCTGGTGCTGTTAACCAAACATAGAGTCCTTATTCTATACCTCTCTCTGCCTATCCACGTCACAGATAGGGAAACTGAGGCTACATGAGATTTCATGCATTTTGTCATGTCACAGAACAAATTAGAGCCAGGTTCCCAGACTTGCCTGTGCATTAGAACGAGCTAAGCGTTCTTTTAAGTATTCCAAGTCCAATCCACACCCTAGACTAGTTAAATCACAATTTCAGGGAGAAGGACACAGGTATTAGTAGTTTCTGGGGATGGGATTCCGATTTGCGTACAAGTATGGGAAATATTGAGTTATAGGAAATGCTCGAAAAGAACCAAACGGTACTCATTCCTAAGCCATTTTCATTATATTAGGCACCACCATTTGTTGTGGATTCCCAAAAGAATCTTTCTGCTTCAACTCTTCTTGAGTACTTAATTATGGACCTGGCATTGAAGTGAGAACTCTACTTGGCTTAACTCACTCAGTGCTCCCATAAAGTACATGAGAAAACTGAAGTTGAGAGAATTAAAGCAACATGTTTAAAGGCACAGACCTAGTTAGTGGTGGAGCTGGGATTCAAAACGCTTGACTCAGAACCCAAGGCGCTGGAATCTGGGAATAATATTGATTGCTTCTATTTTAAAGTCACTTTTCTTTGTTTCCATCCTCGAATACCTGGGAGCCTGCCTGTGCTGTGGGTTTCTGACATTTCTCTTTGCTGACCCTGCCTTCTCCTGAGGCTTTGCGGTTTAGAGCATCTGCATTTAGCCTAAGTCTGGTTGCTCCCAAGTCAAGAGTCTTAATCGTGCTAACTGCTGTGTTTAGAGCCTTATCTATATTTAGTTTCCAGCTGTTCTTGCTGATGGATCTGCTGGAGCACAGAAACTGTCTCCATCTTGAGTTCCCCGTGGGGTTCAACTCAAAAAAAAGAAAAAGAACTTCCACCATCATCCTTGAAATCTATGCATCCAGCATTGCCCCTCCTGCCGGGGTCTCCTTTCAGGGGAGACCTCGCTGGCTGTCCTCGTTTGTGATGTTCTTAATTCCCAGTCATAGCTCTGTAACTCTACACCACTTTAAGAATTCCTTATCCTCTATTGTGTGACAAATCATGGAATAGTTACATAGAATCCAGACTTTCCTAAGCACCCATGAATGAAGGTTCTTAAAGAAGAGTGCAAATTAAATATTTGTATTGCATTTTTGAAATTTTAGACATTCTGTTTGAAAATCAACAGAGTTGCTAATTTTAACTTAATTAGTGAAACGGTTATAAAATACTTATGCAGTCATTTAATTACAAATGTTATTTCCTTTTGTTCATTTTCTATCACAGCACTTAAGACATTGAAAATTCATAAAAACACATTGGGGGGGACACACAATTTTCGAGGGCAGGAGCCCGCTGTGTCCCCCTTTGCCTGGCAAAGCAATAAAGCTATTCATTTCTACTTCACCCCCCAAAAAGAAGAAAAAAACACATTGAATCAATGAGTGAATTAGGTTTACTGAATCTCGAAGTAGTAGAGAGAGAAGCAAAGCCTGCTTCGTGGGCTTGTGACTTGTACAGTCACGTGGAACTCCCTGCTCAGAAGGCAGCTTAATGCCCTGCTTTCTATCTTGAAATTCTTAATAATTTGTAAAACGGGCCTCCCATTTGCACTTTTCACCGGTTGCTACAGATTATGTATAGGAACGTAGGTTCATGTAGCTAGTCCTGAATGGAGGGTATATACCAAAGCAGAAACTTAGTCTCCAAAGTAGTTAAGCAGAACCGTAGGGGTACATACACTCCTATGTGAATATACTGGTCACACACACCTAAGAAATCTTTTGGTTATTGTAATGAGTGTAGAAATTAATACATAAATCAAAGGATTTCCTTTAGAATTAGTCTGAATAATCACATTTTGTATATCCGTACCCACATTTCTCGTGTATATAGTGGTGATTAATAAAACACACGTTCATTTAGTATCTTTACTGAATTCATAAACGCTAGAAGTTTAGCCATTACTACGTGAGGGGGGTCAGACATCTGTTTTGACATTCAAGTTGTCCTGGACATAACTGATGCCCTCTCCTGAACCTATCTGAATGAATTAAAATGAACTTTCCCATCTCTGCCCATAGAGATAAAAATATGTGAAAAATGTAACAGTAATTTAAAAAGTATATGTATTTGAGCTTAAATAAATTCTTATTCCAGAAACAAAGTACAAATGCCTTGCTCTGGAGAATTTCAGATCAGATACTGGTCCTATGTCCTAGGGCCTCCGTTTATTACCCTTCTCGTGGATAGCAGATGATAGACTGGAATAGAGGCTTCTGCATGAAGCCAGGACCCTACAGGGGTAGCTCCTCCAAAAAAAGGAATTTAAATAACTCTACCCATGAAACTGGAAGTGGCAAGGAGGTTCTCTGTCTATCCGGGCTGTAAGTGTATATGTGGGTAGAGAAGGGGGCTGAGGAAATTACACTTCCAGACCTGGGCTCTGTAGGTAGAGTCCAAATTTACACATCCTGTGTATTATGAATGTAATTTCAAAAATGAACATTTAAACTCCACCAAATTCTGTGAAAAAGCTGATCACTCTGTAAAAGCAAAGGTCAAATATCTCCGTAGGGACACGCCCACAACCCAAGGCACACAGGATACTAATGCAATCCAGACGAAGGATAAGACATGATGGACATGTGAAGAGACCACAAGGAGGGAAAGAAAGCAAACACAAGGAAGAGGAGGATTACACTTGAAAACTGGATAAAAGGGAATCCTCTCAAAGAAACTCTAAAGAATAATTTCTAAAATTATCAGAGTGATAGAGAACTAGCGGGCGTCACCAAAGAGGAAATGACAATCGCTTAGAGAATTAGAAACTAATCAGATATAATTACAAATGAAAAATATAGTAGAGATATTTAAATCTCAATAGGTACATTAATAGGCAGGTTTGATCATTTTGAAGGAGGAATTCTTTGTGTGTTGGGAGTTACTCATGAGAAAATTACCAGAAAAACTATAAAAACAAGACAGTTATAAAAAGGAAGTTAACAGAAATGGAGTTGAGAGTGATAAGACACAATCTATGTGGCGATAGACTATCCAGAGTAAATAGAGAGAATGAAAAAGAGACAATCAAGAAAAAAGAAACTAACCAATGATTTCCCAAACTTGTTTAAAGAAAGGCATATATCCTTAACAGACAATAATTATGCATAGTTCTAAATAGGGTGATTGATAGTGCAAAATATCTTAAAAGTAAAATCAAAGTGAAGAGAACATTTTAAAAGAAACAGACAGTTTACCTACAAAAAATTAGTTGAATTAATATTCAATTAAATTAATATTAATTAACTTACTCAATATTCAATTAATATTAGTTGAATTAATATTTCATTATGAAATATTATCTTCAGAATACTAATGGGAACTAAATATTGTAAAACTCTAAACCCAGCTTAATATCTTTTAATAGGAAATTTGAAATGAACACAAGATAAAATCTGAATTTTCCATTCCTAGAACTCTACTGAAACAAATATCAAAGTTGTAGTTCGGAACTACAACTTACCAGAAATCAAGTGAATAATTGAATCTGTGACAAACAAGTTAGATGCAAGGAGAAATTCAGTTCAAATATATAGGTGAACATATTAATAAATCCAAACATAGATGGTTAAACGATAGAAATATTTTAATTTGGGTAGAACAAGGCATGCTAAAATACTAGAAAGCCATAAAAGTGAAAATGGGAGGAGGCATGTTATAACTTTAGACTTTGTTTCCAAGTGTGCAACTTAACAATTAAATGTAACTACTGAAAGTACTTAAAAAGTAGTGGATTCACTACTGAAATGAATATGGAGGGAAGAGTTGACTAAATTAAAATCTATATCACAAAGGGGGAAAAGGGAAAGAAGCAATGATAACACAGAAAAAACGGTAGCGATAACCCTAAATCAATCAAAGTAAATATAAACATATTAATTTTCTAGTTATAATGCAGAAATTATTGACAAAATTAGAAGCAAAAAATAATAGAACTTTGATTTCCTTACAAGGGATATAGTGAAAATACAACAACACAGAAGAGTTGAAACAAAGCTGGAAAGAGATCTGCTAACCAAAAGACCACTGTATAGCAATACTAATATAAGACAAAACAGACTTCCGCAAAAGTGTCACCCAAAATGAAGAGTTCCTTCATCCTAGAAAAAAAAAGGAATGATTCTCTATGTCTTCATGTAATCCCAAACTGATGTACACTTTACACAGCCTAAAAAATATATATACAGCAAAAATTTACAGAAGAATGAGCTTCAATTTTATCTGGAATGTTATTTCTTAAGACAATAATACCTGTAAAATATATAACAGAATAGTAACCTGTGTTAAATCTGAGTGGCAGGTACACTGGATCTTTTATATTGCTCTTTGGACTTTAAAAGTTTGAAATATTTTCTAATAAGATTTAAAAGCTCAGTGGCTTTTGCACGTTAAAAGTTAGGAAAACTATTGTTCCAATTAAGTCATTTGAGCTAAGGCAGAGTTGTGTGTGTGTGTGTGTGTACATATATGCATATATGTATAAATTTATGAATTCAATAAACATTTATTAAATGCCTACTGTTTTTCAGCCATGAAGGCAGGTTAGAAGTTTGGCATGTAAAAATGCATGTCAGGAGGATGGGCTAGGTTATGCTGCAAAAACAACCTTAAAATCTCCAGCTTTTTCACACAAAAGGTTATTTTGAACGTACGCAAAGCCCACTGCAGGGTCACATGGCTCTCAGCCTGATACGGGTGGAAAAAGCCTCTACATGTTTTGGAACACAACCTTTTGGTCTTTGCAGAAGGGAAAATGAGAAGATGAAAAATCACAGGTTCTCACACATTCTCACCCCTGAATGTTCTCAGTCATCCTTGGCTTCCATTGATGAAAGGAATTCAGATGGCCCTGTCTGAGTTCAAATAGGCAGTGAAGTGGCAGGAAGGAAAAAAGAACTAGAAAGGTCAGTTTAGCTTAGTTTGCAAGAACACAATTCTCCTGCCATCTTGGAACTAGCAGTTAAGTATAGTGTCTAGATCCATTTCTTAATCTCATCACCGTTGACCTTTTTGACTGGATAATTCTTCGTTGTGTGGGGCAGTCTTCTGCATTGCAGAATGTTTAGAGGCATCCCCGACCTCTACTCATTAAACGCCAATGGCATCACCCAGTTATGACGAACCCAAATATCTCCAAACATTGCCCTGTTCCCTGGGCGGGGGTTCGGGGGATTGTTCCCGGCTGAGAAACACTGTTCTGAAAGAGATAGAAGAACTATTTTAGAGAGTAGGTAGCAAATCTATGAGATTTCATAATGAGAAGTAGCACGTGCTGAAACTACAAATAAGTTTATCTCCAAATTTATGTTGATCCCCCCATGACCTTTACAAAGCCCTTCTTAACAATATGAGAAACTCTCCCTTGTCTTCTTGACTTGCCCCCAAAAGGGTGGCAATCCTATGCTCCTGTAGAATGGCCATTGTTTCCCATGTCAGTGGAAAAGATCCATTTTTGACAGGTACGTGGGGCACGTCAATCAAGGTGCCAGCCAGAAAAATGCAGGCTTGGGATGTTTCCTAGAACCCTGGCATAGGTTCAAACATCAAAAGCACAAGAGTGGATTGCAAGCAGGTCTTCATAGGGAAGCCAGGAGATAGAGATCAATTTCCAGAGGTAATGCTGAGAGGACGGTGAAAACAGGAGAAAGACCAAGAACCAGGAGCCAGATGTTTTCTGCAGTTAAGCACTTGTCTCCAGAAACACACAAGAAGTGTGGATGTTCACTCCTGTTCACTCCTGGATGAGTGTTCACAGCTCAGATTTTCAGGCTGAGAGATATAAGTACGAGGGTGCCTGCCTGGATGAACGGACAGGAATGGTACCGAGAGTCACCAAAAACAAAGTTGATAAACCAAAGGATTGGAAATGAATTCCAGCGAGCAGTGGGCTAAGAGGGTGGAGACAAAGTTCTCCAGCATGACAGCTACAGAAAGAGAAAGGAAATTATCAGGCGGAAGTTGAGACAAGCCTGGATATTTTCTTTCAAGCTGCCTTAGGTGTCAGTTTCATGAAAGTTTGTATCTTTGCATGATGCCTTATGGAGCGTAGGGGAATAAAAAAAATATAGTGCAATCTATGTGTTTGCAATCTATTTAGCTATTACCAATATTTATATGCTAATTTGTGGTATAATAAATTGATGAAATGGTCCTATAGAGTGGATCCACTGGCACGTTGTGTAATGCTTGACACTAAAGCTATTTGCTTTGAATTAGATCCTGTAATTGGCAAGGAAGTAATTCTTTAGCATCTTTCTCTATGAATTATTTGCTTAGGTAAGTAGCAGATAGACCCATCCTATGGTCACAGGTATGTTTAATGTTTAAAAAAGGAGTGGTATATGCTTATTATAAACAATTCAAACAATAAAGACATATATAAAAACCGAGCGTTCTCTCTTCTTCTGCCTCTAATTTAGTCCCGGAACCTTTGTAAGAGCCACTTTAAACTGTAAACACTTTTCAGATTATTTTGCAGTCTTACAGTTTTCTTTTTACTTTGTGTAAAGTCTGTTTCCAAAGAGTTACTTTTGTCAACCATTTATTCATTTATATTTTTATTGCACTCTGCATTTCTGTTTTGTGACTATTTACATCGAAATTCCATTATTAGCCAATATATTACGTTAATCACTATTCTTAGCAGCTTTGTCTACTCATTATTATTTCTTGTATACCTGTCTTCATTTTCCCCCTTCAATTCATTTTTCCATTTGCATACACCTATCATATTTCTTTTGGATAATAATTTTCTGAGTATTCATATATATATATATATATTTTTTTTCTATTTTGAATATTTTGGGAGGGTGGATGTACATTTCAGGTTCAAAACAGTCTTAGCACATTTTACATATTGCTATACTGGTCCTTTATATTTTGTTTTGGTTTTGTTTTATTAGCATTTCTTGTTACAAGTGAGTTTGGTTCATATTTCTTCCTAGGTATGCTATTCCTTCCCTCTGGCAGCTTGTAGGATTGTTTTGTTTATCTTGGAGACTGCACTGTCCAGGAGTGAGGGATGTGAGGATGCATTGATAGCTTTGTATTCTGTGTTCCGGAAGAAACTCTTTCCTTCCTTTAAACTTCTAGTGCACTGAGTTAATCTGTTGCCAATGGTAATTCTATATTTCTATTGAGTTTTCTTTCTTTCTTTCTCCCCCCTCATCCCCGTTTTAAATTTCAGCAGCCATGCTTTTAATATCTGAGAAAGGTAAATTGGGTTTTGGTTTTTAAATAACAGACCTATTTTAGAGCTGTAAAAGCATCTTGAAACCCTTTGAAGATACAAATTGTACATTTATTTTCTCCAAGATTTCTTCTCATTCCTGATTTAGCCCTGTTCTCAGGGTTACTCCCTGGTTTTGTAGTCTTTCCTGCCAATTATTTCCCTCAAGCAGTTGATGATTTGGGCAGTTTGCTTAGATATGTAAATAAGCGTTGTGATTGACCAAAGCTATTGATGGAGGGTTTAACTCAGTTACAAGAAAATCTGTGTGGTTAATTAGAGGATACTGCTGGGAACCTGAGTCCAGTTGTCTTATGTTTCTGTGACTGTGGAACTCTTGTGTTCTAAGAATGGGGTCTCCTCTGCCAGCCTGAGGTCCAGATGCTCCTTGGGGTCTGACCCAGCTTCATCCTCCAGCCCATCATCCACTGTGGATCTCCTGAGGGACTGCCCACTTTATTTAGCAAGATGTACTTAAAACTTTGGCCTGGCTGGATCTTCTCAGCCAATCAGCTCCTTTAATTGTTTTCTACCTGTCAACACATAGGTTGATTTTGCTTCCAACCCTGCTACCTGAGCTATTGGAGCTGTGTGAAAGCTCTACCGGGAAAATTCACTTTTTTGAGTTCTTTTTGGGAGGCCCCAACACAAACAGCCAACACATTAAGTGTTCCCACATCAACAGTAAATGCAAATATCTTAATAGTACAAAACAATTAAAATATTAATTAAAAAATTATTTGGCTTAAAGTAACTAACTTAGTACTGTTGCCTCTGGTGTCTCAGTAATCACCATACTTGGGAATTCTTGCAAGGTAAGAATATCTAACTTCATTAACAAATGTAGAAGAATTTTTATATACGCTGTGTATAACAAGACAGTTATTAAAATTTTAAGTTCAAAGACATTTAAGCAAGTATGTTTTTTTTCATTTAAGTTTTGTACTTTTTGTATTTTGAAGCCAATATATGTTTTCAAAAGTCAAACAAATTTGTACATCTTAAACACTAATCCTCTTTTTAACCTGTGTGGATTGCACATTTCTTAGCTCTTCTGGGTTTTACCTTCTGTTTGCGCTTACCTACTTTAAATCTTCCATAAATTCCTCAAATTTGTGTTCTGCTAATCCTCCTCCTCTGCTCTCCTGTGCTAATATTGGTTTCTTTTTAATTTTCCATATTTTTTCTATTATTCTCATGGGATTTGGGGAGATAGAAAAAAACCTAAATACCATTGTTGAGTCAACAGTCTATGACTAGGAGCCGGTAGGACACTAACCCTTAAGATGTCAAGGAGGAGGTGGGTCTTATACCCTTTCAAGAACCTAGTGTTGAAAAAAGGTGCTTCTTCTCCCCAGAAAAAAAAACAAATGGTGCTAATAATTTCGGAAGGGTAGTAAGGTGTCTGGATCTCAAGTTAAGAGTCCTTGTTGCAGAAAATTAATATCAATACAATTCCCTGTTTGATAATATCATGTACACGTACTGATTATTTTATGTGTATCTTGAACTACAATATTTGAAAGAAATAAAAGAAGAAAGGAAGAGAGGGAGGAAGAAGAAAGCTGCTACTTTTTCGAGTCCTTTTTGAAATGTTTTGTTTGTGCTACAAAATACAAGGTGTTTTGTCCTAGCATAATCACAGTCTTGGAGACTTGAATTTCAGCTCTGTAACTTAGCAAAGGTGTGATCTTAAGTAAATTACTGTGTCACTGTATGTCTCAGTAACTCCCTCCTTAAAATACAATCATAATCATTTTCCACCTTCTACAAAGGATTGTTATAAGTATTAAATGATTGTTTTCTATTTTTATTATTATTTATTTTATTTACTTATTTTTGGCTGCGTTGGGTCTTCGTTGCTGTGCGCGGGCTTTCTCTAGTTGCAGCGAGCGGGGGCTACTGTTCTTTGTGGTGCGTGGGCTTTTCACTGCAGTGGCTTCTCGTTGCAGAGCACGGGCTCCAGGCGCCTGGGCTTCAGGAGTTGTGGCTTGCAGCCTCAGTAGTTGTGGCTCACAGGCTCTGGAGTGCAGGCTCAGTAGTTATGGCTCACGGGCTTAGTTGCTCTGCGGCATGTGGGATCTTCCCGGACCAGGGCTCAAACCTGTGTCACCTGCATTGGCAGGCAGATTCTTGACCACTGTGCCACCAGGGAAGCCCCTGTTTTCTAAACTATAGATTTTATTATTACATCATTAGATGTTTACAACCATTCTTATTAATACAACCACTAAGTTACTATTATTTAGATTCCAAAAATTTCCTCTGATCATCCAGGAGTTTATTTTATGCATCAAAATGTTAAAGTTTCTACGAAATACCAAACTAGCATTTTGTGAATTGCATCCCCTGATAGTAAGAGTTGTTTTCTTGTTGTCTTGAGCTGAGTCTGTCAGGCTCATCGGGGTGAAGAAATGCTGTCAGGTTGGTAACAACCCAGTATTGGGTTTGTTCTTGGGCGGTTTGCTTCTATATTAATGATGGCTATATTGGGAGACAGTCAAACTCTGATGCAGTATAGACAGCAGTGTTTTTTTCTAAGAATGAGTATACCGTTCTTCAATATTTCAGATGCTTTAAAATAGCCATCTACCCACACTTTGTACTTATTTCCATAAAAAGCTTTCTTATTAGGGACTTCTTTGCTTAAATATACTTACTTTAGAAATAATAAATGGTGGAATTTACTCATTAATTACTGCAGTCTTATGCAAAAATAAATCAAGCTCTAAGTAATTATTTATTATGCTTCTGGGAACAATTTAGGGAAGATTCATTAACAAAACTTGTAGAAAGCCATGTATCATGTCTTCAATGAGTTATATTACTAGTGAAACGTTTTCAATATTCTGTCCAGGATTCTACCATGTACATGTAGTTCTAAATAGATAATATTTTCACGGGGGGGGGGGTGAGTGGTAGGGGGACAGGAGAAAGGAAGGAATAAAAAAAATCAGACAAGATTTATTGAAATAGCTCTCCTTACATTAGTTTCCCTGTTCCAAATATAAACAACATCTGCCCAAATAATTATTCTTACAGAAGCACAGAAATTGTTCAATCCTTATGAGGAGATAGTGATGCACCTGGAAAAGTGTTCTGCCTGTACGGTGAGGTAAATTTGTGGAATCCAGTTTGTTCCCCAAATATTTTTGTAGTATTGGGTCCTTGGGAGCCTCGTGTCCAGCTAGAGCCCATCAGAGAGTCTTAGATTGTGGATTTCTAGGCTTGATATGTAGTTATCCCAACTACATCATATTGGGCTCCCAGTCTCTAGACTGGCAAAAATGCAGGTCTAAGCTTGAACAGAGCAAACTCCATAGATGTCTTTCTCCAACCCCACTTCAGCCAACTCAAGAACAGGTTTAGAAGTGAACTGGTATTTGGAGTAAATAGTTGCCCCTGGTGCTAATGCTTCTTTTCTTGCGGAGGCAGAGAAAATTATGTTGGCAAAGTATGTGTACGGGACTCTTGTGAATTTTGCCCTGCCCCAAAGTTAGTTTTCTAAATATTCTGAGTCTCATGACATAGGCGGATTGTATGTTTATGACAACAGCAGTTTATTAATTAATTTATTTGTTTCTGCTGTGTTGGGTCTTCGTTTCTGTGCGTGGGCTTTCTCTAGTTGTGGTAAGCGGGGGCCACTCTTCATCGCGGTGCGCGGGCCTCTCACTATCGCGGCCTCTCTTGTTGCGCAGCACAGACTCCAGACGCGCAGGCTCAGTAGTTGTGGCTCACGGGCCTAACTGCTCCGCGGCATGTGGGATCCTCCCAGACCAGGGCTCGAACCCATCACCCCTGCATTAGCAGGCAGATTCTCAACCACTGCGCCACCAGGGAAGCCCAGACAACAGCAGTTAAAATGGCTCCTCTTCATCATTTTTCCCCACCGTGTTTTTTCATACACGCTGGTTTTTAAAGCTAATAAATATTCTCATATTTTATTAATTGTAATGTTCTAATCTTGAAATCTCTTAGAGATTTTTTTTTTTTTTTTTTTTTTTTGCAGTAGGCCGCTAAGGGCAAATACAATCAGGAAGATGATTAGACTAATTGTAGGTCTTTGATACCAAGTCAGAAGGGAATTTATCCCTCCATTCTCCCCCTTTTTCCTTGATTCTCTTTTATCTCCAGTCTACTGTTTCTATTCCTACTGTTATTTCTACTTATATCCTGTTCCTTTATCATTTCTTTTTTATTTTGCTTGTTTTGTAATATTTTGATTACACTATTTACAAAACTATATATTCAACATAATAAAAATCTATATATCCATAAGCAAACAAGACGTAAAACACAATGCAACCATTTGCAGCAACATGGATGGGCCTAGAGGTTATCATACTAAGTGAAGTAAGTCAGGCGGAGAAAGACAACTGTCATATGATATCACTTTTTTGTGGAACCTGAAAAAGATGATACAAATGAATTTATTTACAAAACAGAAACAGACTTACAGACATAGAAAACAAGCTTATGGTTACCAAAGGGGAAAGGGGGGGCAGGGATAAATTAGGAGTTTGGGATTAATAGATACACACTGCTATATGTAAAATACATAAACAACAAGGACCTACTATAGAGCACAGGGAACTATATTCAATATCTTGTCATAACCTATAAGGAAAAAGAATCTGAAAAAATATGTGTGTAACTGAATCACTTTGCTGTACATCTGAAACCAACACAACATTGTAAATCAACTGTACTTCAATTTAAAAAAAGAAAAACATGACCATGCAGCTGATGGCCCCTCAGTAGCATTTGAAAATCCCCTGACTCTTCTTCAGCCAGAAGGAACTGCTTTCCAAATTTTGGCATTTAAAAATCCCATGTTGCAGTATTTCATTTTATATCTAAAGTTTATACTAATTGTATATTTGACATCACCTTCTGCAACTTATTTTCTCATTGAAATTATTTTTTAAAGATTCATTTATATTGTATAATTTTTCATAGTATGTATATACTACAATGTATTTGTTCATTCTCTGGTTGAGGGATACGGATAGTTATAATTTTTCCTATCTAGACTTTACTGGAATCAACATTTCCCTATATATTTTAACACACCGTACACCTAATAATAGGATTTCTGGGGATTGCTTGGCTTAGAGTACGCTGGTTTTTACTTTTATTTATTTCTTTTGTTTGTTTGTTTTTTTTTCAATTTTTATCTTATAGTTGATTAACACTGTTGCATTAGTTTCAGGGGTACAGCAAACTGACTCAGTTATACATCTCCATATATCCATTCTATTTCAGATTCTTTTCTCATTTCGGTTATTACAGAATATTGAGCAAAGTTCCCTCTGCTACACAGTGGGTTTTTAAATAGATATTACAAAGTGTTCTCCAAAGTGGTGTCACCAAGTTGCCCTCCTACTCTCAGTGTATGAGAATTCGATTCCTTCACATCTTTCCTAATATTGGGATTTGTACAACCTTGTAATATTTTGATTTCTGTACTTCCTGTTGTTTCTTATTTCCTACCTTCCAACTTTTTAAAAGGTATTGTGGTTTTAATTCTGCTCTCCTAGGTTAGGCCTCTCTCTCAATTTTCAGACTTCCTTCTTTGCTAATATAAGAATTTAAATTTACAGTTTTTATCATGTACACTGATTTAACTAATCATTACTTGTCTTGATTTGCAGTAATTTTATAATTATTTGGGTTTAAGCATTTCTTGATTTTAATTCTTGTTACTCGAAGGGTGTATAGAAATTTCCACACACCTTTTAGCTGTTTTTGTTGCATTTGTAGTTGTGTGGAACCTAGAAAAGGGCTTTCCAGCTTGATTGCATTTTGGTTGGAAAAACAAAGTCTGTATGAAAGTGATTCTATCTGTTGAGCTTTGCTTTATGTTCTAGAAAGTATTTTCCCCAAAACCCAGACTGTAAAAGCAAGTTTCCTTGTCCTCTGCCTTTGCGTCCAAGTAGATATTTTTCCAGTCTACCTTATTTTGAAAGCCTAGCATTCTGAAGACCTGAATTTTATGAGGAGTCTTAGTTCCAATGCCCACCTAAATAAAGGTAATTTTTGAAAAATAAATAATGATACACCAACTAAATATCCATTAAACAAACAAAATGGAACCCTACTTCTCACCAAACACCAGACTGAACTCCAAATTCATCAAAGATTCAACTGTAGGGAGATGAACTATACAAAGAAGACTAGAAGAAAAGATGTCTCAGTTTCTTTATAATCTGGATGTGGGAAAGCCTAAACAAGACACAAAATTCAGATGTAATAAAGAAAAGATTGATAAATTTGACCCTATAAAAATATTAAAAGAAACCTTTTGTATGCACAAAAAGAAAACTCTATAAACTAAAAATAACATAAATGCCAAACTGGGAGAAAATGCCATATATCTATTATATATACATCACATGGCAACTTATATATGATATTTTCATCTGATAAAGGATGAATATCCCCAATATGTAAATTCCTAAAAAACCAGAAAAATTACTGAAAACCGAATAGAAAAGTAGACAAAATATCTGGGCAGTTCAGATTAAACATATACAAATGGGCCTTACACAAATGGTGCTTATTAAATTTTCCTCATAAATTTAAAATGTAAACTAAAACTGCACTGAACTCTTATTTCTCACCTATCAGATTGACAAGACTTCTAAAGCTAGAAAGTACACTCCACTGATGAAAGTGTGAAGAATTTCTACTCCCATACGTTTCTGATAGTCATACACAACCCCTCTAGGGGAGAATCTGCAAGATTTATCAAAACTGCAGAAGCACACTTCCCATTGAACCTGCAGTGGATGCCATTTATTGCTATATACACTGAGGATAAACCTCCACACATACCAAACAACTCATACACAAGGTGATTCATGCAGAATTATTTGTAATAACAGAATTTTGGAAACAACCTAAATAAAAATCCATAAAAGCCTGATTTGAATCAACTGTAGTAGACTTACACAAAAGACTGTTATTAATCAAATGTTTAAAAATGAAGTCGATCCCTATGAACATTTATGGAGTGATTTCCAGAATATATTGATTAGTAAAAAAAAGTCAAGATGTGGTAGAATGTTGCTAGTTTTACATAAAGAAGCGTGAGAATGACGAGCAGGTACGTGAGGACAATGGTTGTTAATAGGAGTGTGTGAAAATAGGACAGAAGGGGTGGGGATGAGATGGAAACTACTCCGGGTGTACCTTTTGATTCAGTGTTTTTCTTAAACAATCTACCTTTTCAAAACATTGTTAGTAAATGAGGATTTTAAAAGAACTAAAATTGAGTCTCTTTGTCTAATTGACACATGAACAACTTCCCATTTCACCTGTACCCAAGGTCTAGATGTCTTCCTTGTGGGACTATTAAAACCCAATCCACTGTTTCCACCATCTGTGTGTCAATTTCTACTTACTGCTCTTTTGTTTTTTTTTTTTTTTTGCGGTACGTGGGCCTCTCACTGTTGTGGCCTCTCCTGTTGCGGAGCACAGGCTCTGGACACGCAGGCTCAGCGGCCATGGCTCACGGGCGCAGCCGCTCTGCGGCATGTGGGATCTTCCCAGACCGGGGCACGAACCTGTGTCCCTTGCATCGGCAGGCGGACTCTCAACAACTGCGTCACCAGGGAAGCCCAACTTACTGCCTTTTTTCCCTTGATTTTTCTTGGTGTTTTTGGTATTATTAACTTAAACTTACCTGTTTCAAAGGATGTTTATTATATTTTATCCAATGTTTTTGTTTTTGCAAAAGAGAAGTTTTTCAGCAAATCATTTTGCTGTATTGCCAAATATAAAAGGCATTCTTTCTTGATGTCTCATATTTTCCTCTTCTTTCCCTTCTGTCCCACTTCTCTCATCATTCTATAAGTATCTTTTTTTTTTTTTTTTTTTTTTTTTTTTGCGGTACGGCCTCTCACTGTTGTGGCCTCTCCCGTTGCGGAGCACAGGCTCCGGACGCGCAGGCTCAGCGGCCATGGCTCATGGGCCCAGCTGCTCCACGGCATGTGGGATCTTCCCAGACCGGGGCACGAACCCGCGTTCCCTGCATCAGCAGGCGGACTCTCAACCACTGCGCCACCAGGGAAGCCCTATAAGTATCTTTTAAATCTTATTGACATTTTATTTCTCATTTTCCATCTGTGATTCAGCTTCCTTTCTCTCATGTCTATCCCTATTCAGCATTTGTTACTATAGCCAAAAAGATTATCTGGTCATTTTTATATAATCATGAAAGATCATATAAAAAATCACCTCTGAAAATACCTGTATTTTCGTAGAGTTCTACATTTGAGATAGTGTGTCATAGCATTTCATTAAGTAAAAAACATAGAAACACAGCCTTGATTATCTTGTGGCTATGAAGCACCCAAGCCATTTGCAATTGACTTTTTGAAATGGGTTATTAATAAGGTTGCAGTTTTTCTTCTCACAGAAGCACTGCTTAGTTCCTTTCCCTCCTCTTCTCAAAGAGTTAAACTAAACATAATTTTTTCTAAATTGTGTTCATTTTGCCTCTTTTTTTTTTTTTGTTTTTAAATGTATCTGAAGATTTAAGAATGATCTGAGCCCAGACCACCCTCTGGAATTAGAAACAGAAGGGTGTGTCTCTTGGGCTGTATTAAATACATAAAAGTGCTCTTCGTTTCCTTTACATTTCCAGTCAGAGCTCAAAGAGGCACATTCAAGAGGGGAAAGAAAGCTTGGAAAACTTATAGATCCCCCCAGAATGGCTTTTTGTGTATTTCCATTTCTGCTTTTAAATACTATAAGGCTCATTCCCATTTCTACCAATGTCTGTTGGAACAAAGGCATGGGCATTTTCAGTAAAACAGTAGCACTTTGATATTTCACATTTAGTGTTCTAAAGATTGTCTAATGGCTCCTTCCTTATTTTAGATTTTCAGAGGGGCTTATAGTGGACCATTCCTTTAAGCGGTTGGAGGTGGGGTGGGATGGAGGGGAAGAATGTTGAATGTTGAATTGCAAATGCTGAAGCACACATTTTAGGCAAATAATGTATCGTTTTCAAAGCTTAAGCAATTAGTTTAATGAGTGGACTCTCACTAACACACATTTACTTCCCAGGTGTGTTTTTAGTTCGTTAATATAAATATATATAATATATTGTAACTGTCCCTGCAGAAGAAACAGTATGAAAAGGAAAGAGAATAAAGAGAGAGAATGTGACTCTGGCAGGCAAAAGGAAAAAGGAAGAATAGGCAGGGACTTCCCTGATGGTGCAGTGGTTAAGAATCCGCCTGCCAATGCAGGGGACATGGGTTCGAGCCCTCGTCCGGGAAGATCCCACATGCCGCAGAGCAATTAAGCCCGCGCGCCACAACTGCTGAGCCTGCGCTCTATAGCCTGCGAGCCACAACTACTGAGCCCACATGCCACAACTACTGAGCCTGCGCACCTAGAGCCCGTGCTCCGCAACAAGAGTAGCCACCGCAATGAGAAGCCCGCGCGCCACAAGGAAGAGTAGCCCCTGCTCACTGCAACTAGAGAAAGCCCACACACTGCAACAGAGACCCAACACAGCCAAAAATAAATAAAATAAAATAAATTGATAAAAAAAAGATAAAAACGTGAAAGGAAAATAATATAATGTCTTTGGCAACATGTAAAATCTAAAGCATCACGACAAAATAATACTAACTTCTTTGCACTGCTACTAGACCCTAAAGACCAATGAAGAATGTCTGATCTACTAAATATCTTAGCTATTTCATTTCCAAACTTGACGTTCAGTTAGTTCCCATATGTACAGGCATGTTTCCTGTGTTTGAGTTATTTCTTACAGTTTTACTGAGATATAATTGGCACACAGAACTGTTTAAGATGTATAGCATAATGACTTGACTTACTATATTGTGAAGAGATTACCACCATAAGTTTAGTGAACGTGTGTCATCTTATATAGGTACAAAAAAAATTAAAAAACTGTTTTCTCTTGTGATGGTGTGTTTGCATTTCTTAGTTTGTCTCTTAGCTTTTCTGTCTTTCAAGTGATCAGAATTCTGTTTACTTGAAGTCCCAGTGATACCAACCAGGGTTCTTGGCTTTCACCAATCAATAGAAATTGCTAGAGGCCAGACAAGAAATTTAGGCAAAGCTTTACTGGGGCCCCTGCTGCGGCAGGGTGGAGCGAGAACAAACAGGTTTCCTTGCTCCTTTGCGCCCAGAGAGGGGGTGAGCTGGTTCCTTATATGGAGTGAGGGGAGGGGTGGGGTGTGGCCAGGGGTGGGGCCAGAGGTGTGGCTTAGGTGGTCTGCCCACCCCTTAGGTGGTGCTGAGTGCAGGGGGCATGCGCAGTGCCCTGCTTTTGCTCCCAACACCCTGCTTTTGCTCCCAGTTCTTCAGAAGTGGCAGTTGGGGTTTTTGGTCTTTTCATATCTTTTCGTGTATAATTCTCCCTGAGCATGCACGCAGTTACTTTTAGTCCCTTACAGTTTCTTTGTATTTTGTTTCTCGAGGAGATGTTTGTCCGGGTGCAGGACCTGCAGCAAAGGGTCCCAGGTCCCAGCCTGTCTCACCAGTAGGATAATTTAATTTGCTCTACCTTTTAAGAAAATGGGCAAGTTGCATTTTAAAGTAGAAACATG
Organism: Phocoena sinus; assembly: GCF_008692025.1. Taxonomy (NCBI): domain Eukaryota; kingdom Metazoa; phylum Chordata; class Mammalia; order Artiodactyla; family Phocoenidae; genus Phocoena; species Phocoena sinus. Next base: position 4,647,619 of record NC_045766.1, read on the forward strand.
TTAGTAGGACTTCTTGACGTGAGGTCTTTGGATAGACTCCAGTAGTCTCTTTGCTCATGTTGTTGCTGTTGTTTGGTGTGTACGTGGGTGTGAGTGTGGGTGTGTGTAATAAGAAATTTTAAAGAAATCACATCCTTATTTTTAGTGCCTCTAAGGGAAATACAGCATTTCTTCCAATTATGGGTATAGATGACAAACCATAGTATTATTTGGGAATTCCTGTGACTTTGTCACCAATAAACATAAGAGAAATTTGTTGTTACCGATATCTTGATGTATTCTTTCTACTTATCACCGCCTTGAAATAATGATCATTATTAGACCTTCTAAGACATCTGTTACTTAATGTGGTAATAAGCAAGAACATATATGACCATATCACATTTCTAAAGTTTTGATTACTGATATTTACATGTAGTTTCTTTGCTTTGTAATTATTTGTATTTTAATATTTTATCTTAGGTATTTAAAACCATCATTATTAGAAGTGCCTAAAGGGCCCATTGCATGTACTCACACACACACACGCACACACACACGCACACACACACTCTGAAGAGTTCTTGCATTAATTTATACAATTATATTAAAGCAGAAATTGTCTTTTGCAGTGCATGCTCCTTGAGAGAGAATAATACAGAATTCGTTCCCTGGGTTCCTTGGGTTTGGGTTTCTAAAAGGCCTTGCGAGACCTCCTAAGTCCAATCTGCTGTTAACAAACATTCTCATTTTGAGTTTTATTCTAGCAATGCAGCCATACCCATCAGTCAGGCTCCCTGAGATGCAGCATTTCTCTTGCAGTTTTGTTGTTTTTATCTGTAAGGAGCCAAGGGCATTCCACTGCATTAAAGTACCACATAGAAAAAATACCTTCTAAAAAATATTTTCACTGACAAACAATTTCTATGAAATTAGCTTGGAATCTTCCCTATTGTTGCTTCCATCTGAAAGGACACCTAAGGCAAAACAAAGTTGTTTTTTCTTCTTCCTGCCATGTCTGACATTAACATGGACAAGTTTTAATACAGTCTAAGCACACAAAATGAGACTATTTAATATTGCTGGTTGATTTCAATACTTTGTGTCTGTTATCAATATCCTTGAGCCTGCTGTCTTCTATCAACATTCCCATCAAATTCTTTAACTTCATTGTATTATTAGAAGGCAGTAGCACAGTCTATGGAGTCAGCCTGACTAGTATTCAAATATGATTCTACCATTACTTTTGACCTGGAGCCTAACGAATATCTCTTACGCAGTGTTCTTGTTTATTAAATGAAAATTATAGCAGCTATATCACATAACTCTTTAAGGAGTCAATGAACTTATGTACACACATGTGTATACATATGTATATATACGCACGTGTGTGTGTGTGTAATGTCTTGGAAAGATCCTGGCATAGAGTAAGTGTACACAGTGAGTGCAAGAAAAAGACTAGACATTACAATATTACGATTTCTAAATCCTTGACTCCAACCTAGTTCTCCCTCAGGAACTAGAATTCTGCATTTCCAGCCACCCACTGAACAGAAGAATGAGAAAGTCTTCATGGCACTCAAACAAAATAAGCCTAACACTGAACTATCTTTCTCTCAAAAGCTCTCCTACTTCCCCATTTATGATAAGGGCATGAGCATTTTGACAAGGTTTTCAGACTTAAAAGTTGGGAATAATCTCCATTTATCAATCAGGTATCTAATCAGTTGGTGAATGCTGTTGCTGTAAAACAGTATGTAGGTCTCTATGTATGTAGCGACCTAACAAACCCCAAGGCTCACCAGCCAGAGATTACCCGGAACACAAGTCCAGTCAGAGTTGGGTTGATTTAACTTGGAAAACTGCACTGCAGGAAGATATCTTGGGAGTCTCAGTAAAAGGGTGTGTGGAGGGGCTTTCATAGGTTTGGGATTGTGTTGCATGGTTCTTAGGAGGATCTGGGAATGCAGCCCCTGACTTCAGATTGGGTACTGTCAATGCATGGGGCAGCTTGTCTGTTGGGTATCTAACTATTGGGTGACTTCATGGAGGAGACAAGATGCATGAGACAGAGCTATATTCGGCATTGGTACAAAGCAGAAATTACCCAAAAAGGAGGTGTTGTTAGTCATTCTGCAGCTGTGATATGACCTTGGGAGAAACACTGAAACATTTTGTACATGGCCTTATCAATGTCCCATTGGAAACATTGTTCTTGTTTTGATAGGAACTTCACATTCTGATTACCAGCAAGGCCAATTTTTATTTTCTCACAGTACGGTTCTTTTAGAATGGGGTAATGCCACTACACGTCTTTATTCAGTTTTTAAAGTGTTCCATAGCACCTAATCAAGAACATTATTGCTTAATGATGAGTAAACCCATGATTTAGTCAATCAGCGAAAAATTGACTGAAATCCAGAGTCAACATGTTTTTATGGGAAGTTCTAATTAAATTTGTTTATGAGACTTTTCACTATCTGTTGGGTCTTAAAGATCCAGCAAACCATAAGAGCATGTGTTCTCCAGTAGCTCATAATCTGGAAGAGACAAAAGAGAAGTGAACAGTAATTCCACTCTGATGAATAAATGAGGACATAATGGCATGTGCAGAAGCAAGCTTTTTTTAGACAAGTTGGAGAAAACTTCCAAATATTGTAAAAATTAAATTGGGACTTGGAGTTTTATAAAATTCTGTTCAGGGAAAAGCAAAGGTTGAATGCAAAGAGAAGGCTGAGGGATAGAGATCGATATGAATGTTAAAGTATCATCCATATGTTTGGTTTTCAGTAAGTGATACTTTTCTCCCAAAGCACCCCAGTGGAAATTAAAATGCAAATTAAATCAATAAGGGACTTTTGAAAAATCTGGAACATTGATAAGAAACTTTTAAAAAGTATATATTGGTAACATTCAGGATTGGCAAGGATGAAATTGAAATGAGCAAGTTCAGAAATTGCAGAAGGGAGAACAAATCACTATAACATTCCTGGTGGGTGATTCAGCAATTTGCATGAGAGATTTTAGAAACATTCAAATCCTTCGGACTCCTGACTCTACTTCTTGGCGTTTATACAAAGAAACTAATCAACCATGTATACAAAGGCTCATACATGAAGATTTTTATTGCAAGTCATTTACAGTAACTAAGAGACTAGAAACAATCTAAACATTTGTCTGGACAAAAAAGGGTAAATACATTATGGTACAGCCACGCACTAGGACACTTTGCAGTCATGAAAACATGTTTGTGAAGAACATTTAATGACACAGGCAACATGCTCATAATATCATAAGGACTTCAGGAGAGTATAAGAACATGCACTTTAGCCTCAGAGAGACCTAAGTGCTTGGCATGTCTTTGCTAACTATCCATATAGCCTGTGAAAAGTTACTTAAGTTATGTGAGCTTCAGCCTCTTCATCTGTAAAGTGGGTGAAATAATAGTACTCACTCCATTGTTGCTGTGAGGGTGGATTGGAATGACATTTAAGGAGTTTAGTGCCTGACACCATTGTAAGGGCTGGATAAAAGACATGATGGCTGATGATGCTATACTTTCAAGTTGCTCTTTTTCTTCTGTCTCATGGAAACGGTTATACTGCCTCTTACTGCTGTCAGCTGTTATTTGTGTGTCTTCTATCACGTTTAAAATGAACTTGTTTGGTAATAGCCTAGCGTATCCTTATATTCTGTGTGCAGAGCAAATACTAAAGGCTTCAGACGCCCACAGCTATTAGATACCTTCTAGAGGATTTTCTGATCTGTGACTTTTTCTGGATTATCTACCTTCTGTAAAAGTCGGTATTAGGTTAACCAGTAGGCAATATTTATAGCACTGCTGGGTTGGGGTGGAGGTAAAAATAATAGCAAATAACCTATGTAATTCTGAGTGCCAGGCATTATACTTATACACAGGCTAACTCATTTAATTCTCATAGCATCTACGTGAGACAGGACTGTTACTATTCTCATTCCACGATGAGCATACCAGAGAGATGAGATCATTTGCCCAATATCACACAGATAATTAGTGGAGAAGCTAGAATTCAAGTCCATGTGGTCTGGCCCTGGAATCCATAATTCATTAACACACTAAACTAGCTTCTAGGGAAACTGGACTGTAAAATCCATTAAGGCAGACACTATAGCAGACACACGTACTACTAAACCTCCACGTCCTACCACTGTGATTGATACAAAGTCACAACTCAGTACATCTTGCTCAAAACTTAACTGACTGGCCAAAATGAAGAGGGTGGACATTGCACGATCCAAATTCAGTCTGTAGTCATTCCAAAGCTGCCCATTACCTTCTGGACTCTCAGGTCAAGTACCTATATGGAAGCAACACCATAATACAGTCTCTCATTGTAACAGCTGTCATGCTAGAGCATCCCTGTTTGTGGTGGGAACATTATTTACCAGCAGTGTGGCCAATCATTTCTAAATCTTGGAAACAATTCACCTAAAAGAATAAGATGACTTGCAAGTTATTTTTCTTGTTTTCTCTGTATAAATAGTACAGTTTTATCTCCCCTTGCTCCAAATGTTTGCTAACAAAACAAATGTGGTTTTTGTCTCACTTCATAGAAAATTCACAGCTTTGTGATGGCATGTGGCTACAGATCTCAAAGCTGAGAGCATGATTTTGGCTCTCGTTTCCTGTTTGCCTGGCTGAGTAATTTATTACAACTACAATTTTAAAATTCCTTAGAAGCACGAAACATTCGTTGCCAGGAGTACAACTGCTTTCCATCCAAAATGCCAGCGTTTCAGTGTGTCTTGCAACATTTTAATTACTTTGCTTATGGAACAAAATACATGCATAAAATACTGAAGGCAAAGGAAAAGTCTCCCTCACCATAATTACATTTTGCAAAGGCTTACTTACATTTTCATAATTATTCCAGTGTTTTTGTACAGGGAATTTTACATGTTAAATGGAAAATTATACCTCCATAAAAGCCACTGCAAATTATACCTCCATAAAAGCCACTATTAGCAGCTTTAATAGAGCATTTGAATTCTTGGTACAGTGTACTGTTGATTCTGCCGTCAGATCACCCACTGATTGTTTGAAAAGATAGATTTGCTGCAGCAACCTGTTAAATTTGAGTTATTGCCAGAAGATTTGTTGTCCTTTAAGGTAGCATTCTGTTTTCAAAGCAAGTCCAAGCTCTACAAACCGTTTGTCAGTAGTTTTAAGAAGCTCAGAATTTCCCCATGTGGGTAGCAATAGCTGTTTCAGCTCATAATCTTTTCTCCACAGAGGATGCAGAGATAGGCTGAGCTCTATAAAAAGAAAAGAAGAAAAATGTTCAATAAGATTCCTGGACCTACATTTGAGTCAACTGATGAACTTATATATTACCTCTAGTATTAGTGTGCCTGATATAGACTTTCTGGGTTTACACAAAAATATAATATATGTAAATTATATATTAAGTACAAATATGATTCCTAATAATTACATATTTATAGAATAGAATAGAAATACGTATTTGCTCCTAAAATTAATGTTAAGGAATAGAAATGAGTACAAATTAAAATAAAGATCAATTCTAATCTCACTACCAAGAAAAAGGCACAGTTAACATTTTGAGCTCTTACTAGGAAGTTAGATAGATTCATGCTCTGAAGGTATACAAAATGGAACGTGATTTCTAACTTTAAATTTGTGAATAGTTCCTTGTTGTTTCTCATTAATCACTGGTGTTGACCAGACCTTTGTTGGATATAATCATGAGAAGAAGTAAATACCACACTTGTTCCACTGTCACTAGATTCCCTAAGATGACAGAGTAATTTAAATAGAAAATCAGGGATTTCAGTTTAGGGATTCTTTTTTTTTCAAAGAAAATAAGGACCCCATAACAGTTATTCATATGTGACACATCCCTGTTAACTGTTAAGAAAGATCATTGATTAAAACCCTTTAAAATAATAGCAGAATATTGCATTTGGGGCCAGGGTAAAATGTACCAATTTTTGTACACTCCCATTTAAGATTTGTCTTCAATTAAAGCTGAAAATGAAGAAGATAAGAGAGAAATTGTTGTGATCTGGTGCTGGAAAATTTACACAGAAAGCTTTGCACTAAATCAAGGACACACATGAAAGCTCCAGGGAGATGGAAGAAGAAATAAATTCTCACTCAACAGCTTGACATATACTGTCAACGGAAATGTGGAAATGGCAAATGTTGTACCAAAAAAGATACTAAGTTATCAAGAGGCTAATTTTACGTTACCTGGGCCAGCTAAGGCATTTAATGGGATTAAAATGAGGAGAGCGTTCAAAGTTAATTAATTACATACTTACAGACTGGAGGGTTTGCCTGTGTGTGTGTGTGTGTGTGTGTGTGTGTGTGTGTGTGTGTGTGTGTGTTTGTCCTAAGAACATTCACCCAGTGCTTCTAAGGGTCCGAAGAAAATAACTTTCTGTATTTTGGACTGTGTGAGAAATTTGAAGCATATTTCAGCATTTATTCAAATCTTTGTTCCGAATCCAAAATACCTTTGGAAAGAGAGGATGATCATCATTTGCTAATAATTATCTTTTACATGTCTAAACTAAGAGGTAATCCACAAGTAATTGGTTTCCAACTGTTGCATCAGAACATTATGTCAGGAAATTATGACTATATCTCCATTTGATTATAATTTGGAAAATGGCAAACACATTGAACAGATGCATCCTGGGTGACCAAAATCCCATCTAAATGAAGAATGAAACAAGTTGGTAGAGCCCCTGTACAGTAGGTTGAACCATATGGAATGGAGATTTGTGACCTACAAAAGGAGCAATTTCAAAAAAAAAAAAAAAAAGCGGTTATAATATGACACTGCTCTTCACTCCAACATGACATTATTAGTTATCTAGTGCAGTGCAAGAAATGATTCTGAAATTTAATGATTACATTTATTACGTCAGAGTTTCTGTGAGTCGGGAGTTCAAAAGTGGCTTCGTTGAGTGGTTCCACTTCAAGATCTCTTATGAGGTTACTGTCAACCTATTGGCCAGGGTTGCAATTATCTGAAAGCTTGAGTGGAGCTATTAGATCCATTTCCAAGGTGGCTTACTCACATACCTGACAAGTTAGTGTTGGCTGTTGTCAGGAGGTCTCAGCTCTTTGCCACGATGGCCTTTCTACAAGACTGCTTTAGTAGTGTCCCCACTATGTGGCAGCTGGGTTAACCCAGAGCAAGACATCCAAGGGAAAGAAAGGAAGTCACAATGCCTCTTATGACCTAGTCTGGGAATTCAGGCACCATCATTTCTATGATATCTTATTCATTAGAAGTGAATCACTAAGTCCAGCCCAAAGTCAAGAAGGGGAGAATTAGGTTCTGCCTTTGAAACAGAGGATTATCAAAGAATTTGTGGACATATTTTTAAACCACCACAGTAGCAATGGTTACTGTCCATGCAAACATATATGATTGATACTCATACGACATTTCCAATACAAGTTCCTTTGTTCTAAGGCTTGACACATATTTTTCCACCCTGGCGTTCTCCATCTTTGATTACTTATCTCTTCTTCATCTGGAATCTTCCTGCAAAGACTTCACTCTTCTCTCTTTCTCTTCTAAACATTTTTGCTGAGATGGAGCATCTGAAAAGTAGTAGTTGTTTCAGGGGCCTAAGAGCCGAGTATTACTGAACTTTTCAGATTAGAAAGTACACGTTTTACTGGAGGAGGGCAAGAGTTTTATTCCTCCCCTATTTATTTCAAACCTCAAAACCACACATTTTGAAAAGAGCTACTCCAACAGCTTGTTACAGGAAGGCCTCCTTATTGTTGACCAGAGTTAACTAAGTTGTTCAACTTACTTACTAATTAGCTGTCAAGTGTTGGGTAAGGAGTTCAGTCTCCAGACCTCAGGGTTCCTTACCTCTATGGTAGGGTTGCCTAAGGTGTTATTTAATAGTAAAAATATTATATGGTTATGATTAAAGTGATCTGTGGAATTACATGTACGTAGTGTAAGAGCAGAGAATTTTATTTTTTTCCTTCTGGTTAGCGCAGTTGTACAGGACAGTGACAAAATCACTCGTACCCCATTTTATTAGTTTTTGAAACCTGTCCAGAAAATTCTCCAGGCAAATGAATTATCAACTATGGATCATTTGGTCAAGGGGACCACTGGAAAAGAAGTTCAGCATGTACTAGAGTCTGTCAGGACTATTATCTGTTGTTCTCTGAGTCATCGTGTCCGATGGCAGGCTCCTGGAGCTGGTGAACCTGGATCCTTGGGAGCTCTATCCAGAGCAAATAAACTTTTAAGCCTGAAGTTCTGATTTTGATGTTAACATGAAGCAAGTGTGTTTTGTTTCTTCATGGATTGTATGCTCTTCTAGGCTGTGTGTGTAGAACTGAGGTCAGTTGTGTAGGATACTTTTACGGTAATACTGAACATCTTAAGATAGCTTTCACATGCCATCTAGGCTTACTACCCAGGAAGGCTTTTTAAAGTGTTAATTTGCCAATTTGTGATTATCTTACTGATTACACTCGTGGGGAACCATCTAGAGGCATAATTAGGGAAATGTACTCACAAAAGAGTAGCTGGATAAAAGGGTAAATGGAAAGTTTTACTAATATCCATACTGGTCTAGAGACAAAGGCAAAATCTGATTATAAACATATGAGTCAGATCACAAGCAAAATCTCTAATCTCAGAGAAAATTTAGCATGAGTTTAAGTCACACAAGGGCAAACACATCATAACCTATGTTTGCCAATGATGGCATAGTTCCTGGATTATTTTCCTCTCTCTTTCCAGGAAAAAAAATAAGCAAAGGAAAAGTATGTATCATATATAAAATACTACAATATTATCCCTAATTTAAATCCTGCTGGTACCTAAAAAGAAACAAGATTGAGTTATTTGTAGTGAGGTGGATGGACCTAGAGTCTGCCATACAGAGTGAAGTAAGTCAGAAAGAGAGAAACAAATACCGTATGCTAACATATATATGGAATGTAAAAAAAAAAAAAAAGGTTCTGAAGAACGTAGGGGCAGGACAGGAATAAAGACGCAGATGTAGAGAATGGACTTGAGGACACAGGGAGGGGGAAGGGTAAGCTGGGACAAAGTGAGAGGCATGGACATATATACGCTACCAAATGTAAAACAGATAGCTAGTGGGAAGCAGCCACACAATACAGGGAGATCAGCTCGGTGCTTTGTGACCACCTAGAGGGGTGGGATAGGGTGGTTGGGAGGGAGACACAAGAGGGAGGGGATATGGGGATATATGTATAAGTATAGCTGATTCACTTTGTTATACAGCAGAAATTAACACAACATTGTAAAGCAATTATACTCCAATAAAGATATTAAAAAATAAATAAACAAGTCCTGCTGGTAAGAGAAAACACCTGTTTCTTTAGTACTTACTCTTTGACAGGTGCTTGATTAGGGAACGTGTATACATAACTAAATAAGAAAGGGACCCTGTTTGCCAGGATATCACCATCTAGAAACAAGAGAACCTATCAAAGGAGTATAAAGCAGCGAGAGTTTCCAAATACATTGGGAACATCTTACCTCTGGAAGTGATAAAACAAGCAAACAAGCAAGCAAAAAAAAACAGAGGAAAAAATAGTTTATGCCTTCATATGGAAAAGAAGACTGGAAAGACTTTGATTTATTATTTGTTTATAAATTGTATGGTGGTGCCATTATTAATATCTGTTATTTCTGATTCTTGCCTTTGACTACATTAACTTTACTACTAAAGGGGGAAGAACTGCTGGGTAGTTTGCTTGTTCTTCAGCAACATCCATTCTGCTCATTGCTTCAAAGATACACATGGCTGTTGAGTAATCTTTCAGTTATACACACATCCCCCATCCAACCTCCTTTTTTTTTCTTTCTTTTTTTTTTTCCATTTTTGACATTCTGTCTACTGATTAATTCTTCAATTCCTTGGAAGCCAAAAGTAATCAATGTCCAAAGGGACTTTATTAGCTATGGGAGAATGTAAGTGACTGACATTATCCCACAAAACTTTAACATACTCAGGCTTTAATTGTTTAAAATCTTTTTAAATTGAAGTTTAGCATACGTACACAAAATCACAAATCATAAGTATACAATTCAATGGATTTTCACAAAGCAAATATACTCATTGTAACCACCACTGAGTGAAGAAGGAGAATATTAACAGCACCCACAGCAGCCCCAGTAAATTAATTCCTCTTTAATAATAATGATAGCTTCTACCCATTTTTGAATTGTATATAAATAGCATGATGAGGCATGTACTCTTTTGTATATGGTTTCTTTTTTATCATCGTACGTTTGAGTGATTCACTGATGTCTTTGCCTGTGGCAGTGGTTCAGTACTTCTCAATAGTAAATGTTTCCCATTATATGAACATATCAAAATGTCCGTTCTACTGTTGATTTGGAACTATTATAAATAATACAGACATGAACAATGTAGTCAGTGCTTTTTGTTCTTATTGCTTGTATATAATACATCTCTTTTGTTCCTCCCTGCACCTTCCATCTGTTTTGCCCTCTGTGCTATAGTCTATATATTTTCTATTGATTTGTCTTCTAGTTCACCCATCCTATCTTCACCTGTGTCCCATCTCTCATGCTATGATTTTATTTTATTTTTAAATTTTATTTATTTATTTTTTATACAGCAGGTTCTTCTTAGTTATCTATTTTATACATATTAGTATATATATATGTCAGTCCCAATCTTTTAGTTATTGTATTTTTCAACTCAGAGGTTTCCATTTGATCATTTTCTTATTTTCTGTTAAAATTCTCCACCTGGTCATCTCTTTGCTGGAAGAAATTAATCACAGTTATTTAAACATTTCATCTGATAACTGTATTATTTGTGTCACTTTGTATTTCCTGATTTTTCTTCTGGTCCTTTTTTCTTCATATTTTAAACAAGTTTGGTTTCATTGCCAATCTGGCATATGAACAATTTTTATGATGATTTACCCTGTCCTCTGGAAGGCCAAAAAGAGACATAGCACCTAAATCCAATCAGATCTTGAACTGACTGGATGCTACTTTGCAGTCTTGATAAGGTCCAGTCTACCCCTGGTTAACCCCCCACACTTACGTTGTATCCCTCCAGGGGTCCCAGTTAGAGCCTGTAGGGTGTTTTAGTGCCATTCCTCCTTGGAGGTCTTGAAGTGCAATTTTGGTCTTCCTAGTACTGCGGGAATGCTGAAAACTCCATGCTACACTTTAGTCATGTTAGCTTCTTTTCATGTATTTTCTGCTTGGCTCCTTTGCATCTCTCCAAAGTAGCTTAATCAGGTAACGACTCAGTGGGGCAACAGGTTTCGAGTGTTAGTCTCACTCCTGTGACCCTCATTCATCATTGGAATTATGGTCAATCAAGTCCTAGAAGTCTTGTCATACCAGAACTCCAATGTTTGTTTCCCCAAAGGCTGTGAAATCACCAAACGCTCTTTTGTGTCTTAGGACTCTCAGCAGCTTCTACCCATCTGAGTCACATCTTTGGCATATGTCAATAATGTCCCAAGGAGAAAACCAATGTACCAAAAATTGAGCTTACCTTAAAAAGAATTGCTTCTTTCCAAGATCTTGCTCTTCAAAACTGGCTGCTTCAGCAGCTCTCTTGTTTCAAATCCAGTGTTTAAATTTTCATTCTATTTTTTATTCTTAGCAGCATTATTGGTCTCCTAGAAAATATCTCAACATAGCTGGAAGTGCAAGTTGCAGGCTTGAATTTTTATTTATCCTATATTTTAGAATAAATACTCATATGGTAATAAGATAAAGCTGTTGCCAACACTTAAGACGGTAAATTAGGGAGAAACGAATTGTCTTCACATTAGGGACTTTGAAGGAATTCGAGTAAAGTAGACCAAATATGATTTCCTTGCCCAAGACTGAAATAGGTCAAAGGAGGCCAGCATTGCCAAAGCTGAAAACTTAAAATAATGGCCATTACAGTTTCAGGTTTTAGATTTTCACAAGTACCCATTTTTCACAAGTCAAAGATAAAAATTTTCTTTGTAGAACGTATGATGGACAGTACTTTTCACAAATATTTGACCTTATTTTTTCCCATCACGTTAACATTTTTATCTGTTTATATGTGTTCTTTTAGGTGCGTATCAGTGGTTTTCCGCTCTAAAACACACAGGCAAACTCATACATTCACATGCATATACATGCACACTTATTCTAAAACATCGGAAGGAAATCTGCTAGTTGACACCAGTGGGTTTATGTGTGACACTATTAATTAGAGTAATCGAGAAATCAATACAATGAGTAGCTCTGATTATGGAGCGTGTGCTGCATGTTATAGATCTGATCCAGTCCATGAAATGCTGGAGTAATTAAACTGAAAGCCACAGATGCATCTTTACTAACTTAAAGCTCTTCATTTCTCTGACTTGTTATTGGAAAATGAAGGTGAAGCTCCTTAGCTTTGAAATGTCAGTGAGCTTTTGAAATTTCCTACACATTTAGTTTGTTTTCCAAAGAAACCACCAGCTTTAGAAGCTGTGCCAAGTATTGAGGGATGCTCTTTAATTCATTCAAGTCAGTAATATAATTCTACCTAAAGTCCTGTACTATAAATTATTGATCTCATCAAATCCACTGAGGCAGAGTACTACTCAATATGGAGGAAACACAAAAGTGTAAGTCTGTATTTCTACTGCTGAAATTCTAAATAACATTAACAAAATTTATTTAGCAAATTTAGCAAGATTCCAAAAGAAGGAAAAAAGGAATGGATACTTGTTCAATGACTCTCTACCTTCTCGCCATCAAAGTACCTTTTGTTTTTATATAATTTGAAACTTACAGAAAATTGGCAAGCATAGTGCAAGGACCTCTCAGATAGACTTTACCAAGATTGACTAATTATTTACATTTTTCCCATTTGTTTTACTGTTATCCTTCCTTCTTGCATCCTCCTTCTCTTCCCTCCATGTTTTTTGAGCGTTTTGAGGGTTGTTGGAAACATTTTGCTCCTTTACCCCTAAATACTTCAATGTGAATTTCCTAAGATAAAGGGTATCCTCTTACAACAGAACAGTTATCAAAATCCGGAAAGTTAATATTGGTATAATGTTACCAAATCCAGGGTTCATATTGTGAGACAGTTCTGCAACCTTCCTTTATCTTTCTTTTCTTGACGTTTGTGAAGACTACAAGCCAGTTATTCTGAAGAATATTCCTCAATTTGTATTTCTGACCTGAAACTTGGTTACTTTCTGTATGCCCTGGTAGAATATGTCTAGAAAAATGTATCAACCTTGCTCACTTGTGTTTCCTCATTACTAGGACTGCGTCTTGGAGCATAATAGGTGCTCAGTAATTGATTTTTGAATAAATGAGTGCTTACAGGTAGCATGAGCTTTAGGCATATTACTTCATTTTGAATCCCTGCTACAACTTTTTAATCTGATTTTTAAACCCACGTTGCAGATAAGAAAACCTAGGATCAGAGACTAGTAATCACCCAAATTACACAAGCTGTTAACTTGCAGCACTGTGATGGGAAGTGACATCTCTCTAGGTCAAAAATATCTTCACATTGTCCACACTCTCTTTTTTTTTTTTTTTTTTAACATTTCAGGTTTTGTTTTGTTTTGTTTGACCATACTGCGCGACTTGCGGTATCTCAGTTCCCCAACCAGGGATCGAACCCGGGCCCCAGCAGTGTAAGTGCTGAGACCTAACCACTGGACAGCCAGGGCATTCCCATGTCTACACTCTCCTTGAGTACAGATTATTCCATCTTCTGAGCATCCTCCTTCCCAGTTCTAGTGTCAACTTTGGTATTCATTCTGCTGGAAACCTTTTAAGGGTTAACTGTAGCTGAGTGGAATGAAATAAACCTAAGGGCTAACATTATTTTTATCTGCTTGATACATGAACGCGTGCATCTTCCTATATTCAGTAGCTTCTAAAGATGTTTCAGTCTCACATTGATCGTCTCCAAATATAGCCTATAATAAGAGAAGAAATTACCTTTGAGCAAGAAACAAGATATTCTTTTGCTTAAAAATTTTTGAAATTGGAGTTTCATCTTATTTTCTTTTTTTGAAGGACTAACTGTAGAGCAAGTACTTAAGAAGAATTCTTGGAAGCAAGTGTTTATGAGGAGCCCCAGGGATTTTTTTTTCCATTTGTGAAAATCTTTTCACTTTGTTGAACACAGAATGATGTTAACTCCAGGTTTTAGTGGGTGAAAGATACAGAAAGAGACAGAAAATTATGTTTCATATTTGAAAGAGTTTAAACGTGCTAATCTTGGTTATTTTATCCTGGCTAATAATAGTTGGTCCATTCTTTACTCAAGATTACAAATTGATTTGTGGACCAAGTGGACTATTATACAAAATTGAATTAGAAAATTTAAAAAAGGGGACTTCCCTGGTGGTGCAGTGACAAAGAATTCGCCTTCCAATGCAGGGGACGTGGGTTCAATCCCTTGTCAGGGAACTAAGATCCCACATGCTGCAGGACAACTAAGCCTGCGCACAGCTGAGCTCGCGTGCCTCAATGAGAGAGCCTGCGTGCCACAGACTACAGAGCCCATGTACCCTGGAGCCTGCACACCACAATGAAGAGACGGTGAGCCTCAACAAAGATCCCGCGTGCTGCAACTAAGACCCGACACAGCCAAAAAAATAAATAAATAAAATAGATAAATATTTGAAGAATTAAAAAGTGAGCTAAATAAGAATAGTGATAATAACTAACATTTATATATACCATTTATTATATTTCAGGCACTGCACTGAACACTTTGTTCAAGCTGATGTGTATGGCTTGTTTTATAATCTTTCAAGCAATATTTGTCCTCTTTGCATTAATGCTTCCATGATACGTTGTATCCAGAATAGATACGTTGTATATACTGGATACGTTGTATCCAGTATAACGTAACGTTAATATTAGCAACCATTCTAAAATTGCTCGGCTTGTCATTATATATCTGCTCTGAATTTGTCCTCTTATTTTGATCAGCATCATTGCCAGAACTGTCGTTTTCATTTATACTTCATTGCTTTTAATGTATATTTTTGGAATCCTGGGTATACACACCTTTTTTTTTTTTTTTAACATCTTTATTGGGGTATAATTGCTTTACAATGGTGTGTTAGTTTCTGCTTTATAACAAAGTGAATCAGCTATACATATACATATGTTCCCATATGTCTTCCCTCTTACACACCTTTTTTAATTACCAAAGAGAAGAAGTACATAACACCTCTTAAAGAGATCTCTGGAATGTTCATCCATCAAAGGCAGATGAAGAGAGACATTATTTGACCACTAGGGGCAGCAAATTATTAAAAAAATGTTTCTAGAAGTGGAGTTCAGTATTTTGATTGGTATAGACTTTCAGAATGTAGATTCAACTTAGAAAATTTTATATGTGACACTATGTTCAGATTCTTAGGCAATAAGGATATTAATTTGGATGTGGATGGGAAGCGATGACTAGAAAAAGCAGTGGAAACTCGTTCCCCTCCTTATCTATTTTTTTCCCTTTTTTAAAATTAATTTTTTTTGGAGTATAGTTGCTTTATACAATGGTGTGTTAGTTTCTGTGGTACAGCAAAGTAATTCAGTTATACATATACATATGCCCACTCAGTTTTAGATTCTTTTCCCATATGGGTTATTACAGAGCACTGAGTAGAGTTCCCTGTGCTATACGGTAGGTCCTTATTAGTTATCTATTTTATATATAGTAGTGTGTGTATGTCAATCCCAGTCTCCCAATTTATCCCTCCTGCCTTCCCCCGTTGGTAACCATAACTTTGTTCTCTACATCTGTGTCTATTTCTGCTTTGCAAGTAAGTTCATCTCTACCATCTTTCTGGATTCCACATATAAGCGATATTATACGATATTTGTTTTTCTCTTTCTGACTTACCTCACTCTGCATGACCCCCCTCCCCATTCCTGACTACTTTTCTACAAACTGCAACGCCTAGATCACTGATTATAAGCTGAAAACCTGTCTTCAGTGCTGCTCTCCCTCCTTCCTGACCACAGCCTCCACCCCACCTCCAAACACACCACACACAGAGCCAGTGCCGCCCCAGGCATGAAAGGTGACCTGATGACCACTCTTCTTCCAAGTCATCACTGCGACAGCGCTATAAGCGTCACCACCCAGTTCAAGCTTTAGCCGCCAGAAAAGCAAACGAACATTTTAAAGGATTTCTAGACAAAGCCTACTGAACCTCTTGGGGCAGGACTATTGTGGCTCTTTTTAAAAATCTTTTCCTTTATTAAAGTACAGTTGATTTACAAGGTTGTGATACGTTCAGGTGTATAGCAAAGCGATTCAGGTTTATATATGCATATATGTTCATTTTTAGATTCTTTTCCGTTATAGGTTATTACAGGATATTGAATATAGTTCCCTGTGCTATACAGTAGGTGCTTGCTGTTTATCTATTTTTAAAATTTTTTATTGGAGTATAGTTGATTTACAATATTGTGGCTATTTTGATTTTTTAAGCCAGGATGGGACTGTTGAATAAAAGATACTCCTTGGGGCAAGAGACTGCAGTTTAACAAAGAGTTGCCAAAGATATAATTCATAAAAGACTAGTTGTAAGAGATGATCTTGGAAAAAAATGTTTTGTGTTCAAATAATTAAAGAAATGGGTCGTTACCCTATCTCCCTCACACATTAGACTAATAGTAAGTTAGTCTATAGTAAGATATCTTGCAAGATCAAAATCAATTTAACTTTGTTTAATGAGACGTTTCCCTGGTACATATTAATTTTCCTTCCTGAGGAAACACACTTTTAAAACCACAAAACTATGAAAATATATGCGAGACAAGGAAGGTATAACACAGAAAAACAAAATGATCATCAGACACAAAAAATTATATTTCCATAATTTTGGAGGGCTGGACACCTCACCAGCTAACAGGAATGGCCAGTAGCCAGCGTCAATATTGCACCAGATTTCTCTTCTAGGAGCTGAATTGCTGGGTTCTATCTGGAAAGAATCAGTACTTCCAAGTTGTATGTTCTTAAAAGAGAGATAAGGAACCCAATTTTCTCTACCATTTATTTAAAATCCAGACTAAACCTCTTTCTCAACATCACTTTACTCACCTTTGAAATCCCTATTTGTCTGCTTCCCTTTTTGTTTACCACCAGGATTTAATTGAATACATCTCATCTCTTTCCAGCAATAAACATTTTCTGCCTGTTTTTACGTTGCCCATCATCATCTGTTCTCTCCACTTCGGTGAGAAGCATCTTGGTGGGATTTTTTTTTGGGGGGGGGAGTTTGTTTGTTTGTTTTTCAGTTTTCCGAAGAACTTTTTTCTTTCTATTCTTTTCCATTATGGTTTATCACAGGATATTGAATATAGTTCCCTGTGCTATGCTAGTCCAAAACTCCCACTCCATCCCTCCCCTACCCCACTGCCCCTTGGCAACCACAAGTCTGTTCTCTATGTCTGCGAGTCTGCTTCTGTTCCATAGATAAGTTCGTCTGTGCCATATTTCAGATTCCACATGTAAGTGGTATCATATGGTATTTGTCTTTCTCTGTCTGACTTACTTCACCTAGTATGATAATCTCTAGATCCATCCATGTTGCTACAAATGGCATTATTTCATTCTTTTTTATGGCTGAGTAATATTCCATTGTGTGTGTGTGTGTGTGTGTGTGTGTGTGTGTGTGTGTGTGTATATATATATATATATATCACACCTTCTTTGAGAAGGATCTTTGAAAGACACTCTTATAACCATGTCTCACCCTGCTTTCCATTCTTTAGTGTCTTCCTATTGCTTTTAGGATTAAGACCCCATTCCCTAACCTGGCCTACAGCACTCAGGATGATCTCTTGACAACCCAGCTCACCTCTTTTGGGGTGATCTCTCACTCCTACTCTCTTCCTTTTAGTCACATTTGTCTTCTTTCAGTTTCTTGTAGGTGCTATGGTCCTTTTCATTCAAAGTTCTACATATGTTCCTCCTCTTTCAAAATTGTTCCTCATCTAGTCCACCATGCTCTCCCATTAAATAATGGGTTTGTATGTATTCTTCAGAACTAATGTCTCCAAGAAAGACTTTCCTGCCCCCAGATAACTTCAGAAACCCCTGATGTAAGCAGTCACTGTACTGTCTGTTTCTACCGTAGTATTGGTCACAATTTTCATCTAATACTAAATTGGCTAATTCGATATTGAGTATTTGTCTCTCTAGAATTAAAGAAAGACAGAGGTAATGTTTTTCATCAGTAAATCCTCAAGGTTTAGCATTTAGTAGCTGAATGGAGGAAAAAAAACTTGGATGAATGGATGGATAGATGGGTGGGCAGATCGATGGATGGATGGTGGTGGGATAAATGGATAAGTAAACTAAAACAATGAATGTATGTATGCATGAATCCTTGTTCTATAAATATATGAACATACTTGGACTCTGAAAGATAACCGAAGTTTTTATTATTGAATACTTTTGTTATTCAACAATAATTTCAAAGATGAGCTCTCTTCACCTCTCTTTCTTCAAGTCAATTTACTGCGGAAATATAATCTTTGTAGACTTTGGAACTATAACCTGAAGCTCTCCTTTCTTTCATGATTTTTATTTGTATCTCTCTTGTATTCTAATGTAAGGAGGAGTTACCTTCTCTTGCTCTCACATACTTCAACTTTCCGCGCCACACTGAATTTGGAGTAACTTTTTTGGGGGGGAGTCATGTGTATGTTTGTTTGTTTTTAATTATTACCCAATGTTTGGAAGCTGCAATCAGTTCACTTCAAAAATACTAGGGAATCAATTATTCATCAATTGAAATATAACAATGTAATGATATAACGTGTGTGGTCCTACACATCTTAGACATCTTATAGTTCCAGACAAATGAAAGGCATTATAATTCCAATGCAAAATAAACTCATTTTGTTTACCCTTGTAGTTTCTTCTACCAGAAACTTTTGCAGCATCGGAAAGGAAGGAAATTTTTGCAAGGAAATGTCGAAAAATTGCAAGGAAGTTTTTGCAACATTGCCACAATTTATTTCATTGCAATTGAGCCAGTTCTACAGTTACTTAGTATTTATAATTAAACTGGCTTCTTTTTTAAAAGGGTTTTTGACAAAATACCTGTTGTAAACCAAAAAGAGAAAAAAATGTTAACTTAAAATTTTGTGAAGTCCAATGTTCTGCAAGTGTGATATGAAACTGGCCAAATCGATGACAGGAAAAATGATCCCTTAAGTAAGTTCCCATTCATTCATTCATTTAATAACTAGTTACTAAGACCTTTGACATGCAGGTCCCCCTCGAGGGGCTGGCAAACCGAAAATGAAGAGGACGGAGCAGGCTTCCGCCCTCTGTGGAGCTCACGCCCACCTTGTGTAAGTCGTGTGATCCTTCTGGGTCAGGTTCTCTATTTTGTCATGGAGTGAGGGAAGCAGTTAGATAAGCTGCCTTCCAGGGTCCCCCTGTCCCAGGCCAACACACTGGCCCAATGCTTCTTTTCCCTGTGCCCATCTTGGGTCCAGCTCCCATCCTCTGTGGAAGGAAACTGGGTGACACAGTCCCCTGCATCACACTGATGGGCTCTGAGTACTTCAATTCCTGTGACTCATCAGGGAAGGATCCTTAGATGGTTGTTTCCAGTGCTCTGAACATATATAGAAATGAATGCCTTAATTGCCTGCATCCTGAGTTGGAGGGGGAAGAGAGAGATTAAATTTTGACTCTCTCACTCTTTCCTCAGAAACACTGTGATATTTTATAACTTTATGAATTATTTTCTGTTATCATTTTGGCTTGACCAATGGGAAGAAACTCTTGACGGAGCAATTGGATTTCTTTAACTACATTCAGCATGTCCATTCGTTTTTGACTATTCTTATTGTCCTATTTGAAGTGTGTTTTTTCTATCCATTGGAAGCACTAAGCTTAATTCTGATTTGCTAATTAATTTTATTTATTTATTTATTTATTTTTGGCTGTGTTGGGTCTTTGTTGCTGCACGCGGGCTTTCTCTAGTTGCAGCGAGCAGGGGCTACTCTTCGTTGCGGTGCGTGGGCTTCTCACTGTGGTGGCTTCTCTTGTTGCAGAGCACGGGCTCTAGGTGCGCAGGCTTCAGTAGTTGTAGCGCTCGGGCTCAGTAGCTGTGGCTCGTGGGGCTTTAGAGCACAGTCTCAGTAATTGTGGCACACAGGCTTAGTTGATCCGCAGCATGTGGGATCTTCCCGGACCAGGGATTGAACCCATGTCCCCTGCATTGGCAGGCGGATTCTTAACCACTGTGCCACCAGGGAAGCTCTGATTTGCTAATTTAAATAAATTTCGGAGTGATGAGAAGCACAGAAAGCTCACAATGTTAAAACGAAATTTCCGACTTGGATATCGTATGTTATTTGTGATACTATAAGAGCAAAGGCATTTACGTAACTGAACTATTGGTTGCAAAAATCACTTTAAAAGTGGCTTTATTAACTACGTGAAATAAAAACATCAAATACTAGAAACATGTATTTTATGCTGTAATCCCAGTAGGTGTTATCTTATAACGTTGCATTTTGAAAGCTCAGGGCTTTAGAGGAAGAACATTATGGTTTCCATTTTTTTCCCCTTATAGAAGATGTAACACAGTGTTTCATTTACCTTCCATGCTTTCTTTTCCTTGTATTATTTGTAATGAAAAAAAAAATACTGGCACATTACTGTAGTAAGAGAGAAAAATAATATTGTAAACATTCATGGTTTATATTTAGTTCATTTTCTGATTGCTAAACCCCAAGCCATCTCTCTCCGGCTTAATATTTACTTGGATTTTTATTTCAAATATGAAACTTTTGCAATAATTTAGCAATGTAGGTTATCCAGTTATTACATAAGTTGATAACAGACTCAACTTCTACTCTGAGCTTATATTACAGGTGAAAATGTTCATTTTCATTTACTGAGAGGAATTGATTTTTTATTAGATATACAGCTTCTTGTCATTGACGATAATGATAATAACAATAAGAGTTCCCATTTGTTAGTTATATTACACATGCCCAGCAAGTTGACACTATATAAATAATGTCTCATATGTTCTCACAGCAAGTTTATGGAGAAACATTGTTATTCCCATTTTAGAGATAAAGTTTGAGTTCTGATCTGTCTGACAGCAGAGCCCATGTTCCTGACCTCTGTAGTCACTATCTAATGTCCCTAACTACAAAATACAGGTCTTCTGACTGTGATCAGCTAACAAAATGATTTTGCCTGTCATTTGCGCAAGCTGGCATTCTTAGGTATGGAAGATGAAATGTGATCCACAAGGCTTATTTGCATTAATTTTGAAAAGCACTAAAGAGACAAGGATTTTTCGGAGAGGAGAGGTAAGGCTGGTCCTTGCTCATTGTACATTTCAATGATGTAGAGGAGTTTTATTAAAAGAGGATGTCTCCATAGCTACCTTGCACCCCTCACCTTCTCCTCATACGTGCATGAGTCTGTGCCCGTGGGCAAGCGTACAGAGTAGCCCTTGGGCACATCAGGGGTGATCTGGAGAATCAGGGTTCTGATTTAAAGCGAACTGTTTCATCAAGTACTGTCTGCTACCTGCACCCACAAACTGGTGGTCAATTAGTACACTGAATGCAACTACTGCATTTATTATTGGGACGTTTATTAACCAGTCGGGTGATGGTGGTGGCGGCTGGGAGGAGTCCTAGGGGCTACAGATGGAGAATGGGAGGAGAAAACACCAAAGCAAAGTGTTGAGCAGGCAGACCTAAATGCACTTTCTGTTAGTAGCTTCTAGGCTGTGAGGGGAAAATCCACGTGAGAGGAAGTGAGATGGAAATAAGGGGAGATCAGATAGTTATGTTCAGAGGCAGAGGTCAGGAAACAAAGCCCGCAGTGATTCCCTAAGCCAAGCAGCACACCGTTTCAGCAATATCTTCTTCTTTTTTTTTTTTTTTCGGTTGCGCTGTGAGGCATGTGGTATCTTAGTTCCCTGAGCAGGGATCATACCTGGGCCATGGCAGTGGAAGTGCTGAGTGCTGACCACTGGGCCACCAGGGAATTTCTCGTTTCCACAATTTCTTATGTACTTCCCCTGGGACCTGGGCAGGCTTGTGCCGTGTGAGTTTATGGAGGTAGAAAAGAGCATAATTTTACTCGGAAAGCTGTTCAGTAGGATTGCAGCAGAGAGCTTTTTCTCCTCCAAGAATGTCCTCCTCTTCAGACGCGGATGAGAGCTAGGACGCTATAATAACCCCCTTGGACGCCATTGTTTATAAGGTAGGAAGATTCATGAAGCTTAGTAATGGGACAGGATCTGGGGCTTTGGAATCAGGAAGCAATCATCGTGTCTTGGAGTCATTACCAGAGCAAAGTTGTCAAATTGAAGTGGAATTTTAAAGGAAGAGTAGAGTCGGTAACTACAATTACTGAATTAGGTCACTTGCAGGGTAAGGACAGCCTTAATGCAAGAAGCAATTAGAGTATCAAGACTAAGGATACAGAATATCCAGAGATAATAAACCTTAAGTCAAGGTTTCATTGGATTACCCGTTGAGGAGAGACTGCGGATCACAGGATAAAATAGTACAGATTGCTTTCTGCTTGAGGTATGCTTTCACTGGAGGTCTGGCATTGGCCCCTGCAGCCATGCATCCCTCTTTCTGAAAGCAGGCTTATTTCATGATTATTTTGAGAGACCATGCTTAGCATAACACTCCCTCAAATGACCAGAATCCTGAACCACTCTTGCACGTGTTTATTACAAGTGGAAGTTTCATCCATCACTGGGCACAGGTTTCTCTGGCATATTAATTGCTTTAACTGTGCCACCCTGTTGGTCAAGGACTCTGTCCTAATTATTGAAAAGCTAAGTAAAATGGGAAGTTTTTAGTTTTATCGGGGTAACTTCTTAGTTGTCTCCGTTTTAAATGTTTATAATTAGATCACTATAGAGGGTCCCCCTCTCCTTCCCACACCCAAACTTCATCATTTTGGAAGTCGCCTCATCTTCCTTTTATTACTATAATACAATTTCAAAGTGGGCAAGAATATCACATTTTTAAAACAAACCCCAAATGATAGGATTGGACAGAATCAATACTACTTCTTAGGGAAAAAGTTGAAACAACTTTATAAAAATAGAGAAGCAATTCCCCCACCCTTAGTCAATTAATTATTAGGAAATTAAATAAATTGAATCTTTTATCTTGAATCTATCACTATTTATATTTACTCTAAAAGCAATGGTTTTGTAAAATCCAGATTTATGGGAATGTTTGGTAATTTTATGACATTTTTAAGGTAATGTACACTATGTCAAATGAAAGTTTCCTTCTACGTCTAGGAAATCAGCCTTTAGTAAGTGAGTAAGTCAAGCTTGATCATCACAGTGTTATTTCAGTGGTTTACTAAAGGCTGTTTGTACAAATTCAATTAAATAATTAGTTATGGAAACAATATGGAAAAACCGATGATATTCTCTATACATACTCTGAACAGGTTCAATTATATTTTACAAAAAGAGAGTATACTTCCTACTCTTGGTGGAGATCTATCCTCTGGCATGACTGGAAGACTCCACCAGGCTTTCTTATTCTCCAAGATCTGCCGTCTTGGCAGACGTTTGGATGCTTCAGCTTTGGGCCATGTTGGAGCTGGAGACCAGGATGTGGCTTATGACTAGGGCTCAGGATGAATAAAGCTAAATACTTATCTACTAGTGAAAATCCCTTGAAGATATTCTCTTCTCTGAATTATGGAAGAGTTAATTTTCTGTATCATTCCTGGGGCACCTAGCATGTGCTAGTACAGAACTGACTTGCAGTAGATATCTAAGGCAGGATGAAGTTAACACTCCAACCACCATGACTGGACGAGTGGATCCAAAATGTTCGATTCTGTAAAATGTGAGTGAATGAAATGGCCAAGATGAGCCTACACAGCTGGCTGGCTAGGAATTTGGGAATATATGGAAAAGTTTAGACAAATCTAAGTTCTTGTTTGGTTTGCCACCAATTAGGGATGCTTGCTTGCCCTGACTTAAGTACTGATAGAGATGGTTGTGGATCGAGTGGCTAGCTGGAGCTTCCTGGCCACCATCAGAGCCTTAAGGAATCACCTGTTTAGTTGATACATGTTTGCTAGATCTGGGGAGATGGGTATGGGAGAACGTTGGGAATGAGAGGACCTATCCTCCCTCTCCCCTTTTCTTCGGGAGTTACTCGCATTTCCACCCAGGCTTGTTTCCTTTTCATGTCCTCTCCCACACCCACAAGAAAATAGGAACGTTAAGCTGTCACCTCCTTTACCACGCTCTCCCTCCAGCCAATTTGAGAACAGGGTCAGGGAGAAGACTAAGAAGCCAGGCACCAACAGCAATGCACTCAAATGTGTGTTATTGTGCCATGTGTTATGGGGAGAAGGAAGGATTTCATCTAGTCATTTTCCTTTGTTTGAGAAAAGAACTTGGCATGACTTTCCACAGTGATGCACACTCATAGTGTCATCACGCTCAGGTTCAGCAGTTCACAGCTCAAGAATCCAATACTGAGAGACAAGTAAAAGGAAAGAAAGCTTTCTCGACGAAGCCAGCAGACCTGGGGAGAAGGTGGACTCACGTCCCAAAGAACCAACTCCCAGTAACCCATGAGGGAGCAGGAGTTTTTAAAGGGGCGTTTCAGAGGTGTATAGGCAGAGGGAGGGCGCCATGTGCAGAACGGCACAGTCAGCTCCAACAGTCATCTCGAAATTGGTCATCGGTGGTCTGATCAGTGTCATCTTGGTTGTTTTAAGTACAGTTAATCTTCAGTTCCAGGGTTGGTTTGTTCCCATTTCCTTGAGGCCAGTTCTTGGAATTGTGTAAGATGGAGCGGTTGATGTCATGGCTACAGTCTGGTCATCATGTCATTAACTCCTTCCACCTGATGGGGCTTTCAGTATCTGCACAAAAGCTCAAAGGATATGGCTCAGGGTATTATCTATAGCCCTTGAGGAGGGACTAAAAGTCCTTGACTTTGTTTAGTGGCCAACCTGATATTTTGTCTTTTGTGACTGTTTTCCTTTTTTTCTGCATTTTCTCATTTCTTTGATTAAATTTATTAGTTAGCTAAAGTTTTTCTACAGACAAGAGGCAGGCAGAGGACATGGTGGGGGGCGAAATCTGTCCAGGGAAGGCTCCATAGGGTTCGGCTCCATTATAGTAATAGGATACGAAAACCTTATTTGATGATAACAAAATAGCTTGCGTTTTCATGATAAAAAACAATTGTGTAAGGTCGTGGTTCCCAAATTATATGCAAAGGTGTTTCAAAGCACTTTGGTAAACTCACAGGGGTGTCACCAGATATTTTAAATTTTTTTAAAGGCAACACAGCCTGTCAGACTTTGCATACACCACTCGATGGAGGCTGTTCACAGTTTCAATACTACATCACATAATCACTTTTCATGATGTCATAGTTTTGCAAAACTTAGTTTTTGTTATCTGCTGTGATTGGAAGCAAATACAACACAAAAGTCGGTGAGGAACAGGAAACGATTGTGAAGGTGTTCAATCAATCTTATCCCAAAGTTTGTGAAAATGTTTCAGACTTAAAAGAGGCATGTGCATGCCATTATTAAATAATTGTAGTGAATTAAGAATGAAGTAAAAATAATGTTTTACTTTCATTAATATCTATTATTTAATCATTTTGCTACTAACTTGTTAGGACATAAATATTTATTAAGTTGTTTGGCCCCAAGTGCTTAGTAAATAGGACTCATATATTTCTTTTGAGCTGGGCATATCATGTAAAAATTAATAAGACACTAAAAGTACCACAGAATGAAAAAGTTTGGAAACCTCTGGGTTGAGGAGTTACTCTAATTCCTCTTTAGATCCCTGTGAGTCAATGAAATAACTGAAAAATCTCCATTATGAGAATGTATCAAAAACTGTAATTTTGAGTAAATTATTGATCCCTATGTGGTTACTTGAAGCAAAAAAGAGAAAAAAAAAAGGGAAATGGATTACTTAAAGACAAATTCCAACTGCTGTGGGTCTGTCTGGGAGGAATAAATTTTTCTCTACCCTTCTAGGTTCTTCTGTCTGTTCCAAGAATTAAATTGACATGAGACAGATTAACTGGAGAAGATCACACAAAAATTTAATAACATGTATACATGAGAGAGACCCAGAAAAACTGAGTAACTTTCCAAAATGGCTGAAACCCTCAACTTAAATACCATCTTCTACTAAAGACAAAAGAGGATGTCTGGGATAGTGGTTTGGGACTTCGAAACGGAGGAAGGAAATTGACATGAGATGGAAAAGCAAATGTTTGGTAAACAGATGTTTGCTGGACCAGTGGGACACAGAGAGGAATTTTAACAAAGAGACTTTGTTAGGTTCCTCCCTGTCTACACATCTGGTTCATACTGTACTTACCTGTGGTGATGCTCCCTTCCCGGAACATGTCCTCTGTTTACACTCTTTTAGGGAGTTAGAGGGAAGGTCAGTGTTTCTCCCTGAGTCTTTTGGGTCTTGAATGTTTTCAGCTCAAAATAATCAGCATGCAAAAAAGACCTTTGGAGTGGAGAGTTTTGTTCCCCTATGAGTCAAACATCACTCAATAAAAATGTGTTAAAATTGAATATTCAGCCTTTGAAATTTTCATTGTAATTAAAAGATCCTTGTCATAGCAAATAAACTGAGGCACAGAGAGTTTTATTTACACAACAAAGCAATGAGAACATTGTGACTCAAAATTGTGTGTTTTGATGACATATGTCATGGCTTTATTATTTCCTTAATGGAGATGGAGGGTAGCTCTTACCCTGCAATTAAGTAAGCTAAACTCCAATCTGACATTTTACCTTAAGCAATTCAATTAGAAGTAACTTAAGAGTACCCTTCTGGGGGCTTCCCTGGTGGCACAGTGGTTGGGAGTCCGCCTGCCGATGCAGGGGACACGGGTTCGTGCCCTGGTCCGGGAAGATCCCACATGCCACGGAGCGGATGGGCCCGTGAGCCATAGCCGCTGAGCCTGCGCGTCCGGAGCCTGTGCTCCGCAACGGGAGAGGCCACAACAGTGAGAGGCCCGCGTACTGCAAAAAACAAACAAAAAAAAACAACTAAAAAATAATTAAATTTTTAGAGGGTTTATTTTAATATGCAATAAAAATAGGTCCAGTATAAAGACCCTCTGGGTTCACCCACAGCAGAGCATTTTTCTGGAAATCAAATAGTAGCAATAGTGGCAGAAACCCTAATTTAGACTGGAAGTGAGGGCTAGGCTTGTATGAGAAGGCAGTCATTTAGTTTAGAAGCCCTTCAACTATTTGAGATCAATAGCATTCAAATATAACCACACTAAACATGGGCACCCTGATAAAATGTATTAATATAATTAAGAAATGAGAAGAGTCAACCCAGTTTTGAAAAAGAAGAGCAACACAGTGGATTGAATGATCAGATGCTATAAAAAGCACTAGTAATTATAACAGTGTGATACAGAATAAGGTAGATATTAATTAGTGGAGTGTATTAGAAAGTTCATAATCAGACACAAGTTTATATGAAAATTAATTATAATTTAATGGCCACATTTCAAATCAGTAGAGAGCTCTTTTACCAGATGGTATCAGGACAAAAACCTAATATATTGAAAATTAAAAAGCAATAATTGGATATCCACTTCGTATGATATGATAAAATGAAACCTGGCTGAAATACTGGTTCAAAAGCAACAAATAAAATAAGATTCTAAAGTTAAATATTGACAAATACATAATTCTGGCTTGGGAAAGGCTTTCTAAGCCAATGATTGAAGCAGCAAAGGAAAAGACTGATAAACTTTATGCAGCAGTAAAAGCATAGAAGATAGATGGATGATAGATAGATAGATAGATAGATAGATAGATGTAGAGATATGTCATTACACCCCCCAAACTCATGGGAATGACGATATGAAAATAATTTGAAAAATGCATGAAAGAGCTCTGATAACTAAAAAAATGTTGTAAATTCATTAAAGAGTGGCCAATATAATGTAAATTTGCCAACATTTATAAACAAGCAATTCGGACATTTTTAAGCACAAGTGGTATATGAGCTATTACAAAGCTTCATGATGGCAAGTTGAAATAGTCACATCACCTTTGGCCCCAAAATTACATTTTGAAAAATGTATGCTAAGGAATGAATTGTAGATATTTATAAGAATACTTCTCAAGCTGATTTTTTGTCAAGAGGGTCAAATGGGCATTAAATCACGTATCCAAGACAGACGATTATTTAAAGAATCATGGTAGATCTACCCATTGCGATATTATATGGCCTCTTTAAAAATTGCCTTCATAGAAGACTCTTTACAAAGTTAGAATGTCATTCTTAACATAGCTTAAGTTTTAAAAAAGTCAACTTTTAGGGAATTCTATTTAAAATACATGTAAGAGAAAATAAAGAAAAATTCAAAGCAGCTGCCTTTAGAATATAATAAATGCAGTTTCAACTTTGGGGTCCCTGGAAAGTATAGGTGAGTGTGTAGGCCGATTTATATATTGGTTTTCTTTGTACATAATGCAAAACACTGGATAGGTATAAAAATATTTTGCGTATATGAATAATGTAAAGCAACTAATAAGCTATATATCTTTCATTTTCTCTAATTATTTCATTTTAAATAAAGGATGGAAATGGGTAAGTTAAAAGAGAAAAACTGCAAAATCAAGGAACCAGTGCATCCTCTAAAGAAGAGATCCTAATTTTGTGATTCACCAGTGTATGACTTTGGAGAAGTATATAAATACATTTGGTGCACTGATCCATGAACTGAGCAGGGGTCAGCTCAATCAGCTAATTTGCGTGAATATACACACACTGCATTAAGTAAAATTAAGAGATGATTACTGGGTTCAACTTAAATTCATATTACTGTGAACTGATTTCTTAATTCTTGGAGAACTATGAAATTGAGCAGCAGAATGTAGAGTGTATCCTTATTAATATGAGTTCCTTAAAGAGGAAATGCAGCATTGTTTCTAATGTTTCTGGAATATACACGGAGTACCAGGTCATAAACTTGATCTATCGGTGCAGATATTTAAGTAGCTTTTCTCCTAAGACATTTAAACAAGTTTAGCAATTTGACTATATAAGTTAATATAAGAATTCTAGTTAAGGATATGGTTAAGATGGTACATCAGTTAGGCATGGGATCATTGAGCAAACACATTCTATTACAGGTATAAAATCTATTTTTGAAAATACATTTTTGCCATCATGTAAAATTCTTAGTTCAGGAAAACCAACATTTGTGCAGCCTTCTTTATTTTTGACATGAGAGAAATAATTTAATCTTGACAGTCTTCTAATTAGATATTATTTCTGTTTTATAGAAGTTGAAATTACGTTTTTAAATGACTTGACAGTTCACACAGCTAATGAATAGAAGAACCAGGCTTAAAATATTTGCTCTTCGGTGTAGCAACCATACAACTAACACAAATCTCACCATAAACATGCGTTGTACATGCATGAGCATCCACATAGATTATAAAAAATGCTTTTGAGGTCCAGACAACATTGGAGGATAGAAATATATTCATAAACGCTGTTGAGTCAGGTACCGGTTTCCTGTTCCAGCCAGCGCTTGTTTAGCACGGGAAAATCCCTCTCTGTCTCTGTCTCTGTCTTTCTGTACATTAGACTGTACATATATGTACATTCATATACAGAGTCAGTGAATATATGCATTCAGTATTTGAGAAACCTTCCCATTATTACGTACATTTTCTAATAGTTTACCTATGTTTAAATTGAAAATAAGTAAGAATTTCAAATTATTCATATTTATAGTACATTTGTAATATTTTCTGTATAAATGAGATTTCCCAGACTCACTGTGAACTACTCTACTTAGCTGTAAAATGAAGACGAAGGTCTTGACCTTCAAAGTACCTTCCGTGTGTATCTATATTTCTATAATTCTCGTTTGCAATGAGTTTACTTACTTATCCTGAAAATAGATGTGGTCAGAAGATATTAGAAAACAATAATCTGAATTTGACTTTCAAATAATTTCCTAGCCATCCACCCACTTCACCCTATAAATCCTAATGAGCATTTTCTTGTCAAAGATGGGAGTTAAGACATTTCGCATTTCTACAGGATTCTGTGAACCTAGTCGTTCTCCCACCCTGCAGCTGAACAACTTTGAGAATACAACGTGCACAACTGCAGATTAACGGGACTCAGATGTCCGGGGTGGATGTGATTTCAAGCGGCTTGAATTAACTCTCTTTGACAAGCCTTGCCTTGCAAACCGCCAGCAGCAAAGTGCCTCTGTGGCTACACTTAGAAACTAGGCTCCGGTCTCTGGGAGGTTTCACATTGTTTCTAATGTATTGGTGGTTGGACAAAGTCGAATCATCCCCTATGAAAGCCTGACTGCCCAAAGGGTATAAACCCAATTGCCAGTGGTTTATTCAGCTTTGACAGTTCTCAGTGTGATCCTAACAGCCTTTGGTAATACAAGAAGGCAGGGAAAAAGCTCCAGAGACTTCCTTCTATTCATTTCTGTAATAGTTTTCTTGCCTCGGGACACTAAAGAAGATTTGTACAGCCTGCTGTCTTTTCATTAGCAGCAAGTGCAATGCTGCTGGGTAAGTTAATGTATAAGACTAGGAAAAAGAAGAGTGGTATATGTATGAATTTTTCTTCCATTTTAAAAAACTGTCCTTTTGCTTAAGTTCAAAACAGCTGAAAACAGAAAGAAAGAGTAAATGTACTTTTGTGTCTTCTAAGTCATAGACTTAATGTCTGGCTTCGTTCTGTTTGTTGAACGCAATACCATGGTTCACTGGGTTTTTGGAACAGACGTGAAAATGATCGTTATTGGACGGGCCGGGAAACCTGATTTTGTTTTCAGCGCAATCCTAGTTCTTGTCATGGAATGTAACGGTATTTATTGATTTCTTTGTATTTCCCTATGCAACAAAATGCATCGGTATTTTCAAACTTAGTTTGGCCGTTGCATTAAAACGCCAGAACTAAATTACTGTTCGTGTAGCATCCTTCTTTCCTTCTTTGCTAGGAAAAATATATCTGGTTGGTGAAATCTCTGACTCTGGTTGAGAAAAATAAACACATTTATATTGGATAGAGCACAGTGGACTAAGCTGTGAATATGTGTATATATTATATATATATGAAGAAGATATTCCTTATAAAAGTAATTTTAACAGCTATGTAAGTTGTTGGTTACATGTTCTTCATTTCTCTTTTAGAATTTGTCTGCATTTTATCACGTGGACTAAGTTTTGAATTAAAGATTGATGAAATACGCTGAATATGTTATTAAATAGTCAGTAGATGTATCATTTGTGTACTTGAAGTTACTACTGCACAAGTCATTTACACTTTAAAATTCAATATTTGATAAATTGGAGCACAGAGAAAAAGACTAACAAGATAGAATGAATCAAATAAGGAGGTGTTACTCATTTCTTTATGATATTTTTTATTTCTTATAGGATAGACAGAACCAAAATATGGAATGGGTGGACTAAAGTAATTCTTCCCTCATTTTTAGGTCTTTAGAAATAAAACACTAAATTCGGCCTAAAGTTAATACATTTTTTCTGGCTTCTGTGATACAATTTTTATTATTAGAAATATGTTTTTATGTGAATAGTATGACAGATATAAGTATTATGTATTGAGAAGATTCCAATATGAACTTAGAAGGGTTACGTTGTAACATCTTACAAGGGGAAATAAACTAAATGATGACTTTAAGACAGATGAACTTGACATTCAGCTTTTGGTAAAATCCTCATGTTTTAGAGAAGCAGCAGAACTGCGTGTATTATATCCCTGAGATTAGAAATATCTCAAACAATGACTTGATTAAAGAACTGCAGATAGAAGTGTTCTTTCCTCTCTCTACATCCTTCAGTATTTTTCCCCTGACAGTTCGTGATGGTGTGTTGACATTTTGAAATATCAAAGCAGAGAATAACCATTGATACAGCTGTCTGACTTACCATGGTTCCTTATTATAGCAATCATGTTACCACGGGCCATACTTCTGTCAACAGCATTTCATCACAGATGCCCCAATTGCCCATATATGCATGGAAGCTTGGAGCACTGCCTGCCAAAGAGGTAATAAATCAAGGAGCAAATGATGTGTTGCTTCTGCAGTGCTTAGATTGTCTTGTGTTCTCATGGCCATGTGCTCTGATCCAAAGTTAGTAAGTCCCTAAACAATGCATTAGCTGGTGGATGAGTCCCTGCATTCTGTTTGTATCATATTTTATAGGACAGAAGGATGACTCACTAAAAATTAGAATGTGGAGCAAATTAAAGA
The DNA here is from genome assembly GCF_008692025.1 of Phocoena sinus. NCBI lineage: Eukaryota > Metazoa > Chordata > Mammalia > Artiodactyla > Phocoenidae > Phocoena > Phocoena sinus. The sequence continues at coordinate 4,679,961 of NC_045766.1, forward strand.
GCCCTTTACTGGTGCAGGCTTTTAGGAAAGGAATTTGAAACAATTATTATTTGCTTATTCGTCTCCGACTGCTCAAAATAAGTGTCATTTTATTTCAGATACAGGTTACTTGAGTACCACATGGGTATGAATTATCTGAAAATGAGAATTTATTAGTATGTAAGTAATTTTTTTAATTATCACATAAAATTGTTGACAAATTATCAGTTGCTTGAAATAATACCAACACATCGTTACAGTGTTATTGTTTTGTATGCTCTTAGCTATAATGTACACATGTGCATACATATGCATATGTTGTATGTATTTTCTTTATTAAAGACAAAGTTTAGTCAAGTAGAATTTCCCAAAATCAAAGAGGATAATTGTATGTAACCTGATGGTATCTAGTTATACCACTTGTTAATAGTACCTGAGTCTGTAAAAGAGAAAGAACAAAATATTTTTTTATTTCATTTCTTGCCAATCACAGAGCTTATAGATTTAGTTGCTGCAAATTAATTGTAGAGTGAGGTGGGCCATAATATATAAAGTAAATGAAAAGTCACGGAATTAAAACTGGAAAAGACTGTTGAAAATGTACAGCCTAATCACTATATTTTATAGACCGTTATTTTTTTCACTTGTTCTAGTTAAGGAGGAAATTTTATTATAGCTGACACTTGATTTAGCTTTCTGTACATATGATACTACTTTTTTCCCCAAAGATATCACATTTTTACCATAGAGCATATTGCTCTTTTCCTAAAAATGAATTTTCCACAAAATTGGCATCATCAAAACAGTAACGTTTAAGTTATATAAACAAACTCACACAGCTAAGAAAAATCAGAGCTTGAGGACCCAGATATTTTGTTTGCTGAAGCTTCTCTTTGAACCACCACACAATAGAGACAGTACTCAGGTCATTTTATTTAATAGTTTGTTCTTGAAATAACATAAAGTGGGCACTTAAAAGGAAATATAATTTCCCACTGGCTGAAATCCCACTTTCAAAGACAAATCGTTTTTGTTTCTCGTTGATTGTTACCAGTTATTTGTTTCAAACACTTTAGATTTAATATTCTTTGTCTTTCATCCATTGATGAAATACTAATTATTCAAAAGTGTTTGGATGGGGCTTCCCTGGTGGCGCAGTGGTTGAGGGTCCGCCTGCCGATGCAGAGGACACGGGTTCGTGCCCCGGTCCAGGAGGATCCCACGTGCCGCTGAACGGCTGGGCTCGTGAGCCATGGCTGCTGAGCCTGCGCGTCCGGGGCCTGTGCTCTGCGACGGGAGAGGCCGCAACGGTGAGAGGCCCGCGTACCGTAAAAAAAAAAAAAAAAAAAAAAAAAAAAGTGTTTGGATGGAACCTCTGTGATGCATCTCTATTTGAAGTAAATTCTTGTAACCTTGATAATATTTTTGCAGTATTCAACTAAATAGACACTTTTCTGAATCATCCCTTTGTTGACAGATACTATATTTAACATATTTTAACATATGATATTTTCTTCATTAAGAACAAATCTGTATATTGGGACATCCCTGGCCACCCTGTCAGAACTGTTCACACCCCTAACCCCACTCATATCCTCTCAGACTGTGGTATTTCTCTTCACAGCACTTAACTACAGCTTAAATTATATTACAAATTTATAATCTGACCGTTCTCTTTCTCCGGAACTAGAATATAACTTCCTTGACTGCATGTAGACTGTTTTTCTTTGTCTTTTGTTTGTTTTTTTGCTGTACTACAATAAGAAAAGGGGGTTTCCAGCATAAAATATAAGCCTTTTGACATGGATGTTGAAAGAATCGATAATAACCAGAGCTAATATTGTATTTATTATGTTGTAAAAATGGTGCTTTGCATATAGCATTTTCGGTTTTCACATCAAACTTGGCAAGTAGTTATGATATTCTCCATTTTCTAGATTAAGACTGTGAGATTTATAGGGGGTAAGCAAGTTGCCATTAAGTAGTTGAACTGGAGTCAAATCCAGCTCTCTCTGCCTTCAAAACTTGTGAATACCCGTTTGCCACACCATGTTGTCTGATAATATATTGCACCTGAAACATTTTTCCTTCACATGTTGAAAAGGAAAAGGAAGTGGGGAGAAGAAAGAAATACTGGCAAAAAGGGTCATGGTTCATGATTGGCCGGAAACTTAGAAAAAAACATTAAAAAAAACGAGAGTCTTCTAAGACCTAAAAGACAAAGGCCCAGGGAAGAAAAGAGGAAAGGAAAGAATTGGAAACACATGAGGTAGGCACAGAGAAAATTCTTTTAGTTTCAACTTCCCTACCAATCTGGTCTAGAAGGCTGGGCTTTCTCTTTCCTTGAGGCCACTTTCCAGCCTTTCATCTCTGTTACTCCCTGCGTGGACTCTTCGTTTTTCAGATGAGTTTATTCAACGTCGTCTGAACCAGTTCATCTGAACCAGAATGTGCTTTCCTTAAGACATCTCCTCCCAACTCTGAGGTCTTCCCATTTAATGATACAAGTGCTTTCCTTTACTTTCCCAAGGTCTTCCTCCACCTGATCTATTTTCCGAAGCCTTCAGCCTGAGAAGACTTGTTACCCCCCATAAAAACTCATGGCCCCAGTTACTGGACACATCACATTCTGCTTTTAAGACGTGTCTTATTTTACTAAATGTTTATGTAATTCTTGATTTCTTGACATCCATGTAAATTTTATTTTTCTATTGAATTGTAGTTGATTTACAACATTGTATTAGTTACAGGTATGCAGCAAAGTGATTCAGTTATATAAATATTTTTCAGATTATTTTCCATTATAGGTTTTTATGAGATATTGGATATTGTTCCCTATGCTACACAGTAAATCCTTGTTGCTCATCTAAATTTTACCCTTAATTATATAAGCGTCGTATATTTAATTCCTTGTATATTTTACAATATCAATGCATTCAACAAGGTTTCATTGGATGATTATTGTTTTAAAATAATGTATAACTAATAAATTACTTACAGGTAATTTTGGTGAGATTAGTAAAAAGCACATAGTTTTTTTTTTTTTTGGTACGCGGACCTCTCACCGCCGTGGCCTCTCCCGTTGCAGAGCGCGTGCTCCGGACGCGCAGGCTCAGCGGCCATGGCTCACGGGCCCAGCCGCTCCGCGGCATGCAGGATTCTCCCGGACCGGGGCACGAACCCGTGTCCCCTGCATCGGCAGGCGGACTCCCAACCACTGCACCACCAGGGAAGCCCCAGAAGTACATAGTTCTTAAGAAGTCTCAACTCTTCAGAGTTCTGTGGTAAAAAGTTTTAGAGTTAGACTGAACTAATTTTTTTTTAACATCTTTATTGGAGTATAATTGCTTTACAAAGGTGTGTTAGTTTCTGCTTTATATGACTCAGCTATACATATATCCCCATATCTCCTCCTTGTTGCATCTCCCTCCCACCATCCCTATCCCACCCCTCTAGGAGGTTAAACGGGTCTTGTTTTTGTGTCCATTCAGCCAGTCTATGTCTTTTGGTTGGAACATTTAATCCATTTACATTTAAGGTAATTATTGATAGGTATGTTCCTATTACCATTTTGTTAATTGTTTTAGGTTTGTTATTGTAGGTCTTTTCCTTCTCTTGTGTCTCCTGCCTAGAGAAGTTCCCTTAGCATTTGTCGTAAAGCTGGTTTGGTGGTGCTGAATTCTCTTAGCTTTTTCTTGTCTCTAAAGCTTTTGATTTCTCCATCAAATCTGAATGAGATCCTTGCTGGGTAGAGTAATCTTGGTTGTAGGCTTTTCCCTTTCATCACTGTAAATATGTCCTGCCACTCCCCTGTGGCTTGCAGAGTTTCTGCTGAAAGATCAGCTGTTAACCTTATGGGGATTCCCCTGTATGTTATTTTGTTGCTTTTCTCTTGATGCTTTTAATATGTTTTCTTTGTATTTAATTTTTCATAGTTTGATTAAGATGTGTCTTGGCGTGTTTATTCTTGGATTTATCCTGTATGGGATTCTCTGTGCTTCCTGGACTTGATTGACTATTTCCTTTCCCATATTAGGGAAGTTTTCAACTATAATCTCTTCAAATATTTTCTCAGTCCCTTTCTTTTTCTCTTCTTCTTCTGGAACCCCTATAATTCAAACGTTGGTGCGTTTAATGTTGTCCCAGAGGTCTCTGAGACTGTCCTCAATTCTTTTCATTCTTTTTTTCTTTATTCAGCTCTGCGGTAGTTATTTCCGCTATTTTATCTTCCAGGTCTCTTATCCATTCCTCTGCCTCAGTTATTCTGCTACTGATTCCATCTAGAGAATTTTTAATTTCGTTTATTGTGTTGTTCATCATTGTTTGTTTGCTCTTTAGTTCTTCTAGGTCCTTGTGAAATTTTTCTTGTATTTTCTCCGTTCTATTTCCAGGATTTTGGATCATGCTTACTATCATTACTCTGAATTCTTTTTCAGGTAGACTGCCTAATTCCTCTTCATTTGTTAGGTCTGGTGGGTTTTTACTTTGCTCCCTCATATGCTGCATATTTCTCTGTCTTCTCATTTTGCTTAACTTACTGTGTTTGGGGTCTCCTTTTCACCGGCTGCAGGTTCGTAGTTCCCGTTGTTTTTGGTGTCTGCCCCCAGTGGGTAAGGTTGGTTCAGTGGCTTGTGTAGGCTTCCTGGTGGAGGGGACTGGTGCCTGTGTTCTGGTGGATGAGGCTGCATCTTGTCTTTCTTGTGGACAGGACTCTGTCTGATGGTGTGTTTTGGGGTGTCTGTGAACTTAGTATGATTTTAGGCATCCTCTCTGCTAACGGGTGGGGTTGTGTTCCTATCTTGCTAGTTGATTGCCATGGGGTGTCCAGCACTGTAGCTTGCTGGTTGTTGGGTGGAGCTGGGTCTTGGCGCTGAGACAGAGATCTCTGGGAGAGTTCTCGCCAATTGATATTACCTGGGGCTGGGATGTCTCTGGTGGTTTGATGTCCTGAATTCGGCTCTCCCACCTCAGAGGCTCAGGCCTGACACCAGGCCAGACCGCAAAGATACTGTCAGCCACACAGCTCAGAAGAAAAGGGAGGAAAAAAAAAAAAGAAAATTAATTAATTAATTAAGGTTATTAAAATATTTTAAAAATTATTATTAAAAGAAAAAAATTAAAAATAATAAAAAGTAATATTAAAAAAAGAGAGCAACCAAACCAGTAAACAAATCCACCAATGATAAGAAGCACTTAAAACTATACTAAGATACACATAAAAATCAGAAACTAGTCAGTCACGTACAGCAAACCCCAAGTCTACAGTTGCTCCCAAAGTCCTCTCCCTCAGTTTTATGATGATTCGTTGTCTATTCAGGTATTCCACAGATGCAGGTACATCACGTTGATTGTGGAGATTTAATCCGCTGCTCCTGAGGCTGCTGGGAGAGATTTCCCTTTCTCTTCTTTGTTCTCACAGCTCCCAGGGGCTCAGCTTTGGATTTGGCCCCGCCTCTGCGTGTAGGTCGCCTGATGGCGTCTGTTCTTCGCTCAGACAGGACGGGGTTAAAGGAGCCGCTGATTCGGGGGCTCTGGCTCACTCAGGCCCGGGGGAGGGAGGGGTACAGAATGCGGGGTGAGCCTGGGCCGTAGAGGCCAGTGTGACGTTGCACCAGCCTGAGGCACACTGTGTGTTTTCCCATTGAAGCTGTCCCTGGATCACGGGACCCTCGCAGTGGGGCTGCACAGGCTCGCTGGAGGGGAGATGTGGATAGGGACCTGTGATTTTACACGGGATTCTTGGTAGCTGCAGCAGCAGCCTTAGCATTTCCTCGTGCACCCCAGAACAATTGTCCCTTGACTCTTAGGCAGTTCCAGACTTTCTCCCGGACTCCCTCCCAGCTAGCTGTGGTGCACTAGCCCCCTTCAGGCTGTGTTCACGCAACCAACCCCAGTCCTCTCCCTGGGATTGACCTCCGAAACCCGAGCCTCAGCTCCCAGCCCCCAGGTCCCGGCTATTGAGCAGACAAGCCTCTCGGGCTGGTGAGTGCTGGTCGGCACTGATCCTCTGTGCAGGAATCTCTGTTTTGCCCTCTGCACCCCTGTTGCTGTGCTCTCCTCTGTGGCTCCGAAGCTTCCCCACCACCCACCCCCATCTCCACCAGTGACGGGGCTTCCTAGTGTATGGAAGTTTATCCTCCTTCACAGGTCCCTCCCAGAGGTGCAGGTCCCGTCCCTATTCTTTTGTATCTGTATTTTTCTTTTTTCTTTTACCCTACCCAGGTACATGGAGAGTTTCTTGCCTTTTGGGAAGTCTGAGGTCTTCTGCGAGCGTTCAGTAGGTGTTCTGTAGGAGTTGTTCCACATGTAGATGTATTTCTGATGTATTTTTGGGGAGGAAGGTGATTTCCACGTCTTACTCTTCTGCCATCTTTAAGGTCCTCTGAACTAAGTTTTAAGGCAATTTTCACTACTCTCTTTTTATTTTATTTATTTATTTATTTATTTAGGCTGCACTGGGTCTTTTTGCTGTGCATGGGCTTTCTCTAGTTGTGGTGAGCGGGGGCTACTCTTCATTGCAGTGCACAGGCTTCTCCTTGTGGTGGCTTCTCTTGTTGCAGAGCACAGGCTCTAGGCATGTAGGCTTCAGTAGTGTGGCACGTGGGCTCATTAGTTATGGCTCATGGGCTCTAGAGCTCAGGCTCAGTAGTTGTGGTGCCCGGGCTTAGGTGCTTCGTGGCATGTGGTATCTTTCCAGACCAGGGCTCGAACCTGTGTCCCCTGCATTGGCAGGCGGATTCTTAACCACTGTGCCACCAGGGAAGTCCCACTACTCCTTTTCTAAAAATCTTTCTTAAATATAGTAGTGTACTTATGTTAATCCCAATTTCCTAATTTATCCCCTCCCCTTTCCCCTTTGGCAACCATAAGTTTGTTTTTATGTCTGTGAGTCTGTTTCTGTTCTGTAAATAAGTTCACTTGTATCATTTTTTAGATTCTACATATAAGTATTATCATACATTTGTCTTTCTCTGTTTGACTTACTTCACTTAGTACGATAAATCTCTATGTCCACCCATGTTGCTGCAAATGGCATTATTTCTTTATTTTTTTTATGGCTGAGTAATATTCCATTGTATATATATTGATATCTTCTTTATCCATTCATCTGTCGACGGACAATTTAGGTTGCTGCCATGTCTTCAGTATTGTAAATTGTGCTGCTATGAACAATGGGGTCCATGTATCTTTTCATATTAGAGGTTTTCTCTGGATATATGCCCAGGGGTGGGATTGCTGGATCATAGGGTAACTGGTTTTTCAGTTTTTTAAGGAACCTCCATACCATTCTCCATAGTGGCTGCACCAACTTACATTCCTGCCAATAGTGGAAGAGGTTTCCTTTTTCTCCACATTCTCTCCAATATTTACTAGTTGTAGACTTCTTGATGATGGCCATTCTGACTTGTTTTGTGATGATATCTCACTGTAGTTTTGGTTTGCATTTCTCTAATAATTAGCAATGTTGAACATCTTTTCATGTGCCTTTTGGCCATCTGTATATCGTTTTTGGAGAAATGTCTATTTAGGGCATCTGCCCCTTTTTTTATTGGGTTGTTGTTTTGTTTTGCTTTGTTATTTTGATATTGAGCTGTATATGCTATTGATATTTGTATAGTTTGGAAATTAAGCCCTTGTTGGTGGTAGCACTTGCAAATATTTTCTTCCTTTCTGTAGGTTGTCTTTTCGTTTTGTTTATGATTTCCTTTGCTGTACAAAAGCTTGTAATTTGATTAGGTCTAATTTGTTTATTTTTGCTTTTATGTATTTTACCTTGGAAGACTGGCATAAGAAAACAGTGGTACCATTTATGTCAGAGAATGTTTTGCCTATGTTCTTTTCTAGGAGTTTTATGGTGTCCTGTCTTATATTGAGGTCTTTAAGCCATTTTGAGTTTATTTTCGTGTAGGGTTGGAGGGAGTGTTCTAACTTCATTGGTTTACATGCAGCTGGCCCACTTTCCCAATGCCTCTGGCTGAAGAGACTGTCTTTTCTCCATTGTATATTCTTGGCATCTTTGTCGAAGATTAAAGGCTTCACTACCCTTATCTGCTGAACGGTCTTTAACAAGTGCCTTGCTCTAAAACTCCCTTTCATCATCCATAATTCAGAGATAGGAATACCTGCTTTATAACGTTGTTATTCATTGGTATTTCAGTAGGCAAACATAGGGATTTTACCACTATTGTACCCTGGCAATGACAGCACGAAGTGACTTCTCCTTGCCTTTACTGAGTGGATTTCTACTTCCTGTTCAGCTGTCAGCGTGGAAAATCAGTTCAGTGAAAAGTCTGTCTCTTCAATAGGACACCCAGCACTGTTAGTAACCAAAGTACAGATGCCAAGAAGCACAAAATATGGGCCCTGACCTGGGAGACCGCACAGTCCAGTTAGATGACTACCTGATGATCTTGAAATAATTAAAAAAAAAAAAAAAAACCACACACACACATACACAAGCACTAAATTTCAAAATGATGACTCAAAGTAGAATGAAAATAATTGACATGGACTGAAATTGGATAAGGAATCATAAAAGAAATCAACTTGGTATTGGTTTGGGGGATGAAGGACTTTGTACTGCATAAAGGTAGAAAGATGGACATTTCAGATTCGGGTGTTGGGATGGACATTAATTTTCAGGCCAAGTGCACTTACAACACAGTGAGGAAAAGAAAACACAGAGAGGAATAAATGAGTTCAGTGTGTGTTATGGTTGAGGGATATTAAGTGTGATTGACATGGCAGGTGTCTGACATAGTTGGAGGGGAGGAACATGGTAAATTATAGACATGCTTGAAATATAAACAAACATTTATTGTGAGGTAGCAGAGAGTGGATAAAAAATCACTTAAGCATCTGGGACTGTATATGATGAATGATGGTCTGACCAAGGACTAATTCATGTATGGGAGGTGGGCAGGCAATAATTGAATGGAAACATCCTGCCTGCTTTCCTTCTCTGGTCACTGCCCTCCTTACACTGGCAGTCCAGTTACCTTCCTAGGAGATTCTTTCAGGTTTGGACCTGATACACTTGGATGATAACAGGCAGACTGCCCCAGGCACCCTTATCTGCCAGGCTCACCAGTGTCAGTGCACAGAAACGTTCTTGGTGTTTGTTATTCAGAGCTTGGCCTGATTGGGAGAAAGCCCTCACCAGCTATAAAGTCAATACCTACTTAAGTGCTAGGGTGAGTTTTTCAACTTAAATGAGTACATTTTAAAATATTCAGTGGATGGGACTCCCCGGCTGTCCAGTGATTAAGACTCTGCGCTTCCAATGCAGGGGGAAAAATCAGTGAATAAATAAAATTACATTAAAAAATGAAGCTGTCTATAATGTTCTATGCATTGGGATTTTGTTGTGCTGAGTACTCCTTGAAGCAAATTAAAAAAACTTCGACCTTTTTTACATGGAGATTTGGCACTGTGTTCATATTTGTGTAAATTATGCATTGGGCATATGGACAAGTTTGGACACATTGCGAGGAGGAGAGTTTTTTGGTTAATATTATTTTCTACTTGTTTTCTTTTGGTTTTGGCTTGAGTCTTTGGCGATTGAAAAATATGTTTGTTTTAGAGACCACTTTAAGCTATACACATAGTTTATATTGAATGTTTTAAGAGAATGTTGGGACGATAAGAGCTTAGAATATGTATAAAACAATGAAAATTAGTGATGAATGTTGCATTCATCATCGAAAGGAAAACACAAGTCATTTTCCTGTTAATATCAAACAGTAAGAACACTTATGGGGAGAATTTTTCCATTAATTTCAAGAAAAAAGAACATAATAAAGCACGAATAAATGTCCTTTGTGTTTTTATTTCTAAATATAAATGTAAAGATAAATAAATCTTTGAAATTTAAACAATTGTGAGAAATTCAATATAGTTGAAGATACTTCATCATCAACAACACAAAACATCTTTTAAGTTTCTTGATTAGATTTTACAAAGACTTAATGTGGCTAAAATACCTCTAGCATAAACAATTATTAACACAATGTCAACTAGGTCCTTAGGTGAACTCAATTACAGTGGCACAATGGGACAAATTACTGTAAAAGTCATTGGTGTTATTGTTCTCCAAAGGTCAAAGGCACTGGAGTGGAGAATGGTGAAATTAGATGACAGAGCAGAATAAGAGGATGTGATTGAAGATGTTCTGGATCACAGACCTTTATTGTACTTTGATTTTGTTTTTAAAGCTTACTTTATTTGGGTCTTTCACGTGTGGAAAAAAAAAATAGTGTATGCCGTACTATACTTTGATTGAAGTAATTGAACTTTTACGAACGCATATTTTTTTCTCCCATTTCAAGAAGTACTTTTTCTTTCTTGTATCACCTAAGCTGTGAGGCTAACTTCTCTTAATTATAATGTAAATCTCTCTGATCCAGAGGGTGCTTTTTTCTCTCCGCTTATTGCAATGTTGCATTACAAACCTTCTGTATTCATAAATATTTCACATCCAAGAACCTAAACAGCTGAAATGTTAATAGGGTTTAACCACTTGGAAGAAGAGTGTTTAAATTCGGCAATTCAACTATTCCTAATCTTTGATTTCTAATCAAAGCCCGAGAAGTAGACAGACTTTGATTTCATTTTTCAACATAGTAAAATGGATACCATCTCTCAGGTATTATTTAGTTTTTTAGTTTCTAAGTTTTTTAAAAAAACTTGGCTTTTAGTAAGGAGAAGAAACCTGGATCATTTATTTATTTACCTTGTGCCCAAAACTATGCTAATAACTGGGTATGCAGTGCTGTAAAATGAGATAAAGTGCATGTCTTCATGAAGATTTCAGTCTAGTGGAGGAAAGAAACGTTCAACAAGCAAACATGTAAATGATTAAATAATTACAAATTATGATAAATGCTCTGAAGGAAAACATATGGGTTCCATGAGAAAGTAATAGGAGGTACTAATTTAGATTGAACCTTCCAGACAGGACTTGTAGTTACAGGGAGGGAATTATAGTATTGGTCAAACGTTTCTCTACACAGACCAGGGCTGACATAGCCAAAAATATTCTACATCTCAACTAAGATCTATTTTTACAAAGCTTTAGAATTTTTAGCCACATTATGCTAAAGTGGTGATTGAAATAAGCCCTGATGTGCATTATTCAAAAGTCACATTTATCTTCTCTCTTCCAGCTCTATGCCACCTTCCCTGTCCTTCCCCCCCACCCCCCACCCAAAAAAAAAGATTCTTCTCGTTCCCCACACTTGAAGCTCTGGAATCACCTTGGATTTCTCTCTTTATCTTGTCCTCCCTCTCTGGCCTCCTCACCCAAGTTATCTGATTCATTCATTTCTCTAGCCCTTCAGTGTCCTACTCCAATTCACTCTGCACCTTTCCACAAACTAGTCCACCACAGGCATGGCTTCCAGCTGTCATTTCTCTCTCTGAGAACCTTTAGTGGCCTCCTATTCTTTTGAATTTAGACTGAAGACCTCCAACTCAACATTCAAGATCCTTTCACAGCGAACTCAATTCAAATACACTAGTTTCTGTTGACACTATGTTGTGACGATTTCCAAAACATCACAGGGTGTGGGCTCCTAGGACACTTATACGCCAAGCGCCAGCAAGAGTAGGTACTGCTGTGAGGTATGCCTGAACACCAGGCGACAAAGTAGAGCTGAGACTCAAGTCCAGTGTCTGTTCAATCCACTTTAACTTTGCTCTCCTTGGACTGATCTCTTAGGGAACCTGAGTCAGCCAGTGTAGTCTTCATTCGATGTGCTAAGAGAGGCCATTACCAAACACACAAGCAACGTTTAGTCTGTCCAAGAAAATAGACTGATAGGAAATTGTATTTGGTCAATAAAACTGTCACGTGTACAGTTGTGAAGTGAACTCTGAGGGGACAGGGCTGAAAACACCAGCAGATGTTAGAAGCCATGCCCTGTGACATGACTACCTAGGTTCAAACCCACTTTCTAGCTTTGGGACCTCAGTGAAGTACTTCCTTTTATACGCAGTTCCTGCTTTCTTCATCATATGGGGTTACTACCTAATCCTATAGTTATGTTGAGGAAGAAATGAGTTAATAAAATACTTAGAAGAATGTGTGCTGCTTAGTAAGAGCTGTGTAAATGTTTACTATATAAAATAAACAAATCCATGTTTTATGAAAACAGTGTTCTCATGAAGATTATTTTAAGGAGTGCATAGGGCTGAAAATCGACTTATTAATCACTAACACCAGCAGTGTATACTTTCCATGATCAGAGGGCAGATACTCCTCTGCCGCCTTTTCCTTCTGAACAATTTATTTTTATTTTTATTTCTTTTTGCGGTACGCGGGCCTCTCACTGTTGTGGCCTCTCCCGTTGCGGAGCACAGGGTCCGGACGCGCAGGCTCAGCGGCCATGGCTCACGGGCCCAGCCGCTCCGCGGCATGTGGGATCCTCCCGGACCGGGGCACGAACCCACGTCCCCTGCATCGGCAGGCGGACTCTCAACCACTGCGCCACCAGGGAAGCCCTGGAGCCAGTTTTTGATCATGAATATATTTTGTCTTTATGATGGAGTCAGTAAATAGTTTAGGTCTTAGGAGTTAAAGCTATATTTATTCTCTGCATATGTGATTACAAGAAGGGGTTAAATGGTAAAAAAAAAAAAAAAAAACCTTTTTCCCAGATCTTTATAGGTTGCTGAATATTTAAGAATTTATTACAAATCTCAGTATAAATAATTGATGCTGGATGCTAGTAATTTAAAAAGCAGCAACATAAAGTTTTTTGGAACTCAGATAATCTTTTAGCAGTTATTTCTAAGCAACTCTTCTTATTTGAAGGGAATACACAAAGCATAGAGAATAGTTCAACCAAATACAGCCCCTGGTATTCCAGGTTTTGTAGACTTTCCACACTCTTAATATATTCCTATCTAAAAGAGAAATATGACACAATGATAGTTGTTTTCATTTGATTTTCAAAATAAGAACCAACAAAACTAATAATATTTGCCTCTCAGAGCTAAGAAAAACATTATAGGACTTGTTGAATATTGGTTCTTTTCTTTGTCGGAAAAACATACTCAGGTTTCTTTAACACCGAAAAACAACTTTCTCTCTAAATTTTCATTTCCAGTACTTTTTCTGCCAAAATTAGTTTTATTATTACTAATGAATTACTATGTAAATAATAATAATTAATGTTTTCCCTTTTTTTAGTGATGGAGTAAGGTTTTATTCCTTTAAACACTTAAACATGCCTTACATATATCTTAGGGCAAGCAGAATCTAATGCAATTTGTATATATGGATAAACTTGGATTGTTAAAAAAAATATTGAGCCCTTAGTTGTTCCTTACAAACATAAAAATCAGCTATTATAATTAACATGGACACTCTAATAATATATCACTGGTGGGAATAAGATTTTTTTACAGCCTTTGGTTTTTTTTTTTTAATTGAAGTATAGTTGATTTACAATGGTGTGCTACTTTCAGGTGATAGTATTTTAAAGACAACAATGTACTAGCAAACTTTGCAAGGTACCTTATATACACTATCTTATTAAAAATTCCTGGCAGTCCTATGATCTGAGTGGAATTAAAATTAACTCCTTTTGGACTTGAAACAGAGGCTAAGGAGATTTGAAAGTTGTACACATTTTACTATTTTAGGCTTTTTTGAATTGACTTGAAAATATTTGGACTTTCTCAATAAGATTTAATTTATTTGAAGGTTCACTGGTAGAGTGGGACCGGTTTATCAAACCTGTTTATATTTGTCACATATATAGAAATTAATAAAGGTTCTCCACGTTTTCTCAAATAAAAAGTTACTGTTACATTTTTGTTTTCCGTCAAGCTGAATACCAGGTTAGCCCCAATAGATACAAAACAGATCTAGTGGTTTCAGTCCTGAGATACTAAGGAAATTATAGCTATGATGCATTGGCCTTTCAGTAAATGGGTAAAAATTCTGTATATTAATATCTTCTTTAATTACTGTTGTTACTGACCAGGGTTCTTGGCCTCTTTAATCAATAGAAATTAATCAGAGGCCAGACGAGGAATTCAGGCAAAGCTTTATTGGGGCCCCTGCTGCAACAGGGGGGAGTTAGAACAAGTAACAGTTTCCCCTACTTGCTCGCTCCCTGGGGGGAGGGCGAGCTTGTGCCTTATATGGGGGTGAGGGTAAGGGTGTGTCCAGGGGTCAGGCTGGAGGTGTGGCTTAGGGGGTCAGGCTGGAGGTGTGGCTTAGGGGGTCAGGCTGGAGGTGTGGCTTAGGTGGTCTGCCCATCCCTTTGGTGGTGTTATGCGCAGGGGGCATGTGCACTGCCCTGCTTTTGCTCCAGGCTCTTCAAAAGTGGCAGTTTGTTATTGTTTTTGTTTTTTTGGTCTTTTTGTATCTTGTTGTCCATAATTTGCCCCAACTGGGCATGCACACAGTTATTTTTAGTCTTTCATAATTTCTTTGTATTTTGTTGCTTGAGGAGATGTTTGTTCAGGTGCAAGCACTACAGCAAAGGGTCCCAGGTCCCAGGTCCCAGCCTGTCTTAATATCATTAATCCCATGATATATTTATAAACCAGCTCACTGTTACGTGAGCTGCACTGTGAATTTAATAGCCAAATCTAGACAAAGTCAAAGAAATTTCTTTTGGGGGCAGAGAAGCTAAAAAAGCTGTGATGAGTTTTTTCAGTCCTTTAGGTCCCAGATCAAGAAGACCACGGTGTGGCTGGAGAGGAGGAAAAGCAACATAAATTATTCTTTCATCTTTATCTAAGCTCCCAAGTCAAGGCAAATGTCCATAGTATAAGGTCCAAAGAGTCTTAATAGCACCTGAGGTAAGCGTTCCATAGGAGTCAGTCCAGAGCTGCAAAGTTCAGGAAGTTTCCCTTTAATTCCCTTGGGTTCAGAACCTGGTCTCCTGAGGAAAAGCTCACCCAGTGTGGTTCGGAAAAAGCCGTGCATCTGCTCCATTCCTGTGACCTCCTATCCATACAGTCAGTTTCAGAAAATACTTCACCAGAGGTCCAGGTAACCATCCATAAGTAGTTATTACTGTCATAGTCAATATAAAATAAAACTCTAACCAGGCCCCTGAAAAGGAACCAGCATGCTAGTAAAATTGTTTTATATGCTGTTTTTATTCTGTGGCATTTTCTAGGGCAGAGAGGACTGGGTGTGGCTGATTTTGAGATGTTGTTCACCTATTCTTTTTGAGAAACCAGAAAGCCAAGAAATAAGGTTTGGGGGGTGGTTTTCGATTCCAGAGTGTGTTTTCTCCAAGCTACTTAACATTCTCAAGAAAAGAGTAATCCTGACTCCAGCTCAATTGACTGTTAAAGCTGATGCCTCCCCTACCTAATCAGCCTCGCAGAATAACTGCACTCCAGATACTGGTCAAGGATTATAGCGTCAATTCAGTGCTATTCAGCATTTAATCAAAAGCTAGGTAGAGAGGGACATCATACCTGTGGCAGATAGCCTGAAGGAGATGCTGCCTGCAGCTTCAGGGTAAAATATCTATCCCCGTATTAAGCCACAGTCAGAGAGCTGCGTCATGAATACTTGCTTTCACTAATTTCATATCACATGGTTTTCCTAGCCCTAGGTTTAGGAACATTAACAAAGTCAGCTAAATCTGATATGGTAAGGATGTCATTCAGAATCTCATTTCCTGTATCCCAAAGGATCTTTTCTCTTTTGCTTTGATCCACTCACACTCAAAATTTAACACCTTTCTTGAGGTATTGTTTACATACCCTACAATTCACACACTTAAGTATACAATCCCATGACGCTTTAGTACATTTACAGAATCGTGCAGACATCAACCCAGTACAGTTTGAACATTTCCATCATCCCAAAATATCCCTTTTGTCTGTTGCAGTCAATTCTGGTTCACACTCCCAGCCCAAGATAATGACTAATATGCTATCGGTCTCTATAGATTTTCATATAAATGAAGTCATACAATGCGTGCACCTACCCATCCCGCATCTTTCAGCAGCATAGTGTTTTGGAGGTTCATCCAATTTGTAACGTGTTTCTCTTTATCGCTGAACCATATTCCACTGTATGATAGAATAAAAGCATTTCGATAATCCATTCACCAGTTGATGGAAATGTTGTTTCAACTTTGTGTTACTGCAAACAATACTGTAGTGTGCATTTGTGTACACATCTTTGTGTGGACATATGCTTTGCATTTCTCTTAGCTGGTTACCTAAGAATGCAATTGCTGGGCCCTCTGATAAGTTTACCTTTTTAAGCTGCCAAATGGTTTTCTACTGTGCCCATGTCCGTTTACATTCCCGCCAGCTATACTACACGTGAAGGTTGCACTGTCTCTGCAACACTTGTTGCTGTCTGTCTTTTTGATTATAGCTGTTCTGCTTTCATCCCGTTGGGGTTTTAATTTGCCTTTCCCTGATTACTAATGATGTTAAGCATCCTTTGTATGGTTATTAATTATCCATTTGTATCTCTTATTTTGATATTCAGATCCTTTGCCCATTTTTAAAATTGGGTTGTCTTTTTATAATTGAGTTGTAAAAGTTCTTTATATATTCTGGATACAAGTCCATTATCAAACATGATTTGTCTATATTTTCTCTCCTCCTGGGGCTTGGCTTTTCACTGTCCTAATGTGATCATTTAAAGCACAAATGTTTTATATTTTGATGAAGTCGAAATTATAATTTATTTATTTATTTATTTTTTGTGGTACGCGGGCCTGTCACTGTTGTGGCCTCTCCCGTTGCGGAGCACAGGCTCCGGACGCGCAGGCTCAGCGGCCACGGCTCATGGGCCCAGCCGCTCCGCGGCATGTGGGATCTTCCCGGACCGGGGCACGAACCCGTGTCCTCTGCATCGGCAGGCGGACTCTCAACCACTGCGCCACCTGGGAAGCCCGAAATTATAATTTTTTAATTGATTGTGCTTCTCGTGTCGTATCAAGGAAATCTTTGCCTAGCCAGAAGTCCTGAAGATTTTCTCCTATATGTTTTATGGTTTACTTCTTACCTTTAGGCCTGTGGTAAATTGGGGAGGTAGGCGTTTGTGTGTGTGTATGTATGGTGTGATGTAAGCACTGAAATGTATGCTTTGCATCTGGATATCCGATTTTCCTAGTACACATTTTGGAAAGATTATCCTTGGTCACACTGAATTGCCTTGGCATCACTGCCAAAAAATCAATTGGCTATGAATGCAAGGATTAATTTCCGGTCTCAATTCTGTCTGCTTCTGCCAGCATCACACTGTCTGTATTAAGAAGGCAATCTCAAATCTGGCAGCATTGATGAGACTTTAATACTCATGTGCCTTATGCAATCTCCAAGAGGAAAGATGGGTATGGAAATAAATAGTTCCCCAAATTCTTTGACCAAGCCCACCCCTCCCCCACATACCACTTTATTTTTTTTTCCTTTGAGAACCTTTATATGGAGATGTAATTACATACGAGAAATTAAGTGGGTCTTAAATGTACAGTTCAGTAAGTATTGGCAAATGCCTATACTCATATAGCCCACAGTAAAAGCAAGATATAGAATATTCATTCTAGAAAGGCAGGCAGATTCTTTTTTGTTCCTTCAACTTTTTATTTTATATTGGAGTATAGTTGATTAACACTGTTGTGTTTGTTTCAGGTGTACAGCCAAGTGATTCAGTTATACATATACGTGTATCTATTCTTTTTCAAATTCTTTTCCCATTTGGGTTGTTATATAATATTGAGCAGAGTTCCCTGTGCTATACAGTAGGTCCTTGTTGGTTATTCATTTTATTTTTTAAAATTTATTTTTATTTATTTATTTTTGGCTGCGTTGGGTCTTCGTTGCTGCACGCAGGCTTTCTCTAATTGCGGCGAGCCGGAGCTACTCTTCGTTGTGGTGCACGGGTTTCTCATTGCAGTGGCTTCTCTTGTTGCAGAGCACATGCTCTAGGCACATGGGCTTCAGGAGTTGTGGCACGCAGGCTCAGTAGTTGTGGCTCACGGGCTCTAGAGCGCAGGCTCAGTAGTTGTGGCACACGGGCTTAGTTGCTCCGCGGCATGTGGGGTCTCCCAGGACTAGGGATCGAACCCATGTCCTCTGCATTGCAGGTGGATTCTTAACCACTGTGCCACCAAATACAGCAATGTGTACACGTCAATCCCAAACTCCCTATCACTTCCCCCCACCCTTCCCCCCTGGTAACCGTAAGTTTGTTCTCTAAGTCTGTGAGTCTGTTTCTGTTCTGTAAATAAGTTTATTTGTATCATTTCTTTTTAGATTCTGCATATAAGTGATATCATATGGTATTTGCCTTTTTCTGTCTGACTTACTTCACTCAGTATGACAATCTGTAGGTCCATGGCAAGCAGATTCTTAGGGTACTTTTATTGGCTACACGGGGAGCCCAGTACCCCTAGATTCAGGTAATATTCTGGTCCAAGCCTGGTTGTACAGAGTCTCTCATCAACTTCAAGAGAACACCAATTCCTCTCAACAGCAGCTGTGTAATTGATCACTGACAGCTATAAGCGGTAAGGGTTAGATAGGTTTTCCTTGGTTTGTTAGAAAAGCAGTATTTTATGATAAAGAGGGACCACTGGACCTGGGGACTTTGAGCTGATTCCATGCATTTGGGTGAAGAAGAAATGAGGGAGCCTTATAGCATCTTCAGTGAATCCCACTTATGTATTCTTATGTAGTTTAGTTGGGAACTTCAACTGCTCACTACTAAAAGAGTGACATGGCATCAAAGGTTTAAGGCCCCTGGAATCAGAGTACCCATAATCTTGGGACTGAATAATAAACAGCACAATCAGAATGACTTTTGAAAATAGTCCATTCTTTCTCTTGGGCCAAAATGCAGATTAAGGACCATCTGTCAGAGCCCAACTAATTTCTTTTGCTTCCTTACCAGGAAATGTCTGTAGAAAAGTAGAGATATTTTATATTTGTGTTATGTAGGGGTCTAAGAACATTTTCCAAGATGAATTATTAAATAGTATTTTTTCTAGTTTTATTTATTTTTTTCTTTTTGAAATTTTTATTGGCGTATAGTTCATTTACTATGTTGTGTTACTTTCTGCTGTACAGCAAAGTGAATCAGTTATACATATATCCACTCTTTTTTAGATTCTTTTCCAATATAGCCCACTACAGAGTATTGAGTAGAGTTCCCTGTGCTATACAGTAGGTCCTTATTAGTTATCTACTTTATATGTAGTAATGTGTATGTGTCAATACCAGTCTCCCAATTTATCCCCCCCTTACCCCCCAGTAACCGTAAGTTTATTTTCTACATCTGTAACTCCATTTCTGTTTTGTAGATAAATTCATTTGTAACCTTTTTTTTTAGATTCCACATATTAGTGATATCATATTTGTCTTTCTCTGTCTGACTTACTTCACTCAGTATAAGAATCCCTAGGTCCATCCATGTTGCTGCAAATGGCATTATTTTGTTCTTTTTTATGGCTAAGTAATATTTCATTGTATATATGTACCACATCTTCTTTATCCATTCCTCCGTTCGTGGACATTTAGGTTGCTTCCACATCCTGGCTATTGTAAATAGCACTGCAGTCTCTTCAATAAGTGGTGCTGGGAAAACTGGACAGCTACCTGCAAAAGAATGAAATTAGAACACACTGTAACACCATATCCAAAAATTTCAAAATGAATTAAAGACCTAAATGTAAGTTCAGATACTATAAAACTTTTAGAGGAAAACATAGGCAGAACCCTGTGACATAAATTGCAGCAAGGTCTTTTCTGATCCACCTCCTAGAGTAGTGAAAATAAAAACAAAAATAAACACGTGGGACCTAATTGAACTTACAAGCTTTTGCACAGCAAAGGAAACCACAAGCAAAACAAAAAAGACAACCCTCAGAATGGGAGAAAGTATCTGCAAACAAAGGAACTGACAAGGGATTAATCTCCAAAATATACAAATAGCTCAATATCAAATGCAGCTCAATATCAAAAAAACAAATAACCCCATCAAAGAATGGGCACCTAAATAGACATTTCTCCAAAGCACACATACAAATGGCCAACAAACCCATGAAAAGATGTTCAGCATCACTAATTATTAGAGAAATGCAAATCAAAACTGCACCAGTCAGAATGACCATCATCAAAAAATGTACAAACAATAAATGCTGGAGAGGGTGTGGAGAAAAGGGAACGCTCCTACACTGTTGGTGGAAGTGCAAAGTGGTACAGCCACTATGGAAAACAGTATGAAGTTTCCTTAAAAAACTGAAAATAGAGCTACCATATGACCCAGCAGTCCCATTCCTGGGCATATATCTGTAGAAAACCATAATTCGAAAAGATACATGTACCCCAGTGTTCATTGCAGCACTATTTACAATAGCCTGGACATGGAAGCAACTTAAATGTTGAATAGTTTTTTAAGCACTAATGAACATAAGTATATTTCTGGGCTCCTCATTCTATTCTACAACAATTAATCTATTTTATACTAATACCAATTCTACATACTCTAAATTACTGTAACTTTATAACACTTGTCTGATAAGGCAAGTCTTTTCATTTTGTTTATTTGCAAAATTGTCTTGGTTATTCTTTGCCCTTTTCTCTTCCATACTAATTTATTGTCATCTTCTCAAACATCACACAATACTTCTTAAGATTTAGATGAAATTTGAAGTAAATTTATAGTTTAATTATAAGGAAATTAAGACTTTATGACATAGATTACCGTTATTTATTTAGATCTTCTTCAACGTCTTTTAATATTCTTTTCTCTAAAGAAATCCTTCATAGTTTTTGTTATGGCTTCATTGATAGGTTTCTTATATTTAAGTTGCTGTTGGAATGCTATGTTTCTTTTCTCATTTTGTTTTCAACTCTTTCATGTTGCCAGAGAGGAATAGATTGGTTTTTATATGGATCATGAATCTAGCTGCATTGTTAAATATTACTATTATTTTTAATAATGTATAGATTCTTATGGTTCTCTAGAGTACCTTGGAAGCAGTGTTATTTGTATAGTTCCTTTTGCAAACTTTTGGGCTTCTGAACTTATTGTTCTTCCTGCTGTTATTGCCCCAACTGGGATGTTCATATTGACTACACGTGGTGGTGGTGGGGGGGGATCTTGTGTCAATGCTGATTTACAGGGAAGATTTCCCCATTAAATATGATGACTGTCTCAACGTTATCTTCAGTGATTACAAAAATGAATATTTGGAAATAAATCTGAAATTGGTTATGTTTCTCAGGAGGTACCATATTTCACTTTTTTTTTTTTTTTTGGCGGTACGCGGGCCTCTCACTGTTGTGGCCTCTCCCGTTGCGGAGCACAGGCTCCGGATGTGCAGGTTCAGCGGCCA
The DNA here is from genome assembly GCF_008692025.1 of Phocoena sinus. Lineage (NCBI taxonomy): Eukaryota > Metazoa > Chordata > Mammalia > Artiodactyla > Phocoenidae > Phocoena > Phocoena sinus. Next base: position 4,701,275 of record NC_045766.1, read on the forward strand.
TGGCTCACGGGCCCAGCCTCTCCGCGGCATGTGGGATCTTCCCGAACCGGGGCCCCTGCATCGGCAGGCGGACTCCCAACCACTTCGCCACCAGGGAAGCCCCCATATTTCACTTTTAATAATTCTATTTCTGAAGAGTTTGTCTATTCTTGGTATCTTAAGATGGGATAACCAAAATTATGTCTTCCCAAATGTTATGCTTACCTAAAAACCTGTTCCTTCGTCCTTGTTTTTCCTTTGGGTTCCCATTGATCAGCATCTACTCCTACCATCCATGAGCAAATGGCAATAATGTCCAAGACTGATTGCCACTATCTGATAGTCCTTTCTGAGAATAATTGTGCATGTGAGCACAAATTGAGACTTGAAAGGAAATCTTAAACATTAACACAGATTTTGTATACATGTTCTTAAACTCACCTTTGACCAGTCATTTTTTTTTTTTAACTCTCTGCAGCTTAAAATGTGAAAAGGAATTGGAAAAGAAATAAAAATTGTTGGGGTATAGATTTTATTTTGACATGAATTATCTGAATTTTATTTCAAATGGCCATGTCCTGAAAACACATTGGCTCACTTATCAGTTAACTTTGCATACATATGAATATATGAAAGCTATATTTTCTAATTTTAAAATTAATTTATGCTCAGTCTAGAAAATTTGGAAGGAAGAAAAAGTATAACCACTATAATGTAGTAAAATCTATAACACTGAGAATCAGCTACTCTTGAGTCTTTGGTGCTTTTTCTCTCCGTCTTTTCATTATGCTTAGGATTATCAAGCAGGGACATTTTCGTATACTATTAAGGCTGTTTCTAAATCAATACAGTATTTTTAATTGCTGCACAGTACTTCCCTGTATAGAGTAGAAATGACGAACTCTGGGTCTGCAGTCCAAGTACAGCCACAGCCTGTATTTTTGCACAGCCCATCAGCAAAAGATGGGATTTACACTTTTAAATGTGTGCAAATATCAACATATTATTAATAATATAATATTTTATGACACATGAACATGTATGAAATTCGAACTTCAGTTTCTGTAAGCAGCGTTTTATTGGAACACAGCCGTGCTCGTTTGTTTGCGTATTGTCTATGGCTGCTTTCCCACCACCAGCGCAGAGTCGCAAAGTTGTGACAGAAAAGGTTCGACTCCTAAAGACAGAAGTATATTCTATCTCACTCTTTACAGAAAAATTTGCCAACCCCTGATACAGGCTCACAGTGCTTTATATAACCAGCCCCATTTTGTTCAACAGCGGTTGGTTCCTATTTTTTTCAATTTATTTTATTGAAGTATAGTTGATTGACAACGTTGTGTTGAATTTCTGCTGTACAGCAAAGTTAGTTATACATATTCTTTTCCATATTCTTTTCCATTATGGTTTATTACAGGATATTGAATATAGTTCCCTGTGCTGTACAGTAGGGTGTTTTTGTTTATCCACTCTATATATAATAGTTTGCATCTGCTAATCCCAAACTCCCACTCCATGCCTCCCCCACCCCCTCCCCTTGAGGAGGGGTGCCAAGGTTCCTATTTTTGATTATTCACAGACGATCCTGCCATGCTCTCTCACCTCTCTGTGCTTTTGTTCTAGGTGTACCCTGTGTCTAAAAGTCCTCTCTCCCCTTCTCTACTTCAAGGTGAACTCCTCCCTATCCCTAAAGTCGCAACCTTCGCCATATCAAGAGATAGGGTAGGGCTTCCCTGGTGGCGCAGTGGTTGAGAGTCTGCCTGCCGATGCAGGGGACACGGGTTCGTGCCCCGGTCCGGGAAGCTCCCACGTGCCGCGGAGCAGCTGGGCCCATGAGCCGTGGCCGCTGAGCCTGCGCGTCCGGAGCCTGTGCTACGCAACGGGAGATGCCACAACAGTGAGAGGCCCGCGTACTGCAAAAAAAAAAAAAAAAAAAAAAGAGAGGACAGTGTAAGTTCCTCAAGGTCCAATATTTCACAAGGCTGTGTATTTCACTCTCTCATCAGTGTTAGTAATGATAACAACGTATGCCGATTGAGTGTTTACTCCGTGCCCCAGTTTATAACCTTTTACATAGTATGTCATTTAACCCTTGAGAGCTCCATAGGTTATATACAGTTATCATTATCATTTTATATATTTGACCACTGACTTAGGCAAATTAATTTGCCCCACATTACACAGCTAGTAAACAGAGGAGGAGCTCCTGGATGGCCAATTCTGGCCCCCAGGGTTACACCTTTCAAAATGGATTATGATTGTAATTGCCTGTGTTTGCAGCTAGAATACCCATCTCCTTAATGCCAGGCAACATGTATATTACATCTTGTAACTGCTAGTGCCAAGCCTGGTTCCTGATAATGGTTGACCATCATACATGCTTGTTGAATAACGAATGAATGAAGACTGAATCCTGACATTATTCTTCAGCATTCTCTAAATCCCTCAGCAGTTTTACAACGGAACTATCAAAGGCAAGACATGGGGGGCAACTATTCAAACAGATGTTATTATAGAGGACCATGTTCCTGATACCATTTAATACATTATGAAACCATCTGATAGCAAGTGAAGAGATTTTTAAATTAAGGCTGTCTTTATTTGATAGGCGTGGGAAGGATTTGGATATTTCCTCTTGGATGTTGGGATCTAAGGCCAGCATTTGAAATAACCTTGGAGCTAATAAGTAACAAAGGCTGGCCCTGAAGATAAAGACATTGATTAATATCACAAGATCTCCCTGTCAAGAGTCATTGCAGGCTCGCAATTTAGCTTAAATGATTAAAAATTAAAGGGAGATAAAATGACTTAAACATCACACGCTTCAGTGAATAAAAAGATAAATACAATATATTGCAGAATTATAAAATGATGTTGGAATAAAGAAGAAGAGAGGGAAAATGTCAGAAGAAATGAACGGGTTTTTTTTAGCCACAAACAACCTAATCTCCTATGTTATTATTTTATGTTTTGTATCAGATTACTAAAACTATTGACATTAGTGTGAAAATGACAATTATGAATGTTTCACATATATTCTCCAATTTGAGGAATAAAAATATTTATATCATTCTTACAAACCAGAGACAATTTTCTGAAATATCAAGGAAGGAAATTTTAGACTTACGAACTCCACTGAAAAAGTCACTGATTCTGATTGCTGCATTCTTGAATAAAAGCACCAAAATAATAACGCCGATAATAACTTATTCCAATACCCAAATATCACACAATAAAGGACCGAGTAGATAAATTGTTGTGGATATTTACAATAAATAGTATGAATTAATTTCAGTTGCTTGTGCAGAGAACGTTTACTTGATAAGGCTAACAGAGTGTTAAGATTAAAGTTACAAAGCAGTATACATGCTACACTGGAAAAAATCATGCCTAAATTTATATGACTGACTGTATTCAAGCATATTATCAGTGGTTAAAATAATTACTTTGGGATTTAGGCAGATATGTCATTTTTGTTTTCCTTTTTTGCTTATTCTATTCTCTAAAGTCTGTAAATAGGTATTGTGTAAAGATGACATTTTAAACATAAATGCACAATTAAAACCATGCGTCAGGGCTTCCCTGGTGGTGCAGTGGTTAAGAATCCACCTGCCAATGCAGGGGACATGGGTTCAAACCCTGGTCCGGGAAGATCCCACATGCCGCGGAGCAACTAAGCCCTTGCACCACAACTACTGAGCCTACGCTCTAGAGCCCGCGAGCCACAACTACTGAGCCCACGTGCCACAACTACTGAAGCCCGCGCACCTAGAACCCATGCACCCAAAAAGAGAAACCACTGCAATGAGAAACCCATGCACTGCAGCAAAGAGTAGCCCCAGCTTGCAGCAACTAGAAAAAGTCCACACACAGCAGCAAAGACCCAATACAGCCAAAAATAAATTAAAAAACAAGACAAACATAAAAAAAAGCTATGCATCAGAAGCAGCCAAATACAGAATCAAAACCCAAGAGAAAAGTAAATAAATGATGTGGAAGATCAGCTTGAAGAGCTGACAAAAAATAAAATAAAAGATTCAATACTACAAAAATATGCACACAGTATTCATTACTTAAGTTGATAACCTCTAGCCAGGAAAACCTTTATTAATTTCCAAATATTCTAATTTTCTTTATTCTTTGGCCATAAATGCCGAGTTCTGTTGTGTTCAGGTAGCAGAACATGATTTAGAGAGTTTTTTTTTTTTTTGTGGTACGCGGGCCTCTCACTGTTGTGGCCTCTCAGGTTGCGGAGCACAGGCTCCGGACGCGCAGGCCCAGCGGCCATGGCTCTCGGGCCCAGCCACTCCGCAGCATGTGGGATCTTCCCAGACCGGGGCATGAACCCGTGTCCCCTGCATCGGCAGGCGGACTCTCAACCACTGCGCCACCAGGGAAGCCTGATTTAGAGAGTTTTTACCTTTTGATATATATTAAGCTTTGGTGTGGCCTAGAATACCTTCAATATTCATGGACATTTAGAAAGAACTGTTTCTGATATTAAAGTGGGAAGTTTGAAAAACAAAGTCCAGTACATACTTGGTTGTTATTGGTTATCTTTTTTGGTTTTAGGTTAGAATTTTATGGAACCAGTTTAGCTTTTAAGCTGCCACTGGCCGATGTAATAAGCTCAACATCACTAATTATCAGAGCAATGCAAATCAAAACTGCAGTAGGTATCACCTCACACTGGACAGATTGGCTATCATCAAATAACGTACAAAGTATAAATGCTGGAGAGGATGTGGAGAAAAGGGAACCATCCTATATTGTTGGTGGAGATGTAAACTGGTACAGCCACCATGGAGAACAATATGGAGATTCCTTAAACAACTAAAAAAAGAGCTACCATATAATCCAGAAATCCCACTTCTGGGTATGTATCAGGAGAAAACCATAATTCAAAAAGATACATGCACCCCAGTGTTCATTGCAACATGGTTTACAATAGCCAGGACATGGAAGCAACTTAAATGTCCACGAACAGAGGAATGGATAAAGAAGATGTGGTACATATATACACTGGAATATTACTCAGCCACAAAAAAGGGCAAAATAATGCCATTTGCAGCAACATGGATGACCTAGAGATTGTCATACTGAATGAAGTAAGTCACACAGAGAAAGACAAATATCACATGGTAGCACTTATATGTGGAATATTAAAAAAGGCTACAAATGAACTTATCTACAAAATAGTAGAGTTACAGATGTAGAAAATAAACTTATGGTTACCGGTGGTTAAGGGGGGGAGGAATAAATTGGGATATTGGGATTGACACATACACACTACTATATATAAAACAGATAACTAATACGGACCTACTGTCTAGCACAGGGAACTCTTCTCAGTACTCTGTGATGGCCTGTATGGGAAAAGAATCTTAAAAAGGGTGGTTATATGTATATGTATAACTGATTCATTGTGCTGTACAGAAGAAGCTGACACAACATTGTAAATCAACTATACCCCAATAAAACTTAACAATAAATAAATAAACTATAAAAAATAAAGTAAATAAAACAACACTAAAATAAGAGACATAGCCATGGCAGTCCCAACAGGAAAATCTCATTTTAAAATCATCTCTTGATGTATATGTTGAAACTCACACACTAGTGACAACATTTTTCCAAATAGCCCTCCATTTACCCTGAGTCCCATAAAAGGTAAGAGGTGTGAACAGTGTCTTTGCTTTCTGATGACTCAACCTACCCTTGCTATTCTACCCTCTTAAACCTCTATTCAGCTGCCCCCTGGTGTTTGTGTATAGGGATAGATACCACTTTTTGCTATTTGTTTTGTCATTTTCTCCTTTTATTGTGGAAAGGAGGGGATTAATTTCAGTTCTCTTGAATGAACCAATTGCTTTATTGTAACCACTAATGTAAACCACTAATACAGACAGTATGTGGAGAGAAACTCTGATCATTCCTTTTACCTGATAATAGAAAAAGAATAGTTTAAACAGGAACATGAAAATGAGGGCAATACACCGACATGGAGGAGAAGTGTGACAGCATGGCTCAAGTTACACAAAGCTGTTCCGTGTTTATCTTAGAATTTTTTTTTGCATTGTCTTCCCTTAGCAAATACCTGCAACAATAATAATACCAATCCTAAAAAAAAGAAAACTAGCCTCAAACCAACATGCCTTTTGGGAAATAAAAACAGTGTGTCAGCAGTTCTATAGCAGGTGGAATTTTTAATGAGCTATAAACCCTTTTTCTGAGATTCTGTAAGTATTTATCTTATACCCGAATAACTATGATACTGTCAAGGAAACCACCCTGGGTCCCTGGGTGCTAAGAAAAATATGCCATATAAATGGAATGACAGAGAACTACGCAGGGTGTTGAGAAGCATGCAGGGATCTTCTTTGTTGTGTTTTTACTAATTCTTAAAGTAATTTTCACACTCTGGGTTTCTATTGATCATCGTTTTGTTGACTCCCATGAACCGAGTCTCAGAGTTCTCCCTATGTTTGTGATATCTGCGCACATACTAATTTTGAAAATAACTTTTTATTGATATTTTTTGCCATTCATTTTTTTTAATGTTCAAAGCTATTTGTGCTAAGCCTCAGGGTAATTTATCACAACATTGTTAGCTTTGATAGGATGTGTTTGTAAAAGAAAGACTTTATCTTCCTTTCAATACAAATGAACCAAAGGGCCTCTAAGATATTTTAAATAAACCTCTTTTGTTTTAAAGATGCTATAGAGTTAGAATTTTATATTTCACTTTCTTTTTAGCAAAAATACACAGTTTTTATCATAACTTCCAATTCAGTGGAATGATGTAAATAGATGCCTTTCATCATAACCTTCTGTTTCTAGAAATGTTCCTAATTTAAATAATTATGTATCTTGACTTCATGCCAGTTAAGTTTGCTCATCTAGGGACTGAATTTTAATGAGGCATTTGAATGAGTTTTCATTGATATGATCTTTTGGCCGGGACACAATCAAATGAGAAAAGGTTTAATCTCATATATTTTCATTTCTTCAGTATTTGAAAAAGACAGATAAGACCCTTCTTCCCCCAGAAAACGTCAAATAGAAGCACTGAACAGAAGACGGGTTTAAGTACATTCAAAGATCCTTTACTTCCTAACACTTGAAGTCAGCGTGATTCATCTCAAAATTATAATATTAAGTGTTCACCCACTCTCTTCAAGAAAATTAAAATAAAAACCACAGTGACCAAATTTGGTCATGCTTGAAATAGTTCACTAGTTTTAAAGAGACTGTCCACCAAAATCTGGAACTAGCAACTGATTTTAAATGCCTCCAGTGTTAAACTGTAAACTACATGGCTATATGTGTCTCCCTGGGACTGGACAAAGCATAGTTCCCCGGAGGAAGAGGATTTTATTAGCTAAATGCCTAACAGCTGCCTCGCAAGCATGAGCCTAGATAAACTAAACAGGCTGCAAATCTGTGCACCCTGCATGAGAGGCCACATAATACAAGTTGATTACTTTAAGGCTTGTATTAATGTGGCTGTGAATAAAAATAACCAACAAACAAATCTTTGCCTAATTTTAACAACTACTGATGAGAAAATCTAAACAGATGGATCATTATGAGGTGTGGGTTTATGATGAATTAGCATCGTGATCAAAGGCCAGAGGATGGCCAACTTGGGGAGGGAGGTGGGAGTCTGATCTTCGGCAAGGAGGAGTTCTGATCTCTCTGCAGAAAGACAAGCATTTGGTACTTTCATCCCAGATTGATAGAAACACAGTAACCTTTGTATGAACAAAAGGAGCTGCAAAGGAATTTGGATTTGTAGTTTAATAAAGACAAGGCATTTGATGTAGAAGCTTCCCAAAGGTAAACAAAATAAACAAAATGATACAAGTACCTGTTTGGAGAAATCCATCTTTTCTATAGGAATATGAAAAGCCATCACTCTAAGGATGGCAGTAATACCTGGAAAATAGTAGTCATTTAGAAAATGCTTTTGAATGAATTAGCAATACGAAACAAGGAAATTCATGTAGGTGGTCTCCTTCTGATGTGAGGTTTGCTAAATGAAATGTGCTGAATTTTTCTAGTGGGTTGTTTCATACAACGGTGGACCTGTAACCTGAGGAAATAGTTATGCATGTGGAAGATAGAGCTACAAGAATTGTGTTGTGTAGGTCAAGGTACCACTTATAACTAAGACACACTGCAACACTGCATGGTGTCTCTCCTAGCCCAGACCTTCCTTCCCTGTGGCACCTACACCTGTGGTCACGAGGATTCATTTCTCCTGGTGAGAAGGGGGCAAATTACTCACATTTGCAGGAAAATGGTCTCTCCAGCCAGAAGATTCCATGTGGTTCATTCAATCACTCTTCTAGAGTACCTTTGAGGAACCCTGGTCCAGAGCAGTTATCCACTAGTCTGAAAAAGTGAGAACCCTATCGAGAAAGTGGAAGATTCACCCCTTTTTTCTTTTTTTTAATCACCAATGCAATTCTGTTTGTCTCAAAAAGCAGTAAGATTGTCAGTACGATTTCAGTTTCTTAGATGTGGAAAACAAAATAGTTTAAGCTTCCTCTAGGAAGGGAGCCAAATGCTTTTTCAGAAAAGTGTTCAAGAGTAAAGGTGCAGGCCTCACCCACTTCCTTAGGCAGCAGCTCCCACGGAACTGCTGTGGCTCCCAGTCTTAATGAGTTTACTCAGGTCTCACCAGCTAGCACAGGGCCAGGCTCCCAGAGGACGCTGTCAGCTGAAAAGCCGTGTGGCTGACAGGGTCCTGGTGCTCCCGCCGGGTGTCAGGCCTGAGCCTCTGAGGTGGGAGAGCCGAGTTAAAGACATCGGACCACCAGAGACCTCCTGGCCCCAAATAATAAGAATCGGAAAGAGCGCTCCCAGTGGTCTCCGTCTCAACGCTAAGACCCAGCTCCACTCAACGACCAGCAAGCTACAGTGCTGGACACACCATGCCAAACAACTAGCAAGACAGGAACGCAACCCCACCCACTAGCAGAGAGGATGCCCCAAAATCATACTAAGTTCACAGATACCCCAAAACACACCACCAGATGTGGTCCTGCCCACCAGAAAGACAAGATCCAGCCTCATCCACCAGAACACAGGCACTAGTCCCCTCCACCAGGAAGCCTACACAACCCACTGAAACAACCTTAGCAACTGGGGCAGACACCAAAAGCAATGGGAATTAAAAACATGGAGCCTGCAAAAAGGAGACCCCAAACACAGTAAGTTAAGCAAAATGAGATGACAGAGAAACACACAGCAGATGAAGGAGCAAGGTAAAAACCCACCAGACCTAACAAATGAAGAGGAAATAGGCAGTCTACCTGAAAAAGAATTCAGAGTAATGACAGTAAAGATGTTCCAAAATCTTGGAAATAGAATGGAGAAAATACAAGAATCATTTAACAAGGACCAAGAAGAACTAAAGAACAAACAAACAATGATGAACAACACAATAAATGAAATTAAAAATTCTCTAGAAGGAATCAATAGCAGAATAACTGAAGCAAAAAACGGACAAGTGACCTGGAAGATAAAATAGTGGAAATAACTACCACAGAGCAGAATAAAGAAAAAAGAAGGAAAAGAATTGAGGACAGTCTCAGAGACTTCTGGGATAACATTAAACACACCAACATTCGAATTATAGGGGGTCCCAGAAGAAGAAGAGAAAAAGAAAGGGACTGAGAAAATATTTGAAGAGATTATAGTTGAATACTTCCTAATATGGGAAAGGAAATAGTCAATCAAGACCAGGAAGCATAAAGAGTCCCATACAGGATAAATCCAAGGAGAAACATGCCAAGACACATATTAATCAACCTATCAAAAATTAAACACAAAGAAAAAATATTAAAAGCAGCAATGGAAAAACAACAAATAACACACAAGGGAATCCCCATAAAGTTAACAGCTGATCTTTCAGCAGGACCTCTGCAAGCCAGAAGGGAGTGGCAGGGCATATTTAAAGTGATGAAAGGGAAAAACCTACAACCAGATTACTCTACCCAGCGTTTCCCAAGTGGTGCAGTGGTTAAGAATCTGCCTGCCAGTGCAAGCAACACAGGTTTGAGCCCTGGTCTGGAAAGATCCCAAATGCCACAGAGCAACTAAGCCCGTGCACCACAGCTGCTGAGCCTACACTCTAGAGCCAGTGCTCGGCAACAAGAGAAGCCACTGCAACGAGAAGCCCGTGCACAGCAATGAAGAGTAGCCCCCGCTCGCCACAACTAGACAAAGCCTGTGTGCAGCAACTACTGAAGCCCACACGCCTAAAGCCTGTGCTCTGCGATAGGAGAAGCCACCACAATGAGAAGCCTGTGCACTACAATGAAGAGTAGCCCTCGCTCGCCATAACTAGAGAAAGCCGACATGCAGCAACAAAGACCCAACACAGCTAAAAATAAGTAAAAATAAAATAAAATTTAAAATATTTACCCAGCAAGGATCTCATTCACATTTCACAGAGAAATTAAAATCTTTACAGACAAGCAAAAGCTAAGAGAATCCAGCACCACCAAACCAGCTTTACAACAAATGCTAAAGGAATTTCTCTAGGCAAAAAACACAAGAGAAGGAAAAGACCTACAATAACAAACCCAAAACAATTAAGAAAATGGTAATAGGAACATACATATCGATAATTACCTTAAATGTAAATGGATTACATGCTGCAGCCAAAAGACACAAACTGACTGAATGGTTACAAAAAAAGACCCATATATATGCTGTCTACAAGAGACTCACTTCAGACCTAGGGACACATACAGACTGGAAGTGAGGGGATGGAAAAAGGTATTTCATACAAATGGAAATCAAAAGAAAGCTGTAGTAGCAATTCTCATATCAGACAAAATAGACTTTAAAATAAAGACTGTTACAAGAGACAAAGAAGGACACTACATAATGATCAAGGAATCAATCCAAGAAGAAGATATAACAATTGTAAATATTTATGCACCCAACATAGGAGCACCTCAATACATAAGGCAAATGCTAACAGCCATAAAATGGGAAATCGACAGTAGCACAATCATACTAGGGGACTTTAACACCTCATTTTCACCAATGGACAGATCACCCAAAATGAAAATAAATAAGGAAACACAAGCTTTAAATGACAGAATAAACAAGATGGACTTAATTGTTATTCATGGGACAATTCATCCAAAAACACCAGAATAGACTTTCTTCTCAAGTGCTCATGGAACATCCTCCAGGATAGATCATATCTTGGGTCACAAATCAAGCCTCAGTACATTTAAGAAAATTGAAATCTTATCAAGTATCTTTTCCAACCACAATGCTATGAGACTAGATATCAGTTACAGGAAAAACACTGTAAAGAATACAAACACATGGAGGCTAAACAATATGCTACTAAGTAACCAAGAGTTCACTGAAGAAATCAAAGAGGAAATCATAAAACACCTACAAACAAATGACAATGAAAACACAACCACCCAAAACCTATGGCATGCAGCAAAATCAGTTCTAAGAGGGAAGTGTATAGCAATACAACCCTACCTCAAGAAACAAAAAAAATCTCAAACAACTGAACGTACACCTAAAGCAATTAGAGAAAGTAGAACAAAAAAAGCCCTAAAGTTAGCCAATGGAAAGTAATCATAAAAATCAGATCAGAAATAAATGAAAATGAAATGAAGGAAACGATTGCAAAGATCAATAAAACTAACAGCTTGTTCTTTGGGAAGATAAACAAAATTGATCAACCATTAGCCAGACTCATCAAAAAAAAAAAAAGAGACGACTCAAATCAACAGAATTAGAAATGAAAAAGAAGTAATAACTGACACAGCTGAAATACAAAGGATCATAGAGATTACTACAAGCAACTATATGCCAATAAAATAGAGAACCTGGACGAAATGAACAGATTCTCGGAATAACACAACCTTCTGAGACTGAACCAGGAAGAAACAGAAAATATCAACAGAGCAATCGCAAGCACTGAAATTAAAACTGTGATTAAAAATCTTCCAACAAACAAAAGCCCAGGACCACATGGCTTCACAGGTGAATTCTATCAAACATTTAGAGAAGAGCTAACACCTATCCTTCTCAAACTCTTCCAAAATATAGCAGAAGAAGGAACACTCCCAAAGTCATTCTACGAGCTCCCCATCACCCTGATACTAAAACCAGACAAAGATGTCACAAAAAAAGGAAACTACAGGCCAATATCACTGATGAACATAGATGCAAAAGTCCTCAACAAAATACTAGCAAACAGAATCCAGCAGCACAGTAAACGGATCATACACCATGCTCAAGTGAGGTTTATCCCAGGAATGCAAGGATTCTTCACTATATGCAAATCAATCAATGTGATATACCATATTAACAAATTTGAGGATAAAAACCATATGATAATCTCAATAGATGCAGGAAAAGCTTTCAACAAAATTCAACACCCATTTATGATAAAAACTCTCTAGAAATTAGGCATAGAGGGAACTTACTTCAACATAACAAAGGCCTTATATGACAAACCCACAGCCAATATCATTCTCACTGGTGAAAAACTGAAAGCATTTCCACTAAGATCAGGAATAAGACAAGGTTACCCACTCTCACCACTCTTATTCAACATAGTTTTGGAAGTTTTAGCCACAACAATCAGTGAAGAAAAAGAAACAAGAGGAATCCAAATTAGAAAAGAAGAAGTAAAACTGTCACTGTTTGCAGACGATGTGATACTGTACATAGAGAATCCTAAATATGCTACCAGGAAACTACTAGAGCTAATCAATGAATTTGGTAAAGTAGCAGGATACAAAATTAATGCACAAAAAACCTTGCATTCTTATAAACAAATGATGAAAAATCTGAAGGGGAAATTAAGGAAACACTCTCATTTACCACTGCAACGAAAAGAATAAAATACCTAGGAATAAACCTACCTAAGAAGACAAAAGACCTGTATGCAGAAAAGTATAAGACACTGATGAAAGAAATTAAAGATGATACAAATAGATGAAGAAATGCAGCATGTTCTTGGATTGCAAGAATGAGCATTGTGAAAATGACTATACCATCCAAAGCAGTCTACAGATTCAATGCAGTCGCTATCAAACTACTAATGGCATTTTTCACAGAACTGGAACAAAAAATTTCACAATTGGTATGGAAACACAAAAGACCACAAGTATCCAAAGCAATCTTCAGAAAGAAAAGCGGAGCTGGAGGAATCAGGCTCCCTGACTTCAGACTATACTACAAAGCTACAGTAATCACGGCAGTATGGTACTGGCACAAAAGCAGAAATATAGATCAATGGAACAGGATAGAAAGCCCAGAGATAAATCCATGAACATATGGTCGCCTTATCTTTGATAAAGGAGGCAAGAATATACAATGGAGAAAAGACAGCCTCTTCAATAAGTGGTGCTGGGAAAACTGGACAGCTACACGTAAAAGAACGAAATTAGAACTCTCCCTAACACCATACACAAAAATAAATTCAAAATGAATCAAAGACCTAAATATAAGGCCAGACACTATAAAACTCTTAGAGGAAGACATAGACAGAACACTCTATGACATAAATCACAGCAAGATCCATTTTGACCCACCTCCTACAGAAATGGAAATAAAAACAAAAATAAACAAATGGGACCTAATGAAACTTAAAAGCTTTTGCACAACAAAGGAAACCATAAACAAGACAAAGAGACAACCCTCAGACTGGGAGAACATATTTGCCAATGAAGCAACTGACAAAGAAATAATCTCCAAAATATATGAGCAGCTCATGAAGCTCAATATCAAAAAAACAAACAACCCAATCCAAAAATGGGAAGATGACCTAAATGGCTCCAAAGAAGCCATACAGATTGCCAACAAACACATGAAAGGATGCTCAACATCACTAATCATTAGAGAAAAGCAAATCAAATCTAGAATGAGGTATCACCTCACACTGGTCAGAATGGCCATCATCAAAAATTCTACAAGGGGCTTACCTGGTGGCACAGTGGTTGAGAATCTGCCTGCTAATGCAGGGGACACGGGTTCGAGCCGTGGTCTGGGAAGATCCCACATGCCACAGAGCAACTAGGCCTGTGAGCCACAACTACTGAGCCTGCGCATCTGGAGCCTGTGCTCCGCAACAAGAGAGGCTGCAATAGTGAGAGGCCAGCGCACTGCGATGAAGAGTGGCCCCCGCGTGCCACAACTAGAGAAAGCCCTCTCACAGAAACAAAGACCCAACACAGCAAAAATAAATAAATTAATTAATAAACTCCTACCCCCAACATCTTCTTTAAAAAAAAACAAAAAAACAGAGTCTACAAACAATAAATGCTGGAGAGGGTGTGGAGAAAAGGGAACCTCTTGAACTTTTAGTTGGAATGTAAATTGATAGAGCCACTATGGATAACAGTATGGAGGTTCCTTAAAAAACTAAAATTAGAACTACCATATGATTCAGTAATCCCAGTACTGGGCATATACCCTGAGAAAACCATATTTCAAAAAGAGACATGTGGGGGGACCTTGAAGATGGCGGAAGAGTAAGACGCGGAGATCGCCTTCCTCCCCACGGATACACCAGAAATACATCCACACGTGGAACAACTCCTACAGAACTCCTACTGAAGGCTGGCAGAAGACCTCAGACCTCCCAAAAGGCAAGAAACTCCCCACGTAACTGGGTAGGGCAAAAGAAAAAACAGAGACAAAAGAATAAGGACGGCACCTGCACCAGTGGGAGGGAGCTGTGAAGGAGGAAAAGTTTCCACACACTAGGAAGCCCCTCCGCGGGCGGAGACGGCGGGAGGCGGAGGGGGGAGTTTCGGGACCGCGGAGTAGTGCACAGCGACGGGTGCGGAGGGCAAAGCGGGGAGATTCCTGCACAGACGATCGGTGCCGACCGGCACTCACCAACCCGAGAGGCTTGCTGCTCACCCACCGGGGCGGGCGGGGCTGCGAGCCGAGGCTCGGGTTTTGGTTTTGGACGGAGCTCAGGGAGAGGACTGGGGTTGGCGGCTTGAACATAGCCTGAAGGGGTTAGTGCACCACGACTAGCCGGGAGGGAGTTCGGGGAAAAGCCTGCACCGGCCGAAGAGGCAAGAGACTTTTTCTTCCCTCTTTGTTTCCTGGTGCGCGAGGAGAGGGGTTTAAGAGCGCTGCTTAAAGGAACTCCAGAGACGGGCGCGAGCCGCGGCTAAAAGCGCGGACCCCAGAGACGGGCGCGAGCCGCGGCTAAAACCGCGGACCCCAGAGACGGGCGGGAGACGCTAAGGCTGCTGCTGCCGCCACCGAGGGGCCTGTGTGCGAGCACAGGTCACTCTCCACACCCCTCTTCCGCGGAGCCTGTGCAGCCCGCCACTGCCAGGTTCCCGGGATCCAGGGACAACTTCCCCGGGAGTACGCACGGCGGGTCTCAGGCTGGTGCAACATCACGCCGGCCTCTGCCGCAACGTCACGCCGCCTCTGCGGCCGCAGGCCCGCCCCGCACGCAGTGCCCCTCCTTCCCCCATCCCCCAACCCCCGGCCTGAGTGAGCCGGAGGCCCCGAATCAGCTGCTCCTTTAACCCCGTCCTGTCTGAGCGAAAAAACAGACGCCCTCCAGCGACCTACACGCAGGGGCAGGGCCAAATCCAAAGCTGAGCTCCTGTGAGCTGTGAGAACAAAGAAGAGAAAGGGAAATCTCTCCCAGCAGCCACAGAAGCAGCGGATTAAAGCTCCACAATCAACTTGATATACCCTGCATCTGTGGAATACCTGAATAGACAAGGAATGATCCCAAATTGAAGAGGTGGAATTTAGGAGCGAGATCTATGATTTTTTTCCCTTTTCCTCTTTTTGTGAATGTGTACGTGTATGCTTCTGTGTGAGATCCTGTCTGTATACTCTTGCTTCCACCATTTGTCCTAGGGCTCTATCCGTCCATGACTTTTTTTTAAAAATTCTTTTTCTTAATAATTAAGTTTAATTGTAATAACTTTATTATACTTTACCTTCGTTCTTTCTTTCTTTCCTTCCTTCCTTCCCTCCTTTAGACAACGAATCACCCCAAATTGAGGAGGTGGTCTCAGGGAGCAGGATTTATGATTTTTCCCCCTTTACCTCTTTTTGTGAAGGTGTATGTGTATGCTTCTGTGTAAGATTTTCTCTGTATAGCTTTGCTTCCAACATTTGTCCTAAGGTTCTATCCGTCCCTTTTTTTTTTTTTTTTTTCTAAATATTTTTTAATTCAATAACTATATTATACTTTATTTTATTTTTACTGTATCATCTTTCTTTCTGTCTTTTTTCCTTCTTTCCCTCCTTCCTTCCTTCCTCCCTCCCTCCCTCCTTTCTTTCCTTCTTTGCTTCTTTCTTCCTTCCTTCCTTTCCTCCTTTTCTTCTTTCTTTACTCATACTTCTACTAATTCTCCCTACTTTTTCTCCCTTTTATTCTGAGCTGTGTGGATGAAAGGCTCTTGGTGCTCCAGCCAGGAGTCAGGGCTCTGCCTCTGAGGTAGGAGAGCCAACTTCAGGACACTGGTCAACAAGAGACCTCCCAGCTCCACATAATATTAAACGGTGGAAATATCCCAGAGACCTCCATCTTAACACCAGCACCCAGCTTCACTCAACGACCAGCAAGCCACAGTGCTGGACAACCTATGCCAAACAACTAGCAAAACAGGAACACAACCCCACCCATTAGCAGAGAGGCTGCCTAAAATCATAATAAGGCCACAGACACCCCAAAACACACCACCAGACGTGAACCTGCCCACTAGAGAGACAAGATCCAGCCTCATCCAGCACAACACAGGCACTAGTCCCCTCCACCAGGAAGCCTACACAACCCACTGAAACAACTTAAGCCACTGGAGACAGACGTCAAAAACAACGGGAACTACGAAAGTGCAGCCTGCAAAAAGGAGACCCCAAACACAGTAAGATAAGCAAAATGAGAAGACAGAAAAACACACAGCAGATGAAGGAGCAAGATAAAAACCCACCAGACCTAACAAATGAAGAGGAAATAGGCAATCTACCTGAAAAAGAATTCAGAATAATGATAGTAAGGATGATCCGAAATCTTGGAAGTAGAATGGACAAAATGCAAGAAACAGTTAACAAGGACCTACAAGAACTAAAGATGAAACAAGCAACGATGAACAACGCAATAAATGAAATTAAAAGTACTCTAGATAGGATCAATAGCAGAATAACTGAGGCAGAAGAACGGATAAGTGACCTGGAAGATAAAGTAGTGGAAATAACTACTGCAGAGCAGAATAAAGAAAAAAGAATGAAAAGAACTGAGGACAGTCTCAGAGACCTCTGGGACAACATGAAACGCACCAACATTCGAATTATAGGGGTTCCAGAAGAAGAAGAGAAAAAGAAAGGGACTGAGAAAATATTTGAAGAGATTATAGTTGAAAACTTCCCTAATATGGGAAAGGAAATAGTTAATCAAGTCCAGGAAGCACAGAGGGTCCCATACAGGATAAATACAAGGAGAAACACGCCAAGACACATATTAATCAAACTGTCAAAAATTAAATACAAAGAAAGCATATTAAAAGCAGCAAGGGAAAAACAACAAATAACACACAAGGGAATCCCCATAAGGTTAACAGCTGATCTCTCAGCAGAAACCCTACAAGCCAGAAGGGAGTGGCAGGACATACTGAAAGTGCTGAAGGAGAATAGCCTGCAACCAAGACTACTCTACCCAGCAAGGATCTCATTCAGATTTGATGGAGAAATTAAAACCTTTACAGACAAGCAAAAGCTGAGAGAGTTCAGCACCACCAAACCAGCTTTACAACAAATGCTAAAGGAACTTCTCTAGACACGAAACACAAGAGAAGGAAATGACCTATAGTAGCGAACCCAAAACAATATATAAAATGGAAATAGGAACATACATATCGATAATTACCTTAAATGTAAATGGACTAAATGCTCCCACCAAAAGACACAGATTGGCTGAATGGATACAAAAACAAGACCCTTATATATGCTGTCTACAAGAGACCCACTTCAGAACTAGAGACACATCCAGACTGAAAGTAAGGGGATGGAAAAAGATATTCCATGCAAATGGAAACCAAAAGAAAGCTGGAGTAGCAATTCTCATATCAGACAAAATAGACTTTAAAATAAGGACTATTAAAAGGGACAAAGAAGGACACTACATAATGATCAAGGGATCGATCCAAGAAGAAGATATAACAATTGTAAATATTTATGCACCCAACATAGGAGCACCTCAATACATAAGGCAAATACTAACAACCATAAAAGGGGAGATCAACAGTAACACATTCATAGTAGGGGACTTTAACACCCCACTTTCACCCATGGACAGATCATCCAAAATGAAAATAAATAAGGAAACACAAGCTTTAAATGATACATTAAACAAGATGGACTTAATTGATATTTATAGGACACTCCATCCAAAAACAACAGAATACACATTTTTCTCAAGTGCTCATGGAACATTCTCCAGGATAGATCATATCTTGGGTCACAAATCAAGCCTTGGTAAATTTAAGAAAACTGAAATTGTATCAAGTATCTTTTCCGACCACAACGCCATGAGACTAGATATCAATTACAGGAAAAGATCTGTAAAAAATACAAACACATGGAGGCTAAACAATACACTACTTAATAATGAAGTGATCACTGAAGAAATCAAAGAGGAAATAAAAAAATACCTAGAAACAAATGACAATGGAGACACAACGACCCAAAACCTATGGGATGCAGCAAAAGCAGTTCTAGGGGGGATGTTTATAGCAATACAAGCCCACCTTAAGAAGCAGGAAACATCTCGAATAAACAACCTAACCTTGCACCTCAAGCAATTAGAGAAAGAAGAACAAAAAAACCCCAAAGCTAGCAGAAGGAAAGAAATCATAAAAATCAGATCAGAAATAAATGAAAAAGAAATGAAGGAAACAATAGCAAAGATCAATAAAACTAAAAGCTGGTTCTTTGAGAAGATAAACAAAATAGATAAACCACTAGCCAGACTCATCAAGAAAAAAAGGGAGAAGACTCAAATCAATAGAATTAGAAATGAAAAAGGAGACGTAACAACTGACACTGCAGAAATAAAAAAAATCATGAGAGATTACTACAAGCAACTCTATGCCAATAAAATGGACAATCTGGAAGAAATGGACAAATTCTTAGAAATGCACAACCTGCCAAGACTGAATCAGGAAGAAATAGAAAATATGAACAGACCAATCACAAGCACTGAAATTGAAACTGTGATTAAAAACCTTCCAACAAACAAAAGCCCAGGACCAGATGGCTTCACAGGTGAATTCTATCAAACGTTTAGAGAAGAGCTAACACCTATCCTTCTCAAACTCTTCCAAAATATAGCAGAGGGAGGAACACTCCCAAATTCCTTCTACGAAGCCACCATCACCTTGATACCAAAACCAGACAAGGATGTCACAAAGAAAGAAAACTACAGGCCAATATCACTGATGAACATAGATGCAAAAATCCTCAACAAAATACTAGCAAACAGAATCCAACAGCACATTAAAAGGATCATACACCATGATCAAGTGGGGTTTATTCCAGGAATGCAAGGATTCTTCAATATACGCAAATCTATCAATGTGATAAACCATATTAACAAATTGAAGGAGAAAAACCATATGATCATCTCAATAGATGCAGAGAAAGCTTTCGACAAAATTCAACACCCACTTATGATAAAGACCCGCCAGAAAGTAGGCATAGAGGGAACTTTCCTAAACATAATAAAAGCCATATATGACAAGCCCACAGCAAACATCATCCTCAATGGTGAAAAACTGAAAGCATTTCCACTAAGATCAGGAACAAGGCAAGGTTGCCCACTCTCACCACTCTTATTCAACATAGTTTTGGAAGTTTTAGCCACAGCAATCAGAGAAGAAAAGGAAATAAAAGGAATCCAAATCGGAAAAGAAGAAGTAAAGCTGTCACTGTTTGCAGATGACATGATACTATACATAGAGAATCCTAAAGATGCTACCAGAAAACTACTAGAGCTAATCAATGAATTTGGTAAAGTAGCAGGATACAAAATTAATGCACAGAAATCTCTGGCATTCCTATATACTAATGATGAAAAATCTGAAAGTGAAATCAAGAAAACACTCCCATTTACCATTGCAACAAAAAGAATAAAATATCTAGGAATAAACCTACCTAAGGAGACGAAAGACCTGTATGCAGAAAATTATAAGACACTGATGAAAGAAATTAAAGATGATACAAATAGATGGAGAGATATACCATGTTCTTGGATGGGAAGAATCAACATTGTGAAAATGACTCTACTACCCAAAGCAATCTACAGATTCAATGCAATCCCTATCAAACTACCACTGGCATTTTTCACAGAACTAGAACAAAAAATTTCGCAATTTGTATGGAAACACAAAAGACCCCGAATAGCCAAAGCAATCTTGAGAACGAAAAAAGGAGCTGGAGGAATAAGGCTCCCTGACTTTAGACTATATTACAAAGCAACAGTAATCAAGACAGTATGGTACTGGCACAAAAACAGAAAGATAGATCAGTGGAACAGGATAGAAAGCCCAGAGATAAACCCACGCACATATGGACACCTTATCTTTGATAAAGGAGGCAGGAATGTACAGTGGAGAAAGGACAGCCTCTTCAATAAATGGTGCTGGGAAAACTGGACAGGTACATGTAAAAGTATGAGATTAGATCACTCCCTAACACCATACACAAAAATAAGCTCAAAATGGATTAAAGACCTAAATGTAAGGCCAGAAACTATCAAACTCTTAGAAGAAAACATAGGAAGAACACTCTATGACATAAATCACAGCAAGATCCTTTCTGACCCACCTCCTAGAGTAATGGAAATAAAAACAAAAATAAACAAATGGGACCTAATGAAACTTCAAAGCTTTTGCACAGCAAAGGAAACCATAACCAAGACCAAAAGACAACCCTCAGAATGGGAGAAAACATTTGCAAATGAAGCAACTGACAAAGGATTAATCTCCAAAATTTACAAGCAGCTCATGCAGCTCAATAACAAAAAAACAAACAACCCCATCCAAAAATGGGCAGAAGACCTAAATAGACATTTCTCCAAAGAAGATATACAGAATGCCAACAAACACATGAAAGAATGCTCAACATCATTAATCATTAGAGAAATGCAAATCAAAACTACAATGAGATATCATCTCACACCAGTCAGAATGGCCATCATCAAAAAATCTAGAAACAATAAATGCTGGAGAGGGTGTGGAGAAAAGGGGACACTCTTGCACTGCTGGTGGGAATGTGAATTGGTTCAGCCACTGTGGAGAACAGTATGGAGGTTCCTTAAAAAACTACAAATAGAATTACCATATGACCCAGCAATCCCACTACTTGGCATATACCCTGAGAAAACCAAAATTCAAAAAGAGTCATGTACCAAAATGTTCATTGCAGCTCTATTTACAATAGCCAGGACATGGAAACAACCTAAGCGCCCATCATCGGATGAATGGATAAAGAAGATGTGGCACATATACACAATGGAATATTACTCAGCCTTAAAAAGAAATGAAATTGAGCTACTTGTAATGAGATGGATAGACCTAGAGTCTGTCATACAGAGTGAAGTAAGTCAGAAAGAAAAAGACAAATACCGTATGCTAACACATATATATGGAATTTAAGGGAAAAAAATGTCATGAAGAACCTAGGGGTAAGATAGGAATAAAGACGCAGACCTACTGGAGAACGGACTTGAGGGTATGGGGAGGGGGAGGGGTGAGTTTTGACAGGGCGAGAGAGAGTCATGGACATATACACACTAACAAACGTAGTAAGGTAGATAGCTGGGGGGAAGCAGCCACAAGGCACAGGGATATTAGCTCGGTGCTTTGTGACAGCCTGGAAGGGTGGGATGGGGAGAGTGGGAGGGAGGGAGACGCAAGAGGGAAGACATATGGGAACATATGTATATGTATAGCTGAGTCACTTTGTTATAAAGCAGAAACTAACACACCATTGTAAAGCAATTATACCCCAATAAAGATGTTTAAAAAAAAAAAAAAAAAAAGAGACATGTACCACAATGTTCATTGCAGCACTATTTACAATAGCCAGGACATGGAAGCAACCTAAGTGTCTATCAACAGATGAATGGATAAAGAAGATGTGACACATATATACAATGGAATATTACTCAGCCATAAAAAGGAATGAAATTGAATTATTTGTAGTGATGTGGATGGACATAGAGACTGTCATACAGAGTGAAGTAAGTCAGAAAGAGAAAAACAAATACTATATGCTAACCCATATGTATGGAATCTAAAAAAAAATTGTTTTGAAGAACATAGGGGCAGTACAGGAATAAAGACACAGATGTAGAGAATGGACTTGAAGACACAGGGAGGGGGAAGGGTAAGCTGGGACGAAGTGAGAGAATGGTATGGACATATATACACTACCAAATGTAAAATAGACAGCTAGTGGGAAGCAGCTGCATAGCACAGGGAGATCAGCTCAGTGGTTTGTGACCACCTAGAGGGGTGGGATAGGGAAGGTAGGAGGGAGGGAGACGCAAGAGGGAAGAGATATGGGAACATATGTATATGTATAACTGATTCACTTTGTTATAAAGCAGAAACTAACACAACAATGTAAAGCAGTTATACGCCAATAAAGATGTTAAATAAAAGGTCAGGTCCAAGATAACATGAAATAACTGAAAGTATTAAAGTGACTTATAGAATTCAATATAATTTGGCTATTATTTTAAAATTTCTAATATAATGGCTTATTTCTATTATTGAGTTTTATGCCAATTGATATTTCAAATGCATATATTTTGTTACTTTCCTGGAATAGTGGAAAATCATATTTTTGTCTCTGATGAATTACTATTTTGCATCACTAATGTACTGCCTTATAACACCTTTTTCCTACATGAAGTATTAATAAATGCTTATATTTGAGAAAAAAAAGTAAAGGGGCAAATAACAGAATAGCAATGCTGATCTACTTTACAACAGCTTTTCTGTAGAGGCCCAAGGGTAGCACAATCGCTGTTGGTATATTGTGGAATATAATAGAATTAATTGGATTTTTTTCTTAAATATTTAAGTTACAAAAGAGTAGGGGGAGTTCTAATGGTATCCATTTCCTACTGACAGACAACTGTCTCTTGATTTTCGTGCACTAGAGAACGATCCCCTGGATTTCTTTGAATGGCACATGACTTTTAATCAAAGTATGACTGTTTAGTTTCCTCTGCACATATTCAGATTAATCTGTACACCAATGGAAAGAACACGTTACCGTTTAACATAAAGAGGATATAAGATATTCATATATTGTCTAGATACCGTAAGAGTTATCTTAAAATTGGTGTCAACTCTAAAAGTCCACTGGAGAAATCTGTTGATGAAGCAAAGCTAAGTTTCTTAGACCTACCAGGGAGTGCCAGGGAGTGCATCACTTAGAGCTAATAATGTCTCAAAACAGGAAATCAGGGCAGGCATTTAAGCAGTGGTAGGACAAGGATGGATAATTTTGACAGGTCCTGCAAAGCAGAGAAATGTGCTGGTATGGACAGCAAACAAGGGCCCTGAAGTGAGCTTTCATAGGCAAACTGTGAGTCTCAATAAATAAGCTCTTCAGTTGATTTATAGTGTTAGATTCCAGGAACAAGTATTCCTTGGAGCCAGAAGCTAGGTTAATTTCGTTTAGAGTACTGTTTAACACAGAAATAAGACTTTATTTTGTTTTCAGTTCTCACTGATTTTATTTTCAAAGTCCTAAATCACTCTCAAGTTAATTTTTAGTTTGATATATTGATAAATGTCCATTTTACTATCTTCTATGACTTCTGAGAAACTTTACAAAAGTGATCATATTGTAATTTTTTAGAAATCTCTTGTAAAATACAATTCTCTCTGAATCTTGGCATGATGTGCAAGGATGATAAATACCTATGTATAGAGACATGGGAAATCCATCCTATCTCTCCAATTATAATAAAATAACTTGTTGGCCAATAGTTAAATATGGAAATATTTAATGACTTTTAATGGAAATAAAAATTGGACAATGCTAAGGGAGTAGATCTTAAATTTTCTAACCACACACACATAAAAAAGGTAATTTTCTGAGTTATGGGAAGTGTTAACTAACCCTTTTGTGGTTATCATTTCACAATATATGCTTGTGTCCAGTCTTCTTATTGTACCTCTTAAACTTACACAAGGTCAGATGTCAATTATATCTCAATAAAGCTGAAAAATTAATAAATAAAACTCAGTCAAAATGTTCTAGAAAAACTGTGCAATTTCTGCAATGTAGCTCTTATATTTCAACAAGAATGCTAAAGTATACTTTGAGCATTTCCAGTTTGTCACGTTGAATGATTTATGAGTATCATTTTAGATCCTTTGATTCTCAAAACCACTTTATGAGGTTAATATTAGGAATATGCATATTACCAATAAAAGAAACCCTTAAGAACCTATGTAACTTTCCTGGAGTCATGTAGCTTTGTAGGTGGCACAGGGAGAACATGAACTCAAGTGTCCAGCCCCCTCATAGCACGACCTGTCACAGTGACCAGATTGTCACCATGAAACCAGTGATCTCCAAAGCACCTTATGTTTTCTTTAATTTCACTTAGAATCTTAACAATAAGGTTTACTAATATTTCTTAGAACATGGATTTTATATAAGAATAAGAGCTGACGAGCTCACATAAACTCTTATTTTTTTTTAGTTTATTTAAAAATAGCAATTCTGTTAAGGTTGATCATTACCTAAATATTCCCAGTTTTAGGAGGCATGAATATTTACAAGTTCATGTGGAGTTTTAAAGTATTTCCAGTATGAAGTGTAAGAGATGGTTAAACTCTATTATTTTAAAAACATGGAGATAACCCCTTTTTCCTCCTCAGCATCCTTCCCCAGCACAGAGCGCAGTACAAACACACACATACATTTCATTCTTAGGAATTTTAGAAAATATGATGTAGTTTTTCAAATACTAATTTAAGACTAGTATGTTTATTTTTTATTTAAAACAAATGTATATATACATTTAGTCATCAAATATGATGAAATTCTCCTATGAAATTTAATTTAAAGCCTATTTACTCTACATTCTGCAATTATGAGTCATATTTATTTTGTTCCTCAAATGCTATCTTTTTATAGTCAGGGAATGTATGGAGTGTTCTGTGCATTCTCTCCTGCTTTCTCCAGTAAAAGCCTCCTTTGTTCCCCTTCCCTAGCCCGTGTCACTTCCAACATTTCCACATTTAAATTTTGACCTGTCAGTCATATCTGTACATGAATATATTATATGTGAGATGCAGTGATTACCGGTCTCTGTGTTATCGAACTGTTGGTTAGACTTAAAAAACTTTGAACTCATTGCACTAAAGCAGCTAGATATTATTTTTTTAATTAAAATTTTAATAATTTCCTGAAAGTAGTAAATTCCAGTTTTTAGTGTTTTTGGCAGCAAGCAAAGGAGACCCTGTTTAAAAGAGTTGAAAAGAAGTGCAAAAGCTCTCTGTATTTGACATTTTAAAAGGTTGTTGAGCTAAGAAATTTCAAGAGGCTTATTTTAACAGTTTTTACGGTACGCGGGCCTCTCACTGTTGTGGCCTCTCCCACTGCGGAGCACAGACTCCGGACGCGCAGGCTCAGCGACCATGGCTCACGGGCCCAGCCGCTCCGCGGCATGTGGGATCTTCCTGGACCGGGGCACGAACCGGCGTCCCCTGCATCAGCAGGTGGACTCTCAACCACTGCGCCACCAGGGAAGCCCTTTCAACAGTTTTTAATAAGCAACTCTCTCTTACCTATTTTAGAGATCTAGAAACTACGTGAAATAGATGGAACCTATATGATAAACACATAGAACAGATATAATGCCTAGCAAATCTTAATCATTTCCAACAATGAACTAAATGGCTGAATGAAACTCTAGAGCCACAGAGCTATTGGGTGGCAGATCAGTCATACTGAAGAGGGAAATAGGACAGTGATGGTTTAGGAAGAAGAAAGACAATTAGCAATCTGTGAGCGTGTGTGTGTGTGTGTGTGTGTGTGTGTGTGTGTGTGTGTGTGTGTGTGAAATATATGTTTAACCCATAACTAGTTGGATCTATACACACTTTGAAATACAGCAGTTAGCTAAATAGTGTTAGTATCTGAAAAGCAGTTTAGTACTTTTTCTCCAGCCTTCTTTAGTTTTGTGTGTTAATTGTCAAAGGCTCAAAAGCAATTTGTTGTAAATTCTTATCTCATATAAAAATAATGATGCATTATTCATAAAGATAGATTTCTAACACTTGATGGTTTATAAAAGATTTGTCCCATATATATTCTCATTTTCCTCTTTTGCATAATATGTTCTCATTCGTGGTCCCATTTTGCATTCAAAGAAACTGATAGCCATTAAATTTTAGAAAAAAATTTTAAAAGCATTCTGAGAATTAAGTGACTGGAATGTGTCTTCCTACTCCATATACGGTGCTCTTTCTCCCTGACAATAACCAGCAGACCTGTGTCAGTACTGTCGTGTTTACCCATGCAAAATGGGGTAGTGATTGCAGGGCACTTCATGCAAATCCTTGACCAGGTGTATGGCCAGTAATGAGATTGCTGAGTCATATGGTAATTCTATTTTTAGTTTTTTAAGGAACCTCCATACTGTTCTCCATAGTGGCTGTATCAATTTACATTCCCACCAACAGTGCAGAGGGTTCCCTTTTCTCCACACCCTCTCCAGCATTTATTGTTTGTAGATTTTTTGATGATGGCCATTCTGACTGGTGTGAGCTGATACCTCATTGTAGTTTAGATTTGCATTTCTCTAATAATTAGTGATGTTGAGCTTCTTTTCATGTACTTTTTGGTCATCTGTATGTCTTCTTTGGAGAAATGTCTATTTAGATCTTCTAAATTTTTTTATTGAGTTATTTGTTTTTTTGATATTGAGCTGCATGAGCTATTTGTATATTTTAGAGATTAATCCCTTGTCTGCTGCTTTGTTTGCAAATATTTTCTCCCATTCTGAGGGTTATCTTTTCATTTTGTTTATGGTTTCCTTTGCTGTGCAAAAGCCTTTTTTAAGTTTCATTAGGTCCCATTTGTTTATTTTTGTTTTTATTTCCATTTCTCTAGGAGGTGGGTCAAAAAGGATCTTGCTGTGATTTACGTTATAGAGTGTTCTGCTTATGTTTTCCTCTAAGAGTTTTATAGTGTCTGGCCTTACATTTAGGTCTTTAATGCATTTTGAGTTTATTTTTGTGTATGGTGTTAGGGAGTGTTCTAATTTCATTCTTTTATATGTAGCTGTCCAGTTTTCCCAGCACAAACTACCGTATGACCCAGCAATCCCACTCCTGGGCATATACGGGAGAAAACCATAATTCATAAAGATACATGCACCCCAATGTTCACTGCAGCACTGTTTACAATATCCAGGACATGGAAGCAACTGAAATGTCCATCAACAGAGGAATGGATAAAGAAGATATGGTACACATATACAATGGAATATTACTCAGCCATTAAAAAGAACAAAATAATGCCATTTGCAGTAACATGGATGGACCTAGAGATTGTCATACTGAGTGAAGTACGTCAGACACAGAAAGACAAATATCATATGATACTACTTATATGTGAAATCTTTAAAAAAGGGTAAACATGAACTTATTTACAAAACAAAAGTAGAGTCATGGATGTAGAAAAGGAAGTTATGGTTACCAGGGATAAGGCGGGGGAGGGATAAATTGGGAGATTGGGATTGACATATACATACTACTATGTATAAAATAGGTAACTAACAAGAACCTGCTGTATAGCACAAGGAACTCTACTCAGTACTCTGTAATGGCCTATATGGGAAAAGAGTCTAAAAAAAAAAGAAAAACAGTGGATATAAGTATATGTATATCTGATTCACTTTGCTGTACACCTGAAACTAACACAACATTGTAAATCAACTATATTCCAATAAAAATTAAAAGAAAAAAAGCCTTGACCAGGAGATTCCAAGGATGAAATAGAATTTGAATACCTATCAACCTTCTCTCTTTTTAAATTTCACTATGGAGCTCAATGTTGAGCTATATTTGGAGATAAAATGATTGTTACAAAGATTCTGTTACCAGCAATGATTCCCACCTGCATATCAGCCAAGAGGACAAGCTTTTCTAATGTTACTATCAGTAATATTTGGTTCCTTTTCATTCCCACCTGACATAATGGAAAAATGAAATGTTGCCAGATTTTCAGAACGTCAGAATTATTTTGTGTTGTTAAACTGAATACTTGCTGCATACCAAAAAAAAAAAAAAAAAAGTTGGGGGCTGGGAGAAGGTTGTATTTTGTGCAGTGACAGAGTTATATCAAGTGGTTCCAAAAATAGGATGTGATTGCTTCCATAAACAATCCATATTCTATTCGGATGAACATATCTCACAGGACGTGGCCATTCTGTAGGAAGAGCAGTTATTTAAAGAAATGGAACATCTGTGTTTTCTACAGTTGCACTATCGATGAGCAATTAGCTCTTTGTTCAGACACTGAGACCTTTAGAGAAACAATAATTTAAATATTGGGAACTGCACTTCTGCTTTGTCTTACCATATTTTTAAAAGTACTAATTTGAGTTTTCTGTAACTTTTCAATAGGCTAAAAAATATGCGATTATTTACTGTATGAACTAGAGCTAGCCCATGGGAATAATGTCTCACATTCTTTAGTAATACAACCATTTTTTCACAGCTGAAATTGTCATAACATTGACACGTGGGCATGCGTGTTTCTCAGGCAAAGGTTATTTTAAGGAGCTAAAATGATCCCTGGCAATGTTAATACTAAGAGGCATTAAATATAGATGGAGGTGGATTTGAGAACTTTGCCCATGCTCGTTCCTTTCCCTGGAATTTTTCCTGTCCCTTTGGAATCTGGCCAAATCTGCCGCATTCACAAGCCCTGATTTACAAGTTACATCCTGCATGAAGACCTTCCTCCCTCTTTGGGTGGTTAAGCCTACCTTCACTATGTTCCAACAGCACTGTACCAGCCTCAGTTTGAGAACCAGCCATCTTCCCCTGCGACAGGTGATTTCTTTACAAACTGGGATTCTCAGCGTTTATCCTCAAATGTTGACATTCACAGTAGGTGTCTGGAATTGTTTGTTAGAATAAATGAGTCATATACAGCATAACACCATTTTCAACAGAAAGGTACCTGTTTCTCAGGCAGTATCAGTAGGGCAGGCTCTTCCCTATTTCCAGTGCAGCTTTGCATCCTGCAATGACACTTTTCTTTTGCTTACGGTTTTTCATAATCCACCCCTCTGGTTTTCAATTCATTCACTTGCATCATGACCTCATCTTTCTTTTCCTGTTTCCGAAAGTCCTTGTTTTCGTAAAATACTTTAAAAAAGTAAATAAATTACTTTTCCCCCAGTTTTTATCAGTAATGTTTTAAACATATTTTTTCCTCTTCATGTTGAATATAATGTTCTCTGTTCTTTAAATGTTTCGCCCTTTCACAGGCCCCTTGTTGTTTTTATTTCCACTGTTTGTTTATCCTTCCATGAGAAAAGGTCTTTCTGGGCCTGCTGTTTCTAATAGGCAAGTTCACGGATTCTCCTTCCTTGGGTCCTGTTAGGATTCCTGTCTCAGAGCATAAGCTGCAGGCAACAGTGATGGGCGCAGCCTGTAGCAACATTTTCTATTGCTGGGGATGTTGGTCCTTCCTTATACTTTACTGAATTTTTTCTAATCTGACTAGTACACATTTATGATCAAAATTCCATTGCAGTGCCGTCTGTAATGGTGAAAAAATGAAAACCACCTAAATTCCAACCTTAAGGAATTATTCGCATCAACATTGGTCATCTATACAATGAAATGCAGTTTAGTTATTTAAAAGTATACATATTGACATGGAAATGGATTTTCTTATATACAAAAAGATTTCAAAGGGCAATAAAATGCCATTTTTCATAATCACGTTTTATATTTATGTACTGTAGAAGTAAAAGTATGAAGTGGATTCCATGCTGTTAGCAGTGTTTATCTCTGGATGGCAGAATTATAGCAATGCTATTTTTTTATCTTATGGCAAATATAGATAGATAGATATGGATAAATTTCACTAAAGTGAGCATTATTATATACCTAACGAAAAGTAAAAGAAAAACTAAGGTTTAAGAGACCATTGTGTTGCCCAAGGAGGTGGTGTGAGAGTTCTGGTCGATGTTCCTGATGGTAAGTGGAAGGTGTATTTTCCAACGGTCTGGTGCAAGGGGCCAAATTAGCCACACTAGAGATTGATGTCAAATGGATCGTGGGTTGATGCAGTGTGATGTGGCAGCCCTCTAAAGAGAATGACCACGTTGCTAACTGTTGAGCAGTGGGAAACAGGGAGGAGAAGTACTCTAGAATTAATACAAAGCTCAGGTTGACCTGCTGTTACCAAACTCAGGTCCGGCCGCCCACCACTCAAAAGCCAGTACTCGAGAGGTAAGTATTGGTAGAAAGGAAAGGTTGCTTTATTTTGGAGACTGGCAACTGGGGTAGAAGGTGGGCTTGTGTGCAAAGGCCAACTCCCCTCTACCGATCGGGGGCAAGAGCTTTTAAAGGGGAGTTTCAGGGGTGTATAGGCGGAGGGAGCGGGCTACGTGCAGAAACAGCACAGGCAGCTCTGACGGTCACCTTGAAATTGGCCATGGGGTGGTCTGATCAGTGTCATCTTGATTGTTTTAAGTATAGTTAGTCTTTAGTTCCAGGGTCGGTTGGTTTCCATTTCCTTGAAGTCCATTCCCAGAACTGTGTAAGATGGAGCAGCTTATGTCGTGGCTACAGTCTGATCATCATGTAGTTAACTTCTTCCACCTGGCGGGGGTTTCAGTAGCTGCAAAACGGCTCAAAGGGCATGACTCAGAGTATTATCTATAACTCTTGAGGAGGAACTAAAGGTCCTTGACCTTGTTTAATGACTAAACTATTATTATTTGGTCCTGTTTGACTGCTTTTCTTTGCTTCTGCATTTTCTCACTTCTCTGATTAAATTTATTCTTTGGCTAAAGTTTTTCTATAGACAAAAGGTAGGCGGGGGACATGGTTGGGGGGCAGGGGATTCCTGGCCTGGGAAGGCCCCGTAGGGTCCTGCTCCATTTCACTGCCAGTGGACTTTGAAGGGTGCAGAGGCTCAAGACTGAGAACTGTAAATGCAGGGACTTGGGGGTATGTCCTCTCGATCACACGCTAAGTTCTCTCAGCTGTTCAGAATGCTGGCAGCTGGGGGACAAGGTAGTGTGGCAGGTACACAAGGGCCCGGATTTGAGAACAATAATAGCGTCCAGAAGCCAAACCCCTCAAATAACTTCTAAACAGCCTAAGTCTCTGGCCAAACCTGTGGTTTTCGAGCCAAGGCTGGGTGTAAGAATAGAGTGGCCGCTGGCCCAGGGCTGGGGGAAAGGAGCCCACAGAAACCAAAGAGAGCATATTGGGTGAAGGGAAATTCAAATAGGAAATCAGAAGTGAAAGAAGAAAGCAGAGGCGAGATCTGGATCCCCCCTGAAAGTTCTACAGAAGTAAATGTTCTTCGGGTCATAGGTGGTGGTGAAGCCCGAGGTGGAAGGGTGTCCTGTGATAGTTAGGGAACTGCTGACCGAAACTGCCTGCCTTTCCCAGTGTCTCACGGCAGGAGGTCCTGATAAGGGGCAAGGTGCTGCCACTGAGAACTCACCGGGCGAATTTGGGAGGGGCCAAAAGGAAGAGGGAGGAGATGATTTTCCTGCCAACCTCCCAGAAGCCCTTGCGCTGGAATCCATCTTGGCTGAGAGATGTGTGCACCACCATGAAGGACCCTGAGTCAGACCAAATATGGGCCAAGCAAGTGACAACCCGGAAACTAACCCCATCACCATAAAGCCTGAGACTGTGAGCCACGTGGCGAAGCGGTTCTCCTGGGTTCCCTGACCCTCCTGCTCTCCACCTGGACGCCCCTTCCCGATAATGTCTCTTGCTTTGTCAGCACGGCTATCTCCTCGGACTATTCATTTCTGAGTGTTAGACAAGAGCCCGCTCTCAGGCCCTGGAAGGGGTCCCCTTCCTGCGACGTGATGATCATTTATTTAGGGCTTTGCCCCGCCTCGAGAGGTCAGAGCTTAAACCAGCCAAGATAAAGCTCCATTGGGATGCACCAGCTAAGGATCTGTAAGTCAAGGAGCAAGGCTGTGCATCTTTCAGGAATCAACTTCGGTCAGTGCTGGGCCAGCCGGGACAGGAGCTCACAGTGGGCGCGAAGCTAAGACGGAGCCAGTAGTGACATTTCAGCAGATCAATGACAATACAAAATAGCTGGTGCTTTAAAGAAGGATGAACCAAATGATTTGAAGGAAGTGACTTTTCTTGGGGAAATACTGACAGCCTTGCAAAGGCAATGGTCATTTGCTGGATTATGAGAGCTGAGACTGTGGAGGGGAAGTGCTTTCCAAGTAGAAGGAAATTCCCGGACAGTGCTGTATCCTTTGACAGGACTTGAATCTTCTTTCACGACATTTCTTTGTAGGTTTTTGTCCCAAGTACCCATGATTGATATACCCTCCAGTTACATGGCTCAGCCCTTTCATTTTAACTTTGTTTTTAAAAAATGGCAATTTGCTTTTCAGTTTAATTCTTGATCCTATTGTTAAAATATAACTTTTAAAAAGTAAACTCAGGGCTTCCCTGGTGGCGCAGTGGTTGAGAGTCCGCCTGCCGATGCAGGGGACACAGGTTCGTGCCCCGGTCCGGGAAGATCCTACATGCCGCGGAGCAGCTGGGCCCGTGAGCCATGGCCGCTGGGCCTGCACATCCGGAGCCTGTGCTCCGCAACGGGAGAGGTCACAGCGGTGAGAGGCCCGCGTACCGCCAAAAAAAAAAGGAAAATCATGATTGCCAGGCGCAAATAAAGAATGAACATGTGGAATCTTTTATTTTTCACTTAACTCATTCATTAATGACACAAAGAGTAAGATGTTATGACCAATTAGGAGAGCACTTTAAAAAAATAGGTGTATATAGACCATTTAACAAAGAAATATTAGGTTAATTGAGTTATTTTTTTTTTAATTATAGATAAATGTCCAAAATACCATACATTTTGGAGTTATCTGTTTCAGAAAAAAAAAAAAACATTTGCACCTCTATCAGACAAAAGTAATTAATGTTAACAAGTAACTTTACCAAGTTTGAGACCTTTAATGACTAGTAAGTAAAATGCTGAACTGCATATATTCCTGTAGATAATCCTTGAGTGGCCTTTGCCCCTGAATGACACTGAAATGCCGTGCCACCACCTTTGTGCATTGTGTCCAAGTATTTGGTGATCTTTCTGATACTTCGGGCTTCTATCATTTGTTTTCCTTACTTTACCATCTATCCTCCAGCCTCTGAGGGGTTTAGATTCCCTGGGCAAATCCATTATTCTGTCAGCTCTTCTTAGGTTGTGAAGTGTGCCCTGATTTGAAAGTGAGAAAGATTGCCTGATGCTGACCATTAAAGTATGGGAATAAATGGGAATAAATGCAACCTTGGACAAAATTTAACCTTTACGTGATGAGAGAAGACCCTGCTGTTATCTGTGAATATTTATCTCTAAAATATTAATCACAGCTTGGCTTAAACATGCAAAGTAACAGCTACGTGAAGTTGTTTTTATGCCTTTGCCTTTACAAAAGTAGTATAATCAAGACAGGTTAATTATTTTTGTATTTTATCTTAAAATACTGGGCCACTCTCTGACCTTGAGTGGGGAAACTGGTATAGATGATCAAATTCCTTTGTAAATCCAAGATTCTCTAATGTCATAATTTCGAAAACATGGTTATTTCCATAAAAGTCAAAGATGGGTTTGACTTCTTCCAATGGAAGATATTTTAATCTAGTATACATCTTTTGTTAAAATATTAGAGATGAATCATAACTTCATTTCCTTTTTATTTTTCCCTCCTCAATAATGTTCTTTTTCTTCCTAATGTTTTCCCGACAACCTCAACTTCTAGAACATTCCTTCTACCAAATCCAGCCTACTGGAAAGAAATTAGTATCTTTAGAGTGTTTACTCTGTGTCTCACTGAGATAACTAAAAATTTTTTTCTCATTGTTTCATTAGCACTGTTCCTTTCTCCAAATCTAGTACGACAAAAGAAAAGAAGGTGTTAGGTAATAATAAAAAGAGAAAATTTTCAGTTAATAAGAATAGAGCTTCTAATCCATGAGCTAAGTATGATTTATGTTGTTCTATGTCATCGGGCATTATCTGGGCTAGCCCCTTCATTTTATAGAAGCAAAATTAGAGATAGCTCCAGGGAGATGATAGGACTTTTGCCAAGGTCACACAATCAAGGTCGTGTCTAGGACTAGGTGTTGCCTCTTAGTATATACATTATTACGCATTTAGGAAATTAGCCTACAGAATGATACATCTTAGATATATTTTCAGTAATCCCAGAGAAGTGTGCTACATTTTATTTTCTTGAAAGAACAAGAAGATGCACTCTTCCTAGTTAATGTGCATATATGGGGATATAAATTTTGGAAACCACTGAGCATGCTAACACACTCTGATTGGTTTGATAAAGGAAAAAGCAAATACCAGAGGCACGTGTTGAGTGATGGTTTTTGTCTTTGACTGTAAGATGAAGCTCCCAATAGATCTCTAATTACCATCCCCAGTTTCTCACCAAGAATTCCTTCTGCTCATGACTGCACAGGTCTTAAATGCTATATTTAATCTTTATTTGTGTGCACCCAGAGCTGACTTCATGGACTTTTATTGCTTTTGCCCGAGAGGCATGTGTTCATGGTCAAAACAGACAGCTGTCATTTTTTTAAATCAACTTTACTGAGGTATGATTTCCATACAATGAAACATGCTCCTTTTAAATGTATGGTTCAGTGAATTTTGAGAAACATTTACAACCACGTAACC
The DNA here is from genome assembly GCF_008692025.1 of Phocoena sinus. Lineage (NCBI taxonomy): Eukaryota > Metazoa > Chordata > Mammalia > Artiodactyla > Phocoenidae > Phocoena > Phocoena sinus. The sequence continues at coordinate 4,736,258 of NC_045766.1, forward strand.
ACCACCGCAATCAAAATACAGAAAAATTCCATCGACCCACAAAGTTCTGTACAGCCATCAATTTTGATTTTCATAGAATGCTTGCTTAGACACTTGGCCTATTGCCTGCCTGAGATGGTGCAGTTAAGCCAGCCTCGCAGACATCGAGGATCTTTTAAAATAGAGCACAGGTGTGAATGTGACACAGTGGACCTTGGGTCCTATTTTAAATGACTGAATCATTGCATCAAATATTATATTTTGCCCCCGGCAGTGGTTCTTATTTGAGGTATGCCTTCTCACACACACACATCTAATTCTGTGATGCTGTATTTGAAAGAGGAGGAAATGCCTTCCCACATCCTTCTAACCATGAGTTTCTGCCCGAAGGCTAAAGAGCTTGTGCATATCACTAGTTATTAAAATGGATCGTCCCTTTTTAGAAGATAACGATGGTTTAGTTTATCTTATGGTGTCAAGACCTCATGTCATGGTGTGACAGATGCAATCGTTTTATAGGTGTAGGCTTGCAAAGCAAGCATGGCGAGTTTGTTTACTTACAAATCATCGTACCAGAAACTAAATTACTCTTCCGCTAGGCCAATAGTGAAGTTTGAGTCATGGTCTCAAAGACTAAAGAAACAGGCTTGTATTGATGAAGCTAATTAAAGGACAAAGACCATTATAATTCTATAAAAATAAGGCAGCTGGGCTTCCCTGGTGGTGCAGTGGTTGAGAGTCCGCCTGCCGATGCAGGAGACGCGGGTTCGTGCCCCGGTCCGGGAAGATCCCACATGCCGCGGAGCGGCTGGGCCCGTGAGCCATGGCCGCTGAGCCTACGCGTCCAGAGCCTGTGCTCCGCAACGGGAGAGGCCACCACAGTGAGATGCCCGCGTACCGCAAAAAAAAAAAAAAAAAAAAAAAAAAGCAGGTAGTTATTCCTATTAAATAACTGTATCACAAATCTTTTTTTTAATGTCATTTTCTTTCAGACACCTTTGCCTCGGTTCCTAGAAAATAAAACTAAAATATTAAAAATAAATACAAACAGTAACCCAAGGAAAAATAATCTTCAGTGATATCATTCTGTTGATGATTGAATAACCTCCACTCATTCTTACTCCCAAACTCCATTCATTTCTGCTTCCTTTCATTTCTTGTTCATTGAAAATGACTTCATTTTCTAAAATGAGGAAGGAGCAGAACATAAAGTCAGATAACTAGATCTATTACCGTCAGATAAAAAGCTGTTTCACGTTGAGTGATCAATGGTCTGAGGCCTCTATGAGTTGTTGCGACCTATACACAACGTTGTGCACCGTTTAAAGGTTTCGCACTAAATTTAAAATGAACTTGGAATGAATGGAATACAATTTTAAAGGCAGATAGGTACTAGGTGCTTCTACAAATACTTTGACATGGAGAAAAGCAACTTTGGGTCAAATTATGTAGGTCCAGTGTTGGATTTCACTCAGGCACCCTTCTTTTGAAGGGTGGAAATTGAAGTTTAGAGTAAAGCCTGTCCCCCATTGGAGAGGGAGTCACCCTGCTTCTGAAGGACACCTCTGAGCACGCTGCCATTCTTGGAAGCTGGCACCCGTGAACAATTGGCGCTTTTTTTTTTTTTTTGCGGTAGGCGGGCCTCTCACTGTTGCGGCCTCTCCCGTTGCGGAGCACAGGCTCCGGATGCGCAGGCTCAGCGGCCATGGCTCACGGGCCCAGCCGCTCCGCGGCACGTGGGATCTTCCCGGACCGGGGCACGAACCCGTGTCCCCTGCATCGGCAGGCGGACTCTCAACCCCTGCGCCACCAGGGAAGCCCCACTTGGCACTTTTAACACCACGCTGCAGGCTCATCCAGGCCTTCCTCCCTTTCGCAAAGATCATTCACCGGTGATCAGTCTTCCTACCTTCCATTTTACCCTTAAAATAACCCGTCAGCCTGGGCCTTTCTCTCCCAACTTGTGTCCTAATGCTTTTCCCTCTCACCACTTTCTAGAAATCTGTCTGTTGTGCAGTTTTATACGCTGGATGAGCACATATGGTTTGGAGCTAAATAGTTAGGGGATAACATCCTAACTCCAGCAGTCAACAGGTCACCTAACCATTCTAGACCATCCCATCACATAACCATCACTTAACCATTCTTAACCATGACTTTCCTTATCTGTGAAATGGAGATAATGATGTACCTTAAAGGAAGGTCGAGAGACTAAATGGCAATATGTTTTTTAAAGTGTGTAGCCCAGGGCCTGGTGTCTGGGATGCAGGTAATACATGCCAGCTGTTGGTATCACTCTGTAATTATCTTACTTGCACTGTTAGCACATCACTACCTAGTATATATATTGCCAGCTATTTAGTATACTTTTTGAGAGGACATAAATGACAGTTGTGAATATTAAGATGGGATTATCTTTTCCTGTCCATGTGCTTATTGCAAGGAGATAGGGAACAAATAACTATGCTGGGGATTTTTCTTATTTATAAGATCTATTGTAAAATCACCACTTGCAACTTTTTAGATCTCTCTGTTGCCTGTTTAATATATCTCTGTTAAAGTTGAAAAGGGTTTTCTATCCACTGTTAATGTCAATTGGATAACATTTTGTTGAGTGTTTTTTTTCTGATTCTTCTTTGATGCTAGCTGGGATTGAAGAAATGACATTGACCTTATTCTCCTAAAGACATATTTTAGTAATAAAAAAATCCACTTTAATTCCCACTTTTCACACTCCTCCAAACTTTGGAGAGTAAGCCATTGATAAATTTAATAATGAAGATTTTAATTTAAACCAGAGGTTAGGATTTGGAGGTGAGGGTGGAAATTAAGAGCTAAATCAAGGCATATAGGGCCTTCGCACAGGGTCCTTAATCCATAATAAAGTAGCAAATCCCTAATAAAGTGAAAAGTCCCTCTTGCAAAGATGACCATCAGTGAAGAATTTGTTTCTCCCTCTGGATTTTTATTCCCCTTTCTTTCCTCATATTAAGAAAATTAAAAGTTACTTTAAAAAAGAGAATAGGAGAAAGTGGTTTATTTGTAGCCTTTGAAATCATGCCGACCTGGTTGTAAGAGTTCTGTGACCTTGGACGTATCCTCTTGATTTTATCATCTACAAGTGGAATAGATAACAGGACTATACTGAGAATTAAATGGGATAACGCAGGCAATTTGCTTAGCACAGCACTTGCTACTCAATAAATGTTAGTCTTTAATGGTATGATGTTTATTATCGCCATCCAAGGGCGACACCAAAATTATAGTAGAAAGAGATCTAGGAGAGAGAGAGAGAGAGATGCAGATCTAAGCGTCATTGTGGCCCCTTACAAGATCAAGAAAGAAGTTGTCTTTAAGGAGTTGTCTTGTAGGAAAATATTGCTCCTTATGGCTGAGCAAGTATTTTTGCCAATAGGGGAGGTTTGGTCCATGCATAATGCAGATATACAACACACAGTGTGGGGAGAGAGGAGACCAGAGGGCAGAGAAAAAAATTTCATGTTTAACTTTTTTCTTGTCTTGCCATAAAACGTGAATTTTATTTCACAGTATATATGTACCTAAATATATCAACCACAGTGACCCTACCCTAATACTACTGTTTTTATTTTCTCAGTTTACTTTCTTGACTTAGTTCCATATTATGGTTCATCTTGAGTGACTCGTCAGTTCTTATTATTTTTCTATCTATTGTTTTGTAATTTTCCCTTTAGAGCTAAATGAGCACTAATAACGTATGCATATTACCCACTTTCTTGATATATTTAAATGGATGTTTTTCTAATATCTCTTCCTTTTTCTTTTAGTGTGTTCGTAAACTAGGGTATGTCATCATCAACATCATCACCATGAAGCAGCCTAATATTCTCTACCATTCTTCCATAAATCTAATAACTATCTCATTTTATTTTCTGTTTGTTTTTATTTTCCATAATTTGCTTTGTCTTTCTTATTTGATTCTGTCGTCGTTCTAGAGTGACATTTGCTAAATAGTGTCAGGCATGGGCCCAGTTATTTTCCCCTGTTCACCAACATCCAGTGTTTTCCTTGTTTCCTTTTTGTCAAAGCATAGAAAATATATCTTGTGGTTCTTTCAGTTGGCATTTCTTTGTTGGTTAGGTTGAACGGTTTCTCATTAGCAATGTGTATTTCTTGTTTTGTAAATAGACCTGTTCAGACCCCTAGTGCAATTTTTCAAATGTTATACCTGACCAGAGGGCTGGGAAAAGAGCCTTCCTTACCAGTAGCCCAACCCTACAAGTTCAGCTGCTTCGCCTGATATCGAGGAGTACATTCTACTTAGAAGAACTTCAGCTGGTCTGTTTTTTCTTTAATATTGTTCAAATTTTACTATATTTTAAACACAACCTTCAAGTTTTTTGATTTTCAATTACGCAAAACCAGTGCCATGGGGGATGGGACGCATCATTTCAATGGGAAATTTGGTTACAGAGGAGTCTAAGTTCACCAAGTTGTATAAAGCAATATACCTTTAGTTACTTGCCTGTTTTACTAGTGAGAAAGCAGAAACCCAGAGAGGTTAAGTTAGTTGTCCAGTGTCATAATCTGATGACTGCTTATTCCTGATCTCCTGGGGCATAATCTAACACAGTGGTTCTCAGCGTGTGGTATATGGACCAATAGCTAAACATCACCAATATATAACTTGTTAGAAATGCAAATTTTTGAGCCTTCACCTCAGAACTACTGAATCACTATGTCTGGGAATGGGGTCCAGCAATCTGGGTTTAACAAGCCCTCCAGATAACTCCTATATGTTCTAAAGTTTGAGAATCATCTATCTAATAGATTCGTTTCCCTTGTGGAAGAGACTATTGATGTATTGCTAATAGAACCTTGACTTTGTTCACTTATCCAAAGGCAAACCAACAGGGAAGGTGAGTGAAATCCTGGGACCTTGTCACTATTTGATATTTCTCAACCTTGTCACTATTGATATTTCGGGCCAGATAATTTTTTGTCGAGACTGGCTGTCCTGTACATTGTAGGATGCATAACTGCCCTCTATTCACTAGATTCTGGTAACCGCAACCCCCCACCAAGTCAGGACAACGGGAAATGTCGCCAGGTAGTGGCTGTTATCCCCCAGGCGTCAAAACCCCCCTTCTCCTAGTGGGAATCACTGCCCTAGAGGAAGAGTCCTGTCTAGTAAAGTTGGAGATGCACAGGAGTTAGGTCTCCTTTCTTCTTTCTCTTTGGACATTATCTTTTGCATCTGGGATGTTTGGAGTGGTGGCAGCTCCCGCATCATGAACGGAATGCCTGTAAGATCGGAGGGAACTTGTCATAACTGAGCTTCCATCAGGCCCCCTGTTATTTGTTAAAATCACCTATTGTTTTTGCAGTCGTTAGTTGGTTTGTGTTACTTGGCGCTAAAGCATCCTAACTGATGTATGCGCTATGATTGGAGATAGTGCAATTACAAATTCTTAACTATGCAGAAAAGGTTATCTGGGAGTAGTTTATGTATGAACATTTTATGTGTTTATGGACGAAGTTTGTCTTCCAATAGCAATGAAAATGAAACGCTCCAGAAATCACATTCAGATATCTATATTAGGAAAATTCCATTACAATGTGCTATTTTAGTAGAGAGGAGTGCCGTTAGGCTAGATCTCAGGGGGGTTTTATTAGCGACTATGTGCCCAGGTGTCTTTGCTGTTCAGTGATAATGAATCATTTTGTGAGATTGAACATCACTGAAATTTATCTCTTTATTGCTCATTGTTCCTTTTTTTAGTTTTAAAATAATTGGTCTCAAAAGTAATACTTAACTTCTAGAGGAATGGAAAGTTGTACTTTGTTGTTGTTTTTTTTTTTTGCGGTACGCGGGCCTCTCACTGTTGTGGCCTCTCCCGTTGATTTAACTCTCAGATCTAGTTAAACTAACGTGATGGCCACAGATGAAGTTGTAGACACATAATTCCAGATCAAGAATCTCTGCTTGATGTCCGTGGCTCCTCCTGCTTGGTGACTATCCTACCTCAATATTCTGAAGTCTAGGAAATAAGTTATAAAGTTAGCTACAACCAGCACATCCTGTATACAACATAAGGGGGAGGCAGGTAGCAAGAGGGTAATTAACTAGCATAAGTAAACAAATACCTGACACAGTAAGGAGGGAGGAAAATTAGGAGAGCTGCTGCAGCCCTGATTTCTGAACATGAAACTATAAATACTCAAAAGAAACACATTAGATCTCCTGGGTTCAATATATATTTTTCTTTCCTAAATGTGGTAAAGCACTCTATTTCCACTTAATAATCAAGATCAGTCACCCAGGCAATGTATCAATCCCTTTTTGCCTGTTTTACAATAGCGTGAGTAGTCTGAAATAACCGTGTGGCAGCCCCAAGAGAACCACCGTTATAGTCATTGGTCTAAGCATCCTTATTCAGGTATTTAAAACCTCTAAACTGGCAAAGCCCCAAGTGGCAAGTCTAATCAGTCAGCCTTCGTGGGGCTCTGCCTGTGCCCTTGGATGGTCATTGAAGTAGTTCCGCTGCTTTCAGTGACTGCCAATACTTGTGTACTGGTCAACATTCTTAACTGCAGACAACAGACTCCCCTCTGTCTAGGTTAAACTAACACCATAGACAAAAATAAACTCAAAATGGAGCAAAGGCCTAAGTGTAAGGCCAGACACTATAAAACTCTCAGAGGAAAGCGTAGGCAGAACAATCTTTGACGTAAATCTAAGCAAGAGCTTTTTGACCCACCTCCTAGAGTAATGAGAATAAAAACAAAAATAAACAAACTGCACCCAATTAAACTTAAAAGCTTTTGCACAGCAAAGTAAACCAGAAACAAAACGAAACGATAACCCTCAGAAGGGGAGAAAATGTTTGCAAACGAAGCAAAGGATTAATCTCCAAAATATACAGACAGCTCAATATCAAAAAACCAAACAACCCAATCAAAAAATGGGCAGAAGACCTAAATAGACATTTCTCCAAAGAAGACATACAGATGGCCAAGAGGCCCATGAAAAGATGCTCAACATCACTAATTATTAGAGAAATGCAAATCAAAACTACAATGAGGTATCACCTCCACAGGTCAGAATGGCCATCATCAAAATATCTACAAACAATAAATGCTGGAGAGGGTGTGGAGAAAAGGGAACCCTCTTGCATTGTAGGTGGGAATGTAAATTGATACAGCCTCTGTGGAGAACAGTGTGGAGTTTCCTTAAAAAAACTAAAAATAGAACCTCCATATGAGCCAGCAATCCCACTACTGGGCATATACCCAGAAAAAAACATAATTCAAAAAGACACATGCACCCCAATGTTCATTGTAGCACTATTCACAATAGCCAGGACATGGAAGCAACCTAAATGCCTATCGACAGACGAACGGATAAAGAAGATGTGGCACATATATACAATGGAATATTACTCAGCCATAAAAGGGAACAAAATTGGGTCATTTGTAGAGATGTGGATGGACCTAGAGTCTGTCATACAGAGTGAAATAAGTCAGAAAGAGAAAAACAAATATCATATATTAATTCATGTATGTGAAACCTAGAAAAATGGTATAGATGATCTTATCGGCAAAGCAGAAATAGAGACACAGATGTAGAGCACAAACACATGGACACCATGGGGGAAAGGGGAGGGTGGGATGAATTGGGAGTTGGAGATTGACATATATACAGTATTGATACTATGTTTAAAAGAGATAACTAATGAGAACCTATGCTATAGCATAAGGAACTGTCCTCAGTGCTCTGCGGGGACCTAAAGGGGAAGGAAATCCAAAAAAGAGGGGATGTATGTATACGTATAGCTGATTCACTTTGCTGTACAGCAGAAACTAACACAACGTTGTAAGGCAACTATACTCCAGTAAAAAATTCTCTAAAAATTCAAAAAAAGAATGCATTGGAGAAATAAAAGAAACAGACTCGAGGGTGAGTGTCAAGAACATTTTCCTATTTCATGTCACACACCTCCCCAAACCTCACCACTCCCAAGAAGGAGCTGCTGCCTCTGTGAAAATCATGCCTTATTGATCGCATCAGAAAACTACTACACAGTTGCTGGCTCTAAAACCACTCAACCTCTACCCTAATCAGGGGGCTCCCAAAGGGCAGCTGCTTCCATAGCCCTTGGTTCCAAAGACATGCTGCCTGTTCATATCTCAGTTTAAAATCACAGTCTCCCATGTATGACATCTGATTGTAGAACCCAACTCACATGTATGTGTCTTAGTATTGGGGGAGGCTGTGAAAAATAGATTTTTTTTTTCTTTCTGCTTTGGGAAGATGTCATCTGCACTGTTAGGGTTATCAAATTATGGTGTTTGGGGACAGCCGTGAGTGACATATATCTCAGCAGCAGTGCTTACCAAAGATTGGCTATTGCCCACTCAAACTCCACATGTTTGTAGAAGAAACCATTCAGGGGCTGGGACTGCAGGTTTCCCTAGCTTCCCTTTTCCCGGTTTCCTTCAATATTCTTTCTAGTAGATGCAAAGTGTCACAAAATTTCTTTTATCGACATGGGAACAGAGATAACTCAGAACCATGAATGATTCCCAGTGTTAAAGAGAGGAATCCCCTTCTCATGTCCCCAATTTAATTTTAATATGGTCCAAATAACTATTTCGCTTGCTAATGTAATTGTCATTGACGATATTACATAAGTTTCCAATGACATAATTTTTAATTTTAGAAATTCTACATATTGGACATTAGTTTGAATGCAGTGTAAACCAGGCTTCTAGAAGACATCACAGACATATTTTCATTTCTCTGCCATAACCTAAGATCTTAACACCCCTTGACTCTGTCTGCTTATTTCCATCTTGCAATCTCTGGCGTTCACTTCCTTCTTACCCTTTGTTTGTTTGATTTTCCTAAAGATGACCAAGCTGAACTCCCTGAACTTGGTTTCACTCCGTGTTGTAATCTGTCCCTCACACCACCACTACACTTCTCTTTTTCCACATGGAAGTCTGTCCCTCACTCCCTTTTTAAAAACACTTCAGGGCTTCCCTGGTGGCGCAGTGGTTGAGAGTCCGCCTGCCGATGCAGGGGACACGGGTTCGTGCCCCGGTCCGGGAAGATCCCACATGCCGCGGAGCGGCTGGGCCCGTGGGCCATGGCCGCTGAGCCTGCGCGTCCAGAGCCTGTGCTCTGCAACGGGAGAGGCCACAGCAGTGAGAGGCCGCGTACCGCAAAAAAAAAAAAAACCAAAAGAACACTTCAGTGTTGCAACTACCAAGAAAGTATCTTCCAGTTATGTCACGGGAATCTTGTGGCTCCACGTTCAGATCCCCATCTTCCTATAAATCCTTAGCTCTTACAAGTTACCAAGGAAGGGAATTCTCTAATCAATCAAACAGAAATACTTAATTTTCCCTATATTCTCAACTATTGTATGAATCCGGGTCTTTGAACGTGTTATTTGCTCTCTTCGTCTGGAATGTCCTACCTTCCAAACCACATATCCATTGAGAAGTCTTCCCTGGTCTACCTGCCCGGATAACTCACTTCCTCTCTGGGGGCTCTGCTCCACTCTGCTTTTGCCACCATAATAAGTGTGCTCACTTCACTGGGTTTTGTTAGGGGGCGCTTTTCACCGTTTGTACACATCTGTGTCACCCCTTTAAATTGAGCTCCTAGAGAGAGGCTGCCTCATATATTGAATCTCCAGAGGGGGGCATGATGCCTGGCATATATTTTTAAGCTTCGCTATTTTTTGTTAAATGAATAAACAGAGGAACCGTTTATGGTTACACGCTCACCTGATACTTACCGTTCCAAGATTTAAACTCAGAGAGTTTGAAACTGTAGCTGATCGTTGCTTAAACAAGCTTAGTGGTTTAAAATGACCACTTCGAAAGATTTGTGGATGCTAAATTAGCCACTGGAGGGAGCCCATATACCATAGATTTAGAGAATTATTATCATTCACAAGCTGTATTATTTGAAAATAATTATAAAGTAGACCTTTACATTTAAAATAAAATGAGTTTGGCAGTTCTAAAGTAATAACTAAACTACTCTGTAATCCTAAAAGAAATCCGATAAACCTCTGAGTCTGTTTTTACCACAAAGACAAGTTATGTTATAGAAAAGGGAGAGAACAAATGGGAAAAAAATAGGAAATCCAAAAATCATGGGCTTGAAACATTGGTCCAACAATTTTTCTTTGCATTTATAACAGCATAATCTTTCAACTTTTTATTTTAAAAGCATGTTTTCCAAGCCATGATATTAGTTGAAGAGACCAATTATGACATACTAGTTCTTAAGTCATTATTAATGATATTTGGAATGCTTCATTATTAACTTAGAGGCCTGAATTTTTTCATTTTAATTAGTATGGATATAAAGCTGTGTCTGTCTTGTTATATTGTTCAAGGGGAAATAAATCAGAAATTATCTAGATTAAGGCAATTTTAAAATATGATTTGATATACACAAATATGCAAGTTCAAAAATGTTAGAGGTTTTAAGAAATGTGAAACACATGTCTAACTGCCTAGAGACACATATACAAATATTCTATCATTGGATCTTTCAGAACTAAGTCCAGAACCAAGTCTAGCTGAAAGTTTCAAATATATTAAAAAGTTGCTTTTGTAAATTATCTAAGGCAGTGATTATCTTTAGATTGATCTACAGCCTGTACAATCAAAATTATTTTCTTTTTGGATGATAAAATTAAAAAAATATATTCTATCTCAGGTGATGTTCTTATCAGAAATCTGCACAGAGTAGAAACTGATGATTGCCTAAACCCAGGTACTAAAATTTATAACAGTGGCTCTGATAAAATGTAGAATGTCTCTTTAATTCTCCAAGTTCTAGAGACAACAACTGGAATTCTAATTGTTACCAGCTCTCAATATCAAAGTTCTTTTTATAAAGCAACTTTCAACCTTTGGGCCACTACCGAGGCTCTCTCTCTGGGCACATTATAATTTCAGATGGAATTCCCAAGGTAACTAATTTGAATGAGCTCAGTGGAAAAACTTTCAAGGAGGTAAATTATCTGAGGACCCATTCAACATTTAAAGCGTTTTATATTTCACATAAATGCTAAGTTATTTATTGTTTAGCCTTTTAAAATGTTGTTCATGGAGATCCTGACTCAACGGTGTATATTTCATGTGCCAGCTCCCAGACCACAGTCCAGCACAGGAAGACGGGTTGATGACCTGGGTACCAATTAGGACTCAGTTGGCTGGCTGCCATGTGCAAGACACCTTTTTTGTTTGTTGGTATTTTTACCAGTGTTTTAAATTTTGTGCCTGATCTCCCTCGCTTCCATAAATAAGCAATTCACATTTGGAATGAGGTATCGCTGTGATAAAAGCAGGTGTGGATGAGATACAATGCCAGTCGAATTTGCTCTGTCTCATGTTCAAGGTGGTTCTAAATCTACCAGTATTTTTCCATTTCATCACCTGGAATTATCGCCATCATCTTCAATGAGAAATTTGAGGCTCCCAGAGGTTACTTACTCAATGTCAGACAGGGAGTGTTAGAGCCAGCATTCAGGCTAGGCCTCTTTGCATCTAAATTCCATTCTCTTCTCTGTTCCAGTGTTTTTCAAACTTATGTTTGGAATCTCTTCTAAAAAGCACATTTTACAGGAGACCAAATGTAGATACACACAATAAAAACATTTTCAAAAAATACTTATCTTGACAACATGTGATTTACTCGGATCCTTTGCATTCGATTCTACTCTACTTCATTTTGTAAGACATGAAACACTAAATTGATTTCCCGATCCACAAATTGGTCACAAGCCATGGTTAGAAAAACACTGCTTTTCACTTCTGGACTTTATCTTGCTGTACAAATAAATAGTTTTTGGAAATTAACTTCAGAGGGTCATGGACCCGTTGAGGTAAAAAAGAGTAGGAAAGTTGATGGAGAAAGTCAGTGTCTTTTAAATTTAATTTAATTTAAATTTAAAATCCATTAAAGACCTATGTTTCATTCCTTTGAATGTAAATAGGACTTGTGGAAGAAAACCAATACATCTTAATCTTGATATTTCTTCACGTGTATTTTGAAAGAAGACATGCTTATTTTCACAACAGTTTTACCTAAGTAAATCAGTAAGAATAATACTAGTTTTAAATCTAATGAGAGTAAAGGACAAACAAGTTTATTTGGCGCAGCAATATCGAGTGAAATATAGGAGTGCATTTTGAGAATGATTTTTCTGGATTGCTACATCCTTAGAGATTCCTTGAGGAATTTATTTGGCAACCCTGAGGCAGTCATTTACTGTTGTTTTCCCCCTGAGGTTTCTATGCTGAACCAGCATATCCCTGACACAATAGGTTTTCAAGGGTGTAAATTACAGGGTCTGAGAAATTCAGGCAAGCATCTCTCTTACACTCTAAAAACTTAGCTTCTTCCATTTCCATTTTTAAAATAAAGTGCCATCCTATGTGTTTTAATTTCCACTACGTTTAGTCATGTTTTCATTCAGAATGCCTCCTACCCCATGAAACAGGTATTGGTACTTAATTTTTAAAGTAAATTTTAGTCGCCCTTGAAATGAGTAGATACCGTATATGCTACAGTTGAATTAAAATGGATGTTTTGCATGTACACATGGAGACCTATATCGTTGTTGTTGTTGATAGTATTCTTTTGATTTAGTATGTTGTGATCAGCTTAGATCTCTATTTCAAAAGGCTATTAAGCTGACAGAGTGGACCTTTGCTAAATCACATCTGTGACAGATAATCCTTCTATGCATTGCTGAATTTGGGGAATTAGTATCGATTTAAAGTTAACAAAAACTTACTGTGTCTTCAGAATTTTAGCACATATACCATTTTGTAATACTGATAGTAGAATACAACCTTGTTAATTTGTATCTCAGATAATTAGGAAATTTCAAGGCCTCTCAACTTTATTTCAAACTGATTCAGCCACTTGGTAGAACATTAGCTGGATATTTGCTGTTGCTGTGAAGTCATAGAATTCATTTCTTCAGTGAACATTTATGTTTCCTGTGTGTTAGGCTCTCTTCTAAGCACTAGATACATACAGGTGAAACAGACAAAACCCATGCTTGTATCATTTACCTTCTAGTTAAAAGGAAAGATAATAAACCACTGCATAGTACAGTGTCTGGTCATGATATGGACTTTCAGGAAAAATAGGGTAAGGGATTGAAACATGAAATCTGGGGAGGTATTTTAATCAGGATGGTTGGGGAGACCCTTCTGAGGAAAGGACATTTGAACTCAGTCATACCCTTTCTTAGAATTTGTGTTTCAAGGTCTCAAATGGATTTTTCTCTTCCTTCCCTACCCATGTCTCCAATTCACTGCCCTATGCTTTTTTTGCAGGAGAGTTAGAATACCATACACTTAATACTGGCAAAGGGCCTTACCCTTAGACATTCCTAATTGATTTCCATTTAATGTTTATCATTACCTATGAACAGTGTTGAAGAACTTTCTCCAGAAACAGCCTAAGATGATAAGATTAAATAAGAGAACACTAATTTTCTGTTTTATCTGCATATTGGCCTCATTGAAGCATAATTTTTATTCTTTGAAGACAATTTTTTTGTTTTGGAAAGGACTTTTTTTTGACTTATGAGCATATCTTGATAGATCATTCTGTGTTTGGTTATTTTTGGTTTTGTTTTTAATAGAAGGTGTTATAAGTACCATTTAAATCATGTTTTTTCTACCACCTTGACAAATACAGCTAATGCGATTCGTGGTCAGCAGTAAGTGGAGATATTTATTAATAATTATTAGAGAATGAGGGAAGAGACATATCAAGTCAATCAATGTTGTGAACTGGTTACTCACTGAGGACTCCCTGAGGCAGCTGTGGTAGATGGACCCTAATGTGACCTCCAACAATTCTTTTCTCCTGGTGTCCTCACCTTTGTGTAAGTCCTTCCACTGGAGTGTGAATAGGACCTGTGACTTTCTCCTAACCGTAGAATGTGACTGAATGAGCTGTCACTTCTGGAGTATGTTATGTTCTCTAAGACTCCATCATAGCAGAATGGAGCTAGAGATTCTCCTTATGGGCTTAACGATGTAAGTAGTCATGTTGACGAGGGCCATGTGGTTAAAGAGCTCTGGGTGGTCTTTGGACCTGTGGGAGGCTAGGGCCCTAAGCCATGCAGCCTCAAGGAAATGAATTCTGCAAACAGCCTGCTTGAGCTTGGAAGTGGCTTCTTTCCCAGTTGAGCCCCAGATGAGAATGCATCCCAGCCAACATCTTGATCACAGCCTTGTGAGACCCTGAACAGAAGACTCAGTAAGCATGCCTGGGCTCTGGACCCATGGAAACAATGAGGTGATAAACATGTGTTGTTTCAAGCAGCTAAGGCTTTGGTAATTTGTTACAAGAGCAACAAACTAATAAAAAACATACTGAACTCCTTCCTATCCTTTTACCCGAATCACCCACCAAACTTCCAAATCTGAAAAATGATGGTGAGGATGACGACGATGATGAGAATCTTAACACTGAAAACAGACCAGGGCTTCCCTCGTGGCGCAGTGGTTGAGAGTCCGCCTGCCGATGCAGGGTACACGGGTTCGTGCCCCGGTCCGGGAAGATCCCACATGGTGCAGAGCGGATGGGCCCGCGAGCCATGGCCACTGGGCCTTCGCGTCCGGAGCCTGTGCTCCACAACGGGAGAGGCCACAGCGGTGAGAGGCCTGCATACTGCAAATAAATATATATTAAAAAAAATAAAAAAAACAAAAAAAGAGCAATAATAAAAATATCTACTATTAATTGAGTACCTACTGTGTGCCAAGGAGTATAACAGATCAATGCTTTCCTCTATTATTTTATCTATTTTTCATAAACGTTTGTAAAGGAAGTATTAGTTTAACCATCTTCCAAACCAGGGAAACCTAACTTTTTAGAAAGTCTGCAAAGTGGCTGCATAGTAAGTGTCAGAGACGAAATTCACACCTATATCTGTCCAACTGCAAGTTGGTTTGCAGCTCTGTTCTGCTGCTTCAAAAACTCACTTTGTCTCTTCCCCCTCTCAAACACTTAAGTGCTGCTGGGGACAAAAAGTCAACACAAAAACAAAATCACACAAACAGTATGGTTTGAGGCCACTGCAAGGTCACGGTTTCTCTTCTCTTTTGGCCTCTGGATACCACGAGTCAATCTTTATTTTGCTTTCCCTTTCCCACTACTCCTCCCATCAGCAACTTTCCTGCTGCTCCCTCCCCTTGAAAACTTGAGCCACCCGCCCCCGTCCCGCCCCCGTCCCACCCCCGCACCGCCACCAACTTCACTCTCCCTCTTATCCTCAAAGATTACAGCAATTGATGTTTCCTTAGACTCGCTTGTGCCCCTCACCCCTTTTCTTATGCCCACCTGAGCCCACCACCATTCTTTCTTTCCTACTTCTTTCTAATCTTAAAGACTTTTTTCCTACTTTGAGGCCTATCTATGAACTTAAAATCCTTTCCTTTCTGCTACACATCAATTATTCCTTCTCTTGCGTATACTGAAATGGAGCAGGACCCTATGGCCCTTGCCCGCCATGTCCTCCTCCGCCTGCCTTTTGTCTTTGTAGAAACTTTAGCCAAAGACTAAGTTTAATCAGAGAAGTGAGAAAATGCAGAAACAAAGGAAAACAGTCCAACAAAACTAAATAATAATAGTTTAGTCATTAAGCATAGTCAAGGCCCTTTAGTTCCTCCTCAAGGGCTAGAGATAATATTCTGAGCTGTGTCCTGTGAGCTGTCTTGTAGATACTAAAACCCCCATCAGGTGGAAGACGTTAACGACACGATGACCAGGCTGTAGCCATGACATAAGCTGCCACAATTCCGAGAAATGGCCTCAAAGAAATGGGAAGAAACCAGCCCTGGAACTAAAGATTAATTGTGCTTAAAACAATCAAGATGATATTGGTCAGACAACCTCATGATAAATTTCAAGATGACTATCAGAGGTGACTGTGCTGTTTCTGCATGTAGCCCCCTCCCTCTGTCTATAAAAGATCTTACGCCCTGATTGTCAGGGGAGGGGGAGAAGGCCTTTGGACAGGACTCCACCCTCCCCCCCGGTTGCTGGGCTCCAAAATAAAGCAAACTTTCCTTTCCACCAACCTTGCCTCTTTATTGGCTTTTGAGTGGCGAGCAGCTGGACCCCACTTTCGGTTATAATATAATCTGTATATTCAAAAATTAGGTCTCACCAGGTATTATGGGTTGACTGTGTCCCCTTACCCCCCCAAAAAATACATCAGCGTTCTAACCCCCAGCACATCAGAATGTGACCTTATTTGGAGATACTTCTTTAAAGAGGTATTCAAGTTAAATGAAGTCATTAGGGTGGACCCTAATCCAACATGACTCATGTCTTCATTAAAAAGGAGGAAAACAAACTTACATTACCAAAGAAGAAAGGGGGATGATAAATTAGGAATTTGGGATGATAATATGCACACTACTGTATATAAAATAGATAACCAACAAGGACCTACTGTATAGCACAGGGAATTACACTCTATATCTTGTAATATATATATAAAACGGAATCACTTTGCTGTACACCTGAAACTAATGCAACATTGTAAATCAACTATATTTCAATAAAAAATTTTTTTGAAACACACAAAAATCCCCAAAAACAAAAACCAAAAAAAGGGGGTGGGGAGAATTCAGACACAATCACACACACACACACAGTTGCCACATGAAGACTTATGCTACCACACACCCCAGTACCCCCAGAAGAGCTAAGAGAGAGGCCTGGAGCAGATTCTTCCCTGGTGTCCTACAAGGACACCTTGATCACAGACTTCTAGCCTCCAGAAATGTGAGATGATAAACTTCTGTCGTTTTAGCCACTCAGTTTGTGGTCTTTGTTATGGCAGCCCTAGGAACTGAACACGCAGGGTGACATGAGAAAAAAAAAAATCTTCATTCTTTGCCCCACCCCCGATATCAGAGGGGCTGTAGGTGTTTCAGACATTCTGCTTGGTTCCTCAGCTGCTTGCTTCTCTGTAGGCTACTTTCAGTGTCAGATGCTTGTCTACTGGGTCCCCACAGTTGCTCTTCTCAAGGTCTCTGAGAAGTGTCCTCCCTGTGTCTCTCACCCGATATCAAGGGCACTCATACTATCTACTCTATCTCATCTGTTTCCTAAGTTACTCTGCGCGTCCAGCCTCTTTTACTGGCGTGGAAGGAAAAGAGTAGAGTAGAGTCATTTTTCCGATGCCATCCTGCAAGTCCCTTTTGAACAGGTATTTGGCTGGAGATGGGAGGTCAGGTAGGAGCCGCAGACCTGGCCATCTGCCACTGCCTTGGTACCCCAGCTTAGGGGAACTGGCATCTCACTTTGGGAAAATTCTCTCCCCTATTATTTTGCTATCAATTTGAGGTCTTAGATGATATTGAAAACAAGTCCAGCTTTAATAACCTGTTACCATTTATCTTCAACTTCCGTCACCTTACCTACCTGCCCTTGCATGTTATATCGTTTTCCATTTCAGCCAACTGTCCTGAAAAAAGTAGCTAGATGTGTTGTTTCCATTGGTCTCCACGTACTTCTCAGTCCTCAGCTCTATCTTCTGTTTCCACAGCAACACTGAAAAGTGTCTTTGAAGAAATTACAGCTAAACTCTTTATTGCTTCATCCAATGTTCAGTTCTCAGTACTGACCACCCTGTGGCCTTTTTGAACCTCAGTGAACCACTGTGAACATCCCCTTCCTCCTTAAAACTCTCCCCCGTGTTCCCTGCCTTCTTATCTTCTCCTTCCTCTTATCTTTTCCATCTCCTTCCAAAAGCTCCTCTTCCTCTATCCGTCATTAAATGTTTGTCGTCCCCAGGTTCTTCCTTGACACCTTTTTTTTCTCCCTTTCCCTTTACAATCTAACCCAATATAAAAGTTTTTTTCACTAATCACTTCCAAATCTAAAGGTCCACACTAGCTCACTTTCCTCAATTCCAGATCATTATTTTACTACCTAATGAACATTTCTGAAGCTAGGCAATTTCGAACTATTATTCTTGATACAAAAATTTTACAATCTAGACAATGGAGGGAGGATTACCTGGAATGAAAAGCATTGAAGAGAAGATCTCTCCAAAAAAGAGGAGTAATTACTGAGTTTGAATAAAAGGAAAAAATGAAATGGAAGTAAGTTCTTAATCATTTCATCATTTTATTTTAAAAGTAATTTTTTTCATTGTGATGTAATTTTCTTCACGAAATGCCTGTTATTTTATAATGTATTAATATGCTTTCAGTTGAAATATGTCATCCATCTGGAAACATTCGGTTATAATTTTTTAAAAGCAACAATTTAAATCATGTTACCAATTTATTCGTTATGCTTTTTTTCCCCTCTCTTCAATTCTGTATATTGTTGTCAGTGATAAAGGAAAGGGTAGTAGGCATCTTAGAAGTATCTTCTCTATACAGTTGCTATTTAGAAATCATCAGAGCCCAGAACAAGTTTGAACCACATTGTTAGGTGATTTAAAATTTATAATTTTCCTGTTCCCCTTGCTGAAGGATTGTTATTCATATAACTTACTTTATTTTTGCTTCTATCACAGTTTTGCCCCTAAACAATTTTCAGGAGAGCAAATACCATCTGTGTTGTCATTTTTTGTGTCCCCCACATGCAGCAGCTGTTATAAAAATGTTTCTTAAAAACTAAAACAAAATTCCTTTTTATGTTTATGCCTTATAAAGCATTTATCAATCTGCTCGACTTCTAAGACTAAGGTTTTAGCTGTTGACGTTGTTTTTTGCTCTCCTAAGTTCTCCAGCCACAAGTATTGTCTCTTCATCCCACAAAATCATTTTTTATAAACTATGCCATTAAACAGCACAGTTATGTTTCCTTGAAGGAGTTCCAAAATGTTAGAATCAATTACTGGTAGTAGATAGCTAAAGGGCACACCCAGCAACAAACTCTCTGATATTTAAGACTAAATCCACAAAAATTAAACATCCTTCATGACATTTCAGTACATGAAATAAACTGCCCCTCCACAGTTGAGAATCTACAAACTGCAGCAACCCAAGTTCAAGTCTTGTTCTCATAAAGGTTTACCCTAAATACAGTTTTTATGTGAGCCCGCCAGAGGCCAGGGACCATTTCTTTCTTACAGTTGTGAGCACACCGGAGCAACTTGAAACATCCATAGAAAAAGAAATCAGTAAATGCCGCTTCCAGAGGGACAGACTTGGAGAGGTGAGGAGGGGAAGGAACCCTTGCCAAGTCTTTTGTAAAAGTCTGGCATGGAATGGGATGACAGACGTTCTAGCCAGGTGGCCCACACATACAAATGAAAGGATATGCTAGAAGAGGACCCATGGGGACGTGGTGCGTCCAATCATGACCGCAGCTCAAGATTAAATTCATACCATTATGTAGGAAGAACTATTAAAAAGGACCTACGCAACCCATTGTTCGATTTGCTTATTCAGGGCCAATGCTAATCATGCATTTGAACTCAGATCTCATCAACCATAAGGTCCTTGCCAAATGTAAACCAGACGGATTTCCATAAATATATATCAGCTGTCCATGTTTCCATTTCTTTGTATAGAGGCATGCTAATTCAATATAGACAAGGAAGCATTCTATGATTTAGCACGACTAGGCTCAGAATTGTAAACATTGCTGTGGTTGTTCTGAGTCATCGATCACACTTCCACCAGAGGCTCCATTTCTTCAGAAAGGATAAAGGCCAGAGCTAGTTACAGGGACATCGTGAGAGAGGGTGATGCTCAGAGAGGAGGGTGAAAGGATGTCAGATGCAGGCAGCTCACCTCAAAAGGTTGCTGACTTCTGCATAAAGGTTCTCCCTTCTCTCCTCCAAGCATCAATCCCACCCAGACCCAGATCCTATATCCATAGTCATGGTGCAGTGAACTGAGTGCGGCCCCATCTGTACCATGACCCCTAGAAGGGAGGAACTTCATCCATCCGCCAGCTGTATGTTTGAAGTAGAAGTAGGAAGCTGAACAGCGTGATGAAACAGGCGGACAACCCAAGGATATGGGTGTCATTCAGTGTGTGCCGGTTGATGTTTAAACGGCACTTCAAGGAAAAAAACCACAAAAACATGTATGTATGTATGTGATGGTTAATCTTATGTGTCATCTTGTCTGGGCCGCGGCAGCCAGATAGTTGGTTAACATTATTCTGGATATTTCTATGAAGATTTTTTTGGATGAGATGATCATTTAAATCAGTGGACTTTGAGTAAAGCAGATCACCTTCTGTAATGTGGGAAGGACTCATCCAATCAGTTGAAGGCCTTAACAGAAACAAAGTCGGACATTCCCAAGCTAGGAGAAATTCTGCCAGGCTGCTTCTTTTGGACTCTTCCCTGGATCTCCAGACTGCCCACCTACCGTGTAGACTTTGGGCTTACCAAGCCTCCACAATCATGTGAACTAATTCTTTAAAATCTCTCTCTCTCTCTCGTCTATCAGTCAATAATCAAAGATACCCATCCTTGATTTGTAGTGTTTGCTGATGTCCACAGTGTATGTTTCCCACCATGGTTGATTTCAAGCTACCAACATGTTGTGGCTGGCCCTGAAGTTGGAACGAGATGCACAGGGCCACACCATTGCATAGTATTTCCACTATGCAGACAACAATACACATCAACAACCTCAAGAGAATAGACACTAGTAAAATGTAGTAAAATAATGAAGAACTGATGAGTTCCAACCATTTATTACCTTTGTTTTTAATATCATTTAATTGTAAGCATCTGTAATATATATTTTTTAATATTGGCTATGTTGACTAACTGGAATGCAAAAGTTCCTGAAAATTTTAAACATTAGCTCTTGTGAACCAGTACAAGCTGGCTCCAAAACACCACAAGCCAGGATCAAGATCCAGCTTAATAACGGGGTTAAGGCCGTGAAACTCTTCCAGGGGATAACTGTGGGTTAGGAACAGAGATACGAACTGAAGACATTAGAAGGGAAACTCTGCAACAGCAATAAAGGAATTTTTTTGCTTTGGCAAAGCTACTCTCAGAGTCGTCTACTGATTTTCAAGGCACACTGTACCAAATGCCTGATAGTTTCAGTTTAGAAACATTCTGGGTTGAGAAGGATTTTCTAATTTGACCAGGGAATAAAATTATCCTATAAAGCACTACTTCTATGGAAAATAAATCTCAGGGTCCAAACAACCAACTTCAAAAGGTCGTTTTTAGAACACTGTGTTCATAACTTATAGCCTGCCTGTACATATACAAAGGACAGGGTCAGTTTTGCATGGGTAAATTGTATTTTTCCCAAATAATATGAAATAGAATTCACAGTGATAGTTGTACTAAGTGTTTAATTTAGTAATCTTAATTTTTTTCTTGCAAAACAGTAGCGAGCAATCAGGTAACCAACCCTCAGTTTTCCTTACCCCTCTGTGGACCCCCTGCATCATGACTGTGTGTCTTGTGTTACACACCAACACTGAAAGTCTTAGCGTCACCCGTTGACATGCACTGAGCATACCATAAAATCATGCATGAATTGATTCCCTTTGAAAGACAAGAAATTTGACTTCGTAGCTATGATTTCCTGCTGAGGATTGGGAAATGGATGAGATGGCATAGCACGTCTCCATCTGAGACCGATTGTTCTTACCTGTGGTTCAGCCTACATTAGCTTCTGAGAGCACCTCAAAGATGGTGCTAGAAATGCATTGCTTCAATAAACAATCATGGTTTCCACATATATAAATTCTACCCTTATGGGTGCAACAATTTGATGAAATTCAATCAAAATGAAATGACCTTCATTTCTCTAGTCAATATGCTCTATTTTGCTCTGCAGAAAGCATCGTGTATCACTACAACCCATTTTTCTCATCATTTCTAGTAAATTTATTTAAACTTGCACCTTTTCAGGTTTCAGGGATCTTGGCAAAGTCTGCTAAGCTGTTTGTGTTCCTTCATATCATGAAATAGCATGAGTGAAAATAAATGGTAGAATCATATAATCATAATTTTTTTATATCTGAATATATATTATAAAACCTCATGGTCAGATAAAACCGTCTTGTTCTATAGATAGGAAAATGAAGATTTAGAGTATGTAAGTGACATGGTCAGTTTGGCTAGATATTGTCTCATTAGAAAAGGTTTATTTTTCGTTTCATGGAGGAAAAAGGAGTTTGTTAGTATATTTTTTTAACTTTTTATTTTATATTAGAGTATAGTTGATTTACAGTGTTGTGTTAGTTTCAGGTGTACAACAAAGTGATTCAGTTATACAGATAAATTGATCTATTCTTTTTCAAATTCCTTTCCCATTTAGGTTGCTACATAATACTGAGCAGAGTTCCCTGTGCTATACAGTAGGTTCTTGTTGCTTATCCATTTTAAATATAGCAGTGTGTACATGTCAGTCCCAAACTCCATTCGTGTATTTCTAAAGATTAAAAAAATTATTTGAAATGATACTAATACATGTTTCTACCTTTAAAATCAATTTGACTTTTCCCCCATGGATTAATTCTTGTAGAAAAAATGATTATAAAATTAAAAAGTAGAGGTCTTGTTGGGAAGACAGACTGCTAACACATTGTCATAAATCTAGACAAAAGGGTGAGATAATGATCTTTTACACATACAGACTAACCCATAAATGATGTATGGTGTTTTCTCATGACATTTTTTTAATGTGGTAGGAGACATAGCATAAGTCTGTCACCTCCAAATAATCATAAATAATATCATTCCAGAAGAATCTTTAAAGGAGTGTTCTGTTAGATAGTGAGAACTGTTCAACTGTACTCCATTCTTTTTGTTTTTTGTTGCGATACGCGGGCCTCTCACTGCCGTGGCCTCTCCCGTTGCGGAGCACAGGCTCCGGACGCGCAGGCTCAGCGGCCAGGGCTCACGGGCCCGGCCGCTCCGCGGCATGTGGGATCCTCCCGGACCAGGGCACGAACCCGCGTCCCCTGCATCGGCAGGCGGACTCTCAACCACTGCGCCACCAGGGAAGCCCCATTCTTCAAAGTAAATATTCTAAATGTAAACACTATAAGCACGTTTTCCTAATCACTCTTTACCTTCACCTAAAGGCCCCTGCACACTTTTTTTGAGGACAAAGTGGAGAAACTGGGAAAGTTTCCAAGTAACTGTGCCTTTTATTTTAAAAGTCCACATAATTGGCAAAGCAAAACGCAGTGTTGTCACTGCTCATGTACTTGGTCCAACAAAAATTAAAAACAAAATTCTTCCCGATTCCATGGTATAGAGCTATGTTTCTCAAACTTTAATATATGAGAATCAGGGGATCTTGTTAAAGGGCAAATCCTGATTTAGGAATTCTGGAATGGGGCCAGAGCTTCTGGAGGTCTAACAAGCTCACAGGTGAGGCTGATGCTGCTGTTTCAGATCACATCTGGAGCAGCAAAATTCCTCCGCTATAGTCATGTTTATACTTCTGGAGCCTTGAAAGAACTCTGCGGTTGAAGCCCGTTTGAAGCACTTTCCATGGTTTGATTTACACGTTACTTGCACAGCCATCACATTTTTACATTTTTAAAGATCATTTATTAGCTTTATTTTATTTATTTATTTATTTTTTGGCCACGCCACCCAGCTTGTAGGATCTTATTTCCCTGACCAGGGATCGAACCTGGGCCCTGGCAGTGAAAGCACGGAGTCCTAACCACTGGACCGCCAGGGAATGCCAATTTGGTCAAAGCAAAGTAGACTGATGTAAGGGTTAAGGGGAGTATGGGGAAGGGTTTGCTCACCTACTTCTGCTTTGTTTCCCTTGAAAGGCGAAAACATTAAGAAGGAAGAAAGACGATCACCTCAAATCCCCTCTGTCCATTTTAAGAGCAAAGGGATCACATTATGAAACCAACTAAAGGCTCCTGTATTCATGATTCTTTGACACTAAAGTCTGTAAGCAACTTTCCAAATGAGGACCCTCTGGGGCCCTTTTAAATGCAGCACCCAGTGGCTCAGAGACAGCTATTCGTTTTATGTTTAGTGATTCCTAAACCGTGTGACTTTTTTTTCACTGAAGTGCTTCTGTGTGTTACAGCACCTGTGAGCCAAGTGTTGTATTTAGAGTGTGTGTGAAGGACTTGATACTTCAGTTAATAAATTCATCTTAATAGCTTCCTGCCTCTGAAGAAATGTTGGTTTAGAGCTGATCAGCTAATACACAAAAGCCTACACCGTTTCAAGATTACAGCCCTGCGCCTAATATGAGGGGTTATGATGATATAACTTTGCTCAATGCTAAACAACTATATTAAGAATAGAGACAAGAAGCATCTGCAAAGGTAGCAGAGAGCAAAGCATCTAATCCCAGAGACGGCAATAAACAGGATCCTGCACATCCTCTCCTGAGCACACATTCTGTCATTCAGACGACACTGCAGTTTGGCTGAAATCACTCATGAAAACAGACACTTTGGAGTCAAGAGCACTAAAGTCCTTGTGCTGAAAGAATATGAGAAACAGGACTTTTTTTCCCTATTTATGATTTTTTTGATCCAATCAGGTAAATTATCATATCATTTGATTTCTCGTTAGTGTCATCTGTGACAAGCGAACTGTCGCTGTCTTGACACGTTTTACAAATTTGAGAGGAGTTTGAATGATGAAAAATAACAGGGGCACCTGTTGTCATTCTGGTAGGATATCACAGGAGGACTATTCTTGGCAGCAAGTCTTGTCCTAGCCCTCTGCTCTCCAAATAGATGGAGTTCTTCATACAAAATATCTTTAGGGTGTGTATGAACCTAAATAAGCGTGGTATTCCAAAGGATTCTCTGCATAACGCAGAGAAGCACTTCAAAGGAGTTTAAGAAATAACTGCTTTAATATATAGCTGCAAATAATTTACTGCTTATTAACAAAATGCAATATAACAGATATGCTGTGTTATAGCTAAAATATTTAAATCTTCTAGAAAGCAAATAGAAGTGTATCCGTGACCCAGTAATTACAATTCTTGGTATCTATCTAGACAATAATTTGTTTACATGAGAACACTGAAATGTTTCATACAGGGCTGTTTATAATAGTGTAAACATGAAAATCACTTACATGTCCATTCATGTAGTGCAATATTATACGGCAGTTAAGAGGGAAGTTCAGTTAAAGGACCCCATGCAAAAACTATTATTGGATAACGAAAGCAAAAGAGAAATCTTTGCACAGTACGATACATTCTTCTATAAAAACACACAGAATACTCTGTATTTTCTGTTTTATACATATTAATGCCTTCTTCATGCCGATGGGATATACATGAAACTGATAGTGGTGGTTTCTTATGAAACGGTCTTGTTCAAATGGCACTTGAATCATGTCTAAATGGGTCCATGAGACATCTCACAGTAATTAAGAATTGAATCTGGAACCAATTGCTTACATTTGAATCACAGTTCTGCTATTTACTAGATCTATCACATTGAATAAGTTACTAAAGATCTCCCTGTGCTTTGCTTTCCTCAAATATGAGATGGGACTAAAAACAGTACCTCCTTAAGAAAGTTTCTTAGAAGATTACTGAACCTAAGATACCATCACTTCTAAGATGTGCTATTATGATACATCATCAAATCCAAAGACGCCAAAATGGGGAAAGAGGAATATCTTTTTTGTTTGTTTGTTTTTGCGGTATGTGGGCCTCTCACTGTTGTGGCCTCTCCTGTTGCGGAGCACAGGCTCCGGACGCGCAGGCTCAGTGGCCGCTCACAGGCCCAGCCGCTCTGCGGCATGTGGGATCTTCCCGGACCGGGGCACGAACCCGTGTCCCCTGCATTGGCAGGCGGACTCTCAACCACGGCACCACCAGGGAAGGCCGATGAATATCTTAAAATGGAAAAATACACGTAAAGCATTTATAAGGAGCACTTTATATGTGTTGCTTATCATTATATTCTGAAATCTTCACTTATTGCTGTTATAATTAAGATGCATAAAATAAACGCCGATAGATTTTAACGAGTCCATCTACGACTTCAAAAGTAGGTTTATTTTGGGAAACCATGAAACAGACTACAGCTACCCCCATTAACTATTTCCGCAAGCAGGCACACCAATGCCTCAGCTCTAAAAATTAAGCGGCATCGGCGGAGTTAATTTTCGTAGGTTCATCCATTGCAAATCCCAATTCCAACAGCATCTGACACCGCGGCTCATGCATTCCCCTGCAGGACCCTTAAGAAAATCAGCTTTATTAACTAAGTACTAAAAATAGTTTATAATCCAGAGCAAACAAGAACTGTTACACAGCACAGCTGTGTTTTCCTTGAACCATTTCGGAGGCTCTCCAGAATCAATTATCACCAGTAGTCTATTGTGCCTTATAGTTGTAGGGAAAGGTCAGGTTAAATTAATTAACTTTCAATAACTACCAAAGTCTGTGTGATACCACTGTCATCCTTCGATTCTAACACATTTCTGGGAATGTGCATGCTACCTAGAATCACCGGCTCAGAGAATGGGTCATAGATTGAGGGCATCTGCTCTTGAATTGATTTCCTTAGTGGATCAAAATTCTGAGCCACTGTGCTTTTGAGACTTGACTGCAGGCTGCAATAGGTATTTGGGTACAGCGTTTGCTGGGTTCATTCTCAGCTTCACAGAGGGTAGTTATCATAATACTTATTCCTATGCAAACAGAACATCCAAAATGACCTTGCTTATGGAATCTGAGAGCTTTGGTGCCCCACAAGATAAGCCTTTGCCTTCTTGTTCTACAGGTCACACAGGGCAGCAGAACAAACCTGATCCCATGGCACGTAAAACCCTCCAGGAATCCACAGTCATGGTGTTTTACTGCAAATGCAAATGGATCGTAGAAATTAAACTGAGCTTTAATGGTGTGAACGGTTGCTCTGAATCCTTCCTTAGAGTGGGAAAAGGGTGGGGAAAAAAATGCTGCTCCAGTTAATGGGCAAAGGCATAATGTAAACAATGATTCTTTGGAAGATTAGCAATCCTGAAGAAAGCAATTAGAGAGAGGAAGAACATTTAGACAGAAGCTAAAGCTGAGTAACTTGCAGCAGGGTGTAGCTGTGCAGAATTCTATTTTCACATTAGATGGAATCGTTTCAGAGCTTTTTGTACTACGAAACAGGAAACTTGAGTTTCCAACGATTCCAAATGATACCAAAAATTACATGAAATATGAGAAAACTTGCAAACTCCTATGTTATTTTCTACCTATGACTTATTGTAGAACAGCTATTTTGTTCTTCATGTATACCCAGCTGGGCACAATGCCTGGGATACAGTAGGTGTTCAATAAATGTAACAAGTGTTAGTTAATTGAAAGGGTAAATGAATGAAAAGAAAGAATAAGTGTATATTTTACTCTCATTTTTCTTGAAGACCAATGCTTGATTAATTTGTATTGATAGATGAAACTTATTTAGGTGTCCAGGGGATCTTCAGTGGTCCATGGTAAATTACTTTGTCTACCCATTTTGTCCGGGCAGAAGGCGAAAATCACTGTGCAGTTTCCCTAGAAATAAGTAATAGAACAAAGAGGAAGGATCACCAGATTTGGGATAAGAAGTTTGACCACTAACAAGATATGCATTTTGGCAAATCACATACATTTTCTGTGCCTCAGTTTTTTGCTTTTTTCACATTTATAAGATGACAACAGTATGAATTCTTAATATCTCAGCATAAATTGAATGCTATGTTATGTGTGAAAATGTTTTGAAAGACTATAAAGCAACACTTCTCAAACCATGTTTGATGAAGAATCTTCCTTTTTTTTTCTTGGTTTTTCATTTCCGGTCCATCGAGAATGGATACTTTTAAAACTCCACATTTGCATGTCGCAGAACTGTCACATCGATGTCAAGGTTTAAAATGCTTTCTTTCGGTTTCCATCATTATCTTATTGTAGAGCAGTATGAAATGGTTAGCTAAGCGGCCAGGGTCTCCCAGGATTTACTCGTTGAGGAGCGATGCTGTTATTGTCTGTACAAATAGAATGTGGATGATGATGGCAGGATAATACAACAGTGACAATGACATGGCTGCCGGTATTCAGAGTGGACCCAGAGTTGGGGATCAAAGGCTGGACTGGATTTGAGCTGGCCGAGTGGGAAGGGAGAGGACGTTGCATGTACAAGGAAGTCTGAGCAAAGATGAGATGAGAATCATAGGGCGCCATCGAGACCACTTCACAGTGGGGCGGATCACATGCCTTCAGAAAATAAGTTTGGTGGGTGAGATCTTGAAGAACATCGGGGCTTTAGCTGGTGAGCCACAGTGGTATTGAGAGATGCTACATTTGGCAACTTTAGGAGGGATACACTGAAGCAGGAATACAGTTGAACATTCAAGCTATGAAGTGAAAAGAGTCTAAACTAGAGTGACTAAAGTGGGATCCAAAAGGAATGAATGGATACAAGAAAAACAGTGAAGGAAGAAATGAAGGAAGCTGTGATCTATTGGGAGGATGAGAAGGAGAAAGGTGTGAAAGGTATGCAACCATGATTTATTTCATAGGTAGAAATAAGTAATAAACATGGTATATTTCACAAGTAGAAATATACACAGCAGGGTAATATATGTGAGAAAAAGCAAAGAGTTGAGAGTATATCTTGTCTCTGCCACTTGCTACCTGTGTGCCTTTGGATCGTTCAGCTTTAGGAGATTAGTTCATCAGTTAACTAAATTTAAAAACGTATACCTCGGGCTTCCCTGGTGGCGCAGTGGTTGAGAGTCCGCCTGCCGAGGCAGGGGACACGGGTTCGTGCCCCGGTCCGGGAAGATCCCACATGCCGCGGAGCGGCTGGGCCCGTGAGCCATGGCCGCTGAGCCTGCGCGTCCGGAGCCTGTGCTCCGCAACAGGAGAGGCCACAACAGTGAGAGGCCCGCGTACCACAAAAAAAAACAAAAAAAGAAGTATACCTTACGGGTTCACTGTGACTTTGAGTGTTATGACATATGTAATATGCATAACATATGTAAGATGTGCTTACATTTGTGTGTTTCATGAACACACAAATGCACACATGTCTGTGTTCGTAAACCACAGCATTCTCTTTCCATCATCTAGCTGTCTACCTCACATATGTACTTTTTCATTCCAATACATATTTAAAATTATCAAGATCCATTAGATACAAATACAGATAAACTTTAAAAGAGGGAATGAGACTAAATTGTGTGTTGTAGTGACCTTGATTTGACCTGGATCTATGCCCTCCTTTTACACCAATCAGCTGGTAGGAAATAGAGGTAACAATTGTGTCATCCAGTCTTGAACGCACGGGACAGCCATTCAACTGTAAATAGAAGTTAAAACTGTTCTGCACGCGTCCTCTGTTATTAATACCAACATCATCAGCTGTACACCTTCAATGCTCCGAATTATATGGATCCAATTACATCTTTAAAGAAAGTGTGTTAACAAGGCAGGATGGTAGTGGCTGTGAAATTTCCTGAAGATTTACCGTTAAGTTTTGTGGTGCTCCTACTGCTTCATAACTTGAGATTTGTGAGCTCTGCAAACTATTTGTCTCGGGCCATTTTTACTACCCACTGAAAGCAACAACTTCATCGTGGCCTCAGGGTCTGGTTAGTAATGCTTCACTGAGGCATGGCAACCATTCTAAGTATACAAGGATGGTATGGAAAACCATGTAATTAGATGACTTCTAGATTAAGTGCTGTAAGTTTTAAACTCCTGTCCCTATGGATGTGTTATCGCATAAGACCAATATATTCTAATTTGATTATCTACAATGCCTTCAGTATTTTCAATTCAGTAGACTTCATTATTTCAAAAAACATACATATTGAGTTCCAGTTGTGCATTGTGTTAGGAATATACGTAGGATGAAAGATAATTCTTGCCCTCAAAGAGTTTACACCCTAGGATAGCACGCACTACGGGAAAATGCAACTTCAAACGCACTCGAATAAAACCAAACCTTGTTAAGGCTGTCCAGCTGTCTCCAAATATATTTAATCATTCATCAATATCGGTAAATTTATATACTGTTTTTATGTTGTGTATATCTATGTACTTATAACATAAATAACCTCCTACTCATAATAACTTATATTAACATATAAGTTATTACATATAACATAATAACTCATTACATATTACATATATTACATATAACATAATAACATAATAACATAAATAACCTCCTACTCATAACAATGTATATAAACATCGTCAAATGTAAATAGGATGATATAAAAAACATTTTATGTGCTGTATTTATGTTATATAAGAAAAATGTTATTTTTTCTTCTTCGTTCTCTCTTCTTCTGTTATTTGCATTATATATATGACCTTTTGTAATTTTTCCATGGTTTTTGAATATTCCCTTTTTTTTCCATTCTATTTTGTCTCTTTGTATTTGAAGTTAGGAAATTTCTGACACATCTTTCAGTTTGCCCAGCCTACTGACAATTCCTGTACAAGTATTCTTCTTTTCCGTTTTATGCTTTTGCTTTCTAACATATTTTTAATTCTTAAAGTTTTCATTTCTCTGCTTACATTATCCATCTGCTCTTGCGTGTGGTCTGCTCCTCCAAGTATAACACTTAATATATTAACCATCATGTTTTAAAGTCCCTGCATGATAATTCCAGAATAGGTGTTATACCTGAATCTGGTTCTGACACTTGCTTTGTCTCTTCAAACTGTTTTTTCTCCTGTCTTTTAATATGCTTTGTAATTTTTTTGTTGAAATCTGAACATAATGTTTCTGGTTGTACTCACTGAGATAATGGGGCATTTAGTTTGAGGTTTTATGTTAATTTGGCTAGAAGCTGAGCTATGTTTGACATTTGCCATAGCTGTAGGCTTCATTTCCTTTAGTTTTCTTTTTTTTTCTTCCTTTATATCTGGGGTTCCCTAAGAAATCCTTCTTAAGTAGAACATGTGTCTTGCAGCTCTCTCCCTTGTACTTCCCTGTTATGCTGAAGCCCTGTTGATGTAGTGTGTAATGTGAGGAAGGAGAAGCATTCTTTAATCTTCCAATTAAATCTCAGTTTTTTAATTGGCCTGAGTCCCTGGGCTGTGACCTTCAGAAGAATTCCTTAGACCTTTTATTTTTCCTTCTATTAGGTGGCACAGGAAGGCTAGAGTGTCCTGGAGTTATTTAATTGTCACTTTCTCAAGCCACATAAGGCCCTGACTGCAATGGTAGGTGTTTTTACTGGAGAATGCCCTAGAAGTATTTCAAAGTTGACACTTTTCACCTCTATCTGCCTAACACGAGAATAGATTTTTTTTCCAATTTTCATTTTTGAGAAACCATTGAAATTCTTAGAGGTAACACTCATGAGCGTGGGAACTCCCTCTTAAAACTCAATCCCCCAAACTCTTTAACTTCCTAACTAGTCCAAGCTAAGCCTCCAGCAATTCATGAAATTGCCATTTAAATTCTCTTATCAGTTACTGGCTGTAGGGATAAGGTGTCTGCAGTTGTCACTCTCTGTATTTACCTGTCTCTCTAGATTTGAGTGTGGTGGTTTTCCCTGTAACCTCATTTCTGAGGTGGATCTAAGAAAAGTCATTGAATTTCAGCTTGCTCAGCTTTTTTCTTACTGTAAGGTCAAGAGATATATAGCTTCCAAGATTTGTACCTGTTCATATTTAAAACTGGGAATGTGTATTCTGTACACTTGACTTTGTTTTAATTCCACACCAGCATATAAAAGCACTGGGTTTTTTTGTTTGTTTGTTTTATCATCTTTACTTACAAACCTTCTTTTACCACTTTTGAGCTTATCTGTTTTCATCTAAAGTAAAGAAAAATTTTCCCTAATGCTAAGTTGCAATTCTCTTTTTAAGAGACTCATGACTACTTTATTGAACAGCTTTTAATACTCCTCGGGCAAGAAGTGTATTTAAATAATATCTTAGGTTGGTTCTAGGCTTAATTTTCTGTTTTATGGTATAAGAATCTAATCTGGACTCAAAATAGGTGACATTAACACATTACCATAATGCATAAAATATTTAATTTTCTTCTTTTATGGCATTAAAAACTAAGGCTATTATACAGTCGTACTTATTCAAGTAGGTGGATTTTGCTGACCTTCAAACCTGACAATATCAGGCTTGCTCTCCAAATGTAATATATATTCCTACTTTAAGAAAGACACCTTTGTGGGACGTGGGGATGTCACCTGTTGAAGAGATATTTGATGTGAAGGTTTGTGATAGTTTCTATGGACATTATAATTAATAACAATAACTATAATTAATAATAAAAATAAGTTGATGACTATGTGTTGGGGGAGTTGACAACAGAATGTGTGCATATTGCCTCTGAAGAGGATTTCGGGTCTCATCTGAACGTTATACTATTTGACAGCGCACCTCTGCCCTATCAAAATACACCTACCCATTAGCACGGGAATGATAGTCTTTGTCCCATGTATCTTCCTTCTTGCGTCTCCCTCCCTCCCACTCTCCCCATCCCACCCCTCCAGGCTGTCCCAAAGCCCCGAGCTAATATCCCTGTGCCTTGCGGCTGCTTCCCCCTAGCTATCTACCTTACTACGTTTGTTAGTGTGTATATGTCCATGACTCTCTCTCTCCCTGTCAAAACTCACCCTTCCCCCTCCCCATATCCTCAAGTCCGTTCTCCAGTAGGTCTGCGCCTCTATTCCTGTCTTATCCCTAGGTTCTTCATGACATTTTTTCCCTTAAATTCCATATATATGTGTTAGCATACGGTATTTGTCTTTTTCTTTCTGACTTACTTCACTCTGTATGACAGACTCTAGGTCTATCCATCTCATTACAAATAACTCAATTTCATTTATTTTTAAGGCTGAGTAATACTCCATTGTGTATATGTGCCACATCTTCTGTATCCATTCGTCCGATGATGGGCGCTTAGGTTCTTTCCATCTCCGGGCTATTGTAAATAGAGCTGCAATGAACATTTTGGTACATGACTCTTTTTGAATTTTGGTTTTCTCAGGGTATATGCCCAGTAGTGGGATTGCTGGGTCATATGGTAATTCTATTTGTAGTTTTTTAAGGAACCTCCATACTGTTCTCCATAGTGGCTGAACCAATTCACATTCCCACCAGCAGTGCAAGAGTGTCCCCTTTTCTCCACACCCTCTCCAGCATTTATTGTTTCTAGATTTTTTGATGATGGCCATTCTGACTGGTGTGAGATGATATCTCATTGTAGTTTTGATTTGCATTTCTCTAATGATTAATGATGTTGAGCATTCTTTCATGTGTTTGTTGGCATTCTGTATATCTTCTTTGGAGAAATGTCTGTTTAGGTCTTCTGCCCATTTTTGGATGGGGTTGTTTGTTTTTTTGTTATTGAGCTGCATGAGCTGCTTGTAAATTTTGGAGATTAATCCTTTGTCAGTTGCTTCATTTGCAAATGTTTTCTCCCATTCTGAGGGTTGTCTTTTGGTCTTGATTATGGTTTCCTTTGCTGTGCAAAAGCTTTGAAGTTTCATTAGGTCCCATTTGTTTATTTTTGTTTTTATTTCCATTACTCTAGGAGGTGGGTCAGAAAGGATCTTGCTGTGATTTATGTCATAGAGTGTTCTTCCTATGTTTTCCTCTAAGAGTTTGATAGTTTCTGGCCTTACATTTAGGTCTTTAATCCATTTTGAGCTTATTTTTGTGTATGGTGTTAGGGAGTGATCTAATCTCATACTTTTACATGTACCTGTCCAGTTTTCCCAGCACCATTTATTGAAGAGGCTGTCCTTTCTCCACTGTACATTCCTGCCTCCTTTATCAAAGATAAGGTGTCCATATGTGCGTGGGTTTATCTCTGGGCTTTCTATCCTGTTCCACTGATCTATCTTTCTGTTTTTGTGCCAGTACCATACTGTCTTGATTACTGTTGCTTTGTAGTATAGTCTGAAGTCAGGGAGCCTGATTCCTCCAGCTCCTTTTTTCGTTCTCAAGATTGCTTTGGCTATTCGGGGTCTTTTGTGTTTCCATACAAATTGCGAAATTTTTTGTTCTAGTTCTGTGAAAAATGCCAGTGGTAGTTTGATAGGGATTGCATTGAATCTGTAGATTGCTTTGGGTAGTAGAGTCATTTTCACAATGTTGATTCTTCCCATCCAAGAACATGGTATATCTCTCCATCTATTTGTATCATCTTTAATTTCTTTCATCAGTGTCTTATAATTTTCTGCATACAGGTCTTTCGTCTCCTTAGGTAGGTTTATTCCTAGATATTTTATTCTTTTTGTTGCAATGGTAAATGGGAGTGTTTTCTTGATTTCACTTTCAGATTTTTCATCATTAGTATATAGGAATGCCAGAGATTTCTGTGCATTAATTTTGTATCCTGCTACTTTACCAAATTCATTGATTAGCTCTAGTAGTTTTCTGGTAGCATCTTTAGGATTCTCTATGTATAGTATCATGTCATCTGCAAACAGTGACAGCTTTACTTCTTCTTTTCCGATTTGGATTCCTTTTATTTCCTTTTCTTCTCTGATTGCTGTGGATAAAACTTCCAAAACTATGTTGAATAAGAGTGGTGAGAGTGGGCAACCTTGTCTTGTTCCTGATCTTAGTGGAAATGCTTTCAGTTTTTCACCATTGAGGATGATGTTTGCTGTGGGCTTGTCATATATGGCCTTTATTATGTTGAGGAAAGTTCCCTCTATGCCTACTTTCTGGAGGGTTTTTATCATAAATGGGTGTTGAATTTTGTCAAAAGCTTTCTCTGCATCTATTGAGATGATCATATGGTTTTTCTCCTTCAATTTGTTAATATGGTTTATCACATTGATAGATTTGCGTATATTGAAGAATCCTTGCATTCCTGGAATAAACCCCACTTGATCATGGTGTATGATCCTTTTAATGTGCTGTTGGATTCTGTTTGCTAGTATTTTGTTGAGGATTTTTGCATCTATGTTCATCAGTGATATTGGCCTGTAGTTTTCTTTCTTTGTGACATCCTTGTCTGGTTTTGGTATCAAGGTGATGGTGGCCTCGTAGAAGGAATTTGGGAGTGTTCCTCCCTCTGCTATATTTTGGAAGAGTTCGAGAAGGACAGGTGTTAGCTCTTCTCTAAACGTTTGATAGAATTCACCTGTGAAGCCATCTGGTCCTGGGCTTTTGTTTGTTGGAAGGTTTTTAATCACAGTTTCAATTTCAGTGCTTGTGATTGGTCTGTTCATATTTTCTATTTCTTCCTGATTCAGTCTTGGCAGGTTGTGCATTTCTAAGAATTTGTCCATTTCTTCCAGATTGTCCATTTTATTGGCATAGAGTTGCTTGTAGTAATCTCTCATGATTTTTTTTTATTTCTGCAGTGTCAGTTGTTATTTCTCCTTTCTCATTTCTAGTTCTATTGATTTGAGTCTTCTCCCTTTTTTGCTTGATGAGTCTGGCTAGTGGTTTATCTATTTTGTTTATCTTCTCAAAGAACCAGCTTTTAGTTTTATTGATCTTTGCTATCGTTTCCTTCATTTCTTTTTCATTTATTTCTGATCTGATTTTTATGATTTCTTTCCTTCTGCTAGCTTTGGGGCTTTTTTGTTCTTCTTTCTCTAATTGCTTGAGGTGCAAGGTTAGGTTGTTTATTCGAGATGTTTCCTGCTTCTTAAGGTGGGCTTGTATTGCTATAAACTTCCCCCTTAGAACTGCTTTTGCTGCATCCCATAGGTTTTGGGTCGTTGTGTCTCCATTGTCATTTGTTTCTAGGTATTTTTTTATTTCCTCTTTGATTTCTTCAGTGATCACTTCATTATTTAGTAGTGT
Organism: Phocoena sinus; assembly: GCF_008692025.1. Classification (NCBI taxonomy): domain Eukaryota; kingdom Metazoa; phylum Chordata; class Mammalia; order Artiodactyla; family Phocoenidae; genus Phocoena; species Phocoena sinus. Next base: position 4,771,979 of record NC_045766.1, read on the forward strand.
ATTGTTTAGCCTCCATGTGTTTGTATATTTTACAGATCTTTTCCTGTAATTGATATCTAGTCTCATGGCGTTGTGGTCAGAAAAGATACTTGATACAATTTCAATTTTCTTAAATTTACCAAGGCTTGATTTGTGACCCAAGATATGATGTATCCTGGAGAATGTTCCATGAGCACTTGAGAAAAATGTGTATTCTGTTGTTTTTGGATGGAGTGTCCTATAAATATCAATTAAGTCCATCTTGTTTAATGTATCATTTAAAGCTTGTGTTTCCTTATTTATTTTCATTTTGGATGATCTGTCCATGGGTGAAAGTGGGGTGTTAAAGTCCCCTACTATGAATGTGTTACTGTCAATTTCCCCTTTTATGGCTGTTAGTATTGCCTTACGTATTGAGGTGCTCCTATGTTGGGTGCATAAATATTTACAATTGTTATATCTTCTTCTTGGGTCGATCCCTTGATCATTATGTAGTGTCCTTCTTTATCCCTTTTAATAGTCCTTATTTTAAAGTCTATTTTGTCTGATATGAGAATTGCTACTCCAGCTTTCTTTTGGTTTCCATTTGCATGGAATATCTTTTTCCATCCCCTTACTTTCAGTCTGTATGTGTCTCTAGGTCTGAGGTGGGTCTCTTGTAGACAGCATATATAAGGGTCTTGTTTTTGTATCCATTCAGCCAATCTGTGTCTTTTGGTGGGAGCATTTAGTCCATTTACATTTAAGGTAATTATCGATATGTATGTTCCTATTCCCATTTTCTATATTGTTTTGGGTTCGTTATTATAGGTCGTTTCCTTCTTTTGCATTTCTTATCTAGAGAAGTTCCTTTAGCATTTGTTGTAAAGCTGGTTTGGTGGTGCTGAACTCTCTCAGCTTTTGCTTGTCTGTAAAGGTTTTAATTTCTCCATCAAATCTGAATGAGATCCTTGCTGGGTAGAGTAGTCTTGGTTGCAGGTTTTTCTCCTTCATCACTTTCAGTATGTCCTGCCACTCCCTTCTGGCTTGTAGGGTTTCTGCTGAGAGATCAGCTGTTAACCTTATGGGGATTCCCTTGTGTGTTATTTGTTGTTTTTCCCTTGCTGCTTTTAATATGCTTTCTTTGTATTTAATTTTTGATAGTTTGATTAATATGTGTCTTGGCGTATTTCTCCTTGTATTTATCCTGTATGGGACTCTCTGTGCTTCCTGGACTTGATTAACTATTTCCTTTCCCATATTAGGGAAGTTTTCAACTATAATCTCTTCAAATATTTTCTCAGTCCCTTTCTTTTTTTCTTCTTCTTCTGGAACCCCTATAATTCGAATGTTGGTGCGTTTCATGTTGTCCCAGAGCTCTCTGAGACTGTCCTCAGTTCTTTTCATTCTTTTTTCTTTATTCTGCTCTGCAGTAGTTATTTCCACTACTTTATCTTCCAGGTCACTTATCCGTTCTTCTGCCTCAGTTATTCTGCTATTGATCCTATCTAGAGTACTTTTAATTTCATTTATTGCGTTGTTCATCGTTGCTTGTTTCATCTTTAGTTCTTGTAGGTCCTTGTTAACTGTTTCTTGCATTTTGTCCATTCTACTTCCAAGATTTCGGATCATCCTTACTATCATTATTCTGAATTCTTTTTCAGGTAGATTGCCTATTTCCTCTTCATTTGTTAGGTCTGGTGGGTTTTTATCTTGCTCCTTCATCTGCTGTGTGTTTTTCTGTCTTCTCATTTTGCTTATCTTACTGTGTTTGGGGTCTCCTTTTTGCAGGCTGCACGTTCATAGTTCCCGTTGTTTTTGATGTCTGTCTCCAGTGGCTAAGGTTGTTTCAGCGGGTTGTGTAGGCTTCCTGGTGGAGGGGACTAGTGCCTGTGTTGTGCTGGATGAGGCTGGATCTTGTCTCTCTAGTGGGCAGGTTCACGTCTGGTGGTGTGTTTTGGGGTGTCTGTGGCCTTGCTATGATTTTAGGCAGCCTCTCTGCTAATGGGTGGGGTTGTGTTCCTGTTTTGCTAGTTGTTTGGCATAGGTTGTCCAGCACTGTGGCTTGCTGGTCGTTGAGTGAAGCTGGGTGCTGGTGTTAAGATGGAGGTCTCTGGGAGATTTCCACCGTTTAATATTATTTGGAGCTGGGAGGTCTCTTGTTGATCAGTGTCCTGAAGTTGGCTCTCCTACCTCAGAGGCAGAGCCCTGCCTCCTGGGCTGGAGCACCAAGAGCCTTTCATCCACACGGCTCAGAATAAAAGGGAGGAAAAGTAGAGAGAATTATTAGAAGTATGAGGAAAGAAAGAAGGAAAGGAGGAAAGGAAGGAAGGAAGAAAGAAGCAAAGAAGGAAAGAAAGGAGGGAGGGAGGGAGGAAGGAAGGAAGGAGGGAAAGAAGGAGAAAATGTAGAGAGAATTAATAGAAGTATGAGGAAAGAAAGAGGGAAAGGAGGAAAGGAAGGCAGGAGGAAAGAAGCAAAGAAGGAAAGAAAGGAGGGAGGGAGGGAGGGAGGGAGGAAGGAAGGAAAGAAGGAGGGAAAGAAGGAGAAAATGTAGAGAGAATTAGTAGAAGTTTGAGGAAAGAGAGAAGGAAAGGAGGAAAGGAAGGAAGGAAGAAAGAAGCAAAGAAGGAAAGAAAGGAGGGAGGGAGGGAGGAAGGAAGGAAGGTAGGAGGGAAAGAAGGAGAAAATGTAGAGAGAATTAGTAGAAGTTTGAGGAAAGAAAGAAGGAAAGGAGGAAAGGAGGAAAGGAAGGAAGGAAGAAAGAAGCAAAGAAGGAAAGAAAGGAGGGAGGGAGGGAGGGAGGAAGGGAGGAAGGAAGGAGGGAAAGAAGGAAAAAAGACAGAAAGAAAGAAGATACAGTAAAAATAAAATAAAGTATAATATAGTTATTGTACTAAAAAATATTTAGAAAGAAAGAAAAGAAAAAAAAGAACAGATAGAACCCTAGGACAAATGTTGGAAACAAAGCTATACAGAGAAAATCTTACACAGAAGCATACACATACGTGTTCACTAAGAGAGGCAAAGGGGGAAAAATCATAAATCCTGCTCCCAGAGACCACCTCCTCAACCTGGGGTGATTCGCTGTCTAAAGGAGGGAAGGAAGGAAGGAAAGAAAGAAAGAACGAAGGTAAAGTACAATAAATTTATTACAATTAAAATTAATTATTAAGAAAAAAAAAATTTTTTTTAAAAAAAAACCATGGACGGATAGAGCCCTAGGACAAATGTTGGAAGCAAAGCTATACAGAGAAAATCTTACACAGAAGCATACACATACACGTTCACAAAGAGAGGCAAAGGGGGAAAAATCATAAATCCTGCTCCCAGAGACCACCTCCTCAACCTGGGGTGATTCGCTGTCTAAAGGAGGGAAGGAAGGAAGGAAAGAAAGAAAGAAAGAACAAAGGTAAAGTACAATAAAGTTATTACAATTAAAATTAATTATTAAGAAAAAAAATTTTTTTTTAAAAAAACCATGGACGGATAGAGCCCTAGGACAACTGTTGGGAGCAAAGCTATACAGAGAAAATCTTACACAGAAGCATACACATACACGTTCACAAAGAAAGGCAAAGGGGGAAAAATCATAAATCCCGCTCCCAGAGACCACCTCCTCAATTTGGGGTGATTTGTTGTCTAAAGGAGGGAAGGAAGGAAGGAAAGAAAGAAAGAAAGAACGAAGGTAAAGTACAATAAAGTTATTACAATTAAAATTAATTATTAAGAAAAAAAAATTTTTTTTAAAAAAACCATGGACGGATAGAGCCCTAGGACAACTGTTGGGAGCAAAGCTATACAGAGAAAATCTTACACAGAAGCATACACATACACGTTCACAAAGAGAGGCAAAGGGGGAAAAATCATAAATCCTGCTCCCAGAGACCACCCCCTCAACCTGGGGTGATTCGCTGTCTAAAGGAGGGAAGGAGGGAAGGAACGAAAGAAAGAAAGAACGAAGGTAAAGTTCAATAAAGTTATTACAATTAAAATTAATTATTAAAAAAAAAAAATTTTTTTTTTTTTTAAAAAAAAAACCATGGACGGATAGAGCCCTAGGACAAATGGTGGAAGCAAGAGTATACAGACAAGATCTCACACAGAAGCATACACGCACACATTCACAAAAAGAGGAAAAGGGAAAAAAATCACAGATCTCGCTCCTAAATTCCCTCTCTTCAATTTGGGACCACTCCCTGTCTATTCAGGTATTCCACAATGCAGGGCACATCAAGTTGATTGTGGAGCTTCAATCCGCCGCCTCCGCGGCTGCCGGGAGAGACCTCCCCCTCTCCTCCCTGCTCTCACAGCTCACAGGAGCTCAGCTTTGTACCCGGCCCTGCCCCTGCGCGCAGATCGCTGGAGGGCGTCTGTTTTTTTGCTCAGACAGGACGGGGTTAAAGGAGCCGCTGATTCGGGAGGTCCGGCTCACTCAGGCCGGGGGTTGGGGGATGGGGGAAGGAGGGGCACTGCGTGCGGGGCGGGCCTGCGGCGGCAGAGGCGGCGTGACGCTGCGGCAGAGGCCGGCGTGACGCTGCACCAGCCTGAGACCCGCCGTGCGTACTGCCGGGGAAGCTGTCCCCGGATCCCGGGAACCCGGCAGTGGCGGCCTGCACAGGCTCCGCGGAAGAGGGGCGCGGAGAGTGACCTGTGCTCGCACACGGCCCGCCTGGTGGCGGCAGCAGCAGCAGCCCCAGCGTCTCCCGCCCGTCTCTGGGCTCCGCGGTTTCAGCCGCGGCTCGCGCCCGTCTCTGGGGCTCGCGCTTCCCGCCGCGGCTCGCGCCCGTCTCGGAGGCTCGCGCCCTCAGCCGCGGCTCGCGCCCGTCTCTGGGGTTCGCGCTTTTAGCCGCGGCTCGCGCCCGTCTCTGGAGTTCCTTTAAGCAGCGCTCTTAAACCCCTCTCCTCGCGCACCAGGAAACAAAGAGGGAAGAGAAAGTCTCTTGCCTCTTCGGCCGGTGCAGGCTTTTCCCCGAACTCCCTCCCGGCTAGTCGTGGCGCACCAACCCCTTCAGGCTATGCTCAAGCCGCCAACCCCAGTCCTCTCCCTGCTCTCCGTCCAAAACCGAAACCCGAGCCTCAGCTCGCAGCCCCGCCCGCCCCGGCGGGTGAGCAGACAAGCCTCTCGGGTTGGTGATTGCCGGTCGGCACTGATCGTCTGTGCAGGAATCTCCCCGCTTTGCCCTCCGCACCCGTCGCTGTGCACCACTCCGCGGTCCCGAAGCTCCCCCCTCCGCCTCCCGCCGTCTCCGCCCGCGGAGGGGCTTCCTAGTGTGTGGAAACTTTTCCTCCTTCACAGCTCCCTCCCACTGGTGCAGGTGCCGTCCTTATTCTTTTGTCTCTGTTTTTTCTTTTTTCTTTTGCCCTACCCAGGTACGTGGGGAGTTTCTTGCCTTTTGGGAGCTCTGAGGTCTTCTGCCAGCCTTCAGTAGGTGTTCTGTAGGAGTTGTTCCACGTGTAGATGTATTTCTGGTGTATCCGTGAGGAGGAAGGCGATCTCCACGTCTTACTCTTCCGCCATCTTCCCGCCGACCCCCCAAGCTTCTTAGTAAGAAGATACAACGAATAGAATTCAACAGGGTGGCAGAAGAGAAGCAGTAATAGCTTCTCTTAATAAAGCAATGGAAAGCTTTATAGTTATCTTCAGACACACCCACACAGCCAAAAGGCTATTGTTAGTCATAGCAGTCATACTAAGCCTGTATAGTCCTTTGGAAAATGGATAATAGCATTGGATTGTTTTACTATTATTTATAACAATTTTTTTTTTTTTTTTTTTTTTTTTGCAGTATGCGGGCCTCTCACTGCTGTGGCCTCTCCCATTGCGGAGCACAGGCTCCGGACGCACAGGCCCAGCGGCCATGGCTCACGGGCCCGGCCCCTCCGCGGCACGTGGGATCCTCCCAGACCGGGGCACGAACCCACGTCCCCCGCATCGGCAGGCAGACTCTCAACCACCGCGCCACCAGGGAAGCCCTATAACAATCATTTGAAGAGCATTCATGATGTGCCATTCATGATGTTCACTTTAAATATGTTAGCCTGGGGCTTCCCTGGTGGCGCAGTGGTTGAGAATCCGCCTGCCGATGCGGGGGACACAGGTTCGTGCCCCGGTCCGGGAAGATCCCACATGCCGCGGAGCGGCCGGGCCCGTGAGCCATGGCCGCCGAGCCTGCACGTCTGGAGCCTGTGCTCCACAACGGCAGAGGCCACAACAGTGAGAGGCCCGGGTACCACAAAAATTAAAAATGTTAGCCTGTTTGATCTTCAAGTGTATATATTTTATCCATCATTGAAAAATAGTGAAACTGAGTCTCAGAGCGATTAAGCAGCTTTTCCAGCCACTCAGCTAAAATTAGAGGAGCAATGAGTCAGAAAGGCAGGGCAAACCGTCCAAATCATAGACAATGTAATTTCTGCTCGGAGAATTTGTAACTGTCCAATGCATTCCCTTTTTATCGTACATGGGGTTGATATGAAGAGGATGCTTACCGGGCCAACCCATCAGACCTCATGATAAAGACCAAATATCATGTACCTTTCCTTTAAAGATCTAGGTTATTGAGCTCTACGTTTTCAAAATGGCAACAAAAGGACTAGTTGAGAACTAAACTATGAAATAAAAGCTGTGTGTGCGTGTGTGTGTGTATGCGTATGCATGCACGTCCACATGAGCAAATTATGTACACAACCTATATACTGTTGAGGCATAGTCATTGTCTGGCTCTCCTGTATTCATTGTGGGGATCCTCTTTCTTTGCTACAAAATCTATGTCAGCAGCATCGTGTGGTTAGCTCCTTGGAAACGTAGAATCACCTGCACATCAGTGTTTGAGAAACACTGTGAACTCACTATGTTCATTTCCTATTGATGTCTGGATCCAGCTGCCCACTTTCTTGAATCTACACAGATACACTTCCTTTACTTTCTTAGCTGGCAACATGAGTCCAGTCTTTAAAATTCTGGACTTCCTGCATCAATCATACTGACGCATACTGACTGTCTTCCTTTGCAAGCCCTGTTGTTTTCTGTTACATTCTTGCTGGACTACTCTCTTCCAGGATTCAGTAGAACCTCCTTAGATTCTTATCTTATCTCCACTGTTAAATTTCCCCAACTCTTGAGTTAAATGCTGTTTGAGTAAATGCTGGTTTTCTCTGGGAAACATAGGTTTAAATCCTACGATTTGATGACCATTCTATGTGTGTTCAATTTGATTACTACTTTTTTTTCTCATAGCCAAGAATGTTACTCAGAGAATGCAGACAAATGTTTCATCTGAGCATTTTGACAGTTATTAATGTATTCATCCATCCAAACACTTAACAGTTAATGAGTTTCTACAATGGCACAGAAAAGAGAAGATATATTACAAAATATAATCAAATGCTGACATTTATTTTAAAAAGAATGTCAACAATTTTGAACATTTAGTTTGACAAAATTGAAAGAAAAGGGACAAATTGACAAAATACAGAAAGAAGAGAAATTAAACTATCAGTGTCTAGTTTTATTTTTTAAATGATACTTCTAATCCAATATCAGTAAGTTATTTTGCTTAGATATCAGCTCTAATGTTGTTTCCCAGCATGATTTTATGCTACTGGCATCTAGGATTTTGAGGACAGTGGACTCTGAATATTTATGCGTGTGTTTTCAAATATGGATATCCCTTTGCAAGCATATTATTTGCATATATTGTCACATATTTGTACACAAAATGAGGTGAAATCAGGGAAGGAAAGAGAAGTGGATTTTTCAGACTAAACCCAGTGGAGTGGAATGGAGGATGACATTAGTCTACCTTCATTAGGCTCCAGAAATCCTGGAAACAACTGAGACCAGTTGTAATTGAGCTAATAGTTCAGTCTGACTTGAAGTTAGGTGTGTCTTAGGTCATTAGAGCTGTTGACACAGCCCCGTTCGATCTGTGGTGGCAGATGTGACAGGGCCCATGCAAATAGGAAAAGGACATTTAGAGGGAGGCACAGCTTCTTGCCTGGACACTTCATCTGGGCTGCAGGATGATGGAGTCCAAGGTCTTTTGGCTCTTTCTAATTTAATTACCTCTCTTTAGCATAAGTCCTTACGCTGGAATCCCATACACACAGCACAATAAGGATGGGGAGAGAAGAGAAGTCCTCATTCAAATGTGCCATATCATGAGTCAATGGTAGAAGTTACCTGTGGCTTCCTTATCAAAGTATTGGCATGTCTTTGGTCAGCAGCAATGATAAAGGAAAACGTTTTGTTCTGTTTCTCTCGCTCATTTTCCCTTCTTATAATCCTAGTGTTAGATAAGAATCTCCAATTGGTCCACATTTGGGGCTGATTCGTATCACTTTGATCATGTTTTCAGTATCATATCTGTTGCAAGTACTGCATTTTTTTTAGGCTTTTAACCTGAACTTGTTAATAAATAGAGCTATCCTGCCACTAGGACACAGAATTCATCAATAGCTCTTCCCTGATGGGGCTCTTTCTATTTCTAATCACTTGAGTGCAGGACGATGAGTTAAGATATTCTACCACATTTTAAACTCTTTTTAAAAAGGGATTAGATTTCAGTATAAAAAAGTGTTGACATTTTCTAATCTAAGTGAGATACTTGGGTATTTGTCCTAGTATTTACTCTACTTTTCTGTACATTTGAAATACTTTATAATTTAAATATATACATTATACTTATAAAACAATAAAAGAATTATTTAGGTCATATGACCAGATGGTCTAGTTTTAGGGTTGGTTTAATATAACTGTGTGATAATGTCTTCAAGCCATGGCATGGCTTTCCTGATGTGTGATAACCTCTTTTTCTTAGAGCTGGTAGAACTTTTCTCGCTGTCTCACTGGCCCTGATTACGTGTGAGGTACCCAGGGAGTGTGCTATGAGCTGATCAGCACAGGTTACCTCAGCCAACCACTGTGGCAAGAGAATGGGATTGCCTTGATAGGGTTAGATATAGACGATCCAACCCATAAATTCACCCATTTCATAAAATGAGAGAAGGAAAGGCTTTTGAGGAGGCAACACACACCCACTATCTTGTCTCCTGAAGCTTCATCCTTCTGTGGCTGTTGGACAGATTCTCCCACCATGTACCGTCTGGCTTTCACAGCTAGAGTTTGGAAAACAATGCTACCTGATCAGTGATTTTGGTGTTAACCTCTTTCAAATCAATTATAATTGGTCAACTTCTCCCCATACTCATTTTAATTAATTGCATTTATCTAAATTTCCAGTCTGCACACTAGAAAGAGTTTACCTGCTTTCCAGCTCCTGTTAGACATGTCATCAAAGCACAGCACATTGAGTGATATGCCTGAAGGCAATTAGACAAATACATTGTTATGAGCAGTGACCAATGCCCCTAAATTTTCACTTACTTCTGAACTCAGAAAAATTGCAATTATTCTAAATTTTCCGCTTTATGATGACAGACTGTGTTGATACAGTTGAAACACCTGTACTATGGTGTGACAAAAAAAAAACCAAAAAACAAGAGCTTGTTTTGAAAGCAGTCTGTTTCCTTGTGTTTCCCAGCTGTACCAAAGCTGGTTCCGTGACTCTGAGCTGGTCAACCTCATTGGCTTGGCTGCATGAACTCCAGTATTTGGTTTGACCTTGAACTGACAGTTTAAACTCTGCTTTTTACCTGCTCCATACTGTGTATTTTAAGCCTTGTAAGATTTAGAGATATCTTAATCAAACCTTTACCATAAATCAGCCATAAAAATAAGCACTGGCAGATGTGCCTAGGGACTAAAAGAAATCAAGTCAACTAAATGAGAATCAAGCCGTGTATCTAAAGGGATGTTATTACATTCTGCCCCTTTTCATTTGGTTTGACAGGAATATCCAAATAGAGACTGAGTAAATTTGCTAGAGACAGATGTTCAAATTCCCTTAGCCTGGCCTTCCCTGGAGCAGCCACAAGCCGTTGTGATGGAATTGCCTTGGGTACCAGTGGCTGAAATTAATATGTGATTTTGAGGCAGAAGTTAGAGAAAATGTTTGTGAGCCTGGCATTGAAAACAGTTAAGATTTTATTAAACCTGATGATGGAAATATTAAATCTAATACAGAGAGGGTGCTTGATCTGTTCCCAGGAGCACTTAGATGTTGGCAATGTAAATGTCTCCCTTCTTAATTGATGTTGATGAGAGAAAATCTGTATTTGTCCAGCTGATAAAAGCAGCCAGGAATTTATCAGGGGAATAATCAACTTACAAAAGTAGGCAATACTGTATGCTTTTAAAGATTTAACTTGCCTGGTAGAAATATTAATTAATATGTGAAAGTATATTCTACATCAGGGGTTGTCAATCTACAGCCTGCAGGCCAACTCTGTTTGACACCTCCCCTTGTAAATACAGTTTAATTGGGACCAAGTCCCACCCCTTTGTTTACACATGGCGGACTTTGCACTGCAAGGACAGATTTGGGTATTTGTGATGAGGATCATGTCACCACAAAGCCTAAAAATTTAGTATCTGAAACAGAAAAAGTACACTGAAACTTGCTCAATAACAACCTCTCTCAGAAAGACAAATACCATGTGATATCACTTATATGTGGAATCTAAAATATGATACAAATGAATTTATCTATGAAACAGAAACAGACTCACAGACAGAGAACAGACTTGTGGGTGCCAAGGGGGTGGGGGAGGGCAGGGATGGAGTGGGAGTTTGGGGTTAGCAGATGCAAATTATTATATAGAGAATGGATAGGCAATGAGGTCCTACTGTATAGCACAGGGAACTGTATTCAATATCCTGTGATAAATCATAATGGAAAAGAATACATATATATATATGTATGACTGAATCAGTTTTCTGTACAGAAGAAATTAACACAAGGTTGTAAATCAACTATACTTCAATACAACAAATTTAAAAAAATAACAACCTCTTTCAGAAATGCATAAAAGACTGTACTTCTGTAGTTGTTAATGTGCTACTTCAACATTCATCTTAATTTCATGATAATTTTTTACCCAGAGGAGAGTAAACTCTCTTACTAAAAAAACTCTATTACTAAAGTTTCTGAGTCCCAAAAAGTGAGTTCCAAGTTGTTTTTTTTTTCTCTTCTTTTTTGAGTTGTGATACTTTTTCAAGTCAAACTCTGTCTAAAATGATTTCCCCATTTCAGCAGGATGCGGAGCGTGACATCCGCCGTGTCCCGGGGAAGTGCAGCATGCATAATGTATGAATCTTCGGGAAGATCTGAGCCCTTGAATACGTAATTACACTTTGGGCTTAAAATGGAAAGTGCCACGTTTGGAAGCAACTCAAAGTTTCCCAAAATATTTGTTTGCAGTTCTAATTTCAATAATTAACATACGGATTAAAACATTTTTCTTATCTTCCAATTCCAGCAGTGAGGTCAGCACCTCATAACTACAGGGGAAGAAAAAGAAAAATGCCTTTAGAACTTCCAGAGTCAGAGCCAGCAATAACGTTGTTTCAGTGCCAGGCCCTGTGCAGGGAGAGCTCCGCAGGCCGCTGAATTGTTGGGCCTGCACCTTGACGTGGCCTGAGACATGCTGTTTTGTCTCCTTTTTTTCCTGAATGTCCTATTCAGTGGGCCTCTGAGGAGAACAAAGGGAGGAAAAGCAGAATGTTCTTTACGTCCCTGTGAACATAAAATGGGCAACTCTATTCCTCCCATCTTTTTCTATTTCTTTCTTCCCAGACCCAACTACTTAAGAGGGAAGATCAATCCACACAGGTATAGCCCCTGACTCTCCAGCTTCTGGGTTTTCCACGGGCTGTGTTTGTTCCTAGCTTTCTTCTGGAAGCAAAAGTAAATCTACAGGCAGAGCGTAAAGTATGGTTTTGCTGGGAGAAGTTCTTTGAGCTTCTGGGATCCCTCGGAGCAGAAAGGCTCAGTTGCTGTTTTGTGGTTTTCATCTCTTACCTGTGTTTCCTTACAGTTTACAGAAATCATCAATTCTAGTTCCAGGTGGTATTGCTGCTGAAAAGAATCCCTTCCTCAAATGTGAGATTTGAAAGTTGAGGTATACCTTTTCTCCTGTGCCGTACGCAGGGGTGATGTCTGCCATGGCTGGTATTCTGGCTTCCTGATAGCAAGTCAGATTCTAGATCTCTTGACACAAAGCAGAGCTCACCAAAAGTGGGGTAGACAATCAAGAAAAACAGGAACCGGGTGACGTTTACAGCTTGGCCCTTCTGTTGGATCGGTGGTCACGCTGAAGCCCTCTGCCTTGCCTGTGTGTTAGAGGGACACCGTGGCTGGAAGCTGGATTAATGACACAAATCATGAATGCCACCCAGTTCAGTGGAGGACATAGAACTAGGAAACTGGGGGACATGTCTATCTACCTATTTGTGTGAACATCTTAATTTTTACCAAAGGATCTACTGTGGCCCTTCCTTATGGCCCATGTTAGAACATTTGAAGCTGCCTCCTTACCTGAACCCCTCTCAGACTTGTCTCTCCTGAGTTTTATTTGGATTTTATGCCCTTGGTATTTTTTTAAAAATTCATTGAAGTATAGTTGGTTTACAGTGTTTCAGGTGTACAGCAAAGGGATTCATTTATATATATCTATATCTATCTCTATATATATGTGAATATATACATACTTTTCCATTATTGGTTATTACAAGGTATTGTATATAGTTCCCTGTGCTGTACAGTAGGTCCTGTTGTTTATCTATTTTATACATAGTAGTGTGTATCTGTTAATCCCAAATTCCCACTTTATCTCTCTTTCCCCTTTAGTAACCATACTTTTGTTTTCTATGTCTGTGGATCTATTTCTGTTTTGTAAATAAGTTCATTTATATTATATTTTTAGTTTCCACATATAAGTGATAGCACATGATATGTCTCTTTCTCTGACTTAGTAAGATAATCTCTAGGTCCACCCATGTTGCTGCAAATAGCATTATTTAATTATTTTTTATGGCTGAGTAGTATTCCATTGTGTGTGTGTGTGTGTGTGTGTGTGTGTGTGTGTGTGTGTGTGTGTACCACATCTTCTTTATCCATTCATCTGTAGATGGACATTCAGGTTGCTTCCATGTCTTGATTATTGTAAATAGTGATGCTATGAATATTGGGGTGCATGTATCTTTTTGAATTAGAGTTTTCATCTTTGTCAGATGTATGCCCAGGAGTGGGATTGCCGGATCATACGGTAACTCTATTTTTGGTTTTTCAAGGAACCTCTATACCCTTGGCATTTTTTAAGGTCTCTGAGATAAATAGTCATTTGGATTTAATTTCTAGTTTTCTTTTTTCTTTTTTATTTTTTTTTGCAGTACGTGGGACTCTCACTTCTGTGGCCTCTCCCGTTGTGGAGCACAGGCTCCGGACGTGCAGGCTCAGCGGCCATGGTTCACGGGCTCAGCCGCTCTGCGGCATGTGGGATCTTCCCGGACCGGGGCACGAACCCGTGTCCCCTGCCTCGGCAGGCGGACTCTCAACAACTGCGCCACCAGGGAAGCCCTCTAGTTTTCTTTTAAAATTACATTTTAAGGCCACTGCCTTGGCTTTGTTCCATGGCTGTTTATTAAGTTCCTATCTGCTGGTTATTTTCCACTTTCCCCTCGGCTCCGTTCCTGTTCTTCTCTGCCGGGTGCTGTGCCCTTGGAGGTTGACCTCCAGCCTGAATTGCTGGGCTCCATTGACCTTGGCTTTCCATGGCTCGGCCAGTGGATCACATCAGCGGGAGACTCAAGGCAGGAGACAACAGAGGCCAGGGCATGTATCTTCTGCTCCCTCCTTCTTCCGGCTGTGTGACTGGGGCCATTCCCTTTCCCACCAGGACTGCAGTTCCTGCTGGGCAACCGCCACCATGGTCTCAGCTCTCCCTGAGCCCCTGGACCTCTTTAGCCTCCCCGCTTCCTCTTGGGGCCTCAGGATTATAAGAACTTCTCACAGTTGCTGATTCTGGGTGCTCCAAATCCCTTCACACCTCCCTATGTACTCTCTACAAAAAAAAAAAAAAAGAAAGAAAGAAAATAAACCAAAAAACACAAAACCTACTATTATATTTGAGTCAGATTCTATTTTCTGTTGGGACCTGAACCACACAACTTACTACGTGCTAGGAAATGTAATAGCTGGGGAAGCAATGTGACTAAGACATCAAAAACCCCTGCCCTAATCGGGGAAAACAACAATAAAAATATAGAAGTAAATAAATAACTAAATATATAATATGTCAGTGGTGCTATGAAGTGATGTAAAAAGGGTCAAGGGAAGGGGGAGAGCTGGTGAGGGTTGAGATCAGGTTCTTACAGTTTTAAATACAGTGATTAGGGAAGGTCTGGATAAGAAAGACATGTTAATTATATTTCTGCTATAAATGGCACTCTTCTTAGGTGGCATCAGGTAGAAAGTGTGAAGGCTACCTACTTAGCTTAGCTCCACTTGGAATTTCTCCCTTGAGTTTTATTTTGATTTTTTGTCTGTGATTTTTGTTTTTAAGGTTTCTGATATAGTCACTTGGAATCAATGTCTAAATTTCCTTTGAAACCATCTTTTAAGGACATTGCCTAGCATTTGTTCAAAAATTCTTTACTTTGAACACCTATGAGCAGGCTGTTCCTCATCTGTCTTCTCAGAGGTACAAGGGCAAGAGGAGAAATTTGCAGTAATCTGGGCAAAAAGATGATGGTGGCTTGGACTGGGTGGCAGTGGTGGAAGGAATGAGACATGGTCAGATCGTGAATTTGTTCTGAATGTAGAACCAACTGAATTCCTGATGGGTTTATATGTGGTGTGTGAAAAAAAAAAATTAGGGGAAAAAAACCCTCCAAGATGTCTTTCATGAGCAGCTGAAAGGATGGAACAGACTGCAATTAGAGCAGATTTTAAAAGGAAGAGCTGGAGTTTCCCACTGACTTTGATATTCAAGTGGAGATGCCCCAGAGGTAATTGAGTTCGATGTTCACAGGAGGGGTCCGGAAAGGAGATAAAAAATTGAGAATGTTACTTAAAACCAAGGAACTAAATGACAGGGAGAATGAAGGCATGTAGAGAAGTAGAGGGGTCCTTGGAAATAACCCTGGATACTCCCTTGTCTACACTTCAGTTGTTGAAACACAGCCATCAGAAAGGGCTGTGAAGAAATGATCAGTGAGAGAGGAAGAAAACGAGGAGAGTTTGATGTCAACCACAGCTATAAAATACCTCGTATGAATAATTTCTCTTGGAGATTGTAGCAAGAAAAAATTTACCCATGATGAGCATTTTGTAACTTCTACTCATCTACTTATGCTTCAACTAATAGGACTCTTAAAACCAGATTATACACGCATACACTATATATATGTATATACATAAACATGTATACACACACACATACCATAATTCACATAGTATATTCGATGTATGTGTGTGTGAAGATAGACTGATTTCATCCAGTCCTGTGTATGGTAGTATATTTTTATTAGCTACCTCCTCCCAAAACCTTTGGCAAAATGTAAATAAACTGAATTAACATCACCATATATTAGAGTTATCCCCACAACTCATTATTAGAAAGACTCAAACATGATCTAGATCAGCATGTCCTTCAAGCATACTTGCATTCAATCGAAATTTACATAAGTTATTACTTCAAGTTTATTCTAAAAACAAGTTCTCATTCTCTATGACTTGCACAAATGGTTAAGAAAAAGCCTTTGGGGGTTGACTAAATGGCAGTTCTGTAAGTAGAAGGGCTCCAGGTCTGTATTGGTCTATAACTCATTTGGACCACTTTTCTGGGTATGTGTGGGAAGGAAGAAAACTAGAAAAGGTTATTTCAATGCACTGTGATTAATGCAGTGATTCTAATTTCCTGCCAAAAATAGGAAAGAAATGAAATCCAGACTCACAGGATTAAAACAGGAAATATCAGGAAAGGCTTTAGTTCCACAGAGGGCAAATGACAAGTAGCCTATAATACCGTATCTTCATGAAGAAGTGCCACTTCTAAGAGTCTGTGTAGAGCGTGCATCTTGTCATACACCACACTGTGATTAATTCCCTGGGTGGTACAGATGTAATCTCAGCTTGAGCAGGGCAGTGTGCAGTGCCAAAGAGTGCAATTTTTCATCAACGAAAACATTCTTAAGGGAAGGAAAATGAGTTATTCGGAGCCACTATGTAAGGGCTAGATTGCAAGCAAATTCTTAGAGAAAGTAACAATATGCTAAGTTACTTTCCAGGATGGGTATGGGAATGGGTTTGGGGAGTCATAATGTGGCTATTGACAACAACATTGCTCATTTATTAAAAGACCTAGAATATTCAATAGTCTGTAATGGCATATATGGGAAAAAAAATCTAAAAAAGAGTGGAAATATGCATATGTATAACTGATCACTTTGCTGTACACGTGAAACGAACCCAACATTGTAAGTCAACTATACTCCAATAAAATTCTTTTAAAAATTTCAAACTAAAAAAAAAAAAAGATCTGGAAGCCATTGAGAAAGGCTCAATGAGAACTCTGGTGGGTGGAGTATGGACATGGAGAAAATAATGGCATCTCCAACAATTTGCCTCTGAAACAAAATGGTTATTGCAATGTATGCAGTACCACTTCCAGAGCCATTTTCTCCTGTCCTCTGTTTCTCACTCCATTGGCCAGGAGTACATTGCCAAATGAGTTGCCGAGGAATGAGTAGTGTTTAAAGGAAAACTAGGAAGTAAGCTTGAAAACTATACGGCAGCATGCCTAAAACTTCCTTATTCTGCCCAGCTTCGCCTTCAGCTCCTGCCACTGTCTTCAGGGACAGATGAGCTGCATAGAGGCAGTGGACTCTCTTGCTTTGGTCCAGGTATATGGGGAGGACGACCGTCAAATCAGGCTGTCTAGGGGGAATGCTAGATGTGATGGCCAGCCAATCAGATCTTCTGGCACAGCATAGGCACCTAATGCTTGCTGACGAATGTGTAGATCTGATTAATGAATGATTACAGTTTTCACTTTACTCCCCTACTCTGTTATCATTTCTTAGTTTGCCCCTATCACTCCTTTGCCCAATAACATTAATGAATTCACTTTGTTATTAGTTCATTCATCCAGTTAGTGGGTCAGTTACTTAATGCATCAATCAACAAATACTCATTAACAGCCTATTAAATGCTAAGAGGTATGCTAGGTTCTTGGAATGGAAAAGCCGTAGTCATGATTTAGGGGATTCTTGGTAAGTAAAGGAGCCAGAGAAGTAAATGGTAATTCTCAACAACAAAGAAAGGGGCTGGTACACGTACAGAGAAATGTCAGAAGAGCAGGACGCAGTACATAATTTCAGGACTCACTGCAAAATGGAAATGTATGTTCCCTTGTTGAAAAATTAAGAATTTCAAGTTGGCTATAGCAGAGCATTAACCAAGTGCAAAGCCTTTCTAGGCATGGAACTCTAGGCATGCCCACGAAACTGTCCCGCATGAGGACTGTCTGACTATCTCTATCTGTGTAGAATATTTCTGGAAGGTTTTTGGAAGAAGTGGCATAGGAGCTCTATTTTTAGAGAAGAATTGGAGTTTGCTTGGCAAGGTTGGGATAGGATGTAAATAAATAAAGAGATGGACCCTTTACATTTCTTTTCAACTGTAAAAAGGCAAATGTTGTGGCCAGGAAATAATTGGTTCAAAAGTTGATTGAAGAAAGAGAATGGAGTGGCCAGACTTGAACATAGAAAAGTAGATAAGAAGCAGGTCATGACTGTCCTTGCGGCCATGCTAAGGAACATGGGTATCTTCCTTCTATTTATTTTATTGAGGTAATTTACCACAAAATGCACAAATCTTAAGTGCACATTACTAGGACTTTTTATATTGTGTATAACAATTTTACCACCACTTGCATACAAGTATAGAATATTTTGTCATCCTAGAATGTTCCCTGCGTTTCTTTCCAGTCAATAGCCCAATCCCTCATAATCGCTGTTTTGATTTCTATCACTATTCTTTCGTTTTGCCTTTCTTAAATTCATGTAAATGGAATTGTACAGTACATACTCTTCCTTTTGTTTTGCACCTTTAGATGTTAACGAATGACTTCACAGCCAATTTTTCAGTTAATCCTCACAGCAATACTGTGAAGAAATTATTTTTGGTCCTCCTTTTTACAGGGGAGGGAATTAACACTCATAGTTACAAAATAACATGTCATGTCACATGGTTAACAAGTAATAAAATCAAGGCTCGAAATCCATTCTTCCAACTCTAAGCTAAATTTCCCTTCCTTTTTTTTTTACAACTGCCTATTTGGGCATTTATAACTGATAAAGTAACATAACAGAACTCAAGAAAATGCAAATTTTGAAAAATTAAAGTTTAAAGCACTTGAAAACTTTAGCATTTTCATTAACAATGATAATGATTTTGATAATCAGTGGATTGACTTTCCAAACATAAGATTTCTGAGCTAACAGAGATGGCCACCTTTTTTCTTCAAAACAATGTTTTTAAACCACCAAAAAGAAAAGAGATAGTTAAAAAAGTCAGATATAGTTTTCTAGACCTTTCTGTTTTTTTTTTAACTCTCCTTTCACTGAAAAGAACTGTAGGAATTTCTTACCAACAATAAGAAAAAATTCATCTCCTTAAGTAGGTGTCTGTAACTTCAGTGACACCTAATTTTAACATATTTGCTGGGTTTTAAAAACACTACTCTGAGTATATCCTTTGGTTGATTAGTTTTGTCACGAACCACTTTCAATTTCTTTGGAAGTATTATTTTTAAAATGTATGCAGAACTTTAATTGGCTTTGACCACTGGGGAAGGGAATTTAGAAATAGGTACAAACAGATTTTGCATTAGTATGTAGAGGGAATGAATATAAGAAATTAAAACCAAATTTAGAGGTGCCACAATATTCCTGAACGTTTCCTGATGACTTTATCAGGGGCTTGAGGGAGGAACAGTTTCTCTTGGGATACAGTTTCCTCCAGATCTTATCATCTTTCAATAACCTAACCCAGGCTCTAATCCCTTTTCCATTAAGGTTCGATTATTTCGCACTGACCTTGATCCCTTGAAATAGTTCCTCATTTCATAACTTTTCATTTTATCCACCATTTGATTCTTAGTCAATTCTTAGTAAACACAACACCATCTTGTCCTAAATGCCTGTGTAGAAATAATAGAACCTACTATTGCTCAGCTCAAGACAGTAATTACCACCTCATCTTACCCTATTGAGAATCGCAACATTTCTTCAGAATTCTTCTGAGAAAATAAACCCCTTGAAAATCAACCATTTAGTATGATATTCATTTTGTTTCTGACTTTGATGCCTCAAAAGTAAAAGCAGTGTAGAAATCAATTAAGCTACACGTCTAGAGGTGACAGTTTTCAGACGAATACTGTCCATTACCGTCACTTAGGGAAGCTCTTTTATGAATAAGACCTAGGAATGGTGTTGGAAATGTCCTAAGGGAAAGTACTATGCAATTAATTGAACTTGCTGAAATTTCGACATTCTCTAAATTGTTTTGCAGTTAAAGTTTCCTTAGAGATGTACAGCCAACTGAGAGACATATGGCATACAGCATGCATCCTGTAGCTTTAGGAAACAATAAACTCACGTTGAAAAATCGACTTTGTATTCATTATTGAGTCATCCACCAATCCAAAAAAATATGTTCTGAGAGTCTGCCAGACACAGTTCTAGGTAATGGAGAGAAAGGAAAATAAGAAACAAGAAAGGTTTTGATTGTGCTGTCATGAAACATATTAAAAGAGGGAAAGGGCAACAGTAGCAGACAGTGACAAATGGTGGGAAGTACAACAGAGCAACAAGACAAGGAGTGTCTACAGGGACTGCTTGAGGTTGTGTGAATAACCAGGGGACAAAGGCCCATGTAGGAATTAACTTGTTATGTTTGAGAAACAGAGGGCTGTCTATATCTGGAACCCAGAAATGGAGAGGAGAAATGAGAGAGGAGAGAGTGATGGGCTTCAGAATTGAAGAGTTTGCATTTTATTCTAATTGCAGTGGGCACATATAGGAGGGTTTTAAAGGAATAGCAATGGAGGTTTCTTTTTTTAATCTGATTTTCATTACCAAAAATATCACTTAGGCTTGCTGCTGTCAGGAGAGTGGATTGTAGGAGGCATGTGGTACTGATGAAGAGCTGTTTGAGCCCTGGTCTTCAGGCCGGGGATGCTACCTCCGGGGGGTAGTCATTCTAAAGAGTACCTGCGGCATGAATTGTTATAAGGGGATCAATTTACAACTCTTCAGCTTTCAGATGTGCTCTTTTCTAAGACTGGCCTGCCTGAAAATACTCTATGCATGTTCTACTTTCTCACCTCCCCTTTCACAATTTATAGAAGAAAGTTTCACCTCTTACCCATCCAAAAATCTACTACTGTGTATAGCCCTGGTAAAACCCTCTAGGACACCAAACTGTGGGACCAATTAGAAGTATTGGTTTTGGTACTGAAAACTTACCAAATGGGATAACAAATTCTTTTGCAAATCAGGTAATTTCCAATTCTTCACTTTAACAAGGTTGTTGAAAATATTTTTTGAAAGATCACAGTGTGATTGCTGGCCTATAGAGAGCTCCAGTATTTCAGTAATATTGCCGTAACAAAACTTCCTTTATCCATCTACTTATGCAAGTGGATAGAATACTCAGCTCTAACAATCTATAAACACATAAAAAAAGAAAAAAGGAAGAGAATTGATGCTGAAGTCTGTGTCAGTTTTTTTTTAGTCATTTTTACCTAGCCATTTTTTTATATTTTATTTATTTTTTTTAATATGGCAGGTTCTTATTAGTTATATGTCATTCTTAATGTTTGTAAAATTTGTTATTTTATGTTCTTTTAATCAGCTATTAATAATAATCACAAGAGATTTTTAACACATGGAGTTTTATGATCACAGGAGATTATCTTTGTTGCTTTTTATGCTGCTTAGCATTGCTTTAGGTGAGTGTCCCACAAGTTGTTTATCCATTAGCTGTTTAAGGATACATGGAAGATTTCTAGTTTTTAGTATTTTAAATAAAGGTTCTGTGAACATTCATGTACAAGTGTTTTTGTGGGAAAATGTTTTCATTTCTCTTGTGTTAGATACTTAGGAGTGGAATCGTTGAGTCATATGTTGAATGTATAATTAACTTTAAAAGAAGCTGCCAAACCAAAGTGGTCATACATTTTACACTCTTACCAGCAAAGTGTTATAGTTCTGACTGATCTACATCCAATAATACTAGATGTTTTTCAGAACTTTTAATTTAGCCATTCTAGTAGAGCAGTGCTTGTATCTCACTGCAGTTTTAATTTGCATTTTCATGATGGCTACTGATACTGATGATCTCTTCATGTGGCTATCTGTCTACTTTCTTTTGTGAAGTATGTGTTAAAATATGTGATCGTTTTTAAAAATGGGTCATTTTTCTTTTTATTATTGAGCTCTAAGTTTCTTTATAAATTTTGGATAAAAGTCCTTTTTAGGTATATGTATTAGAAATCTTTTCTTCCACTCTGTGGCTTGCTTTTCATTTTCTTAAGGAGAAATTTTGAAAACCAGATAATTTTAAATTAAATAAAATCCAATTTATCTTTTTCTTTCTTCTATCTAAGAAATCTTTGCCTAACCAAAAGACATAAAAATATCTCCATTTTTTTCTTCTAGAAATTTAAAAAAGTGTTTTTCATGCATAGGTCTTTGATACATTTGAGTTTAATTTTGTGTATGGTGCAAAATAGGCATCAAGGCTCATTTATATCCCATATATTTTCCTATTAAATAGCATTGGCATATTGAAATTTAATTGACCATTTACGTGTCGATCTGTTTCTGCACTCTCTACTTGCTCCCTTTACCCTATATATCTACATTTTTGTCCAAATACCACATTTTCTTCACCAATGTAGCTTTACAATATGTGTAAGTCCCTCAACTTTGTTCTGATTTTTCAAAAATTTTTCACTTATCTATATTCTTTGCATCTCTACATAATTTTTGGAAATAGATTGTCAATTTCTACAAGGAGGCAGGCATGGATTTTCAATGGGGTGACATTGAATGTACAGATCACTTCTGGGAGAATTTCATTTTAACAATACTGAGTCTTCTAATCCATGAACATGATATATCTCCCTATTTATTTTAATTTCTTTAGTATTTATGAGCGATACTATGTTCTTTTCAATATGCAGTCTTGTATATCTTTGTTAAATTTATCCCTTTGGATTTTAAGCTTTCTAATGCCCTAAAGTGATAGTTTTACTAAAAATAGAACAACCATATGACCCAGCAATCCCACTACTGGACATATACCCTGAGAAAGCCATAATTCAAAAAGAGTCTTGTACCACAATGTCCATTGCAGCTCTATTTACAATAGCCAGGGCATGGGAGCAACATAAGTGTCTATTGACAGACGAATGGATAAAGAAGATGTGGCACATATATACAATGGAATATTACTCAGCCTGAAAAAGAAACGAAATTGAGTTATTTGTAGTGAGGTGGATGGGCCTACAGTCTGTCATACAGAGTGAATTAAGTCAGAAAGAGAAAAACAAATACCGTATGCTAACACATATGTATGGAATCTAAAAAAAAAAGGTTCTGAAGAACCTAGGGGCAGGACAGGAATAAAGATGTAGATGTAGAGAATGGACTGGAGGACATGGGAAGGAGGAAGGATAAGCTGGGACGAAGTGAGAGAATGGCATTGACATATATACACTAGCAAATGTAAAATAGATAGCTAGTGGGAAGCAGCCACATAGCACAGGGAGATCAGCTCGGTGCTTAGCTAGTAGGAAGCAGCCACATAGCACAGGGAGATCAGAGGGGTAGAATAGGGAGGGTAGGAGGGAGATGCAAGAGGAAGGAGATATGGGGATATATGTTTATGTATAGCTGATTCACTTTGTTATACAGCAGAAACTAACACACCATTGTAAAGCAGTTATACTCCAATAAAGATGTTAAAAAAAGATAGTTTTAAAATGATTGCTTGTTGATCATATACAGAAATATAATTATTTTTGTATTGATCTTACACCCTACAATATTGCTAAACTACCTGCTTCTTGTTTGTTTCTTGAATACTTGAAATGAGCATATATTCTGCACTTGTTGATAGAGTTCTACAAATGTCTTTAAGGGAATTTTAGTTATTCTAGTCTTAATTGTAATGCTTTTCATCATGAATATCCATCTTTATCTCTGACAATATTACTTGTCAAAAATAATTTATCTGATATTAATATAGTCACTCCTAGTTTCTCATGTTTATTATCTTTTCCATCATATGCCTTTTATCATCTTCATTTTTTACATTTAAAGTGCTACTTTTTAAATACTGTTCTTACAGTATCTGCATTTTATATGGTATATTTAGACAACTTGCCTTTAATCTAATATCTGGATTTAAATCTACCACTTTGCTCTTGGTTTTCTCTTTTTTTTCTTTGTTCCTTTTTTACTATTTTTATTTTTGTATTTTTTTCAGTGAGTATTTGTCAGTATTTCACTTTACATCCTCTACTGGCTACAGACTAAACTTCTATGTTTAACTTTGAGAGTTTTGCTCCAGGGTTTACAATTTTTGCTTTTATATTGTCACAACCTAACCTTCAAATGATTTCATACCATTTCCTATGTAAAGAAAAACTTAATAATAGTACATTTTAATTTTTATCCATCTTATTCTTTTTTCAGACATTCGATTTTTATATTTGATATAAGCCTCACAAATGTCTTTAAAGAAATTTAGTAATGAGAAAAATGTATACTTTTCTACATGTATACTGTTTATTGTGCTATTCATTCCTTTAGGTTGATCCAAATTTCCATTTGGCATTAATAGTCCCCCAGCTTAAAAAACATCCTTTAACATTTCTCTTATTGCAGCTCTGTTGGAGATAAAATATCCCAACTTTTGTTTCTCTGAAAACATATTTTTTTTATTTTTGAAAGATATTTTTTCTGGTAGTAAAATTTTAAATTTGCAGTTTTATTTTTTCCCTTCAATTACATTATTTTTGTCATTTTCTTGTCATGTGACTTGCATTTGATCTGATGAGAAACTGGTGATATTATTGTCTTTGTTTCTTCATAGTTAATATACTTGTCATAGTTGTTTTACATTCTTTAAATTATCTGTTTTCAACAATTTTCTTAAAATGCATCTTGGTGTTCTATTTGGTTTATTTATTTTTCTACAGGTTCTTTGAGCTTCTTGGATATGTGGGTTGATATTTCTCATCAAATCTGGAGCATCTTATGACTACTATTTTCTTAAATTACATTTCTTTCCTCCTTTCTAAAACTCCACTTACATGTATGCTGGGCATTTTGATCTTGTCCCACAAGTTCCTGAGTATTTCTTTATTATTTCAACTTTTTTCACATCTCTCTTCTTCTGTTCAGATAGTTCATAAGGCCTTTTCATCAACTTCACCAATCTTTTCTTCTCTAGTTCCTAACTGGCTGCCAGGCCAATCCAGTGAAATTTTCATTTCAGGCATTGTATTTTTCGCCACTACAATTCATCTGGTTTAGTTTTTATAGTTTCTATTTATCTTTTCATTTTGTTCATATTTGCCTTTAAATTGGTAACATAGTAATAACAAAAACTATTTTAAAATCCTTATCCTCTAATTAACTTTTTTATTTCTAGGTTTGTTTCTATTGACTAGTTACATGTTGTATTTTACTGCTTCTTTACGTGGATATTTGAATGATACATTGTTGTTTATGTGAATTTTGTGTTTTTCCTCTAAAGAGTTACATTTTGTTCTGGCAAGCAATTCACTTATTATACTTTTGTGTCAGCGTTTTCATTTTTAGAATATTTTAAAGATTTTTGTGTTTTTTTTTTAGGACAGATGAAGAGTAGCCTTTATTGCAGGGCCAGTTTATCCTTCCTTTTAAGGAATGGCCTTTCTGGAATCTCAGCTGAACATCTCAAGTGTTCAGCAAGGTCTCTCTACTTTGGCTGGTGAGAACTTTTAAAAATTGTCCAGCCGTGTTGTGAAATCTGTCCATTTCCTAAATTTTAGCTCCCTATACTTGTTCTGTCTCCTAGTTGTCCTTTGCCCCATTTTGTGAATTCTTACCCTAATATGCTATGTTTCTGTGCAGTGTTAGAAAATAACTTTTTAAAAGAATTCTCCAATTCTCTAGTTCTTTATAAAAGAGTCTGGAGTTATTCTATTGTGTGCAGAAGCTTGATATTGTGAGTATCAAACTTTTATATTTATCATCCATTGAACCTTTGAAGAGTAGATATAACAGCTTATTTTTACATGCCAATGTTGATAAGCAGTAACAAATTACCATCCTTTGCAACTGTTTAAACTCGCAATAAAAATTTTTAGATCTCCACTTAATATCATGCAAAGAGAACAAACATAGATTTCTCAACTGTTTGAGGAAGTATGTAAGCAACAAATTTAGAAGACATCTATATTAACAGATATTAGAGTAGTTCAGGCAAAAAATGATGATGTCTAGGGTGATGCCAGTGGTGAAAATGGAAATGGTATGGATTTAACATATAGTTTGGAAACGTAACTTCCATTTAGAGCATAAATGGAAGAAAATAATTAGGAAAACTACGGTTTCATTATTTTAATGTCCCGTTTTAGGGTCTGTGCTGTATATTTTATCCTTTAAACACAAAATTAAAAAAAAAAGATGGTGTTGGAGAAAGGGCAGTTTGAGTATTTAGATTTCATATTCTCTTGTGTTAAAAAAAGAAATAGAAAGTCATGCTATTAATAATTTGTAAATATTTAAACACATAATTCATAAAAATATGAAGTAATACTTAAGTATTAGCTCACCCTTTAGCATTAATTTACAATTCTCATTCTTACCATACAAGAAGTTGCACTATTTTACTGAATATGTAAGACTCATAGAGTTAGATATTCTGAAAAGAAATTACTTTGATGTTGATATTTTTAAGACTTACAGTGTGTAAAACTAGTAAAATACCTGGAATTAAAAAATACAGGTGTAACAGGTACATGCATATGTATAATTCCCAAGTACAAATAATATAGGCAACAACTGATATCATGTAGAGTTTGAATCTGTTATATGCAGACATGATGAGCTTGATTATAGAGAAGTATTTTTACACTGTTAATAAAACCTTAAGACAAGAGTCTTAAATGAGTTTATAATGAAAATTTTTGTGGGAGATAATGTTTGTGTCTCTGAAATAATGGCTGTATTCTAAAATAGAAAAACATGTTCTCTATTCACCAAGAAGATATGATGTCTGTTGGCATTTTTAGAGTCCATTTCAGGCAAGAGAAAATGATCATAAGTTTAGTAAATGCAGTATTATTCATTATGTTCTGTTTTCTGATGAAAAAGAGAAGCTATATAATTAATGATAAAGAGAGCTTTGAAATTTCTAGGCTAACAACCAGTCAGTTTTCAAGGTTTCTAACTCATTTAGTGATTGAGTGTATGTGACTTTGGAACATTTTTATCCAGCTACTCTACAACTTGATTAAAATACAATACTCCGGGTACCCAGTGTGCAAACAGATTCTTAAAATAAGATAGCAACATCCTGTTGGTACTTTAAATGCTAATCCCTATTGATAAGTCCAAAATAAACCCACTTTATATTGGCTTCAATGCTTTAAAAAATGTTTTTTTCCCCCCAAAAATGTTTTTTTTATGGGCAATATCTAGAATTCAGAAAAGAATAAAAAAACATTTAAAATGATACTTGAAAAACTATTTGAAAAGTCTTTTCATCTTTTGAATGTCAAATAATTATTCTCAAATTTATTTTCATGTGAGATCCGGTCATGGAGAAAAGTAGCCAAAAAGAAAAAATAGCTATTGTCAATTTATTTTTGTTTGTTGTTAAGCAGGATTGATCTGGATCTGAACCATCATGACTGTGATAATCTGTCCAAGTCTCTGCTATTCACATTGGACCCAGGGATCATGAAAGGTTGAGGTATAAGTAGCTCTCAGAAGGCATAATCAAATAGACTTCTAGTCCAAGACTCCTACTTCACATGTGGCAGGGATTTCCCCCCTAAAATCCAAACACAATGCCTGAGAAATGTGTCTTTGCTTTTACTGCAGGATCCTAATAGTTGGGCACAAATATATGGAAAAACAGTAGAAGGAAGAGAGAAGTCAGGTGAAAATGTGTTCATTACGTAGGACCACAAGATGAATCAAACTATCTAGCAACCTAAGAATCAAATTCAACCTTTAGTAGGATTTCCCTAAATTTCACCAGCCAGAGTCCATTTACTTTATTCTCTCCACTATTTATATGGACCAATGTTTTTAAAAAGCTATTCTTTGCTTTTTAATTTTCTTAACAGTTCCTTTTGAAGAAACAAACTTTTAACTTTGATAAAATCCAATGCATTAAATTTTTCTATAGTTTGTGCTTTCTATACTCTATTTAAAAAATCTTCACCTAACTTTAGGTCACTAATAACTTCTCCTCTTTTATATTACAGAAGTTTTATAATTTTATCTCTTACATTTAAGCCTATAATTATTTTTCAGTGTTTGTGTATGGTGTGATGTAAGAGTTGAGTTTTATTTGTCTAACGTATATATATTTTGCATATTGTTACACAGTTATTCCAGCACCATTAGTTGAAATGATTATCTTTTGGCTATACAATTGCCTTGGCACCTTGACAAAAATAAATTGGCCATGTATGTATGGGTGTATTTTTGGACTGTTTATATAATGTTCCATTCATCCATATGTATATTTCAACCCAGTATCACAGTGTATTTATTGCTATAATAATCCTTGAAACCATGAAATATGAGTCTTATGATATTGTTCTTCTTTTTTACCAATTTTTTTGAATATTTTAGGTCCTTTCCACTTATATATGATATATATTTTAATTTATATATTATATATTACTATATTTATATATATCTTGTATGTCTAAAAAAGCCTACTGGGATATTAATTTGGGTTACTTTGAGCCCATAGGTCATTGTGAGGAGAACTGACATCTTAACAATTTTGAGTCTTAGATCCATGGACAAGTATATTTATTTATTAACTGGTATATTAGAAATATTCTCTCAGCAATATTTTGTAGCTTTCAGTGTATGGATATTGTGTACATTTTGTTAATTTTATACTTAAGTATTTTTTTTTTAATTTTATACCTTAGTAAATGATAGTTTTATGCATTATTACCAATTTATTTGTTCATATTCATATAGAGAAATATAATTGTTTTGTATATCAACAAAACCCTACAATTTTACTAAATTCTCTCATTAGTTCTAGTAGTTAATTTAAAAAATTATTTAGTATTTTCTACATAGGTGATCAAATTATCTTAGAATAAAATAGTTTTACTTATTTCCTCCCAATCTGTATGGCATGAAAGGTGCCTTTCACAACTTTGTAATAAGTGACAAAAAAACCCACTTTAAAAATGATCAAACTATTTAAGCAGACATTTTAGCAGATATATGGGTGGCTAATAATTATATTAAAAATGTTCAACGTCATTAATCACTAGGTATAAACGAATTATAAAATAAAAATCAGATACCATTATCCACACTCTAGAATAATTAAAATTAAAAAAATGATAATACAAAGCATTGGCAAATATGTGGAGAAACAAGAATTCTCATATATTGCTTCCAGAATTATAAAATTGTACAGTCACTTCATTTTTTTAGTTTCTTCTAAATTTAAACATATACTTATTATTTGGCACAGCAATATTACTTTTGGTCATTTAAGAGAAATGAATACCTGTGTCTACACAAAAATTTGTATATAAATATTCATAGAAGCTTTTTTTCATAATAATACTAATTTGGAAACAACCCAAATATCTAATGGATAAACCACAAATGTCAAATGGATAAACAAATTTGGTATATCCTTTCAATGGAATAGTACTCAGTCCTAAAAAGTATAAACATATACTTGGATACTTGGAACAATATGAGTGAATACCAAAAGCATTATGCTAAGTCAAAGAAGTCAGACACAGTAAAAGTGCATCCTGTATTATTCCATTTATAATGAAAACATAGAGAAAAATGGCAAAATAAGAGTCATAGAAAACAAATCACTTATCTATCTTTGCATTTGTTGCTTGTGCTATTGGTATTATATTCGTGAAATCTTTGCCAAGACCAGTGTCATGAAGGTTTTTACCTATGATTTTTTTCTAAGTGTTTTATAGTTTCACATCTTATATCTAAGTCTTCAATCTATTTTTGAGTTGATTTTTCTGTATGATGTTAAGATGAGGGTCCAATTTCATTATTTTGAGAGTGGATATACAGTTTTCTCAACAACATTTGTTGAAGGACTGTCCTTTTCCTGTTGTGTATTCTTGACATGCTTGTTGCAGATCAGTTGACTCTGTATGCGTGGATTTATTTCTGGATTCTGTTCTGTTCCATTTGTCTACATATCTTTCTTTCTGCCATTATCATAATGTTTAGATTACCGTAGCTTTGTAATATGTTTTGAGTCATAAAGTACAAGGCCTTTAACTTTGTTCTTTCTCTAGATTGTTTTCACTCTTCAGGATCTTCTGTGATTCCATAGGAATTTTAGGATTTTTTTTTTTCTAAAAAATTGCTACTGACGTTTTGATAATAATTACATTGAATCTGTAGTTAGCTTTGGGTAGTGTGGACAATTTAACAATATTAAGTATATTAAGTCGTCCAATCCATGAGCACAGCATATCTTTCCATTTGTTTGCATTCTAATTTCTTTCATCAATATTTTGTATTTTTCAATGCACAAGTGTTTCACCTCCTTAGTTAAGTTTATTTCTGAGTATTTTATTCTTTTTATGCTATTATGTACATTATATTGTTTTCTTAATTTCATTTTCAGATATTTTTAGTATATAGAACACAAATGATTTTTGTATGTTGGTTTTGTATCCTGCAATGTTACTGAATTCTTTTATTAGTCTAACAGAGTTTTGTGTGTGTGTGTGTGTGTGTGTGTGTGTGTGTGTGTGAGATTGTGGAGTCCTTAGGGCTTTCTATATATAAGAGCCTGTCATATGCAAAAAGTAACAATTTTATTTCTTCCATTCTGATTTGGATGTATTTTATTTATTTTTCTTGCCTACTTGCTCAGGCTAGGACTTCCAGTACTATGTTGAATAGAAGTGCCAACAGTGAATATCCTTGCATTGTTCCTCATCTTAGAGGAAAAGTTTTCAGTTTTTCACCATTGAGTATGATATTAGCTGTGGACTTTTTAACTATGACCTTTATTATATTGAAGTAATTTCCCTCTATTCCTAGTTTTTTAAGAGTTTTATCATGAAAAAATGTTGAATTATATCAAATGATTTTTCTGCACCTGTTAAGATGATCATGTGAGTTCTCTCTTCTCTATTTTACCTCTGATCTTCATTATTTTCTACCATATACTCTAAAAATCCCACTTCTGTGTATTTATCCAAAAGAATGGAAATCAGCATCTCAGAGAGATATTAACACTCCCATGTTCATTGCAGCACTATTCACAATAGTCAAGATGTACAAGCAATCTAAACGCCCATCAACAGTTGAATGGTTAAAGAAAACATGGTACATACATGCAATGCAATATAATTCAGCCTTAAAATAGAAAGAAATCTTTCAATATGTGACAACATGGATGAACCTTGAAGACATTATGTTCAGTGAAATAAGCCTGTTACAGCAAGACTGCAAGATTCCAGTTTTATGAGATATCTAAAAGAGTCAAACTCATGGAAGCAGAGAATGTAGTAGTGGTTGCCAGGGACTGAAGGGAGGGGAAACAGCTGATAATCAACAGGTATGAAGTTTCAGTGCTGCAAGATGAATAAATTCTAGTGGTCTGGACGATATTGTGCTTACAGTTTGCGTTATACACTTAAACTCTGATAAGAGGATATATCTCATGTTAAGTGTTCTTATCAAAATAAAATGAAAATAAAGAAAAGAAAAATAATCATTGGTTGTCAAGGCCAAGGGTAGGGAAGAAGAATGATTGCAAATGAACAAGAAGGAACTTACTGTGGGAGATAGAAATGTTCTATATCATGACTGGACTGACTGTGCACTTCACAAAATTCTTATACACTTAAAATGAGTGAATTTTATTATAAATAATATATATATAATTAATTTGATATATTATATATATTAATATACATTATATATTTATATATATATATTAATATGTATGCAATTATATATATGTAACTATAAATAATACTTCAATAAAATTGACACTGACATACAAAAAAGGAGGAAAACTGCAAAAGCATTATTATATTCAACAAATTATATTCATTATGTAACTATTTTTTCCCTAGTTATCTAAAATATGTTAAGAGCTTAATAAAGATCCAGATCAGCATAAAGCAATTGGATTATTAAAATGTTTGCTATTATTCCTGTCAGAAGCAAGACAGATGCAGTCTTTTACTTAACTGATTCAGCATTATCAATGGATACCTTTAAAATTTTACTGTTTTTTTGAAATTGTGATTATAAGTCATAGATGCCTTCTTACCTGCTTCTCAATCCCTTCAAAGCAAAGGAACCCCAGCAGCAACTGTTTTGAATATAGATAATGGAATGCCTCCAAACAACTAAAAAACCCTTTGCATGTATAGCTTTTTTATTCTTTCAGGGTCTCTGGGAAATGAGTCATAAAAATATAAATTCTTCCTTGTTTCTACTGATGAAAATAGCTTTCGCAGTTGGATTTCCAGAGGTGAAATCTTTGACAGCTGATGTGAGATTAGAATTTAGAATTAGCTTCATCTGAAATGCTGAGGTTGGAGCCTGTAACAGAAAGGAATCTGGGTGGGGCTTGAGATCTGGACTGTAGCTTTTGCTTTACATTCAACTAGTCACGTGATCTTTAAGTCATACATCCATAGGGTTGTGAAAACCAAGTACAGCAGTAATAAGTCATCGATATTATGGGTTTCTACCAGGACAGCCACTATCTCAGTGTGCAGTGTGTGTGGCTTTGGGATGTGACGGGGGTACCACTCAGCCACTCCTTGGTGCCTTTCCCATCTTACTCTCCCAACTTGAGGTGTGTGTTGGGGATGGGTAAGGCCTCGGAACGAGGCCCCGGAACCCAGAGGAATCTCAGCCACTCTCCATTCTCTTAGATCTCCCCTACGTCACAAGGGTACTCTGCTGCTTCCTGCCCTTCCAGAAACACGTCAAGTTTCTCAATGATCTCCTGCAAGGAAAAGGCTGCTTCATCTCTCCACCGTGGCAGAAAGCCCTAAAGCAGTACATTGCAAACTCTTGCCTGAATCTGTTTGAATTCAAAGACAAAAGTGCAAGAGACCACACACAATTTAATGTCAGTAATTTTCTCACTGTACATCCTGCGCATTTGCTGTCTGCAATACGTTAGAGCTTCCTGAGATTAAAAATAGAGGGGAAAAAGAGTGTTTGTTTCAGTTTGCTTAGTGGCAGAATTTTCTGCACGGATATGACTTCTGGTGTCATGAAATATAAGAGGGATGATAATAAGGGTTTATGGGAAAGTGCTTTTTAAATCTGGAAAATCCTACCCCAACACAGAAACTTTTCAATAATTTGGGTATCACCTGTTCCAGGATTGGGTAGAAATGTACAGGTGAAAAGGTATAGGATGTACTAATTAGATTTAAGCCTCTAGAGACCTCCAGAACTGAGAATCACTTCTCAAATACTTTTTCCAACTCCTCCACCCTACCATCCTTGGCCTCAGTTTTTCCAGCTGTACAGTTATACCTAGGAAGCCATTCCCTAACAAAGGCTAGTGTACAGTTTTTCTCCCAACTCCCATGGCCCAGGTTGAAATGGCCTACGTGTTCATTCTGACTTTGGAGCAGAACTTTTCTCTCTGTGTTACTAGCGGACTCCCCAGAAATCAGAACTGCAGTATGGTTATCAGCTCTGGCGTGCTTTGGCTACTTTAGGCATTGTATAGAGTTGTTTCATGGTCATTATCGATACAATTAATTAGTTTTCCCTCTGGTGGTCTGTTTTATGTGAATCTTCAGATATTTTCCTATATTCAGATGTGTCTTCTTAACCTGACATTGATGTAGAAATTGCAGTCAATCTCTCCTTTAAAAGTCAAAGACGTTGATTCTTAGGAGCACTCATTAACCACAAAAATCAAGTCTTCTAAGCCCTCTCACTGAACATCCTGGTGTTATAATACGGCAAATGCAGCTGAGGTTATTCAGGTGTCTTTTCAGGGGGTATATTATACATCAGAAAGCACTTACAGGGCTGTAAAAAATGTCCTTCCTTGGGAGAGATTGTAATGCTGAAAGGTTTACTGAATTAATGGAAACTGGCATGGTTTGTTCATTTCATCTTTCTAGAATTTGACGCTGAAAAAAGTTATTTTTACTTAGAAAGCTCTCCATATCAGTTCAGAGAGTAGATTTCCTAACTGAATAGGGATTTAAAGAAGAAAGAGAAGAAGATAGAGAAGAAAGAGAAACCATCATAATGCTGGTGTAGGAGCTACTGTCTCCTTGGTACATTTATACATGAATTCAGGCCACAACCAAAATTATCCCTCTTATATTTCATGACACCAGAAGTCACATCCGTGCAGAAAATTCTGCCACTAAGCAAATTGAAATCTCCACACTCTTTTTCCCCTCTAGTTTTAATCTCAGGAAGTTCTAATGTATTACAGACGGCAAATGTGCAGGATGTATATGCAACCTGTGATCTGACATTCATAGAGCTGGACTGGAGAGTAAATAACTAATACTGCCTCCATCCACGTTAAGTCTAAGTGATTCTCTGGAAGAAAGGAGTTGCAAAGTAACATGAAAGCCTAAGTTGGAGATTAGCAAATTCTGTTTCTTTCTCGTTGTTGTTTGCTCTGTTCATGGTTTAGCAGTACATCAAGCATCAGAGGTGAAACCAATGTCTGTAAAACCAGTTCTAAAGTCCATCAGGATCCCTTAAATTATCTCAGGATAGTCACAGGGGTGCTGTACACTGATGTTTGTGCATGAGGTTGAACAAGGCAGCTCTGTAAAATTACAGTAAAATTGATCTTTTTTGCCTTTCAAAGCTCAATGAAAATACCAGCTCCAAGTAGAAGGCAAACAATGTAGTGAAAAATTTTGCTGATTGTGACGAATTCCTCATAGACCTCAATATTTCAGACTTTTGGCATCTTTCACAGAGATGAATTTTAAAAATGATGTGATGGCACTGAAAATGTGGACTGAAAGTTCACCGTGCAAAACTTAATGCCTTGGGGCTTCCCTGGTGGCGCAGTGGTTGAGAGTCCACCTGCCGATGCAGGGGACACGGGTTTGTGCCCCGGTCTGGGAAGATCCCACATGCCGCGGAGCGGCTGGGCCCGTGAGCCATGGCCGCTGAGCCTGCGCGTCTGGAGCCTGTGCTCCGCAACGGGAGAGGCCACAACAGTGAGAGGCCCGCGTACCACAAAAAAAAAGAAAAAAAAAAAAAACTTAATGCCTTATTTTGTGTGGTGATTTCCCATTTTGAAAGGGCTTTCTCATTTGATTTTGTTAATAGGGCAAGCATTATTACCCACCCACTTCAGACAAATTCAGCATCCAGGTTGCTAATCAAAAATGCTAAGAAAGCCAAGAAAGCATCATCCACAATGTCCCATCAGCTGATGAACTAGAATAAAGTAAGTCCCAACTCAAGATGAATTCCCTTTAGCAAAAACATTCTTCAGAAACTGCATGTTGAGAAGTGAAACAAAACTACAACAAAAAATAACAAAAAACTCTACTCTTTTTTTTTTGTTTCATTTTATATTGGAGTATAGTTGATTAACAATGCTGTGTTAGTTTCAGCAAAGGGATTCAGTTAAACATATACATGTATCCATTATTTTTCAGATTCTTTTCCCACTTAGGTTATTACGAGCACAGTCCCCTGTGCTCTACAGGAGGTCCTTGTTGGTTATCTATTTTATATTTAGTAGTGTGTATATGCCAATAGGAAACAAAACTCTCCTCTCTTGACCCAAGTTTTCTCATCTGTAAAATAGGGATAATAGATCTTAGCCTTTCTTGTATCCTCCACCTCTCATGGTTCTTTCCAGATTACAATTAGATAACGTAGTGAAAATGCTGTGAGGTGGACCTGTTTCTCCAAATCCCTAGTCTGTGGCCTCCTGTTAGGCTGAATATCATCTCTCTAAATTCCAGCACAATTCCCAGAGCAAGGATCTATATGTCATGTGTAATGCATTTCTTTCAATCTTGTATTATATTTATTTATCAGTATATCTTACCTCGCTACTGGAGTTCATTCCTGCACAATCCACGTCCGTTTCTACTTTGTTCCCCAGCAGGAAGCATGGTGCTATGAATGGAGTTGGTTCTCACTAGAGTCAAAGTTAGAATGAATATGCTGCTCGCACCTTGGAGGGACCCATCCTCCTGTCTCCATCTGGGACCCTTGGAAATGTTTCTGCCTGTCAGAGTTTGCATGGAATAACTCTTTCATTAAGAATTCACCATCTCCTGGGATTTCTTTCCTTTGCAAAATTGCTAATTCTTTGGTTATTCCTCTTTACCACACTCTGACTTTCATGTGCACCCACTAATAGGGAACTCCTTGGTTTTT
The DNA here is from genome assembly GCF_008692025.1 of Phocoena sinus. Taxonomy (NCBI): domain Eukaryota; kingdom Metazoa; phylum Chordata; class Mammalia; order Artiodactyla; family Phocoenidae; genus Phocoena; species Phocoena sinus. The sequence goes on from NC_045766.1 coordinate 4,807,536, forward strand.
TCTGCAGTGCTTAGTACAAGGCCCTGTATATTTTAAAGGTTCAGTCAATTTTAGTTGAATTAACAAATTAATATTTTCAATTGTTACCACCCTTGAATCAGACTCTACTTCTCCCTCACTTGGGCCAAAAGCATATGAAATATAAATGGCTTTGCAGCCCCAGAACGCACTTTTCTAAAATAATGGGCTGACATTTCTCCTGGGCTGAAACATAGCCTCAGGGGTAACTCAAATGGCCAAGATAATTCCTGGGCCACTAATGCCACATTGGTGACCTTTTGGACTAGGCCCATTTTAAGACCCTGAGCAAAGGGCAAAGTGATAAAGGAACTAAGTCATACAGGAACTAAGGTTGATCTCCTGAGCACTTCCACCTGCTGGTTCTAAAGCCTTCTTCCCCACATCCAAGAGCTCAGCATCTTTACACCATCTTCTAACTGTTCAGAGCTTCCCACACAGGGGTGGTCCTGTTCAGCTTGTTCTGAAATAGGACCACGACCATTCTCTAGCCATTATCCGGGAACTACTTTCTAGGATAAACCACAGTTTCCAATAAAAGCCAACCCAGCTTCTAAAGAAACTGTTCTTAAAAGCTTTCATTCTAAACTATTTCAAACAAGAACCAAGCATTCTTCAGAAAATAGAACGTAGTGCAATTTGAAAGAGAACAGATTTTCAGAAGTGCCCCAACCATGTCTGGCCAAATACAATTTATTTGACATTAATGGGGAAGACCAAAATGCTCTTGTTTTGAATTCTCTCTTTAGAAATGGCCTTATCAAAATAATCCTCCTGCATCAGCTTAACGGCTGTTTGACAGCAGATCAAACATAGAAGTAACCAAAGCTGAAAAGTACTGTATTTCTGCACCGTTTTGGCATCCGAAATGTGATGGATTGACTATGCGGCTGAATTAACCAAGAAAAGACTTTCATTCCACTTTCAAAGTTTTACAACTGTGAAACAACCCTTTGGGTGTAAATTCACATCCTCGGACTAATATACAAGCAACCATTCCAAAGATCTAATTACAGCATCAGTAGAAAGAAGCATCACCATGATCATCCACCGTGGCGCCAAAGGGGTTGACCAGATTGAATTTGAACTTTTCTTTCATGCCTGCCAATCACTGCCTGGCTTTTCAAAAATGGATCAAATTCAATTGAAACTGCTGGAAATAAGGCAGAGGAAAGTGAAGATAAGCAAGAAGAGTCAGATCTGATAGGGATCCGAATTTGGGATAAAATTCAGTCTCCTTCCTGTCTTACTCCGTCCTCCCGACTGCCTATTTGCCCATCAGTCCCAGATGTGTAGTATTTCAGATTCCAGTCCCGTTGTTCCAGAGAGAGGCTATTTTGTCAGCCTGGGCCTCAGAACAAAGTAGAAGGGGGTCCCACTTGACCTATACTGGTGAGAAAGATTATTTATTTAATTATTATTCATATCAAAACCACTTATCTCTCTGTGTTTCTTTTACCTGAAAGAAGATATGTATTTTTAAGGTGTACAAAAGATCTAAACTTTAGAAATAGTGAAAGTATTAGAATAAATTGTCAATTAATATTTGTGCATCATCAAGGTATGGGAGACTTTCTCAAGGAAGATCAGAAACTGAAAAATGTATAAAAGTAAAGAAAAATGCATAGGAATTTACAAAAATTAAAAATAATGTTGTGACAAAATACATCATAAATGAAGTCAGCAAAGTCAAAGTCATGATACAGAAGTCAAAAGACAAAGTGGAGGACAAGTGTGCATAATTTGAATGAAAATTGGTTAATAACTTAAGTATTCAAAAGAACCCCTAAAAATGCCAGGAAGAAGACAATGTGGAAAATGTTCAGTGGATATAAACAGGGTAATCACAGAAAAGGAAACATTTTCAACTTCATCAGTGGTCAGGATAGTAAGAATTACAATGAAGAGTTATCATTGGGCTTTTAAAATTAGCAAAAATTATTAAGATTTGCAACCTACACTGCTAGGTGAGAAGATAAATTGATACAGTAGTCTGGCATTTTTTAAAAAATGTAACGCCCTTTGATTCAACAGTGTCAATTTGGGAATTGATTTTTCTTGGGAGAAATCAAGCACCTAAGCCTACAGTTATATATAAACGAATGTTTACAGCCACACTGTTTTTAGTAGCAAAACCCTGGAGATAATCTGAAAGTCCATCAGTAGAGGAATAGTTGACTGAATATGTGGGATACCCACGTAGCTGGTCCTAGGATTCCCATGTAGCTACTGAAAAGAGTGAGCTAGGGCTGTTACCCCTGATCTGTATTCCATTGATGGGTGGTAGAAAACACCAGCTGCATAGTAAAATGAAGAGATGGTACCATCCTTGCTTTTGAATGTTCTTGCGTCCTTTCCTTTGACTTGCTTTTCCTCTCTTCTTCGCAAGCCATTCATCATCATCTGTGTTGTCTAATTCTGACATTCTTAAAATATTCAACTCCTCAGCTTATCAGGAAGCTAAATTGGTCAACCCAGCTGGGCTATGTGTCCATCACCTGTGCTGCCTAGTTATCCTGAGCAGACCTCAGTCACAGCCATTTATTCAACTCTTGGATTCTTGTAGACCATGAACTCTTTGAAACAAGGGACTATATATTTTATCTCAGCATCCCCAGCATGGTATATAGATGTAATATCTGACGTAAGGGGTGATTTATCAAACTCTGTTGAATAGGTGAAAAAGTAATCGGTCCAATCGCATTCCCCAATTTAATCTAGATGAGTAATGGTAGAATATTAGAATTAGATGGAACATCACCAAATACAGAAGAGTAGCCTCTGCTGGGTACTTTCTTACTTAAGCAGTGGTATCCCTGTGAAGAGCTATGAAATCCCCAAGACATTTGCGCACCAACATTGGCTGAAGACAAAGCTTTTCTTGAAAGTTTCCAAAGTTGCTCATAAAGTATAGAAATTTTAGGATTGTGTATACAAATTCATATGCTTGCTAAAGTGTGAGCACTACCTACCAGAGAGCAGTGCTCACACTTGAGCAAGCATAAGGAAAGGAAGAAAAGGAAGGAAATGAAGATGTCTGGCAATAGAGTGAACGCTGCATTCTGTGTAATGATCAAACTATTTTGCCCTCTGATAGATGGAAAAGTGAAAGTGACCCCATTGGCCTGCGGTATTTCTCCATTCTGTTTCAACTTTACGTCTTCGAAGTCTTCATTTGTTTTGTTTGTTCTTGTGACGGTCACTGAGCCACATCTTGCTACGTGTCCGTGACCAAGTTGCAGAAAACGCCATAGAGCTTAGTGATTAAGAAGCCAGGTTTTGGAGTTAGAAAGACCAAGGACAGAATCTTGGCTTTGCATTTACTGGCCATCGGACCTTGAATAAGGTGACCTAATCTCTTCAGCTTCAGCTGCCTTGTCCATACACTAGGAATTAGAAGAATGGAAAGTCTCTCATAGACTGTTAAGCATTGACAGAAAAAAATATGAAAAGTGCTTAGCAGGCTCCTGTGCTCATTATTTAGTTCATGTTTTTGTTATTATTATGACCAAATTCCATCAGCTCTAAAAAGTGTGTTTACTCACAACTTATCTTTGACATCAATCAGGATACATCTTACAGGTGGCATCTTATAGTTACTGAATGGTACATAAATCAGGATTCAACTTACAATAGATGGCATCTTAGGTTTGAAGAAAAAGGCTATTGTTAGTACCGTTGGCAGGTTTCTGGGTGGGACTGACTTGAGCCTCAGGTCGTGATGGCTAGGGTCAGTGTGCCATCCTGCGGCAGTACCAGTCTTTGCCGCATCTCTTCTCCCCATCCCTCGAACTATGGAAACTCAGAGCCCCAACGGTTTCCTAGTGACCTCTGAAAATGTGTTTTCCAGTATGGTAAAGAGCTGGTGTGATATTCTCAACAAAGAAGGTCTCAAACCCGAACTAAAAACACTCTAACAAGGAAGGATGGCCACTTTATTATTGACTCATGCCTAAGTTCACTAGGACGATTTCTGGAACCTCTTCCTGATCCACAGTTCTGACTGTGGCCGTGACCGAAGAGATCCCACGTTCTCTGTCTCTGCAATCTCTACCATACGTGGTTTCCATTCTCCCAAATCCTTCAAGTACCTGTCCCGAAGCCTTTCCCTGACATGGCTGAGATTCCCACTGGCATTTCCTTCATGCCCATCCTCTGCATTGTCTCAACAGGCAATCTCTCTGAGTTTTCCTTTTTACCAGAATGACAAGAGCCAAGACAAACCAATTTTATGACGACGTCTAGTCTTGTAAATGGTCTTCATCTGTGGTCCTCTTGAAAGCTCATCACTAAACTTTGTAACCATGTCATTAAGGTTGTTTCTCTTAATATGCAGTTACGAAAATCAAAATGATTCAACATAAAAGGCATAATTTGCACCCATAGCTTCCACAAGCCCTGAGATGTGTGATATGGTAGATTGCTCAGTGGCTACAAATTCCCTGTTGAATCTAGACTGGTGTTCTGACTTGCTTTGAACAATAGAATGTGGAGGAAATGAAAGAATATCATGAAAATTCTGGAACCTGAGCTTCAAGAGGCTTTGCACTTTCCATCTGGGCTCACCTGGAATGCTGTCCTGAGCTATCCATTCCACGAGGAAGCCTAGGATGGGGAGAGAGAGACCTAGCCACCCCAATCATCCCAGGCGAGCCCAAGCTTCTATCTACCCACCAGCTGAACACAGTGACATGAGTGAGCTCAGGAGAGACCGGCAGAAAAACCCCACAGCGAACCCACCATATTGTAGACATAAAAAATGGCTGTCGTTTGAAGACATTACATTTAGAGTGGTTTTTACACACCAGTAGGTGACTGAAAGAAGCCAAAGTCTTTCAATAGCTAGAACATATGTCTCTAAATTAGAGACTGAAAGAAGAAGGCCCGTAGGAAGAAATCTGACAATAAAACATGAAAAAAAAGTTTCACTTCACTTTTATTGAACTTTTGTTTCTGTCACTTCAGTGTATGTGCCATGTGAAAGGCTTTATATTTTATAGAGCTGTAAAGATGAGTACTTTGAATTTTTTACACCCCTTTCATAAAATCATGACAATGTGCTCCTCAGACAAGTTTCGTGTCCCTACCTAAGATTTCTCTTACTGCAATGTACAAAGGTGATGTGATCTGCTCAAGAAGTGGGAAAAGGGAGAATCCCAGAATAAGATGGGTGATGTTTCCTGGTTTTCACCGTTCTAAGGTATTTAAGGGGTGGGGGGGGATCCCGAACAGGGTCAGCAAACCATGGCCCGGGGGCAAAGACTGTCTGTGATATGTTTTGTATACCTGTGAGCTAAGAATGGTTTTTGCAGTTTTTAAATGGTTGAAGCACGAAATCACAAGAAGCATAATATTTCACGATATGTGGAAATTATATGCAATTCACATTTCAGTGTCCATAAATAAAGTTTTATGGGGACCACAAAGCAACGCTCCTCCATTTATGTATTGTCTAAGGCTACTTTGTTCACTATAACAGCAGAGCTGAGTAGATGTGATGGAGGTTGTATGCAAAATCTGAAAGGTTTTCTATATGGCTCTTTACAGCAAAAGGTTGTCAACTCTTGGTCTAGAATGCAGATTTGAGCATTTTCTCTCTAGGTTGCTGTCATGCGTTATATCCCATGGCGGTATTTGTGAATCCGTAAATAAAAGCACCTAGCTGACTTTCTCCACCTCATCCTCAGAGTCCGCACAGCTTGTTCATCTAATATGGAGAAGTGTAAAGGTGTTTAAGTCCTAAAATTGGTTGGGAAGAGATGAGAGCAAGGAGAGAGGGCAAGAGGGGTTAAATCACAGAGTAAGCACCTGATGATAAAAACTGAAGAAGTGACTTGAAAAATGCCTTCTGTATGTTTCTCTCTTGGTACCTCTTCTAAATACCTTTTTTTTTTGATGGATCAGAGCTCTTTCTGAAGAGCTGGAATAGCAAAGAACTAACAACATTAGCCCTAAAGAATAACTTTTTCTTTCCTATTAGCTTCCATCATCAGCAATTAAAAGTTCTTTAGAAGATCTTATTGTGACAGTGTCATTGACAATAGCTAAATAAATATATAAATAAAAAGACTAGACACATCTTTCCTTACCTGCCTGGCCTTTCCAGGCTCCAAACTCCCTCTTCACACCCTAACTTAAAAGGTGCTCCTGGGCTTCCCTGGTGGTGCAATTGTTAAGAATCCGCCTGCCAATGCATGGGACACAGGTTTGAGCCCTGATCCGGGAAGATCCCACATGCCGCAGAGCCACTAAGCCCTTGCACCTCAACTACTGAGCCTAAGCTCTAGAGCCCACAAGCCACAACTACTGAAGCCCAGGCACCTACAGCCTGTGCTTTGCAGCAAGAGAAGCCACCGCAATGAGAAGCCCGCGCACCGCAACAAGGGGTAGCCCCCTCTGGCCGCAACTAGAGAAAGCCCGTGCACAGCACCGAAGACCCAACACAGCCAAAAATAAATAAGTAAAATAAATATATATTTTTAAAAAAGGTTCTACCAATCCACCCCATGAGTTATTTTTAAAGTCATATTCATAGTCCATTCATATGCTTTGCTTCTACAACAGTCTGAGGTATTATGGAATATAGTCTCAGGATACCAAAGAGATCCAGAAAGACACATTTGGTTAGAGGAACAGTCATTGTTAGGATGATCATTGGAACAACCAATGGAAGTATTTTTAATTGTTTTCTGGAAATGACACACCATTACTAGGAGTGGAAGAAGAGAAAACAAGTCTTTTCTCCTTATCACAATATAGTTTCAAGTATAATTTCTGGTTACCAAGAACCTTTCCAAGTAACATATACAACCTTCCCTCTTCTGGGCTGCATGCTTCTTTTCCCATGATTTTTTTTTTTAGTTTTTCCTATTAGGCCATATGCTAATATTTATTTCTCATGTATTTGACCTTACTGAACATATGTATTGGTTTAGGTATTTAAAAAAAAATAATTTCACTTTGATCCACCCTCCAAATCACATTGTGTTTACCACATTCCTGAGCGGGCTAGGAATCGTTCAGCAGGGAGCATTATCCAACTAGAGCATTTTGGAGGAAACATGTTATTATAATAACTTTCTAGAGGGAAAACTGTTCAAAGAAAATTTTACAATGAAGGAACAAGAACCACTTGCTATATAGTCACGTAGAATCTATTTAGTACAAAAAACTACAAGTCTTTTTGCTTCTTTTCCCCCAAACTCAAACAAATATGCAAGCTATAGATACCCTCACTACATTTTATCTTTACTTCTTAGCTGTTGAGAATCGTTTTCTCGTCAGATGTCACATATGACACTACCTTTATCAGATTTGAATTTAAATAATAACTAAATTTTGCAGTAAAGGAATGTTTATTTAAAGCCATGACTCTGTGAGTGAATTTATGTAGGGCCATTTATTTAGCATTTTCTAGGCCAAGTCCATCACTCAGGATATATGAAAGTAACATAAAATATAATACAAAATTGCCTTTTAAAAAATGAATGTTTTTATTGGCTTGCTTAGCTGGGAATGCAAATGTAGGGTGGAGCTCAGTGTTGGCTGACTGCAAAGGTCCGTAGTGAAATCATCAACCATCTCTCCATTCTGTAGTCCAAAGTGCTGCCTTCCTCCTAAGATGCCATAGGATGGCAAAAGTAGCATTCTTCCTTGTTCACACTGAGTAGAAGAAAGGTAATTCTCCTACTGTCTTTCCCAGGTAAACAAAAAAGAACTTTCTAAGGAGCCCTCAACAAACAGGTCTTTTGTGTCCCATTGGTCATATCGTGACATGAATCCATTCCCAAGCCAATCCTTTGTGCAAGAGATGGAGTTTTGGTACTTGGACTTGAAGCTCAGGAGGAGGAGATGAAGTCAGCTCTGAGTCTCATGGGCTGTGTACCTATTTGAACATAACTAGGTTACTTCAGAAAGAAAGAGAAGGGGATAGATGTCTGGTAACGAAACAGCGGTATCCACTTTAGGCAGCTATGTGTATGAAATACAATAAGATTGATGTTATAGAAGAACTGTATCCCCCTTTCCTTTACTGGCTTCTTTTTATTCTGTTGTTATGACTAACAAAGATCACAAATAGATAAAGGATTTTGTGTGTATTAATTTCATTATCACCACTAAAGTAATTCTAAAATGACTTTTTTTTAATTGAAGTATAGTTGATTTACAGTGTTGTGTTAATTACGGCTGTACAGCGAAATGACTCAGTTATACATATATATAGTATATACATTCTTTTTCATATTCTTTTCCATTATGGTTTATCACAGGATATTGAATATAATTCCCTGTGCTGTACACTAGGACCTTTCTATATATAATTGTCTGCATCTGCTAATCCCAAACTCCCCAATCCATCCCTCCCCCTCGGCAACCAGTCTGTTCTCTATGTCCGTGATTCTGTTTCTGTTTCACAGATATGTTCATTTGTATCATATTTTAGATTCCACATATAAGTGATATCATATAGTATTTGTCTTCCTCTGTCTGACTTACTTCACCTAGTATGATAATCTGTAGTTGCATCCATGTTGCTGCAAATGGCATTATTTCATTCTTTTTACGGCTGAGTAGTATTCCGTCGTATATACGTACCACATCTTCTTTATCCATTCATCTGTTAACGGACATGTAGTTTGTTTCCTTGGCTATTGTAAGTAGTGCTGTTATGAACATTGGGGTGCATGTATCTTTCTGAATTATAGTCTTGTCTGGATATATGCCCAGGAGTGGGATTGCTGAATCATATGGTAGCTCCATTTTTATTTTTTTAAGGATCCTCCATACTGTTTTCCATAGTGGCTGCACCAACTTACATTCCTACCAACAGTGTAAGAGGGTTCCCTTTTCTCCACACCCTCTCCAACATTTGTTATTTGTAGACTAAAATGACTTTTTCTTATTTTCGACTGAACTTCTCTAAAATAAATATCTTTTATCTATTTTTTAAAGTGACTGCTGGCTAGGTTCTGCAACCATGACCACAGTCAATTTGAGAATATTTTCATCATTCCATACCCATTAGCAATCACTTCCCGTTTTCCTATTCTGGACATTTCATATAAATAGACTCATAAAATCTGTCTTTGGGATTGTTTTGTCCCGTTTAAAAATTTTGTTAAATATGCACAACATAAAATTTACCATTTTAGCCATTTTAAAGTGTACAGTTCAATGGCATTAAGTACATTCAAATGTTGTGCAATCATCACCACCATCCATCTCCAGAACTTTTTCATCTTCCCAAACTGAAACTCCGTACCCATTCAACAGCTCCCGTTTCCCAACCAACCAGCGCATCTCGGCCCCAGTTCTACTTTCTGTGTCTAGGCATCTGACTACTCTAGGTGCCTCATGTAAGTGGAAGCATCCTGCATTTGTCCTTTTTTGTCTGGATGATTGCACTTGCGTAATGTCCTCAAGGTTCATCCATGTTTTAGCACATATTCAAAATCCATTCCTTTTTATCACCAAATAATAGTCCATTGTGTAAATATACCGTATTTTGTTTTTCTATTCATCATTTGATGGCATTTGTCATGTTTCAACCTTTTGGCTATATGAATAATGCTGCTATGAACATTTATATACAGGCTTCTGTGTGGACATAGGTTTTCATATCCCTGGATGTATATACCTAGGAGGAGAATTGTTGGGTTGTATAGCTTTTATCTTTGAAATATTCCTTTATGCTAAGAATCCCAAAGACATTATTAAGGCAAAGGAAAAGAATCTTTTTACAGCATGCCCCTTGATATCTATTGCTCAAATTTTTTCCCAAAGGGTTCTTGAATGGATGCTACCTTCAGTAAAGCGATATTCTAGTTTCACTGTAACCTTCCCAGCAGTGGGTATTATTTTTTCTAAAGTGTGTGTTAAGAGTAAGAACTGGGCTTCCCTGGTGGTACAGTGGTTGAGAGTTCTCCTGCCGATGCAGGGGACACGGGTTCGTGCCCCGGTCCAGGAAGATCCCACATGCCGCGGAGCGGCTGGGCCCGTGAGCCATGGCCGCTGAGCCTGTGCGTCCGGAGCCTGTGCTCCGCAACGGGAGAGGCCACAACAGTAAGAGGCCCGCGTACCGCAAAAAAAAAAAAAAAAAAAGAGTAAGAACTTAACTTTGTTGTTTTAACATGGGTGGGTTTTTTTAAATTATTAGCTGCTATTCCTCCTAACACTGGACCCCCAGATGGGAAAACCAGCTAATATTTGAGCCTTACTCAGATGGGTTGCTTTTGACTGCTCCCCACAAATGCCCTTGAGTACCACAAATGCTATGATGGTGGCAAGGAGTGCTCCTCTTTACCAAGTTCTGAAGGACAGCTCTTTGCAGGAGTGAGTCAAAGCATTTTGGCCTTACCGAGCACAGCAGGTGTGAGCCTTGGGGAATACTGGGGAGAGCTTCTCCAGGTTTGGAATTTTGTAATCACTCTTTTTTTTTTTACCTGACATATAGTCAACTTACAATTTATACAAATCTATTAAAAAACACTGAATTGTATACTTAAGTGGGTGAATTGAATGGTATCTGAATTATACCTCAATAAAGGTGTTGAAAAAAAGGCGGAAAGCTATACATGTTCAATATAATATTATTAAAATTCTTAAAACTTCACAAATATGAAGTAAAAAGTCATGGCTAAGTAAATCATGATAATTTTATGGTAACACAAGTACATATCATATAGCCATTATAAGTAGTCATTACTAAACCCATATGGAAATATTTTGTAATGGTGTAAAAGAACACAAGACACAAAATGGTTAAAAAAAAAAAAAAAAGAGTGCATATGGATAATGCCTGGAAGAGAAATGGGAAAAAAAAGTGAAAACAATCAGTGTGTTGAAGTATTTGCCTCAGAGGCAAATCTTTACATTTTTTTCTCTATTACTCATAACTAAGAAAAAAGACTACTGGCTATAATATTCAAATGTGTACCATTACTGCATGCTTATTATGGTCTAGACTTATGACTCAAACACATAGTACCTTTTAAGCCAACAATTAAATAGAAGATAGACAGTGTTTTCCCACTTCACAGATTAGTCATCTAGAGCCAGGGAGATGACATGGTTTACCTGAAGTCATCCATTTACTAGGTTGCACAGCTCAGAGTGTCCAAGTCTTCGGTTCCTAAGTCCTGACTTCTATACTATTTGGTGGGGTGAGCGGGAGCTGTTGTAACAGATGACTGTAAACTGAGGGGCTTAAAATAACGGAAATGTATTCTTCCACCATTCCGGAGGCCAGGTATCCAAAATCAGGATATCTACAGGGCCACACTCTGCAAGCTCGACGGCACAATCCATCCTTTGCCTCTTCCAGCTTTGGTGGTGGCTGGCATTCCTTGATTTGTGGCCCCATCTCTCTCTGCTCCATCTTCACCTTGTTTTCTCCACTATGTATAGAGTTGAACTTCCTCTCTTCTCTATTAGAAGGATACAGGTGACTGCATTTAGATCCAGGAAAAACTCCTCCTCCCAAGATCCTTAATTTAATGACACCTTTTGCCATGTAAGGTGATATTCACTCTTTTGCCATATAAGATAATAATCACAGGTTCCAGAAACTAGAATATGGGCATATCTTTGGGACCACCTTTCAGATGACTAAACGCACCTGGCTAAAAACCTGATTAAAAGAAAATTCGATGGTACAGGATTCCTGTCTCTCTTGATCTCTGCTGAGTTCCTAGTATCCAACACAACACAATGTTTGATAGAGTACGTGCTCAACAAACATTTGTTAAATGGATAAATACTTTGGCATATAGGAATAGAAAGTGTCCTGATACTGGTAGGATGTGCCCTACCATGGGAAAGAAGCTGTGCGTGAAAGAATAGCTGGGGAAGTAAGATTTATTTTCTATAAGATATTCAGATATTCTCATAAAAATGTTTTGACCACAAGGATGTCCTTAAGTGAAGTCAGAGACGTAACAGAATAGCTGCTGCATCAATCTTCTCCCTGTTACAGCTGCGAAACAGAAGTAGATAAAAAAGGGAGCAGAGGAACTCATAGAATCAGATCATCTTCAAGTTCGCAAGGACCTGAAATGTTGTCTAGTCCAAGTTCACACCCAGTGACAGATGACCACACCTGGGAGACACTGAGAGCTTCCATTTAAAGACCTCAGTGCTCAGGATCATGCCACCTGACCGCTCAGCCCATTTTATCATTGGGCTGATCCAGGAGGGTGAAGGTGAATTAGTACGAAGCTTCGAATATATGTGATCAGTTACACAGACGTTGTCTCAGGAAGCCTGTTGTCTCAGGAAGCTCTAAGTTCAGTCTCGGAAGAGTGGGCTAGCAAAGGGAGAGCAGCTTCCCATTTCGTAAATTTCTATGAGCATGAGAGGTTATGGCTTTTCTGATCCATGAGAATGCTAGGCACTCTATTAAATGGAAGATAATTTCTACTCAGAAGTAGGGACCGAGCACCACTGCTGTTCAAATTATTGGTTGAAAACAATGTTTATTTTTTATCATAAAACCCTGACAGCATGTGAATGAGTCTAACATAGAAAATGCTAAAAGGCAGACAACGTTATAGAGATGAGTTGATTTGCTGTAAGATTTGCTGCATTAAAGAAAAATGCTGTAATTATTTTTCATATTTTTATTGAATCATTTCTAAACCAAAGTAGATGTGAAGAAAAAAGAATTGAACATGTTGTTTATTAATATGCAGCATTATAAAATTTAATAAAGAGAAAAAATAAAAATATATAGACCTGAAGGAGAAAACAAGGCTGAAATAAGCAAAAGATAATTTATTTAACACTACTGTCTAGAAAATTTATTAGATTGATTTTTAATGTTTTTCTAAGTAAATCTGGAAAGATGATATCCATGCTAGTTCAAGGGATAGTGCATTTTAATGTCAAAATGTTTATATTTTAAAAACGTATTTCTCACCCCATTTCTCATAAGATGTTTAAGCATAGACACGTGCCTATAAGCTTCTTTTGATATTTTCGAACTGTAGGTTATATTGGCATGAGCACAAAGTTATGCAATCTTAAATATATTACCAAGATAAGATAGTTGAAATTCTTCGTGGCAAAACCCGCCATAAAAATCCAGAATTGATAGGACTCAGTTGTCTGACTGCTGTGTTGGAACTGTGGCCTGTGCAGGAGGAATCTGTTGTGCATTTACATCCCGCAGAGGGGAAAAGCAACTTCCTTCTCAGTGGTTAAAACACTGAGCGGGACAGTTCTTTTAGGTCTGTGTTCCCAGAGGTTGTGTTTATGAACTGAATCGGGTTGATTTGAACCAGATTGAATCTCAGTAAATATTTTCTGAATAAATGAGCAGCTAAATGGGATGGGTGACCTCTGAATTGAGTGTAGAAAGGTCTGGGTTTATGTTCAAACACTACCACTAGCTTGGAACAAAGCTGAGGTTTTCTTATTCCAGTCTAGGGTTCATTCATCAAGAACAATTTGTCAGTGAATAAATGAACTACAAAAAGGCTGAAGCAATATTGAAAAAATACAAATATATAATATTTTTGAGTACCTACTCTGCCTCTGCCACCTGACTTTGTATATATTTTCTTTTGTACCATAGTATCCTGTGAGGTGTGATTTCCACTCCTCCCTGCCACAAGTGAGGTTAATCAGAGAAGAGTCCTGGAACAGTTAAATTTTGAAGAAAATAATAAAACACAAGAGAAAGGGCATTCCAGGTACCAAAGGAGAGGATGTTTTTAAGCAATTTTTTTCCCCAGTTATCGAATCGTGCCTCAAAAAACAACCTCCAGTGTTGATTTGTTTCGAAAATAAATGTCAAGAAAACATTTCCTTTCATGCTTAGATCCAGGATGTAGCTTCCCTGCTTCCATAAACTCTGAAGTCCTGGAATCTGCCTCCTTTAGTTTTATAAAACTTTACTCTTTAAACCCAAATACTAGGGGTTTTTTTGACAGAATATTTTATGCATCAGTTTTTATGCCAATTTTGACACACCCTCCTCCAAATGAACTTGGGTGAATAAATGAGATCAATTGCGTGAATATTGTCTTCCAGATACATTTCAGGATTTCTGTCTATCCCAAGGAAATAACAAAGATGGACTTGCTTTTTTTTCCCCTCCAGGAGTACAAAGTTTCTTTGTACACTGCAAGCAAAATTTCCAGACACAAATATTTGCTAAGGAAAAGAAATCACAAACATGGAACACCTACTTAAAATTTGACAGGCCCATTCATTCCAAAACTGCTAACAAAGATGCTGTGAGCAGAATGTTGGCTGAAGTCCACCTCATCCTGGACAGACAAGGGCAGGGCGGTGAAGAAGGAAGGCAAACAAACACTGAGTAAGAATGGCTAAGCCAATAGAGTTTCGGCTACAGAAACAATTTGACATCAAAGGACCATCGGTACAAATGCTATGTAGATGCATTTCCCAGTGTAGCCAAGAAAATATCAACTAAGATGATTACAAGTGGCTTTATATCAAAGGAATATAAGTGTAGAGCCTAGGATACCCCAGAGATGGTGACAGCTGTCTCAACACTACTAAAATAACAGATCAATCCAATCAATTCAGCCAAACAGCTGGTCAACTCAGTTAAACAAATATCCATCAAATCAACGGCCAGACTCAATTAACTAGCAAGCAATCCCCAAATACTCATGCCTGTTATGTATGTACAACCCAATTAACTAGTAAGCAATCCCCAAATACTCATGCCTGTTATGTATGTACAAAGTAGACACGGTGGCAATTTGGTGCATGTGAAGATTGCATTTTTCTAGAGAAATTAGAGGGTTAATGCAAATCTTTTAGAGGATATTCTATATATTTCAATAATTTCTCAGCATCTTCCCCAGGACACCATGGCATCCTACCTGGGCTACTGAAACTTCTCCTTCTAGCCAGTCTTTCACTGCCACCAGCTTGACCCTCTGTAATCCACACTTTTAAGCAAAGGATAAGCTATATCATGCCTTCTTCTTGATTAAAATTCTCCTTTGCTTTGTCTTCTATTATGGATAAAATTCACGCTTTTTACTATGACCTACAGAGACCTATCTGATCAGGGCCCAGCCTTTCTGTCTCTTGCCTCTAAAAGGTCGTTTTTCCGTCCTAAAACACCCAAGCTTGTTACTAATTCTGGGCCTTTGCACCTGCTGTTCCTTCTACCTGGAAAGCTCTTTTCTTTCCCTCTCATCATTTAGACCTGAAGCCTCCTATCTCAGAGGCTTTCTCTGACCATCTCAGATAAGACAGCTGTCTTTTCCATACCAATTACTCTCCTACTGCCCTTTAAAATTTTTTTCATAGTACATATTCATTCTGAAATTATGCAGTTTCTTGACTTGGTTTCACATTGATTGGCTTCCCCTTAGAATGTAAGCTTCATTAGAGCAGGTACCTGGTGTGGGAGACAGGATAATGTCCCACCCCCAAAAATGTCTACATCCTATTCATCAGAAACTATAAATATGTTGCCTTACATGGCAAAGGGGCCTTTGAAGATATGATTAAGTTAGGACCTTGAGATGGGAAGAGTTTTCTGGATTATCCAGGTGGACCCAGTGTAATCACAAGAGGGACGGAAGAGGGTCAAAGTCAGGAAAAGGAGTTGTAAGGAGAGGACCAGCGGTTGAAGTGATGTGCTTTGCAAATGGAGAAAAAGGCAATGAGCTAAAGAATGCAGGTGGCCCATGGAAGCCCCCAAAGGCAAGGAAATGATATTCCCCTCCTGTCTGCAGAAAGAGCTCACCTTGAACTTAGTCCAGTGAAACTAATTTCAGATTTCTGACTTCCATAACAGTAAGATAACAAGTGTGTATTGTAGTGGTTATTTGTTAGGGCAGCAATGTGAAACTAATGCACATATTTGCTTTGCTCCATGCTGAATCCTTCTGTCAAAACCTGTCTAATACATAGTATATACTCAATAAATATTAGTAAGACAAACAAATGGTAAACTACATGCCAAAATTTCCTTATGGGAAAATGTGAATGACACAGTGGTTTAGACTGTATATGAGTAAGACTGTAGTTACAGGTCCAGTTATATTAAAAAGCTATAACCACTGCCCTACCCATTATCTTTTGGTTATTTCTTTTTTTTAATTTAATTTTGTTTATGTTTTTATATAGCAGGTTCTTATTAGTCATCAATTTTGTACACATCAGTGTATACATGCCAATCCCAATCACCCAATACATCACACCATTACCACCACCACCCCACCGCTTTCCCCCCTTGGTGTCCATGTGTTTGTTCTCTACATCTGTGTCTCAATTTCTGCCATGCAAACCGGTTCATCTGCACCATTTTCTAGCTTCCACATATATGCGTTAATATACGATATTTGTTTTTCTCTTTCTGACTTAGTTCACTCTGTATGACACTCTCTAGATCCATTCACGTCTCAACAAATGACCCAGTTTTGCTCCTTTTCATGGCTGAGTAATATTCCATTGTATATATGTACCACTTCTTCTTTATCCATTCATTTGTCGATGGGCATTTAGGTTGCTTCCATGACCTGGCTATTGTAAATACTGTTGCAATGAACATTGGGGTGCATGTATCTTTTCGAATTATGGTTTTCTCTGGGTATATGCTGGATCATATGGTAATTCTATTTTGGGGTTTTTAAGGAATATCCATACTGTTCTCCATAATGGCTGTATCAATATACATTCTCACCAACAATGCAAGAGGGTTCCCTTTTCTCCACACCCTCTCCAGCATTTGTTGTTTGTAGATTTTCTGATGATGCCCATTCTAACTGGTGAGAGGTGATACCTCATTGTAGTTTTGATTAGCATTATTCTAATAATTAGTGATGTTGAGCAGCTTTTCATGTGCTTCTTGGCCATCTGTATGTCTTCTTTGGAGAAATGTCTATTTAGGTCTTCTGCCCATTTTTGGATTGGGTTGTTTGTTTTCTTAATATTGAGCTGCATGAGCTATTTATATATTTTGCAGATTAATCCTTTGTCCATTGATTCGTTTGCAAATATTTTCTCCCATTCTGAGGGTTGTCTTTTCGTCTTGTTTATGGTCTCCTTTGCTGTGCGAAAACTTTGAAGTTTCATTAGGTCCCATTTGTTTATTTTTGTTTATATTTCCATTACTCTAGGAGGTGGATCAAAAAAGATCATGCTGTGATTTATGTCAAAGAGTGTTCTTCCTATGTTTTCCTCTAAGAGTTTTATAGTGTCCGGTCTTACATTTAGGTCTCTAATCCATTTTGAGTTTATTTTTGTGTATGGTGTTAGGGAGTGTTCTAATTTCATTTTTTTATATGTAGCTGTCAACTTTTCCCAGCACCACTTATTGAAGAGATTGTCTTTTCTCCATTGTATATCCTTGCCTCCTTTGTCATAGATTAGTTGACCATAGGTGCATGGGTTTATCTCTGGGCTTTCTATCTTGTTCCATTGATCTATGTTTCTGTTTTTGGGCCAGTACCATATTGTCTTGATTACTGTAGCTTTGTAGCATAGTCTGAAGTCAGGGAATCTGATTCCTCCAGCTCCATTTTTTGTCCCTCAAGACTGCTTTGGCTATTCGGGGTCTTTTGTGTTTTCATACAAATTTTAAGATACTTTGTTCTAGTTCTATAAAAAATGCCATTGGTAATTTGATAGGGATTGCATTGAATCTGTAGATTGCTTTGGGTAGTACAGTCATTTTCACATTATTGATTCTTCCAATCCAAGAACATGGTATATCTCTCCATCTGTTGGTATCACCTTTAATTTCTTTCATCAGTGTCTTATAGTTTTCTGCATACAGGTCTTTTGTCACCCTAGGTAGGTTTATTCCTACCTAGGTTTATTCCTACCTAGGTTTTGCAAGACAGGAAAAGGGAAAAAAATGAGTGGAAAGTGACTTGGCCTTATATGTATAATATTATAAGTCAAAAGAATTGCGAGAGAAGAGGGATGAGAAAAGAACAGGAGCGACTTTGGCAGTCTGGCCCTTCCCTGCTGCACTGTGGCTCTTCATACGCAGGCCTCTCACTGTTGTGGCCTCTCCCACTAGGGAGCGGAGGCTCCAGACACGCAGGCTCGACGGCCATGGCTCACGGGCCCAGCCGCTCTGCGGCATGTGGGATCCTCCCGGACTGGGGCACGAACCCATGTCCCCTGCATCGGCAGGCGGACTCTCAACCACTGTGCCACCTGGGAAGCCCGTGATTCACAATTTTTTAAAGGTTATACTCCATTTATAGTTATTATGAAATATTGGCTATAATTCCTGTGTTGTACAATATATCCTTGTAGCTTATTTTCCACATAGCATTTTGTACCTCTTTATCCCCTCCCTGTGACTTGCCCTTCTCTGCTTCCTTCTCACACTTGTAACTACTAGTTTGTTCTCCATAGCTGTGAGTCTTGTTTCTTTTCTGTTATAGTCATTTGTTTTATTTTTTAGATTCCACATATAAGTGATATCACAATGATAAAAAAAAACATAGCAAGGGATGTTATTCTTTTTGTTGCAATGGTAAATGGGAGTGTTTCCTTAATTTCTATTTCAGATTTTTCATCATTAATGTATAGGAATGCAAGAGCTTTCTGTGCATTAATTTTGTGTCCTGCAACTTTACCAAATTCATGGATTAGCTCTAGGAGATTTCTGGTGACATCTTTAGGATTCTCTATGTATAGTATCATGTGCTCTACAAATAGTGACAGTTTTACTTCTTCTTTTCCAATTTGTATTCTTTTATTTCTTTTTCTTCTCTGATTGCTATGGCCAGGACTTCCAAAACTATGTTGAATAATAGTGGTGAGAGTGGGCATCCTTGTCTTCTTCCTCATCTTAGAGGAAATGCTTTCAGTTTTTCACCATTGAGAGTGATGTTTGCTGTGGTTTTGTCATATATGGCCTTTATTATGTTGAGGTAGGTTCCCTCCTTGCCCACTTTCTGAAGCGTCTTTATCATAAATCGGTGTTGAATTTTGTCAGAAGCTTTTTCTGCATCTATTGAGATTATCATATGGTTTTTATTTGTTAATATGGTGTATCACATTGATTAATTTGCATATATTGAAGAATCCTTGCATCCCTGGGATAAATCCCACTTGATCATGGTGTATGATCCTTTTAATGTGCTGTTGGATTCTGTTTGCTAATATTTTGTTGAGGATTTTTGCATCTATATTCATCAGTGATAATGGTCTGTACTTTCTTTTTTTGTAGTATCTTTGTCTGGTTTTGGTATCAGGGTGATGGTGGCCTCATAGAATGAGTTTAGGAGTGTTCCTTCCTCTGCAATTTTTTGGAAGAGTTTGAAAAGGATGGGTGTTAGCTCTTCTCTAAATGTTTGATAGAATTCATCTGTGAAGCATCTGGACCTGGACTTTTGTTTGTTGGAAGATTTTTTTATCACAGTTTCAATTTCATTACCTGTGATTTGGTCTGTTCATATTTTCTATTTCTTCCTGGTTCAGTCTTGGAAGGTTATACCTTTCTAAAAATTTGTCCATTTCTTCCAGGTTATCCATTTTATTGGCATAGAGTTGCTTGTAGCAGTCTCTTTCTATTTCTGGAGTGTCTGTTGTAACTTTTCCTTTTTCATTTCTAATTTTATTGATTTGAGTCCTCTCCCTCTTTTTCTTGATGAGTCTCGCTATTGGTTTATCAATTTTGTTTATCTTCTCAAAGAACCAGCTTTTAGTTTTATTGATCTTTGCTATTGGTTTCTTTGTTTCTATTTCATTTATTTCTGCTCTGATCATTATGATTTCTTTCCTTCTGCTATGTTTGGGTTCTGTTTGTTCTTTCTCTAGTTCCTTTAGGTGTAAGATTAGATTGTTTATTTGAGATTTTTCATGTTTCTTTAGGTAGACTTGTATAGCTATAAACTTCCCTCTTAGAACTGCTTTTGCTGCATCCCATAGGCTTTGGATCATCGTGTTTCCATTGCCATTTGTCTCTAGGTATTTTTTGATTTCCTCTTTGATTTCTTCAGTGATCTTTTGGTTATTTAGTAATGTATTGTTTAGCCTCCATGTGTTTGTGTTTTTTAGGTTTTTTTCCCTGTAATTCATTTCTAATCTCATAGCATTGTGATCAGAAAAGATGCTTGATATGATTTCAATTTTCTTAAATTTACTGAGGCTTGATTTGTGACCCAAGATGTGATCTATCCTGGAGAATGTTCCGTGCACACTTGAGAAGAATATGTAATATGCTGTTTTTGTATGGAATGTCCTATAAATATCAATTAGATCTATCTGGTCTATTGTGTCATTTAAAGCTTCTGTTTCCTTATTTATTTTCATTTTGGATGATCTGTCCATTCGTGTAAGTGAGGTGTTAAAGTCCCCCACTATTATTGTGTTACTGTCGATTTCCTCTTTGAGAGCTGTTAGCAGTTGCCTTATGTATTGAGGTACTCCTATGTTGAGTGCATATATATTTATAATTGTTATACCTTCTTCTTGGATTGATCCCTTGGTCATTATGTAGTGTCCTTCCTTGTCTCTTGTAACATTCTTTATTTTAAAGTCTATTTTATCTGATATGAGTATTGCTACTCCAGCTTTCTTTTGATTTCCATTTGCATGGAATATCTTTTTCCATCCCCTCACTTTCAGTCTGTATGTGTCCTTAGGTCTGAAGTGGGTCTCTGGTAGACAGCATATAGATGGGTGTTGTTTTTGTTTCCATTCAGCGAGCCTGTGTCTTTTGGTTGGATCATTTAATTCATTCACATTTAAGGTAATTATCAACGTGTATGTTCCTATGACCATTTTCTTAATTGTTCTGGGTTTGTTTTTGTAGGTCCTTTTCTTCTCTTACGTTTCCTACTTAGAGAAGTTCCCTTAGCATTTGTTGTAGAGCCGGTTTGGTGGTGCTGAATTCTCTTAGCTTTTGCTTGTCTGTAAAGCTTTTGATTTCTCCATCAAATCTGAATGAGGTCCTTGCCGGGTAGAGTAATCTTGGTTGCAGGTTCTTCCCTTTCATCACTTTAAGTATATCATGCCACTTCGTTCTGACTTGTAGAGTTTCTGCTGAGAAATCTACAAATCAGAACTCCTTTTGGGAGTTCCCTTGTATGTTATTTGTCATTTTTCCCTTGCTGCTTTCAGTAATTTTTTTTGTCTTTAATTTTTGACAATTTGATTACTATGTGTCTCAGCATGTTTCTCCTTGGGTTTATCCTGTATGGGACTCTCTTTGCTTCCTGGACTTGGGGTGGCTATTTCCTTTCCCATGTTAGGGAAGTTTTTGACTATAATCTGTTCAAAGATTTTCTCAGGTCCTTTCTCTCTCTCTTCTCCTTCTGGGACCTCTATAATGTGAATGTTGGTGCATTTAATGTTGTTCCAGAGGTCTCTTAGGCTGTCTTCATTTCTTTTCATTCTTTTTTCTTTATTCTCTTCTGCAGCAATGAATTCCACCATTCTGTCTTCCAGGTCACTTATCCTTTCTTCTGCCTCAGTTATTCTGCTATTGATTCCTTCTAGTGTAGTTTTCATTTCAGTTATTGTATTGTTCATCTCTGTTTGTTTGTTCTTTAATTCTTCTAGGTCTTTGTTAAACATTTCTTGCATCTTCTCGATCTTTGCCTCCATTCTTTTTCCAAGGTCCTGGATCATCTTCACTATCATTATTCTGAGTTCTTTTTCTGGAAGCTTGCCTAACTCCACTTCATTCAGTTGTTATTCTGGGGTTTTATCTTGTTCCTTCATGTGGTACATAGCCCTCTGCCTTTTCATCTTGTCTATCTTTCTGTGAATGTGGTTTTTGTTCCACAGGCTGCAGGATTGTAGTTCTTCTTGCTTCTGCTGTCTGCCTTCTGGTGGATGAGGCTATCTAAGAGGCTTGTGCAAGTTTCCTGATGGGAGGGACTGGTGGTGGGTAGATGTGGGTGTTGCTCTGGTGGGCAGAGCTCAGTAAAACTTTAATCTGCTTGTCTGCTGATGGGTGGGGCTGGGTTCCCTCCCTGTTGTTTGTTTGGCCTGAGGTGACCCAACACTGGAGCCTACCCGGGCTCTTTGGTGGGGCTCATGGTGGACCCTGGGAGGGTTCATACCAAGGATTACTTCTTAGAACTTCTGCTGCCAGTGTCCTTGTCCTCACTGTGAGACCCTCCAACACTAGCAGGTAGGTCTGGTTCAGTCTCCTCTGGGGTCACTGCTCCTTCCCCTGGGTCCTGATGCACACACCACTTTGTGTGTGCCCTCCAAGAGTGGAGTCTCTGTTTCCCCCAGTCCTATCAGAGTCCTGCAATCAATTCCCTCTAGCCTTCAAAGTCTGATTCTCTAGGAATTCCTCCTTCCAATGCTGGACCCCCAGGTTGGGAAGCCTGACGTGGGGCTCAGAACCTTCACTCCAGTGGGTGGACTTCTGTGGTATAAGTGTTCTCCAGTTTGTGAGTCACCCACCCAGCAGTTATGGGATTTGGTTTTATTGTGATTGTGCCCTTCCTACAGTCTCATTGTGGCTTCTCCTTTGTCTTTGGATGTGGGGTATCTTTTTTGGTGAGTTCCAGTGTCTTCCTGTTGATGATTGTCCAACAGTTAGTTGTGATTCTAGTGCTCTCGCAAGAGGGAGTGAGAGCACGTCCTTCTACTCTGCCATCTTGGTTCAGGGCCTGAGGGCCATTTTTCTTTTGGTTATTTCTCCTGGTGGGCAACAAAACATTGTAAAATATATGTTGATTGTATCACTCAGAAGGCATTTAAAATATGACCCCTGCCAACTTCAAGGTCTATGAACACTGGTCTGACTGACCCACAGAGATTAGCATGTCAGGATGTATATATGTGACTATATGGACATAAACTTCTGAGCACAGTTGAACATACTGGCTTAAAGGGAATATCTGTGTAGGGTATATTCTGTGTAGGAAATATGGCTCTGATCTTTAGGACTTATAACCAGCACTGGCATGCATGGAGTTGTCCCTTTGTGAAATATACAGTGTTCATTATGTTTCTGATTAGTTTCTTGACATGGTATTCCCATGGGCTTAGTTGTAAGTACAGGGTAGGAAAAAATGTAATCAGAAGAAAATGCATAAACTGTAAATCAAGTTATTCTTAATATCCAATACAGCTGACTCATAATGGCATTTCTCCAGGTAAATAAGCTGAAGCTTAATGTTGAGCCCTTTACCAATGTTCTTTGAATATTAGAGAAACACAGACTACAAATTCAGTGTGTTTCTTCCTGCACTATATATTTAACTAGTGAAAGGCAAACTTCAGAAGGATCAGAAATTGCATTTGAATGAAGAGCCAAATGCCATGCACATTTCGAAGACTTCTTTTCTAGAGTTGTAACTCCTGGGAGGATTAATCTTTTTTGTAATCTGTCCTCCTTCTGCATTCCAAGAGTACTTGTAATGCTTCAAAGTAGGGGCACTCCAAGTATAGTAATATAAAGAGGCTGAGGGTGTAATCACGGATCTCCTTCCTATATGAAATCTGGATGAAGTATAAACTATTTAGTATGTGAATTTAGTTCAACAAGTGATTTTACTGATTTGGTGTAGCGTGTGGCGTCTTGAGACATGAGTAAACTCAAACCTATCGTATAAGTGGTGCTGCACGCCCACAAGTGCCTAGTTGATCTCTTAAAAATATGTGAAAGAATCCTTGTAAGTCAAGACTCTGAAGCCTCTAAAAGGCTGAAAATGATCCAATTAAATATATTTATATACACATACATACTCATATATAGGTATAATATACATGTGTATGGTTTGTGCATAGTTTGCACAGCTGATTTGAAGATGCGTTACTATAAAATAAGCAATATTCAGGGAGGATGTGGTATTGATTGCAAATCTTTTCCTGAAGGACTGCCCATCCTTGAGTCAGGTGTGGCTTAAGAGTATCAATGGTGGTAATAGAAGTTAACAAGAATTGAGTACCTACTGCGTGTCCATGTTCAAGGGGTGTAACATGTTACTTAATGTTGTCCTCACAATAACCATATGAGGGGAGTTATTGGAATCCCCACTTTAGAGACAGCAAACAGGGGCACAGAGAGATGGAGCTGATAAAATCTGTACAGTCAAGCATGTGGCAGTGTGAAGCTCTGTGCTCAGGCTCTTTGACTTGAAGCCCCCACTTTTTCATCAGGTACATCCAGAAGAGGACCTTGCGACCACCTACACCCTTGTCCTGCAGGAGAGTTTCTGTCAGTTTCCTGATTCTTTAACAATCCTCCAATTTTTTTCTCTCTTTATACTAATTGCAGAGTATTCTCTAGTTTTCTTTCTGCAGTCATTTAATGATCAACAGAGTCTTCATTACTGTAGGAAATCACCTATTTGTAAAATTCTGGAGCTTAAGGAGTGCATCCCCCCCTTCCATTATAGTTCATGTTCTGCAAAAGTTGTGTAGACCCCCAAACTTGTTTTTCTGGCTGTTTGAACAGTGACAGAAAGTTTCCTAGGCCACCCACACTTTCTGAAGAAAGGGAAGAACTTCCAAGTGAAATGCTGCCTGGACCTCTCTCCCCACCCCCTACCACTGTTTAGAAACCAATAATGAATATGGCTTTCTGTGTGCCTTATCAACTATTTATTCTGACTAGCAACACCTCAGGGAATTTTACCAATGATGTTAAGTTACCAGCACTGAACAGGCCACTCTACTGGAAACACAAGTAATACATTACCTAGCCCAAGTCTTTGGATGACTCACAATCAGGTCTGGGATTGCAGTAGACACTGTTGTTTACTTACTCACCAGGCATTCTCCTCTCCAAATTCTTATTGATAGAGTCAGCTTTCCATGATAGAGACTACAGAGGCCAGATATTTATCTTCCCAGCTTCTTTTGCTCCTGGAAGTGATAATGTGACCTACTTCTGGTCCATGTAATGTAAGGGACATTCTGCTTGTGAGTTTAGGGGAAAAATGAACCTGCGTGATTTAAGAGAGAGAGAGATGGACAAGATGATCTTATTCTCCTTTTCTCACTGTCCTTTCCTCTGTCCTGCTCTTAAGTGTTGCCATGTAAAAATTTAGTGTTTGACTTGCTGCAGCCATTTGTGGCAGTTTGGAGTTGGGTGGGAGTGGAGGAATAGACAGTGCAAATGAACTGAGGAATGCAGAGAGAAAATAAAGAGTCTGGATCTTTCATGAGGTGGGTAAGCCAGTGAGACAACCTTGGGATTACTTAACTCTATACCTTTTTCTGTTTGCAAACAATCTGAAATGTTTAGCCAATTGTAGTTTAATAAAAGCAATATGACTGATATGGGAAGACAAACCAGAAATACTAGAAGTAGTTCGAGAAGAATACAAAGTAGTGAGTGGCAGACTAGTTCTGGCAATACATGCTGTAGGTAAGAAAAGAAAGGATACAGGAGTTTGATGCAAGCATCATGGAGCTTGTGGAGTTTCACTCAAGTTCCTTTTGACATTCCACTTAAAAATGCTTGTCATTTTAGAACGTTCTTTAGGGAAAAAAATCATGTTGTTTACCTTGTCTGCACTGATGTATACATTCATTAAATATTGGCAGGGGAAAATTATTATAAAATTATAATATTAGAAGGAAAAATGTCTTTATGTATGACCTAGGTGGTACTGATACTGTGAAAAAACTGTGAAAAAAATCTCAAATAGACAGTTGTATCAATATTTAAATGATATAGGAGTCTCTGTTACTATCATAAAATCTGAACATATTAATTTTCTAAAAAGTAC
This sequence comes from Phocoena sinus, assembly GCF_008692025.1. Taxonomy (NCBI): domain Eukaryota; kingdom Metazoa; phylum Chordata; class Mammalia; order Artiodactyla; family Phocoenidae; genus Phocoena; species Phocoena sinus. The sequence goes on from NC_045766.1 coordinate 4,833,209, forward strand.
TTATGCATATGAGTGCTTGTCAATGAAAGTAATTTTGTTTGAAATTCCACATTATCATATTATAGTTATAATCAGCATTATTGTGCAGAAGGATCATTTCCCTGCCATTTTCTTATAGTGTAAAAACAGTCACCGAGTCTCAGTTGGCAATTTTAGAACAATTAATGATTTTTCCTTAAATTCCCTAAATTATTTATTAAGATATTAAACTGTTCCATTTTCATCCATTGCTAATATTTTTCACGTACTGGAGCATCTACATCACCACCGAGTAGAATCATTTCTTTCATTTTAGTTTCTACTCAGTCTTACTGCCATTCTATATCAAGTTCTTAAAAGACAATTGAGGCTATACATATAACAACATAACTATATATATGCATGGTTATACAGATGTAATGTATAACTATATGTTGTTTTATATATATATGTATATATATATATATATATGAAAGATCAAGAGCTACAGGACAAGGTGAAGCATATATATAGACATGTGTATATGAATGTATGTATATGTGCATATATACACATACATGGGTGTGTGTATGATCTTTGGCTTAAAGAAGACATTTTTGTTTCATCTTGATTTTGTGTATCAGTGATTTTCTTCGATATGTGTGTGTTCTTACTCATGTATTTAGACAAATGTATGTTTTTTTTTTATAAAAACACCACTGCTGTGTAGTCTTTTTAATAAAAATTCTCAAGGGCATAGATATTTTGTTTGGAATATAAAGTTAATTCAAACCACGTGAGGGGTGAGCCCTTACTGTTTTGCTCAGAAGTCCCAAGGCCTCAGCTGATGCTCTGTACTGTGATACAATGAATTTTGAAAGAAGTTGTGTTTTAATTAGTCACCTTTTGTCATCTCCTTTCAGTTTTAGGTTTACACAGATGGCCATGCTGTGTTCAGGGAACTGACAGAAATGCACCATTTTGCATGACTAAAACGCACAGTCTATACCCAGAATGCTTTTCTTCACAATTGCATTTTGCTTTCATGCATCATTAAATAGTATAATAATTGAATGATTTCTCAATAAAGTGACAAGTTCACCTCAGGTTTGATGTACAGGTCTGTGCAATCCATTACCATAAATTGAGTTTTTTAAACCTAAGCAGAAGAAACCCCTTGGGAGTTACAGAGGCAGAATGATTTTTTTTTTCTTATCTGCAACCTTATTTGATAATGTGGCCCAATCTGCTTGGATCGTATGTTGGAATTCTGTGCTCCGTTTGCATTTACTGGTGTGTTCTTTAGAAAACATACCCTCTGTGGTTAAGGATTTTTCTGCTCGATATTGGGATTGAATTTTGTTTCACTCGTTGAGTTTTCTGGTTCACTTCTGGGATATTGCTATTGACTGTGCAAAATTATATCCTTGGGCCAGAAAATTCATCTGAACATAGCAACGCTTGACTGCATCCCCAGAGAGAACCCATAATGTCTGAGGAAAAGAGAAGTGAATTAAAACAAAATGTTTATATGCTATATAACATAGTGTGTGGGTTTTGGGGGCACGCATAGTGTGTAGGTGGGGGCACGTAGGTGTGGGACTTGTCATGAATGCCCATCGAATACATCAATGTTTAGAGTACAGATAAGAATTTCCATCACCCAAACAAGTGATGGTGAAGATTAGGCTACAGTGATTTAAGTCTAAAGTTGCCCCAGATGATATGTTACCAATTTGTATAACATCAGATTTGGTATGAATAAGCAGCTACATAAACTATGATGTTCAAATTCGACCTACTTTCTAATTATACAGTCTTTGAAGGTTTTTATGCAAGATAACGTTAATACCCCAAAATATACATAATGTGTGTATGCAGTGTAAGTTTGACAATCAAAAGGACACCTGTGTACCCACTCCGCAGCTTGAAAAGTAGAAAATCACATCTTTGAAGTCTTTTGTGTTACCCTTTTTGATTGTAAACTCCACTTCTTGCCCTCTCTCCAGGTAACTAAACACTCACCTGAATTTTGAGTGATCCATTTCCTTTCTTTTGCTTATATCTTCACAACATATGCACCTATCTCTCAACAATATTTTATGCAGTTTTGCCTGCATGCTTTTGATCTTTCTGTATGTGCAAGATTCCAGGAACATTCTTCTCTCACTTCTTTTTTCCCTCAGTGTTGTTTCTGAGATTCACCCATGTTGATGTATGTCACTATAGTTCCTTCCTGTCCTTGTTCTTTTACGATCTACAGGTGCACTGCAATTCATTAAGCCATTTTACTGGAGCTATACCTTTGGCTTGTTTCCAGAGTTTGCTCTGTTAATAATGCCCCTGTCAATATTCTTGTACAGGTCATCCTTTGTACCTTTGCACAAGTTTCTGTAGATGATATACCTAGGAATAGAATCACTGGGTTATAGGATACATGCATCTTTAGATTTTCTAGGTAATGACAAATTGTTTTGAAAAATGGTTGTACAAATTTACATGCCCACCAGCAAATTATGAGGGTGACTGTCGATTCACCAACACTTTTGTTTAGCCAACTTTTAAATTTTTGACAACCTGGTGAGTGTGCAGTGGCATCTCTTTGTAATTTTAATCTGCATTTTCCTGATTACCAATGAAGTTGAACATCTTTGCACACACATGATTATAATTTGTTTTTTGTTTTCTTCTCTGAGATGCTCATTCAAACCTTCTGGCAACTTTTTGATTGGTCTTATCAGCGTTCTCATCTTATTTCTGATTTTAAAGTGAATAACTTTTACATTTCTTTATTAAGTATGATGTTTGTTGTAGATTTTTAAAATTATAAGTACCCTTTATTGGTAGAAAGAGCTTCCTTCAACTTTTAGTAGGTTGAAGTTATTTTTTTATGACAGTCTATTTAAAAATTGTCAAAAGCTTAATAATTTTTCAATATTAGGATGAACATATGAAATTTTCACTTGAACTAACCTTGCTCTTTTGAGATAAAACCAACTCATTTATGATAGTTTACATTTTTAAGTATCCTACTGAATTTCACTTACTCATTCCTTGTTGAAGATGTTTTCATCTAAGCTTATGAATAAGACAGACCTGTAATATAAATGCTTTCTACTATCCTTGTCTCATAAAGTTACTTAGAATTTTTCCCTGTAAAATCTTATGTAAGGGTAAAATTTATATAAGATTACAAGTATCTACTTATTGAAGTTTGTTAAACATCTCTGAGAAACCATCTGTGCCTATTGAAATATTTTAAATTATTATTATTATTTTATTTATTTATTTTGTCTGCACCGGGTCTTAGTTGCGGCATGCGGGCTCTTAGTTGTATGCGGGATATAGTTTCCTGACCAGCGATCAAACCTGGGCCCCCTGCACTGGGAGTGTGGAGTCTTACCCACTGGAACACTAAGGAAGTCCCTGAAATATTTTAAATTATTGATTCAATTTAGCTCATTATTGTCAGTTTATTGAGGTTTTTAATTTTTTCTTGTCATCCCCAATGCTGTTCATTTGTACTATGCCTTGAAAGAATGTATATTCTACAATTTGGAACTAAAGTGTTATAAATACGTCCATTAGATAAAGCATGTTAAATATGTCATTCATATGTTCTATTTTTTTATTGTTCTTTATATGCTTAATCTATTATTACTAAAAGGTACATTTATATAACATAGCTCTGTGGTACGGTGATTCATTTGTTTCTTCTTGTAGTTGTTTCAAATTTTGATTTCTAATTTTTAGTTTATGTTATTTTATATTATATAATTTGTTACTTCCTGGGGAATTGTCTGCAATTGTACAGTACGTTTTACTCTCTATTAATTTTATTCCATGTAGCATAATTTTTCTTATGTTAATGTAACATCAGATTTTCTTTATATTTAGTATTTGGCTGGTATACATTTTCCCATTATTTTACTTTTAGACTTTTTGTGTTATTTTGTCTTAGGTTTGAGTCTCTGTTAAAAAGCATATAACTATTTCATTTCCAATCTTGTCTGACAATCTTTGTCTTTTAATTCTAGAGTTTAGTCTGTTTACATTGATTGTGATTATTGTCATATTTGAATTCATTTCTAACATCTCATCTTGTGCTTTTTACTTATTCTACTTTTATTTTCTGCTTTTAGCCTTTTTTCTTGCTCTTTTTTCCTCTATTTCATTTCTACTTTTTTTTGTGGCTAGTTGAAAAAATATTTAACAGCATATTTATTGTAACCATGTATAAATTAAAATTTTTCTATTCCAGAGAAACATAAGCCCCTTAGAACTTAGTAATATCCATCACCTCCTAATAGCTTATATGCAGTTCTCTACCATAACTTCAGTTCAGTTTTGTTTTATTTTCAGTGTGAAAAAATTAAGTAGATTTGTTATTGTTTAACGTAATGTTGGTTTAGATTCATCCCCATGTTCTCAATTTCTTTGTCTGTTACTCCATCTTTAATCTCCCTCCTTCCTTCTGGCATCTTTAACCTGAAATTACTTTTTCTATTAATATAGGATCTTAAAATATATATACAGAAAATAAGAGAGAGTATAACAAATGCTCATTACCCAGCTCCCACAATATCAGTGTATGTCCTGATAGAGGCCATATGTCTTATTTCAGTGTTACCCTTCTCCCATGTCCTCACTACCCCATATGCCCTAATGAATTGTTTCAAGCAAATCCTAGGTATTACATTTTTAATCTAGAAAAAATTCAAAATATATCTCTAAGAGATAATTTCTCTTTATTTTAAAAATAATGCATTATCATGATCACACTTAAATATAAAAAATAATCCCTTAATACCATCTAATATACAGTTAGTGTTCAAATTTCCTGCGATAGTCCCAGTAATATATTTTGACAGTTGATTACTTAAATCAAATTTCAAACAAGGTCAAAAGTTGACATGGCATTTAGTTGATAAGACTCTTTTATCTATAAGAGTTTTCTCTATTTTTTTTTTAATTAAAGGAGCCAGATTGGTTTTTTTTTTTGGTAAAATTTTCCATGTTCTCAATTTGAGTGATTACATTCCGTTGGTGGTATTTAAATTGCTCCTCTGTGGCCTGTGTTTCTTATAGACTAGTAATTATAGACTTGATGAGGTTCAGGATTCTTTTTTTTTTTTTTTTGGTAAAAATATTTCGTAGGTGGTTCTATGTACTTTCTACTTCATTCTATCAGAAGGTATGAAACATTTCATTATCTCTTTTTTTGTGGTGTTAAAATTGATCAGTGGGTTTAGATTTTTTTTTACCATCATCCATTCATTATACAGCTTATCAATCAACCTTTTGCTAGAGAATTTGGCAACATTTGAGCATTGCCTGGGTAAGTAATTTCATAAGAGAGTGCAAAATGGTGATATTCTAATTCTATCTTTCTTTCTGCATTAATTAGCTGGAATGCCTTGATTAAGAGGTACATTTTCTTATCAGTTGTTTGTTTCCTGTGGTACAGTTTACACAGCAAAGGCAGAAGAAATGCTAGATGCTTTTCTTCCTTTATGAGTTTTCAGAATAATTATTTGGTGCCATATATTAGCATCCTGTAAGTATGTTTGAGTTCTGTTATGTTTTGTTGTTTTTATCGAGGTCTCCAGTTTTCAGGTATTTTATATATATTCAATAAGTTACCTTCATCACCTTTTTGTTGTTAAAACTGTCCCCTTTGGGCTTCCCTGGTGGCGCAGTGGTTGAGAGTCCGCCTGCCGATGCAGGGGACACAGGTTCGTGCCCCGGTCCGGGAAGATCCCACATGCTGCGGAGGGGCTGGGCCCGTGAACCATGGCCACTGAGCCTGTGCGTCCGGAGCCTGTGCTCCGCAACGGCAGAGGCCACAACAGTGAGAGGCCCGCATACCAGAGAAAGAAAACAAAAAAACAACAAAAAAAACTGTCCCCCCCTAAGAAGTGGGAATCCCTTTTACTGACTCTTGATTTTTCTGAAAAGACCCTAATAGTCTTTGATAGCTTTCTTGCTTCTAATACGAAAATACATTCTGGTCTCATCTTGAACAGTTCCTCTCCCAGTCCTGAGAATATGCAATTTTCTGAAGAAGTCCTGGTTCTTCTTTGTAGGATATATATATTTTTTAAGACCACAGTCTCAGTGATTAGGGTGTTCATTACTACTGTATTTGTCATTTTTCATGGTATGAGTTAGGAAACAGGATTTTTGCTAAATCAGATAAAATAAGTTTATACTAGTATTTTCAATGCAAATTTAAGATGTCAGGTTATTTGTGTTAAATTCTCTGAGTTTGCATTCGTATCATTTTTCCATCTCCTTTCTCCTACATGGAAAATGTGGTACTAAAGACCTTGAATAATTACTTATTTCATGCTAACATATATAATATGATTACCATTTAAAATATACTTATAATTTATTTTATCTTTTGAATACATTCACCAGGAATGTATGTTCAAAGTCCTTTGTTTAAATTCACTCAAACAAATCTTATCAGGGTAGTTAAGTGTCCACCTTGACATACAGCTAGTTTCCTTTGATTCATTTTGTTTAATAATTATGTAAAACATTTATATGGATCCAAAACCAAATTTTAAAATAAGGGGTATTCAGAGAATTCAGCTTCAATCTCTATTGTCTCCATCGTCTTCCATTCCTTCCCCATAGGTAAACAATTTCTTTAGTTTTGTTATACATTTTCTTTGTTTAATATAAATATGTGTGAGTATCGTATGTATATATATGCATATGCACACATACTTCTTTTTAAAATAAGAGGTAGCATCTTTCTTTTTATCACGAAAAGTAAATCCTTTATACACATCAATTGATACAATTATGTAGTTTTCATCTTTAGATTGATTGATTTTTAAATATTGCACTTGCCTTGCATTCCTGCAGTAAATCCCACTTGCTGATGGTGTGTTTCTCTTTGTATATATTGCTGAATTTGCTAATGTTTCATTGAGGATTTTTCTGTCAGTGTTCATGGAGGATATTAGTCTGTATTTTTTTTTTTGTATTGTCTTTGTCAGTTTTGGTATCAGGAAAATGCTGATCTCATAAAATGAATTGAGAAATATTCCCTTCTCTTCTATTTTCTGGAAAAGATTGTGTAAAATGGGAGTTATTTCTTCCTGAAATGTTTGGGAGAATTCTCCAGTGAAACAATCTATGCATCTGTGCCTAGATATTTTGTTTCACAGTTTTTTAAGCTATGAATTTAATTTCCTTTTTAGTTATAGCTCTATTCTGGTTATATGTTGGTTTCCTGTTTATTCCCTCTGTGTTTTTTGTTCTTCTCTCCTTCCTTGCCTCCTTGTTCATATTTTTGTATTCAGTCTTAATTTATCTTCAGTGTTTTCGACTATATCTTCGCATACTGGTTTTTGTGATCGCTCTAAGGGTTGCATACGTTTCTAAGTTATCACAACTTATGAGCTTGTTTCAATAATTTATCACATGAAGGTGAATGTAACAACCTTACCAGTCTTGAGATCCCTCTTCCTTTCCCACCTTTATAACAAAATTGCCTTAAATATTAGTTGTACACACAGTGAAAACTGCATCAGAGCCCGTGCTCTGCAACAGGAGAAGCCACCGCAATGAGAAGCCCATGCACCGCAACGAAGGGTGGCCCCTGCTCACAGCAACTAGAGAAAGCCCGTGTGCAGCAACAAAGAACCAATGCAGCCAAAAATAAATAAATAAATTTATGAAAAAAAGAGAAAGTGTTATAATTTTTGCTTTTGATCATCAAATGTAATTTTTAAATCTAAAGTGGATAAGAACAGCCTGTTATACTTACCCAGATATTTACCTCCTCTTTTGCTCTTTATTTATTCTTGAAAAGTTCCTGAATTTCTATTTCTTTTTCTTTGCTCAGACTTTAATCTTTCCTTTTTTTTCTCCAAGAGTGTTTGTAATAGCTTACTGGAGCATTTTATGATCGCTGCTTTAAGGTCTTCATCACATTCCAGAATGTGAGTCATCATTGCACTTGGCATCCTTTGATGATTTTTCCTTATTTCAGTTGAGACTTTCCTGGTTCTAGAGAGGATGAGCAATTTCGCATTGTATCTTGGACATTTTAGGTTATGAGACTCTGGTTTCTATTTAAGTTGTCTATTAGAACATGCAGGCAAGCTCTTGAAGTTTAGAATGCATGTTCTGTCTGTCCTTGTGGGCTGTGGTTCAAATAGCAATTTTGTTGTTAAAGCCTTTGAAGTACTATTCAGTCTAGCCTGTCTACTTGTATGCTAACCTGGGGCCAATCTGAGACCTGGGCAGCATCTCACACCGGTGTTCAGTTCTTAAGGCTTTGCTGTTTTGATTCTGGGTGGTTTCATGCAGGAGCTGCTCCAGGGTGTGCCCTGGGACTTCCCACAACTCATTTAAATCCTTGCTTCATCCAGATCATCCTTTTCCATCATCTTTCCCTCACTCTCTAGTTGGGAGAGTTGGGTGATTTGTCCCCTTGCTGTCCATTGTGTAGAGCAGGAGAGGAATAGTTAACAGTGCTCCACAGGACAGTTTCTGTGTAGCCACGGTTCTGACAAAGGGGCAGGGAGGTATTTGCTACATTAGTGCAGGGAGAAGATGGTCAGCCTGGGGGTTCTCCTCACGGTCTTTTCAACTGCCATGCCCAGAGGAGAGTGCGATGGATGCCAGTCACCTAGCACAGGAAGGGGATGGTTAATGCACAACTGCCCACCTTCTAGGAGGCCACAGTGCAGAGCAGGGAGTATGGAGTCCTGGCTTCTGGTGTTTGCCTGAAGTAGGGCAGGTATATTCAAAAGGGTTTTATCTCTCAGGTCCTTTTGTAAAGAGAGGGTGTTTATAATGGGATGGCTTCTTTTTTTTTTTTTACAAGGTCACCTGTATTGTCTATTTAATTCAATCCTTCAAGCATCCTCAACTTGTTTTTTTTTTCATGTATATGAAATAATGCCAATACTCCTTGTTTATGCTATGTCGCTTTTACTTCACATGCAAGCAGAGTGTGTGGATGAGCATTTTTTTCTAAGTTAAAGAACTAAGGTCCTTAAGAAATACTCTAACTTTGAGTTCTTGCCTTTATCCTTATCATTTAAATTACCTAGGAAATACCCTCATGGTTCTCATGGTTTCTGACATTTTGTTATCCTATACATATTTTTTAAAAGATTAATACTCATGATTGCATATGTACGTATGACATATATGCATACATATGTATATATATAAACATATGTACTACATAGCTCACATATATATTAATCTAGTCACATTAAAATAAATGTACTAAAATATACATTCACTACTTTATCTTTGACCCTTGTCGTGTCTAAATCTTCATGAATTACATAATTTTTGCATATATCATATACTATTTTATTTAACACATAAAATAATATTTTCATCAATTATGAAATTTTCACATTTTCCTAACTGTGTTGACTTTATTTTCTTAATTATTTGCCTGCTTTTTATTTCTAAAACGTTTAGTTTTCTACAAATATTTTCCCTCACTCATAAAAATTATCTATATGAATTGTTCCTTTTGGAAGGAAACCTAGTACGTGGTAGCAAAACTCCCTTCAGAAAATGTATATTAAAATTGATGACTGACAGCGTCTTTCATCTTCCTCGTGGAATCCAACATCTGATAAAGCTTTTGCATCTGAAGCAGATGGGCAATCTTACGTTTTCTTATAAGTCAAGGGAAGACAGGACTGTGTGCTTGGCATACACTAGCCATCACAATTGACTTTCTAGGCAATGAGAATATCAGGATGAGCTCTGGAAGAGACAATTTGGAAAGAGCAGATTTAAAAATCAATTTAAAGAGTTTATATATTATATGTAAGAAATTACTTTCTACTTCTTATCAGCACAATGCAGCTCCTGTCTGTGGACACTGCTGGAAGTTTCTGACAGTGTTTGGAGACATTGTGCATCAAAGTGAACTGCTTTCTGGTATTCTTGACTCAGGACTTAGCAAGGTCAAGATGACCCTATTAATAGCTTTAATCCTCGTGGCCAGATCTTCCAAAACTTCTTCCTAATCATGGATTTCTACCCATAATTTCATCGCGTCCTGTGTTAATAAGACACTAGCCAATGTCCATAAACCTATAACAGTGACAAGAAAATTTAAGAAACCAGAAGACCCATTTTTGCTATTTGAGGCAGCCTGTCATAAAGAGGAGAGAATATTATCAGTGAGCTCCATGTTCCGTCTGAAAACATGATAATGTTTCTAATATATTCAGAAGACTTCTTCAGTGTGTTCCAAGGCTATCGCATATTTTCAGGAAAAGTTATTAAATGGACAGATTTCAGCTTTAGGTGAAAGAAAGCTGGTACAGGGACTGTAACCCATGATGACAATAGGCACTCAGATTACCCTGACTTTGTACTTCACCATCCTTAGGGCAAGCATCCCTCCTCAGACATTTGGTCTGAAGATCAAGAGCTGCTTTGTCTCCAGACATCAACTGAACAGTCTCGGCAACGAGGAAACGTGAAAGGTAGTGAAAAAAGGGACAGACTAAGTAGATCTTTTCTACTATAAAGAGAAAAATGCCCCAACCAGAAATTTCTGCTTACATTTAATTGATTGTCACTGTGTCACATGGGCAGCCCTAACTTCAAGGTAGGCTGGGAAATATTTGACACCCCAACTTAAATGTGCTTCTGTTTGTAAAGGGGGTTGGAGGGGTAGAGACTGGAAATTTAGCCAAAACGTGCCACTGTGTTAAAAATGACATATTTGAATTTCTTTCACGTTAGGACCTCAGGAGATCTGTATCTGTCTTTTCTTAATACAACAGGTGTGCTGGTGTGTGTGTGAGTTTATACATATAAGAAACAGTAGGAAACATGTATGCAACAACAACAACAACGGAAAATGTTACCACTGTGCAATAAGCATAGAAACATTTGATTGGCAGGTTTTTTTTTTCTCTTTTTATTCCTAATCCTACTTTTGGCATTCTATCTCTTTTTTTTTTTTTCATTTTCTTCAACTTTTTTTTTTTTTACATTTTTATTGGAGTATAATTGATTTACAATGGTGTGTTAGTTTCTGCTTTATAACAAAGTGAATCAGTTATACATATACATATGTTCCCATGTTTCTTCCCTCTTGCGTCTCCCTCCCTCCCACCCTCCTTATTGCACCTCTCTAGGTGGTCACAAAGCACGGACTTGCTCTCCCTGTGCTATGCGGCTACTTACCACTAGCTATCTATTTTACGTTTCGTAGTGTATATATGTCCATGTCACTCTCTCACTTTGTCACAGCTTACCCTTCCCCCTCCCCATATACTCAAGTCCATTCTCTAGTAGCTCTGTGTCTTTATTCCTGTCTTAACCCTAGGTTCTTCATGACATTTTTTTTTCTTAGATTCTATATATATGTGTTAGCATACGGTATTTGTCTTTCTACTTCTGACTTACTTCACTCTGTATGACAGACTCTAGGTCCATCAACCTTACTACAAATAACTCAATTTCGTTTCTTTTCATGGCTGAGTAATATTCCATTGTATATATGTGCCACATCTTCTTTATCCATTCATCCAATGATGGACACTTAGGTTGTTTCCATCTCCAGGCTATTGTAAATAGAGCTGCAATGAACATTTTGGTACATGACTCTTTTTGAATTATGGTTTTCTCAGGGTATATGCCCAGTAGTGGGATTGCTGGATCATATGGTACTCCTATTCGTAGTTTTCTAAGGAACCTCCATACTGTTCTCCATAGTGGCTGTAACAATTCACATTCCCACCAGCAGTGCAAGAGTGTTCTCTTTTCTCCACGCCCTCTCCAGCATTTATTGTTTCCACATTTTTTGATGATAGCCTTTCTGACCAGTGTGAGATGATATCTCATTGTACTTTTGATTTGCATTTCTCTAATTATTAATGATGTTGAGCATTCTTTCATGTGTTTGGCACTCTGTATATCTTCTTTGGAGAAATGTCTGTTTAGGTTATGCCCATTTTTGGATTGGGTTGTTTATTTTTTTGTTACTGAGCTGCTGGTAAATTTTGGAGATTAACTTTTTGTCAGTTGCTTCATTTGCAAATATTTTATCCCATTCTGAGGGTTGCCTTTTGGTCTTGTTTATGGCTTCCTTTGTTGTGCAAAAGCTTTGAAGTTTCATTAGGTCCCATTTGTTTATTTTTATTTTTATTTCCATTTCTCTAGGAGGTGGGTCAAAAAGGATCTTGCTGTGATTCATGTCATAGAGTGTTCTGCCTATGTTTTCCTATAAGAGTTTGATAGTTTCTGGCCTTACATTTAGGTCTTTAATACATTTTGAGCTTATTTTTGTGTATAGTAATAGGGAGTGTTCTAATTTCATACTTTTACATGGGCCTGTCCACTTTTCCCAGTACCACTTATTGAAGAGGCTGTCCTTTCTCCACTCATTCCTGCCTCCTTTATCAAAGATAAGGTGACAATATGTGCGTGGGTTTATCTCTTGGCTTTCTATCCTGTTCCATTGATCTCTATTTCTGTTTTTGTGCCAGTACCATACTGTCTTGATTACTGTAGCTTTGTAGTATAGTCTGAAGTCAGGGAGTCTGATTCCTCCAGCTCCGTTTTTCGTTCCCAAGCTTGCTTTGGCTATTCAGGGTCTTTTGTGTTTCCATACCAATTGTGAAATTTTTGTTCTAGTTCTGTGAAAAATGCCAGTGGTAGTTTGATAGGGATTGCATTGAATCTGTAGATTGCTTTGGGTAGTAGAGTCATTTTCACAATGTTGATTCTTCCCATCCAAGAACATGGTATATCTCTCCATCTATTTGTATCATATTTAATTTCTTTTATCAGTGTCTTATAATTTTCTGCATAAAGGTCTTTTGTCTCCTTAGGTAGGTTTATTCCTAGATGTTTTATTCTTTTTGTTGCAATGGTAAATGGGAGTGTTTTCTTGATTTCACTTTCAGATTTCTCATCATTAGTGTATAGGAATGCCAGAGATTTCTGTGCATTAATTTTGTATCCTGCTACTTTACCAAATTCATTGATTAGCTCTAGTAGTTTTCTGGTAGCATCTTTAGGATTCTCTATGTATAGTATCATGTCATCTGGAAACAGTGACAGCTTTACTTCTTCTTTTCAGATTTGGATTCCTTTTATTTCCTTTTCTTCTCTGATTGCTGTGGCTAAAACTTCCAAAACTATGTTGAATGAGAGTGGTGAGAGTGGGCAACCTTGTCTTGCTCCTGATCTTAGTGGAAATGCTTTTCAGTTTTTCACCATTGGGGATGATGTTGGCAGTGGGTTTGTCATATATGGCCTTTATTATGTTGAGTTAAGTTCCGTCTATGCCTACTTTCTGGAGGATTTTTATCATAAATATGTGTTGAATTTTGTCGAAAGCTTTCTCTGCATCTATTGAGATGACCATATGGTTTTTCTCCTTCAATTTGTTAATATGATGTATCACATTGATTGATTTGCATATATTGAGGGATCCTTTCATTCCTGGAATAAACCCCACTTAATCATGGTGTATGATCATCTTAATGTGCTGTTGGATTCTGTTTGCTAGTATTTTGTTGAGGATTTTTGCATCCATGTTCATCAGCCTGTAGTTTTCTTTCTTTGTGACATCCTTGTCTGGTTTTCGTATCAGGGTGATGGTGGCCTCGTAGAATGAGTTCAGGAGTGTTCCTCCCTCTGCTATATTTTGGAAGAGTTTGAGAAGGATAGGTGTTAGCTCTTCTCTAAATGTCTGATAGAATTCGCCTCTGAAGCCATCTGGTCCTGGGCTTTTGTTTGTTGGAAGACTTTTAATCACAGTTTCCATTTCAGTGCTTGTGATTGGTCTGTTCATATTTTCTATTTCTTCCTGATTCAGTCTTGGCAGGTTGTGCATTTCTAAGAATTTGTCCATTTCTTCCAGGTTGTCCATTTTATTGGCATAGAGTTGCTTGTAGTAATCTCTCATGATCTTTTGTATTTCTCAGTGTCAGTTGTTACTTCTCCTTTTTCATTTCTAATTCTATTGATATGAGTCTTCTCCCTTTTTTTCTTGATGAGTCTGGCTATTGGTTTATCAATTTTGTTTATCTTCTCAAAGAACCAGCTTTTCGTTTTATTGATCTTTGCTATTGTTTCCTTCATTTCTTTTTCATTTATTTCTGATCTGATCTTGATGATTTCTTTCCTTCTGCTAACTTTGGCTTTTTTTTGTTCTTCTTTCTCTAACTGCTTTAGGTACAAGGTTAGGTTGTTTATTTGAGATGTTTCCTGTTTCTTAAGGTAGGATTGTATTGCTGTAAACTTCCCTCTTAGAACTGCTTTTGCTGCATCCCATAGATTTTGGGTCGTCGTGTCTCCATTGTCCTTTGTTTCTAGGTATTATTTGATTTCCTCTTTGATTTCTTCAGTGATCACTTCGTTATTAAGTAGTGTATTGTTTAGCCTCCATGTGTTTGTATTTTTTACAGATCTTTTCCTGTAATTGATATCTAGTCTCATAGCATTGTGGTCGGAAAAGATACTTGATACAATTTCAATTTTCTTAAATTTACTCAGGCTTGATTTGTGACCCAAGATATGATCTATCCTGGAGAATTTTTCATGAGCACTTGAGAAGAAAGTGTATTCTGCTGTTTTGGGATGGAATGTTCTATAAATATCAGTTAAGTACATCTGATCTAATGTGTCATTTAAAGCTTGTGTATCCTTATTTATTTTCATTTTGGATGATCTGTCCATTGGTGAAAGTGGGGTGTTCAAGTCTCCTAGTATTATGGTGGTACTGTCAATTTCCCGTTTTATGGCTGTTAGCATTTGCCTTATGTATTGAGGTACTCCTATGTTGGGTGAATAAATATTTACAATTGTTATATCTTCTTCTTAGATTGATCCCATGATCATTATGTAGTGTCCTTGTTTGTCTCCTGTAATAGTCTTTATTTTATTATCTATTTTTTCTGGAATGAGTATTGCTACTCCAGCTTTCTTTTGATTTCCATTTCCTTGGAATATCTTTTTCTATCCCCTCACTCTCAGTCTGTATGTGTCCCTAGGTCTGAAGTGGGTCTTTTGTAGACAGCATATATACAGGTCCTGTTTTTGTATCCATTCAGCCAGTCTGTCTTTTGGTTGGAACATTTAATCCATTTACATTTAAGGTAGCTATCGATATGTGTATTTCTATTACTATTTTCTTAACTGTTTTGGGTTTGTTTTTGTAGATCTTTTCCTTCTCTTGTGTTTCCTGCCTAGAGAAGTTGCTTTAGCGTTTGTTGTAAAGCTGGTTTGGTGGTGCTGAATTCTCTTAACTTTTGCTTGTCTGTAAAGGTTTTAACTTCTCCATCAAATCTGAATGAGGGCTTCCCTTGTGGCACAGTGGTTGAGAGTCCGCCTGCCGATGCAGGGGACACGGGTTCGTGCCCCAGTCCGGGAAGATCCCACATGCCGCGGAGCGGCTAGGCCCGTGAGCCATGGCCGCTGAGCCTGCGCATCCGGAGCCTGTGCTCCGCAACGGGAGAGGCCACGACAGTGAGAGGCCCGCATAACGCAAAAAAAAAAAAAATTCTGAAGGAGATCCTTGCTGGGTAAAGTAATCTTGGTCGTATGTTTTCCCCTTTCATCACTTTAAATATGTCCTGCCACTCCCTTCTGGCTTGCAGAGTTTCTGCTGAACTATCAGCTGTTAACCTGATGGGGATTCCCTTGAGTATTATTTGTTGCTTTTCCTTTGCTGCTTTTAATATGTTTTCTTTCTATTTAATTTTTGATAGTTTGATTAATATGTGTCTTGGCATGTGTTTCCTTGGATTTATCCTGTATGGGACTCTCCTGTGCTTCCTGGACTTGAGTGACTATTTCCTTCTTCATGTTAGGGAAGTTTTTGACTGTAATCTCTTCAAATATTTTCTCTGACCCTTTCTTTTTTTTTTTTTTTAAACATCTTTATTGGGGTATAATTGCTTTACAATGGTGTGTTAGTTTCTGCTTTATAACAAAGTGAATCAGCTATACATGTACATATGTTCCCATATGTCTTCCCTCTTGCGTCTCCCTCCCTCCCACTCTCCCCATCCCACCCTTCCAGGCTGTCACAAAGCACCAAGCTAATATCCCTGTGCCTTGCGGCTGTTTCCCCCCAGCTATCTACCTTACTACGTTTGTTAGTGTGTATATGTCCATGACTCTCTCTCGCCCTGTCAAAACTCACCCTTCCCCCTCCCCATATCCTCAAGTCCGTTCTCCAGTAGGTCTGCGTCTTTATTCCTGTCTTACCCCTAGGTTCTTCATGACATTTTTTTCCCTTAAATTCCATATATATGTGTTAGCATACGGTATTTGTCTTTTTCTTTCTGACTTACTTCACTCTGTATGACAGACTCTAGGTCTATCCATCTCATTACAAATAGCTCAATTTCATTTCTTTTTAAGGCTGCGTAATATTCCATTGTGTATATGTGCCACATCTTCTTTATCCGTTCATCAGACGATGGGCGCTTAGGTTGTTTCCATCTCCGGGCTATTGTAAATAGAGCTGCAATGAACATTTTGGTACATGACTCTTTTTGAATTTTGGTTTTCTCAGGGTATATGCCCAGTAGCGGGATTGCTGGGTCATATGGTAATTCTATTTGTAGTTTTTTAAGGAACCTCCATACTGTTCTCCACAGTGGCTGAACCAATTCACATTCCCACCAGCAGTGCAAGAGTGTCCCCTTTTCTCCACACCCTCTCCAGCATTTATTGTTTCTAGATTTTTTGATGATGGCCATTCTGACTGGTGTGAGATGATATCTCATTGTAGTTTTGATTTGCATTTCTCTAATGATTAATGATGTTGAGCATTCTTTCATGTGTTTGTTGGCATTCTGTATATCTTCTTTGGAGAAATGTCTATTTAGGTCTTCTGCCCATTTTTGGATGGGGTTGTTTGTTTTTTTGTTATTGAGCTGCATGAGCTGCTTGTAAATTTTGGAGATTAATCCTTTGTCAGTTGCTTCATTTGCAAATGTTTTCTCCCATTCTGAGGGTTGTCTTTTGGTCTTGGTTATGGTTTCCTTTGCTGTGCAAAAGCTTTGAAGTTTCATTAGGTCCCATTTGTTTATTTTTGTTTTTATTTCCATTACTCTAGGAGGTGTCTGACCCTTTCTTTTTCTCTTCTTCTTTGGGACCCCTATAATTTGAATGTTGGTGTGTTTAATGTTGTCCCAAAAGTCTCTGAGAGTGTCCCAAATTCCTTTCATTCTTTTTTCTTTATTCTGCTCTGCAGCAGTTATTTCCACTATTTTATTTTCCAGCTCACTTATCCATTCTTCTGCCTCAGTTATTCTGCTATTTATTCCTTCCCGAGTATTTTTAATTTCATTTATTGTGTTATTCATCATTGCTTATTTGCCCTTCAGTTCTGCTAGGTCCTTGTTAAACGTTTCTCGTATGCTCTCCATTCTATTTCCAGCATTTTGGATCAACTTTACTATTATTACTCTGAATTCTTTTTCAGGTAGACTGCCTGTTTCCTCTTCATTTGTTTGGTCTGGTGAGTTTTTACCTTGCTCCTTCATCTGCTTCATGTTTCTCTGTCTTCTCATTTTGTTTAACGTACTGTGTTTGGGGTCTCCTCTTCACAGGCTGCAGGTTCCTAGTTCCTGTTATTTTTGGTTTCTGCCCTCAGTGGGTGAGGTTGGTTCAGTGGCTGTGTAGGCTTCCTGGTGTAGGGGACTGGTGCTTGTGTTCTGGTGGGTGGGGCTGGATCTTTTCTTTCTGCTGGGCAGGGCCGCGTCCCATGGTGTTTTCTGGGGTGTCTGTGAACTTAGTATGACTTTAGGCAGCCTCTCTGCTAATGGGTGTGGTTGTGTTCCTGTCTTGGTAGTTGTTTGTCATGGGGCATCCAGCACTGGAGCTTGCTTGCCGTTGGGTGGGGTTGGATCTCAGTGTTGAGACAGAGATCTCTGGGAGAGCTCTCTCCAATTGATATTATGTTGGGTCAGGAGGTTTCTGATGGTCCAGTGTCCTGGACTCGACTCTCCCTGTTCAGAGGCGCAGGCCCAACACCTGGCTGAAGCACCAGGACCCAGCCAGCCACATGACTCAGAAGAAAAGGAAGGAAAAAGAAAAAAACAAACAAACAGATAGAACCCCAAAGCAAATGGTAATGGCAATACTAAACTGACAAAATCACACAAAGAAACATACACACACACGCTAATAAAAAGAAAACAAACAACAGCAACAAAAAACGAACAGACAGAACCCTAGGACAAATGGTAAAGGCCAACCTGAAGATACAAGACCACACAGAGAAACATACACATACCCACATAAAGAGGAAAAAGGAAAAAAAAAAAAAATTAAAAAAAAATTTAAATAATAATAAAATAAACTAAAAATAAAAATTTTTTAAATTTAAATAAATAAAGGAAGAGAGCAACCAAATCAATAAACAAATCCACCAATGATAACAAGCACTAAAAACTAAACTAACATAGATGTAAAACCAGAAAGCAATCAGATGCAGAAAGCAAACCCCGAGTCTACAGTTGCTCCCAACATCCACCGCCTCAATTTGGGAACATTTGTTGTGTAATCAGGTATTCTTCAAGTGCAGCATTTTTCAAGTTGATTGTGGGGATTTCATCTACTGCTCCTGAGGCTGCACGGAGAAGTTTCCCTTTCTCTTCTTTGTTCTCACAGCTCCTGGGGTTCATCTTTGGTTTTTGCCCCACCTTTGCATGTAGGCCACTCTCAGGAGTCTGTTCCCCTCCCAGATAGGAGGAGGTTAAAGCAGCAGCTGAATACGGCTCTCTTGCTTACTCAGGCCTGGGAGAGGGAGGGGTACGGTAGTCATAATTGGAATGCGGGGCGAGCCTGAGGTGGCAGAGGCCAGCATGACATTGCAACAGCCTGAGGCACGCCATGTGTTCCCCCGGGGAAGTTGTCCTGGATTGTGGGACCCTGGCAGCGGCATGCATCACAGGCTTCTGGGGCAGTGTGGGTAGTGACCTGCGCTTACTTACAGGATTCTTGGTGGCAGTAGTGGTGGCGTTAGCGTTTCATGCCCGTCTCTGGGGTCCGCGCTGATAGCCGTGGCTTGCGCCCATCTCTGGAGTTCGTTTAGGCAGTGCTCTGAAACCCCTCTCCTCACGCACCCTGAAACAATGGTCTCTTGCCTCTTAGGCAGTTCCAGACTTTTTCCTGGACTCCCTCTCAGCTAGCTCTGATGCACCAGCCCCCTGAAGGCTGTGTTCACGCAGCCAACCCCAGTCCTCTCCCTGGGGTCTGACCTCCGAAGCCCGAGCCTCAGCTCCCAGCCCCCACCCGCCCCAGCAGGTGAGCAGACAAGCTTCTCGGGCTGGTGAGTGCTGGTCGGCACTGATCCTCTGTGCGGGATTCTCTCCGCTTTGCCCTCTGCACCTCTGTTGCTGCGCTCTCCTCCGTGGCTCCCAAGCTCCCCACCTCCATCACCCCCCATCCCCGCCAGTGAAGGGGCTTCCTAGTGTGTGGAAACTTTTCCTCCTTCACAGCTCTCTCCCAGAGGGGAAGGTCCTGTCCCTATTCTTTTGTCTCTGTTCTTTCTTTTTTCTTTTGCCCTACTCAGGCACTTGGGGATTTTCTTGCTTTTGCGAAGTCTGAGGTCTTCTGCCAGTGTTCAGTAGCTGTTCTGTAGGAGTTGTTCCACATGTAGATGTAGTTTCGATGTATTTGTGGAGAGGAAGGTGATCTCCACGTCTTACTCCTCTGCCATCTTGAAGGTCCTCCCCGGCATTCTATCCCTTGATCATTTCATTGTAGTATCAGGGAAGAAGGGTAAAAATAAAATCTATGCTGAGCTATTCTCTGTTGAAACACATTTGGCCATATATAAGTTTTGACTTACAATGAAATTTGAATTTTTGGCATATTACAAATGTCTAAGAAATCATTTTCTTCTGTAAGTTTAGTTTAGATCCTCAAAATAATGCAGATTTTGAATGTAGGGTAAGAGACAAGGTAACTGTGACCATATAGTGTTCATTAAGCCTTAGCCTAACTCAGGGAGCAAATTTGTGTCCACATATTACCAAGGAAGTGGATTGACTTTGGAATCCAGGTACTGATGTTCGACTTAGTCTGTATTCTTTCTTTATTTTTATAAAATAACTATGGGAAGTTCATCTGGGCCTTATTTTCAGGATCACATATGAGGATTGAGTAGATAGCTTTTGTAAGAACTGTGAGAGCATCTCAAAGACTTTCCTCAAACCTTCCTCAGAAGCGGGACCTTGTCAAAAATTGAGATGACACTGAAACACAGATGTTGGCATTCTGAAAAGCTGAAGAAAAAATATAAACAGAGCTTATTTTGTTAAAAATATAGCAGAACGGACTTCCCTGGTGGCACAGTGGTAGAGAGTCCGCCTGCCGACGCAGAGGACACGGGCTCGTGCCCCGGTCCGGGAAGATCCCACATGCCGCGGAGCGGCTGGGCCCGTGAGCCATGGCCGCTGAGCCTGCGCGTCCGGAGCCTGTGCTCCGCAACGGGAGAGGCCACAACAGTGAGAGGCCCGCGTACCGCAAAAAAAAAAAATATAGCAGAAAAAAGAAACTGAAGTATTCTAAGGAACATTTTCTCCTTGATTCCATTCCACTAATACTAAACAATTATCTAAATATTTTTAAAATATAATGTGTTATTGGCATAGTAAGAATTAATACCTAACACCTACTAATAAGCATGAGAATATATTCCCTATTGTATTTATTAATTCAATATCAATTTTTAAGTGATGAAAATGAAATACTATCTATCTACAAGAAACTCTAAAGCCAGGCCATGTGATTTTTGTTACCTGTTCCTGCTTTTCTTTTTCTTTTTAATCTTGGCAGGTCAAATCATCATTAGAATGCCCATAAATTGTTGTAATTCTTTTCAAGGTAAATGGTTGGGGCAAATTCAGTTACTGTTTACTTTCATCATGCCATAAACCAATAAATTCTAAATCTGCCCTGAACACAGTGATCAAACACTTAAAAAAGTGGCACGTCCAAACACAGATACGCACCAGGTGTAAATCAGACTTGTAAGACTTTGTTTGAAAAAGGAATGCAAAGTATTTCAATATTTTTTCTATTATTTACATAGTAAAATGATAATCCTTTGGATATATTGAGTTGTATAAACTGTACTATTAAAGTTAATTTCAACTATCTTTACTTTTTAAAATGTGACTTATACAAAATTGACAATTACACATGTGATTGGCATTATATTTTTATTGCATCATACTATTCTAAATCCTTTATTGCCTCATTCTTTCTTCTGGCTTTCCACATTAGTGTGGACTATGAAATGGGCCAGATTCACATCAGGAAAATAGGAGGGAGGTTGGCATTGATTTCAGAAAAATCACACACAGGCAATGAAATTTCCATTGTGGAGGTAAATGAATGGTTTCCGAGCTTGGCTTTTACTGTGAAAATTACTCTTGATGCTGTGCACATACAGATTGTAAGGTTTCTGTCCTTGAGAGTATTATTTCAGATCAAGGGGAAATTCCAGGGTTTGTATTTTTAACAAGCCTCAGGTAAGTTTTCTGACTAGGAAGGTTGGGAGGCCATTAATAGAGGGAGACAAAAGCGCAAATTTTTATGAGTCGATTTGAAAATTAAATTTCATTACTGTGAAATGACACAGATTTTGCACTGACAACAAAATCTATAAAAAATTAAGCATATGTCGGGCTTCCCTGGTGGCGCAGTGGTTGAGAGTCTGCCTGCCGAGGCAGGGGACACGGGTTCGTGCCCCAGTCCGGGAAGATCCCACATGCCGTGGAGCGGCTGGGCCCGTGAGCCATGGCCGCTGAGGCTGCGCGTCTGGAGCCTGTACTTCGCAACGGGAGAGGCCACAACAGTGAGAGGCCCGCGTAAAAAATAAAAAAATTAAGCATATGTGGTTTAGAGGAAGAAATCCTGGAATGACATTTGGTTCTCTTCTCCTATAAAAATAGCGCTAGCTTCATGTATACTTTTATTATGACCTCAATCAACCATAAAACAACTCCTAATCTGTGTCATTTCTTCCAGTCCTAATTAACTAGTGTAAAGTGGTCCTATTATATTTAATGGAGGAAGCAGATTTTGGTAAATTGGAATTCTTGGAGCGGGTTACTGGTGATCCTCATCTTGCTTTAAAAAGGAAGTGAGTAACATTCCTGATGAAACAGTGTTGGATCCATATCGGCAAGAGTGTTACTGGCACCTGTGTCGTAGCATTCTCTTTTCAGGTACTAAATGCAAAAGGAGCCTAGATAGGTGTAACAAACAAAAGAAAAAAAGGAAGGAGGGAGGGAACAGAAGGGAAGAAGAAAGGAAAGACGGAAGGCAAGCCTTACTTGAGTACCAGACATACAAGCAAGCTTTGCTGTTCAGCAGATACACACATCACTTTCACCTGGCAAATACGAACAAGGGTATATGCAAGACTTTATTCAATGCTATGGACTTACAGACATTATATTTTATGGTTTCCAAAATGTATTGAAAGTGACCTCTCCCAGATTCCCATCTTGCGGTCTATGGAGGTAAATAGTAGCAACACACAGTAGGCATTTCAGCCACATGCTAATTATCCAGGGGAAAATCTTTCATCTTTTATGAAATCCTGTGCTCCGAGCCAGCTACCCGTTCTTTCCCCACATCTGCACGATGGGCCATTTCACTGCTCATCAGCATCTCCGTTTGATAGATGGGAGAGAATTAAGAGAAATCCAGTCTTGTCAGCACTACCATACTCCTGGCAACTCCGAGGAAAGTTGTGACAGAGGGGAATCCACACGTCAGAGGTGGGATGGTCCAAGATCGCTCAGCTTATTCATTGTATAAATGACGGTATTGGTCTCCAGGGGAGCCATGGGTCTAGGTCACATGGGCAGAGACAAATCTCTGAATCTTAGGGTGCTCTTTTGTGATCTCTCCTAATCGCAAGTCAGCTGTTTGACTTGGATTGAATGGACACTATGAACTTGTGGATTTCATACCTATAACCATGAATCATGGGGAATCAGCAGTACTAACTTTCAGAGCCTGGTTTATATTGGAGTCCACACCGAGAAGACTGCCAGTGACCAGATTCCATACATAAACACCCACATTTACACCAAATTGGCAATAAAATTACATGTCACTTATACAAGCACATGATCTCGCCTTTCTCTCCCTCTTGTGAGCACGCACGTGTGCAGGGGCACACACACTCGCACACAGGCTACTCAAATAATGAGAGAAAATGTCTGTGTTTCCAAACCACTTGATTTATTTGTTATTTTGCAATGTGATTTCTATGTTGCCATATACCTGACAAAATACTTAAAGATGAGCACTGTCATGTATGGTTACAAAAGTAAGCTAAAATACCATGCCTAGGAGTAGGACCAAAAAAACCACACAGATAAAACGCTAGTGACTATAAAATACAATGTTGGAAGTCTTGGATCTAGACTCTAGCCAGCAATACCCAATGGAAATTTCTGTGGTGATGAAAATGTTCTTTATTCCTGGTCTCCAGTATGGTAGCTAGGAGCCATACGTGTCTCTTGAGCACTTGAAAGGTGATTCTTGCAAGTGAGGAATTTGTCATTTGTTTTTTAATATGAATTTTTTTACATTGAAATAGCCACATGTGACTGGTGGCTACCATAGTGAATGGCATCGCTCTATCTGGACCCTCCTAGAGACTCTTGTTGTGTTTTGAACTTCAATTTCTCAAAGAAGAAATTATGATAATTATTAAATTTTCATCCTTAAGAGTGATTTTCTGAGCCACATTCTTTTTAATTATCAAGTGATAGAAGTAAATAGGGTAAGACGGTGGAAACAATACACATAGAATCTCTTTGAACCTGAGACCCACCTCCTCATTTACGATCTTGGACAAACTACTCAACATCTCTGATCCTCAGTTTCCTCATCTGTAAAATTAAGTAAATGATGTAAATAAAAATTAAAAACAGTTTAAATTAAGCAAGTGAGGCAGAATCTGAAGACGAGAGAGTAAAATGAATTGTACAGGAACGAACAGCTTGGAAGGGGAAGGAGGGATTTAAACTCTTGTCTCCTACATGTGCACTTTTCACATGCTGGGCAAGGCTTGATGCATGGAAAAGAAATGTCACTCCCTCTACTTGTGAATCATCTCTGTTTCATAGTCATTCTGCACACCCTGGAGAAATTTAAGTACTTCCTTATGATAGATTTACTTAATTTTTCACCTGATTAATTCCTTAAAAACCTTCCTCTCCACTGTGGTGGTGTGCCGTCACCACATGTGTGTTCATTTTAATTACGACTTGCAAATAGAGACCTATTTAGCCTTTGCAAATTGAGATGGCAGTTCCATTTCCTCATGTAAGAAAACAAATACAAGATTCACGGAGGACAGTAATAGGGCACAATAGACATGTGGTATAAAAAATCTCATTCCGTTTACTAAAGCCGTCACGTCAAACATTTTAATTTAGTCATAATTGTATCCAAGTCATTTCACTGTGGGTAAAATTGTGCAGAAGGTTTCATTTGCCCTGTGACGGTGCTAGGTTTTCAACTGAAATAATTTACACCTTTATAAAATTCCTTAAGTTTGGTTTCTGATGAGTTGAGATACTTCTGGCAAAATCTCCTTCATTGTCTAAACCTGAAATGAAATTCTACAGAACTTGACAATATTCGTATCGAGGTTGAAGAATACTGAATTTTTCATTCTCATATGACAGTGCCACAGATGCTGAGTGCAGTTCCAAAATGAGTGACGATTGATTATCCCACAGGGACCTGTTAAAGCATTTTCCCCATCCACTTGCTTGCCTTCCAACACTCGGGATAAATGGTTCTAAAGAAAAATAGATTTTCCTTATTGTAAAATTAAGCTGAAAACGGAAACCTTTTGAAAGGTTATTTTGTTATGGAATATTTAAGCTTTATGCTGAGTTCTGGAGCCATAACTGGTTTGCACAGTTATTAAAGCATATTGATTTTAAATAGCAGTGACTATATCTACAGAGAAAAAAAACGCTGCCTAGATAATTTTCTAGAAGACTGTTAAAAAATGAAAGTCTGGGAATGAAATGAAATGTTAAGGAAGATGGTTATAGGGACACTCTTGGCAGATCAGTTTTACTATTTGGAGCACCCATCCTCCCACCCTCACATTGGATGGTTTGCTTTTTTTTTTTTTTTTGCTTTTTTTAAAATTAATTTTTATTGGAGTATAGTTGATTTACAATGTTGTGTTAGTTTCTGCTGTACAGCAAAGTGAATCAATTACACATATACATATATCCCCTCTTTCTTAGATTCTTATCCCATATAGGTCATTACAGAATATTGAGTAGAGTTCCCTGTGCTATACAGTAGGTCCTTGTTGTTTATTTTGTATATAGTAGTGTGTTTATGTCAATCCCAATCTCCCAATTTATTCCTTCCACCCCTTGCCCCCTTGATAACCATAAGTTTGTTTTCTACATCTGTGACTCTATTTCTGTTTTGTAAATAGGTTCATTTGTATCATTTTTTTTGATTCCACATATACGGAGTATCATATGATATTGTCTTTCTCTGACTTACTTCACTTAGGATGATAATCTCTAGGTCCATTTGTGTTTCTGCAGGTGTCATTATTTCATTCCTTTTATGGCTAATATTCCATCGTGTATATATACTGTATCTTCTTTATCCATTCATCTGGCAGTGGACATTTAGGTTGCTTCCATATCTCGGCTATTGTAAATAGTGCTGCGATGAACATTGGGGTGTGTGTATCTTTTAGAGTTATGGCTTTCTCCAGATACATGCCCAGGAGTGGGATTGCTGGATCATATGGTAACTCCACTTTTAGTTTTTTTAAGGAACCTCCATACTGTTCTCCATAGTGGTTGTACCAATTTACATTCCCACCACCAGCGTAGGAGGGATCCCTTTTCTCCACAGCCTCTCCAGCATTTATTGTTTGTAGATTTTTTGTTGATAGTTTGCTTCTAAGATGCCACGTGTATCTGTGACTCTCTTTGGAGGTCTGGTCTTAGATGCCTAGAGCTGCTTTGCTCACAGAAAGCTGGAGGTTTATGGCCAATAGTGGGGACCTTAGCAAGGACGTACCGCCATCTTGCCTTGAGGTGAAAGGAACCCTGACATAATCAAAACTCCAAAGCTCCCAACAGAATCAACATTGCCTAAATTCCCCTTCTTCCCTGTACAGCTTCCCTGACTCCCTTCCTTGTTTCTTAGGGGAACACTTCTCAATCAATCACTTGCATACAAATCCTTGGAAACTTTGCTTATGTCTGGGGCTTTCAGAGCATTTCATGAACATTATGTTATTCACCTGTACAATGGGCAGGTGAGCATTTTTATCCTAATATTAGAGGGAAGGAAAGGAAGACTCAGAGATTAAGTGACTTGCCTGGGGTTCACACAGATGGCAGGATGGCACTGCCAGGACCATGTTCTTATTGAGTATGTTTCTACCCCCAGAGTAGGAAAATCATTGTCTGATGCAGGTGGTCTGTGTGAACTGCCCTGCTGTCACCCATGGACGTGTAGTTTAGGTTGTACCTTCTACACTTTATCCACCAGAATGGATCCACTCTCTGCAAATTAAGTTATTTTTCTGCAAGACAAGATGCTGGTTCAAATGTTTTATATTATTTTCTTTGAAGTTATCTATTATATAAATGTTGCTTTGACTCTGTGCTTTTGAAAGGTCTCAGAACGCTCTGCTTCAGGGGTCTTAGGCAAAGAAAACAACAAGTTGTTTTGGAAACAGTAATGGGAGGTCCCTTCCAAAAGAGTGAGTCCATTTCTCTGTGAAAGTGATGATTGGATTTGTCAAAGAAATGAGTCCATCTCCATGATGGAAGCTCAAAGTCTTTCTTACTCTCTGCTCTTCTTGGAAAAAAAAATGTTTAATATATGCTGACTCCTTTGTAAGTATAAACTCCTGAGCAATATTGGAATTGCAATCTGTATTAGATAATAGGCATCATTTTCATAAGCCATAAATTAGATTTTTATTCACTTCTTTGTTTTTAAGGAAATGTATCGATTAGACATTTCTGTAGCCTATGACTGCCTAGTGTGTGCCCTAGTTTGAGAAAGCTATCCAGTCTCTCACAAAGGTTAGAAATTATTTTCCTTCCCTTTTATGGAGAGAGGTATGTTTTCTTAATTGTTTGTTTTCCTTTTAGTGTCTATGAGACAGAGATTAATTTCTTACAGTTAATTTATCTTCTAAATCACTCAAGCTTCAATACCTCTAAGATAATAATAATAACAGTTTTCTGTAGCTCCCAATTCTGAGCTGGCAAATTATCTGTTCTCCCTCTCCAAGCCACAGCAGCTGCATGAACTGCTAGATCCCATTTCATTCCAATGTGGCCTTCCTGTTAAATAAAGTGATGGCTTTGCCACAATAGATTCGTAATGCAAGTGTTTTGGCCAAAGAGAGAAAGGAAACAGTGCCTCCGTTAAGTTCCAACCACATAAACTAGAAGTTTATAATTAAAAATAGATAAATAAAAAGGTAAAAAGAGTGAATTGGTAATTTTTGAAAAAGCTCTCAACAAAAATAGTACAGAACCAGATGGTTTTGCTAGTGAATTGTACCAAGCATTTAAAAGTGAATTAACACTAAAACTCTTCAGGAAATCGAGGAGGGGAAACACTTCCTAACTCACTCTAGGAGACCAGTATTACCCTGATACCAAAACTGGATAAAGACATCAGAAGAAAACTATAGACCAATAACCATTTTTAATATTGATTTAAAAATCATCAAGAAAATGCTAGCAAGCTGAATCCAAGAGTACTACACATCAGGATCACATGGGATTTATTCCAACAATGCAAGGGTAATTCAACATATGAAATCAGTCAATGGAATACAGCACATTAATCGAATGAGAGGGAAAAAACACAAGATCATCTCAACTGATGCAGAAAAATCATTTGGCAAAATCCAATACCATTTCATCATTAAAAACAAAAACAAAACACTCAAACTAAAGACAGACTCCAACTTCCTCAATATGGTAAAGGGCATTTATGAAAAACCCACAGTTAATAGTATACTCAGTGGTGAAAGAAAAAGCTGTCCTCCTATATCAGGTATAAGACAAGGATGCTAATATTGGAGGTTCTAGAAAGCAATTAGGCAAGAAAAAGAAATAAAAGGCATACAAATTGGAAATGCAGAAGTAAAACTATCTTTATTTGCAGGTGACATGATCTTATTTATAGAAAATCCTAAAGAATCCAAAAGAATCTACAAAACAAACAGTTAATAAATGAATTACACAAATTTGTTGGATACCGGATCAATGTGCAAAAATCAATTGTATTCTATAGACTAGTAATGAATGAATAATCTGAAAAAGGCAATTAAGAAAAACACTTCCATTTATGATAGCATTAAAAAATACTTAGGAGTAAATTTAACCAAAAAGGTGCCTAACTTGTATAGTGAAAACTACAAAACATTGCTGATAAAAGCTAAAGAAGACCTAAAAAAATGGAAAGACAACCCATGTTCATGGATTGAAAGACTTTATTATTAAGATGGCAACACTTACCCAAAGCAATCTACAGATTTGGTACAGTCCCTATCAAAATCTCAATGGATATTTTTGCATGAGTGGACAAGCTGATCCTAAAATTCATACGTAATTGCAGGGCAACTTGAATAACCAAAAGAATCTTGAAAAAGAAAAACAAAATTGGGCTATTCACATTTCACAATTTCAAAATTTATGACAAAGCTACAATAATCAAAACAGTATGACACAGACAAGAGGATAGACATATAGATAAGTGGATTAGAATTGAGAATCTAGACATAAACCTGTAACTCTTTGATCAACTGATTTTCAACAAAAGTACGGTGCCATTCTATTGGAAAAGAATAATCTCTTCAACAAATATTTCTGGGACAACTGGGTATGGAACATGTACAGAAAAATGAACTGGACACCTATCTCACATAATACATAAAAACTAACTTAAAATGGATCAGAGGCCTAAGTGAAAATACTAAACTCTTAGTAGAAAACATAGGGGTAAATCTTCATGGAATTTGACAATGAATTCTTAGATAAGACTCCAAAAGAGCAAGGAACAAATGAAAAATAAATAGATACATTTTATAAAATTAACTTTATAAAAATTAAACATTTTATGCATCAAAGGGCACTATCAAGATAGCGGAAAGATAACCTACAGAATGGGAGAAAATGTCTGCAAATCATATATCTGATAAGGATCTAGTGTCCAGAATATATAAATAACTCTTACAACTCAAAAAGACAAACAACTCAAATGAAAAATGGCCAATGGACTTATTTTTTAGACATTTCCCTAAAGAAGATATAAAAATGGCTAAAAAGTACATGAAAAGATATCAATATCACTAATATTAGGGAAATGCAAATCAAAACCACAGTGAAATGCCATTTTACACCCCCTGGAAAGGTATACTACCACTACTAATTTTTTAAAAATCTGAAATAACAAGTGTTGGTTAGGTTATTGTGAAATTGGAGCACTCATATATTGCTGGTAGGGATGTAAAATGGTATAGCCACTGTGGAAAATAATTTAACAGTTCCTGTGTGATCCAGAAATTCCACTCCTAGGTAAGACTCAAAAGAGTTATTAAGATGTTCAAACAACTTGTACAAGAATATTCATAGCAAGTTGTGTTTTTAGTGGAAACAATACAAATAGCCATCAACTGTTAGAAGCCAGACACAAAAGATCACATATCATATGATTCCATTTATACAAAATATCCAGAAGAACTAAATCCTTGGAGACAGAAAGCAGATGAGTGACTGCCAGGGACCAAGCGGAGTGGGTAACGGGGAGTGACCGCTTAAGGGGTGTGGAGCTTCCCTTTGGGGTGATGAGAATACTTCAGAACTGGATAGAGGTGATCGTTGCACAACGCTATGAATGTGCTAAATTCCACTGAATTGTATACTTTGAAATGGTTAATTTTGTGTTATGCAAATTTTACTAAATAAACAAAAAGATAGTGTGTCACACAGAATTCAAAGAGAGCCCCCAAGGTCCCCACCCTTTGGGTGGTGTGCATGCCTTGTAGGATCCCCTCCCCTTGAATGGTAATGTTTTCAGCGAGCGAAAGGACCTTGGTCCTTGTCTTCTTTGAAGAAAGAATTTGAGAAAGAGACCAAGACTGTAAAGCAGGCACAGCATTTATTAGAAGCGCAGTACTTGTGGGAGAGCACATGGGTGAACTCGTTTCAAAGGGTCAACATGAAACCGGCTGCAGCAGCTTAACCCAAAGCCTATCTGTCTCCTACATCAGTAACAGAACCTGTGAATACGGTGAGGTAACACCCATGGTTAGGTTACATTATGTGGCAAAGGTGAAGAATTTTACAGTCGTAATTAAAGTCCCTAATTACTTAATTTTGAGTTCACCAGAGGGAGATTATCCTAGGTGGGCCCGTCCTAATCAGGTGAGCCATTCTCAAATTCAAGATGCTGTAGCAGATGCTCTCCTGCTGGCCGTGTAGGGAGGGGAGGAGGCCAGGTGGCAGGGACCTGAAGATGGCCCGGAGGAGCTGAGAGTGGTCCCTGATCTAGACCTAACAACAAAACGGGGACCTCCTTGTACAGACTAAGAAGTGAATTCCGCGCACAACCAGTGGGCTTGGAAGAGGATCCTGAGCCCGGGCAATGTGTTGATTTCACATCACAAGGGAGGCCTTGAGCTGAGGAACCAGCTAATCTGTTCCTGGGGTCCTGTCCATGTAACTCTGAGATAATGACTTTGTGTTGTTTTTAAGCTACTTAGCGTGTGGTCCTTCGTCACCAGCAACAGAAAAGCAAGACAGGTAGGAGTGAAGTTTTCTAGGACTCTCTGACTCTGTGAAAGCTCAGGAGGACTAGGGAAATCTGCCATGACTTGATTTAAAAACAACTACACTGCTGGTCGCAGTCTTTGCATCCAGATGCCAAGAGGAGAAAGAAAGTGCTGTCTGGGCTTTGCTACGACGCTATTGCTCTAAATCAACTTCTATTTGAGCAGATGACCATAGACTCCTAGACCTTTCGCATATGTGTCTTAAATACTTCTACTGGTCTCTGTAGCTGACTACCAGCTTTTGCATTCCAGGTCTTAAATATTAATAGTCATAGTCTTTAGTTTTTGTTAAAAAGCTATTTTCTCTTTGCCACTGAGCATGGCTTTCCTTTGGCTTGCTGTCTGATGGCTGTCCCTTCACCAGATCTGAGTGCCTATAATTTAAATAAGTGAAAGATGGCGAAACGTTTTCTGTGTTGTGGTTGTTTTAAATATGTCTGCCCAGTAGCCAGCGTCAAAAATTTCCCCCCCGATTCACTGAATGTTAGCACCTGTGGATATCATGTTCTCTGCTTTATTTTTCCCTCCCAAGGAGACATCATGAATTTTCTCTTTCACAGAAATAATGAAATTATTTGGGCTTATCTTTCCTGTTTCAGGAGAACCAAGGGAAAGAATTTTTTTTAAATTTCTTTCAGCTTGTTTTTTGTTTTTTCCTGGGTGACATCAAGAGGGCATTGGGGGGCTTCCCTGGTGGCGCAGTGATTGAGAATCCACCTGCCAATGCAGGGGACATAGGTTCGAGCCCTGGTCCGGGAAGATCCCACATGCCGCGGAGCGGCTGGGCCCGTGAGTCATGGCCACTGAGCCTGAGCATCCAGAGCCTGTGCTCCACGACAAGAGAAGCCACCGCAATGAGAAGCCCGTGCACCGCAACGAAGAGTAGCCCCCGCTTGCCACAACTAGAGAAAGCCCACACGCAGCAACGAAGACCCAACGCAGCCAAGAAATAAAAACAAATAAATAAAATTTAATTTAAAAAAGAGGGCACTGTCTCCCTCACTGTCAGTTATCTTCAGACCCAGCTTTCCTTGTGACACAGCCACTTCTCCACCAAAGTAGAACAGACGCTAATGACCACATGCTGCGCCCTCAGCCAGGTATCTGGCAGAGGCCACCCATAAAACCATCTGTCACCAGGGTGAGACCACAGCCTGCCACTGCTGTAATTTAGGGAGGCACAGATTTTCCAGGCTCCTCTTTTATAAGAGGGCCAATGAGGCCCCTGAGGCCTACAGCAACTGTGGACATAATTACGTGAAAGACTTTGATGGCTTTTCCATTCACACTGGGTGATCTTAGAGCAGGCTGATATGGTGGTTAAAAAACCAAACCTGGAGAGTGAGCTGAGGACAAACAGGGCTGGAACACTCCAACGTAAGCGTTCGATTCTTGATGTATTTTACACGTTTTCATTTTGTTTTAATGAAGGGTCCTAAAGGAATTGTTGGATCCAATACTCAACACGTACTGGATACTGGACCAACAAACTGAGCCTTAGTGAAAAAGGAAGAGGAGGGAATGGATATATGATGGGCACTCACAGTTTGCCAACACTGTATAACCATTATTTCATGTAGTTGTCATAATAACATGATGTGATATGTGACATTAATTCACAGTCTTCAGAAAAGCTCAGAGAGGTTGCCGGTGCTACATGAGATCACACAGTAATGGTAAGGGGCGGAACTGAGACTCAAGTCCAGGCTTCTTTTATTCCAGACCTTTTGCCTTTTCTACTACATGCCCAAAGTGAGCTTCAGCAGCAGCTTCAAAGATTATTTTTCTTTAAATGTTATCATTCAACTTGGGTCATTCTCCCCTCCATTCCCATCTACAATTCTCAGGGTTCTGAGAGATAAAAGATAAGGAAAATGCTTTCACCCAACTTGTGAGGCTTCTGCTCTGAAGCCTGGTTACTCCCTCCACTTGGTGGTCTGAGCTGGACAGCCTAGAAGTCGTCTTTCCTTTAAACTTGAGCTGAAAACTCTCAATCTGCTCTCTGTTTTCGGTCCTCTGAGTGGTAGTCTGGCACCGCCAGCTCTCAAGAGGATAGATGGCTCAGAACCCAGAAACCAGAAACCCTCAGGAATGTCCAAAAGTTCCCCATGGTCTAACCCCCACCCATTTCTTCCTCTCTTCACATCTTCTTCCATGTGGTGGAGGAGTAGTCTGTAAAGCCTACATGATTTTCCTCCTGCTTTTACTCCATCTCCATGAGGGATTACAGAGAAATAGATATGCTACTTCCCATATGACAGTTTTGCAGATAAAAAGAAGATCTAGAAATCTACAGCTTGCCCTGACAATGGTTCCATGACCTCATAATAATAGATGGCAACTCTTTGTGGATTTCAGCATCTTCAAGCTGTTTCTAAGCTTCCCACTGTTAGACCCAAGCGGTCTACGAGGGATTCCAACTCGCCCAAGAACCGCCAAGAGTCGAGAGCCGTTGCAACACGCAAGAGGTTTATTAGGAGCCGATGCACCGGGGTTCCCTGAACCTCACGCAGGAGGCCGATGGGGAACCCCTAAAAGCGGAATCACATACTTTTTATAGGTTTATTTATTCATAGGGCGGGTATATTCTCACAATGATTGGGTAAATGTGGTGACTTTTGTATTCATTGGCTTAGGAACTTTTGTCCCACCTTCTGGCCGTTATAGTTGTCTGTTCATTGTGGCGGTTAGGGCGTATACCTGTTACGGGCAACTGGAAAATTACCCGCTGTCTGGCAAGTCCCCGTCAACTGAAAAACTCCAAGAATTGGTTTCGATAGGGAGAAGGAGTGGCGCACGATAGGGAGAAGAATTGGTTTCGATAGGGAGAAGGAGTGGCGCACGATAGGGAGAAGAATTGGTTTACGGGAACAAGTGAGGGGGTGGAAAGTCCCTAACGGCCCCACACCACAGGATGTTGTGCTTGTTTTGTGATATGTCTCTTTCGCTAGGCAGTGAGCTCCATGAGCACAGAATTATTATTTGTTTAATTTTTATTTTATTTTGAAATATAGCTGATTAATTATGTTGTGCTAGGTTCAGGTGTTACAGCAAAGTGATTCAGAATTATTTTGGAAACATTTCTAAAATCTAACATCTCCTGTCTCTTTTGCAACTTGATGTGTGCAAAATCTCAGCATGTCCTGTAAAATCTGTGAGCCTGTTTCCTTACCTGAAGGAGATCAGCCTTATGAAGTGGTTTGTACTTTGCAGAGAGATCTCTCGCTGGCAACATTCCCCAAGTCTGAACATGTGCACAGATCACCTGGCCATCCTGTCAAAAACACAGAATCTGACTCACTCTGTCTAAAGAGGGCCTGAGAATCTGCATTTCTCGCCAGCTTTCGGGTGCTTGTCCAAGGATCACGCTGTGAATACAGGGTGTCTGTGATTCTTTGTCCCCTCCTGTGAAATGGGTTGTCAACAGCCCTCACCACTCAAATAGGAAGAGTTGTGTGGTTTATAAAATGTTCTTACAATTCCTTCATTGGATTCTTATCACAGACTGTGGAGTAGACAGGGTTACTGTTGTTTTCACCCTTTACTAAACCAGGAACCCAAAGCAAAGAGCATCTCAGTGGCCTGTCCTGTCTCCTTAGTAGCAGAGACAATGCATAAACGTGTTCTTTGGGGTCCTCATCTGATATTCTTTCTGCTATATCACATCAGCCTTCAATCCTATATAGTAATATTGACCTTTAGAATATTATACAAATGATCACACTGAGATGCTGTTGTGGCCATGTGTTCTGAGGTCTTAGACTAAAGTGAACCATTCCCCTCCCAGAAAATGGGGTGTAAAATGTTGTGTGAATTACACAAGCCCATTTTCCTGGGGAAGATCCACAGCTTTAATCAGATCCTCTAAAACGTCAGTGACCAACCAAACAGTTTGAGTGCTGATCAGAGACTAGTTAAAACGTCCAAAGGAAGGAGAATTTAGAACATGTTTTTTGAAACAAAGAAAACAACCATTTGGCATCGGATAGCTATGTTTCTCATGAAAGCTTGTCTTTTAACCTGAAGAATCTGGATGTTGGGTTTTGCTCCGTTTGGGGATTTGGGGCTCCACCGGTGAGAAGTGAACAGGATGAGAAGCGCCCAAGAGGGACATGGGCCTTTGGCTACGTGTGTACATTTCCTGCACCTAGGCACCTACCTAAGGTCCCCACCACTCCCAGGGCCCAAGAAGGTCCTTAGCAGTTCAGAGATCTTCTAGGCCAGGGGTTGGCTGACTCCTTCTGGAAAAGGCTAGCTAGTGAATATTTTAGGCTTTGCATGCCAGGTGGTGTTAGTGCAAATGATGCCAGCCAGCATGACCTGAAGGCAACCATAGACTATAAGCCAACCAAAGGGCTCTGTGTTCAGATAACTGGCTGGATTTGGCCGGAGGGTTGAAATATGCTAACTCCTTCCCCCTTTACAAAGGTTTGTGAAGACAAATATTTACTTACCTAGAGGCAGAGAGTTGTTGTTATAACTTTTTTTGTTTGTTTTGTTTGGTTTGGTTGTTTTGGGGGTACACGGGCCTCTCACTGTTGTGGCCTCTCCCGTTGCGGAGCACAGGCTCCGGTCGCGCAGGCTCAGCGGCCATGGCTCACGGGCCCAGCCGCTCCGCGGCATGTGGGATCTTCCCGGACCGGAGCACGAACCCGTGTCCCCTGCAACGGCAGGCAGACACTCCCAACCACTGCGCCACCAGGGAAGCCCTGTCATAACTTTATAAATCCCTATGCTCTTCTTTTAATAGAGGGTGCGAAATGCTCTACAGAGCAGAAAAAAAAAAGCCTTTGTAATTGAACACTAAGGTCAGGTGGGACATCAAAATTTATCTGACCCATCACTTATTTTGCAGATACGGAAAGTTAAGGCCCAGAATAGCGGATTGTTCAAAACAATACACCTTATGAGAGAAGCTTAAAGTTTGGAGTCCCTGTCTTTTAATTATCAAATGTCTTTCGCAGAAAAGGCCGAAGGGAATATGCAAATGTTGAGGTCAGGCCCATTATTTAGAGTGTGAGTTGTTAATACTTACAACTTTGTAAACTTTGCTCTAGTTTTCATTCAGATGCAGGCTGTTAGAAATCATTAAATAATGAAAACCATTAGTGTCGCTAATGTTTTGTAAAACATCCCCTGGAGACACCATAAGCCTCAGCAGAATTCCAGATTTTTGTCCCCAGAGCAGGATGGGAAATTGAAGGAGGCTGATTTCTTCCTTGGGAAAGGTAGTGTCTCTTAAAACTTGCAGCCCAAACCCCTAAATTTCAGAGGCCGGTCATCTGTCGTGCAGACATTTCTGCAACACGTCCCACGTCTGCTGCTACTTCTCTTGGGTAAATGTTTGTCATTCTCTCCTGTCTGTCTCACGGCCGCTGCACACCTATGCCATTCTTAATTTGAGCCACTGAAGGAATGTCTGTTGTTAAAAATGCACCTACATGCGATTAAAATAATGTACTGAGTCGGAAGCAAAGTAATTGTCCTACCTCGTCGTATTATAGAAAAGACATTAAAAATGAAAACACAGAAAGCCGCCTATTCTGCTCCTTTTACATACCTAAGAAAAGGACAGAAAACATGCAATAAAGCTGATAAATTCTGTGTTGACCTTTATAAAGGCATTGGCTTTCCAGGAAAAGTACTTGTGATTTTTAGAGCTATCACCTCTAGTAAATGGAAAATGAAGTTGCTTGCCTTTCTGAAATGGTACTGTGCTTGCTTGGCTCGAGTGCCGTTGGTTCTGTGAATATCTTCATAGTGGCTTATAATGTTCTGTTCTGTTCCGTTCTGTTCTGTTCTGTTTCCTTAGCCCTTGTTTTAAGATGTCGCAACTTAGGGAACAGAAAGAAAAAATAAATAGGCCTAAAGGACAAGTGAAACGTTATCCCTCTCACCCCCACCCATCCAAGCTATCACAATTTCACATTCTACAATTTACAATCCTTATAAAGAAAAAAATAATAATTTCAATAGTGGGGGGAACTCCTTAAGAAATAGCTAAGCAGATGTCGAAATCACATATTGGAGAGAGAAAAGTCAAGCATAAGAAGGAAGTAGTCTGCCAAGGTTTAAAATAGCAACTGGTGCTCCTGCAGCAGCAATTTTCTTTGAGAAAATCTACCATATGCTTTGTACGAAGTCCATCTGCAAATGTAATGCCCAGATGCTTACAATCCTGTTCCAGAAAAGCTATACTCTGGCTGAATATCTTCTGTGCCCTAGAGAATCGGTAAAGGAATGCCATTTTCTCCTCTTTTTTCTTTCTTGGTGATATTTTTTCATTTTAAAAGTAATAGAAAGATAACTGTAGAAAAACTGTAAACTTCAAGAAAAACTGTAAAGAAGACACAGCAATCACTCCAAATCTCACTCCCAATCTTATAACCAACAGATAACTCTTTGTTAGTTTCACATAAATATGATCATAATTCCTTTTCCCCTTTGTATAACTTGATAGATAATTCCATTCTTCTTCAAAGCCGTCTATTTTAATGGTGGCATGATATGGATTGGCGTTTTAGTTATCTTTATGAAAATAAAGTATATATGCATAAGGTTAAAAAAATCAGACTATTACAGAGTTTTGAATAAAAGTACGAATTTTCCTCCTAAGATTTCTTCCTGATAGGCCAACACTGTTAGCATATAATAAGCATTGTTTTCCCAAAATTAGTCTGTGTGTCCACAAGCATAAATATGTGTGTGTGTAAAAAGGGAATCACCGAATACATGCTGTTCTCTACATCTTGATCCTTTTTACTTAATATTTCCTGGAGATCTTTTCGTATACATCTGTCTCAGCCTAGTAACAGCTTCAAAATGTTTCATTTTAAGGTCTGACTATACCTTCAATTTCCCTTTGAAGAGCCTTGAGTCCCTTGAACCCATCCTCTTGCTGTATTCTGACAACCCTGACAAATTAACAGAAGCCAAGAAGTCATATACATGAAGGTCATAGAATATTCATTATGTCCAAAATCTGTTACAGGAGATGTGATAAAGGTAATAAAAATGCAATAACCCTGCTAAATACTTTAAAGCCTTTTGGATCTTTGTGTAGTATTTAATTGAATTTCTCGTTTTGCATTATTTATTTATTTTTAACATACACAAGCAAATCCAGAATTTTCTAAAAGACAGGCAAATAAGGCTGTTTTCTGACCTTGTAAATCAG
Organism: Phocoena sinus; assembly: GCF_008692025.1. Lineage (NCBI taxonomy): Eukaryota > Metazoa > Chordata > Mammalia > Artiodactyla > Phocoenidae > Phocoena > Phocoena sinus. The sequence continues at coordinate 4,871,215 of NC_045766.1, forward strand.
TGCTCCCTACCTTTATACTTCAGGGAGATTTCTTTGCAGTAATGCAGGTAAAAAGCATCTATTAACTTTGGAAAAATTATTAATTTATATATTTAACAAATGAATCTGTGCCCATCCTTTGAAAATCTCACAGAGCTTTAATGTTTAGAGCAACCACTAGAGTCATATTCTGTCCCAACTCTCCCCATTCCCAAGTTCTGCTGATCAGAACGTACCACTTTCAATTCTCCTACGTAATCTCTTCTGGTTTTTGTTTTGTTTTTAAACCAGTAACAGGAAGTTTGTTATCCTTAAGTAAGGATTTAATTAATTCAGTATTTTGTGTTCTCTTTGTTATGCCTGTGGACCTCCTGTTTGTGGGGAAGCCAAATAAGGGACTCTAATTACTTTTTGCTTTATTGTTTAATTTCTTTTTGTTTTCCCTGGAGTTAAAAATGGTTTCCATTTTTTTTTCACTTGCTTCAGGCTTTAGGGATGCCATACTTTTCCCCACACCTTTCAAGAGCACGTGACCCAGTCTGTCAGATTCTCTATCTGATCCTTCTTCTTTAATTCCTCCTTCCTGACACCCTCTGACTTCCTGCCTCAATCTAGGCCAGCAGCCCTTAAGCCTTCTGTGTGGCTGTTTTTTCACAACATAGGTCATCGCCTTAGAAATTTCTAGACTTCTAGCAGGTGTTGGATCCCAATTCCTATTTCCTGGAGTCCGTGCTTTCTCTAGCATGAGTATGGCCTCCTTAGAATACAGCACCTCCTGCAGTGAACAGGAGTGGAGAAGAGGTTATTCTTTGCTGTCTTAAAAAGGTTTCTATTCTATCCTTATACTACGTGATGTGTTTTTAGTGAAGATCCTGTTTCCCCCTTTTTTAAATTTAACTTGGGTCCTCTCTCTCTTGACATATGTTCTTCTATGTAGGATATATGTGTGTGTGTGTATTTATATGTGTATATATGTATATAAAATATGTATGCATAAATACACACGTGTGTATATATGTATATATATATATATATATATTTTATAATTTATTATCCTTAATTTTATTTCTGGATCTCCTGTTAGGCAGAGAGCAAATTGTGTAGATTGATTCTCTAATTTTGTTATCATTGCTCTCTTACTTTCCATCTAATTGTCTTTTTTTATTTCTATTCTTTGGAAGATATTCTTAACTTTACCTTCTAATGCTTCTACTGAATATGTGATCACACCTATCATAATTTGAATTTCCTAGTGTTCTTCTTATCTGATTGCCCCTTTTCAAGACATCCTTCTTTTTCTTGCGTGATGCAATATTAACACCTACTTCTCTGAGGTTATTAAATATTCCTTTTTTTTTTTTTTAAAGATATGCCTTCTGCCCCTAGTCTTGTCTCTCTTTATTTGAATTTTGTCCTCAGTATCTTGGTCTCTGCATTTCATGATGGAGGCTCTCCTCAAATATGCGGTGATCTTTCTGCTCATTCATATTTAAGAATGAGGTGTTAGAAAGGTGATGGCAGAGCTGGTGGGCTGGTGACCTTCACTGAGGTGATTGGGTGGAAAGCTGGCTTTTTCTTGGCAGATTTCAAAATGTCAGCCTCTGAATAGCAGTTTTCTGGGATCTTCCTACTTCTCCTGAGAAGGAGCTTCTAATGTCCCCCAGGGTAGGGGTGTGGGGTAGGTGGGGTCTTGGACACTGGTGTCTGGATTCCCAGCAGGAGCAGAGCCCTTAGGTGGGGCGGTATTCCCATCACTACATACTTGTGTGTTCATTTTCGCTTCTCCCTCTCTCCCTCTCTGTGCCTCACGTCCCCACTTAGTCTTTGAACTCTCCTTTCTTCTGCAAAAGCTAGAGGAGGAAATGTCCTCTGCTTGTACCCTCACCTTTGGAGGAAACTCATGGCTCCAATTCCCGAGGCTTTTGAAGGTTCTGGAAGTTCAGCAGGCTGATCTCTCATTCGTATCTCCTGTGGATACTTACTTTCAGCTTCCCCTGCTTCGCTTGATCACGTATTTTTCCTCCATGCTCTCTTTATCTTCCAAAAATGAGTTCACATCATTTATATGGTGTTGTTTCCGCTCATTTCTTTGCCCTTATGATTTATGCTTTTCTTTTTCCTAGCTGTCATTTAAGTGTGGTTTCAGGCGAGAATGAAGATAAACACGTGTTCAATCCACTATGTTTTATCATCAGATTTAAATAAATGTAAAATTTTCTTTCTCTTTTGTTATGGCAGCGTTAAGTCCTGAAATAACATAATGGGCTACTTCACATGGGACCCAGGAAAATATATTTGGAGATTTAGCTTGGGAGTTTGTTTCTGGTTTAAAAGATAAGGTTCATTTATACAGAAGAAAAAAAAAAAATTAGTTCATTTCATTCATTAGCATATGTCCACAGACATGGCAAAACTTAATGCTTAAAAAAAAATAAAATGACTTCAATGCGACTTGGTTTTACGAATCATCAAACAGAAAAGTATAAGCAGCCTTATTATTCTGTCACCGCTGAGGCTGTACTGTTCCAGATCATAGTTTTTGCACAATGGGAGGTATTTGAGAGTTGTTTTTCCTCCCTGATGGCCCAGCATAGATTGATTCAGAGATAATGTACTGAGGTAGACAGGTTATGTGGTTTCGGGGTGCTGGGAATGTGAGCAAAATTTCTGATTAAAGCCTTTTGAATAATTCTTGCTGGAGGCGCTATATCCCATTTCCTATGAATTGTATATATTTAAAATCTGAAATATGCCAAAGGAAACAATGAAGATTAAAAAAAAACTGATTTCCCGGGAGAAGTAATGTACTTTCAAGCTGTGCTTGGCTCTCTTGGACTGAGACTGTCAGAAAAATCTCTGGCCAGACCACTGCACAGGGTGCCCAGGACAACCTGGTACGGTCACCAGGGCCATTTGGAGCAGCTTGTAAAGTTCTTCATGAGGAATCCTGGGAAAGGAGAGTCAGAAAGAGCTGCGTTTGAGTCCCACGTCTACCATTTATGCTTGTGATGTTGAGGTCACAGATTAGGAACCTCTGTGACCCTCTTCGTTTGAATAATAAAGGTATCTATGCTGTAGAAGGATTTTATAAAGGTGAAATGAAGTCGTGTGTGTGTGTGTTTGTGCGTGTGTGTGTGTGTGTGTGTATGTTCACATAGTACTTAATAATGGACTATTTGAGGGACTTCCCTGGCAGTCCATGCCTTCCCAATACAAGGGGCATTGGTTCGATCCCTGGTGGGGGAACTTAGATCCCACATGCCGAGGGGCCGTTTGAAATTTTTTCATACCTTCCATTAATCTGAAATCTATATATTAAATAACCATATTGAAGCCACGTAGAATAGAGGTGCCATCACCTTAGAAACTCCTGGTGCCAACAAAATGGTTAATGTGATTATGCTGGTATTTTTGAAGTGTGACACCCAAAGATAGATCTTTAGGTAGGTAAGTAGCCCACACTGAGAGTTAGCTAGGAAGAAATGTTTCCATTTTTAAGAATACGCATCCAATGGCAGATTATAGTTTTCCTTTTAAATATTTGGATTTTGAAGCCATAATGACATTCCTCCTCTCTATAGGCTGATTTTGAAAGTTTTATTCTGGGCAGAATTTGCTCCCTGTAACTCGGTCCTAATACCCATAGTGCACGAAATGACAAACTTCTTACAGGAGACTGATAAGCTCTGTCTGAGAGGACCCGGCTGCCACAGAATTAGTCTGGCAACGCTGATAAAGAGGAACTGCTGTCTCTGAGGTCTGATGGAAAAAGAAGAAAAAAAAAAAAAAAAAAAGAAAAAATCACTGCCACAACTTTCTTTCTGGAAGACTTGCCTACATGCTGTATTTTTAGTTTTGTCAGAGGAAGTGGGTGTCGATCAAGATATTTTAGGAAAGGCTTAACTTTCCCCAGCTATATTGTGAGCTTTTGAACGTTTCCTGATTCACAAAAATATCCCCAGATTCGTAAGGGAAAAGATCAGTTGGCTTTATCCGGGGCTGCTATTTTATTTTATTTATTTACTTTTGCGAAGAGCATCTTTTAGCTGGTACCTTTGCTCAGAAAGGCCAGGGATGGAGCCTGCGCTGCGGAAACAAGGCTGGAGAAATTGCTGGTTCAGAGTGAAGGGAGAGAGATGCGCTTGGTGCTTGCACATTAAACTGTGCTGTAGAGCGTCTGAGATGTTTGCAGGTACTTTTTAAAATTCCTGCTCTAGATGGACAGTCTACTTGCCACGAGGCCTCTCTGGAAATACTTTTCCAAATGGTCACGTGTACTAACATCTAAGTGTCTTCCTAAGAGAAGGTGCTTTTCCCTTCTACTGGAGAGATTTTCAGGGACCATCTCTTTTCAGGCTTTTCTCTCTACACTGCTCCGATGGAATGCTTGAGAATCTCGGGGAGAGCTTAATTTTGAATATAATTTAATGAAAGCCCTGATCAAACTAAACATTTTACGCATAAAACTTTGAGTTAATGGCTTTTTCATTACCTATCCAGGTCCTTCATACGTCAGGTTATTTTCAATATCCATCTATTTACACCAGAAAATTGCAATACATGAGGGTTCCTAAATAAAATTTTTCAGTGGAATATGGTATTCTTCTCCTAGGATGATCTTGAAATATTGAGCTGAAGATCAGGAGGAATAGTGATCAGTTACTAATCATGAAGATGAAGCAAAACAGCAAAGCTATGAGTAGGAAATGCAGGTGAGGCATGAATGTTTTAGTGAAGTCACGAGTCACCAAGTCTGAATGCAATTAGAACTGCATAACAAATTTTCCAGTAGGTAGACCTAATTATCCAGGGTGTGAAGTTAAATCAAGTTACTGTTCCACTTTCCCTCTTAGCCTGTGTTCAAACACACCTTAACCTACTTATTCATTATTTCAATGCGTTTTATCATCCTCACCCAAAAAGTAATGGTAGGCAACTAACATTTATCAAACACTTATCGTATGATATTTGGAACAGACCATGTTTCCTAAAAGTGTCGTCTTCTTTAATTGTGCCAGCAATCTTAAGAAGAATGAGCTATGTTAGTTATGTATATTCTAATGCACATTTTTATTTGTAAGAAGGTAACTTCAAAGAGGTTAAATAACCTGCTCAGAATCACGCAGCAAATCTAGAGAGGCTTAAAGGTAATGACAGGTTGGGAAAGGAGATACAAATTAAATTAATGATCTACCCATTGTATGAAAATTAAAATGATCAGAGTCTTGGCGTATATCCTGAATTAGATTTGTCTTGAGTGACCTTGAACAAAATTCTTAATTTCTCCAAGCCTCAGTTTCCTCACTTGAAAAAGGTGTATTTAAATTCTCTGGTCCCTAAATCCCCTCCAGGTGACAGATCATTTCTCTCAGTGCCGTGGTACTCTCCACCTGTCAGGCACCGCTAAGCGTTGCCCAGGTGTGGAATACAGACAGGCACACAAGCATGGCTCTTACAGGAGGAGCTGTTGACCTCCATGAAAAGTAGGGCAATGTCTTCTCAGAATGAATGATGTTGATGGTGCATGACATGAGACGATGAGAGAGCTTCAGTTTTTGATCCAAGACCTGAAATGAGTCCCTTTTCATCAAAGAGAAGGATCAGAGAGTTTAGGGGAGGTGGTGCACATGAGTCTTTCTGCTGGTGGAGATGACAGAAAGCCGAGAAAGTGAGGTGACTATTTTATTGATAGAGGCAATTTTCATCAGTTTGAGGAGTGATGAAAGTAGCTAGTCATTCCATCCCCATTTAGCCCTTTCAGCTCTCACTTTATTGCAAAAGTTTTTTTTTTTTTTTTTTTTTCTGGGTCAAATGCCATTGCCGGGGACATCAATTATTTGATTCATCTTGACCTTTGGGCTGGAGATCTACTTGTAAGAAATTTTCACGGATAAACCACAAGGTCCTACTGTATAGCACAGGGAACTATATTCAGTATCCTATGATAAGCCATAATGGAAAAGAATATTAAAAAGAATGTATATATGTATATATATGTATAACTGAATTTCTTCACTGTACAGTAGAAACCAACATAACATTGTAAATCAACTATACTTCAGTTTTTAAAAATCTGGAAAATAAAAGAGGTTTTCTCTGTCAGTCTGGTAACAGAGGGAGCCTCTAAAACCCATGCTATTTAGATTCTGTAACCTTTGATATTCTGAGTTTAGGAGTCATAATAATAACAAGACTTAAGTGTTTGTTCAAGGTGTCTGGCTTATATGGTCAGGAACAGCGAGGAATCCTTAGTCATTCTCTGGCCTGAATTTAGATGAGGGACTATTAGAGCTGAGACTCATGAAACATTTGTCTCGGATCACTTGTAAAGGAACCATTATTCAAAAAGATTTCTCTAAAGAATTATTTTCTCAAAATATTTTATAGCTCATGGACACGTAAGACCTCGACAGTCCCTGGCACAGCCTTCGATACATTTAGTATTTGCTGTTCATGATTTGCTTCCAGATGAAGCCTAGAGGGAGTTGAAATGAATTAGGAATTTGTGGCATATTTTAGGCGCTATCTCCATTTTAGTTGCAGAGAGGCTGCCCGTCCCATTTAGGCAAGACAGCATTCGATTTCTACCCTTGCATTCCGTCGGACATTTACTCTGAAAATGCACGGTTACTGTATTTCTTTCTCTTGCTGAAGTCCATTCTTTTCCGTCTTAATCGTTCAAAGAAAGCAATAGCTATCCTGTTCATAGACTTCGTGTTTATTTGTACCCTTTTCTTTCATTTTCTGAAAGATCAGTATAGCTGACTTTACCTCTCTCTTCTGAGTTACCTCTCTGTTACAATCTCTTAATTTCTCTATCCAACTTGGGGGAATCCATTAAAATCATTGCCTCAAAATTTCTGAAGTCTGGTGGATCTAAAACTGATCGCTTCGGATGTTCATGTCTTAAGTAATTGCTACGAGAGCTTTGGAAATACCCAATCAGCAGCCATGCTGGATGGATCGCACAGGAACTCCTTGGTTTTTGTGGTTATTGTTAATATCTATATATTGTTATTAGTCACCTGGTGGAGAAAGTTCCAGAAAGACTTTCATCTGGTGCAAGTTGGAAGAAAAGGGTTTGAGGACGATGCAGTAGTTCCCTGGGGGTCTGTGGGTTACTCTACCAAAATGTTAGGTCACTAATGCTGCATCTCTGGACATTCAAAGGTCTCTGTGTCTTGGCACTTCCCTGTATGAACTGCTTTGAGTCCCTATTGGATCTTAAGTATTCAAAGAGAAAGGAAAAGTAAACACTCAGCAAATTCACTCTTAAAATTTAAAAAGAGAACATATCTGTATTTTCAGTAAATAAACACTACCAATAAATAGTATAAATGTATATTATATCCATATATACAAAAATAGTGAGACGGAAAAATACACAGGCTGAGACAGAAACAAAAGTAAGTGAGGAGGGCTTCCCTGGTGGCGCAGTGGTTGAGAGTCCGCCTGCCGGTGCAGGGGACACGGGTTCGTGCCCCGGTCTGGGAAGATCCCACGTGCCGCGGAGCGGCTGGGCCCGTGAGCCATGGCCGCTGAGCCTGCACGTCCGGAGCCTGTGCTCCGCAAAGGGAGAGGCCACAACAGGGAAAGGCCCGCGTACCGAAAAAAAAAAAAAAAAAAAAAAAAAAATTAGTGAGGACAAGAGTGACACGTGAGAGGAAAACTCAGTGAAGTGTGACATGAATCCCCTGGTAGACGTTGCAATGGTAGTGGGCCCCTACATCTAGTAGCCTCTGGCCACAAGCACTCTGCTCAGCTGGTACTGTCCTTTGAAACGAGTGAAATTTGTTCATAGGAATTTTAGGAAGATTGAAATACTTAATAGAAGTGAAGTAGTTAGAGTAATGCCTGGCACGTGGAAAGTGCTGTGTGGTTTTGGTTGTTAGTGGTGGTGTTAACTCTCCAGAAGGGTTTATTTCCTATCCAGATGGTTTTGTATGCATGCGTGCATGGACATACTAAACACCGCAAGTCACTTTCACACAATAGGTAACCTCACCCTTCTTTATTCTGCTCAGTTAGCAAGGCTGCCTTGTAAGACAATGCTTGGAAATTACATGTGGGACCGGGGTTTCTTCTGAGCCTGTTTTTTGTTTTTAATATACATTTAACTTTTGGACTAAGTCTAAGGAAATATTTAGTGAGGACAAAAAAAAACACATTATTTTGAGTAACTGGGTTAGTAGATCCTTGTACCGTTCAACAGAATATAGAATGTGCTCAGTCTAAGGCCATGCTCATAACTAACATAAGCATGTCTAGATACCTGAGACCTTGCAGTTCTAAATGCGTCTGTGTTTCATATTCTACTTACACTTTTCCCATAGATTTCTTGACTGTACCATGTTAAAGGAACTCACGTGTGTAACCTGGATGTTACTCTGAAGGTACTCAGTCAATGTGAATTGCCTACCCCTTTCTTTTTCTCCGAGGTAGAAATTAAAGTCAGAAAAGACATTTTTTTTAACGTTCAGCGACAGGGATTGTATAAACTCAATGTGCTAAGTTCACTAATTACAATAGACATTTAATTGCCTTTTTATTATATTCACAATATAATTAAATATTATGCTTTAGGCCATACAATTTATAGAAAGGCAATAATCACCCCTTTTTAATTTTTTTCCTCACATTTTTGAAAAGCTTTTAGAAGAAAGTAAATCTATTTCTCCATATGCTGTGTAGACGTGTTTCTGAATACAAACATTTGAACAATTTGGGGCTTATGATCCTTGAGGTAAAAAGCAATTAGTCTTGCATAATCTGCTTGATATTTTTTTTAATTGAAGTCTAGTTGATTTACAATGTTATGTTACTTTCAGGTGTACAGCAAAGTGATTCAGTTACACATACATATATATCTATTTTTTTCAGATTCTTTTCCCTTATAGGTTATTACAGAACATCGGGTATAGTGCTCTGTGCTATATAGTAGGTCCTTGTTGGTTATCAATTTTATATATAGTAGTGTGTATCTGTTAATCTCAAACTCCTATTTATCCCTCCCCCCCGCCCCCCGCTTTCCACTTTGGTAACCGTAAGTTTGTTTTCTATGCCTGTGAGTTGGTTTCTGTTTTGTATATAAGTTCATTTGTATCATTGTTTTAGATTCCACATATAAGTGATATCATATGATATTTGTCTTTGTCTGGCTTGCTTCAGCTAGTATGATAATCTGTAGGTCCGTCCATGTTGCTGCAAATGGCATTATTTCATTCTTTTTTATGACTGAGTAATATTCCATGGTATATATATATATATATATATATATATATATACCACATCTTGTTTATCCATTCATCTATGGATGGACATTTAGGTTGCTTCCATGTCTTGGTTATTGTGACTAGTGCTGTTATGAACATTGGGGTGAATCTAACTTTTTTTTGTTGTTGTTGCGGTACACGGGCCTCTCACTGTTGTGGCCTCTCCCGTTGCGGAGCACAGGCTCTGGACGCGCAGGCTCAGCAGCCATGGCTCACGGGCCCAGCCGCTCCGCGGCATGTGGGATCTTCCCGGACCGGGGCACGAACCCGCGTCCCCTGCATCGGCAGGCGGACTCTCAACCACTGCGCCACCAGGGAAGCCCTGAATGTATCTTTTTGAATTATGGTTTTCCCTGGATATATGCCTAGGAGTGGGGCTGCAGGATCATATGGTGGCTCTTTGTTTCACAGAGAATAGAGTATTTGAATGTTTCTGTCCTGAAACACGCAGTGATGCTTAATGACACTGATGTTGGTGGCTTTCACTGGTGCTGAGTAAGTAATGTGTGTGGGTGTTTAATCCCCAGGCCGTTTCCCGTGTCCCAGCCATGACTCTGGCTGATCTTTTTCTGCTCCAGGCCAAATCGTATACCTCTGTACACGTCAGCCATCAGATCCTCACTTCCTGAGTCTTGCTAACAGAATCTTCTTTTCCAACCTGGTTCTGTGTAGGGAAGATTGAGTTCTGCCTAAGGAAACAAGCTAGGTTTGTTGTCCTTAGAAAAACAGGGATATTAATAGTATCTGGTCCACATATAGTAATGTTCCAGACCATGTGCCAGACAGTCATTTTGTTTTATTAAAATAATCTTTTCATCACAGTATTTTTCCTTGAGTCTGCTGACTGTTTATAAAACACTTAGCCACAAGTGGCTTATTGATTTTGGTAAAAACTGATTCACACCATGGACAACCGAGAGTTTATATTTGATTTTTAAATTTTATTTTTAATTAAATTATAAAAACGATACTCTTTTTTACTGTGAGAAGTCAGAAACATTAAAGAAGACATAGGATGTGATTTTTCTGCCTCATTTGAGATGGGTATACATATATTTTTTTCTTGATTGTAGATTTGCTTGTCATGAGCCCTGCCTTGAATCAAAACTGTTTCTCTGCATCTTTCAAGAGCTGGCAGTGAGAGCTTGCCTGATTGACTATGGAGAGCTTCAGTGTTTAGATTACCCTGTGAGATGAAAAGGAAATGGAAAGGCTTGTTTGATTTCTGAAGTCAACCATCGCCACCCCCAGCTCAGGTTCTCTGCATCTCTGTGGGTAGGGAAAGAGTGAAGTAGTTGGGAGGAGCTTTGAAGAGGGATGGATAAGTGTGTTGAGGGAAAAAAAGTTTAATTTTAGTGAGAAATGCTTCTGTAAAAGCCAATAAACAGAAATGCTTCCAGCAGCTATTACTCAGCCATCAAAAAGAATGAAATAATGCCATCGGCAGCAACATGGATGAACCTGGAGATTATCATACTAGGTGCAGTAAGTCCGAAAGAGAAAGACAAATACTATATAATGTCCCATGTATGTGGAATCTAAAATATGACACGAATCAACATATCTATGAAACAAAAACAGACTCACTGATATAGAGAACAGACTCATGGTTGCCAAAGGGGAGGGGAGTTAGGGGAGCGATGGATTGGGAGTTTGGGATTAGCAGGTGCAAACTATTATATATAGGATGGATAAACAACAAGGTCCTACTGTAGAGCACAGGGAAGTATATTCAATATCCTGTGACAAACCATAATGGAAAAGAATATGAAAAAGAATGTATATATGTATAACTGAATCACTTTGCTGTATAGCAGAAATTAACACAGCATTGGAAATCAACTATACTTCAATAAAATTAAAAAAAAAAAAATGCTTCCAGTGGGAGGCATATCTCAGGAGCCATAAACAAGAACCTGAGAAAAGTGTGCATCACCATTCTTAAATGAGGGGCACTGATTGTCTTTCTTCCTAACTTAGGAGCTTTTAAATTTTTTAATGTTTGCATTGAGTGTGTAAGTCATACGTGGCTAAAATTTCTAAAGGTATTTTGTCAGTTTGTTACTGCTGTTTAACGAACCATCCCATTGACTTAAAACAGCCGTGACTTATTATCTTTATTCTTGGACACATGCTGCCTGTTGGCTGGGGTTCAGCTGATCTAGGCGTGGCTCAACTGGGTGGGTTGGCTTCAGGTTGTGATCGAGGGGCAGCCCTGCTTCTCTTTATGGGTGTTAATCCCACTGAGTCATCTCTGTTCCGCATGTCTCTCATTCTCCTTGGACCAAGAGGCTTGCCAGGGCAGGTTTTTTTGTTGTTGTTGTTGTTGGAGTATAGTTGATTTACAATGGTGTGTTAGTTTCTGCTGTACAGCAAAGTGAATCAGTTATACATATATCCACTATTTTTTAGATTCTTTTCCCTTATACGTCATTCTTATAGGTCATTACAGAGTATTGAGTAGAGTTCCCTGTGCTATACGGTAGGTCCTTATTAGTTATCTATTTTATATATAGCTGTGTATATGTCATTGTCATACCAGAGGCATAAGAGAGCTAGGCTGAAATATGGCACACTTCATCCTATTAATTCAAATTGATCCCAAGCCCAATAGAAGGCAGGGGTCGAAATCTAATATGCCCATTGAAGGAGGAACAGCATAGTTACATGGCAAAGGGCATGAATATGGGAGGGTTAAAAATTGGGGACCAAAAGAAGATATACATATTGCCAAGAAACACATGAAAGGATGCTCAACATCACTAATCATTAGAAGAATGCAAGTCAAAACTACAATGAGGTATCACCTCACACCAGTCAGAATGGCCATCATCAAAGAACCTACAAACAATAAATGCTGGAGAGGGTGTGGAGAAAAGGGAACACTCTTGCACTGTTGGTGGGAATTAAATGGATACAGCCACTGTGGAGAACAGTATGGAGGTTCCTTAAAAAGCTAAAAATAGAACTACCATATGACCTAGCAATCCCACTACTGGGCATATACCCTGAGAAAACCATAATTCCAAAAGACCCATGTACCACAATGTTCATTGCAGCACTACTTACAATAGCCAGGACATGGAAGCAATCTAAGTGTCCCTCAACAGATGAATGGATAAAGAAGATGTGGCACATATATATATACAATGGAGTATTACTCAGCCATAAAAAGAGTTGAAACTGAGTTATTTGTAGTGAGGTGGATGGACCTAGAGTCTGTCATACAGAGTGAAGTAAGTCAGAAAGAGAAAGACAAATACCGTATGCTAACACATATATATGGAATCTAAGAAAAAAAAAAATGTCATGAGGAACCTAGGGGTAAGACGGGAATAAAGACACAGACCTACTAGCGAATGGACTTGAGGATATGGGGAGGGGGAAGGGTAAGCTGTGGCAAAGTGAGAGAGTGGCATGGACATATATACACTACCAAATGTAAAATAGATAGCTAGTGGGAAGCAGTCGCATAGCACAGGGAGATCAGCTTGGTGTGCTGATCTAGAGGGGTGTCCACCTAGAGGGGTGGGATAGGGAGGGTGGGAGGGAGGGAGACGCAAGAGGGAAGAGATATGGGGATATATTTATATGTATAGCTGATTCACTTTGTTATACAGCAGAAACTAACACACCATTGTAAAACAATTATACTCCAATAAAGATGTGAAAAAATAATTGGGCACCAATGATGCAATCTACAGTGGGGGATCTGTATGGTCAACGTCACAGACATAATGAACCTAAGTGCAGAGTCCATGGAATGTCTCAAATGATTCTTCTTTCCCTGCTTGATTATTTCTTCCCTATGCTCAGAATACTTTCTATTCAGAAGTCAACTGAGGTATGTCCACTTCCGTGGTGCTGGGATAATCCGCAAAAAAGGATGCTTTGTCCATCTCTGCTCACCGTCTTGCCCCAGTGGGCGGAAAAGAGAGAGGTGTTTGGGGAGGATGTGGACTAGAGGGAAGGAACTTATGCAAATTTTGCAAATATTTATTAAAGAAAGAAAATAAATTCAGGCTGATGTGATGAAAATGAGTTCCTGACAGAGATCAAAAAAGGGTTTGGAGTCAGAGTGGATTATCAAAATACAAATATTTCAAATAAAACAGGTTGTTGCAATTGCATACAGAAGCTATTCCCTCAGAGCCTACTTGGGACATTTTCTAGTTTACATAATGTAATTAAAGTCAAGCCTGATGAATTCAAATTTATCCCAAAGACATTATTGGCAGCATGATCCCATGTGGTGAAAAGACTGAGGAAGTAGCATGTTTGGGGGCCAAGGGAGAATTAGAAAATCATATCTAAAGTTCACAGCAATTGTTTGCAAGGATTCCTCTGCAGCTCTTATGGGAAGGGATCTGGAAAGCCTTCTGAATCTGGTCTTTAAATCCAAGTGCATTCATGGACAGAAGAAGAAACCTTCAGTATCTGCCCAAAAAGGTAGTAAATATGCCTTTCTCATGGAGTTCTCAGAGCTGTAAGGGATAATGTTTCTTTTTGCTTTGTATATTTATGATTTGTAAATATCCTTTTCATAATTTCACTTTATTTTCCCTTTTATGGTAATTTCTGATGCTCCATTTAGAAATTATATTTCCAGAAGTTCAATTAAAGCTTGTTATTTCAGTTACCTGCACATCACATCAAATTCCTTAGGTAAGGTAAAATGCTAAACATCAATTTAAAAAATGAGAAAGGGATAAGAAGAGAAATTCTCACACACACACACACACATGCACACACACATTGTTTTTCACAGAAAACATTAACCTATCTTGATAAAAGAAAAATAAATGCAAATGACAGTGAAATGCCAATCGTAATCTTTGTGGTGGGATACATACACACACATACACACAAGCAGACACACACCCACATATATTCCCTTTTTTAAAGTGAATAGTCAACGCTGGTGATGATGGAGTGAAAATAGACACATACGGTGCTGATGTTATTGTAAATCAGTACAGTCCATTTGAGAACACAATTGAGCGCTACGTACTGAAATTCTTTGCAGCAATTTTACCTTTTACCCCAGTAGTCATATTTCTAGGACTTTATTTAAGGAAACAGTGAGTAATAAGCACAAAAACTAATGGAAGAGGATGTCCATTGCCATCCCATTTACAATAATGAAAACTTGAAAACCATGTAACTGTCCAAAAATAGAAGAATATTTAAATAGGCCCACTCATGACAGAGGAGTTCAACAATTAAGATTATATTTTGCAGAATCTAATGACATGGGGAGGACGTTGATTAGTATAATATTAAACAAAATTTCAGAATACAAAGAAATAGTATCAAATATTTAATATGTACGTAATATATATTGTCAATATAAGCTATAAAGTTGATTAGCTGAAAGGAACTAGTACTCTTAAAACATTCATATATGGGATTATAGATGCTTATTTTCTTCTTTACTTTTTTTCTGAATTTTTCAAATTCTTTAACAGGAGTAAAATTATTATTAATTTTCCCAAATTGTATAATTAGCGAAAAGTGTTACCGTTAAAAAATGAGCTGTAGAAAGAAATGTACACTATTTTTAGCTAGGTAATCCAAAAATATACTCTAGAATCACATTCTTGTATCAATAAGAAAATGATTCACGATTCCCCTGTCATTAAGAACCTCAAGTATTTCGGTATAAAAACAATTTCTGGAGACACCAAAACAGAAAACATATAGGGAGGAAGAAAAGATGCACAAATAACCAAAACGGTCATGATAAAATTGTAGAAGACAAATTTGGAAATCAGATAACATATAAGGTCCCGTTATATGTTATATGTACCACAGCCAGAGGTACAAACTTCAGATAGGTGCAAATAGGTTCATTGAGAGTTTAGAGTATTTTAGAGATAGTAGGGCCATGAAAGCAATTCACGTGCCCTCCTTCCCCCGTTTTTTTAAGTAAGAAGGAACAGTCTTCCTTTACCCTAACATTCTGATGAGCTTGGGAAGTACCAGATGTTGCAGGTGCCAATAATGAATACTCGATGCTGCTTTAAGGAGCAGTGCCAATTCTTTCTGAAAATACTAAGCGACCCTGCACGAAAACGTTAACGTAAAAGGAAACACAGGTGAAACAGAAGCAAATGGTATGCGAAAGCCAGCCCTTAGCCAGAGGAATTTACTCAGCTTTCAACAAACTCTTTGTGCTTTTGACTGTTTCCTGCGTCTAGAATCACCCCTTATGCGATGAAACTGGCTTGCACCCCCTTGCAAGAGCCAACCGTGCACATCTCATTGGAAGCTCTGTTGGTTGTATCGATGCCATGAAATGGGTGCCTTGGTGGGAGTGTTTAAACCATGGAGAGTGGCTAATGCTACAAATCAAGGCTTTGTTTCACTGGAGAGTCAGCTGTTACATATTTCCCAGCATACCCCTGGCCTCCATCTGTCCCCTCTGTTTCAGATCCTTTGTTCAACTGTCTGTGTTATTTTTATTTCCTTGTTTCAAAGGTACCACGAAGATCTTAACCAAATCTCTTAATGCTCCCCCTTCACTGGGCATCTTCAGAGTTCCCCAAGTGCTCATATCAATGACAGGTCCTGGACTGGAAACATCAAAATCCTACGTGATTCCTAATCATATCCACTTCATCAGCGATAGCAGCACCATCATCATCTGTCCAGCTAGTCAGCAGAATCTCTTCAATATTTTCTAATCAATCCACTCCGTTCCAGCTCTGAACCTACCAGAATATCTTTCCTGGGAATTGCTATTTCTTTTTCATAAGCCTTTGGGCGTTGTGAGACCATGGAATTGAGTCGCTACTTCCTAGTTCCCCTTTCTTGCTTCCATCAGAGGGTCCCCACTGGCTTCTCTTTTTAAACGTGTTACTTCTTGTTGACCCTTGTTTTGAACAGAGAAACTCACTTTGGGGAGGAGAAGACTAGAGAAGCCTGAAATGGCCAGGCATGGAAGCACAAAATAGTAAATTTCTCTTTCATGTTCATGTAACTCTTTTAAATTTGCAGAAATTAAAATGATGTTATTAAAATGATGGATAATAATGATGATAGCAGCTATTTATTTAGCACCTATATAAGCCAGCTGTTCAAAACCCAAAAGCAAAGTAGAGATTATCATCCCAGTTTTACAGATGACGAAATGGAATCTCCAAAGGTTAAGTAACTTTCATGGGGTCACACAGCTGTTGAATGGCAATGCTTGGATTGAATCCTAGGTCAGGATTGCTCCAAAGTCATGCTTTTTCTATTATAACATTATGTCTTGCCAAAGCCTGAGGGACCCATCGCCCCTGGTTTTTGTAACCATCTTACTTTAAGTCCATTAGAAATTTAAGATTCATTTGATTTTTATTTTCTAACCATATCATATAGCTAACTCCAGCTTTCAACCTCATGTTTACCCAATCCAATTCTTTTGTGTGTGTATGTGTGTGCTTAGCATTTATTTTTTTCCACTTCTCTTTTCTTTAGAATATGATTTAATAAAAAGTATACAGTTCTTAAGTCTAAAGTTCGATTAGTTTGGCAAATGTACCCATGTGACCACCACATTAATTAAGATATATAGAATTTCTACACCTGAACTCTATAAAACCATATTTAGGAATAAAGCGATTTATAGGACTTTTGTAGTTAAATAATAAAAAGTAAGTACCTCAAATTTGGCAATATCTGTCCAGCACTGTCCAGATGACTGGGACTCTAAAATTTTTTTTTTTTTTTTTGCGGTACGCGGGCCTCTCACTATTGTGGCCTCTCCCGTTGCGGAGCACAGGCTCCGGACGCACAGGCTCAGCGGCCATGGCTCACGGGCCCAGCATGTGGGATCTTCCCGGACCGGGGCACAAACCCGTGTCCCCTGCATCTGCAGGCGGACTCTGAAACCACTACACCACCAGGGAAGCCCTAGGGACTCTAAATTTTAATGACATAAATATCAAGGACATACAATGGAAGTTTTGTTGAGGAGCTCCCAGTGGCCTGGATAAACCCTTAAGCCTTCCCATCTCTCTATCCTCTGATGTTATGTTTCCTGAGAACAACAAATTATCTAATATTTCCGTTCCTCAGATTAAATAATATCAGGAAATGGAGATGATCTTAGATAGGGAACAGTGGGATATCAGTCACTGGAAAAAGAAGTTTCCCATCTTAAAATGATAAATTACTATTTGGGGTATAAACAACGCAAAACAACAAACACAACAACTTCTCATGGCAAAAATTCCATTCTCAAATATGTCTTTACTCTCTTTTCCAGAGATTCATCAGGGAAAATATACAGATGTCCAGACACATGGTCAATGGTGACTCTTCTTCCTCTTGTGTTCCTTCATTCACTCCTTCATTTACCCATCTAAAAACATCTTTGCAGACTCACTGTGGACATTATCGTGGGAGCCAGGAGCACAGACATGAGTAAGATAACCGTAGATGCCAACATTCTGCCCTCAGGCAATGCACCGGTCCAGTGAAGGAGGGCACACAAGCATAGATGCACCACACACTGTGATCAAAGCCTCAAGAAAACTGTGTTTAGGTTGAAATAGATGGAGAAAGTTGCAAGTTCCTATCTCTTCCCTGGGAAAAGGGTAGTAAAGAAAGACTTTCTTTAGAGTTTCATTCCATAAGGTGACCTTGCTGGGTTTGGGCAAACCTGTTAATTACGCGTCGATTCTGCTTCCTTAAATAGAGATAAAGAGGAAATAGAAGGTAGCAAGAAAATAATTAGTACTTTAAGAATAAGTTCTTATTAATTAGCACCTTCCTTTTTTGTATATTTAATCATAGTGTGTCACTCTTTTCTGAATGCTCAGTTCTGGTTATAAAATGGGTCATGACTCTATCTTCAAGAAGGTCCTTCATCTTTGCCCATAACCAGAATGCAGGCATAGGTCACAAGGCATGAATGGCCCTGGGGGTTGTCTCAGCCGCCTCAGGGGCTCCATAGCCCACTAAGATATCTCCCTTTGAGACCCTCTATTACATACAGCAAGGCTAGAAATGAGAGACAAGTATATGTTCGTATAATCCTCTTATGCTTAGAATGTACTTATGTGGATAGTTAGAACAAAGTGTAATAATGTAAAAATTCAAGTGTTCTTTTCCTTGTCGGCTAGAATTTATGGTAAAGGGCTAGTCCATTGGATATTCAGTGGGTGTTCATAGTGATATAAAGCTATCATTTACACTTTTGTGCCCTAACCCAGCATTATAGAGTCCACTTCTTCCTAAAACACGTGTTTAAAGGTGGCTGTCTCACAGTGTCCTAGCATTCCCCTAAGAAGTGTGATTACTGTAAGGCTCTCAATGGATCACATTTCCGTTTCAATTTCGGCTTAGACACAAGTGGTTGTGGTGTGCGTATGTGTGTGGGGGGATGTTTGTACGCAGGCTCTAGCCACGTCTCATGAACAACAACAAAAAAGATTGGATGTGAAAAGATCTTATATTTGATAGCTACATTAAATGTGGTCATTGAGCCCACAACTTGAATCAAGCATTGGATTAGATAAGATTTATATTAATAGAACCTCATCTGGCTGTCCTGTTTACCCATAACCACAAATCCTTTCAAGTACATTGGTTCAACTCCAGGCAGTTTTTCTAGTACATACAATTTTAACTATGTGTTCTTGACTTCAAGGGTCTCCAGTACTTTATCCTGCCTTCTAACTTGTTTTATCCTTCCATTCCACCTTTGCTCCATTTAATACACCTTCTTTCAAATTCCATCTATTCTAAATTACTTGTCTTGACCTCATTATTTATTTATCTGTTATCCTTCATCCTCTAACGGACTTTCCATAGTGGTTTAATAAGACTTTCTCTGTTCTCCTGCAGGATCTCTGGTGAGATTTGCATCTTATAGCAAATCTGGTAGATCTATTGTGAACCATCAGAAATTGAGATAACAGAGAGAATCAATGAATCCATGTTACTCGTGGCCAGTAATGTGCCCAAACTCAAACTCATCTCTAGAAAGGGTGCTAACGGTGCCTTGATACATGGGCCAGAGTCATGATTTGGAGTTCTAACACTTCAGTAGGCATGTCACTCATTCACAACAGATAGGAAGTCATCTGGTTGACAAAGTTCAATGTTCTTCATCACTCTAGTAATAAAAGAGGCTTGATTATCAGGAAAACAATACATAAAAACATAAGGAGAACAGGCTACATATCAACCCTAGGAGTCAAAAGCCTTTACTCTTATTGTTCACAAGCACATCTTCACAAAATGTTGGTGGAAAATAAAGGTTGGAAGAGAATAGCTCTTTGTTCTGGAGACCTAGAAGCTATTGTCATTTTTCTAGAAACCATTATTATCATCCCATAACTACTCTTAGTTCACTTCCTGAATACCCTTGATTCCCTCCAGCCTGACTGTTGCTTTCCTTCTTTTCTAGACCACTGTGTTTCTCTTCTTCACGATGCTGCCATTTTCTCTTCTTTAGGAGAAATAGTCAAAAGGCTAGAGTACAGAACTTGACCGTGACGGCCCCTAGTGTCAGTCTACAGAATCTCTTCCAATTAACTAAGGGAGTGATAAGAGATTATTACTATTGGAGGAACAGAGACTTATTAAAGTTACCTCAAGGCGAAAAATGAAATCATTTGAAAGGTGCCCGTGAGAAGAAACCATTGAATAACCAAATCCTACCCTATAAGAATGAGCCTCTCTTTCCATCCAACATACAGCTTGCCTGCTCTCTTTCTGTCTCTCTGCCTCGTCCCCTCTTTTCTACCTTCCTGGGCTTATCCACCTTGCACTGGACTCCGTAAGGCCTAAGTTTATATGAACTCCTAGTTCCAGGGTCCATCACCAATTGACAAGTTCCTTCTCTATCTCTTAGTTTGTTTTCAAGAACAAACAGGATTGTCTTGGTTCATTTTTTCAAGCTGAGCTGTACAAGTCATAGGTCTCAGAAAATCCTATTCAGAGGCCACCGTAATCAAATCAGTCACGTCCAGGGGTGAGTAAGACCTGCATATTTCATATGGAAAAGGAACTTCCCCAGAGAGGAGGATGGCTTGGCAACCACCTTGAAATATGTCCAAATTCCCTATATTTCCCATCAAGATTGACGCCTTGCTTATATTTCCAGGAAAGTTAAGACAGTGAAATCTCATGTACTCACATTACATATATATGTATTGTGTAGCTGCTGTACATACATAACATTTAGGAAATGGCTGCATTTATTTCTCAGAAATAAATGCAATAACCCGCTGATCTTTGGAAAATACTACTGTGATTAGACAGACACTCATTTTTGAAACTTTATGGAAGAAACGAGACACTCGTGGCCACTGCAGATCCTTGAGGCCACCATAGGTAATGACAGTCTCAGAATGCTCTTTACTGCTTGAGGATCTTCAAAAACAGGGTCACCCGTAATGTGAGAGATGTTACTTAGGAAATTTGAAGGCAGGAGAGGAGTAAACAATTTTACAAATTGGGCATGTGAGCCAGAGATGTAGAATTATACTACAGCTGGCAGATAAAAATAAAAACTTGTGGTATACACCTCAAAGTTTCACTTTTTCTATTTTCTTCCGCGTGTCACATATGCATGTATACATTATGCATATACAATAGGTAATTATATTACAGACTCCCATCTAGCCAACACACTGACTCCATCATCTGAAGGCTAATCTGGGTCAATTGTCAAACAATCAACCGTTCAGTTTTCATTCTTGTGTTCAATGCTCAGCTCCCGTGACAGCTGAAAAAGCTGACTTACCCTGAAACTGGCTGAATTGGTGATTCTCAACCAGACAAGCCCAGCCATGCAAAACGTCCTTTTTTTTTTTCCTTGTCTACTACGTTTCATTGGATGACATGTAGACAGAAAACCCAAGCAAGGAAAAGCGGGAATTATGTCAGAGATTTAGGGCATTTCTGCATAAGCTTATCTCAGAGTTGCATGGTTATATGAGTGCTTTATTTCCACACAATACTTAGTAGGTCACTATTCTAGTACCTGTTGAATCAATAAGCATACAGTCCATCCCTTTCCTGATTAAACCCTTTGTGGTTTTCTACATCCTTGCCGCAGGGTCATGACTGCCTCCAAGGTACCTGCCGTCCCTCATTCTGTACCACTTTCCTCTGCCTCTCTTACCTCCTGTCCCCATGCTCCTTTTTTCTTCTGGGCCTTTGCACCTGCTGTGAACTATGCCTGGGATACTTGTCCTTTATTTTTCTTTAATTTGAAATTCTCCATACTCTTCAACGTAGACGTCATGTTCTCCAGAGTCCTCTCCAGCCTCTCTTTCTGCCCATCGGAGGTTCAGGGGGTCTTATTGCTGACAATATCTTTAGAGCAGACTCTCCACACAGCTTTTACTAAGGTGAAATATATATATATATATTTTGGTTTTTTCCCCTCCAGAAAAACTGGTCTGGTTATTTAACTAATGCAACATTATTTTCAAAGATATGTGATGTATATTTTAGGTACTAAAGTGCATGATAAATTACTCACTTTAAAAGGATCTCTCAAGCAATTTTATACTTCAAAATTATGCAAGTTCCTTAAAGCTAATGGATTTCTTCATGCTCAGATTAATTAGGGTCTTTTTCTCCTCTAGTTTTTTTTTTTCTTGTTCCTTTTTATTGAAGGTGAAGAGAAAACTTTCCACTACCTAGAAACCCTTGTGAAACTTTTATTGTCTTTTTTAAAAATAATGACACCTTCTAGAAAAGACAAAATGCTGAGTGATTACCTTTCTTGAAAAGAAAGAGGAGAGCATCATGATTGAGTATCTCCTGGCAGACCTGACAGCTCTGAGCCATCACTCTTACTCAGACAGAGTACACGGACCGGGGCATTCATTTAAATTCTCAGCTTTCCTTTCTTCCCATTAATTCCTAAATCAACAAGTCTCTGGAGAAAAGGTGGGTTTTCTTTCTCAATTATCCAGTGATTTCAAGGGCTTCTTGGGGCATCAGCATACTGTCTTCTTTGGGAAATTAGTTTTCCTTGCCTTTAGGTACTTGGGACTTAAGTTTATACCACCAAGTATATACTGAGTACTTCCTCAATGACAGTGTCACAGGATGGGTTCTCCGGGAAACAGACAGAGATGAAGGTTAGCAGGTAGAGTGTTTATCTGGGAGCACTCTGGCTTGGCTCCGTGGGAGGGAGAAGAGGAATTCGACTAGAGAGAAAAAGAAGTTGAGCTGGGATGCACGTCCAAAGACAGCTTTGGATGCTCTAGCACTTAAATGGCCCCACTCCACCGAATTGTCCCAAATTGGTCTGAGATGGCCAGGACGTTTATTTCCACATTGATCACTGATGCGGTCCACCACAGGGGGAGAAAGCTTAGCAACGCAGCTCCCAGCATCTGAGACAACACCTGAAGAGGCTGGCAGGTGAAGGCCTTCTGTCTGAAGCATTCCTAGCAGCTGAGCAACAATTCTCATTTTAGGGAGATCTGGGAGGTGTGTCATGGGCAGGCGTTATAAGAACACTCAGTGGCAATAAAATAAACGAGACGTATTAATTCTTCCAAATGAGATTTCACATTATAAACAGGAAGACATACCAAGGAACTTTATCAAGGGATAAATCACGTTTCTCTCAAGGCATAAAAAAAGTTAGTCACTAATTATGAACTTGGCAACCATCCTAGAGAAGGCTCATCCTTGCTGGTCAATTAATGACTTAGTGATCAAACTGTGCAGTACTTTGTGCATTTTGGATTTTTAAAGTTTTTTTTTATTATGTATTATATCAGATCTACCACTGTAGGAGTGGAGATTAAGGGTTTATGTTGTTTTGTATTTCATAATATTTCTTCAGATAAATCTCTCCTATAAAACAAACAAAGAAAGAAAACGATTAAGGATGACAGATAATCGAAAACAAACTTATGGTTACCAAAGGGGAAACGTGGGCTTGGGGGGGTGGCGGGGATAACTCGGGAGTTTGGGATTAACGTACACACACTACTGTATATAAAATAGATAAACAACAAGGACCTACTGTACAGTGCAGGGAACTATACTCGATACTCTGTAATAACCTATATGGGAAAAGGTCTAAAAAAGAGTAGATATATGTGTGTGTATAACTGATTCACTTTTGCTATACAGCAGAAACAAACACAACATTTAAATCAACTATAATCCAATAAATTTTTTTTAAAAGTTCTCATTACAAGAAAAAAAGATTCTGTAACTATATATGGTGACAGATATTAACTAGATTTATTGTGGTGATCATCTCACAATATATACAAATATCAAACCACTATGTTGTACACCTGAACTAATACAATGTTATGTCAATTATATCTCAATAAAAAAAAAAAAAAAGATGAGCAGCATTTCAGTAGGTTAAAAAGGTATGAAGAAGGGCCTGCCAGATGCAGGGGAGATGGTGATACCAGACAGAGAGGAATATGAGTTGGTAGATAAAGGTAGAAATTTGATCACGAGATAGAGAAGGGTAGAGAGAGTGGTGGAAGGGAAGAACAGATTGGAACAGCTGAATGCAGTAGCAGAGACCCTCGAATAAAATCCTAAAGATATCGGAAAATGCAAAAAAAGGGAAAAAGAAAATGTTTCATAAGAAGGAACGAAACTGGGTCATTTGCAGAGACATGGATGGACCTAAAGACGGTCATACAGGGTGAAGTAAGTCAGAAAGAGAAAAACAAATATTGTATATTAACACATATATGTGGAATCTAGGAAAATGGTACAGATGAACCTACTTGCAAAGCAGAAATAGACATAGAGAACAAAGCGGGGAGAGGGGGTGGGATGAATTGGGAGATTGGGATTGACATATATACACTACTATGTATAAAATAGATAACTAGTGAGAACCTACTATATAGCACAGGGAACTCTACTCAGTGCTCTGTGGTGACCTCAATGGGAAGGAAATCTGTGAGGGAAGGGATATATGTATACACGTGGCTGACTCACTTTGCTGTAGAGCAGAAAGTAACACAACATTGTAAAGTAACACAACATTGTAAAGCAACTATATGCCAATAAATAATTAAAATAAAACAAAACAAAAAATTCATAATTTTAAAACAACGTGGCTTCAAATTGAAGTTCCATGAAAGATTTTAACAAGTGGATACTGTTTTCTGCATCTATTGACATATTTTTTAAAATCCCAAACTTAGAAGCTTAGAACAATAATAAGTTATCATCTCTCACACTGTCTCTGGGTCAGGAATTTGGGAGTTTCTCAGTTAGGTGGTTCTGACTTGGGGTCTTTCGTGAGTTGCATTTAAAATGTCGGTTATAGCTGCAGGTATCTGAAAGTTTGACCCAAGTTGAAGAATTCACTTCCAAGGTGGCCTACTCACATGCCTGGAAACTTGATGCTAGGAAATGCTGGAAATCTCAGTCCCTTGTCATGTGTCCCTCTTTGTAGGGTTTACTGAGTGTCCTCATAGCAGGGCAAGTCCCCTCTCCTAGAGGATGTGATCCAAGAGAAAGAAACCAAAGCCGCTTTGCCTTTTATGACCTCATCTTGAAAGTCACACCTTGGTCATGTCAACAGCATCCTATTAGTTGCTCAGGTCAGCCCTACCCAAAATGGGAATGGGCCACACAAGAGTGTGGATACTGGGAAACACGAATCCATCACTGGGGACAATTTTGGAGGCTGGCTCCACACATGAAGAAAGAGGACACATTACTGGTATTTTTTCATTAGAGCCCACCACGGATGTTGAGCTACTGGTGAGTTGCTTTTCTGGTTCTCTGTGGCTATCCCACAGGACTGAGTGACTTTCATATGGTCAAAAGGCGATGACATTTACAAAAATCATTCCATTTTCTTTTTAGTAAATTAAATTATGGCCAGCATTGAAAAAACAATGCAAAAACAGCATATAAGTAAAAATTATACTTAAAATATACACGTATTAAAACCAATCTTTCCAAAATATGACTGACGGTGAGGGCCGGTACTGTCGTTGAATGATCACTTGCTTTGCTGTATCAGTTAAACCCAGTGGTCGGTGAAAATGTGTAGATTTGTTGCATTATGTCCTATACTGTATTTTGTTAGCACAATTCATGATGATGAATTAAGCATCACTATTCATGAAAAGAATAGAAAGAGAAACATGACCTTTTCTTTCAGATACGTATTCTGTGTATAGATTTTAAAGCAGTTTCGCGGTTGGGAACAGAATAGATATTTATGTTTTCTGTGATTTTGTAATCGTAAATAGGAAATGCGAGGGTTACTTCCATGTTAGAGTAGCAACAATAATGTCTGTCTGCATCAAAGCTCCCTACCACAAAGGTGAGCCTTTGTTTACCTTTTGAAAATGCTTTTCCAAGAGGCTGTGGGTAGCCGTTTCCAATACGGAGAAGTCCATTTGATCAGATAGCAGCAAAACTGATGAAAAGCATCATGGAAGTGACAGCAAGATTAATTAAGTTCCTTCAGCTGTATTCACGTATGGCCGTGCAGAGTTCCTTTGGGTACTGCCACAGTTAAATGGTGTTCATGGTGATAAATACTGTGGATTTCCAGGACTGACATTTTTGAGTCAAGGATAAAAAATCACATGCGGTCATTTTATCCACCGAAAGGATCAGAGATGAGCCCTTAGGATTGTTTCTACGTTTGAGCAAAGCCAAGATTGAAACTGAGATATAATTAAAAGAATGTTGAAACTGGAATCGTTTGTTTTCCTTTACACATTTCCTTCATGTGTTTTAGGACATTTGACAGAGGGAGCCGAACAAATTTCCATCTACTGTATTTGACTTGAGGTGCAGAATTATGCACACTTGGAAGCACTTTCAATTTCTTTGAAAGTGAATGTATGCAAAGTTGGGGGCACACTGCATTGTCTCTGTGCTCACTCTATAGTGTTATTATCATGGTATATATAAAAATGGAATGTCCATGACCTAAAGCATCCAACTTTACTTGACCTGTACTCAATTTACCTTGAAATATCTTTTTTTTTTTAAAGCAAAAGAAGAAATTCAATATGATGTTTTCTTCTTCCATTTGGTTTACAAGCACATTTGTTGTGGGGAGAGGGCTGATCCTCAAATTGCTCCCCAGAAACCATAAATGAATTTTATTTTAAGAAAAATCGGAAACCTCTGGAGCGTATAAGATCTCTCAACCGGCTCTACAAGATGTATTAACTCATGGTAGGGTGTCACCAAATATCTTGGGAGGCATATTATTACATTTCTGCCCTTGGAAACACTTTAAGGTTCACTCACATATTCATTCAGTAGACACTTCCTGCATCACGTGTCGCTTCAAACCCTTTAATCTGGGATGTGAGGTCACATCCAACGTAGGCTCTGTGTTTTCCTCTCCAGCTTCACTTGGCATGAAAATCTTTCATGAAACTTCCTCTTGAATGCTCTTGGGGTTTTTTTTGTCCCCAGACCTACCATTCACAACTCCACCCTTGCTTTATGTCATTTGCCAATGTCTGTGTTTTATCAATCTGGGCCAATAATAAAGATTGAACTTAAGTGCCACCTCTTCTCTGCAGCTTTCCAGGTTTGCCTTGAAGCCATTATAATTTCATCTTTTACCAAGCCCTTACATACATGTCCTAGATTATTCGTTTGTCATTTACTTGATACTACCTTTTTTTTTAACTTATATTTTTGTATGAATGCTTCATCTCCTTAAATAAGACACCAAATGCTTTGAGAAGCAGAGCAGTAGCTTAAATATTTGAGTTCAGTGTGTTGTTATATACGATCTTCACTTCTTTTTTTGCCACTGATGATAATAGTTATAATAATTAAACTTCCTACGAGTGAGGCACCAAAGTATGTGGACTGGGGACTACCAAACATATGATGTGGTGTCCGTTGATTTTTGGAGAAAATATCTACATAGATACAAAGCAAGAGGTCAGTCAGCCTTATTAAAAGCTAGATAAAAATGTGAACACATTCCTGAAGGGCTTTGGAGGGGAAAAAAGAAAATAAGAAAGGGAAAACGTGACAGGGAGCTAATCCGAGAGACTTCAGAAAGGGAGCTTGTGATGCTTCCTGTTATAAGGGAATCAGGACAATCTGTCAACCAGGGTAAATGTGCTAATAAAAGGCACCTGTAAGAGCAGCTGGGGTTTGATCAGCTTTTCCCAGATTCTTCTCTGACTAAACTGTTCTTGACTCTGGTGATACTTGGCTCCCGTATTGGATTCCTGACCCGCTCTACCCACAACATTTCTGATTTGTCTTTTGCCTAATGGCTGATCAGCCCTCCGGTTCCTGACTGGCCTTTCCTCCCAGCTTTGGGATTCTCTCTTCACTCTAAGATCGCTCTTGAAGTCTCCTCCTTGTCTATGGAATTCTGATACTCGTCTCCAACCGCAGCAAAGGTTGCTGCTTCCTAAGTCATGGATGTTAACGGCACCCTCCAGTCACTAACCTAATCTGCCATGCCCTTGGTGTGCACTTCTGCTATATTCTGAGGTATGTTAAAATACTAAAGGAATTGATATTTATCTATTTCTCCCATGACTCCAAAGAACCTTCGTTCTACTTCAGGGATATGGATAACTGGGCTGCTTATTGAAATGCAATCTAATAAATACTGTAATAAAGTTTTGCAAACAATGTTTGGGAGCACATTAGGGGAACACGTGAGTCAGACATAGCCTAGGGAACACTTCTTAGAAAATGAAATATCTGAGCATTTTTGGGTGGTGAATACAATTATTTAGACAGATAAAGGGGAATAGGAAAGGGCATTCCTGGTAGAATATAACTATATTCTCGGTAGCATCAGGACAGAGCATCATATGGAAGACTTTTGAGATATTTATTCATTCAAATAAATAATAAATCAATACAAATAAATATTTATTTCATGTCTCTTATTGTTGAGACACTTTTTGAGGCACTGGATACAGTATGAACGTGGTAGATATGCCCCTGCCCTCATGTCCATTCTGTTGGGGGTAAAGAAGCAATAAACCATAACCAATGAATGAACGAGATGAAGGATGTTTTAAGTCTTCCTCTGCATGAGACAAAGCTGGAAGATGTTCCAGATCCTACTGGATAAGTTAAGCTATGGAAACCGCAAGAATGTAAGCACCATGTAGACAGACTGTAATTTCATCAATGTACTTTCAGCACCTAGAACAGTGCTTGGCACATGAGTACCCGATAACTATTTTTTGAATGAATAAACATGCCCAGGCCACAGCCAGCTCCAGGGTAAGAATTCTGAGAGGGTTCTCAATGCCAGTTAGTAAATCTTGTAAAAAAGCCCATGTTAACTGACCACATATAGAAGGAATTTATTAGACGATGTCTCCAAGGTTAGGGAATTTCAGAT
This sequence comes from Phocoena sinus, assembly GCF_008692025.1. Taxonomy (NCBI): domain Eukaryota; kingdom Metazoa; phylum Chordata; class Mammalia; order Artiodactyla; family Phocoenidae; genus Phocoena; species Phocoena sinus. The sequence continues at coordinate 4,899,787 of NC_045766.1, forward strand.
ATGTAGAATTTTAGAATATTATAGTATTTATAGAATTTTTCTTCTTATCACAATATTAGCACTTCTTTTCCTGTAGGCTATTTATTACCCAGATTAAGGTCCCTAGGCATTTAATTTCAATGGAAGCATCAAGTAGGAATCAATGAATAAAAATGAGTTATGAGTGTGTAGTCATGTCTACACCATCTACAAAACTCTGAGCAAAACACTACACAGATTAGTTGCACTTGTCGTTTGTCCTCATACAGACAAATTACTTATTTCTCCACCTTTCAACCTGTTTTGACATTGGGTGGAGGTAGATTAGACGGAGGCAAACTCAGGCTTAAAATAAATAGCCTTCCATCAAATGTCATTCATATGTCAACAAATATTCACTCAACAGATTATCGTGCTTTTAATAAATATTCAGTCACCTGATACGCACATACTTGGTCTCTTGCACTTATAATTCCCCAGGGCTCAGTGTTGACCCTATTCTACTTTTCCATCTATATTCCCTTGGAGGTATCACCTGGTCTCATGGATTTAATCACCATCTGTAAGATTATGATTTTTTTTATTTGAAAATACAACTTTTTATTTGTTTATTGCTTTTTTTTCCTCTCTTTTTTTAATTGAAGTATAGTTGATTTACAACGTTGTGTTAGTTTCAGGTGTACAGTAAAGTGATTCAGTTATACATGTATATATACATATATATATGTATATGTGTATTTTTTTTAGATTCTTTTCCCTTATAGGTTATTATAAAATATTGAGTATAGTTCCCTGTGCTCTACCGTAGGCCCTTGTTGGTTATCTATTTTATATAGATAGATATATAGAGTAGTGTGTATTATGTTAATTGCAAACTCCTAATTTGGTAGCTGTAAGTTTATTTCTGTGTCTGTAGGTCTATTTCTGTTTTGTATATAAGTTCATTATAAATGCTGGAGAGGATGTGGAGAAAAAGGAACCCTCCTACACTGTTGGTGGGAATGTAAATTGGTGCAGCCACTATGGAGAACAGTCTGGAGGTTACTTTAAAAACTAAAAATAGAGCTACCATATGATCCAGCAATCCCACTCCTGAGCATATGTCTGGGGAAAACCATAATTGGAAAAGATACATGCATCCAAATGTTCATTGCAGCACTATTTACAATAGCCGAGACATGGAAACAACCTAAACGTCCACTGACAGATGAATGGATAAAGAAGATGTGGTACATATATATATACAATGGAATATTACTCAGCCATTAAAAAGAATGAAATAGTGCCACTTGCAGCAGCGTGAATGGACCTAGAGATTATCATACTAAGTGAAGTAAGTCAGACAGAGAAAGACAAATATCATATGATATCACTTATATGTGGAATCTAAAAAAAATGATACAAACAATGACTTTAAATATGAAGTTCAAGCATCTCCCCTGAACTCCATACTTATATAGCCCAACTGCTAGGGAACATTTCCACTTGAATATTATAATAGGACTCAAACTAAATAGGCCCTGCATTGACTACCTCCTACCCCACCACCCAAACATGTTTTTCCACAGTCTTCTCATCAGTTAGTGGAAAGTTCACCTTCCAATTGCTGAGTCTCCAAATTTCAAATAATCTATTACTCTTTTTTTTTTTTCCTCTTCCATCACTTTCCCAACTCATCAAGAAATCCTATCGACCCATTTTGTCACATGTATAGATTCCAATCACTTTTTACTATCTCCACTGCTCCTACCCTGGTCTAAGCCACCAATTCTTTCCTCGATTATTACAAAGGCTTCCTAAGTGGTCACCTGTGTTTTCCTTTGCTCCCTTTTATCCATTCTCCATGCATCAGCCATAGTGAACCTGTTAAAATATGTCAAATTACGTTACTCCAAAGGCATTCTATACAAGTCGGAATAAAAGTCTAAATCTTTATGATATGGCCAACCGAAGTCCTACTGAATTAGGCTGCGTGTAACCTATTTCACTTCAACTATTAATATCCTCCTCAGTACCTACTTCCTCTCTAGCGCATTGACCTTCCTGCTCTTCCTGGTAACCCTGAGGCACGTCCCCCATTGCCTTTTGCACTTTCTGCGGTGTTATTTGTCCATCACCTAGTACAATGCATGGCACGAAGTAGACATTCAAAAGATATGGAATGTATTCAGTAAACATGGAATGAATGAATAGATAAATAATGGAATCATTCATTAAATACTGATTTATACTAGGTCTTGGAGATCTAAAAAAAAAAAGAGCATCCGCTTTCATTTGGGAGACGGAGAAGTAAAGGGCAATCCCCACACTATGTTTAAGTGCTCAAGTAGGACTTAGAAAATATGCTATCTGAAAACAAAATGAGAGCAGTACCTCCTTCACTCTTGAGGTTAGGAAAGGTTCTCAGAAGAAATAATACTTGAACAAAGTCCCAGAAGTTGAATAGGAACTGTCCAGATAAAGACAGCAGGTAAGAGGAGTGTAGTCTTCAGGGGAACTGTAGTCCTGCAGTGGGATTGGAGTGAGGCTTGTGAAGGATCAAGCATTCACAAGTGGAAAAGTAATCAGGGGCTAGTTGTGAAAGGCCCTATGTACCCTGGTAGGTGAAATAGACAATGAAGAGTCTTAAGCAAGGGAGTGAGTTGATCACATCTGTTTTAAAAAGATAATAATGGATCTAATAGGGAGCATGGGTTGGCCTTGGGCAAGCCTGGAATAAGGAACATTGGATAAAACTTTACTGCGGATACATAAGGAAGAGATGAAAGTGGACAAAACTAAGACGCAGAGGAAGGCAACATAAACGGGCTCTGCTATGTCAGGGCTGCATGACTGCTGCATTCAGCTATGAGACAGGACAAGCAAGCTCACACACTGTGGTCTGCAGGACCACCTGGCATCTGTATTGCATGGAATGTGAGAACAGCTGCTGCTAAGCATGGACACACTCAATTTGTGTAAACAGTTTGCATCAAACACCATCAGTCTCAAAGATTTGCCTGCAGGCACATAGCAAAGTATGATGTTTTACGCAGAGTAAGGTGGTACTCGGTTATGTTCATTCATTCATTCATTCACAAATGTTTATTGAGTAGCAGCAAGTACCAGATACCCTTGTAAGGATGGTGGAGACAGCAGTGAACAACAAGGAAAATCCCTGCCCTCGTGGAGATGATATTCCGATGGAGAGAGATCAAAATGAACAGATGTCCACAGTAGTGGGTCAGATGGTGATACATGTTATGGAGACTTAAGAGGGTGGTGAGGGGTTAGGAAAAGCCAGGGGAAGGAGGAAGGAAGTCTGAACTGTTAGAAGGGAGACTGGGAATGACTACCCTGACAAACCTTTGAACAAGGCTTTCAGGAGACAGGAGAATCCAAGCAGGCAGCTCTCCGGATATCTGAGCAAAGGGAAAATTCACATCTTTCCATGATGTTTTCAGTCCAAATATGTGACTGGTTTTAGGGCATCCTTTGTCTTACTCGTGAAAGGTCTATTTCTACCTTATTCCCCCTCAGAATTTCTCAGCTTCTCATACTTTCTGAGAGACAGAGAAAAGCCACTGGTGTGAACGAGGTCCTTCCCTGGGAGCTGCTGGGTCCTCTCCTGGGGGGTGACATATGGGCACATCTCTCAGGCACGGCTGTCATGTCCACAACCCTACGTCTAGCCAACCTCAGCTGTGCCTTTGTTTAGATGTTATTTTGTTTCAAGATAAAAATAGTCGCATTTTTTCTTTATAAATATAATATATACACATAAAGTAATTTTAGAAGGAACGATATATAAGTATACAAGTAAAATAAAAACCACTTGTTTTCCATCCAGAAATAAGCAACTTTTCTATCGGAGGTCTTGACATTCCAGATAACCCTGAATTGGAGGTGGATGGGGCACACGTGTTTAAATAAAGCAGACACCCTCATTTTTTTCTTTGAACAGAATTCCATTGTATGAATGTAACACTCAGCTCCTTGGATGCCATGTTCTTTCAGAGGCGACACACTGCTCTTTCAGACCCGGTAGAGGTTGGAATGTTCTAGTACCAAATGCTCTCTGCTTCTATTTTCATGACCATATAAATATATTTTTTTTTCTGGAACATGCAGTGATGTAATATGATTGGGGGCGATCTTTACCTGAGCCATTATAAACGGAAAATTTAGAATTTGAATAAACAGCTCTGCTTGGGACTTGAACATAAAGTCAACATACACATAGTAAGACAACTATTCTGTATTGACATTCACTGACATCATTGAGAAAGTTGCCTAAAGTCTCTGAGCCTCAGGTTCTTGTGATTATAATATACGCCTTTGGAGATCTCAGTTTGTTAGCAAGGAAGATGACATAAGTGAAAAGACTTTGTGACTGCAGAACGCCACACAAATTCAAGGGTGTTATTAATTATTAAGAGAGTCCTTTAGTATCTTAAATCTCCTGTTTTAAATGCAACTCTAAAAGCTTCCACCTTCTAACTACAGGAAGTCGAAAGGACCAAAAACTCTAACATTAAACTACAGCGCCCCCTAGCCCATGTAGGCCGTCAAGACACCTGATGAGCTTCAGGAATAAGCTCTACCACAGATGGTTCTTTTGCCTGAGGGAAAGGCCAATAATTGTACTTTTGGATGATTTCCATCTGTCCAAAAGGAAAACCACTTATGCATCTTCTTCAGGATTTTCCTGTAACATTCTTTTTAGTTTTAATTTAAAACTAGGAGTAAAAAAAGTATTCTTTACTATTGACATTTTCTTCCTCCAAATTGCTTTAAATGAAGACTATTTCTAAAAGAGCATCACCAGATTTATCCTAAGACTCGCTGTAATGTTTCTGATTTATATATGATTATCTATTTGCATTCACCAAATTCTTTATAATCCACTGCAAGATTGCAGAGCAAGCTGTTACGAGCCTCAGCCCCCCCCCCCATGTATTAAACCCATCAACAGACACAGAATTGTGCAAGAAAAGACCATGTAATATTTTAATATCACAATGGAGAAATATTGGCTACCATGGCTTACCAAAACTCCTATTAAAATATATCAATTGCTTGCTTCCATAGGCTACAGTTCTTTATTTTTTTAAATTTTTATTTGCTTTTTTCTTTTTTTATATTCTTTTTTATTATGGTTTATCAATATCTTCAGTTCTTAGTTTAATAGATTTTTGTAGAAATGTTTAAGTTTAAATGGTCCAGTAGGTAAGTTGGACCCCAAAGAGATGAGTCCTTATGAAACTGAACTTGCTCTATGGGTTTATTTTCAGTGCAGAGTATTGAAATATTAATCAGTCCAGCTTTCAGGGATTTCTTTTTAACATCCTTTTCTATGTAAGGGCTAAGCTTCTTTGCTAAGCTTTGCCTTTCTCGACTGTTCATCTCAAATGTAATGGGAGTGCTTGTGTGTGTCTATATTATACTAGTGACCAGACTTGAATTATGACACAATCCTGGTTATCTTTCAGGCTAAAATGTCTCTCCCCTTTAGGGGTCAGGGATCATTTCAGGCTCAGTGTCCTTTCTACTACCTGCTTCGGGAGGCAGCAAATGTGATCTCGTGCAGGTGCGAGGTGACTTTCATCACCAGTTATTTTTCTTTACATTTCTCTATCAACCTAGCTCAGAAAATACTCAAGAAATAAAAACAACTCTTCACCAACTGCTGGGTTTCTGTGATCTGATCACTTCTCAGTGGAAACCTGTATTACCCTAGCATGGTCCCTGGAGTCTTTTAGGTATAACCATCACAGACAGCAACCAACCCTCAAGCCTACAGCAAAGAGAATGCAGGCACAAGGCACCATTCCCCATCCTACTGCCTTTTAAACTTGGGAGGGGAGACTCAGTTGGGGCGGGGATGCTGCCATTCGCGGGAGGGGCGGGATAAAAGTGTGTCTAATGACACGTCAGTGACAGAAGTCGCCTTAACCCTGTCCCCTCTCGCCCCCCTCCCGGTGAATTTCTCCCCCCGTGCGCGCCTCAGTGGCTCTGGAGACCCTTCTCTCTTTAAGACAGCCTCCCGCGCCCCTCACTCCGCCCCCTCCCAGGTCTCTGGGCTCGTCAACGCTTCCCGAGCACCATGGTTGGTCCAGGCAGGCAATCGAAGCACCTCCCGGAGCCGCGGCGAACCGGGGGTGGGGTGGGGTGGAGTGTGGGGGGGGTCTGTTTGTAGTACTCTCAGTCCTGATGTCACAGGCGCAGCAAGGACATCGCAAGGAGGAGTCGGATTACAGTAAGGATGGGCAGTGCAGCAGGCAGCCCGAGTGCACGCTCCAGCCGCCGGGGACCGTAGCCCGGGAAAGGCGGCCCGCGAGGCGCTCATCCCGCGGCGGAGGCGGCACGCTCGGCGCCCCTGCTCTCCACGCCGGGGACGTTTCCGCCGAATGTAGCATGAAACGGGTTGGCTCTGCGCGGCAGCCCTGGGTGCGAGCTGATGCTGAAGACGCCGCGGTGGGGTTCTGGCTGTCTGATTAATGAGAAGCATAATGTATTTTGGTGAGTGTTCACGCTGATGATGTCATGCTGAGGGTGCCCAGCTCTTCATCAGGGCAGACAAGCCCTTTCGAAAATCTCGGCAAAGCCTCGAGAATCTATTCCAGTAAACCTACCTTCAGCAGGCAACTGGAGGACCCAGCTGGTGCAGCCCTAGGAGCTTCCTTTGTGCTACGATCGGGGCTGTTTGTTAGTCGTAGAGGAGTTGAAGTTGGAAAAGGAAAGAGGCAGGGGTGAGGGTGGCTAAACTTTGCCTTGATTTGTGTTATGAAGTTGATTTTTTTTTTTAGCTAGGTGAGGAAGGAGAAATGGTGCGGCGTGGGAAAGTCATGGGCAAACTCAATGGAATGTAAAAGTTCTGTACTATGGATGCTGTGGAAGCTTAGTCAATATCTACGGTTCATTAAGCATTTTGGTTTTCCCCTAATTCTGAGGCAGAAAGGGAAAGAAAACATTCTTTGGTGTGCGGTGCTTGGACAGCTGAGAGCACCCTTCCACAGCATCCCAGTTTTCCATCCAGCTAGAGCATCCTGGCACAAAATGCATATTATTTTAAACCTTTAGAGGTCTCGGAGCTGTTAAATGTTTGTGCAGTTTAGTTGTGTGCCGTGGTGGAAACCTCCCTTAGGTTTTCTGCGGAGCTGCCTGCCCTTCCAGAAAACATGTTGCGGCTTAGATCTGGGCTCTTAGTGAGCAGTGTAAGTGGGCTGGGAGCTGCACATTTGCACTTTAACGCTGCAACTTACTGATGGGGAGAAGGCAAAACCCTTCCCTAAATGCGAAGCCAAGGATTAGACAGAATATCCTTTCCTCCTCCCTGAAGTTATGCTTTCCTTCTGTAAGTTTCATCCCGCATCATCACCTAAGGGCATCTCTCTGATATTAAAAGGTTTGTGAGAGCAGCTGAAGAGGGCTGAGGGTTCCATGATGCAAATGCTCTGGGTGATCAGTTGCCTTGCTTGGAAATATGTAAGCTAGAGTCATTTTTCAATTAGAGAGGTATTTCGAGAAACTTGGGGCAGTATTAGTTTCTCGGTTGTTTATTGCTGTGCGTACTATTTGCTTTGTTTTGTTTGCTCGAGCCTTTGAAACATTTGCCAAAGTATGGAGAAGCTGAGTGCTTTTTAGTTGTCTTGACAGCAGTTTTGATTTCCCTTTAATTTGCGTCATGTTTGGAAAGAAGTCTTAAAAATAACTAAAATCGATTTTAAAGCAAGGCTCCTCATTTGAGGGACACATGTAAGCAGAATCCAGAGTTAACACTCTTTCCAGGGGGTAGTGATAGAGGTGGTAAGCGTGTTAATTGACAATTCATAAAATAGCAAGTGTTTATTGTGAATGTTTTTGACACACGCAAAAGCTTGTAAAGATAATATGCCTTTTGGACAAAATAACATTTCAGCATCTGTACTGGTATTTGAGAGATGGCAAGGAAGATTTTAATTTTAGCTTAAGTTTTCAACCTCTTGCAACAATGCCTAAGGTGATAGTGGTGAGGATGTAGTGTTAACCAGAGCCGTGGTGTAAAAGTACTGGTCCAGAGGCCATCCGTGCTGTACTGGATTTTCCTGTGTCTCTTGGAGAAATATTCACTGGGCTAGCTCGTATTATTAACTGCATGCTAGTCCAGCCGTTTTGTAAAGCAGGGTGATTCACAGGGCAATTAGTTTCACTGTGTAATGCAAGTTTTTAATAGCACACATTGAAATATGATGTCCTGCTTCAGATGAAACTATACTCTTTTAAAGGCAAGGCTAAAGTTGCCCTCTGTGTCATGAGCACGGTTCCGTCTTACCATAATTCCGGCGTGAGATATGGTTTTATATTCTCGGAGGAAATCGTGTGTATTTAGGAATGCTGTTTCTTTCAGGTTCTGTTATGCAGCCCCTCGCTCAAGCTGTTTGGCATCCAGAGCTCTGGGAGCCCACCTGTCTCTCATAAAATGTGTGGTCCACGATCTAGGGTCAGAATTGACAATACGAACCAGGCGTGTTAAGATTCAACAGCATTTTAATGTTGCAAATCCTTACAGTATGTATGTATGTGTGTATGTACGTAGACACATACGTGTACTTATGTGTGTGTAGCTATTTCAGGTAATTTTTTCAAAACAGTGCTTTCACTTTGCAGTTTGGTCACCCGTGACTTTCTTCTTCATATTTGAACTGCAGAGGGTTTATCAGGTCAGGGAGAACAGGGACAAAAGGAAAGCAGGGCTGGATTCTTGGGCTTTTCTTGTGATTTGTGGGAATGGGGTAGAGGTGTCAGAAGTCTTTATTTGTGTCCCCAGCAGGGAGTGATGGAGAGCATGGGTGATGCTCTAATACCCTGGGAATTGATATGCAAGCAGGGTATTTACTTCCCTTGTAAATAATCTAATTTGTCAGTTTTGCTCGCCTGCTCCGCCTTTCAAGTTTAACTGAAGACTCATTGCCTGGACAGACTGGCCCAGCCTCTGCTTCTCTGTAGACCCCTTTCCCCTTAGGGGCTGGACACTGTGACCCCGTCCTTTCTCAGTTGGAGTCAGCTGTGTGTGTGCAAGTTGGTGGAATAAGTAATATTTCCAGTTCTCCAGAATAACTCGTGTTTTGAGTGTGCTGTCTCAGACTCACGAGGCTAATGGACCCTTTTAATGACTTAAGCCTCACTCTTATCTCCTACTGAAATTTTAGTGCAGTGTTTTCAATAATTGTTCATTTGCACTTACTGCACAGTAATTTAAGAGTTTGCTGTTCAGTCACCGTGGATATGTTTGTTACTTATTCTGTCGATCTCGCATCCATTACTTGGAGTTAAGAATCAGGTTCACATGGGAGAAAGAAGAGAGGAAAAATCCCAGCAAGCAACCTGATTGGGATTTACTGTAAAAGCAAGGGAAAATCATAAAGACTTGTGAAGTTACCCTCTCCACCCGCAGGAATATTTGACAGACTTAAAAATTGCATGTGCCGAGGATAAAGAACCGTTAACAATTGATCCGGAAATAGAGAGTTCCCTGGTGGTCCAGTGGTTAGGACTCTGTGCTTTCACTGCCGGGGGCGCGGGTTCAATCCCTGGTTGGGGAACTAAGATCCCACATGTGGCAAAAAAAAAAAAAAAAAAAAGGTAGTATTATGATCCCCGGTTTGCAAATGAGACCTAGAGATAATAAATAAGAAAATAAATTAAAAAAAATTAATCCGCAAATAACAACAAGCAGCTGGGAGACTTCTCACTGGATGAAGGGAGCGGTCCTGGCTGGCTATGAGTACAGCAGACCTGCCCCATGCCACCTGGTTACGGTTAGGTCAGGGGACAGTGCTGGCATGAAGGGCAGGTACATCCCAGCAGAAGGCTGTAACCATGTACTGTCTCCAGTATGTCTGAATCATCTTCCCCTTCCATCTGGCTGCACACATTTCTCCACTGCTGGAGTGATGAATGGCTGCCCGTGGTCCTGCCAACCTCACAAATTGTCCACAGTTTGCCAGAGAGGTGTCATGTCACAGCCCTTTGCCATCAGGAGAGAAAATGGGAGCCTGATGGCACTGAGGAAATTCGACGTGCCCGAAAATCAACCAGATGGAGATTCTGGGGTACTTACAGCCAAGCAGGGGCGAGGGCTTGCTCCCTGAGAATCCTGCTGCAAAAAGAAAGGATGCATCTTAAACAAATGAGTAGAACTTGAGACAAACATTAGAGCTCCCTCTCAATGCTACTATTCATGGCATATTCATTAAACCTGGAGAAAAGGGCGAGCAAAATTTAGAAAGTGCGAATGAGCCGTTCAAGTGCAGCGTGGTGCTAATTGTGAATCAGCTGTCTTCCTTAAAATGCCTTTAGAAAAACCTGAAAAAGACTTAGCGCTGTGCCTATCATAACAAGAAATACTTGATGGAGGAAGCTTTTAATACAACAGTTAGAAAAAAAATCTCGTAGGAAAATTCTAGACCAGCAGCCTATTCCCCTGCCTATAATAGACACGTTTATACATTGTCATAGGAAGGACTTTGTTTTTCCGCTGGGATGTTTAGAACATTCTCCAGTGAGCGTTTACACTTTTGGTTGTGTTAGAAAAGCAGTTAGGCGGCAAGGCTACAAGGAAGGAAATGAGCAGAAAACAGCAGGCAGCAGAGAAAAACATTCCTCTTTGTGTGTGTGTTTTCAGTGGAAACATGTAACTCATCCTAATTAGTTGGTACTAGGTGATCTGTTATGGGGAATTAGGTCCACTTGAGTCCCTCAGGCACTCTGGATGTGTTTCTATTTCCCCGAGGTTACCAGCGGGAGAGAATAATTCAGGAAGGAATTTGTTAGTCCAGGTTACCCTTTTTGAAGTTTGAAGTCATTACCATTGTGTGTTATTACAAATGAATCTAAATGACATGCAATCAATTACTACATAACAGGGATGGCGGATGTGACAGGTGAATGTTGTCAGAAAGCATCAGATGCAGGAAACTGAAATCTAAGAGAACCCTCTCAAGACATTCCTCTTTCAGATTCATAGGAAGTTCTCATTTTCGGGAACCAAATTCCAAGGATGATCAAAATGTCAGTAACACGGATTCTTTAATTAGGACCCTTAAATTTTGAGCTAAGTTTTTCTTCTTTTTTAAAGGGCCTTCTTAGTTGCTGTAATTACATGGAAACGAGATGAGTTTATTTAAGGGACAAGTTCCAAAATTCATGAGATAATGACGACTTGCAAAGTTACCCTTTTGTGGGTGGCATAATTGTTCCAAAAAACAAGTGAAAAATTTAAATTAGTGTTTTCTGACTTCCACTGCAGAATATTTGGTCACAGCTGCTTTTGACTGAAATCTCCCTTGATAAGACCAGGTGTGTTGGCTAGCATATATATGTGTGCGTGTGCGTGTGTGTGAGCGTGTGCGTGTGTGTGTGCGAGTGTAACACTGGATCCTAAAATAGTGCCTTGTTATATAAATACCCAAATTTTATTTCTCATTCACATCTTTTGTATATTTGTAAATCTTTTCACATCATTTGAAAGGTAAAACTTTAAGTATTGATTTAATAAGATGGATATGAAACTGTATTTTGAGCACAGCTGGTTTTCAAGTTTATCAACCATTCTGTACCTTAGAGGTTTTTAAAGTCAAGTCATGAGGATAATTTTCAAGGCTTTTCCTGCTTAAGAAAGAGGGATGCTTGTATAAGCAGAAAACTATTTCGACTTTGACCTTGAGAAAGAGCTGTTTCCATCTGTATTACACTATGAAAAGCATGTCAAAAAACAACAAAGGTCATAGTCACTGCCCTCTCCGTCTCTCTTTAAAGAAGTCATTATATATCATTTCCCACAAAGATTAGTTTTGCAACAGAATTTCACACATGATTGGTGGCATTAAGAGAAAATACAGCATAAGAGGTGGCTAGAAATATCAAAGCTTAAAGTGGCTGAGATCACGCTTGAACCAAATTGCTAGGGTTGAAAATAGGAAGACGCTTTGCTCTGTTGTCCCGTTAAAATCGTTATAAAGCAGCTGGAAGTCAGCCTTCTTTGAATGTGAGCTCCAGGTTTGCACAGCCTTTAAAACTGAAGGCATTTCCGTGAATCCCTCTGGATTCTGACAACTGAAATGCATATGAACTCGTATCATAGCACTGGATGGGATGAACTGAACCCCTTCTTCTTCTTCATGTTTTTTTTTTTTTTTTTTTTTTTTCTGCCCACTTGCAGTAATCACTTTTCTGTAAGTAGGGAGGAGGGAGACAAGTTTCCTGGGCTAAGGTCAGACGGGAAATGGGCAGCAGCAGCATTTGGTGCTCTGAGCAATGCTGTTTGCCCCAAAGTACAGCGGTGCCTGGTGGGAGTTGGGGACTGGGGGGCAGGGATGGGGCTGGGGGCTGAGAATTCTTTCAATGCATGAGCGTTGTTTAATCTCAGGTGTCCTCAGCACCCCGCTCAGCTCAGTGCCAGGCACATAGGCACTTACAAATAGGTGTTGAAACTGCAAGATGAAATGGGTGTTGGCGATCAGAGAGGAAGGGAATCCAGTTCCTCAGCGGATCCAGAATGCTGACGTTCCCTAGCAAAACTGGTGAATGTGAGTTGACAAGAGGAACACACCTCTTTGCTCCTGGAACAGTAGCTGCTTCTTTTTGTTTGTTTTCCAAGTGTCGAAGTCAGGACGCGCCCTTAGATATTAGATATTTAAATAAGTGTAAGAAATTCCACAACCTTTTTTTCTGTTTCACTTAACTTCTTGTTTCATAGGACTCTGCAGTGTAAAAGGAGAGGGACAAAGCTATGGAATATTAAGACTAATGGTCAAAAACGTCGGAAGAACACGTAAAATCGTAAGATGGTAGAATTGCACTTGGTTTCAATCCACCTGGTCACAACGGCAGTTCTCAGCTGCACTTGGCTTCTGTGTCTTTATCCCAGATGTTGGCATTTTCTGTGTCTTCACTCCAGATGTTGGCTTTCTCTGGCCATGAGGCTGGGATAGGCAGGAACCACATTATGTGCAAGTAGCCGGACATGCTCGGCACGGCCACCAATTTCAAAAATTGCCGTTTGTTAAGGCTGAGCAAAACTGCTGTTTACAAGGCTTTTGTAAACTTGTTCTTCACACGTACCTTTTTCATATCAATGCATTTTGCTGATGAAGGAAAGCACTTGCGGCAGATTGCTCTGAGGATAAAAACGCAGTAATGAATGTAAACGTACTTTAATAAACATGATCCTTGTAGAGCAATTTGTATTTTTTAAAATGCATCTGCATTTTTTTTTTAATTCTCAAAATGACCCATTGTAGGAGGTAGACAAAATATAATTATTCCTCTTTTTAGATGAGGAATCTGAGCCTCAGATGGCTGAAACAACTTTCTCAAGGTCACACATCTAGTAAAAGTTAAGGCCAAGACTCCAACTCAGTGCTTTGAGGCTTATTTCAGTGCCCTTTACTCTTTATAGCAGAGCGTAGGGAGATATTTTTTATGAAAGGAAGATTCTTTGTAATAATAATGCTAGAAAGAATATTCTAGCTGATAGCTAAAGAAATAAATAGAAATGGTTGAGGTCTAAGATGGATGTGTGTTTTGACTTTGTGGAATCACAATTGATAACAGAAGTCTGAATCTAATCCATACTTTTATTATTCTGCCTTATTTTTTCACATCCAATAATAATCAGAAAAAATCTAATTAAAACGCATGAATTGGGCTTCCCTGGTGGCACAGTGGTTGAGAGTCCGCCTGCCGATGCAGGGGACATGGGTTCGTGCCCTGGTCCGCGAAGATCCCACGTGCCGCGGAGCGGCTGGGCCCGTAAGCCATGGCCGCTGAGCCTGCGCGTCCGGAGCCTGTGCTCCGCAACGGGAGAGGCCACAAGAACAGCGAGAGGCCCGCGAACCCAAAAGTTTTTCCAAAGCATCGTTAGGTATTAAGGCTTGTATTAATTATGTGTTACATATACCTGCTGTTTCACTATTTAACTCAATGCTTGTAAAAATAATGCAAGTCATTTGTACTACAGACTTTGATATTTACAACATTATCTCCAGTATTTGTTCAAGAAGGGAGTCCCAGCCTGGTCTTTGTTTCATGACCCATAAAGAAGTAAAAACAACCTAGTTAGACTCTCAGCTGTTCCACTTATTAGCTCTGTATTCTTGGGCAAGTCACCTCACATTTCACATCTGTGAAAGGAGAATAATGATAATGTGTTTTCCACAGTTCTCTTTTGAGGACTAAACTATACAAGGCTTATAACACTGCCAAGCCCCAGGAAGTTCATGGTGAGCCATCCGTAAAATTTGATCCTTTCTTGATTTTTCCCTCTATATCCAACCCAGTATACAAATGTGTAAAAAATTTTTAAAGTGATGATATCTTTTGGGGTCAAACCAGAAAACAGGAACCATGTCAGCTAATTCACAAAGATGGACTTTAATGCAGGTCATTAGTTATGTGGGTGATGGAGGAGCTGAGATGCCCCATGAGGGGTGCAGAGGCAACCCAGAGATTAGCAATAGCAAGAAACTGGTAGTGTAAGATGGAGAGAGACGAGATGTGGTCCTGGAGGCCAGGACCCAGGGCCTCCTGGTAGGATCTGGAATCACGGCGGGCCTAAGACACTAAGGATGGAAGGATTCAGCCTCAGGCACAGAGGGAGGTGGAGAAATACCCTGCCTTCTCCCTTGCGCCCACCCTCCAGTGCATAGCCTCTGCCTCTCATTGGTGGAATCCAGCCAGAGGGCACCAACAAGGCAGCCTGGGCAGTGCATCCTGCACATGTCAGCACCTGGGCAGTCCAAAGTTTGAGAGACAGCTCTCAGGACAAACTGGCCACAGACCCGCAGGGAGATCTTACAACTGATATAAGTAGCACTTTATTATTATTAGTTTTTTATTTATTTACTGTTTGCAGTACGTGGGCCTCTCACTGTTGTGGCCTCTCCCGTTGCGGAGCACAGGCTCCGGACGCGCAGGCTCAGCGGCCATGGCTCACGGGCCCAGCCGCTCCATGGCATGTGGAATCTTCCCGGACCAGGGCACGAACGCGTGTCCCCTGCATTGGCAGGTGGACTCTCAACCACTGCACCACCAGGGAAGCCCTGTTTGTAGATTTTTTGATGATGGCCATTCTGACTGGTGTGAGATGATATCTCATTTAGTTTTGATTTGCATTTCTCTAATGATTAGTGATGTTGAGCATCCTTTCATGGGTTTGTTGGCAATCTGTATATCTTCTTTGGAGAAATGTCTATTTAGGTCTTCTGCCCGTTTTTGGACTGGGTTGTTTGTTTTTTTGATATTGAGCTGCATGAGCTGCTTGTAAATCTTGGAGATTAATCCTTTGTCAGTTGCTTCATTTGCAAATATTTTCTCCCATTCTGAGGGTTGTCTTTTGGTCTTGTTTATGGTTTCCTTTGCTGTGCAATAGCTTTTAAGTTTCATTAGGTCCCATTTGTTAATTTTTGTTTTTATTTCCATTTCTCCAGGAGGTGGGTCAAAAAGTATCTTGCTGTGATTTATGTCATAGAGTGTTCTGCCTATGGTTTCCTCTAAGAGCTTTGTAGTGCCTGGCCTTACATTTAGGTCTCTAATCCATTTTGAGTTTATTTTTGTGTATGTTGTTAGGGAGTGTTCAAATTTCATTCTTTTACATGTAGCTGTCCAGTTTTCCCAGCACCACTTATTGAAGAGGCTGTCTTTTCTCCACTGTATATTCTTGCCTCCTTTCTCAAAAATAAGGTGACCATATGTGCATGGGTTTATCTCTGGGCTTTCTATCCTGTTCCATTGATCTATATTTCTGTTTTTGTGCCAGTACTATATTGTCTTGATTACTGTAGTTTTGTAGTATAGTTTGAAATCAGGGAGCCTGATTCCTCCAGCTCCGTTTTTCTTTCTCAAGATTGCTTTGGCTATTCGGGGTCTTTTGTGTTTCCATACAAATTGTGATATGTTTTGTTCTAGTTCTGTGAAAAATGCCATTTGTAGTTTGATAGGGATTGCATTGAATCTGTAGATTGCTTTGGGTAGTGGAGTCATTTTCACAATATTGATCCTTCCAATCCAAGAACATGGTATATCTCTCCATCTATTTGTATCGTGTTTAATTTCTTTCATCAGTGTCTTATAGTTTTATGCATACAAATCTTTAGTCTCCTTAGGTAGGTTTACTCCTAGGTATTTTATTCTTTTTGTTGCAATGGTAAATGGGAGTGTTTCCTTAATTTCACTTTCAGATTTTTCATCATTAGTGTATAGGAATGCGAGAGATTTCTCTGGATTAATTTTGTATCCTTCTACTTTACGAAATTCATTGATTAGCTCTAGTAGTTGGCACTGTTGCCTGCTTTTTCCTAACTTTAGAAGGCTTAATAAGGGAGTTCCCTGGTGATCCATTGGTTGGCATTCCAGGCTTTCACTGCCAAGGACTGGGTTCAATCCCTGGGCAGGGAACTGAGATCCCACAAGCTGTGTGGCATGGCTAAAATAAGTAAAATAAAATAAGATGATAAAATGAAATCAAACGCTTAATAATAAGAACATCACTGTGAGAAGCCCAAGCCATGGACTCTACGGACCTCTTGGTTTCCTTAGAGAATTCGTCAGCTCCCGTTTTTGGAGAGCAGAGCTGGTGCTGACAGGTGATGTGGCGCCACTGACTGCAGAGCAGAATTTAGCAGAGCCGGGATGTCTGTTTTTGTCCCAGATGCTGGCATGAGTAACTTCATCAGCACCTCACCATCATCCTTAAGAGGAAGGCCAGTGGGTCTAAATCCTGGCTGCACGAAGGAATCCCCTGGAGAACTCTGAAATTATGCTACCATCAAGGACCAGGGCACTCTGATTAAATCCACTTCTCTGAGCTGGAGCCCAGGCACTTGCATTTCTTTTAAAACGCCTCAGTTGATTCTGAAGGACAGCCAGCTTGAGAACCACCGGGACGGGTGACTTTAACCCACTTTACTGAGTGCACCCTGTGACCCAGGAGTCCCCACTTGCTGGGTCACTCAGGCAGTGGGTCAGGACTCCAACCCAGGTCAGTCTGAGCCCAAAGCTTATGTTCTTTCTTCTCAACACACTGCTCACCCTGAGGGAAATCAGTCCATGGCATGAAGTCTGGACCTGATTGCAAGCTGCTTTGTGCTGCCCCGCCCACTCCCTGCCTCAGTTTATAGACTGGAAGTCCCTAGGGAGGAGCCCTCCTCCCCTGTCCTTGGGACCCTTTATAGAGCTGGCACCCAGAAGAGATTCATGCTGTGCAAGTTGATTTAGGATCACAGTGGGATGGTTCTAGAAAGGATTTTAGAACTGTGCTTCTCAAAATTTAATGTTCATACAAATCCCCAGAGGATCGTATTAGAACACAGGTCTTGGTTCAGTAGGTCTGGGGTGTGGCCTGGGATTCTGCCTTTCATTGAGCTCCCGGGAGATGTCTGTGCTGCTGGCCCACTGACCACACTTTAGGTAGTGAATCTTTAGCGATCATTTAGCTGACCTGCGGCTTTCTGCTGACATGGAAAATCTGGTCTAAGTCTCCAACCTATGTTCCTCTGTTTCTATTGTACAAGATACTGAATGGTCCACAGTTAGAGTTCCACTTAGGGTGACCAACCATCTCACTTCTGCCTGAGACTGAGGGGTTCCCCAGGACGTGGGACTTTGGGTGCTGAAATGAAGTCTCATGAGGACGGGGATGAATTGTTCACCCTAGTTCCAGTAGCTTTAGTGCTCAAGACCCAGCTCCCCACAGGGAACTTGGGCAAGTGACTTGCTTTCTTTGAGCCTCCATTTCCCTATCTGTGAAATAAGAATAATAAATGAAACTTCCTAGAATACTTACAAGGATCGAATTAGATGGTGTACGCAGAGCACTGGGCCTGCTGTTACTATATTCATCCTGACTAAACATTGACCTGACTCAGCACTCCCCTCCATCACTGAAAAGAAGAAACACCCCAGAGATCAAGTGTAAGTGGTCATGGATCATCTGTGTTGCACCATCTCTGTACAGAGAGGGCAGCTTGTAAATTACCTCCTGCCCACAGATATGATGGACAAGCCGGTGTGAAGCCATTCGTCATTCAGCGTGCAGTTTGCCTACCCCGAATGTCAATACTAATGATTTTTGCTTGTTGTTTAGGGGAAGAGAGGCCTGGCTGAGGCTTGGCCACCTTGGGACACTGTGAGCTGGCCCCTTGTGTTCTGTTGACCTTGTTTATCCATTAGTGTTTCTCTGAGCGTTGTAACAGCTTATGAGGGCCGCTGCATGCAGCTAATGATAATTTTTCCGTCTCCTGACCCATCCCTGTCTTAACACTAGATAGCCGTAAACCAACAGGCACACGAACAGACAAGGCACTGAAATCCCCGTGCTCAGTTGGCCTCATCTTGGGTGAAAGTGGCTGGCTTTGCCCGTCCTTACCTGGGAAAGCCGATTCACTCACCTGTCAAATGCCAGCCGTTTATCAGAGCACTTAGTCTGCCAAATATGTGACGATCATGTGAGAAGCAAAGCGCACTTTTGTTTTTCTATGAGGACTAGTAAGTAGGGCTGCTCCAGGGAGCAGATGATTCCACAGTAGTGGTTACCTGGCCTGAACCGCTGCCTACCAGCATTTTAGACAAGAAAACAAATGAACAACAAAGCAGAGGCTACTCTTGATTTCCTCGAGCATAAAATGTGACTGCAGGCAGGTTCCAGCACAGTTGCACTTCAACTTATGAGCATCTTAAAGGCAAAATTGGGAGATTTTTTTGTCTCTGGTCCCATCTCTGCTTGCTGTCGTCAGAGCTGCTGCCATTCTAACATATGCTCTTTGACGTATGGAGTCAACGTCTCCATTTCACAGACAGGAAAATAGAGGCCAAGTGCTTGGTGAATGCACGTATCTGGCGCTAGTGACGAGGCTCCGACCACAGCTTACAAGCCAAGCCGCGATTTGGTGGCGTGAATTTGCAAAAATGGCCCCGAGCCTCAGCTTCCAAATCAGTAAATTGAGACAGTGGTAACTCATCAGGCAACCCTCTAACTACTAAAAATAGCTGAGGTTTATTACGTGCTTGGTCCCTGCCAACCACTGTTCTCAGGGTATGGCCTCCACCGCTCCTCCTAATGGCCTTGTTGGAAGAATGGTCAGTGTGCCACTTTGCAGATAAGGAAGCACGAGTACAGAGAGTGCAAGCAAAGAGGCAGCAGTAAGTGGCCTGGCTGGGTCAGACCCTGGCCACACTGTTTGGTGTGACCTTGAGTAAAACTCAGCCTCTGAAAGCCAGAGTCTGGGAGCACATCCTCAATATGCAGAAAGATCATGGGTTTTTGAAGCAGGCAACAAACTAAAACGTGAACCAACACACAAGCAGAGAGCATCTCACCTTGTCCGCCAAGCAGCCACCTGTTGGTGGGGCCTGAGACTGAGAGCAGGGAAAGATTCCAGTTCCCTTCCAGAAAGGGTAGGAGATAGGAAGTCCTGTTCATGGAACATGCAATGCTCCAAAGTCAAGGCTTACACAGACTGCAAATGGCATTGATAGTTGGCCTCCCTGTGCAGGAACGGTGCCTGGGGGCCTGGCCTCTGTGTGTACGTGTTCCTGACACAGTGGTGACTCTCTTCCAAATGGAACAGTGATTTCTTTCTCACTGGCTTCTTCCTGGGCACATACAATGTGCCAGGTGTGGGGTGATCTTTTCTTATCAGATAACAATCTGAACTTTTGGGGGGGTTCCCTAGAACACCAGGAACTGAGGGAGACCATGACATCTTTCTATACCTTCAATAGAATATTTTCTATTTTTTGAAAATGTAATGATAACATGTTCAGTTTTTGAAAGAGAATCTCGTAGAAAGGCAAATAGTGAAAACGAAATCTTCTATCCCCACCCTAGTGCACTCTGTTTTATTCGAGAGACTGTGTTCTACAGAAGGGGAAGGGGGTGGATGAAGGTGGTCCAGCTATAAGATCAATACATCCCAGGGGTGTCATGTGCAGTGTGGTGACTGTAGCTAACAATACTGTATAATGTATTTGAGAGTTCTAGGAAAGTACATCTTAAAAGTTCTCATCACAAGAAAAGAATTACAGCTGTGTGAGGTGATGGATTTTAACTAGAGTTATTGTAGCAGTATTCTCAATATATATACACATCAAATCATTATGTTGTACATCTTCAACTTATACCATGTTATGTCAATTATATCTGAATAAAGCTGGAAAAATAAACTCTATGGAAGGGTATATGTATACACCCCCCTCTTGTTTTTACATGGAATGGAAACGTACCATGTCCCCTGTTTTTCATATTGCTTTATTCAGCATATATTGATGTTTCTATTTTTTTTTTAATTTTATGGCTACACAATTTTCTAATTCAGGAACATATTTTGATTTATTTTACTGGCCCTTTTAAAAGAAAAATAAGCTATTTTCATCCTATCACTAATAAAAACAATGAATATCATCGTGCATACATAATTCTTTTTTTTGCGGTACGCGGGCCTCTCACTGCTGTGGCCTCTCCCGTTGCGGAGCACAGGCTCCGGACGCGCAGGTTCAGCGGCCATGGCTCACGAACGCAGCCGCTCCGCGGCATGTGGGATCTTCCCGGACCGGAGCACGAACCCGTGCCCCCTGCATCGGCAGGCGGACTCTCAACCACTGCGCCACCAGGGAAGCCCGACATACATAATTCTTTGTGTACATGTTCACATGTATCCATAGAGTAAACTTACAGAAGTGGAATTTAGGGGGAAGGCATATTTAATTCTCATGGGTATTGCCAAAGTGTCCCATGGAAATTTTTTATTGATCAATTTCTACATATATTTCTTTCATTAAAGAGTAGAGTGGGTGCTTTCAAACTGGTAACCTCTTTATGTGAAAACTGCCTTGCAGACTTCTCAGAGCATGAATTCTCAAAGTGGAACAAAATGAGTGACTTCCTGCTTTTTCGTCCCTGCAATCCCCTCTCCAATCTATTTCTCCACTTACTTCCGTTGTGCTACTTCCATATGGATATTGGTTTCAATATTCAAAAACTCAATAATGCCATAAAATCGAAAGATACCCTGTGCTTTCAAATGGGGATGAATGCAACAGAAAGAATGCATCTTGTAAGTGGGGCTGTGCCATCTTGACTCAAAACTAAAATGCTGATCCTTGAAAGAGCTCTAATTCAGTTAGATCTAAAGCCAGCTATGGTTGGAAGTTTCATTTTCCTTGGAGTCCATAGCCATTAAAAGGTAAAAGCACATTTGCCTAATTCTGTATTTCAGTGATTTTTTTTCTTCTGTTCCTAACTCCATATTCTTCTTATTTTTTCATCATTGCCATTTAGAAAACATTAGGCCTAGAAATCATCTGGAATGTCTATAGTGTGTGTCTATGGTAAAAATGCCATATTTATTGAAGACCCAAAATTTCCCAACAGTAATGATGGTCACCGTTTATTGAGCTCTTGAGCTCTTTACAAACATGAATTCATTTACTCCCTAAAGGAATGATCACGATTTAATGGACTAGATGTCATTCTCTCTACTTTACAAAAGAGGAAAGATGCCCTTAAAGGTTAAATTTCTTGCCCAAGACTAAATAGATTGAAAATGATGGTAGGCATAGGATTCAAATCCAAGACCTTCTGACCGGACATCTTGTGTGCCAAATGTTGACACCACCCTTTGGTATTTTCTTGCCAGCTCATTACTTCTGGGCCACTTCTGTAGAATCTTGGTAGGAGGGGACATTTCTATAAAGTGGAGGTTATCACTTCCCTGGTCCGTGCTGTTGAATAGTCTTAAGGACAATCGCAGCCACTCTTGATAAAATATAAATAGTACCAAGAGCCCTACCCTAAAAGAAGGGAGAGGGAACAGTCCTCTTTTCTCTCTTCTGTTGGAGACGGTCTCCTATGTTACCTGCTGTCTCTTTGCACCATCCTAGCAGTCCCCAGTGCTGTCAAAGCAACAGAATTAAGTGAAGGAAATCGGTAAATCATTGCACTTTATGACATGCTAATAAGGAGTACTGGGTAGAACTCACTCTCTCATGTCCTAAGTTACGTTTCCCTCTGTTCCTTGAGCATCTAAAGTTCTCGCCCATCCTAGAGATCATATAAGCCTTGTGTAATAGGCATTAGAAGAACCTCCTATCTGGATGGCATCTTGCGATCTTGTCTGACACCTGGCATCTTTATATTTATAGGTAGAAAATGGGAAGTTAATGTGTTTAATTGTTTAGCCCAAATAGAGTCAGTAGTGAGTGGTGGAGCTGGGCTGCCTAGAATCCAGGTCTGCTGACTGTTTCCCAGGACCTTTTGTCCTCCTCAGGGTGTCAGGGGAATTGGTTATTGTCTCATTCTTTCTTCACAGTGAAAGTATAAAATGAATGTTCTTCTCATTTTGTAGATGAGGAAACTGACATTGTTACTTGGCTGATGTTATACCCAAAGTGTGGGGGCCGGGGGTGAATGCAAGCTCACAGCCTTCTACTCTCTCTCTGCTTCCTGAGTCAGGGCTCCTGTCTGCCATCCTGTGCCTTGGGTTTAAACCTGGGTGGATCCCTTCACTTCTCAGCCTCTAAATGAATTCAGAGGTCCCTCCCAGCCCTATGATTCTCTGATCCTACAGTGGATGTGGGGTGAAAAGGTGGGACTCCTTGGAGCAATAAATCACTACAGCCTGCAGGACTCCAGAAGCAGATCAAGCCTCCTTCGTTCCACCCCTCACTGTCAGCTGTGCACAGCGTTCATCTCAGTGTGAACTGCTGTGATCGTCCCTACTGAGTTTCCTGACTTACTCTCTCATGCTTCCAACTTAGCCAACACTGTGCTAGGCCAGGACTTAGCTGCAGACCCGATAGCCCCCCCACACACACAAACACATGGACACATACGTGCACACACGCACACACACGTGCACACACATATTCAGATGCCCGTAGCAATTCTTATTTCCTCATGCAGACCTTCCAAACTTCTTATTCAGGTGGTCAGCATGATCCAGGTTCTGGCCCCAATTTACCTTGCACTTTCATGTTTACAAAACTCCTCTTCTCTCATCCCAAGTTCTGGCTCTTGCAGAACCGTGCCTAGTTTCCTAACCCTTCTGAGACTTGGCCTCAAGTTTTCCTTCTTACCTGACATGTAGTTTTTTTTTTTGCTTCTGTGTCTCTGAAAATTTAACCATCCATTGTTTTTTCACTCTTATTTTTTCTGTCCTTTAAACATTTTATGTGAAAACATAATCTTACTAATTCTTCCAGAAGGTCTACTCTCAATGTCCCATCTTTTCTTGAAGACCACCTAATTCTTCATAAGAGGAATAAACACCCTTTCTCTGAATTTCCATGGATAGTATTTCCCAAAGTTGTCTGAACAAACACTTGGAGAGTTTTAAAGGTCTCCTATTTCCTAAGTTTCCTATTTCCCACTCTAGATTTACTGAGTCAGACAATCCAAGGAAAGAACCCAGGAATCAGTATTTTCAACTCCCCCCCTCAACAATTTAATATCATAAGATTGTTGGCTCTTCGTAGATAAACCCAAAAATGTGATGCAATAGCGCAAAAGATACTAATAGGAGTTAATTGTGAACTAGACAAAATGATACAATAATTTATCTGAAAGAAGAAACATCAGCAAACACCCCAGGAAATTATGAAAAAGGAGCGATCTGACAGGAGATACTTATCCTAAATTGTATCGAAAAACCATAATAATTAAATAATTTGGTCCTGAATAATAGGTAATAAAATACAGATGAGAACATCTAGAAGTAAACCTCAGTACTTACGTATATGGGGGTGTAAGTTACGATAAAAGTAACATTTCAATTCATTGTTGAAAGCAGGAATTATTAAATCCATGGGTTGGGTACCACTGGGTAAACATTTAGACAAATAAATAAAATAAATTCCTATTCCACTCTTGATACCAAAATAAATTACAGATTGAACAAAGGTTCAAACATAAAAACTTAAGCCATAAATTTATGGAAGGAAGCCCAGGTGAATATATTTATACTCCTGTAATGGAAAGGGCCTCTGTAGTCAGGACACAAACCCAAACTATACAGGAGAGAAATGATAAATCTAACTACATAAAATTAATAACTTGTGTTTGGGAAAAACAATTCAAAAACTAAGTAAAAAAACAAATGACACATTTGGAAAACAATATTTAAACACCATTGGCAGATAAATGGCCAATTTCTTTAATTAACAAAGAGCTTATAAGAATCAATAAGAAAAGACAAACAACTTGAAAGAAAAATGAAGAATATGAACAGACACAGTACAAATAAAGAAAAATATATTGCCAGTAAAAATGTAAAACTACACTTATTTTCACTCATAATTAACATATAAGTAAAAATAATAGGATATATAGTCATTCACTTAGGAGATTAGTAAATTTTTAAAAGTTGAGTATGGCAAAAGCCACTCTTACACACAATTGTGTGCAAGGAAATACATTTTTTGTGAACTCTGTACAAGGTGCTTTGATGATACTTATATATGCTTGTTTTTTTATAGCAGGTACTCTTAGCCCTAACAAGCTTGTTACTAGGAATACACTGTATAAGGTCACTCACACATATAAATAAGGATGTTAAATGCAGTGTTGGTTTTTAAAGCTCAAACTGGAAACAATAAAAGTGAACATCAGGGCTTCCCTGGTGGTGCAGTGGTTGAGAGTCCGCCTGCCGATGCAAGAGGTACGGGTTCGTGCCCCGGTCCGGGAAGATCCCACATGCCGCAGAGCGGCTGGGCACGTGAGCCATGGCCGCTGAGCCTGCGCGTCCGGAGCCTGTGCTCCGCAACGGGAGAGGCCACAACAGTGAGAGGCCCGCGTACCGAAACAAACAAAAAAAGTGAACATCAGTAGGGGATCCATTAGATTAAATTATGGTACATTCAAAATGTTGGAAGGGAGTACAGCTGTGAAAAAATAAGTATATCTTTATGTTGTGATGTGGAAAAAAAAATCTCAAATGTCACAGCAGTGAAAGCAAGGCTCAGAAGGGTAAAGAGAAATCCCCAAAGAAATCCCTTTGGGAGTGAGAATATGAGGGTTCTTTGATAGCTATCCTGATGTAACCACATTCATTTCCAAAAATAAACATAAGATATCATTAGCAGTTGTTATCTTTGGGAGGGTCTTGGGGTTTTTAAGTCACTTTGTGCAGATAAAATGTTCCACTAGGTGCAGATGAACCGGTTTGCAGAGCAGAAATAGAGACAATGTAGAGAACAAACGTATGGACACCAAGGGGGGAAAGTGGCGGGTGGTGGTGGTGGTGTGATGAATTGGGAGTTTGGGATTGACACATATACACTAATATATATATATATATATATATATATATATATATATATATATAATGGATAACTAATAAGAACCTGCTGTATAAAAAAATAAATAAAATAAAATTGAAAAATTAAAAAAAAATTACAATTAAAAAAAAAAAAGATCCACTAGGCCAGGGATAGATGTCTGTCTTGTGCACTGTTCTGTGCCCAGCAATCAGAGGTGCCCCACAGCTGTACATGGGGTGACTGGTTTGATTTGCTTTTTGTAAAAATAAATTTATTTATTTATTTGGCTGTGTTGGGTCTTTGTTGCTGTGCACGGGCTTTCTCTAGTTGCGGCGAGCAGGGGCTACTCTTCGTTGTGGTGCGCGGGCTTCTCATTGCGGTGGCTTCTCTTGTTGCAGAGCACGGGCTCTAGGCACGCGGGCTTCAGTAGTTGTGGCACGTGGGCTCAGTAGTTGTGGCACACAGGCTTAGTTGCTCCGCGGCATGTGGTATCTTCCCGGACCAGGGCTTGAACCCGTGTCCCCTGCATTGGCAGGCCGATTCTTAACCACTGTGCCACCAGGGAAGCCCTGCTTTGCTTTTCTCCTCAAGGGTTGTCTTTCATTGTCCTGTGAGCTGCTTTTTTTGGGTTCTCTTGCTTGTATTCCTCTGCACTGATAAAGATAGGACCTGTATTAATTTAAAATGATTGTGAATTTCATGTGAAAACTCCCCGGCCGGTGCTATGCTCAGTCAGAGCTGGGGACCACTGTCATGCATGATGTGCCCCTGGGGGGCATCCCTTTCTCATGACAGGACTGTGTGTGTGGCTGGAATCCTCTGTTTTAAGGCCTCTGTAGGTAGAGGCGTCTCTGGCGTAGTGCGGGGAAGTGATTTAATCCCATGTTCTGTGGTCAGGTTGCCCCTTGTGTCTGTTAGCGGAGTGACTCCGGCCGAAGCTCCATGTATGCGTCTCAGCTTCCTCACAGGGTGGTTCTTTAATGAGATAACGTGTGTACTGTGCATAATGCAATCTTCTTGATACTCCATGATAGCGGCAGAAGTGATACACCCAGTAACTGATGACTGAGTGAATGAAGAAGGGACAAGTGAGTGCTTGGAGCTCCTGCCTTGTGAAAGGGGAGCCATGGAAAGCCTGTGCCTGCATCTCAGTAGCTCTGGGGAGAATCTAATGAAACAACACCTGGTGATTTACTCCAAACTGGATATGTAACCAATCCCCTTTTGCTACAAGGAGATCTTGGGCTCTATTTGTTGTCCTCAGCCCCATTCCCTGGTACAGAAGGTCTGGGTCCTTGCAGGGGTCATGGGCGCCCGTCATCTCTCAAGCTCATGAAGACATTTCCCCTTTATAGCCCTGGCTTTCTGAACTGTTTCTGTCCTTTCAAAACCCCCTTGGCTTTCACTGGATGCCAGATTTCCCACCCAGTCAATTGACAGCCCGATTCAGGACCAAGTTCTGAGAGATTACAGAACCCAGCCTGGGAAGGCCACTGGGAGAGCCCAAGACCTTATCTCTAAAAGACTCATGGGGAGATAGAAGCCTCCATCCCACTGGAGTTCTCAGAAGTGACAAGATCTCGGGCGCCCTAAATCAAAGCGCCTTCCACCGCTGGTGGAAATGACAGTTTTATCTTCAAAGATGGTGCACTGGGAAGATAATCCGTTTTCACTGAGGGTTATAAAGTAAGTGTTGCCTCTTCTTCATCTTAAAATAGCTTCAATGAAGGCCTGTTAGCCAATGACTAGGAAACCATTATTTAAATAATTATACAGACTTAAAGGTTATCAAAGGGGAAAGGTCAGGGGAGGAATAAATCAGGATTTGGGGAATAACATACACACACTACTATATATGAAATAGATAAACAGCAAGGACAGGGAACTGTAGAGCACAGGGAACTCTACTCAGTACTCTGTAATAATCTATACAGGAAAAGAATTTGAAAAAGGTTAGATACATGTATCTGTATAACTGAATCACTTTGCTGTACACCTGAAACTGACACAACATTGTAACTCAGCTATACTCCAATATAAACTAAAAATTGTTTTTTAAATAAAAGAAAAAAATTAAGCCTTAATGAGAAATTCATGTTTAGGGTTTTATTGCTTTTAAAGTCTCATTGTTTCCAAATCTTTGTACCTCTAAGTGGAAGGCATACTTGAATACTTATTACTTGGATTTTTGGTGTCAGTGAGACCAGAAAGTGAATTATGACCAGGAAGGTGACCCTGCGTTGGGGGGGGGGTGGAATTTCCATGTCTACACACAGAACAGGGAGGGTGCAGAGGGCTAGTGACGGGCGTAGGCAGTGGAGGCATCACCGCTTTATTAGAAGGTCCCTCACCTATATGCTGGAGGGCTGCCATGTCCCAGGCACTGTTCTAGACACTGTGGGTAAATCAGTGAACGAAGCAAAATCCTTGCCCTTGAAGCATGTCCATTTTCTTGGGAAGAGACAGACATTAAATAAACAACAAAATAAATAAAGTGTATAACAAGGTAAAATATAGTAAACACTATGGGTAGGAAGTGCAGTTAAGAGGGATTTGGCAAAGCATGGGAGGAGAGGGGTGGGCTAGCGTGCTGTTCCAGGGGGTGTGGGAGGCTCGTGGTGAAGGTCATATCCAGGCCAACGTCTGAATGAGTCAGAGCTCTCCTCTACTACCAGCTAGCTGAGTCAGTTGGGCAGGACCCCTGAGCACACTGGGGCTGCGTTTCCTCACCTGTGAAGTGGTAGAAATTTATAACTTACTGTTGAGAATTAAAGGGACAAACCTGGATAAAGCAACAGACCTAGAGTAGGTCCTTAGAAAGCTGTAGGGTTTTTCTTACTTGTTTTATGATTCCACATTCAGGTAGTCTAAACTTCTGTTTTAAAAAGGTGAGTAAAATAGTGTTTAAATTGAATGTGTTTTTTTTAAGAGGATACATGTCCTGGGGGATGGTGTCACACAGGCCTTGAGGTTCTGTGACCTGATAAAACCTTGGATTTTTTTTTTTTTTTTTTTGTCTGTAAACTGAGCCTGAGAAAGAAAATGCCAGCATAGTGGTTGGGAGGGCACCTGGGTTTGTCTTTCTTTCACCTTACATAGTATTGGGGAAGCCACCTGGGTTCTGACCCGGGCAGGCTCATGTGAGGCATCAGGACCAGAAGGCGACACATAGCTGGGTGGGCAGAAGGGTGAGCCAGGACTGCATGGGCCTGGGAAACTAACCCAGGACAGCCAGGTCAGGGGACCACTGTCCGAAAGGACAGCAGGTTCACAAAAGTGTGTGGATGGCCAAGAGGAAGATGGAAAAACCTGATGAACGAGGACAGCAACACTGTAGATTTGGAAGCAGTTAGGGTTACTTACAGGCTTTAAGACCTTTGTTGAGTGCCAGCAGGCTTCCAAATTGGTTTGAAACCTGGAGAAAATGATCTAGTCTCCTTGATATGGAGGTTGGCCAGAGAATCTAGGTCACATCAGGGAACATGAGGCAGAGGGAGTTTGAAGTGTGAGACCTGGAATTCCGCTGGGCCCCAGGAGAGGGTGGAAAATCAAAGCTGCATCTCAGAGGCCACAGTGGCCCCAGGCCTCTCTCTGGGTTAGCTGAGAACAAGACAGAATCCTAAATTCCTCCAGCAGGAGGGGCCCAGGGGCTTCAGAATCCAGGCTCTGGTCTGTCAGGTAGCCCTGTTTGCCATTGCATTTCCTGTTGGGAAGAAACAGAAAAGGCAAGATGAACAGAGAGGGCCTAAGTATCAGGTAGCTGAAAGCATTGATTTTCAAGGGTAAAGGGGAGAGGGAGAAAGAGGATATCAGAAGATATCACAAAAATGTCTAATTGTATACACACTGTGGTGTCTAAGGAAGAGTTTGCATCCAGAGTTGCTTTGCTGGACCACAGGGTCTGCTAGAAACATTACCTTTGCTGGGGGCTGCCATTGACTTACATTGCTTCTCCCCTTTGGGGACCAGATACCACCCCTGCTGCCCTACTATTTGTTTGCAAATATCTCTAGCAGATGGGACACTTTTACAGTTCAGACATAAAATGCCAAGCTGGCCTCCAGATTCCACGCTGATCTTTATAAAATACAGTTGAGAGACTTTGTGTACCTAGAAACGCATCTCTTCCATAAAGTGTAACAGTTCGCTTGCATAATTTAAAATGGTCTGAATTAATATTACTATAATTGCTAAGGGATTTAAGGATCAAAAATATTTTCAAATAAATTAGGTATTCTCCAAAATAGGATTTTCTTGTCCTTGTTTTGGTTATAAAACCTCAAAGAAACTCAAGGCCCAAGAAAATTATTTCTTTATATTTAAAGATGGGAGATTTTCCTGTTTTTGTGAAGTCTTTTTTGGGCTATGCCAATGTTTGGTACTCTCTTCTCCGGGTGATTTCTTTTTATAACCATGGGAAGGATGCTTCATACCACTGAGAGACAGAGTCTGTCTAAAGGATTTCTTCCTATGCAATGGAATGTCCAACTATGTTCAAATCTCACCCAACTGGCTTCAACTCTCTGGTTGATGATGGGAACCTTAAATTCTTTGATTGGGCTGGTCTTGGAACAGGCAGAGTGTGCCATGGCTGAGACTTGTAAGGAGCTTCTAGGCAACCATTCAAGCGAAGAAGAAGGGAAGGTAGATATGCCCCTTTCCAGGAATAAAGACCATAGGGTTTTATTTACTCTTCAACTCTGCTCATTAGAAAAGATTCTATTACAGCTTTCTCTTGAACATGAGAGCTGTGTTGAAAAACAAAAAAAGGAATTCTAAGCAAAGCGTGCCCTTCAGCAGATGGGTACATGCTATTCATGCCACCTCAATTGTGAAGGTCTTCTTACAGGAAAAAGGTACACGTAACTGTCTGATTGCTATCAGGGATCTTTTGTCACCACTTGGAAACCTTCCTGAAGATCTCGACTTCTTTCCTCTCCCCCACCCCAAAATAGAAGGTCTTCAAATGAGATGTCATGGGACTCACGGAGCAAACATACAGTTGACATATCCCATCAGAAAGCGCTAAAATTCCAGCTATGCTGAAGGAAAGGGACCGTGATGATTTCTCCAGGTCAGTTCTGGAACTGGGGTATATAGCGGAGCCCAGAAGCTCTGCAGACTCAGAGGTCTTGTGAACTGCAGACCACTGGGCCCCGCCCCCTGTGCACATTCAGCACATCTGAGGTAGGATCCAAGAATAGGCATTGCTCACTTGTGCCCAGGTGATTCTGATGCTGCTGGTTTAGGGAAGATGCTTTGAACCTCCATTCTAGGCCAGCGGTTCTCAACCTTAGCTGCACATATGAATCCTTGGGGGCAGTTTTTAAAATCCCAATACTCAAGCCACACCCCTGGCCAATTTAAATTAAATTAGATTCTCTAGAGGTAAGAACTAGACTTCAGTCTTTTTCGTCAAGATCCCCAGATGATCCCGGTGTGCAGCTAAGTTTGAAAACCCCTATTCTAGGTCCATGTTTCTTTCTCCTTATTTTTCCAATGAAGAAGTGCAGGCCGAGAGCAGTGAAATCATTCAGGGTCATCTAGCCAGTTAGGAGAGATGGTTCTCTTGATGTCTGGACCAGGGCACTTTTACTACGGGACGCTTCTTTATTGATATGTCTGGAATTAAAATTTAGCATCAAGAACATAAGAGTCTCCCAGGATCTTGTTAAAATGCGGATTCTGACTCAGCAGGTCTGGGGTGGAATCTGAGAGTCTGCATTTATAGTGATCCCCGAGGTTTGGTCCATACAGCTGGTTCACAGATTACACTTTGAGTCGTGAGGTTGAAATATACCTCTGCCTGGGCTTTATCAGCATTTCTAATACAAATGCAATAAAAATCATGACCCCAAATACAAGGTTATAGCTACTACAAGGAAAATTGGCATATCGTAGGCAACTCTACTAGACCAACTTACAGCCATTTAAAATTTTAGAGGCTTTGGAGTAATGTTTTTTCCTTCATTTCCTGGGCTAGAATTTTAATACTTTATTTATTTGTTTATTTATTTATTTAACGTTTTTATTGGAGTATAATTGCTTTACAATGGTATGTTAGTGTCTGCTTTATAACAAAGTGAATCAGTTATACATATACATATGTCCCCATATCTCTTCCCTCTTGTGTCTCCCTCCCTCCCACCCTCCCTATCCCAACCCTCTAGGTGGTCACAAACCACCGAGCTGATCTCCCCGTGCTATGCGGCTGCTTGCCACTAGCTGTCTATTTTACATTTGGTAGTATATATATGTCCATGCCACTCTCTCACTTTGTCCCAGCTTAACCTTCCCCCTCCCCATATCCTCAAGTCCATTCTCTAGTAGGTCTGTGTCTTTATTCCCGTCTTGCCCCTAGGTTCTTCATGACCTTTTTTTTTTTCTTTTTTAGATTCCATATATATGTGTTAGCATACAGTATTTGTTTTTCTCTTTCTGACTTACTTCACTCTGTGTAACAGACTCTAGGGCCATCAACCTCACTACAAATAACTCAATTTCGTTCCATTTTATGGCTGAGTAATATTCCATTGTATATATGTGCCACATCTTCTTTATCCATTCATCTGTCGATGGACACTTAGGTTGCTTCCAGGTCCTGGCTATTGTAAATAGAGCTGCAATGGACATTGTGGTACATGACTTTTTTTTGAATTATGGTTTTCTTAGGGTATATGCCCAGTAGTGGGATTGCTGGGTCGTATCATAGTTCTTTTTTTAGTTTTTTAAGGAACCTCCATACTGTTCTGCATAGTGGCTGTATCAATTTACATTCCCACCAACAGTGTATGAGGGTTCCCTTTTCTCCACACCCTACCCAGCTTTTATTGTTTGTAGATTTTTTGATGATGGCCATTCTTACCGGTGTGAGATGATACTGCATTGTAGTTTTGATTTGCATTTCTCTAATGATTAGTGATGTTGAGCATTCTTTCATGTGTTTGTTGGCAATCTGTATATATCTTCTTTGGAGAAATGTCTATTTAGGTCTTCTGCCCATTTTTCGATTGGGTTGTTTGTTTTTTTGATATTGAGCTGCATGAGCTGTTTATATATTTTGGAGATTAATCCTTTGTCAGTTGCTTTGTTGGCAAATATTTTCTTCCATTCTGAGGGTTGTCTTTTCATCTTGTTTATGGTTTGCTTTGCTGTGCAAAAGCTTTGAAGTTTCATTAGGTCCCATTTGTTTATTTTTGTTTTTATTTCCATTTCTCTAGGAGGTGGGTTAAAAAGGATCTTGCTGTGATTTATGTCATAGAGTGTTCTGCCCATGTTTTCCTATAAGAGTTTGATACTGTCTGGCCTTACATTTAGGTCTTTAATCCACTTTGAGTTTATTTTTGTGTATGGCATTAGGGAGTGTTCAAATTTCATTCTTTTACATGTAGCTGTCCAGTTTTCCCAGCACCACTTATTGAAGAGGCTGTCTTTTCTCCACTGTATATTCTTGCCTCCTTTATCAAAGATAAGGTAACCATATGTGTGTGGGTTTATCTCTGGGCTTTCTATCCTGTTCCAAAGGTCTATATTTCTGTTTTGTGCCAGTACAATACTGTCTTGATTACTGTAGCTTTGTAGTATAGTCTGAAGTCTGGGAGCCTGATTCCTCCAGCTCCGTTTTTCTTTCTCAAATTGCTTTGGCTCTTCGGGGTCTTTTGTGTTTCCATACAAATTGTGAAATTTTTTGTTCTAGTTCTGTGAAAAATGCCATTGGTAGTTCGATAGAGATTGCGTTGAATCTGTAGATTGCTTTGGGTAGTAGAGTCATTTTCACAATACTGAGTCTTCCAATCCAAGAACATGGTATGTCTCTCCATCTGTTTGTATCATCTTTAATTTCTTTCATCAGTGTCGTATAACTTTCTGCATACAGGTCTTTTGTCTCCTTAGGTAGGTTTATTCCTAGGTATTTTATTCTTTTTTTGCAGTGGTAAATGGGAGTGTTTTCTTAATTTCACTTTCAGATTTTTCATCATTAGTGTATAGGAATGCAAGAGATTTCTGTGGATTAATTTTGTATCCTGCTACTTTACCAAATTCATTGATTAGCTCTAGTAGTTTTCTGGTAGCATCTTTAGGATTCTCTATGTATAGTACCATGTCATCTGCAAACAGTGACAGCTTTACTTCTTCTTTTCTAATTTGGATTCCTTTTATTTCTTTTTCTTCTCTGATTGCTGTGGCTAAAACTTCCAAAACTATGTTAAATAAGAGTGGTGAGAGTGGACAACCTTGTCTTGTTCCTGATCTTAGTGGAAATGGTTTCAGTTTTTCACCATTGAGGACGATGTTGGCTGTGGGTTTGTCATATACGGCCTTTTTTATGTTGAGGTAAGTGGCCGGACATATTTAAAGGGATGAAAGGGAAAAGCCTACAACCTAGAATTTTAATACTTTAAAAGTATTTTTTAACTTTCTGCCAAAATTGACGTTAAAGTGAAGGAAAAATAAAAATTGAGAGATCTGGAGACAACCTAAGTCCACAATGCTAATTGTTTTAAAATTGATTCAATTATATGTTCCAGTTCTGTCTGAACATTTTCCAGTCACGTTGGGAAGGAAATTATTTAACTGTTTTAGTTTTCTCTTTTCTGATGTCATATTTAGGAGAAGATATTGTAGTATCCTGGTTATAATTCTGGCCTCTGGAATCAGGATATGTGGGTTCATAACCAGACTTTGCCACTAAAATGCTAAGCTGTGAGCGTGATACTTAATCTTGATGAGGTTTGTCATATGTAAAATGGAGATAATAATGGTACCTGCCTCATAGAGTTTTTGAGAGGATCTAATAAGGCATTACTGTAAATCCCCTACCTACAAACAAGTTCTCTTCTGAAAGCACATTAAGTCCAATTTGTTAGTAAGTCCAGCAAAGTGAGCCTAGGTACCCAACTAACATAATCGGCTATATAGTACTGTACTGTAATAGGTTTATAATACTTT
This sequence comes from Phocoena sinus, assembly GCF_008692025.1. Lineage (NCBI taxonomy): Eukaryota > Metazoa > Chordata > Mammalia > Artiodactyla > Phocoenidae > Phocoena > Phocoena sinus. The sequence goes on from NC_045766.1 coordinate 4,933,987, forward strand.
TCACACAGACAATATATAGAGAACAAACACAAAAAATCAAGAAAACATTTTCAATCTTACAGAACGGTTCCTTGAAAAGTACAGTCATGCAGTACAATAGCTGGCATACAGAGGCTGGCATCGAGGGAACAGGCCAGAAGAGTTACTGACTGGAGGAGGGAGGGAAGGTGGGAGATGGCAGAGCTGAAGGATCGTCAGCAATAGGGGATGGAGGGCCAGCTGCAGTGTCACTCACGCCTGACGCTGATGGCGTAGGTTCTGGTTCCTTGCTGGATTCAATTCTATCCACCCTCTTGAAAAAACGATCCAGTGATGTCTGGGTAGTAGCTCTTTTTTTTCCCTCATCATAGGTTACATGGTAGCAGTGGGTTGCATTCTGAATGGCTGCTGCAACCTTCATGTACCCTTCTACGTTCAGGTCCTGTGCCTCAAAAACTAACAGCGCTGCCTCAAATAAAGAAAACCCCTTGGCCTTTTCCTGCGTTGTGAATCTCTTCGTTCTTCAGTTACTTCTTCTTATCTCTTTTTGTCCTTTCTGTGGGCCTCCAATTCCATCAGGTCTTCATTAGTAAGCTCCACATTCGCATCTTTGAAAGTTCACAACTTGAAGGTTCATATGTAGGGAACATACGGTACGTAGAACGTTCTTAGCAAATATCCAGGCACTTGGTAAACGCTTAGATAAATACTGGTTTTCATTGAGATTCTACCTTGTTGGCTGGTGGCCACAAGCTGGTTGATGGATGCGGACACCAGTGGTTCCCAGGACTCAGTCCTCTGACTTGGCTGGCAGGAATTTCCCTGGAAAGATTTCTCAGGAGACCAAACAGGAATTGTATTCATATTAACCCTAGGGGGTCCAATTGCAGAGGAGCCCCGGAAGAATTGCTCAGGAGCAAACTTGGACGAGCATTCCAGGAAACCTCCCTGTGGACTGGCCCCAGACTGCCTTGTTCTGGAGGATATCACGTGGGTTCATCTGTGGGGGACGTCATAGGGTGAACAGACATGTTCACTTTTCAGCCCAGTGATACTAAAGATGTGGTTCTAGCACCAAGAGTAACTGAATCTCCTGAGAAGTTGTTGGAAATGCAGATTTTCTTCTCTACCTGAGATGTACTGAATTTGCAACTCTAGCGTGAGACTCAACCATCTGTGACTTAAGGAGTCCTCCAGGTGCTTCTAAGGCAGGTGAAAATTTGTGAAGCACTGTTGTGGGTATAAGCAACCTTAAAGGACTTTAACCAGAGGTGTGTTGTAATGGAGCATTATAGTTTGGAACGATTACGTTGGCAGAATAATGGAGCATTGGTTCTAATCTCTGCATCAGGACTGCAGAGAGACCCTGGAAGTTATCACAAGGGATTTGACAATCTCACAAGGCTCCACATATCATCTGTGAGTCTGAAAATTCCAGAGGGGCTCCAAATATTCTCTTGTACATATCCATTCTACCCTCCTTTGAAGGTCCCGAGTGATTTTATGGTTAAAAACAGGCAAAATCCATTTAACGGCATAATTGCATTTATGTGAACTTTTTTGCCATGTATTGCCTCAATCAAATAATAGCTTCAGGTAAAACATTTATTCGTTCAATATTTAATAAGGATTTGCTATGCACTGGAAACTTTTCTAGGCACTGGAGGCAGAACAATGAACAAAAAGAAATAAAATTCCCTATGCTGGTGGAACTTACATTCTAGTGGGGATATAAAGATATAGTAAGTTAAATAAGGAAAATGTTTCCTATGCTATATAGGAATATTTTTTTTAATGTTGAAGTATAGTTGACTTACAATGTTGTGATAATTTCTGCTGTACAGCAAAGTGATTCAGTTATACATATATATATTCTTTTTCATATTCCTTTCCATTATGGTTTATCACAGGATGTTAAATATAGTTCCCTGTGCTCTACAGTATGACCTTGTTGTTTATCCTTTCTATATATAATAGTTTGCATCAGCTAACCCCAAACTCCCAATCTTTCCCTCCCCCACGCCCTCCCCCTTGGCAAGCACAAGTCTGTTCTCTGTGTCTGTGAGTCTGTTTTTGTTTCATAGGTATGTTCATTTGTGTTGTATTTTAGATTCCACATATAAGTGATATCGTACGGTATTTGTCTTCCTCTGTCTGACTTACTTCACTGAATATGATAATCTCTAGGTCTATCCATGTTGCTGCACGTGGCATTATTTCATTCTTTTTTAGGAACATCCATATTGCTGCACATGGCATTATTTCATTCTTTTTTAGGAATAAATTTTTAAGTAAAAACATAAAGGAAGGAAGAGTGAAGGGACATGTTGGGGGATCAGGGAAGATTTCAATGAAAAGGTGAACTTTGAGTAATGTATTTATGAAGCTGAGAAATCAAGCCAGGCAGATATATGGGCAAAAATCATCCCAGGCACAGGGAACAGCGAGTGTAAGAGGCCTGAGGGAGAACTTCCCCTGACATGTAAGAGGCATAACATGGAGGCCAGCGTGGCTGGAGTGGTATGAGAGGGGTAGAGAGTTGTAGGGGTTGGACTTCCAGTGGTGAGGGTGGTCATGGTGGGAATCACATAGGGAGATAATCATGTGATTATAGGGGACTTTAGGATATTATAAGACCCTTGATTTCACTCTGAGATGGGAAGGTATTGACAGCTTCTGAGGAGGGGCTGTATGTTTAAATAGTATCATTCTGGCTGCTGTGTTGGGAATAACTTGAACATGGACAAGGATGGAAGCAAGAAAATCCATTAGGAAGCTATCAAAATATTTCAGTCGATGGGCAAGGATGGTAACAGCAGAGGTGGTGGGAAATGTGTATTTAAAGCTCGAGTTGACAGGATTTGCTGAGGGCTGGGTGTGGGATATTGAGGGTGATTGAAAGTTTGGGGGCTTGAGTAACAGAAGGATGAAGCTTCTGTTTCCTGGGATGGAGACAGTGTTGACAGGAGCAGATTTGAAGGGAAAATAGCGGGGGTTTGGTTTTGGACACGTAAGGCTTGAGATGTCTGTGAGATATTCAGTGGAAACATGGAGAAGGCAGCTGGATATACTGAGTGCAAAGTCAGGTCTGAGCTAGACATGTAAATGTGAAGTTGTCAACATACAGATGATGTTTAAAACATGAGACTGAAAGAAGTTGCCAGTAAATACCATATAAATGGAAATTCAGTAAGTTATAAGGACCAGACTCTGAGGGTTTTCAACATTTAGAGGCCATGGAGATGAGGCAGAACCAACAAAGGAGAATAAGAAGGAAAGGTCAGTGCTGTGGGAAGAAAACCAATACCTAAAATCCTAAGAGGAGTGTTCCATAGGTCAAGTGATACGAGGACTAGACATTATCTTTAATGGTCTTAGTAGGAGAAGTTTCCATGGCATGGTGTGAGCAAAGGCTTGGTTGGAGTGGGATTAATAGAGAATAGGAACAGGGATTTTGGAGACGGCCATTATAGACAACCATCTCAAGGAGCTTTGCTGTAAAGGGAAGGGGAGAATTGTGTTAGTTTGCTTTTTGTTTGTTTTGTTTTGTTTTTGAAGACAGAAGAAATAATAACGCATGTGAAAATTAAGTGGACTGATATAGAGTAGGGAGGGAAATTTGATGATGTGGAAGAGAAAGTGGTGGTGAAGGAGTGATGTCTGCGTGCAGACTTCAGGGCAGGGATCAAGAAGAGGGATTGTCCTTAGATGAGATACAGTTCATTCCTAGAAGGCAGGGGTGGTACAAGATGTAGGCTCAAATGAGATTATGACGATGTATGGTACTTGTCCCTTGTTGCTTCCATTTTCTCAGTGAAGTGTGAAACAAGGCCACTGGCTCAGAGGTAGGTTGGGGAAGAGGTATTGGAAGTTTCAAGAAGGAGAAAAAATAAAACACTTGTCTAGGAGAGAGGGAGAGTAAGGGACTGGATTTGGGAAAGGCCCTTTGTTTACTGGGCAGTATGAAGGGCCCTCTCGATATTGAAATGATCCTGGGTTTAAATTGAGAACAGTCATAATGGCACATTTCATTTCTTCTCCTGTCCAGTTCAGCTACATGAGGACAGACGCACATGTAGGCAAAGATTTAAATTTAAGGAGGGCTTCATTGAGTCAAGGGGATAAAGAAGCTAGAAAGGGCTGGGTAGTTGAGGATGCAGACAAGAAGGTTATAATGATTAAGCTGAGTAAAGACAGAAAACCATGAACAGGGTAAAGGACTGAAAAGGTGAAAAGATCACCAGATTCTAGGCACTCGTGGGATGAAAGATTGAGCTGGTGTAATAAGATTGACCAGCAAATAAGGAAGACGGTGTTTGGAGGACAGGATACTTGAAACTGAGTTTATGGTGACATTACAGTTATTGCAAATGACAAGGTCTAGCCTATGACTGTGGGAAGGAGTGGCTGAGGAAGGGTGGAAAACAGGATTACTGGAGAAGAGGAGGCCAAAGAGAAGAACCTCCAGGGAAGTGGAAATATTGGCTGTGGGTATCTTAAAATCATCACAAGGTGTGTCAAAAATAGTGTAGGGAACAGTGGTAGGGAAACAAGTGCTGAAACCGTCAAGGAAAGAAGAGATGAAACTGAGCAGAAGCCTGTGGGGCTCTGGGGCACGGAAGCCTTTCTGTGTCCCCTGTTTCTTGTTTTTAGGGTATAGGCTTCAGCCACCGTGACCGTCCCTGAGTTCCAAAGGGCAGGTTCAAACAGTTGCTAATCAGGGAAGGGAAGAGATGCAGAGACAAGGGAGAAGCAGTCAAGAAACAGTAGTGCAGCCTTGGGGCAGGGTCCTGGTTCCGCCTCAAGGGATACACATATCAATATCTTTGAGCTCTTCTGCAGAACTAAACCCCCAACAAATGAAGATGTTAACTACTTGATGAAGCATTCTTCATTCCAGAGAGAAGGCCACAGTTTGATAACCTCAAGAACCAGAGAAGCTCATCAGGAGACCACCTGAAGCCAGATTAAAGGAGTCCACACACCCTGATTCTTCCTTATCAGCAACCCCACCCTTGAACCATTGCTATAAAACTCCTCACCAGATTCCCCCGGGTTGGGACACACAGTTTTGAGGGCATGAGTGCTTGGCAAAGCAATAATGCTATTCTTTTCTACTTCACCCAAAACTCTATCTCCGAGATTTGATTCAACACCTGTGCACAGAGGCTGAGTTTTTGGCATCAGAGGCATGCCCTGTGGTCAGGGATAATGGCAACAATGGTTGTGACAGTGATTGCTCCGAATGGTTGTGACACTTTGAAGCTGGGGGTGCAGAGGGGGAATGCCCTGGGGATGGCGATAAGGAGAACATGTCCCCTGCCTCCACGCCTATGGGTACAAGGAAGGGGGAGGAGAAAACACCCACCACATGTGAGGGCACAGGGGAAGGGGCGCCCTCAGTGCCAAGACCATGAAGGGCAACGTTACAAAAGAGGTCTTCAGGAGCACCGAGTTTGGGGGTTGCCACTAGACTCCAGGGTATGGACAAGTGGAGGTCTCAGAGGGGCCAGCTTTTTTCTAGAATGGGACTTCCTTGTACTCTGCTGAGGGGCACCCTTGGGGCCTTTGGAAAGGGATTATTCCTCCACATGTGTAGATTTGCCCTTGGCGTCTGGCAGTGGAATAGAGGCGCCATCTTACTTGATGCACCTGGCTACTCTCTTGGCTCTCTCCATTAGAGGCCCCAAGGTTGGTCAAGTTAGCATGGTGGGGAAGGGAAAGGAAATTCCTTTTACCTTGAAAAGTGATCCTTATGTTTAAGAAAGCTGGCATCACTGGTAAATGGAAAGCAGAGTATGTGCATATGTATTTGTGTGTGTGGTGGGTTGAGACTGAAAGCCTCAAAGCCATTTAGGAGTTTGTTGCAGTGTTTCAGGAGACAAATAGAGACTGAATTAATTCACTGCCAGTAGAGGCTGAGAGAATATGATGGATTCAAGAAATAAATTAATCCTGATTGAGTAAAGAAAACTCTATTTGTTCAGAGTAGATAAAGGCAGCTAACAGGTTTTATGTATTTAGACAACAGTAAAATCCATGTTTTCAAGAGCTTTTATATTTGCAAACCTGAATAATTTTCATATGCACTGTTTTCATTTCCTTCTGCATGAAATTTGCACACTGGATACCCACGTGCATAGATGTTTCTCAAAATCAGAGTTTTATTTAATAGAATTTTGCAAGGGTGTCCAAATTATTGAGAAATCTTTTCCTCTAATCCGTACTTTTCTATTACTTAAAATAACATTGTTTCCTGGTGGTTGAAACCAAGCAAATATGAAGATGTCACAGACTGTAGAAACTATAGGTTGAAATATGGGGAGGAGAGCTTCCCCGGTGGCACAGTGGTTGGGGGTCCGCCTGCTGATGCAGGGGACACGGGTTCGTGCCCCGGTCCGGGAAGATCCCACATGCCGCGGAGCGGCTGGGCCCGTGAGCCATGGCCGCGGAGCCTGCGCGTCCGGAGCCTGTGCCCCGCAATGGGAGAGGCCACAACAGTGAGAGGCCCGCGTACCGGAAAGAAAAAAAAAAAGAAAAGAAATACGGGGAGGAGAGTGATCTTCCACATAATGAAGTAAGAAAGGAAGAGATGGTGAGCTCAGCTGGCCAAAGGGCTGTGCTGGGCCAGGAGGGGAGGTTCTCACGGGAGGACACCCAGCCTGAAGGGGCAGAGATCCTGTTCCATAACGTGGGCGTCCGATTCCTGCACTGATGCCTTGGAAGCCAGCATGGCCAGGGGAGAGAGGGCAGGATTACAGAGATCCATAGTGATTTGCAAGAGGGAAGGGCATCCTAGGGCAGAGTGAACAGAGGTGCAAAGATGTGATAGAACATAGCAAGTTCAGGGAGACAGTACTCGTCCATTGCCCTGGACAGTAGTGACAGTGTGGTAGGTGGTGGCAGAGAGGCCAGAAACGGTGGCAGGGCCTTTAAAAAAGGCCTCAAATGCTCCATCAATTGAAGTTTTGTATAGCATCATCATCATATGTTATAGGGAATTATGGAAGGGTTTTAATTAGCAAAATGACATTCATATATGTCACTGTAGGTTTTTAAGATGGTAGTTATAATGCCAAAAACTCAGCTTCTGTACCCTGGTGCTGAATCCAATCTTGGAGACAGAGCTTTGGGTGAAGTAGAAAAGAATTCATTGCTTTGCCAGGCAAAGGGTGGAACAGAGATTGGAGGGGATGCAGAGACAAGGGAGGAACAGTCAAGAAACACTAGTGCAGCCTTGGGGCAGGGTCCTGGTTCCGCCTCAAGGGATATACATAATATCTTTGAGCTCTTCTGCAGAACTAAAACCCCAACAAAGGGAGGATGTTAACTACTTGATGAAGCATTCTTCGTTCCAGAGACAAGGTCACAGTTTGATAACCTCAAGAACCAGAGAAGCTCATCAGGAGACCCCCTGAGACCAGATTATAGGAGCCCAGGCCCTGCACAAACCCTGATCCTTATCAGCAGCTCCGCCCTTGAACCATGGCTATAAAACCCCTCACCAAACTCCCCCATGTTGGGACACACAGTGTTGAGGGCACGAACCTGCTGTGTCCCCCTTTGCCTGGCAAAGCAATAAAGCTGTTCTTTTCTCCTTCACCACAAACTCTGTCTCTGAGATTTGATCAGCACTGGTGCACAGAGGCTGCGTTTTCGGCATCAGTATTTGGTCTATAATTCTATGTATTTTTTCATTCCCAGTGATACGGGAAAGGTAGAAAAATGGGTTTTCCAGATGGAATTCCAGTCCCAGGGCTGTTGTCCATTTCTCGGAGTCTCAGTTCTCGCTCCCAGCTCTTGGAGGAGATGGGGATGGGCCTTGGAGATTGCTATTTATTTCCCTTTTAAGATCTTTGGAAATTCATATGTCCTTAAAGCTACATATAAACACCCAGATTACTTGGATGTGTTTTACAATTTGAAAAGGCAGAATGAATGAGGTTTTTTTTTTAAGGAAGATTTCTGTTCCTTTTCTCCATATGACAGCTACATATGATAGCATGTTGGTGGTGTATGGGCTCCGGGGCTGTCAGAACTGGATTACTGATAACAGAATTGTCCTATAATTGCTGTTGTAAAAAAAAAAAAAAGGTGTTGAAATGAGTTAGAGGTGAATTCTTTCCAAATATCCTAACGATTTCTCCCATCTTTCCAAATTTATTAATAGAACATAAGAAGCTATGAAATCGTTGTAGAGGAAGAGAATTATATATTTGACTTCTGGAAAAACTGGAGGAATGGGAAAGTTAGGCCCAGGAGGGTTCAGTTTCCCAAGGACAAAGGTCACATAGTTATGGTAGAGGACTGAAAAAGGGAAAATCAGAGACGCTTTAGATTAGCAAGTACAATTTGAGCATTTTGGTTCATGAGGAATGAGTGAGTTTTAGGAGGATGTCTTAACATCAGGCTGTGAAAGAATTAAGCAGCCTTGCTCAGGGAGCAGTGAGTTTCTCCACCCTCCACGTGAGGCTAAATCACTCCTTGGAGGAACTATCATAGAGGAGATGGTCAAGCATCGTGGTCCACAGACTTTCAGCGTCACTGCCGACACTGAGAGTCTGCAGAAATAGCACGATCCCTTCTTTACTCAGGCTGTTATTTAATAAGTCCTGCCACAAACGTTCCTGGGTGTAGGTAAAAATGCGGATCAAACTGGGAAAATGTAAGGACTATGCAATGGCAATTCAAAAATCCCTGGTTGGGTAACTAAGATCCCACATCCTCCATGGTGCAGCCCAAAAAAAACAACCACCAACAACAAAAATGCAATGCCTATTACTCTCTGCCCACCAATATGCACTGTGGGGCTGAAGATCCAATCATCAGAGAATGGAAGCTTAGGACAAAGAGTCAGGAGATAGAAGATGGTCAAGGCATCTCCTAGGAACTCAAAAAAGGCATCCAGCTGGACCTTGTTGCTGGGCTGCACCCTGCAGGCATGAAAGACCTGTACTTGCCAAGCCTGGGGACCAAAGAAAGAGCCTGGAGTCAGGGACAGAGACATCAATGGTCTCACGCAAGAGGGAGCTTACACGTCTGAAGCAAGGTCCTGGAGCGACAGCCCGCCGTGTGCGGTGGGCAATGGGGCAGGAGATTGCAACAGTCTTTGCTCCCTGGGGAAGGGGGGGTTACCAGTTACAGGGGGAATTGATGTCTGGTTGGCTCATCAGTTACCAAGGAAAGCAGCAGAGGGACACACCCCTCCCTGCCCCTTTGACAAGCTATCAAGTTGATATACTGATCTAAAGAATAGAACCATCACTAGCTGGGGACAAGTATGTAGGTATTTACTGCTCGGCTCTAAGACACACATCTGTTTCACCAATCATTGGGTCTGGCAGACCCAATTTACTTTAAAAAAAAAGTATTATTATCTATTTATCTTTATTTATTTTATTTATTTTATTATTTTTATTTCATTTATCCCTTTAGTCTAGAGTTCTGTAGGTTTAGAAAATGCATGTAATCATGTGACCACCACGACAATCAAAATATAGAGCTATTCTATTTTCTCCCCCAATGTCTCCATGCCTCTTAATAGGAAATGCCTACTTCCATGCCCAGATCCCGGAAGCACTCCTGGATTTCTGTCCCTGTAGTTTTGTCTTTCCTGGAATATCATATAAATGAAACAGTAGGGTATGTAGTCTTTTGAGACAGACTCCATTCACTCAGCCTAAAACCTTTGAGAGTCGTCCATGTGGTTTTGTGTATCAGTAACTTGCTCTGGTTTATTTATTTTTATTTAACTCTTATTTTACCTATAGTATTGCATGTATGGGTGTGCTACAGTTTGTCAATCTAGTCACTTATTGAAGGACAGTTTTGTTTCCAGTTTTTGATGATTACAAACAACTCCACTGTATACATTCAGAAATAGTGGGAAAACACTTAGGAGTGGGAGAGCTGGGTCATCTGGTAAGTGTATACTTAACTTTATAAGAAACTGGGAAAAAAATGTTTACTTTAAAAATAATTATTTAAAAAATATGTACAGTAGTTTCTCCCATCCGTGAGTTTCGTTAAATTTCGTATGCGAAAGTTTTCGCTTTATACAACCTTGAGTTTTTATCGTGCAAGAGGCACTTCTTTTTTTTTTTTTTTTTTTGCGGTACGCGGGCCTCTCACTGCTGTGGCCTCTCCCGTTGCGGAGCACAGGCTCTGGACGCGCAGGCTCAGCGGCCATGGCTCACGGGCCCAGCCGCTCCGCGGCATGTGGGATCTTCCCGGACTGGGGCACGAACCCGTGTCCCCTGCATCGGCAGGCGGACTCTCAACCACTGTGCCACCAGGGAAGCCCAAGAGGAACTTCTGTTGAAAAAAAATTAGGAAATGAGAAACTGATGTTTTGGGAATAAACAAAGAGGCTAAAGAAAGAGGTGAGATTTGTTTCAAGCAAGCCTAGGGAGGGATGTAATAGTTGTCTACAGCCCCTGTAGACAGCCCCTGCTTCTTAGAGGATGGTAAGTAAGCGTCTGTGCATATTTTAAGAAATATGAAAGGAAGTATTGCGCCTGCAAGAGTTTTAATCACAGCTTTAATCCCAGTCTACGCATCTGGTCTCAAGTCTCTGAATATGGATTCTTCTACCACAGAAGCTTTAGAAACAGACCTTGCCTTCTAGGAAAAATTGCTTTATAATGTGTACGTCCTGGTAAGGCCATTGTGATCAAATATTGCTCTGTGGGTGTATGTGTATGTGCGTGTATGTGTGTGAGTGTAACACACTCCAGATGTTTTAATCCTTGGCTTAATTAAACAGGTTGATTGTAAAAAGAACAAAAACCCAATAGGAGCTATTATCGACACAAATCAGTTGAAATTCTTAGACAGTTAAATGTATTTTTTTGGTCATAGCTGGTGATGAAATTTAAATGTTAGGATTGAAGGGACTCAGACCATACTCTAACAAAATAATTTTGAACATTTAATACCAAAAAAAGTCAATGAAAAAATTTTTAAAAATGAAAAGAAAAGGAAGGAGTAAAAGCATCTTTTTGATTCCAAGTAATGGAAAATAATAATATCAAATTTATTTCCCTACTCTGCGACTTGAGGTGAGCAATTTCTTAAAGAAAATTGGTAAAATATGAAGGTAGCTTAAATGCCCATGAGTGGGAGGAAGCTATGGGATTGGTTGGAACATTTAGGAATCCCAAATTACAGGGGGAGGTGATCGTCGTCAAGAGCGATAGCATTAAGCCCGAGAAACCTGAGCTTCCCTAGGTTTCAATCCTATTTCTGCCATTTAGGAAGATGTGCCATCTTGGGTAAGTTATCCCTAGAGGAATAACTGCTTCCTCGTAGGGCTGTTGTAAGCTAATTACGTGAGCTTGCCAAGCTCTTAGCTCAGTACCTAGAACATGGTAGTTTTCTGTTTCCTGCTGCTGCCCATGTCGCTAATAGTAACCAAGATTAACCCAAAGTGCCTTTGCTTTTGTTTTTTTTCCTTATAATCACCAATAATTTTAAGCTGATACTCTGGGGCTTTGGCCTCATATTAAAACTGGTCATGGAGTTTTGGAGCTTAGGCAAAGTCCAGCTGTTCCTTTGGCAGATGTGGAAACTGAATCACAGAAGGGTTGTTACTTTCTAAGGTTCCATATGCGTTTAGCACCAGAGCCAGTGCTAAAACCCAGCTGTCTGTTCCCAGCGCAGAGCTCCTCTACGTCACCATGAAATAAGTGAGTTTAGGTCATTTAAGTCCAGACACACACATGTATAATCCAACTTACTCATTTCTCATCTTTTAACATTTTAAAGAGCGGATCTGTCATCTTCTACGATTTGTGTTTTTTCCAGTCTCTGAGGGCTGATTAGGGACCAGGGATTACTAATTGGAAACATTAACTAAGACGCAGTTAAAGAGACCAGTATATTCTCAAATGATCTCACCTTCAGAAGAAATTTATAGCAGTACTCAGCTAGGCTTTGCCCTTTCCAAACGCTACTTTCCCAGGGGAGCCCATAGCAGGTTTTGCCCATATTAGCATACACTCCCCTAATCTGCAGCTTTCCCCCCCGCCCAGAGCATTTAGGGGATTAAATGTTTTCTATGTGTAGAGATCTTTCCCTTTCAAGATTTTAACAAAGAAGCACTTGTAGTGTCCTTAAGGTGGCATTATGATGGTGGTGGAGTCTTAAAGTTGATCTGCATTGACAATTGCTTCAATTTTTTTTTTTTTTTGCGGTACGCGAGCCTCTCACTGTTGTGGCCTCTCCCGTCGCGGAGCACAGGCTCCGGACGCGCAGGCTCAGCGGCCATGGCTCACGGGCCCAGCCGCTCCGCGGCACGTGGGATCTTCCCGGACCGGGGCACGAACCCGTGTCCCCTGCATCGGCAGGCGGACTCTCAACCACTGCGCCACCAGGGAAGCCCAAATGCTTCAAATTTAAAGACTTCTTGTCTTTAAATCTCCTAACATTTCAGAATTAACTGGTACTTACTGCACCATGAAATATAAATGAAAGCTTGACTTCCTGCTATACCTGAGGACTGTAAACAGCCCCACACCTGTGAGTAAGTCAAGCATTCCGAATTTTGTTTCATGTTGAATGTTTTAAGCGACTTTAATAAAGATGATGTGATTTGTGAGTCACATAATGAAGCCAATCTAAATAGGAGTTATTAAAAAGAATAATAACTATTTAACCAAGCATGTCTCTCCCCCGGGAGACACCTCGCTCCATTTTTCTTTAAATAATAACAAACCCTCTTAGCAAGTAAGGCCCACTCAAGTTTGAATCACATTTGTGTTTTATTATAGGAAAGTTACTGAAAGCCTTTGAACTTAAATGTTATCAAACTTTCCAAATTATCTCTGGATACATCTACACGTACTGAGGAATACAGGCTGAGGCAGCCACTTGAAGGAGGAGGGAAAAAAATAAACTGTCAGCTCTCTAAACCAGATTTTGTCTCTGGTGTTAGAATCTATGTTAATATCTATCATCTACCTATCTACCTAGCTATCTATCTATCATCTACCTATTTAAATGCCCCTCCCCCAGAAGTGGAATTGCGGATGTGACCCTCTGTTACCCTAGCAATTTCCTTCATGACACATGGTACGTGCAAAACAATAGGTTTCTGGGTATTGGCCATATTATAATTAACTCTGACATCTGAAAAGGTTCGAAACTGGAATAAACCCTACTGGTCCGTGATCACTTCTGATGATAAGATTATAAATCTAATATAGACATCCATTTGAAAACATGCCCCTCAAGCCCCAATATCTGCCTCCAGTCAAGGTGCCAACAGTGGCTTAGAAAAGAGTCATAACGTTTTCCTTTGTATATTCTCAAGTCATAAATATGCTGTGACTCATGCAAAATGAATCCCTGGCCTCACTATAATTTCTATGGAAAAATACACCTTCTTTGTAGGAATATGTGGTCTTTCACTGACCCCACTGTAAGAAGTTATAGGTGAGCTATCAGAAGTTGGTTGTCTTTAAAGGGATGGATTGTATGGTGTGTGGACTCTATATCTCGATCAAACTGTTGGGGAAAAAAAAAAAAAAAGGAAAAAAGCTGATTGCACGACAAGGAACTCTGTGATAAGTCAAAGTGTGATCGTGTAAGGTTGCATGGCCTTGTGGACATCTGTTCTGTTTTTGTCCTGTGGGGAAAGTAAGGTGATGTTTCAGTCACTGCTGGTCCTGTCACCACTGAGCAACTATTTTAATATGGGCAAGTCACGTGGAAGTGGGGTAGACCCTTGCAGGATGCGAAGCAGTGCATCAGAGGTTCTGCGGGGTGCAGGATGGTAAATTTCCCCTTCCCGCCTCCACCTCCGCCATCACTGGTGACTGAGCTCATCTGGGCACAGGTCCCAGGCTGAGGCTTTGGCAACCGGGACTTGGTGTGGGAGTGGCAGAAACTGAACCATTGAGTACTGCGGGGCGAGAAACACAGGACAGTCTAGAGAGTCAAACCCAGTCATGTGAGTGGAAGAGCCAGGTCCGCATCTAGTGCAAAGGGTCTGGACCACAGGAGAGGTGCGATGGAGCAGGTGGATCTCGGGGGGGGATAGTAGACGGAGTGGGTTCTGCTTCCAGCTCTGCCCTTCCTCACAGGACCTCTGGCTAGTCTCCGATTCCCCCACCCTAATTTCCTCAGCTGTACAATGGAGATATTGGCAAAATGACTCCTGACTCTCATGTACTACGCCCCCCCTTGCCCACTTAGGAAGGAGAACCACATTACAAACAGATAGAAGGTTGTGGGATCCTGGAAATCACTGAGTGTTTAGCACAGGAAAATTCTCTCTTGATTAATTTTCAAGTGAAGTTTTAATTAGTGGTTTGGTTTCATACTCTTTGTGTCTTCTAAGAGAGAACTTTAAAAAATATAAATATAGGAGCCTTTGCTGTTCCTTTTTAATGTATATTAAGAAATTACTTTAGATGTCTTTAAGTTCCTGAGTCCAGATGCTGGTGTTCGTTAAAGTTTACCCTCTTTTATGGAGGCATTCTACAGGGCAGGGATGGGGGTAGAGTTCTCACACTGATAGCCCACTGGCTGCATCCCACTTGCAGACATTTCGCTTGGGTCCCACCATATTTTATATTTTAAATTCATTGCCACCTTTAAAATGGAGAAGTTTTAACATAGAAGAATCAAGAATTTTGGCTTTTCCTGAGATATGGGAAGCTCTGGCAGAACTGAGCCTGCATTCTCAAATGATAATACTGTCTGGGGCTGAGAACCAGCTGCCCCTTCTAGATGGCTCAGACTCTGAGGTAACCATGTTTACTTCCACACTCTCTGGAAGACCTCTTCTTGGAAATGCGTGAACTGATCAGCACGCCACTGTAGTGGCCACTGTGGTCGGGTACTAGAATGAAGCCACTCTGCATTCAAATAAGCCCTTATTAAGTACCTACTCTGTCCCATACCATGTGAAAAACATGAGGTTATTTGTTCATTCATTAATGCAACAGATATTTATTGAGGGCTTTCTTTGTATCAGGGACTGTTCTAGGTACTAGGGATACTGTGATTAACAAGATATGATTTCATGGGTTATACTTTAGAGAAAGAAAAGAGTAACGAAGCAAATAAATACTATTAGATGTCGATAAAGACCATGAAATAAAATAAAGTAGGGAAAGAGGATCAAGAGTGAAGAGTGACACTTAGGAGGAAGACAGGTAAACCCAGTGATGACAGTAAGGTGAGCTCAGGACTCTGCGGGAGGTACACAGTGTGTGCCAGGTACACATGAAGTCGGGCTCTTAATCCAGAGTCGAGGCTTTAGTGCTGGCTTTTAGTAGGAAATTGCACCTGAGTAGAATCTCATGGAAAAGAGGGGAATACTGATGTGTGACTGAGTAGGCAAACCAACCACAAACTGCATTTTAAAAGTTGTGCAACGTCACCTCAGAAATAAGAAAAGTTTGGGCTTCCCTGGTGGCGCAGTGGTTGAGAGTCCGCCTGCCGATGCAGGGGACGTGGGTTCATGCCCCGGTCCGGGAAGATCCCACATGCCGCGGAGCGGCTGGGCCCGTGAGCCATGGCCGCTGAGTCTGTGCGTCTGGAGCCTGTGCTCCGCAACGGGAGAGGCCACAACAGTGAGAAGCCCGCGTACCACAAAAAAAAATAAAAATAAAAAAAAATAAAAAAAAAATAAGAAAAGTTTGGTCCCAGGGAACTTATGTGGGATCAGAAACGCTAGGAAATGCTATTCTAATTTCCAAATACAGGCATTTGTCTTTTACAGCTGAGTATTGTTTTTATTTTAACTGCATATAGAGAAGGGGCACACAGCTTCTTTTCAGTGTTTGTGGCTGGTAAGGGACCTCAGCAGGTAGAGTCATGGGAGAGCAGGTGTGGGCACCAATGACCGGTGGTACGGTATGCAGGGCACAGAGTCTGCAGGGAGTTTGGCATGTGCAGTGACCTGAAAGTCGCACCTTCACAGCACGAGAGTGTATGGTTTAGGGAAGGAAGTGGTGCCAGTTGGCCACGCGGGAGTAGCGGTTAATTACTATGAAAGTGGCTGGGTTCATTTCAAGGCCAAAGATCAGAAAGAGGAGACGCCACAAATAACAAATTTAGCCAAGTCACCAGCCTTGATGTCAGCGTCATGGACCAACAGGAGAAAGAACTATCTACAGTGGTGTTTTTCATGCGAGGGTACACAGCATGAGCTACTTATATAAGGTTGCAATAACTGCTTTCTCATTTAAATAGTTTATTTGACACGTACTTAGTTACTGACAGTCAGGGATTCAACAAGAAACAGATGGCACACCAAAACTGTGTCCTTGAGAAGAATTTAACATGAGGACTATTTACAAAGGTTGGGTAAGATTTAAGGAAACCAACAAATCTGTGCAGTGCCCTGAACAAGGAGAAGAATGGGCATCTTTGAACTGTGTGGAGAGTGGTGCCTCATAGGAGGTTTGATAGAAAGACACGGACCAGCAATGGAGACCCATCAGGGAATAGAACCCCCAAACTTAAATTCATTCTGACGTCAGATCACTTGTTACTTCCCAGTGACCAAAGCCACCAGAAGCTACATGGCAAAGGAGTCCATGGATACAGTCCACATAGGTTAGTGTTTCAGGGCTTAGCAAAGCCTGGAGAGTGCTAAAGAGGACACTTGAGGGGCAAAGAGAAAACGTTCAGACCGGTTAAGATATTTTTTCTTTAAATCTGAAGGACACCCACGCACCTATGGTCAACTAATCTATGACAAAGGAGGCAAGGATATACAATGGAGAAAAGACAGTCTCTTCAGTAAGTGGTGCTGGGAAAACTAGACAGCTACATGTAAAAGGATGAAATTAGAACACTCCCTAACATCATACACAAAAATAAACTCAAAATGGATTAGAGACCTAAATGTAAGACTAGACACTATAAAACTCTTAGAGGAAGACATAGGAAGAACACTCTTTGAAATAAATCACAGCAAGATCTTTTTTGATCCACCTCCTAGAGAAATGGAAATAAAAACAAAAATAAGCAAATGGGACCTAATGAAACTTCAAAGCTTTTGCACAGCAAAGGAAACCATAAACAAGATGAAAAGACAACCCTCAGAGTGGGAGAAAATATTTGCAAAGGAATCAACGGACAAAGGATTAATCTCTGAAATATATAAACAGCTCATGCAGCTCAATATTAAGAAAACAAATAACCCAATCCAAAAATGGGCAGAAGACCTAAATAGACATTTCTCCAAAGAAAACATACAGATGGCCAAGAGGCACATGAAAAGCTGCTCAACATCACTAATTATTAGAGAAATGCAAATCAAAACCACAATGAGGCATCACCCCTCACCAGTTAAAATGGGCATCATCAGAAAATCTACAAACAACAAATGCTGGAGAGAGTGTGAAGAAAAGGGAACCCTCTCGCACTGTTGGTGGGAATGTGAATTGATATAGCCATTGTGGAGAACAGTATGGAGGTTCCTTAAAAAACTAAAAATAGAATTACCGTATGATCCAGCAGTCTCACTACTGGGCATATACCCAGAGAAAACCATAATTCAAGAAGACACATGCACCCCAGTGTTCATTGCAGCACTGTTTACAATAGCCAGGTCATGGAAGCAACCTAAATGCCCATCGACAGACGAATGGATAAAGAGGTTGTGGCACATATATACAATGGAATATTACTCAGCCATAAAAAGGAATGAAATTGGGTCATTTGTTGGGACATGGATGGATCTAGAGACTGTCATACACAGTGAAGTTAGTCAGAAAGAGAAAAACAAATATCGTATATTAACCCATTTATGTGGAACCTAGAAAAATGGTACAGATGAACCGGTTTGCAGGGCAGAAATTGAGACACTGATGTAGAGAACAAACGTATGGACACCAAGTGGGGAAAGCGGCAGGGGGATGGGGGTGGTGGGATGAATTGGGCGATTGAGATTGACATGTACACACTGATTTGTATAAAATTAATGACTGATAAGAACCTACTGTATAAAAAAGTAAAATAAAATACAAAAATTAAAAAAAAATCTGAAGGACATCCTTTTCAACATAAAGCATTACAGGCAGTTGCAACAGAGGTGAACTAGAATTGTGTTGGATTTCTCCCCTGTACATTTCAATGATAAAATTAACATGTGTATATCACTTGAGAATTCCAATGTGATTTTTCTTGCATTATATAATTTAAATAACTTTCTGAAGCTTCACATCAATTCTCTACAGAAGACAGAGCCAAAATTCTTATTCACCTTTTCCCTCCATTTTATCAATACATACCAGTAAATGAAACTCAGAAAGGCCAAGTGAGGTAATGAAGGTCACAAGGTCACAAAGCTTGTCAGAGCCAGAATGCACTCAGATCTGTTAGTCCAGCTGGTTTTCCATAATCCCTAAAGATGCTTAATCCTGGCTGTTCCCTCTTGGAAAAAGATTACTTAAAAGATTACTAGTTTTTAAAATTAATCAGATGGTATAAATTCAGATCTTTATATATCAGTCCAGGCTTTTGGGTCTGAGGAATCTTTAGAGCTAAAGTTTACTGCTTTACTAGGTGTCAGGCTCTTTTTAGTTGTGTAGCATCAATTATTTCATTTATTTCTGACTTTGCCCACAGTCTGGAGTGCTTCCTCCCGAGAACCCACATGGTGCCCTCCCTCATTTCCTTGTGGTCCTGCCCCCACGTCATGCTATTAAGAGAGGTCTTCCCTGACTACTTTATGCCCCCTCAGCCGCAAATCTGACTCCCATCCCTCTCTAGCCCAGAAGACACAGAAGTATCACACGAGCCACAGATGCAAGCCACATAGGTAATTTAAAATTTTCTAAAATTTTAATTTTATTTAATAATTTAAAAACTTAATAAAATTTATTTAAATTTTTTAGGTAGTCACATTTTTTAAAAAGCAACAAGAAACAAGTAAAATTTAATTTATATAATACTTTTACTTAATTTATATACCCCAAATATTATCATTTCAACATGTAATTAATATAAAAGATTCATGAGATATTTTATATTCCCTTTTTCATATTAAGTGTTCAAAATCTGGTACTTACGTTTAGGGTACTTCTGGTAAATGCATTGTATTTACACTTGGAGCACATCCCAAATTGGACCGGCCACATTGTAAGGGCTCAGTAACCACATGGGATTAGTGGCTACCATACTGGACAGTGCAGCTCTATGCCCTTTACTCCACTTTACTTTTCTTTCTTTCTTTTTTTTTTTTTTCATATTCTTATCAGGTTCAGCAAGACCAAATGAGTTTCTTGGAACAGATCACAAAACTTACTACTATCAGAGCAAAGATGGGGCTCAGCTTATCCCCTTGGCATATTGTATATTGATTTACTGTCTTTCTTCATGTGATTATAAACTTTCTAAGGGCATGAAAATGTGTAGAATGGTATCTCACCCAAGGTGAGCACTCAGATCTTTGTGGGGCGAATAGCAGTCTTATGCAGCAGGTTCAGCTTTGGTGTCCCCTATTTACAAGAGGAGGAGAAGCAACGGCACACGGAGACGTCCTCTCCCCAGGCCACGTGGCCAGTGGGAGGGTTTCCACCCAGGCGGGCAGCTCTTCCAGAGCACGTGCTTAGTGTCAGCTGTTCTTCTGACCTGAAAACACACACAAACACGTTCATAAGAATGCTATACTGTCACTTTCTAAGGCATTTCTAATAATTTTACTTTGTTTCAAATCATAATTAAACAAAGAATATTAACAAGACACAAGCTGATGAATAAAATGATAACTTTGGGTCCTTTAGAGCTATCCAGAGAGGACTGGTTCCCTTCCGGTTCAGGTAGTTCACACTCTACTGATTTACAGGGAGGTTGACTAAAGGGTAGATTTTTTCCCAGGATAAAGCATTGTTTGGCAGAAGCTGAGTTCTCATGATCTTGTGGGATAATTCTCTGGAAATGCATTGCATGGGCTTAATAGGCAATGATCAATTGTTTCAAGAGCTGAGTTTGATGAATGTGGGCAGGTTATGTGGACCCACGGTTATGCTGATTAGATCAGAAAGTCTATTATTAATTGATGTAGTGGCTTAAGAGAGAAATGTTTAAATGCACTGAATGGTGGCTGAATTTAATGTCTCGGTTTCACTCACATGGGCCAGCTTCTGTGTGCCACTGTATAGTGGCTATCTGTTGTCACGACACAATGAATATTGTAACAACAACAAATATGTGTTGTGTTTCCTGTGCCGGAGGGGCCAGGGATTATCTCAAGCATGCTCAGGTAGGAGAGTTTACAGTCTCCATTCCACAGATAAAGTAACTGAGGCCAGGAGACATCCCATGATCCCCCAAGGTCACACAGCTCTATGTGTCAGAGCTCTGACTTAACAGGATCTGAATCCAGAGTCTGTGTCTAACCTTGCTGCCTGCCCACCCCCTACATTTGAAGCATCCAGACTTTTGCCTCTCTACTCTGGGAAGGCACATCAAAGGAGGTGCTCTCTGGTGGCCTCGGAGCCAGACAGAACCAGGTTCATCCCCATTGAAGTCCTTTTTTGCTTATTTGTTTTAATTAGACTCAGTGAAGTTAAGTAACCAGCTTGACCCTGCACAGTTAGTAAGACGTAGATCTCAAGTGGCTTCACTGAGATCCATCACAAGAAACTTTCTAAGTTACTCTCTTTCATTGTCGTATGTCCAAACACCCAAGAGTCCATCTTTCTCTAGACGTACTCAAATGAACACTCAACTCACCATAGTTATGACTTCTCTCTCTTTTTTTTTTCCCCCCAAATTATCTTCCTCTGTCAAGTGTGGGGTGTCCCAAGACCCAAAAATGCTCCCCTAGTGCCCAGATCTGGCTGTTAAGACCAGTTTCCTACTTATTACTGTAAGAAATTGGGCAAAATGATTTACCCACTGAGAACCTCACTTCCTTTATTTGTAAAAGGGGACTATGATACCACTAGCACTATTATGATGAAAAGTTGTATATCTAAGTTGTTTAGCGCAGGGTCTGGTGTTGACAAGACGCCGTAATGGCAATTATCTCTCTAATTACAAAGTATTTCAGGAGAATAAGATGCTGTTCTTGTTTATACCACATATTTTCACCCCAACAAGAGGTAGCAGTGATTAGAATTAGAAGGGAGGGCATTTCAAAGGAGTAAAGTGGAGTATCTCCATGGACTCTCTCTGTGTACAACGTGTATATAACAGCACCTGCAGTTTGACTACAAGGCGGAAATTATGAGGAGGGCTGTCAGGTCTCATGCTTCTGGGGATAGCTTGATGACTGGCCAAGGTCAAGAAGCAACCCTCTCTATGGTGATGTACAACGTGGTGAGGAATATTTGAAGGTTTTTACACTTTCCCATGGAAGGGTCTGGCATTATTTGAGAACGAGGTCTAGCATTCACTGGATGGGCTGTTGGGTGGTTCTACTTAAGCTGTAATACGTATTGTGTCCTGCAGTGATGCTTGCTTAAAATCACATGTGGCTGCAACCTTTGAACTAAAAAGCGCTGCACAGGGCGGTCTCTTGCTGATGGCACACATTCTGCAACCTAGACTGTTTCCCTTAGCTATCACCATCCACTATTGATCAGCTTCACTTTTGCTCAGTTCTTGAGAATCACCTGTCTCCAGAGGCATTTGAAGATTAATTTAAAAGGGAAAAGAAAAGCAATTTCCGAAAGCTACTTTAGAAGAGAAAAATAACTCCATTACACTGCTTTTCTTCTGATGTCTTTTGAACTCCCAGCTCTCGGCTTTAGCATCGACTTCTGTATTCTGGGAAGTGATGTGATGCCAATACTTGTAGCGATGGTGACGATGATGATGATGAATATCAGGTCCATTTATGCATAACTCCTATGTTCCAGGCACGTTATATGCCCCATATCTAATCTTCAAGATAATGTACTCCTTTTATAGAGAAGTTAAATGATTTATTAAACACAAAAGCAATTCTTTGGTGGAGCTAGGATCGAAGCCCAAGTCAGCTTCACTTTAAAAGCCAAGCTTATCCTTCTATCCTTCCTCCTTTTTTCTCTTCTTCCCTTTCTCCTTATTTTCTTTCCCTTTCCTTCCCTTTGAAAAATTGTCTTTTTTTTGCTCGTTTGTTTTAATTAGACTCAGTGAAGTTAAATAACCAGCTTGACCCTGCACAGTTAGTGAGATGTAGATCTCAAGTTGCTTCATTGAGATCCATCACAAGAAGCTTTCTGAGTTACCCTCTTTCATCATTGTATGTTTAAATACCCAAGAGTCCATCTTTTTCTAGATGTACGCAAATGAGTACTCAACTCACCATAGTTATGACTTCTCTCTCTTTTTTTTTTCCAAATTATCTTCCTCTGTCAAGTGTGGGGTGTTCCAAGGCCCAAGAATTCTCCCCTAGTGCCCAGATCTGGTTGTTAAGACCAGTTAATGTTCTGGAAGGGCTGAGAGAAAGCAGATTCAGGCCACACGGAGAAGTGAAACCTCCTAATCGGAGCTAGTTCTACTTTGCTCTTGAGTATGTATCCAAGTTGCAGGGTTTACCCCATGAGTCCTGATTCTCTCAGAAGGCACTCCTTAAAGATGCTACGGAAAACATTTCCTAAAGTCTTATATTATCAATAATTTTGACTCTGTAGCTCCTACTTCTCTTTGGCTAGATGATACATCATTTTCTTTCTTTTTTTTTTTTTTTTTTTCTTTTTTTGCGGTACGCGGGCCTCTCACGGCTGTGGCCTCTCCCATTGCGGAGCACAGGCTCCGGACGTGCAGGCTCAGCGGCCATGGCTCACGGGCCCAGCATGTGGGATCTTCCTGGACCGGGGCACGAACCCGTGTCCCCTGCATCGGCAGGCAGACTCTCAACCACTGCGCCACCAGGGAAGCCCTCTCTTATGTTTTAAATTCATAAACTGTTTATTGGCTTTTGTCGATTGGCACCAATCTGTGAGAAATACTTTTAAAAACTTAAAAAATATTATTATGGAGATCATTGGTTCTAATATTTCTAAAACCTGCTCTATATTACACAGGACATATACTTTTTTTTAGCTTATGAGTTTTAGCCTAATTCTTCTTGGTATCTCTTCTTCACAGATGAGGAAAACTGAATCCTAGGGAGGTCAAGTGACTTGCCCAAGGTTTCTGAGCTTGTAAATGACAAAGCCACGCTTATGACATAGTATTCTGACTGTTAAGTTTAAGATGCCCCAGAAGACGGAGCCTGAGACAATAGTCTGCACTGCAAGTAGTTTATTTTGAGAAGGGTTCCCAGGAAACAAGAGCAGAGGACTGGGAAAAGTGAAACAAAGGCAGGTTATCAAACTGATCACTGCTATGGGCAACCAGGCTGAGTCATACTGGGACCCTCTGAGTGCCTGTTGCAGTAGCCTCAGAAATTTCCACTTAAGAGACTGAAAGAAGGAGACAGTCCACCAGCTCTCATTTCCCTTTGGGTGGCAACATGGAATAACTCCCGCATAAATCAAATCTTCATGTGTGTGTGAACTCAGGCTCCCATAGGGCATCCCTCATTGAGGTATCAGGAAAACTCTGGGGAAGAAAGCAAGAGATACCTATTGTCACTGAGGCAAAGAGTTATCTGGTCACAGCTGTGTGAAGCTAGTTGCCACAACTACAGCCAGAGGAGAAAATGGTTAAGAGATTATGAGGCGGTCACAAGAAATATCCACTGTATGTTTTTTACTCTATTTAATATACCCCTATGTTCATAGCAGCACTATTCACAATAGCCAAGACACAGAAACAACCTAAATGTCCATCAACAGATGAATGGATAAAGAAGATGTGAGATATATATATATATATATATATATATATACACAGTGGAATATTGCTCAACCATAAAAAAGAATGAAAATGCCATTTGCAGCAACGTAGATGGACCTAGAGATTATCATACTAAGTGAAGTGTGTCAGAAAGAGAAAGAAAAATATCATATGCTCTCACTTATATGTGGAATCTAAAAATATGACACAGATGAACTTACCTATGAAACAGAAAGTCTCACAGGCATAGAGAACGTGACTTGTGGTTGCCAAGGGGGAGGGGGAGTGAGGGAGGGAAGGATGAATTGGGAGTTTGGGATTAGCAGATGCAAACTATTATATAGAGAATGGATAAACAACAAGATCCTACTGTATAGCACAGGGAACTATATTCGATATCCTGTGATAAACCATAATGGAAAAGGATATGAAAAAGTATGTGTATACATGTATAACTGAATCACTTTGCTCTACAGCAGAAATTAACACAACATTGTAAATCAACTATACTTCAATAAAATAAATTTAATAAAGAATAATTCGAACATAAAAAATAAATTTAAAAAGATTTAAAAAGTAGCGATTGCCTTCAAGATGTTGACAGTATCTTGGAAGAGGATGGCAGATGTTCAGATAATGAATGATACTAAAATTCTGGGGCAGTAGCATCCATAACAGTAGCTCAGAGGAAGACATGGTTACTCTGAGGTAGATGGGTGTTGGGGTGGCCTGGGAGACCCCAGCAAAAAGGTAATTTAGGATGGGCTGAGCATAAGTTTGTCAGAAGGAGCAGTGGAAAGAAGGACCTTCTAAGGAAAATGTTGGGGGGAAGAATGAAGGCATTCACTCTGCAGGAAGATGGATATCCTGTAGCTTGTGGCATTCTGTGTGGAGTGAAGTGAGGGGTGTCACTGGCGGATGAGGCTGGAAAAGTACATTGGTGCTGGATTGTGAAGGCACAGAATGACTGGCACTGAGTAGGAGAGCAGGGGAAGAGACACTTAAGACATCATTCATGACCTCTTAAAACTTGTATTGGAGTAGAGTTGATTTACAGTGTTGTGTTAGTTTCAGGGGTACAGCAAAGTGATTCAGTTATACATATATATGTATCCACTCTTTTTTAGATTCTTTTCCTATATAGGTCATTACAGAGTACTGAGTAGAGTTCCCTGTGCTATACAGTAGGTCCTTATTAGTTATCTAAATGTCCATCGACAGATGAATGGATGAAGAAGATGTGGTACATATATACAGTGGAATATTACTCAGCCATAGAAGAGAAGAAAGTAATGCCATTTGCTGCAACATGGTTGGACCTAGCGATGATCAGACTGAGTGAAGTAAGTCAGACAGAGAAAGACATTCACGACCTTTAATGGCCACATTTGGGAGAATTTGGGAAGTAAATTGAAAGAGAGAAGTCAATTGTTTTTAGGGTTGAACGGAATTGAATATGATTTTAGAAAGGAGTGGGTGGGCACAGAGAAAGGCAGCTTGACTGAGGGTGGAAAACTGATGGAGTATAATCTCCAGAGAAGTGGACGTATATGAGATAGAGCCGGAGGGATATCGTGGGGAAAGCCGGAGATATGAAGGTCGAGGTCCACCTGCTTAGCAGCTGTGTTAACCTCTTTAAACCTCAGGATCTTCATCTAAAAGTGAGGTTAAAAATAGACACCACACATAAGTTTTTTTGTTTTTTTTTTTTTAAAGAAGATGTTGGGGGTAGGAGTTTATTAATTAATTAATTTATTTTTGCTGTGTTGGGTCTTCGTTTCCGTGCGAGGGCTTTCTCTAGTTGTGGCAAGCAGGGGCCACTCTTCATCGCGGTGCGCGGGCCTCTCACGATCATGGCCTCTCTCGTTGCGGAGCACAGGCTCCAGACGCACAGGCTCAGTAGTTATGGCTCACGGGCCCAGTTGCTCCGCAGCATGGGGGATTCTCCCAGGCCAGGGCTCGAACCCGTGTTCCCCGCATTAGCAGGCAGATGCTCAACCACTGCGCCACTAGGGAAGCCCCACACGTAAGTTTTATGAGAGGAAACAACCCACATGTCCATTGATGGATGAATGAATGAACAAAGTGTGGTATATCCATACAATGGATTCTTATTCAGCCTTGAGAAGGAATGAAATTCTGATACCTGCTACAGCATGGCTGAACCTGGAAAACGTGACGCTAGGTGAAATAGGCTGGACATAAAAGTATAACTATTGTGTGATTGCACTCATACGAGATGCCTGGAATAGTCAGTTTCATGGCAACAGAAAGTAGAACAGTAGTTACCACGGGCTGGGGCAAGAGGGGGAAATGGTGGGTTATCATTTCACGTCTATGGAGTTTCTGTGTGGGAGGATGAAAAGTTCTCAGGATGGATCGTGGTGATGGTTGCATGACAGTGTGGGTGTGCTTAACGCCAACGAGTTTTACACTTAAAGGTGGTTAACGTGGTAAATTTCGTGTTATGTATATTTTACCACAATAAAAAAATATTCAAGAGTTGTGAAAATTAAGATGGAGAATCCATAAGAATAACATAGTTTCATAGCAATGACGGTCAGAATTATCGATAGGCATTAAGATCTTGGAGAGTGTAGGGTAGGAGAGAAGGGAGATGGCGGGATGACCTGGGGAGGGCAAGACAGCTCTTCTCAGAGGAAAGAAAGGAGGAAAGGGTGGGCACACATATTTGAGTCCATTTTGAGGCAGAGGTGGAGGAGGTGTAAGGAACTCCTGCCTTAACAGTGAGTCTCCTTTCTTGGTGAAGGAGTGTGAAGGTTGAAGGTGAGGTTGGAGCCACTGGGAAAGTTACAAAGCTGTGGACCAGCTGCTGTGGGTGGGAAAGGAAGCAGACTGGGGAAGAATGAAAGAATTGCCAAGTCACAGAGAGCAAGCAGCTGAGGTTGGGTAGAATACAGCTGTAATGGAGCCAATGAACATAACTATGTCATTTTTTCAAGCAGTGCTTGGCAACCCAGAAACAACCTGGAGAAACAGGGAGTTGGACTGGTTTAGGGTATGGCATCGGCAGGACAGCTGTGGTCAAGAGTTAAAGAGGTGAGGGATTTGAGAATGCTCTTGAGAACACAGTTTAATTGGTTGCCCATGTCGTTCAGTTTGGGGAGGAGAGACGGCAAAGAGGGAGGGGGTGGCAGGCTGAGAGGTGTCTTGGAAGCATTCAAGGGACCAGAGATTTTAAAAAAGGGAAAGTGACGTGGATTGTGATCAGAGGTCAGAGTGCCAGGGTTCAAGAGTAGTTTCAGATATTGACCAGGTAAGTGTTCAGGCTGAAGGCAGGTGGGTGTGAATGAAGTAGAGCCGTGGTTCTCAGATGTAAGGTTCGTCAGTTACCTGAGGTGCTTTCTTTTTTTTTTAATTTCTAATGTTATTTTATTTTATTAATTTGTTTTTTATTGAAGTATGCTCGATTTACAATGGTGTGTTAGTTTCAGGTGTACAGCAAAGTGATTCAGTTATATCTATCTATACATACATATTCTTTTTTAGATTCTTTTCCCTTATAGGTTATTGAAGAATATTGAGTAGAGTTCCCTGTGCTCTGCAGTAGGTCCCTGTTGGTTATCTATTTTACATACAGTAGTGTGTATATGTTAATCCCAAACTCTTAATTTATACCTCGCCCCCTTTTCCGCTTTGGTAACAAGTTTGTTTCCTATGTCTGTGGTTCTAGTCATAATTTTAAAAGACACACACACCCCCATATTCATAGCAGCACTATTTACAATAGCCAAGACATGGAAGCAACCTAAATGTCCATCAACAGAGGAATGGATAAAGAAGATGTGGTACATATATACAATGGAATATTACTCAGTCATAAAAAAGAATGAAATAATGCCATTTGCAGCAACATGGATGGACCTAGAGATTAACATACTAAGTGAAGTAAGTCAGAAAGAGAAAACAAATTCCATATGATATCACTTACATATAGAATCTAAAAAAAAAAAAAAAAGATACAGATGAATTTATTTACCTGAGGTTCTTTAAAACATGCTTTGCTGGTCCCAACAGCCAGACTTTGTGATTCCAAGGGTCTGGGGTGAGGCCAGTGACTTCATTTCTTGTAAGTTCCCATTTGATGGTGATCCTGCTGGCCTGGAGACCACACTTTGAGAACCGCCAGAGTAAAGTGCAGAGAAGAATCTATGGCTGGGGGTAGGGTGGGATTTTCCAGTGCAGGTGTTACACGTGGCAGAGGGTGAAGGAGGGATGATCTGTTCAGGTGCTGAAGTTTCCAGAGAACATGAGGAAATGACCAGGGGCTCTGAAGTGATAATCAGGAGAATGTAAAATTAAGAATGTAAGCAGGGTGAGAGGTAAGCCTGAGATCTCTGCTAGTTGATCAGTTTACCACCCACAGGACCTTACATAGTGTCCCCACCTTGGTGTGGCACTGAGTCTGCCGGCTCACGTACCCTAAGGACTCCTAGACAAGGCTATATTGAGTTATGTGTACATCCCAGATGGTTTAAAGGTTTAGCACCCTTTCAGATCAATAGCCTTTGACTTTTGGGTATACAGATGTATATGTATCTATCATATACATTTATAAATAAATAAATAAATAAATATATCCATGTGTATTTATAAAGACATAAATAACTATATCCATAAATATATCCATATGTATTTATTTTATATTAAAACTATGTTATTTAGTGAACATTTTTTAAACTGATCTTTCTACTAAAAAATTAAAATTTCATTTGTATACAAATTGCCCACAAATTTTATGTCTAGAATAAAGGATTTTTTGCATGTACTTTATATATTCGGTATATTTAATTTTCAACCTTTCTATCATTCAGAAATGTTTACTGGATCATCCTCATTAAGACAGTTGTAAAGTCTCTTTCAAAATACGTGTAAACGTTCTCTTATTCAATTCTTTCATGTTGGTAAATATTTTCCACTAAAAAGAACACTTCTTTTTCTTCCTTTTTGCAATTTTTTTGACTTAGCCAACTTTTTGGAAGCCCTGTTAAAGGCTTTCACATTCAGATTTTTTAAATTATGAAAAGAATCCCCTCTTCCCCAGTCAACACGCATTCTTCAGCCTTAGAATTTCAGCTAATGATTTCTAGCACTTTGGGACAGCTGTGAGCTCACTGATCCCAGAATTGGTGACAAGATCTGTCATTTCAGACTTAGGTGGTGCGTATGTGACCCTTATTCATTGGAGATAAGTTAGTGAGAATGAGGGTAGTGTTTTCAAATTCTATAGGCAGTAGACAGATGTTCTGGGCTTCCTTGGAATTAGTCAGTACCCCCACTTTCTAGACCCTCAGGTTCCTGCGCTGTGTCACCCACTATCAGAGTCAAGGAACAGAGTCTGCCTGGGTCCTCACGTTCTCTACCTGGTGGGTCCAGTGGCCAGTCTAGGAGGGCCAGATCCTCCTAGGCTAAGGATAAATGGCTAGCGTAGCCAGTGCTAAGCTCTGGGTTTCTGGCTTTTCCTGAGACTTCTAGCCTAGGGTTGAAGTGCTGCACTTCTTGAAAAGTGGAACGTGGTTCCCCCCAAGGAGGTCAGAAGATGCCCCTGGGGGGGCAGGGAGTTAACTTCCAGTGGGCACACTTAGAACTTAGAGAAAAGGAGAACGAAGGCAACCAAACTCCCTTTCTGCCCCCTCTGTCTCATGGGCTCCTCCAAGGTGCAGTTTCTCTGAGTAGCATGTCAGGAGACATCACACATGGCCCAGTGGAACGGGCAGTGTCTCTTCACAGCTTATCATGAAGCAGTGGCCATGCACCACCTCACATGGCTTGTCCTTCAGCCCTCCTCATGTCCCTTTTCCTCACCCTCACTGCCCTGGCTGGACATCTCCCAAATAAAGCAATGACACCTAACTCTTATCTTAGGCTCTATTTCCTAAGGAACCAGGTCTGAAACATCACTCGAGCGCACTTACTTTTCATTGCATCTGTGAACAGTCCTATTTGGAATCCAGTATATATATATATTTTATTGGAGTAAAATTGCCTTACAGTGTTGTGTTAGTTTCTGCTGTACAATGAAGTGAATCAGCTATATGTATACCTATATCCCCTCCCTCTTGAACCTCCCTTCCCCCCCCCATCCCACCCATCTAGGTCTTCACAGAGCACCGAGTAAGCTACCTGTGCTATACAGCAGGTTCCCACTAGCTATTTTGCACATGGTATTTATATCAAACCTAATCTCCCAGTTTATCCCACCCTCCCCTTTCCCCACTGTGTCCACATGTCCATTCTCTACACCTACATCTCTATTCCTGCCCTACAAATCCAGTATAAACTGCTATAACATTCCCAATGTGATCAGAAGATACCTTAGGGTAGTGGCTCACAAACTAAGGTCCCCAAATCAGTAGCAACAGCATCACCTAAGAAGTTCTTAGAGATTCAAATTCCCAGGCGAAAAAAAAAAAAAAAAATTCCCAGGCGATGGGGCCCAGAAATTTCTGGGTTTTAAGCCCTCCGGGTGATGCTGATCAAGTATGAGGATCGCTGCGTTAGAGCTTCTTATCAATTGACGCTACCTGACTGTCCTCCCCTTAATCAGAAACTGCTACAGGAAGCAGCAAGCAGGTTCTCGAAGATTGACACCTACGAGCTCAATGCATATGGAATCTAAACTACGTGTCTAACTACTAATGTGTAGTTGAGCCCACACTGAATTTCCCGTGACTGTTATATTTATGGCTGCTTTTCGAATTGTAAGTTCAGTGGGGTTTACGCTACCCCACGACAGAACACATCTCTCCAGAGAAGGAATATTAGTGATTCATTAAATTTGGTGCTGTTGTCCTCTGGACAGAGTTAGACCAACACAGCCAAAGTCTCTCTCTGGGGGACTCTACTTTTGTAGATAGTATGGTATTAGAACACGGTCAGTTTGTCACAACTCCTTTGAGATTCAGTTGTTCAGTCTTTAACTGTGATAGGATATTTGTGCTTCAAGAATGCGAGGCAGGCCAGATGATTGTAAATATTTGGACATCCGAAAAATCTCCCCGTGTGGAGACTGCACGGTCTCAGCCGTGGGAGTAGGTAAGATTTGTGCATCTAGGCTCCCTTTCATTGTCATGGAGAATACTTTTCTTAGCTTACTAGTTTAAGAAGACAATAATCTTCTCGGCTAAGGACATCTCTCTATGGGTACTGAAGTGCGTTGTTGGGAAGACAAGCACATTATATAATAATAACTTCGTAGCATACACATACTGTTTTCAGATACCTTGGTATGTTCTTAATTGATTTTCTAAACACACGGTTACAGTATAAAGCTGTTGAGTGGGAAATGAGAAACTTCTCTTTGTCATTTTAAAAATTACATGACTTGGTTTTTAGTTTTCATGTTGCATATCTAGAGTTATTCATTGAGTATTAGGATATTAATTGAATAGTAGAATGTCATCAGATGACAATAGTTACGGCAGAATTCATGGATTTTAAGAACAGTTTATTGATACAAATGCCCTATTGAAGAAGAGACATTGCTAAAGACCCTTAAATCAGCTGAGACTTGGAAAGAATGCAATTAATGTCTAGCTGTGATAAACACTTGTTTTGCAAGTTTTAGTATAGAAAGATAATTAATGAATTATGCCATTATGTGTTTCATGGTATGCCTTGTCTCCTCCCCCCAATTTACTGATTGCCTTTTTATCTTGTCTCATTTGAAGTAACTTATTTATGATGATAAACATCTTTTATGTCAGCTTTATTTATAATGGAAAAAATCGGATATGTATGTAAATGCCCGGTGATGAGGCCTTGGTTAAATCAGTTATGGTATATCCCTAAAAGAACGTCATTCTCAGAATTTAAAATGAGATTTTAGAAGTATATTTACTAAAATGTGCAATTATTCTCAATAGAGCAAAGGCAGTTTGAAATGATTCTGTTTTTTGTAAACTAATGTGTTTGACCCCCTCAAAGAATACATTTTTAAAAGGAGTAAAATAGTAGAGATGCCCAGATAACAGAGGTGACTTCTGGTAGTGTGATTATAGAGATTTAAAAATTTTTTTCTGTTCTTTGCTTATTTATGTTGTCTCACTTTTTTACAATGAACATGAGGCTTCATTAAGCTATT
The DNA here is from genome assembly GCF_008692025.1 of Phocoena sinus. Classification (NCBI taxonomy): domain Eukaryota; kingdom Metazoa; phylum Chordata; class Mammalia; order Artiodactyla; family Phocoenidae; genus Phocoena; species Phocoena sinus. Next base: position 4,965,803 of record NC_045766.1, read on the forward strand.
TATCTATTTCTTAATGGGAACAAATCAAAATAGTGCATGATCATCATTGATGAACCATTGTTTTGCCTTTTTGTGTTGAATTCCTGTGAATGTAAAAGTAACTCTTGCTTTATTCAAAAAAACATGTCACAGGTCATAGTTGTTATAATAGTTTCGTCATGATGGTTTTGTTATCTGTTGCTGCATGGCAAACAAACTCCAAAGCTAACTGGCCACAACAATAACAGTATGTCTCATGAGACTTTGTGTTTGGGTACCGCCTCTGCTTGGTTTTTTTAAAAATACATTTATTTATGTATTTACTTATTTTTGGCTGTGTTGGGTCTTTGTTGCTGCGCGGGGGCTTTCTTTAGTTGCGGCGAGCAGGGGCTACTCTTTGTTGTGGTGTGCAAGCTTCTCATTGTGGTGGCTTCTCTTGTTGAGGAGCATGGGCTCTAGGCATGCGGGCTTCAGTAGTTGTGGCTCATGGGCTCAGTAGTTGTGGCTCATGGGCTCTAGAGCACAGGCTCAGTAGCTGTGGTGCACGGGCTTTGTTGCTCCGTGGCACGTGGGATCTTCCTGGACCAGGGCTCGAACCTGTGTCCCCTGCATTAGCAGGTGGATTCTCAACCACTGCGCCACCAGGGAAGTCCCACCTCTGTTTGTTTTGTTTTTCATCTAGCAGCCTTTATCTGGAGAGTCTCCTGGGCTGGGAAGTCCAAGATGACTTTTCTGGAGGTTGGTACTGATTGTTGACTGTGGACCCTGGTTCTCCTCTTTATGGCACCTCTTTCTTCATTGGACTAGACCCACTTCCTTTCCTACTGGTCTCTGGACAAGCTTACCAGAGAGCAAGGGGCAAGAGAGGAAGGCCTCTTGAGGCCCAGACCCTGGAATGCACGTGGCATCACTTCTGCCATGTTCTATTGGGAAAGCAGACCATCAGGCCATCAGTAACTCATGGGGCAAGACAACAGTCTACTCTTCACGATGGGAGGACCAGCAAAGTATTAGTGGCCACGTTTAATTTTCCACAAGGGATGACCAAAATGCCAAAGGCAGAATCCCACAGTTATCGATTAGAAGTGTTTTATGGCTCTCACATCTTGAGACTATAAGTAATTCCAGTGTTATATTAAAACATTATTATTAAAACTAAAAACTATTAAATGTTCAGGTAAGTGTCAAGTCAGTATTTACTTTATTTTTATAGGAATTATTTAATCAACAGAGTAACTCTAATGGTAGTATTATTACTTTTCCCATTTTCGGTTAAGAAATACTAATCGTGCTGCCTAGGTCACAACTAGTTAATGGTGGGGATAGGGTGGAAGTTCAGAGTCTGACACCAAAGCCTTGATTTCTTAACTTCTGTGCCCAGGCTGCCAAACATGGTCATTGGCCCCGTGTGGGTATTGAAGACTTAACACTGGCTAGGCTAAATTGAGATGTGCTATGAGTTTAAAATATACACTGGTTTATGAAGACTTAGTAGAGAAAACAAGAGTGTAAACTAGCTCATTTTTTTAGATGGCTCATATGTTGAAATGCTCTTTTATGGATAAAGAATGAAATAAAATTATTAAATTAATTTCACCTGTTTCTTTTTAGTTTTTTCATGTGGCTGCTAGGAACTTTAAAATTACACACGTGATTCATGTCTGAGGTCACATCATATTGCATTTAGCCAGTGTCGCTTTATACACTGATGCTTTATTTTTTTAATTTTTATTTTATACTGGAGTATGGTTGATTTACAAGGTTGTGTTAGTTTCAGGTGTACAGCAAAGTGATTCAGTTATACATATACATGTATCTCTTCTTTTTCAAACTCTTTTCCCATTTAGGTTATTTTGTTAAATATTTATTTATTTATTTGGCTGCACTGGGTCTTAGTTGCAGCACATGGGATCTTTGTTGCTGTATGCAGGATCTTTAGTTGCAGCATACAGGCTCTTTAGTTGTGCCATGTGGGATCTAGTTCCCTGACCAGGGATCGAACCTGGGCCTGCTGTATTGGGAGCGTGGAGTCTTAACCACTGGACCACCAGGGAAGCCCACAATTTAAGTTATTACAGAATATTGAGCAGAGTTCCCTGTGCCATACGGTAGGTGCTAGTTGGTATATACTGATGATTTTCATAGTTTCTCATAGCATGTCCCAATCCTGAGTTTTACAATTACATGCCTAGAAACCATACGTAATTTCAAAGTGCACTATTTCAATCTCTTTATACCAATGTATAATCTGCACTTGCCAAAAATAATTACAGCAACCTTAAAAGCCAGACACAACAATAATTTGGTGTTACATTACTGAAGAGACTTTGAAATTATTACAAACTGAGTACACGTTTCTGCACATAATATTTACCACTACCAAATTTCTTGGCGTTTAAAGAAAAGTTACTTTCTTCATTTTCCTTGTGTTTCCATTTCCTTTTTCTGTATTATTTATCTTTAATTATTCTTATGTGGATCACAGGAAAGGCAAGAATGTGTCGATTTGCCTTTTTGTCCTTTATCTGCATGGAAACCCAAGCTGTACATCTGTGCCAGCCAGGGCACCCGCCTGCCAGTTTTCACAGTTGTCCTCTTTCTCCTTTCTTGGTTGACCCATTCTCCCTGCTCTGATTGTCTCAGTCGAGGAACTACTGCCCCAGGAATCCACCTGTCTTGCTGCCATGCTTGGCTTATTGCTTTACTGGTCACTTGGCCAGAACCTCAGGGTGGCTGATCATTTGTACCTTTAGCACTTCATTTTCTAAATTAAGAGAGGCAAGATGTGTTGTTTTCATGCTTTTCCAGATATCTTGTGTCATTAGTAATTCGGTGATGCCAATGACCAATTTCATCGTTTAATGTGTTTCTACTGGGTCTTTTTCTGAGCTGTGCTATTTGGAGCCCTTGAAATCTGGCTGGGATGTTTGGTTTAAACATCAGGTGAAACAGCTCTTTGGAGCCAATACGTCCTCTTGTTGGAGCAAAATTGCATGTGCCAGCTCGTCTGTTGGGTTTGTAAAGTTCATCACACACAAGGTTAGAGAAATTCAGCTGGAAAAACTGAAAGATACAGAAATTTGAAGATCGGATGCTGTCTGCCACTTCTGTCGTCTTTTATGAACTGCTAGGCTATGCTGTATTGTGTGTTTGTTTCTTTTTGTTAAGCTTAAATATTTTGAAAGTGTGCTTAGATTTCAAGAGTGGGTTGAATTCTTGTTACCAAGGCAAATAATGTTTCCAAATAGCCAGTAGGCACAAAATTTTCAGTGACACTTCTCTCCTTAGCATTTCTTGAATATTAAAACAAAAGAAGTCTATTTTATTTTATTATTATTATTATTTTTTGCGGTACGCGGGCCTCTCACTGTTGTGGCCTCTCCCGTTGCGGAGCACAGGCTCCAGACGTGCAGGCTTAGCGGCCATGGTTTACAGGCCCAGCCGCTCCGCGGCATGTGGGATCTTCCCGGACCGGGGCACAAACCCGTGTCCCCTGCATCGGCAGGTGGACTCTCAACCACTGCGCCGCCAGGGAAGCCCAATAAGTCTATTTTATTTTTAACACTCAACAAGAAGGGAACTATCTAATATCTCTCTTGCTAAGAAAAAACAGAAAGGTAATTGTGTAAGAAAATAAAGTTTAACACCTTTTTATTTTGCAGTATTTCTTAGCATTAATAGGAGATGTCCCTTCCATCATAAACACATTAAAAAACTTATTGCCAATATCCACTGAATTCTTTGGGAAGCTTTTAGACCCCATCAGTTTCCTTGCTAACTGGCAATGTACCTGCTCTAAAGCATGAGCTTAAAAATTAGAATTTTCCAAATTGCCATGCAACTTTGCTGAACTAGCAGAATGCATCTCTGTTATTTATTTCCTAAGCTGCACTCCCCCTTCGTTTAAAATGAAGACATCCCTTTAAACGAAATTAATCGTTAATTTTTTTTCCAAGTAGGCTCTTGAAAAATGTGACAGACTTAAGTAGCTAAGATGTTCAGAATAAAAAAGAAGAAAGTCTTTGGAAATCTGTTTGCGACCTAGCTTTGCTCTGATTAATAACTCTTGCAAATGTGTGTTTATTATACCATAAACATGACCTTTATAAGAACATTAGAAAAATCAAACCATGGATACGCCATGTCAGAAACTTTTTAAATGTCAGAAAATGTAATCCTTTTAAATTAATAGGATTTTATAATATTTTATAACTGTTGAGGGTATTTTTGAACTTTTTATGAATTTGGGGCTTATTAAAGAATCTTAAAGGGGCTCTGCCATTGAAATATTTGGGGTTGGCTCAAATTAGATACTAAAGAATGTTAAGCTCCTTGGAAAGAAGAAACTATTAACTATTTTTAGGTTTAGTATGGCTATGCTTGCCAAACATTGAAGCTACTTCTTACCTCAGTCTCTTTGTACCCCCGACCAGAAGAGGAGGGTGAGAACTCAGAGAATGTTTTAATCCAGAGAGAGATGCTTCCGAAACACATGCATGCATGTGGAGGGGGCAGCGGGTAGGCAGAGCACTGGGGGGTTGTGGGAATTAATGATGTCGGCCAGTGGATACCTCCTGTTCGACTGGGGAGGTTTAGGTCTAGGGCGGGACACACACCACACACAGTGGTAGATTTCTATTACTGTATAATACATTTACCAGAAACTAGGGGGCTGAAAACATGTGTGCATTTCATTAGCCCACATATATTAGTTCACAGTTCTGTTGGTCTGAAGTCCAGCACTGGTATGGCCGTGTCCTTTGCTCAGGGCATCATAAGGCTGAAATCAAGATGTTGGCTGGACTGAGTTCTCATCTGGAGACTCCGGGGGAAAAAAGTCTGTTTCCAAGCTCATCCTTGTTAGCAGAATTCAGTCCTGTGGTTGTAGGACTGCCGTCTCAATTTCCTTGTCACTGTCAGCCTGGGGTTGCTCTTAGCTCCTCAACACCTGGCCTCCAACAGCACACTGAATCCTTTTGTTGCTTTTGTGACCAGCTGGAGAATGTTCTTTGCTTTTAAAGCCCACATGTGATTACCTCAGGTCCATTTTAATAATCTCCCAATTTTGAGGTCATTATCACATAGCATAATCTAATCACAGGAGTAATAACCACCAAATTCACAGTCTTGGGGATGATACCTGGTATGTAAACGGGGAGGAAGGAAATCTTAGGGACCATCTTAGAATTCTGCTCACCTGACCCTTAGGCTTCTGATTTCTGTGCTCTGGCCTCTGGGTTCTCCATGTGTGGTCTCTGGACCAACAGCATCAGTGTTACCTGGCAATCAGTAAGAAATGCAAATGAGCAGGCCTTGGTCAAAACTCAGTCAGAAACTGTAGGTGGAAGTAGGCCTCAGCAGTCAGTGTTTAACAAGTCCTCTAGGTATTTCCGGTGCTCAAACTAAAGTTTGAGAACCAACATTTCCGACCAGGGTTAGAAAAGAGCTGGTGCCAGACAGCTAAATCTGCCTTTATGACTGTTTTAGTAATTATTGAAACATAGTCATGACCCTTTGTTTACATATTGCCTGTGGCTGCTTTCACACTACAGTGGTGGAATTGCATTTCAGACCATATGCCCCACGAAGCCTGAAATATTTATTCTGTGACCCTTTCCTTAAAAAAGTTTGCCTACCCCTGCTCAGGAAGTAGATGACTTGATTGCTTAAGTCCCATCCAGTTCTAACTTGTTCTGATTTTGTACATCCTCCCATAGGAATTCACAAAATTTCATGAGATTTAGGGACTCCTTCTTCTAAAAAAGGTTAACCCTTAACGGTCATTCCTATTAGAGGGCCTGAAAGTGTGACATTTCCTCCAGACATGATTGCAACTAAAATAACTCTTTTATCCTTCCTCTGCACTTTTAGTCCTCTGTCTGCTTTTTATGTCTTAGGTGAAAATGGAGAACATCTGTTCACCATCCTTCTTATATTACTTTTCAAATAGTTGAAGGCTCTTAAGTCACACTGAGTCTCTTCCCTTCAGGCAAACATCACCAATACCTTTTGCTTTCCCCATCCCTTACCTTTTGCTATTTGCCTGCCCTTTAATCATGTCTGTTTCTCTACTTTGGATATTTACAGGCTGTGTATATCTTCTAGAAGTTATTAGACTCTGAACATACGTAGCTACTCTTTCTGGCTTCTATTAAAATGAAACAACAATTAAACAAACCCTCCAAAAGTCCAGGTTTCAGCTCTTTATTCTGTTAAGAGTTCTGTGTAATTGTATATCTTCTGCCCTTACTTTTGCTTCAAGTTCATTAAATGTGGCCTGCATCCCTTACTTTACATCCCTTTCTCTGCAAAATCAGTCCAACAATCAGACTTTAATGCATTTAATTCTTATTTTCTGAGCCCGGACTTGATGATGTCGAACATTTGGCTTAATGGAGGTTTTCACTGGCATCTGATATTTTTAATTGGTCAACCAATTGGTTCAACATACTCCAAGTATGCAACTCTAATTTTATAATCCTTTTCTCATTTCTGTTTTAGAAAATCTATCAATCATCAGTGAAGTCTCTGCTTTCTCTTTCTTTCCTTTAATCACATTAAGTTTGATTTAGTCTTGATATTTTCTGATTTGTGACGCTAATAATATACATGGTTGTTTTTTGTTTGGTTGCTTTGTTTCAAGTTTTGACATTCTTAGTCTGCATTCTTCCAGAAAACATATTTTTGTGTGTGTCTTCCAAATACATGCAGAGTTGTTGTTCTATCCCCTTGGGTTTCCTTTCTACCCAATTTATCTGTGATGTACCTCTGTGCTCTTGGCATTATGGACTTCTTTGAGGAAGAGCCAATTTTCCTAAGCTCGCCCCTTGAGGTATGCCCTGCTATTTCCTTGAGCAGATTAAAGCCTGCTTATTTGAAATATCTCATTACCACAATAATCACTTTTAATTTACCAGTTGTGCAACCTTCACCTTTCCAGAAACGTAATGAATAACATAATTTGCTCCACGCCAATCAAATTTGCATCCCATGTGCCAAAAATGTTTTACTCATAGAATATATTCACATGAGATTTCTGAACATATGACTTACTTAATATAAAAATAACATGCTTTGTGAGGAGATTTACCTTACCATATTCTTCTATGCTGTCAGGGAAGAACTTCAGCTATTTCATAACAGTATAATACTCTGAAATGTGATGGGAGAGTCTGAGTTCTTTGCAAACAATGTTACTATGCTCATATCTATACGCATAGAATTTATCAGTCAGTTGAGACCCAACCCAGACTAGCTAAACAAAAATGTAACCAAGTGCAATTGAAAATGGAAGACAAAATTAAAAACAAAAATAGAAACTGGCTGTCTGTGAGGAAGAGGGAATGAAAGCCTATGAGCTGGTGTATATGGAGAGAGAAGAAAGGATATTTTTGTGTAGAACTGTATAGCACTCATGATTTGGCTAGAGATATTTGACAAAAAGATCCAACTAAAATTTTGGCTGGACTAATTGAATTCTTCAGCTACAGGCAAGACTGCCATAAACAATTATTATCAAATAGTCCCCAGTGTCAATATGCTGTCTTAAACTTTGTCTGCCTGAAATAGTGGGTAAAAACGGAGCAAACGGACGAGAAATCCACTCATAAAATTGAGTGGGCTTGATTCTAGTCCGTGCGAATGACAGAACGTATCACATTTTGACAAAAAAGTCAGTCATCTTATCTGATACTGTTAATTAAACATCACATATGTCTCTTTATGAAAGAAAGTGGGTTTCAAAGTATGTGAAAATCTGGAGGAAAGACCAAATTGAGGCCAGCCAATGTCCAGTTAGAAGCTCATTTGCTTTTGTTAACATATGCTGATATTAACAAATTGCATTCGTTTTTACTGCATGGTTCAGAAAAAGATTTCATTTCGTTCAACAAGAGAAAACCATTATTCCAAAGGGGATGCTGAAGAGAATAGGAATGGAAAACAATGTTTTGCTTACTCCCTTGCTGTTGCTTTTGTACTTATGCTTATTTAAAGGGCTTGGGATCATATTTACTTCTATTGAAACTTACCCAGTGCATTCAAGAAAGTGAGCAACCAATAAATACTCGATGAATGCTTGTGAGAGAGAATGAATGAGCGAAGAAGTAAATCTGAGAGGGAGGAGAAGTGAGGGGCAGTAAAAGAGAAGAGGTGGCTGTGAACAGGTGAGTAACTGAGAACAAGGAAAAATGGACGAATGTGAATTAGTGTGTCCATTTTCCCACTGACCAAAAATAATAATAAACGTTTCCATCACAGATTCTGAGTCAGCTATTATGTTTCGTATATCCGCTATGAATTAGACACTGAGCTAGTCTCTGTTCCATATGATACTTTGTCAGATAATATCATGTACTTGATTGGTTATTTTCCGATTGAAAAGCTAGAAATGCTTCTGTGAGTTACCATGAGCTCTTTTAAGAGTATTTCCAAGTAGGATATCTTTTGGGGGCCACTTCCCTGTTGTTTAGAGGCTGTTTCAGTAACAGTTTTGTCTAGGTCAAGTGAATCATGTGCATATCTGATTTGGATATGACTATTTCCCTAGATTATTGCCCCCCGCACCATTCCTTCCTTATTTCCTTCCTTTTTATCTTTCTCTCTCTTTTAAATATTGTTTCCTTTCCCTACCATCACAACGCTCGTGCATTGAAGATGGGCAGCAATGACTATTTCACGTTCTTAATAGGACTCAACCAATAGTGTTAATGAAATTATAGTTTGCCATTTCCACTTATTCTGTTTTAATTAGCCTTCAGAGAAACAATGTCTTTTTTACCCACTCATTCATTCATTCATTCATTCACTCAAGAACACTTGAGTGCCGTGGAAAAGAATATTAATAAAAAAGAATATATATATATGTATGTATAACTGAATCACTTTGCTGTACAGCAGAAATTAACACAACATAGTAAATCAACTATACTTCAATAAAAAGAGAAAAAGAATACTTGAGTAACTTTGTTAGCCATCATGAAAAAAAAAATTAAGGTAATACAGACATGGATACTCCCCTTCAAAAACTTTTAAGCCTGAACCAAATAACTTTATTACTAAACAAAAGGTAAGACCCATGAGAGATATAATGATTAATGATTTAAATAATGACTTTAATAAAATCAAATTTAAGAAAATATCACATATCAATTTATTTCCTATCATTTAAATAAAATAATAGAAAAGGCAATAAGAATAGTTACTATAATTTAGTATGTCCTCTGTTAAATATTTCTCCAAGTAATCCTTACAGAAATCCTGTAATTTGGGTGTTATTTTCCTTAATTTACAGAAAAAGAAACTAAAAAGGTGTGAATTTCCTTAGAACATGAAAATGTTGGAATTTGGATTCAGATTTCTGATAACAGAAACTGTTGTTCTCATCACCACTTAAAACATTCTGTGGAAGTTTGCAAAAGACAAAATTGATTATGGCGCTGAATGGACCGGGGCGGGGTAGGGAACTGGGAGAAGTGACATTTCCGCTAAACCTTGAAAGACAAGGAGGAGTTAAAGAAATAACACAAACGTAAAAATGTTAAAAGTATTTTCCTTAGCTTAGGTATATGAGGATGCCGCTAAATAGTATGAGTAGGCAAGACAAGGTCATAATGACATTGATGACATGGAGGCGAATAGTGAGCTCTTGGAAGGCGTAACGACTTTCGAAAAGTCAGGACAGATAAGAATCGTTCAGGAAAATGCAGGGTCAATTTCAGAAAAGTCGCTCCTTATGGACTTTCTCTTCTCTCTCAGCAGACTTTCCTGCTGAAAGCAATTTGACTTATTCTGTTTTGTTCCTCCTTTGGGATTAACGTCCTTTCAAAAGCACAACAGTAATCTTTACAATGTAAGGCAAACTAGCCCGTGAGTTTGAAAGGGCTAACTCGAATTCTTTGTACCTGTGATCAGAGCCCCTTCTCAGGTTTCTTTTTAAGGTCAGTTGTTTTCCACTGGACTTTTTGGGTTTACATGGGTCAGGTCAGTCCTCAGGCTTTTACTCTCTAAGACAGATCTATGAAGAAGAATGGCGATAAGGGGGCTGTATGTTCTCAAGATGGTCAGTCATGCCAGGGTCATCACATAAGAGTCATGAGGGGATCTCACAAAATACGTTAACTGTGTCAACACTCGCTGATTCAGAAAGCTAAGGAATGGAGGTCTCCTACTTACTGAGGAGCAAGTGCAATTCTCCAAGTGTCCTCACAATCTGGGCAAGCTTTGGCAGAAAAGTCCTCTCACCAGATTTCAACCAGAAGAAGACAGAGCAGTTTTCCCAATGACTTGCTATAAAGAAGCCAGGAGGATTATTTCACTATCCACCTTCCATTTTTGACAAAGGATTTCCATACATCTTCTAACCTGATTGATGAGCATAAAGGTGGAGTTTGGGGTGCCCTAATGGTACCATGTTTAAATTATTTTGAGTTTGTATGTTGGGGATAGCAAACTCTGATGAACTCGATTAGATACCACTGGTATGGTGTGTTATACAAGGATTTTGAGACCAACTACAAATATGGTTGATTGCTAAAATAGGCCCTGAGTACTACAAAGGAAAGCAATATCATGGCTTTCTATCCTTGGCTTATAGGGACAATGGATGGAATATGATGTTTTACAAACAGCAGGAGTATTGAAATCAGTCAACCTTTGTTTGCATCCCTACTTTGAATCTGCTGCTATAAAGTACTTAATCTTCTACAGCTTCAGTTTCCACCATTAAACTAAATTATTAAGAACTAATACAATTGTGAAAATTAAAATCATATATATATATATGAAGTGCTCAAAAATTGATAGTGATTGTTATTATTGTTTTAGTAGTTATCATTATTATTTGAAATTAGAGCTATTTGAATAATTCAGTCTATATGGTCCACTATGTACCAGCAGTGTACAATTTAATTACTGGAATATTTTACTCTTATTTCTAAATTAGATTTTTCTCTTAGAAACTTATTTAGGCCTGTACTCTTCTGGGCACTCCAATTCTAAGGAATACTAAGAGAATGAGCTTCTAGTCAATTTGCAGTCAAAGAAAAATTGGAGACAATTTCTGGGATGTCCTACATCAGTCAGTTAATTCTGGCTCAGTCTGAGTGGAGTAAAATGGATGGGAATTAGTAGCGCAAGTCAAGATGTGCATGTGCCTGGTGGCAAGTCAAGAACCCTATATTTTAGGCAGCAATTCACAGGAAGGTGAGAACTTGATCACGGCAACCAGAAAAACCTGTGTTCTCTTATGTACCTTGGCCTCTGATCTTCACCTTCTGGTTGGTGCCTTGTATTCTCTGAGCTCCGGGACCCTCCAGACGGCTGTCTCAGATTTAAGTTTTAATGCTAGTCATCTCTATCAACATGGCTCCCAGCAGGGACAGCTCCCACTGATTATTTGTTTCTCCTTCATTTTAGATTCACTTAATCCTTGTACTAACTGCAGTATTTTATGATGTTTTTGATTTAACACAATATAGATGTCCCTTTTCATCATGTGTTACATTTTAGGGATGGTCCTATAACCTTGGTATGATGACTTTCTCCTTCCTGAGGCTATAAACAATTTCTGTTTTTTTCCTGCATTTGTAAATCCTCTGTCTGCTGACTCCAGGCTATTTGAATGTGGAAACTTAAGTCCTTTCCTCAGAGACAATTACCACTTTCATCAATTCCTCTTTCAGATTGGTGGGACTCACAACTTGGTAGGTATTTGAGGGGTGTAATATAATCAAAGAATATGGGCTTTGGAATCAGATATCTCTGGTTTCTAATTCTTCTTAGCTCTACCCCCTTAACAAGTCAGTTTATCTTTGGAAAAATGACCTCACTAAGCCTCCATTTCTTTACCTGTAAAATGAGAACAAGGATACCTTCATTGTTTACGTAAATATCTATGTAAAGCCATCTAGCACAGAACATAGGCTATAATAAGTGCTGACAATGACAGAACTCCTTATAAAAATAAAATATGGTTATGTGTATCTTCTTGCTTATAATCACTTAGAAGCATTTTATTTCTCTTCTATTTTAAAACTGGTCATTTTCAGCATACCACAATTACTAGAGTTCCATTAGTGACTGATTTTACATCTTTTCCAAGGACCAAATGTTTCAGAATTAAAAGAAAATATAAAGTTAGGTTTGTTTTATGCAAAACCTGCCAGAAGAAACAATCACATTGAGGCCTAGACTAAACAGAGCACATGTTAGCTCCACAGGGGATATTCTTGAGGAAATTGAAATCAGAATTTCTTTTTGCTATTATAGACTTTGTAAGAATGTTCACCAAAGCGATAGAAACCAGAACTCACGGTTCCTAAATCTCAGAAGTTAATGGATGCTACAAATGGGATGTGCTAAGTATAGGCCTCTTAAGATAGCAAAAATGTGATCTTCCTTGTTATTAATAGATTTTATTTAATTTGATGATAGTAATGGCGACATAGTCTTTTCTTCCATGGTTATTGCTCAGTGTCACCCAGTGCTAACTCCGGGGGTGTTCCCTAGAAATTTTGTACCAAGGCTATTTGAAAGAAAATTCAATTTAAAGATGAAAAAAAAAAAAAAAAATAGAAATCACAGTGAAACACCAAGTGAAAATATTCACAGTAAGTGAATGCTCTAGGAGATATTACCATTAAGCTCAATAGAGTTAATTATGATGAATATAAATTTAGTTTCTACGTTGCCCTTCTGGAATATGTAGAGTGAAAGGGAGAACTGAACAAATAACAGGTTCATTCAAGTAGAATAAAAATCTGTTACCTTTGGATTAACACATGTGTCCTAGTCTATTTGGGCTGCTGTAACAGAACACCATAGACTGGATGGCTTATGATCAACAGACATTTATTTCTCACAGTTCTGGAGGCTGTGAAGTCCAAGATCAAGGCGCCGGCAGATTTGGTGTCTGGTGAGAGCCTGCTTCCTGGTTCACAGATGACCACCTCACGTATTGGAAAGGGCAAGGGATCATTCTGGGGCCTCTTTAATAGGGCACTAGGTCCATTCTTGAAGACTCCACCCTCATGACCTAATCACCCCCAAAGGCCCCGCCTCCGAATACCATCACATTGGGGGTTATAAGTTTCAACATATTAATTTGGGTGGGGAGGACACGAACATTCAGTCTATACCATTATGGTATCTGGTAGACGCAACACGTGCATAATATGCTGGATTATAAACCTCAAAAGAGGCAAGAAACGTGAAATTGTTTCTTAAATAATCTAGTGCCTTACAAATGAATGAATCTTAGATAATTGATTTGATTGGCTTTGGCCTAGTTTAAGTGAAACCAGCTATTATTTATGGAATTATTTTCTTCTCTACCACAGGTCATCCAAAAAAATATGGCCATCTCTGAATAAAATGTAAATATAAGAGCTTAGACTTTGGAGGTAGAATGTTGGGCTACGGATCCTGTCTCTACAACTTATTGTGCGACCTTGAACAATTATCTTCACTTCACCATGGCTCCATTTCCTTAAGACTATGAGAGCACAAAGGAGATATACTCCATGGATTACCCAGCACACAGGAGCTGAAATGTTACTGCCTTTATACCTGTGGAGGAAAGGAGAGTTGTTTACAAGATAGAATAAATTCATACCTAAAAGTGAAAGATGTTTAAGAAATTTATATAGTGCCAAGAAAAACTGTTAATAAAATTATAATCTAGAAAGATTAGAATTTTGATTGAACCACCTATTTATTATTTCAAAGAAAAAAAAATCAATCGTGGAAGCTTCATTGGCTTAAAAATCTATGATAGAATGTTCCTCACCTTTTAGCAACGCACTTCAAGAAACTCTCTGATTGTCCCCTTTTCTAGTTCTTCAGGGAAGTTACTGGGTTTTGAAATGGATAAGATTGATAGTTTGGGCACAACAGAAGAAAGGGTACAATATCTCAGCAGGCTGTGATTCAGTTTCACTCAGTCATCTGTTTGCTCATCTGCCTATATATCCATCCATCCATGCCAGGAAAAAGAAAAACAACTCACCAAGTAGGTACTAGGAACCCCCTAATGCATAGAAGTCAAGGAGGATTACACTAGACATTCTCCTCAAGACCCCACATCCTCATGTTGGGAGACAGACCCAGAGCAAGTAAATGCAGCGATGTATGTGCAGACAGAGGAGTGCAGGGTAGAGTGCCGAGGGAGGGCTCTTTCTACCCGGACATCTATAAGATACCCCGCAGAGGAAGTCATCCTTGAACTGTGTCCTGAACCAGGACTATGAGTCGTTATTTGCTATACTTTGATGTAGGTTTAGAGTATATGTGGAGGGGGATGTAACCGAGATAGATACAAATTACAATGCTTAATATGCTGCCATGGCTTCATATTTTCTAGGTTTAATTGATAGTGGAAACTTGCCTTTCCAAAAGTGAGTTACACTAAATATTCTAGATTGAATCAATTCCTTTCCATACCTTGAAAACATATTTACCCACATTTATAGGGTCCTACTTTACTTTCCCTTCCCAGCCAAGTTGTTCAAAATAATTTTCCCCGCTAGACTCCATTCTGAACCCCTCTTCCATCCCTGACCCTCCTAAAAAGTGACTTCACTTTTTTTTTTTGGACACAGGTATTTTTATTTTTGTTGTCTAAATACCTAGGGGATTGCAGGGTCATATAGTAAGTGAATATTTAATTTCATAAGAATTTGCCAAATTTTTCCAAAGTGCTATATTATTTTGCATTTCTACCACCAAATATGAAATTTCCAGTTGTTTGGCATCCTTGCCAACACTTGGTATTGTTTTCCTTTTTAATTTTAGCTGTCCTAGTAGGTGATAATAATATCTTGTGGTTTTAAGTTGTATTTCCCCAATGATGTTGAGCATGTTTTCATTCTCATATTTGCCATTTTGATTTCTTTGTTTGTGAAATGTCTGTTCAAAATTTTTGCCTTTTTTAAATGAGTTAATATCTCAGTATTGAGCTATAAGAGTTCTTTATATATTCCAAATACAAGCTTTCTGTTGGATATATGTTTTGCATTATTTATTTTTCTTGTCAATAGCTTGCCCTTTCTTTTTTTTTTTTTTTTTAATACTGTCTTTCAAAGAGTAGGAAGCCTTAATTTTGATATACATTCAGCCCTCTCTATTTACGGGTTTTGTGTCTGCAGATTCAACCAACTGCAGGTGGAAAATATTGAAAAAAAATTCTGGGAAGTTCCAAAAAGCAAAATTTGAATTTGCTGGGCCCAGGAGACTATTTACACAGCATTTACGTTGTATTAGGTATTATAAGTAATCTAGAGATGATTTACAGTATATGGGAGGATGTGTGTAGGTTATATGCAAATACTGTGCTATTTTATATAAGGGACCTGAGCATCCTCAGATTCTGGTATCCAGGGGTCCTGGAAGCAATCCCCTGTGAGAAAGTGACTTCTTTTTGATGTTACCCACTAAATAGCTCATAAAGGTCACCAAAACTCTCGACATTAAATCTCATAGAAGTTGCCATCTTACTTGCTGCCTCCGTGGGCAGCCTTAGACAGTGCTGACCGCTTCTTCCTCTTATAAGCAACCTCTCCCTCTTGCCTCTGGGAAATCATTCTCCCCACCTCCGTCTTGTTCTTTTTCCAGTCCTGCTCAGTCTTCTTCACTGGGCTAACGAGCCTCCAGATTCAGGCTTAGGCCCTGGGCTCTTTGTTCCACACTCTCCCGAGGAAATCTTTTTCATGTCTGTGATTTGAGTTCCTACCTGATGAGTCTCCACTCTCTGCTCGGAATGAAGTCTGCCCAGAGCTGTCTTCTAAGTGCTAGTACCACTTACCCAATGGCTACATTCGCACTTACACCTCCACCTCAGGATGTCAGAAACTTAGCTTGTCTTCTTCTCTTAGACTCGCCCTTCCTCAGCTGTTCTCTCCCTCAACTGACGTCCTCACCCTCGACATCTTGAGGACGCTTTAGGGAGATAAACAGAGGTGTTCCCTAAGTTGTGTGATGCTTGCCTCACTCACCTTGATGGTACTGGGAAAACCACACTAAACCATTTAAGCTCAGGAGATGTTTCATTAACGCCTTGGGTCACATTGAAGGTCTACACAGATGGGCGAGTGCTTGGAGAGGAAGCAAAGAATATATCACAGTAATATCACGTGGAAAAACCATGGGGAAAGAAAGATATTGATCAGGCTTTGGAGGAAGAGTGAACTGTACACCCAGCTGTGCTGGCACAGAGAAATTCATGTGGGCAAGTCCCAACTGAAAGGCACAGATCATGGAAAAAACAAGACCATATCACAAGATGACAGCATCTTTTTTTTTTTTTCTCTTTTAATAGTGAGATGACTAACGCCTGGATATTATGAACAGAATTACCCCTCAGGGTAATTCAGATATAGCTAGGCAGGTTTAACTGCCTACATTAGCTGGCCTTGAACACTTGTTTTTTTAGTGAGACTAGATTGTGACACACTTTGGTGAAATAATAGCTTTGTGGTAGCACTCTCAAGAATTATCAGATATTAATAAACATCCATTTGCCCCAGGTCTGGTCCTTTTTCCATCTTTGGTTTGATATGGTATCATTTTTTTTTTTTATGGTACACGGGCCTTTCGCTGCTGTGGCCTCTCCTGTTGTGGAGCACAGATTCCAGACGCATAGGTTGAGCGGCCATGGCTCACGGGCCCAGCCGCTCCGTGGCATGTGGTATCTTCCTGGACCGGAGCACGAACCCGCATCCCCTGCATCGGCAGGCGGACTCTCAACCACTGTGCCACCAGGGAAGCCCTGGTATCTTTTTATCCAAAGCACTCCTTACTTAATATTGATTTCAGCATCAAATTTTTAAAATTAGGTTGCCCTTTGAGGATTATCATCCTTGATCACATGTGAAGATTCATAGACTGGCCATTGTCCTCTCAAGGAATGGAGAATTCCTTGAGAAGGAATTAATTCTTTCTGGCACAATCCCAGCAGGGTCTGCCTTCTGACAGTGGCTATGTTTGGCTCTAGGAAAGCTCTCCTCCTCAACCCCAAAAGGAGATGGACCCAGGAGAAAGCAAGACTTATCTTCTATCGGCAGTGCATTCTAGAACAGACTGTATCAGACACCTTATCTGCAAATTACTCCTCACTGGAGATCGTTGGTTTTGCATTGAAGCCTTAAAGTCTAATAGAACCTTCTATAGTGATGGAAATTTTTTTTTTTTAACTGCAGTATACAGCGAAGTAGCCTTTGTCCACACATGGCTGTCAAGCCCTTGAAATATGGTTGGTGTGACTGAGAAACTGAATGTTTAATTTTACTTAATTCCAATTTAAAATAACCGCACATGGCTAAAGCCTACCACATGGGACAGCTCAGCACCAGAGCACTGTTTTTTATTAGTTACAAGTGATTTTGTGGAATGAAATCTTGGGAAATTCCTCTTGAGGAAAATTTTACATTTTTATGCTTACTGGTGCAGACATGAAAGGAAGTTTCCAGGCAAAATCTTTTGATCGCCTGTGAGGAGGTCCTTGTCCTGACTTATGCAGTATTTGACAGAGGGGCTGAAGTGCAGAGGGATATATAGGATTAAATGTGTAAAACTCCTTACTCTGGTACTCTTGACAGAATCTCCCAGGCACCAGAAATTGTCATGAAAGTTGGGTAAATAAGTGAAAGATTCTACTTTTCTTCTAGTGAAGACTTGACTTAGGATATTGGCAACTAGATAATAGCAGTATTTTGATTTTGGTCCCAGTATTCAATAACTAACAGAGAAAACATTAGTTAGTCCTTTTTCATAGCTTCCTTCCGAAATGAGCTTTCAAGTGATTTACTGCATTATTTATTTATTGTTTGTTTGTTTGTTTATATTTTTTCATATTCCTTTCCATTATGGTTTATCACAGGATATTGAATATAGTTGCTATAAAACAGGACCTTGTTGTTTATCCATTCTATATATAATAGTTTGCATCCCAAACTCCCACTCCATCCCTCCCTTGCCCCCCTCCCATTTGTCAACTGCAAGTCTGTTCTCTATGTCTGTGAGTCTGTTTCTATTTTGTACATATGTTAATTTGTGTCATATTTTAGATTCCACATATAGGTGATATGGTATTTGTCTTTCTCTGGCTTACTTCACTTAGTATGATAATCGCTTAGATCCATCTATGTAACTGCAAATGAAAAGGATTATTTCATTCTTTTTTTAAGGCTGAGTAATATTCCATTGGATTTACTGGAATATTTAACTACTACAACTTAAAATGAATAAATAAAGAATTTAAACAAGGGCAAGTAGGATCCCTCACATGGGCTTTCTTTCATGGGTAAAGTATGAGTCAGACAGTTGACTTGGCAGACGTTTCTGTGTCACTGTTTCCAGATCAGTGTTCCAGTTGCCCTGACTCACTCCCATTCTCACCTCATTCCTCTCTGTGGTCAAGGACAGGATGGATGAGGCAGCAGTCACCACCCTGTGTGGCTTAGTGCTGGCAACTGCCCCTGTGGACCAGACCCTGCTTTAATATTTGAATTGACCTGCCAAGTGCTGGTCACTTTAGGCCAGTGAGGACCTTCATGTCAGGTAGAAGGTGCTGGATCCATTTTCCAAACCTTAGTAAGTGAATCAACAATCTAAAACAGAGGAAAACTGAAAGCAATAAAAGAAAAATTGTGACCAAGTCACAGTTAATTCAAATTTTATCTCAAAATTTGTTTCTAGTTGTATCTTTCAGTTGGGAACAACATTTAAACAAAGATAGGAACTGAATGGGAGTTTGGATCACTTGAGGTTGAAGGAAACAGGATAAACATTCAGTTCTCCTAGCTAAGGAATAAAAAATAATCTCAACGACAAACTGCCCATTGTAATCCCCGACCTTGAGTTTTTTAAAGACAGCTGCACAAGGGAATACCACAAATACCTGTTTGCTTTTCTTATGTGGCAAGTAGATGTTAAAGAATGTAAACCAGAGGACTTTTCAAACATTTAATATGATATTCATGTCTTTCTGGATACATTCTCAAATACAGGGCAAAACCAGCATCTTCTCAAGCAGGTAAATATTGGTAATAAATACTGAATATTCCTTTATCTTCTGTACAAGGAATGTGTCTATTCCTTTTTCTTTTCTTTTTCTTTTTTTTTTGAGCAGTGATAAAATTTTCTCACAAGATTTCTGATTTAGTGCATTCCATTCTGGCTTCAAGGGAGCTGGCTTGCCTTGTATGACAAAACCGACTTCTTAGGGTATTCTTTTTTGTTGTCATTTTGTTTGTTTTTGCTGATTTAATGTAAATGCTCTTGGCATCAGTGTGTTGAAACTTGTTAAGGTTACTCAGGTTTACATCGAATGCCATTTTTTTACCTGTGTAATTTGAGGTGAGATGTAATTTAGGTAATAGCTTTGGCTTTTGTGTTTGTAAGTTGGGTAATATAATAGATACCTGACAGAATTTTTGTGCATTTTAAAGGAATTAAGGGTAAAACAGGGCCTAGTTCATACCAATTACTCAATAGATTTATAAAGTTTAGCTTTTTTCTCAACATTTGCTCCCATCCACCCTGGCTGGCCAATTTCACCAACAGCATCCCATGCCCATTGTTTTGTTTGTGTCAAATCACGTTTTGCCTTTATGCCCCAAATCCATCATTTCTTTTCCATTTCTTATTCATACTATCAGATCTAATTCTTTCATGTCCTCTATCACATAGACTCCAGAAATCCCATCGTGCCCCTCCCTCCCCCAGTGCACATGGCAAATTCTAACCGAAATAGTTGGGATTGGATGTGAATAATGTTCCACGTCTATCAAATTAGTTGCTTTGCAAGTAACTACTTAGGACTTGATGTTACATAAAACGTATATATATATATATATATATATATATATATATATAATATGTAATGATAATATATTTTAACAATAAATATGTATTATGTATATTGTTTCTCAATGATTCACAGTTTTAAAGCATACACTGTCATGAATACTGAAGAGCAGCAACCCTTGATCATTTTGAATGTTAGTTTTGTCATTTGGGGAAATGAATGATTCGGTAGTTGGTTAAGCTGTCAGACAGGACATCTGCGACTATTTGATGAAACCTGAATGGATCAAGTGCAGAAGCTCAAGGTTAAAATGTTGTATTATGGAAAGAATACTACTCCACTCTCAAGGAATATTTCAAAATATTGACTTACAAAGTAGCCTCTTATTGTGAAGTCTCTCCTTCTGCAGGGGTCAAAATAAAAGTGAAGAATAGGCAGGTGCTTTTAAAATTATCTTGATTGACCTCTTTCAGGGAGGCTTCCAGGATTTGTGGCTGGACCAACCTGAACAGCTCCTTTGGAATTTACTGAATTCATTAAAACAAAAACCACTCCTCACTTAGCATCAACTGGCCAGACACTCTGCTAGGCACTTTATATACATTATCTCTAATACAGTAGCTTCAACTGACAATCACTGGTTTAGAATTCCTATTTATCTGTATAAATTATTAAAACAAACATTTCCAAATTTACATTTTAATTAGATTTGCATTTCAAAAATGCAAACTTCTGAAGTGAATGTGTCTTATTTTCTCAGATAGTATTAACAAATATTCATGAACAAATAGGTTATTCCGGTATTTTTTTCAAATTCACAAATTCACGCTTTTGTGAATACACAGCTGTCTTGTGTAAAAACCAAAGTAATATTTAATATGTTTGCGCTATAGTTCAATTCAGAATTCTAAATATGAATATAAACTAACAAAACCAAACTTCAAAAAGGGACAGAGAGGAGTTTCATGAGTTTAGATCACTTACTTCATGGTATTTACCTTATTTCCCTTCATTATTCAATACCTTACTCAATATAGCTATAATAACTAATCTCTACTTAATGACTGTTTTTTTAGTTTAACTTTAACGGCATGAAGAAATTTGGTATAGAGAGATATTAACTGCTTTGAAATCTGAATAATTTATTAAGGTTTAATTTTAAAAACCTGCGTAGATTAAAACTGCATCGGGTTTGAGATACATAGTACTAGATGTAGGCCGAGTTTCACATACAAAGGGCATGAATTTGTATTTTTTCTGTTACTACCCTATGGAAGCTTCAAAATGCTTTCCTCAAATTGATAACAGCAATATTTCCAGAAGTGTGACATTCCGATGAAACAACATTGTCGGTAAATGGTAACAACGAAACAACTCTTTTTTACCTATAGTCCTGTCTACAAATTCATTATATATTTTGAAGTTAATTATGTTCAGGATAATTTTAAAATAAAGGAAGTAAACAAAAATTGATGTCCTAAATGTAATACGTTCTAATAAAAATGAAAGAATGAAATAGCTATTTTCTCAGGGAGCATATTTTAGTCTGCTTTACAGATGAAACATGTTATGTTTGCCAGTTTTGATTTTACACTATTTGCCAATAGTATTCTTACTGCTGAGCATATACAGATTGAGACAAGTAAAATATTTCAGAACTTATACTAATTTTAAAAGCAGAAATATTAGTCACAGGTAATTTTTGAGAGACAGGCTCAATCTTGTGCCTCTCTATAGATCTGTAGGCAATTACCTATTTTAATCTTTAGGCAATTACCTATTTTTTTAAATTACCAATTTACCTATTTATTTTAGAATAAAGCAATTCAGCATTTCACTCAGACTCATGAATGGTTATACTCTGATGTTATAGGTCAAGTTCTTCCAGCAGTGGATTCTTTCTTGGGGAACATCTCCTGTGAGGAGTGAGAGATACAGGGTTGGGCAAAGGGAAAAGTTGAACTGTGATGCAGTCACAACAGAGGCTTCAGTCTATCCTGGATTCTGTGAGGAGCTTTAGAGCTGAAATAGAGCTTCAGAGTCTCCCTGCCTTGAGGCAAGGGGAAGGAGCCACTAATTAAACCCTTGCATGAATCGTCATTGTATGGGGCTACCAGCCCCTCCACTGGGGAGGAAGTTTGACCTTGGGTGAGGTAGCTCCCTTTGACCTCTGCAATGCTTGAGGAGGATCTCAAGTGAGAGTCTTCCATAGGGGGTCCCCCAGCAGGTGGGGGGGGTGTGCCTCAGTCCAGAAGGGGGCTGTGGGGAGCACACTGCAGCATCCAGTACACCTGGGTTTGCCTAGCCAGTGGCCAAAGACTATGCGGTTAACATGTTCTCTCTTTTCCAACTACCTTTTACATTTCTCTCTTCAAATAGGTAGGAAAGGATGAACCCAATAGTATCCCCAGCTTCCCCCCAGCTTTATGACTCTTCTTTGATGTTTTTAATCCCTTAGGTGGGGAACCCCAGTTGTAACACTGAGAGAGGGCCCTGAACTGTGTGTATAATGAAATGTAAATGAAATACGTATCTCAGAGGAAGAGAGGTAGGAATTAACTTTCCCTAGCAATAGAATCAACGTATTTTTAATTCTTTGTTCCTCTCATTGTGGTGGATTAAAAAAAAAGAAGGTTGAGCTTTTCCAGAAACTCTTTGGCTATTCTGAACCAGAGGGGACTTATAAATGAAATAATTCCAGAATATGTTCCTGCTAAATTGCATTCTTGTAATTATAAGAATGGAATGTCTCTGTGGAAGCAACATAAACAGCTAAAGAGTTTATCAACTTATTTTTTTCTCTCCATGATATTATGTTAGCCATTAGCTGACTTCTGAGATTTTAGGGTCAAACAAGGTAATGGATATATATGAATGAATATCTTTTGCAAAACATGACCTGTGACATAGATAATAAATATTTAAAACGATTTATTTAAAGCTCACTATTACTTGTGGACAGGTTAAACCGCACCACTGATTTCAACCAAAACTTATTTGACTTCTGAGTTTTCTAAAGAGGCACCAACCAACATTTTATTTTGGTTCTTTAACTTTTTATCAAAAGAGAAATTGGAAAAAAACGAGAGAGAGAGAGAGAGAGAAATTGGTAGCAATACTAAATTCATGACAGGTCTATCACCAAAGTTTTATGAATGCCCTCTCTAAGAAAGTATACCACCAGGTGGACAATAAAATAAGTTTATGATGTCCTCTGGTGAATGGAGACTTATTATATTTTGCTCTTATCTCTGTTTTAACATTGACCCTCTATTTCCTGACTCATACTACTTTTTATTTAATTGGTTTGCTGTTTCAAACTGGCTGTTGTTGGCCTTGTAGCTGGTGAAGAACATTTCAAGAGAGAAGTAAAAAGTGGGGGAAAAAATACTGTTTTTGTTAATGTGGCTTCAGATGATTAGCCAATCAGGAGGGCCAGGAGAGCTAATGGTTTTTTTGGTATGGTTAATTAAATCCTGTGCTGATGGCTTCTGTTTTAGGTATTAAGTCACCCACCTTGTTAGTAGATACTCTGCTCCAATAGCATTGGATTTAGCATTGCAGAATCATTTTTTAAATGTTGACCTTTGTTCAGGTAACTGATGAAGGGCAAGATGATGGTCTGTGTTCAGTTGACGAGAACTGATCATGAGATTTCTAAAGATAATTTGTACGGGATCTCACTCTACTTTGTTTTAAAAGCAAGATGACAGGCAAGGAAGTGACACAGACAGGAGCCTTTCTTCACTTTTCCTTTTTTTTTTTTCTCCTTTTTAAAAATTATTATTATTTTTTTATTGGAGTATAATTGCTTCACAATGTTCTGTTAGTTTCTGATACGCAACGAAGTGAATCAGCTCTATGTATAGATATATCCCCTCCCTCTTGGACCTCCCTTCCACCCCCACCATCCCACCCATCTAGGTCATCACAGAGCACTGAGCTGAGCTCCCTGTGCTATATAGCAGGTTCCCACTAGCTATCTACTTTACACATGGTAGTGTATATAAGTCAATCCTAATCTCCCAATGTTCCCACCCTCCCCTTTCCCCCCTGTGTCCACATATCTGTTCTCATCAGATATCATATCTGTTCTCATCAGAAACACATTATATCTATGTCTCCGTTTCTATTCCTGCCCTGCAAATAGGTTCATCTGTACCATTTTTCTAGATTCCACATATATGCGTTAATATACGATATTTGTTTCTCTCTTTCTGACTTACTGCACTCTGTGTGACACACTTTAGGTCCATCCTCATCTCTACAAATGAACCAGTTTCATTCCTTTTTAGGGCTGAGTAATATAACATTGTATATATGTACCACATCTTCTTTATCCATTCATCTGTTGATGGACATTTAGGTTGCTTCCATGTCCTGGCTATTGTAAATAGTGCTGCAATGAACACTGAGGTACATGGGTCTTTTTGAATTATGGTTTTCTCCTGGTATCTGCCCAGTAGTGGGATTGCTGTGTCATATGGTAGCTCTATTTTTAGTTTTTTAAGGAATGTAAAATGGCTGTATCAATTTACATTCCCACCAACAGTGCAGGAGGGGTCCCTTTTCTCCACACCCTCTGCAGCATTTATTTTTTGTAGATTTTTTGATGATGGCCATTCTGACTGGTGTGAGGTGATACCTCGTTGTAGTTTTGATTTTCATTCCTCTAATAATTTGTGATGTTGAGCATCTTTTCATGTGCCTCTTGGCCATCTGTGTGTCTTCTTTGGAGAAATGTCTATTTATGTCTTCTGCCCATTTTTGGATTGGGTTGTTTGTTTGATATTAAGCTCCATGAGCTGTTTGTATATTTTGGGGGATTAATCCTTTGTCCATTGCTTCCTTTACAAATATTTTCTCCCGTTCTGAGGTTTGTCTTTTTGTCTTGTTTATGGTTTCCTTTGCTGTGCAAAAGTTTTGAAGTTTCATTAGGTCCCACTTGCTTATTTTTGTTTTTATTTTCATTACTCTACAAGGTGGATCAAAAAAGATCTTGCTGTGATTTGTGTCAAAGGGTGTTCTTCCTATGTTTTCTTCTAAGAGTTTTATAGTGTCTGGTCTTACATTTAGGTCTCTAATCCATTTGAGTTTATTTTTATGTATGGTGTTAGGGAGTGTTCTAATTTCATTCTTTTACATGTAGCTGTCCAGTTTTCCCAGCACCACTTATCGAAGAGACTGTCTTTTCTCCATTGTATATCCTTACCTCCTTTGTCATAGATCAGGTGACTATAAGTGTGTCGGTTTATCTCTGGGCTTTCTATCCTGTTCCATTGATCTATGTTTCTGTTTTTGTGCCAGTACCATCCTGTCTTGATATCTGTAGCTTTGTAGTATAATCTGAAGTGAGGGAGCCTCCAGATCCATTTTCCTTTCTCAAGATTGCTTTGGCTATTCAGGGTCTTTTGTGTTTCCATATAAATTGTAAAAATTTTAGTTGTAATTCTGTGAAGAACGCCATTGGTAATTTGATAGGGATTGCATTGAATCTGTAGAATGTTTTGGGTAGTATAGTCATTTTCACATATTGATTCATCCAATCCAAGAACATGGTATATTTCTCCATCTGTTTGTGTCATCTTTGAGTTCTTTCATCAGTGTTTTATGGTTTTCAGAATACGAGTCTTTTGCCTCCTTAGGTAGGTTTATTCCTAGGTATTTTATTCTTTTTGTTGCATTGGCAAATGGGATTGTTTCCTTAATTTCTCTTTCTGATATTTTGTTGTTAGTGTATAGGAATGCAACTATTTCAAATACATTGATTAAACCTGTTAGGTTTTTGGTGGCATTTTTAGGATTTTCTATGTATAGTATCATGTCATCTGCAAAAGTGACAGATTTACTTCTTCTTTTCCAATTTGTATGCCTTTTATTCCTTTTTCTTCTCTGATTGCCGTGGTTAGGACTTCCCAATACTTTGTTGAATAGTAGTGGTGAGAGTGGACCTCCTTGTCTTGTTCCTGATCTTAAAGGAAATGCTTTCTGTATTTCACCATTGAGAATAATATTGAGAATAATGTTTGCTGTGTGTCTGTCGTATATGGCCTTTATTATATTGAGGTAGATTCCCTCTATGCCCACTTTCTGGAGAGTTTTTATCATAACTGGGTGTTGAATTTTGTCAAAACTTTTTTCTGCATCTATTGAGATGATCATGTTTTTTATTCTTTAATTTGTTAATATTGGTGTATCACATTGATTGATTTGTGTATATTGAAGAATCCTTGCATTCCTGGGATAAATCCCATGGTACATGATCCTTTTAACGTGCTGTTGGATTCTGTTTGTTAGTATTTTGTTGAGAATTTTTGCGTTTATGTTCATCAGTTATATTGGTCTATAATTTTCTCTTTTTTGTGGTATCTTTGTCTGGTTTTGGTATCAGGATGATGGTGGCCTCATAGAATGAGGTTGGGAGTGTTCCTCCCTCTGCAATTTTTTGGAAGAGTTTGAGAAGGATAGGTGTTAGCTCTTCTCTAAATGTTTGATAGAATTCGCCTGTGAAGCCATCTGGTCTTGTACTTTTGTTTGTTGGAAAATTTTTAATTACAGTTTCAATTTCATTACTTGTGATTTTTCTGTTTATAGTTTCTAATTCTTCCTGGTTCAGTCTTGGAAAGTTGTACCTTTCCAAGAATTTGTCCATTTCTTCCAGGTTGTCCATTTTATTGGCATAGAGTTGCTTGTAGTAGTCTCTTATGATCCTTTGTATTTTTGCGGTGTCAGTTGTAATTTCTCCTTTTCTCCTTTTTCATTTTTAATTTTATTGATTTCAGTCCTCTCCCTTTTTTTCTTGATGAATCTGGCTAAAGGTTTATCAATTTTGTTTATCTTTTCAAAGAATCAACTTTTAGTTTTATTCATCTTTGCTTTTGTTGTCTTCATTTCTATGTCAGTTATTTCTGCTCTGACCTTTATGATTTCTTTCCTAATAACTAACTTGGGTTTTTTTGTTGTTCTTCTTCTTCTTCTTTCTCT
This sequence comes from Phocoena sinus, assembly GCF_008692025.1. Taxonomy (NCBI): domain Eukaryota; kingdom Metazoa; phylum Chordata; class Mammalia; order Artiodactyla; family Phocoenidae; genus Phocoena; species Phocoena sinus. The sequence continues at coordinate 4,992,567 of NC_045766.1, forward strand.
AGTTCCCTTAGGTGTAAGGTTAGATTGTTTATTTGAGATTTTTCTTGTTCTTGATGTGAGATTGAATTGCTATAAACTTCCATCTTAGAACTGCTTTTGCTGCATCCCATAGGTTTTGGGTTATTGTGTTTTCATTGTCATTTGTTTCTAGGTTTTTAAAAATTTCTTCTTTGATTTCTTCAGTGATCTCTTGCTTATTTAGCAGTGCACTGTTTAGCCTCCATGGGTTTGTGCTTTTTATAGTTTTTTTCCTATAATTGATTTCTAATCTCATAGCATTGTGGTCGGAAATGATGCTCGATATGATTTCAGTTTTCTTAAATTTCCCAAGGCTTGATTTGTGACCCAAGATGTGATCTATCCTGGAGAATGTTCCATGTGCACTTGAGAAGAAAGTGTTTTCTGCCATTTTCTGGTGGAATGTCTTATAAATATCAGTTAAGTGTGTTTGGTCTGTTGTGTAATTTAAAGCTTGTGTTTCCTTATTTATTTTCTGTCGGGATGGTCTGTCCATTGGTGTAAGTGGAGTGTTAAAGTCCCCCACTATTATTGTGTTACTGTCATTTTCCCCTTTTATGACTTTTAGCATTTGCCTTATGTATTGAGGTGCTCCTATGTTGGGTGCATAAATATTTACAATTCTTATATCTTCCTCTTGGGTTGATCACTGGACCATTATGTAATGTTGTCCCTTGTCTCTTGTAATAGTCTTTATTTTAAAGTCTATTTTGTCTGATATGAGAATTGCAACTCCAGCTTTCTTTTGATTTCCATTTGCATGGAATATCTTTTTCCAACCCCTCACCTTCCGTCTGCATGTGTCCCTAGGTCTGAAGTGTGTCTTTTGTGGGCAGCATATATACAGGTCTTGTTTTTATATGCATTCAGCCAGTCTATGTGTTTTGGTTGGAGCATTTAATCCATTTACATTCAAGGCAATTATCGATGTGTGTGTTCCTATTACCATTTTCTTACTTGTTTTGGGTTTGTTTCTGTGGGTCTTCTTCTTCTCTTGTATTTCCCACCTAGAGAAGTTCCTTTAGCATTTGTTGTAAAGCTGGTCTGGTGGTGCTGAATTCTCTTAGCTTTTGCTTGTCTGTGAAGCTTTTGATTTCTCCATTGAATCTTAATGAGATCCTGCTGGGTAGAGTAATCTTGGTTGTAGGTTTTCCTCTTTCATCACTTTAAATATATCCTGCCACTGCCTTCTGACCTGCAGAGTTTCTGCTGAAAAGTCATCTGAAAACCTTATGGGAATTCCCTTGTATATTATTTGTTGCTTTTCCCTTGCTGCTTTTAATATTTTTCCTTTGAATTTAATTTTTGTTAGTTTGAGTAATATGTGTCCTGGTGTGTTTCTACTAAGGTTTATCCTGTATGGGACTCTCTGCGCTTCCTGGACTTGGGTGGCTGTTTCCTTTCCCATGTTAGGGAAGTTTTCGACTATAATCTCTTCAAATATTTTCTCAGACACTTTCTCTTTCTCTTATTCTTCTGGCACCCCTATAATTCGAATGTTGGTGCATTTAATGCAGTCCCAGAGGGCTCTGAGACTGTCCTCAATTCTTTTCATTCTTTTTTCTTTATTCTGCTCCACGGCAGTTATTTCCACCATTTTATCTTCCAGGTCACTTTACCGTTCTTCTGCCTCAGTTATTCTGCTATTGATTCCTTCTAGAGTATTTTTAATTTCAATTATTGTGTTGTTCATCACTGTTTGCTTGTTCTTAAATTCTAGGTCCTTGTTAAAAATTTCTTTTATTTTCTCCATTCTGTTTCTGAGATTTTGTATCATCCTTACTATCATTACTCTGAATTCTTTTTCAGGTAGGTTGCCTATTTCCTCTTCATTTATTTGGTCTTGTAGCTTCTTACCTTGTTCCTTTGTAATATATTTTTTTGCCATCTCATTGTTTTTTTGATGGGTGGGGCTGTGTTTCTGTCTTGCTGGTTGTTTGGCCTGAGTCTTCCAGCATTGGAGTTTGCAGGCAGGTGGGTAGAGCTGGGTCTTGTTGCTGAGATGAGGACCTCTGGGAGGCCTCACTCTGATTAATATTCCCTGGGGTCTGAGGTTCTCTGTTAGTCCAGTGGTTTGGACTTAGAGCTCCCACCACAGGAGCTCGGGCCAAACCCCTGGCCTGGGAACCAAGATCACGCAAGCCAGGTGGCACAGCCAAAGAAAAAAAGGAATAGAACAATAACAAAGAATAAAAGTAAAATAAAATTAGAAAAATAAAAAATATGTTATAAAAAATAAACGTATAAATGAAACAACAACAAGGTAAAAGAGAACCACAATAGCAAGAAAAAAACAACAAAAAAAAGGCCGGAAAAGGCCATGGCTGTGGGAAGTGGAGTTTAGGTGGGGGCAGGGCCTAGGCAGGGTGGGGCTTAGGTGGGGTGGGGCTTAGGCGAGGGGCAGGGCTTAGGCGGGGTGGCAGGGCTTAGGTGGGGGGCAGACCTAGGCTCAGGACCCAAGCAGCCAGAAAAGGCCCTAGGGGTGTGGGGGGCAGGGCTTAGGCTTAGCACCACACAGCTGGAGGGGGCCTTGGTGTGCGGAGGTTTAGTCCAGGACCCGAGTGGGCAGAGGAGATGCTGGCCATGTTCCCTTCTGATCCTCTGATCCCCCGAACATCTCTCCATGTCCCCCTGATCCCCTCGTAGTGAGTGGGCCCCTCCCCTCCCCCAACTGCCGCTTAGGTGTATTGGTCCCCTCCCGCCTCTACTTCTCCTCCCCTCTCACTTCACTCCACATCCTACCCACTCACTCGGGGGTTCCCCCTGTCCCCTTAGGTGTCTGAGGTCCTGCACCAGCACCTGGTAGGAGCCCTAGTTGTCAGGAGATGCAAACTTCACATCCTCCTACTCTGCCATCTTCTCTTTTCTGTCTCCTGGAATTCTTTTCCATGAGAAAGGAATAATTCTAGTGCATTTTGTTTTCCTCATGCTTCTTGGATTCTCACCAGCAGGTTTTTACAGTCCATTGCTTGCCTCTCAGATTAGAAGAATGCTGGCATATTTTAACAGTTTCCTAGGATTCAAACAGCCTTTAATTAACAGCCAATTGATGCTTTGGAATGTTACCAAAGTATGAGAGACATAACTGGGAGATGGGCTCCTTTCAGCTTCTGAATGCAGTGGAATCCTAGAACAGGGGGCAGAGGTAGGAGTCCCTTGCAAACAGCCTTTGCCCACTGGTATGCAAGGGAGCTGTCTGTGTTGCCATAATATTCCATTGCCTGCTCATTGGTGACCTTCTAAATTCCACCTACTTATGACTGGGAAGGAAGGGGGCAGCTAGTCTTGAATGTTTAAAGCCACAGGGGTGCTAAATAGCTCAGGGATCACATGATATGTAGCTGGATTTGCTGGGTTTAACCCTCCAGTTGCCAGGGAAGTAAGGTACAGCTGCCTGCATTTGCGTTGTTTCTTTTCTGTGCCAGGTTCATGTCATCTTGCTGCCAGAGTTTTGGATGCGGTGGAAAAGAGCAGTTCTGTAAAAGAATCCCTCAGACTGCATGTATATTTTGAGCAGGAGTTAGTTTTCAAAGAGGGATGGGGGAGCATTGGAGGGACTTTCCCTTTGAATCAAGGGATGTTGCTTATAGATTTGTAGCAGACTCAGTCCCGTTGTAGGTTGTAGGCAGGAAAAGAAGGATGGATTGGGGAGTATGAAATGTTTGAAATGTTAACAATTCCTTATGCAACCAGATAGTTCTAATCCAAGAGGGAAAAAGGAGCGGCTCAACTGGTTTTCTCTGCTTAATGGCACATCTGCTCGTTGGCCGGTTCCCAGTTGAGGTCAATACACTCCATGTCTTGTTTTTTCCAGTGACCCATAAAGCTGGCCTTTTGGTCTCAAAAGAGACCTTGGTGTTTGTGTGTTGTGTGTTTAATATGCACCATGTCCCTGATCGCTCCCTTTGTTCTCCTCTGTGCAGGTGGTACATGCCAGAGCCCCGCTCTCCCAGCCCTGGTCCGTCCACCAGCCCCTCCTTTGCAACCATCGCTGGATATTAAACCGTTTCTTCCCTTTCCTCTTGACACTGCGGCCGCAGTCAACCTCTTCCCCAATTTTAATGCGGTAAGTCCCACATCATCTGCATATGCCAGGGTGGCAGATACTGGAAAACCTTAAGAGCCAGGAGTGAGCTGCTCACTACCTCTCATTTACTCTATGCTTTGTTCCATAGATTGTCTGAAAGCACGTCAAGGTTAGTTGTCTGCCTGGTTGTGTAAGGTCCCCAGAGCCAGGCTCCTTCAAAGGGAAAGTGAAAAGAGATGTAATCTGATTAGGTTGATCATGAATTCATATCTCCCTTTTAGTGTCTTTTTGGACAACACTAACCATTTTATTAGTTTATTTTCCATGCCAAATTCAATTTAATTGAAATTTAATAAATGTGTTAGAGAGCATTCAAATTCAAGTAGATGTCTAAAAACTTAAACATGTGTTTCTTCTCTCTGGGCCTTTTACTTTAATTTTCAAATCTGTTATTTCTTTTCTGATTTAATAAAGAGGACCCTTATAATCACACTAGAGATACATTCCATGTATACAGCACATTTTCTCTCTTAACTTAAAACAATATAGGGTTCTGGTACCAAGAATTTTCATTTTATTTTCTTCCTGCTCAGGCCCAGTTCCTCAACTTAAGTCTTCTTAAATGACCTTGTTTTGGAGGCTTTGTCAGCAGCCTTCTCAACAAAAGTTCAATACTTACTTACCTCTGTTTTCACTCTTAAGCATGTCTTTATAAGTGGACAGATTCCTCTTATTTATCATCATCTTTTTTTGTACAAGCAGTGAGAATATTCCTAGGATGGAAATAGAAATAAGGGTTGAAAAGGTTAGAAGCCAGTGAGTGACATTTTTTTCTAATATCATCTGATTCAGCTTTCAGCGGTTGTTATAATGCAGGTCTGAGTTTATCAATGACAGGACATGTCAACACAACCAAGGTGAAGGGGATTAGGATGCAAGGTCTCTGAATGCCCAGTGAGCTAAATAAAACAGATTTCTTACTGCAACATCTTACCCCCATGATGGATTTTTAAAAATTCTGCCCACAGTTAGATCATTCTTCTTCAGGAGACAGAAGTGGGTCTTATTTATTTTAATCATGCTTTGTCATGGGGACTTTGGACCTGCCAAGGAGATGGTACAGTTACATGCTAGCCTTTACTAAAGGACAAGGGAAAATCACAGTGATTTCATTGCTTTTGGGAGCATGAAGTATTTTCCATAGGAATATTATTTTGTAATTGATGGAACCTAAATAGAACAGCATAAAGATCATATTTCCAAAGTAGAGGTTTCTAATTCTAGGTATTTCAATAAGAGTAGAGGAAAAAATTGCTCAGAATCAAATTTCCTGATTCTTGAATGACCACAGTAAAGTCCCTGGGTTTCCTCTTTCTGAGCTCTTTGCCTGTTCCACTGTTAAGTGGCTTCTTGGCACCATTTTGCTTCCTGCCACCTGGAGATGATCCATCAGGGTGCTTTACCTGGCCTCTGAGACTACTTGGCCTCCTGTCCCTCACGTCTCATATCAGCTCTAGAGAAGCTGAGGTACAATTCCTGGAAGGTTGTAAAAGGCTGGGTTTTAAACTTTTGATTTGCCCTTTGGGAAACGTTAAAAGCAAAATGATTAATTTGATTGACAATGAGTATTATTTGTCATAAAACAAAGATGAGTGATATATTGAGCCATAGAACACTGAGCAAATGTCTTAATCCTCTTTGGTACTGTTTCGTCATCTTTAAAATAAAGGGAGTGGACTTGATAATGTCTTCCTTTCGGGTTATCCCATTCAAAATAGTTGAGCTTTTGTGGGCAAAGACAGCATTGCATGGTGGTCAAGTTGGACTCTGAGCTAGAATGACTGGGTTCAAGTCAGAGCTGCTACTCACTATCATCACAACCTTGGGTGAGTCACATAATCCTTATGTATCTCGATATCTTTGTCTGTAAAATGGGACTAATCTACTTTGTAGGCTTGTGGTCATGATTATGTGGGTTAAATCATTTAGAACAGGGCTCAGCATTAATAATCATTGTTTTAATGACAGGTATTATATTCATAAACAGCCTGTAAATCCTTATTTTGAATTTGGAAGTTCATTGACTAACTGATTGCCAAAGTTTTACTTGATTCTTTTTCTTCTATGATAATTTGGACTTGTGTTGTTATTTCTTCCATTTAAACCAAGAGACCCTCTGTTGCTCCACCTGTTGGTTATTTCCTTCTAGTGCTGGTCAATCTGCAGCCAGTCATGGATTAAGCCATTCTTTGTTTCCAACTGAGTGGAATGGTTGCAAAGCCCCAAATCTGGTAGTTTTGGACTGAGAATTATGATATAGAGCAGCTCTTTAATTAACAGTCTGAGTTCTTGATTTTGTAGCAGGTGTGATTCTCAATCTACAAATTCAGGGTGTGTTAAATGTAACATTTTATTGCTGTAAGTTGATTTTATTTCTGGCTCAAAAGCCCATTCCATTAGTCTGTAGGGAAGTGAAATTTAATTGTTTCAGGATGTGCTAAGGCTCTAGAATCTAACAGATTATCCACCCAGCTTTTGGTGGGAGACTTCCTCTGTTCAACAAGTTATGTGTCCACATAGGCAATCATGGTATGATGAGCCCCTAGTGAGCATGGCCTTTTAGGCCCAAACTCTTGACTTTGAACACACAAACTGGTGAGGCTTTAGTGGTGCCTCCTGCCTAGATGTGCCACACTGCTATTACCTTTTTCCCACCCCACAATTTTCTTTCATCTGACCTTTTGAAACAAAGTCCATGGTGATCAGAAACTGTTTTCCTGTTATATTTCTTCTCTGAGTATATGAGTATAGAATGGTCTATTTGGGATAAAGTGTGGCAGAATGGTAAAGGAAAGACATTTCAGTTATATACCTGTAACAAAATACATACGTGAATATCTGAGATTATTGTCCTTCAATAAGAGTATAAACCATTGGGTTCAGATGTGAGTCAGGAAGAATCATGAAACATCTGTTTAAAAAAACACACACAGGGCTTCCCTGGTGGCGCAGTGGTTGAGAGTCCGCCTGCCGATGCTGGGGACACAGGTTCGTGCCCCGGTCCGGGAAGATCCCACATGCTGTGGAGCGGCTGGGCCCGTGAGCCATGGCCACTGTGCCTGTGCGTCCGGAGCCTGTTGCTCCGCGACGGGAGAGGCCACAACAGTGAGAGGCCTGTGTACTGCAAAAACAAAGAAACAAACAAACAAAAAAACCAAACAAACAAAACAACACACACACAGTTATGAGAGAAAGAAAAACAGATGTAGGATATGACCTGGGCTATGGATATATAAAAGGACATTCAATAAAATCGTTAGGATCCCTTAATATACTTAAAGCCAACTTTAAGGAATAGCAACAGAAGCCATTCCCTTGACCTAGGGATGTTGTATCTCTGATTGTTCCAGTAGCTTTCAGACAAGAGAAATTTTCCTTTAATTCCTCATATACCCCTACTCTATCCTTCAATCTCTTCACTGGAGTTTCAGTGCTTAGGACCATTCTTATCTCAGTGATCGCATTCTGCGTGTGCATTTCTTGAAAGGAACCAATCCTGGAAATAGGTAAATGGTATTGAGTAATGAAATATTTCTTTTCTAAGTAGTATGAGCTTGGTCCATTCAGTCAACTGCTAGTTATCAAGCATCTTCTATGTGCTAGGAATAGTGATAACAAAATTTATGTTATGACCTCTACCATGAAATAATTTAGTTTATAAAGGAGAAGCTGACAAATAAATAAATATTTATAAATATGGGTGCTTTTATAGAGAATGATGTCTAGGATAGAATGGCTGCTCAAGGACAGGAGTGAAAGGCTGTCCTTATGTTTGTCTTAGTGAGGGACTGATGAGAAAAATAGAAACTATTTTAGGCATGCTGACAGGAAGGGAATTAATAGAAGGATTTAGATGCTTAAAAAACATTTGGAGGTGTTGGGCAAACAAAGGTCAGGGAAGGCTGTTGCTGGCTCTTGGTTTTTCTACTGGCTTTCATGGAGTCGGGAAGTTGCAGAAATACAGGATGCCCAGTAATCCCAGTTACTTTCATCCAAATCCCATGATTTTGGATTTTTTTTAAAAAGATAACAATAGATTATAATCCATTGAATAAAATATGAATCCATGATTCCACACAGATATAATTAAACACAGAGAAGGTAAAGCTTTTACTTCCAGTAGAATGCCTGTGAATAAATGTAGGAGGAAAAATGAAAATAAAAAATTGGCATTTGGCAAACATTCAAGTTATTCAGCCAAGGGACATATAGGGAACAGGATATTTACACAGTCTCCAGATATTTCCACACAAATACCTACTAATTACAAAGAAAAAAAGGAACTTTACAGCAGAGAAAACTAGCAGGCACCATCTTACTCAAATGATCAGTGTTATCATCTGTAATTCGGCAAATAAAGATCATGTGCCACCCAATGGGACACGATAAGACAGCTTCACTAATGTGATATCTGAAAGATGTGTATCTTGAGTATTTAGTGGGCTCTTACACTGAAAACTGCTGGCCGAGATCTGTGGGAACGTATACCTCAGGCTTCCTGTCTTTAGGATGTAAGGGGGAGCACATAAGAGCGGAAGCAGTGCTGAGTGGCCAACAGAAGACTTGACATGATGGCAGAATGGAAAGGACTATTGAGAATCAGAAAAGCGAAAAGTTTCTGCAATCTTGGGCAAGAAGCTAAGTCCATTGGAGCCCCAGTGTCCTGTGCCAGAAAAGGACAGTGGCTAACTGTCTCTTAGGTTTGTTATCAGCGAGGTAGCTGAGTTTGAAAATGCTGGAAATGGAAGCAGAGAATGGGCTTGGGTAAGACCTTGGGATATTGTTTAGATTGGAGCTAACCTGGAAAACATGGCTATACTCCTGACAATTTTCTCCAAAGGTCTCTGAACTGCCTTTTTGTTTTTCATGTCTCTAACATATCTTCATATTCTGCTCAGTAGTCATGACAATAATGAACATTGAGAATGTCATTGAAAAGTACAAGTTTTGGAGGACATGTTGATGGGAGCTGACAGTGAACCTGACTCCGTGCTCCCCTCCCATGACTATATTTCTTGTTGGCATAAAGATTAAATGAGTAAGCTCGACCTAGGGCACCTGCGTAAGCCAGATACTCAGCAAATATTGAGTCTTGTCTCTTCCAGAAGATTCACAAGGAAGTGTAAGGAGGTCATGCAGAGTGCAAAGAGGCAGCAAGGTGTGTAAAAACAGGAGATGACTATTTTGCTTTTCAGTCTGCCCAGGCTAATATCCTTTAACAGTAAAAAAAAAAAAAAGTAAATTAGCCTAGAAATTTTGACTGTGTCCTGTTCCTCTGTGTAATATGACTTCATTGCCAGAGAGGGAGCAAATGGGGAGGAAGAAAGGGGGAAAAGAAAGAGGCTGAGAGAGATCAAATCCTAGCATCTGACTCCAGTTCTTAGTTTTCAAAAACACTGACCCTACAAGCAACCAGCCATATAAACTTGAATGTGGCATTAGTTTGGGTTCAGAAGTTTTATCAGTTGGTGGGGGGGCAGGAAAGTGAACTTGATGTGTCTTATAGGAGTGCTTCTCATAATCAGGATGCATGTGAAGAATCAAGGGAATCGTGGTAAAATGCAAATTGTGATTTAGTAGTTCAGGGATAGGGCCTGAGATTTTGAACATATGTGGGTAGAGGGAGGGAAAACCAGGAGAATGACTACATACACTGGACACTTCTTAAACGCTTCTGCAGAATATCTGTTCATTCACTCAACAAATATTTATTGAGGGCCTACTATGTGCTGGGCCCTTAGGATTCCACAGCAAAACTAACAGGCCAAGTCTCTGCCACTGTGGAACTTGCTTTTTGGTGTATGTGTGGTGGGGCGTTGGGGACATTTGAAGTTATTGGTAGCTGCAGCTCTACCCCAAGCATGATCCTTCTACGGTGTGCTTTAGCTCCCAGAAATACTAGGAGCCTTCCTTATAGGGTGACATTGTTCAGGACTTTGGTCATAGGTGCCATTTATTGAATGCTTAGTATGCACCATATACCTGAAATCATCACTTGCATGCCAACTGGTTAAAAGCAAAATTTTGCTGTGAAATTTTTAAGCTTTTATGTGTGTCACAATCTCCAAATTGTTGGCGAGAAAAATACAGGAATGAGTTTTTCATTCGTTTATTCATTCAATGCTTTCTTCATTCTACAAACTTTTGAGACCACTGGAAAAATTCTATAGATTGAAAACTGTGCCTCCTAAAAATAGCTCCATCAAAAGTATCTGTTGTAAGGAAAGTACTCATAAGTATAACAGAGAGGATGAGGAGGGAGAAGAGGTAATTCATCTCTTACTCACTGATTCATTCTCTGGGCATTTGTTAGGCACCAGCTATCTGTCTGGCACTCTTGCAGACCTGGAAATACAAGAGAAAGAACAGGAGGAGTGGGAGGAATCGTCTTTGTAACTATGGCATCAACCCAGTTGATTCATCACTCTTGAAAATACTTTTCTATCAGCAGGTGGTAAAGCATCTAGATATAAAAACACTACATTAGGGTTTCCCTTGTGGCGCAGTGGTTGAGAGTCTGCCTGCCGATGCAGGGGACATGGGTTTGTGCTCCGGTCCGGGAAGATCCCACATGCAGTGGAGAGGCTGGGCCCGTGAGCCATGGCCGCTGAGCCTGCGCGTCCGGAGCCTGTGCTCCGCAATGGGAGAGGCCACAACAGTGAGAGAGGCCTGTGTACCACAAAAAACAAACAAACAAAACAGAAAAAACCCACTATATTAGACAATAAGGTCTATGCAAGCATTAGACAATAAGGTCTAGGCAAGCATGTGGTGAAATAATTAAAATGTTCTATAAAGAACTCAGTAATTAAATCCTTAAATAAAGTCCTGTGAAAATAAGTGCTACCTGAGGCCAAGGGAAGGAGTGGTGACTTGGAGATGGCCAAGGAAAGCTATATGGTAAAAGTTAAGGTTTAATTTGGGATCTGTAATCAGTTCCAAATTTATCTCTTTCATTAAGTTATAGAGCCTGGGATATCACAAAGACTCAATACACATGTCTTTTTTTTTTTTTAATTGAAATGTAGTTGGTTTACAATGTTGTGTTATTTTCTGGTGTACAGCAAAATGACTCAGATATATATACATATATATATATTCTTTTTCATATTCTTTTCCATTATGGCTTATTACAGGATATTGAATATAGTTCCCTGTGCTATAAAGTAGGATCTTGTTGTTTATCTATTTTATATACAGTAGTTTATATCTGCTAATCCCAAACTCCTAATTTATCCCTCCCCCACCCGCTTTCCCCCTTGGTAACCATAAGTTTGTTTTCTGTCTGTCAACACACATTTCTTGAATGAATGAGTGGAGGGTAGATGGATGCATGATAGAAAGACAGATGATAGAGAGATGAAAGAAAGATAGGAAAAATGCTTGACAGAAAACTAATAGAGGAGAAATAGTCATTACAGTTGTATCATATGAAACATAACTGGAGGAAATGTCTCAATGAAAATTTTAAAAATCTAAATACTGCTTCATACGTTAGATTATTTCTATTTAACTGAAGTTATTAATTTATGCAATTATTAGGAAATATAAGGGAACATAGCCATCCCCTTAATATGCATTTATAATTTTATGTTGGCTCATATATTTATTTACTCCCATTATATAAAAGGACAGTGATGTAAAAATCCCAGTGATTGCCTATAGAATGTATTCTAAAATCAGTCCTTTGTATTATTCATTAACTACTTCATGTGAGTCCAGAACGGCTGTCACCATAAAAATGTTGGTGAGGCACTTTAGGACTCTAAAAGGACAAATTTAAGTATGCTTAACATACAGAGATTATTCTACAGGTTAAACATGCATTTATAATATTACAGGTGAATGACAAAAATACAGAACTCAAAATAGAAAATTTCAAATTCAACTTTTTGTTATCTTCAGATATATAGCCTTTAGGATCTTTATTTCCTCCATCTTTAAAATGGAAAGACTACCATATTTACTGGCACATTTTGTCTCCTGTATTTTCAAAAATTATTCTTGACTTTGGCTCGCCCCTGTGGCTCTGTACTTTGCTACCTGCTCCAGCTATGGGGATGCCTCCCCTCCCTCAGCCAGGATTAGAGTTAACAGAAACAGTGTTAATTACATCTCCATTTGTTTGGTTCAGAGAGATGTCAATTAAATTCAGTTTACACAGAGAAGTTGAGGAAGATGGCAGAAAAGATGCGGAGGTCACCTTCCTCCCCACAGATACATCAGAAATACATCTACACGTGGAACTGCTCCTATAGAACACCCACTGAACGCTGGCAGAAGACCTCAGACCTCCCAAAAGTCAAGAAAGTCCCCACGTACCCGGGTAGGGCAAAAGAAACAAGAAAAAACAGAGACAAAAGAATAGGGACAGGACCTGCACCAGTGAGAGGGAGCCGTGAAGGAGGAGAGGTTTCCACTCACTAGAAGCCCCTTCGCGGGCCGAGACTGTGGGTGGCGGAGGGGGAAGGCTTCGGAGCCGCAGAGGAGAGCACAGCAACAGGGGTGCGGAGGGCAAAGTGGAGAGATTCCCACACAGATGATCGGTGCCGACCAGCACTCACCAGCCCGAGAGGCTTGTCTGCTCACCCGCTGGGGCGAGCGGGGCTGGGAGCGGAGGCTCGGGCTTCGGTCGGATCCCAGGGAGAGGACTGGGGTTGGCAGCGTGAACACAGCCTGAAGGGGGCTAGTGTACCACGGCTAGCCGGGAGGGAGTCCGGGAAAAAGTCTAGACCTGCCGAAGAGGCAAGAGACTTTTTCTTGCCTCTTCGTTTCCTGGTGCGCGAGGAGAGGGGATTCAGAGCACTGCTGAAAGGAGCTCCAGAAACGGGCGCAAGCGGTGGCTATCAGCGCGGACCACAGAGATGGGCATGAGACGCCAAGGCTGCTGCTGCCGCCACCAAGAAACCTGTGTGCGAGCACAGGTTACTATTCACACCTCCCCTCCCAGGAGCCTGTGGAGCCCACCACTGCCAGGGTCCCGTGATTCAGGGACAACTTCCACGGGAGAACACACGGCGCGCCTCAGGCTGGTGCAACGTCACGCTGGTCTCTGCGCCGCAGGCTCACCATGCATCCGTACCCCTCCCTCCCCACAACCTGAGTGAGCCAGAGCCCCCGAATCAGCGGCTGCTTTAACCCCGTCCTGTCTGAGCGAAGAACAGATGCCCTCCGGCGACCTACACGCAGAGGCGGGGCCAAATCCAAAGCTGAGCCCTGGGAGCTGTGAGAAGAAAGAAGAGAAAGGGAAATCTCTCCCAGCAGCCTCAGAAGCAGCGGATTAAATCTCCACAATCAACTTGATGTACCTGCATCTGTGGAATACCTGAATAGACAACAAATCATCCCAAATAGAGGAGGTGGACTTTGAGAGCAAGATTTATGATTTTTTCCCCTTTTCCTCTTTTTGTGAGTGTGTATGTGTATGCTTCTGTGTGAGATTTTGTCTGTATAGCTTTGCTTTCACCATTTGTCCTAGGGTTCTGTCTGTACATTTTTGTGTTGTTTTGTTTTGTTTTACTTAAAAAAATTTTTTTTTCTTAATATTTTTTATTTTAATAAATTTATTTTATGTTACTTTATTTTATTTTATTCTCTTTCTTTCTACACTTTCTCCCTTTTATTTTGAGCCATGTGGATGAAAGACTCTTGCTGCTGCAGCCAGGCGTCAGGGCTGTGCCTCTGAGGTGGGAGAGCCAACTTCAGGACACTGCTCCCAGCTCCACATGATATCAAATGGCGAAAATCTCCTGAAGATCTCCATCTCATCACCAACACCCAGCTTCACTAAACGACCAGCAAGCTACAGTGCTGGACATCCTATGTCAAACAACTAGCAAGACAGGAACACAGCCCCATCCATTAGCAGAGAGGCTGCCTAAAATCATAATAAGGCCACAGACACCCCAAAACACACCACCAGACATGGACCTGCCTACCAGAGAGACAAGATCCAGCCTCATCCACCAGAACACAGGCACTAGTCCCCTCCACCAGGAAGCCTACACAACCCACTGAACCAACCTTAGCCACTGGGGACAGACACCAAAAACAACTGGAACTACGAACCCGCAGCCTGCAAAACGGAGACCCCAAACACAGTAAGATAAGCAAAATGAGAAGACAGAAAAACACACAGCAGATGAAAGAGCAAGGTAAAAACCCACCAGACCTAACAAATGAAGAGGAAATAGGCAGTCTACCTGAAAAAGAATTCAGGAAAATGACAGTAAAGGTGATCCAAAATCTTGGAAATAGAATAGACAAAATGCAAGAAACATTTAACAAGGACCTAGAAGAACTAAAGAGGAAACAAGCAACGATGAACAACACAATAAATGAAATTAAAAATACTCTAGAAGGAATCAATAGCAGAATAACTGAGGCAGAAGAACAGATAAGTGACCTGGAAGGTAAAACAGTGGAAATAACTACTGCAGAGCAGAATAAAGAAAAAAGAATGAAAAGAACTGAGGACAGTCTCAGAGACCTCTGGGACAACATTAAACATACCAACATTCGACTTATAGGGGTCCCAGAAGAAGAAGAGAAAGATAAAGGGACTGAGAAAATATTGGAAGAGATTATAGTTGAAACCTTCCCTAATATGGGAAAGGAAATAGTTAATCAAGTCCAGGAAGCACAGAGAGTCCCATAGAGGTTAAATCCAAGGAGAAACACGTGAAGACACATATTAATGAAACTATCAAAAATTAAATACAAAGAAAATATATTAAAAGCAGCAAGGGAAAAACAACAAATAACATACAAGGTAATCCCCATAAGGTGAACAGCTGATCTTTCAGCAGAAAGTCTGCAAACCAGAAGGGAGTGGTAGGACATATTTAAAGTGATGAAGGAGAAAAACCTACAACAAAGATTACTCTACCCAGCAAGGATTTCATTGAGATTTTTTTTGTTCTTGTTGTTGGGCGTAGGAGTTTATTAATTAATTTATTTATTTTTGCTGTGTTGGGTCTTTGTTTCTGTGCGTGGGCTTTCTCTAGTTGCGGCAAGCGGGGGCCACTCTTCATCGCAGTGTGCGGGCCTCTCACTATTGCGGCCTCTCTTGTTGCGGAGCACAGGCTCCAGACGCGCAGGCTCAGTAGTTGTGGCTCACGGGCCCAGTTGCTCCGTGGCATGTGGGATTCCCCCCAGACCAGGGCTCGAACCCGTGTCCCCTGCATTGGCAGGCAGATTCTCAATGACTGCGCCACCAGGGAAGCCCCCTCTCATTGAGATTTGATGGAGAAATTAAAACCTTTATAGACAAGCAAAAGCTGAGAGAGTTCAGCACCACCAATCCAGCTTTACAACAAATGCTAAAGGAACTTCTCTGGGCAAGAAACACAAGAGAAGGAAAAGACCTACAATAACAAACCCAAATCAATTAAGAAAATGGGAATAGGAACATACATATCCATAATTACCTTAAATGTAAATGGATTAAATGCTCCCACCAAAAGACACAGACTGGCTGAATGGATACAAAAACAAGACCCATATATATGCTGTCTACAAGAGACCCACTTCAGACCTAGGGACACATACAGACTGAACTTGAGGGGATAGAAAAAAATATTCCATGCAAATGGAAATCAAAAGAAAGCTGGAGTACTAATTCTTATATCAGACGAAATAGACTTTAAAATAAAGGCTATTACAAGAGACAAAGAAGGACATTACATAATGATCAAGGGATCTATCCAAGGAGAAGATATAACAATTGTAAATATGTATGCACCCAACATAGGAGCACCTCAATACATAAGGCAAATACTAACATCCATAAAAGGGGACATTGACAGTAACACAATCATAGTAGTGGACTTTAACACCCCACTTTCACCAATGGACAGATCATCCAAAATGAAAATAAATAAGGAAACACAAGCTTTAAATTATACATTAAACAAAATGGACTTAATTGATATTTATAGGACATTCCATCGAAAAACAACAGAATACACATTTTTCTCAAGTGCTCATGGAACATTCTCCAGGATAGATCATACCTTGGGTCACAAATTAAGCCTCGGTAAATTTAAGAAAATTGAAATCGTATCAAGTATCTTTTCCAAACACAATGCTATGAGACTAGATATCAATTACAGGAAAATATCTGTAAAAACTACATACACATGGAGGCTAAACAATACACTACTTAATAACGAAGTGATCACTGAAGAAATAAAACAGAAAATCAAAAAATACCTAGAAACAAATGACAATGGAGACACGACAACCCAAACCCTATGGGATGCAGAAAAGGAGTTCTAAGAGGGAAGTTTATAGCAATACAATCCTACCTTAAGAAACAGGAAACATCACAAATAAATAACCTAACCTTGCACCTAAAGCAATTAGAGAAGGAACCAGAAAAAAACAAATTTAGCAGAAAAAAAGAAATCATAAAGATCAGATCAGAAATAAATGAAAAAGAAATGAAGGAAATGATACCAAAGATCAATAAAACTAAAAGTGTTTCCTTGAGAAGACAAACAAAATTGATAAACCATTAGCCAGACTCATCAAGAAAAAAAGGGAGAAGACTCAAATCAATAAAATTGAAATGAAAAAGGAGAAGTAACAACTGACATTGCAGAAAATACAAAAGATCATGAGAGATTACTACAAGCAACTCTATGCCAATAAAATGGACAACCTGGAAGAAATGGACAAATTCTTAGAAATGCACAACCTGCCGAGACTGAACCAGGAAGAAATAGAAAATATGAAGAGACCAATCAAAAGCAATGAAATTGAAACTGTGATTAAAAATCTTCCAACAGACAAAAGCCCAGGACCAGATGGCTTCATAGGCGAATTCTATTAAACATTTAGAGAAGAGCTAACACCTATCCTTCTCAAACTCTTCCAAAATATAGCAGAGGGAGGAACACTCCCAAACTCATTCTACGAAACCACCATCACCCTGATACCAAAACCAGACAAAGACGTCACAAAGAAAGAAACTACAGGCCAATGTCGCTGATGAACATAGATGCAAAAATTCTCAACAAAATACTAGCAAACAGAATCCAACAGCACATTAAAAGGATCATACACCATGATCAAGTGGGGTTTATTCCAGGAATGCAAGGATTCTTCAATATACGCAAATCAATGAACGTGATACACCACATTAACAAATTGAAAGAGAAAAACCATATGATCATCTTAATAGATGAAGAGAAAGCTTTTGACAAAATTCAACACCCATTTATGATAAAAACCCTCCAGAAAGTAGGCATAGAGGGAACTTTCCTCAACAGAGTATAGGCCATATATGACAAACCCACAGCCAACATCGTCCTAAATGGTGAAAAACTGAAACCATTTCCACTAAGATCAGGAACAAGGCAAGGTTGCCGACTCTCACCACTCTTATTCAACGTAGTTTTGGAACTTTTAGCCACAGCAATCAGAGAAGGAAAAGAAATAAAAGATATCCAAATTGGAAAAGAAGAAGTAAACCTGTCACGGTTTGCAGATGACATGATACTATACATAGAGAATCCTAAGGATGCTACCAGAAAACTACTAGAGCTAATCAATGAATTTGGTAAAGTAGCAGGATACAAAATTAATGCACAGAAATCTCTGGCATTCTTATACACTAATGATGAAAATTCTGAAAGTGAAATCAAGAAAACACTCTCATTTACCATGCAACAAAAAGAATAAAATATCTAGGAATAAACCTACCTAAGGAGACAAAAGACCTGTATGCAGAAAATTATAAGACACTGATGCAAGAAATTAAAGATGATACAAATAGATTAAGAGATATACCATGTTCTTGGATTGGAAGAATCAACATTGTGAAAATGACTCTACTACCCAAAGCAATCTACAGACTCAATGCAATCCCTATCAAACTACCACTGGCATTTTTCACAGAACTAGATCAAAAATTTTCACAATTAGTATGGAAACACAAAAGACCCCGAATAGCCAAAGCAATCTTGAGAACGAAAAATGGAGCTGGAGGAATCATGCTCCCTGACTTCAGACTATACTACAAAGCTACAGTAATCAACACAGCATGGTACTGGCACAGAAACAGAAATATAGGTCAATGGAACAGGATAGAAAGCCCAGAGATAAACCCACGCACATATGGTCACCTTATCTTTGATAAAGGAGGCAAGCATACACAGTGGAGAAAAGACAGCCTCTTCAATAAGTGGTGCTGGGAAAACTGGACAGGTACATGTAAAAGTATGAAATTAGAACACTCCCTAATACCATACACAAAAATAAGCTCAAAATATATTAAAGACCTAAATATAAGGCCAGACACTATAAAACGTTTAGAGGAAAACATAGGCAGAACGTTCTAGAACATAAATCACAGCAAATCCTTTTTGACCCACCTCCTAGAGAAATGGATATAAAAACAAAAATAAACAAATGGGACCGAATGAAACTTCAAAGCTTTTGCACATTAAAGGAATCCATATACAAGACCAAAACACAACCCTCAGAATGGGAGAAAATATTTGCAAATGAAGCAACTGACAAAGGATTAATCTCCAATATTTACAAGCAGCTCATGCAGCTCAATAACAGAAAAACAATTCCAAAAATGGATTTGGATCCAAAAATGGGCAGGAGACCTAAATAGACATTTCTCCAAAGAAGATATACAGACTGCCAACAAACACAGGGAAGAATGCTCAACATCATTAATCATTAGAGAAATGCAAATCAAAACTACAATGAGGTATCATCTCACAACAGTCAGAATGGCCGTCATCAAAAAATCTAGAAAGAATAAATGCTGGAGAGGGTGTGGAGTAAAGGGAACAGTCTTGCACTGTTGGTGGGAATATAAATTGATACAGCCACTATGCAGAACAGTATGGAAGTTCCTTAAAAATCTACAAATAGAACTACCATACGACCCAGCAGTCCCACTACTGGGTATATACCCTGAGAAAACCATAATTCAAAAAGAGTCATGTACCAAAATGTTCATTGCACCTCTATTTACAATAGCCAAGAGATGGAAGCAACCTAAGTGCCCATCAACGGGTGAATGGATGAAGAAGACGTGGCACATATATGCAGTGAAATATTACTCAGCCGTAAAAAGAAATGAAATTGAGTTATTTGTAGTGAGGTGGATGGACCTAGGGTCTGTCATACAGAGTGAAGTAAGTCAGAAAGAGAAAAACAAATACCATATGCTAACACATATATATGGAATCTAAGAAGAAAAAAATAAGTCATGAACAACCTACTGGTAAGATGGGAATAAAGACACAGACCTACTAGCGCATGGACTTGAGGATATGGGGAGGGGGAAGTGTAAGCTGTGACAAAGCGAGAGAGTGGCACGGACATATATATACTACCAAACATAAAATAGATAGGTAGTGGGAAGCAGCCGCATAGCACAGGGAGATCAGCTAGGTGGTTTGTGACCACCTAGAGGGGTGGCATAGGGAGGGTGGGAGGGAGGGAGACACAAGAGAGAAGAGATATGGGAACATATGTATATGTATAACTGATTCACTTTGTTATAAAGCAGAAACTAACACACCATTGTAAAGCAATTATACTCCAATAAAGATGTTAAAAAAAAAAAGTAATCACTTTTAAAGCAATTTACAGTCAAGCACTGTTCTTGGAGTTCCCTGGGTATTAAATAATCTAATCATCAAAACCCTAAGAGGGGTTTCCCTGCTGGCACAGTGGTTAAGATTCCACCTGCCAGTGCAGGGGACATGGGTTTGAGCCCTAGTCCGGGAAGAACCCACATGCCGCGGAGCAACTAAGCCCGTGCACCACGACTACTGAGCCTACGCTCTAGAACCCACGTGCCACAACTACTGAAGCCTGCGCGCGTAGAGCCTATGCTCCGCGATAAGAGAAGCCACTGCACTGCAACAAAGAGTAGCCCCCACCCTCGACGCAACTGGAGAAAGCCCGCGAGCAGGAACGAAGACCCAACGCAGCCAAAAGTAAATAAGTAAAATAAATTTATAAAACAAAAAACCCTACGAGGAAACAACGATCACTAACTCCATGTTATTTTACAGATGAGGGAAACAGAGGCAGAGGAGTAGAGTAAGTAGAGCAGCAAAGCCAAGGTCACACCGCTAAGTAGCAGAGCCACACTGTGGACTTAGGAAGCTGGGTGCCATTCCTGTTCACGGAAGTGGTAGTCTTCCCATTCACCAAGGTCACTGAAATAAAATGAACGCTGATAAACTCTCTTAGGAGTTTTAGGAGCTAAGACACTTCGGTCCTTGAAGTGGGGACACTGCTTGCAATAGGCAGAATTCTAACAAGAGCCCCCAAGATTCCTACTTACTGAAGTACACAAACCTTCCACTTATCCAATCAAACTCTAAATCTAGGTGCTGTAGTGAAGGGATTTTGCAGATGGAATTAAGGTTCAAAATCAGTTGATTTGTTAAGATAGGAAGATTATTCTAGGTGGACGTGGCCTACTCAGGCACCCCATGAAAAGGACCTGAACTCTTCCTGAAATGAAGTACAAAAGGGACGAGAGGGAGACTCTCCATTGCTGGCTCTGAAGAAGTCCAGTGCTGCGGCAGGCAAGGCAAGTGAGGGGCCTCTAGGAGCTGAGACTGTCCCCCGACTGACAGCCAGCAAGGAAATGGGGACCTCTGTCCTGCAACTGCAGAACCTGAATTATGCCAACAAGCCAAAGAAGCTTGGAGCCATTCTTTCCCAGAGCCTCTGGATGCTAACACAGCCAGACCGACATCTAGATTTCAGCTCTGTGACCCACACAAACTACGGTGAACATCCAACGTTTGGGGCTCAATGCCTTACACTTAAATTTCACGTGCTTTAACACTCTCAGGAGGGAACTCCCATGTTCCCGTGTGTATCTGAGCAGGAAACCCAGTCACGCTGTGCCTGGACTTCTGACCTACAGAACTGTGAGCTAGTCAAATAGGTACTGTTTTTAGTCAGTAAGAGTGTAGTGAAAGAATTAATATTCTACTCAACCTCCAGGTTCGTGAACAAAATAAGTGATTGTCATTGTTTTAAAAAAAAATTCAGTTTACACATCAATAACTTCCTATGAAGTCTTTACAACTGCTGCTGTCACTAAAATAGGTAGGGAGCCAACGTAAAATTATGGGTAGAAAAATAAACCTGTCTTTCTTAGCCACAATGGTAGAAGGTGTGGAAATTTTGCAGGTGAAAAACACCATAGTAAATATGGTATTGATTGCTAAGTTCCTTGCCCTTTGAAGACAAATGTAGCAGATTTCTAGCCAGTTCTGTGCTTTAAGTGCACCATATTTGTACAACAGAAGCATCTTAAGAAACATGGTTATTAAATCTTTCAATATATGTCTTCATGCTGAAACAGGTATGTAAGCATGTTTGCTGAGCCCTACACCTTCCTGTGAACCAAAAATTGTAAAAAAGTCAAGCCTACTTATAAGGACCCTCAAACACAAAATGAATTAAATACAGGATATCTAGGCTTGAAAATAAAAGGCTAAACAATTGCACACCACACAGATATTTTTCTGTGTTAATGCTTGTGTACTCTTTGACCAGGTAACATATTTTTCTATCATTCAAAATGTGACCAAGTAACATATTTTCCTTTATTTTTGTGACGAGAACAAAAAAGTTTCCCTTATTGCTTTTCCCTTGCCACTCAGTTCTCTTTTCAGTGACAATCCGTGTGGTCACTGGCTTTTGTATCTATCCTTCCAGTGATGTTTTGAGGTATGAGTGTGTTCCTCTCACTAAAGATTGAGGCATAATACACATTATGTATTTATTTTCCTTTTTCAGTCCATCTGTCATAATAAGCTGAAGCTTTGCTTTTGCAAGAATATATATTGGACCTGTTTGCTTTCTTACTAACTGTGATCCTGGGCAACTAAGGGAACCTGAATAAGGGACTATCTAAGCTCCTAGCTTATTGTGGAATACAGCAGCTCTTTGGGAAATTCCCTGCTCCACACTTACAGACATTTTAAAAATGAAAGAAACATTTTAGAATTAATTTGGGTCTGCTGCAAATCACTTATTTTACAGATAAGCCTAGAATGATGGAGAGATTTCCAGTTTCATGGCTCGTAAGTGGTAGAGCTAAGAGAAAACTGAGACCCCTGACTTCTGTTTCTCATGAGGATGCTAAACATTGAATCATAGCATTAAGAGTTGAATTGTGTACCCCCAAATTTCCTAACCCACGGGGCTTTGGAAATGTGACCTTATTTGGAAATATGGTCGTTGAAGATGTAATTCGTTAAGATGAGGTCATTAGAGTGACCCTAATCCATTATGACTAGTATCCTTATAGAAAGGGGAAATCTGGACACAGAGACAGTCATAGAGGGAAGATGATAAGAAGAGACGTGGGGAGAACACCTTCTACAGGCCAAGAAGAGAGGCCTAGAACAGATTCTGTGCTCACAGCCCTCAGAAGGAAGGACCCAACCCTGCTGACACTTTGATTTTGGACTTCTAGCCTCCCGAACTGTGAGACGATACATTTCTGTTGTGGAAGACACCCAGTATGTGATACTTTGTTAGGGCCACGCAAGCAAGAAAGGATTCTTAGAGCCATCTGGCCTACGTACCTACACTTGCACCCTACAATGTTTCTGACAACTTGTAATCCAGCTTTTTACTTAACTATCTCCTGTGGCAAATAAGTCTACCCCTGGGGTAGGGGGTCTCTCCACTGTAGGTCACCTACACTGTAAAGAAGTTCTCTATTGGAGCCACTGCCAGCTCCATATAGCTACTTTAAACCGAGGAAGAAGATAAAACAGTATGTTGCTTTTTTGTAAAAAAAAAATGTTTATTGATCACAGACTAAGTGACAAGGGCTATTAAGGAAGACAATTTTACACCCACCTTATAAAAAATACAATTTCATGAGAGCCTTATGTATTATAAGTGTTATCTGGATGACATAGGTAAGGAAACCCAAAGATGTGAAGTAAAATAACTTGCCCCAAATTACACAAGTAGTGAATCACCGAGTCATGGCTAGATTTAGATGCAGTGATCCAAGCCCAGTGCAACTTCATCTATGACAAGGCTCTCTTGCCTGCAAACGGTTGTGGTTTCTTTTTATTATTATTATTTTTTATTTTATATTGGAGTATAGTTGATTTACAATGTTGTATTAGTTTTAGGTGTACAGCAAAGTGATTCAGTTATACATATACATATATGTATATCTATTCTTTTTCAGATACTTTTCCCATACAGGTTATTACAGAATACTGAATAGAGTTCCCTGTGCTATAGAGTAGTTCCTTGTTTATCTATTTTATATATAATAGTATGTATATGTTAATGCCAACCTCCTAATTTATCCCCCACCCCCTTTCCCCTTTGGAAACCATAAATTTGTTTTCTACGTCTGTGAGTCTGTTTCTGTTTTGTGAATAAGTTCATTTGTATCATTTTTTAGTTGTAGTGTCTTTAATCAGCTGTCAGAGCCTTGGTATACATTATAAGCTAATTAACTAAATAATCTGTAGCTCCTTAGAAGGAGCTTACTCCAAGACAGTAAGCTATTTCCTAAATAATATCCTGGCTGTGATCGGACAGTTATGAAAAGGAACATCTAGAGCTTCAGTGGACTTTATATAATGTCACCCTCACAAGCATTCATGTTGTATATGGCCAGTCATCATTAGGGGAATAAATAACTTTAAGTGGTAGTAAATGTTAAGAATCTATTCCTATCCTAGTAACAATTTTAAGACTCAAGACCCATCTGCACACATAAGAAAAAATACCAAACTTAGAATCTAAAAGGTCTGAGTTCTATGTCTAAAAGACAAAAGCCTGAGTCCACGTTTTCTCATCTGTGAAACTAGAGTAATCGTATTGACCTCATGAGTATCTAAAGGTGTTAAAGATTGAAGGTGCTATAGAAATGGTAGGCATTAAGGAAGTCTACTGAATTCTGAACTCTGGGCTCTGGTGTTGGGACCCTAATGAGCATCTTTTACAACCTCCCGAAGGTGAGTCCTTTGCCCCTTAAATGTTGAGAATCACTGAATTCCATTCTGTGACCAAAATTGGTGGGAAAATCCATTTTCACAGTGAAGTACAGATGAAAGCGTAACCTTCTCAGACTGCCTTTTGAGAAAAGTTGCACACCGCCCAACATGAATGTAAAGAACAGTGTTAATGCTGTTTCTCATGACTCTTTGTCAAAGGAATGAGAACTTTTTGCCAGCAGACTATTTGGTTTTATGACTCAGTGCTTCTCAAAGTATGGTTCTCAGACCTGTATGTTCCTGTCTAAGAACTGATTCCAGGTCAGAAATAAGATAAGTGCTGAGATTTAATGTGAGCAGCATTTAGATGTTGTAGCAACCTAGGAGAGCAAATGGACATCTGTTGAAGCTAGTAAAGAATTATGACATATTTTGCATATCTTTGTCATTTCATTTTTTCTGTTAATTCATTTTTGTTATATTTCTTAAGAGTTTTGGCTTACGATTTATGGGGGGATGCAGGTCCTTCAACCAAGAGGTTTGGGAAGCAGTGGTCTGTTACTGTGAAGGTTTCAGATTCCATCTACACATCAAAAGTGAAGGGTTTATTTATTTATTTATTATTTATTCGTTTGTTTATTTATTTATTTTTGGCTGCATTGGGTCTTTGTTGCTACGCACGGGCTTTCTCTACTTGCAGCGAGTGGGGACTCCTCTTCCTTGTGGTGCACAGGCTTCTAATCGCGGTGGCTTCTTTTGTTGCGGAGCACGGGCTCTAGGTGCGAGGGTTTCAGTAGTTGTGGCTCACGGGCTTAGTAGCTGTGGCGCACGAGCTTAGTTGCTGCATAGCATGTGGGATCTTCCCAGGCCAGGGATCGAACCTGTGTCCCGTGCATTGGCAGGTGGATTCTTAACCACTGCACCCCCAGGGAAGTCCCCATGAGGGGATTTTTGAAGCAGTTATTAAATTTAGGTAAGTCGCACGGTATTTGGTTGAGGAAACAGAAAATACAATTTGACTCAAATTCCTTTAGCTTTACCCAGTTTTCCTGATCCTGGTGACATGTGGCAATGGCAAATGGCTTCCTCTGAAACTCATAAATCAAGACAGTACTAGAGACAAAAGTAGGAAAACTTGCATTTTGCAAATTTTCCTCTCTCTGAAGCATAGCCATTTATGCCACATTTTATCTTGAGTTTGGGCAAATAATTAGGTAGTAAAATTAGTAGTTAATTATTGAGCTTCCCTTTTTGAACAATCTGAAATGGAATTTTACTTCAAAGACCTTGATGAGGGATTTTAAAGAACTGAAAAAAAGAAAAAAGAGGAAAATTTAAGTAGCTGTATATGGGGATAAGATACTTCACAGTTTTGATGTCTACATCCAAATTTTTTTTAAATAGAAACTAGAATAAACAGTCCAGTAGTACCATAAGTTGGGAACATATTTTAAACCAGCTTTTTAAAAGCAATCACATAGAAAAACAGTTAGTTTTACCAAACATCCTTGTGTTCTTTAGAACCTCTACGTATACATACAGTTTCAGTGCTTCTGTGACTTTTGTCACGTGCTACGTTGAAAAGCAACAGTCTCTGCTTTTCTAGGAACGTGAGGTAGGAAAGATAGACAAGAGAGGTAAACAGCCCTTTCTGGCACTGTCTACATTTACAGAATTTATATACTCAGATATGTGGTGCTTGTGTGTGATGGGCTATGTGGGGATCCTGGCCTTTTTTTTTTTTTTTGATAATTTTATCTGTTTTTTAAAGTAAAAAAAAAATCCAGAAAATACTAATTTGACCTCCAGAGTCAACTTAATTAATTTTAACTTAATTAGCTCTTAGACTACATATCAGGTCCTATTGACATACTCTGGGTTTGAAATCCTGGTTTGGAATGAGGCAGAGAAATAAAGTAGAATGATTTTAAGCTCAGAGTTTGTTTGCTTTTAATTCTACTTACCTAAAATTATAGTAAAAATTCAGAATTTTGAAGAAAAAAATATATACACAAATGCATATGGCTATGTATGTTTATGCATGTACACGTGCTTTTTACTGGGGATCATGGTTTAAAATAATGCAAGTATGTGGAAACCTCCTGCATAGGTGTTTCATGAAGCTTAATTCAGAGACGTTCACTGCAGCAAATTTTTAAAATTTATTTTATTGAAGTATAGTTGATTTACAATGTTGTGTTAATTTCTGTTCTACAGCAGAGTGACTCAGTTTTACATATATACACATTCATTTTCATATTCTTTCCCCTTATGGTTTATCCAGCAATGTTTTTATTAGCCAAAACAACCCCCAAAACACGTAACAATTAATATGATTATCAAAGGAAAAATAGATATCTACATTGAGATCTATTTTGAAATGTACCTTAAGAGACGTTTGAAATGAAAGAATTGTTTTTATGTGGAAACATCTTAAAAGCATAATGTCAGGTGGGGAGGAAACACAAGTTGCAAATTGTGTACAAAATTATAGAATATACGTGTGTGTGTGTGTGTGTGTGTGTGTGTGTATTTTGAAATCATGTGGCAATTAGAGAGAGAGAGAGAGAGACTGAGATTGATTACCAGCATATAACATGGGCTGGAAGGTCATGCATCAAATCTTAGATTGCAGATGGCTCTGAGGAGTGACTGAGTGACAGGAGGCCTGGTGAAGGGAACAAAGGACATGTCTGTAGCGTTCAAGTTTTCTTATTTAATAAAAGACATATCTGTAGGAAAAATAGAGTTATTAACATGTAGCTTTTCATTCTATAAATGAATATTATAACTATTATAATATTCCATATTTTTATATATTAAAAAACTTTTCAAACTGTATAAGTTGCAAATATCTTCGGCAAAATACTTAACTGCACTGTGTACTACCTATAATATATGATTAGTTAAGGGCCCAGCGGATATTAATACTTAGATGTGCCCCCTAGTTTGTATTTTCTGATCGACATGGCCCCAGCTCTGAGATTTCTGTGTCACGCTTAGCATTTGGCTTGCTGAAAGGCCTTGTCGAGCTATTTAGATTAATATCTAGGTGGAAAGGCTAATGCATTGATTCTTGTTACCTCTCCTATTAGATGAGATTACAAAGTCAATCAGAAAACATGTTGACCAAGCTTGGCAACTTATTCCTAAAATCCAATTTCAAATTTAATCATTATAGACATTATCATTTAAACACTTGCACGTTCCGTGAAGGTCAAGGAGGTTAGTAAAATTTCTGGTTTGTATTATTAATACCGATTGTAATGGAATTTGATTGAGATAGTGCTAGGTTATATCGAGTTTCATAGCATAGCAGGGATGGTATTTTAGGGTAGTGGGCAAATTAATATCACTGTTTAAACACTGCCGTTTGAGTATTTCTCAGAAGTGGGCAACTTTATTTACACATCCTTAGAGCAAATTGTTCCAGCCAGCAAATTAAAATGTCAAGTTGACACTTAATTTTCTGTTGAAAGCTCTGTGTTTTTCAAGGAATCGCTGTAGTTTTTAGATAACCACTGGGTTCTGAATATTAGGAAAATTTTTATTTTAGAATCAAGGATCATTGAGTTTACCATATCTGTCGTATAACTCCTTAACGAAGTTAAAAAGTCCAATTTAAATAAGTTGATTGACTGGACTTGACTATACATTTAACCATTATTCTAAACAATTTTAGTAATAACTTGTAGAAATCTCTCCTCCCCACTAAAAAAAAAAAAAAAGGAAAAAAAATCCAGGCTGCTGTGCTTCCAAATACAATGAGAACCAGGGCACCAGAGAACCATTTCCTCCACACAATAGAGTTTAGTGATCACAGGTATACTATATGGTATATCTGATGAATATATTCATCTTTAGCTGAATGAAAATATGATGACAGAACATAAATGAGGTAATACCTTATAGGCTCTTAGCCTCAAATTTTTCCTTCACTTTTTTCTTTTAAGAAACTGTCACAGAGAACAGACTGGTGGTTGCCAAGGGGGAGGGGCTAGAGGAGGGATGGAGTGGGAGGCTGGGGTTAGCAGATGGAAGCTTTTATATAGAGAATGGATACACAACAAGGTCCTACTGTACAGCACAGAGCACAGAGAACTATATTCTATATCCTGTGATAAACCATATTGGAAAAGAATATATATATATATAAGAATATATATATTCTTATATATATATTCTTATATATATATTCTTATATATATATATATACACGTATGTATATGTATAACTGGATCACTTTGCAGTGCAGCAGTAATTAACACTACATTGTAAATCAACTATACTTCAATAAAAAATGTCAGATAATTGTATGAGTCTGCACAATGTATTTCTGGCAAAAATAAAAATGTAAACGCTAACATACGCCATAAAAGGAAAACAACCCACAGCAAGTTCAACCAACTTCGTATCTGTTGAAGACTTCTACAAGCGTCACATGATGACCCTCACTCTTTTCAAAGCCAAATGCACTCTTCTCAGAAACCGTTGGTTTGTCCAGAATGAGGAGGAAACACCCCACACCTTGTGCTTCATTCCTCGGTTTCTAACTTCACTGAAAAGTGTTGGGGATCTGACAGGAGAGCACGCAGAACAGCGAAGCCTGAATTGCTCTCAGAATTCTTTTGAAAGTGTGGTCCATTTTGTTCTTTATCCTAAATAGCGTATCACTTGCGGATGCCTGTGAGCTGTTGGAAGGAACTTTTTTTAATGTATGTCTTAAGGACTTTCATGCCTAATAAAGAAAAACACATGAATGTAACCACTTCTTTCTCCGCAGCTTATTGTGCTGTCTGCTTTACCTCGTTAAGAAGGCTTCTATGGTCGTTGGCAGGGAGAGAGGCATTAGCTTGACTCCTAATAAAGCCAAGTAAACCTAAAAGAACATCCTGAAAAAATACTCACCGCAGGAGCAAAGAAAAATGTTCCAAGTTGAGTTTTGGCTCCTGAAATCATATCTGGGATTTAAAGTTTACAACACATGGAATTTGTTTATGTTTAATATACAATGCCATAGGTGTTCAGAAATGTTGATTACATATGTAATACCTCATGCCCTGCTTTTATTTTGGCCAACCCTCCCACACCTTCAGTTTTTGAAATACTAAGACTCCAGGTTGCTTCCCTGCTCGTCATATCTTTGGATCTTCCTGCCAGCTTCATTGTTTGACTGTAAATATGGTAATTAATTCTGTGATTGCTGTCTGATTCCATATTTAGTACATTGGCTTGCTTCAGTGGAGTCTGTTTTCTATCTTTCTATGGATGTATTGGCTGGTTGGTAGCCATTATTTTTAACTGATGTTGACAACTTGTATTTTTTCAGTAGGTGATGTGGAAGAATAAATGGCCCTAGGTTTCTCTCATGTCCTGAGCATATCTGTAGATACTTTCCTCTTTTTCTTATTTTTTTAAGAATGACATAAACGGGGCTTCCCTGGTGGCGCAGTGGTTGAGAGTCCGCCTGCCGATGCAGGGGACACGGGTTCGTGCCCCGGTCCGGGAAGATCCCACATGCCGCGGAGCGGCTGGGCCCGTGAGCCATGGCCGCTGAGCCTGCGCGTCCGGAGCCTGTGCTTCGCAACGGGAGAGGCCACAACAGTGAGAGGTCCGTGTACCCCAAAAAAAAAAAAAAAAAAAAGAATGACATAAACGAAAATGTTACAGATGTGAAATGGTCTAAAGAACACCATTATAATAAAACCTGTATTTTATCTATACCCTTTTAAAAATTTGTCTTTATGTGGAACACATATGTAAAGACCTGACCTAAGGAATTCTGCTTCAAAAAAGCATTAATGTAGGTTTCATAATTGTGAACTTTGCTCTCATAAATGTTGGCTCTTGATAATGTGAGTGTTAAGTAGAAGTTTATTGGGAAGTAAACATTTATAAATATATAAATGTGTTTATCAGCTTGATTGCTAGCAGATGATATTCAACCACAAGTTATATGAACTAGTAGGGAATGAATACAAACTGAAAACTTCATTAATAACTAGTCTCATTTAAGATGTTTAGGACATAAGGACTCCATTGTTCGTTTACATTTTAAAATATAAAATACTCATATTATTGCCGTAAAAGTGGCAACTTGTTTGTTGGAATTAACATTTTTCATGGTCACTTCAACAGCATGGCTACTTTCTACTTCTCTGCAACCTTTTACTCATTCATTAGTTCAAGAAATATTGCTACTGTCAAATTTCTAGTCATGGGAGATAGACAATGACCAAGACGCAGTCGTTCTCTTCAAGGATCTTAGAGTCCTAATACAGGGAACCTGAAAAAAAATTATTTTAATTTATGAATCAATAAGTATTTATTTATTATGTGATTAGTATAACTCAGAGATCTGAATAACATCGAATTAATAAATGTTAGTGGAATATTTAGAATAAATGAAGATAAAGCTCATCATTTAGCTGAGGAGGCAGGCACATGAAACCAACACATTTTATGTAATTTTAGTAGTAAATTCAATGCTACTAACTTGACAGATTGATTCCTATTAGTGAATCTGTTGGCTTTTATTTGGACAAAGTAAAAGAATTCAAAGAAAAAATTCCATCCTAT
This sequence comes from Phocoena sinus, assembly GCF_008692025.1. Taxonomy (NCBI): domain Eukaryota; kingdom Metazoa; phylum Chordata; class Mammalia; order Artiodactyla; family Phocoenidae; genus Phocoena; species Phocoena sinus. Next base: position 5,023,227 of record NC_045766.1, read on the forward strand.
CTCATTGTCTTTTAGCTAACTTGCATTTATGATAAAAAAGCTGTATCCGGTTTTGCATTCAATATAAATTAATTAAACTTGCTTTGCTTACACCCAACCTCAAGAATATTGTACTGACTTTGGGAAGTTGTGAGAATGGCAATGACATTTGCTCCTTTGTTGCTCTTCAAAACATTCAGTAACAGGGACTGGAGCTTTAAATATTTTCTAGTTCTGAAGATTTGCTTTGCCAAGATTCCTCCTCATTTAAATGGAAACTCTCGGGGAACAGGTTTCTTTCATTATATCCTGAGAAAGGACAGTTGGTGTCACATTTGGCAAGATAGCTTTTGACGTGGTTAGACAACCCTTCCTAGGCAAGTTCGGCAAAATCCCATGATGTCAGCCCACTAAGTAGCTTCTGGGGACATGAATTCATGACCACTCCCTTCATAGTTCTCCAAGAGTATATGTGCCCATGTTATGTTATAAACTGCAGGACCAAACATTGTCTGGTGACGTCCAAATAGACTCCTTTTCTTCCAGAACATTCTTACTTGCCTTCTCACCGTGTCTTGCCCACAGTAAGCAGTATCTGTGCACATAGTTTTAAGAAAATAAAGAAATATATAACATAATACACACCATTATAAAGTCACAGGTCAAGCTGGTGCTGCTTGGCTGGGAACCACACATGGAGGAGCAGGGCTTTAGAGCTTCAGGCGATGGCTTTTGAGTCAGAGTCTAAGGTTTTGGATTCTAGATTTCGCTACTGACTAAATATGCAATGTTGGGGAAGTTGCTTGCTTTCCCTATGGCTCAGTTTCCTCATCTGTAACATGCAAGTAACACTACTAATCACCTTATGGGTTCTTTGTGGGTTACATGAGATATCACATGTATCTTATTTCCTGGGACACACCCAACCGTGAGAATACTGTACTGGCTTTGGGTGGTTGTGAGAATGGCAATGACAGTTGCTCCTTGTTATTTCCTGATAGGTCTTTTACAGTTCTTTTGTCACAGGCTTAATCTGTTGAACCCCTGTTATGGGATATTTGATTAAGTAATCATAAAAGATGTGTAAGACACAGAGGGTAATTGGCAGTGGTTCTGTCTTATTTGTATCGATGTTTGTAGAAAACTAAAACTGTTAAGCAAGATCATGATTCCCTGCCTTTCCTTCCCACCTTGATTTGTGTAAGAAACAATTTGCACAGCAGAACTGCAAGAAATAACTGCTTACAGGTCTCAGCAACTCCAGACCACCCAAGTCTCTCTTGGGTGGAGTTTCATAGTCCTTCAGGTTTTTTGCATGCAAAACATTCTCATAAAGGAGATTAAATGAAGGGCTTTCCAGATTTGTCAAGTCTTAATGAGAAAAATCGCTTTAAAATAAATTTTAATAAAGCGTCTTAAGTAACAGTTTAATCACTTGAAGTTTACACTGTTTTTCTTAGTAGCAATTCAGATGAAAAAGATCAATGATTATTTATTCCGCTCAGCCTATAAATTGGTAATGGATGGCATATAATATTATAGCACATAAAATCTTCAGTTAACTGTAGGCAGTTGTTAACTTGTTTTTTTTAAGCTACGTTTAAAATGAAAAGTGACATACTTTAAGAAATTATTCGGTTCAATTATATTAAGTCAGGAATACAAAGAGAGAAGCACATTTTACCACCACAGCTAATTCCGTGGATAAAAGAACAGATGTATAGATAATGAAAATGGAACAAAATCATTGTTTTAGGAATTCAGCTGTGTTCATGGATATCATATAATTAGCTGTATTACCTGATCTTCTTTAGAACTTAAAACACTCTTGAAAAATAAGTATTTGTGGCATCCGTGGTGTAAGTAAATGGAAGGAAGGACGGAAAGAGGGAGGGAAGAAGGAAGCAAGAAAGGAAAGAAAAAAGGAAGGGAGGGAAGGAAAAAAAAGATGGATCATCACTACCATTTTGCTTTTCGACCAAAAGGCATGTAGGTCCTGCGAATGATTTCCAGTGGGATAGTAAGGAGACTCTCGTGGTGAGTTTTGTGTTGTTTTTATTACATGTTATTTAGGCAATCCCTTTAAAAAGTTAGTACTTAGAAAATGAGTGTAATTTACTTAAGAGCCATATCAGAATTTGGATCATGAGAATTATTCTGGACCTTTGGATTGTCTGTAAATATGATATTGAGACATTTAGATCTGTCTATACTTGCTGTTTTCCTTGACTATTCTGTTTTGCTTAGAAATGAGAAACTACATATGTCATTAAGAAATTGATTACGATTAAAAAGATCCCGGTAATTTAGGATAAATGACAGATCACAGAATCACTTTGGACTGGCTCTCATTCTGTCCAGCTCTGTTTTCAGCCAAGCCAGGGAATCAGACAGAGTGGGACTGGACAGTGCTGCCATTATAAACAAAAACCCAGAACTTTTCTGTGCTTTCTATGTGTGATCCATGTGCTGAAGCTGTCAGCTCTGAATGCTGATTGAAAACGTTCCCAGATGAAATATGGAAAGAAAGTAAATGGAGCGGCCTATATAGGCCTCTGACCGTGGAAAAGTGAAAACAAGTTAATTTCGTTATTTGTAACTGCCTCTAAAGTAGGTGCAGACTGTAGACTTGTCAGAACTATCACATTTTCTCTACATTTGACATGTTTTCCAAATCCACTGTTTGCCATTTTCCCACAGCCCTGGTCAACACACAGTAGGCACCCACTTACTACTGGCTGAATGAATCAGTCTCGGGTACCACTGAGTAGAGTCTGTGGCTGGTAAATTCTCATTCAAACTTTCAGCTTACGTTTGAAGGTAAAAATCTGGTTCAAATCAAAGCATTGCCAAAAAAAAAAAAAAAAAAGCATTGCCCTTTGGCCGGTGTGGTTCTCAGTCCATTAACTTCACCTCCCTGAGTAGCTAATTCCTCACGTATAAAATAAGGATAAGACTGCCTAACACAGTAGTAAGCAAAACCCCCGATTCAAAAATGGTTTATATGGGTTTCCCTGGTGGCGCAGTGGTTGAGGGTCTGCCTGCTGATGCAGGGGGACACGGGTTTGTGCACCGGTCTGGGAAGATCCCACATGCTGCGGAAAGGCTGGGCCCGTGAGCCATGGCCGCTGAGCCTGCGCGTCCGGAGCCTGTGCTCCGCAATGGGAGAGGCCGCAACAGTGAGAGGCCCGCGTACCACAAAAACAAACAAACAAACAAACAAAAACAGTTTATATGGCAGTACTGAGCAGTCGCAAGTAAGTAGGTGTTCAGTGAATGGCATTTTCCTCCTTCCTTCATTTTCTTCAACATAACCAAACCCACGATTGCCTTTACTTTGGGGCTTATTTTCACACCCAAAAGTATATAGCCCTCTTCCTCAATTTTTGAAAAGAAAAACCATTTTAAAAAGTTCCTTGAATTTTTCCACCTTAGAAAGCATAATTTGGCCCTGTGGCCATTGGCAGCCACCCTGCTTTTTCAGATCTTTTCTCAGTCCCTGTACACCAGGACCCTCTGAGTTTAACAAGATGCTCGTTTCAACCCAGGTCTCAGAATTAGCTGCCCTTTGAGGTAGAAGACAAATTTGAGATTCACCTATATCGAATCATAAACTAATCAAATGGGAAAACCTAAAACCCTTGCTGGTGAAAGAGACATTGGCTAAGTTTTTGGTTGTTTTTTTTTTTAATTTTTAAAAATTTGATAGAAGTATAGTTGATTTACAATATGGTGTTAGCTTCAGGTGTATAGCAAAGTGATTCAGTTATATATATTGATATATATTCATTTTTAGATTCTTTTCCATTATAGGTTATTATAAGATACTGAATATAGTTCCCTGTGCTATACAGTAGGACCTTGTTGATTATCTATTTTATATATAGTAATGTGTATCTGTTAATCCCAAACTCCTAATTTATCCTTCCTCCCCTTTTCCCCTTTGGTAACCATATGTTTGTTTTCTCTGTCTGTGGGTCTATTTCTGTTTTGGAAATAAGTGCATTTGTATCAATTTTTTAGATTCATTTTGCACAATTTTTCATTAATGCAGTTTTTTTTTTCCATTAATGCAGTGCAGTTTTTCTCAGTACCTAATGCTGAGCATGGACCTAGAAAACCTAACCGTGACATGGGACCTAGCAGCTGTGACTTTGAGCTGAGTGGGAAAACCCAGGAAGTAGGAATGAAGTCACTTTACCTTTGTCGAGCCCCCTTCTTTCCATCTCTTCTTGTTCTCCACAGGGACTGTTGGCATGAAACTTGGTGACGGGGAGGGTGGCTGGCTGCCTCGGGGACTGCAAGGAACTTCAACTTTTCTAGGAACTTGTATGTCACACACCCTTCTGTAATTGACTAGTTAACTGACTAGCTAATTGACTAGCTCTATTTTCCTCGGATTCCCAGCCCAGTTCTGAATCCCTCAACACGGCCTGCCAGTGTGTTTGGCGGTTTATCATTTATTTCTGTGTTCTGCTGTCACCCTCAGAATGCAGCCTGTACAGCAGGAATAAGATCCCTGAGATTGATCTGTTCTTTTATCCTTTCTGTCAATTGCAGTTAAGATCCCCCACTAGTAGGGTTAGAGAGTGAATAGGTTAGTTATTCTGGGGTCGACAAGTGTCACAGGGTCACACCATCCCTTTTCTTCCTTCGCTTCCTCATTCACCCCCAGCCCCGCTGCCGGTGTGACCTCACCACCTGTACCATCTCCCTCTCAACAGCTGTTTATTTTTTTCAGCAGCTCTAACAACCTCGGCTGCAATTTGATTTGGACAACAGTTAACTGATGAGTGTCCGTTTGACAGCACAGCTGTTACCATTTCTGCTACTGCCCATATGGGCAAGACCCTGGGAGATTCTATAGTTTGGAATTTGCAGAACTTTCTCAGGCAGTGCTGCCTCAGAGCCACACTGAGCTTTCTGACTTAGAGGACCTCGGGGCCTCTTACTGGCTGCTTATTCTCAAAGGCAGTTTTGTCCTTTTTAGATCGGGAGGTTTTTGCTTCTTCTCAGATACCCACTTTTATGTGTATGTTTATAATAAGATGTGTGTACGCGGTAGTCATCACAAAAGCTACCATTTTTGAGTGCCGTCTATAAACTAGGCCCCAACTGGGTATTTCATTTAGGGGGAGGACACAATTTTATCTTAAAACGGTGCTGTGGTCACTTTTACCGGAACAGGGAACTCTGTTCCATCTCAGGGAAGTTTGGTTTACGTGTTTTAATCCATAAGGCTATGTGTGCAGGAAGGTTTACATTTTTCCTAAAAACTGAACTTAGTATCTATAGGTATACTTCGTCTTTTATTGTACTTCGCAGATTTTTTTTTTTTTTTTTAACAAATTGGAGGCTTGTGACAACCCCATGTTGAACGAGTCTCTGGGCGCCATTTTTCCAAATCATTTGCTCACTTCATGTCTCTGTGTCACATTTTGGCAATTCTCACAGTATTTCAAATCCTCCACTAGCAAAAAGATTATAACTCAATAAAGGTTCAGATGATGGTTAGCAGTTTTCATCAAAAAAAGTATTTTTGATTTAAGGTATGTGCATTATTCTTTTAGGTTAAAAGCACGTCATAGACTACGGTATAGTGTAAACGTAACTTTTATATGCCCTGGGAAGCCAACAAATTCATGTGACTTGTTTTATTGCAATATTTGCTTTATTACAGCGGTCTGAAACCACACCTGAAATGCCTGTATTTTGAACTTTCATTCTATGTGTAAAATATAATTTTAGCTAATTCAGAGTCTTTCTCTCTACTTTCCTGGATTGTGTTTATATCCTAGGTGCTTTAAAAATGTCAGAGGGCAGGAGACACCTGGTTCTTTGTCTTTTTCTGTCCAGATTGGCAAGAGGTGAGATGCACTCTGGTCTATTCCATATGATTCTTGGCTGTCCAGCCACTAAAATTGCTATTGTAGCTCTTTGTTCCAAACCATCCTCATCCAGTCAAACTTTCTGTGATGCTCTGTATCTGCTCTAAGTGGATAGCCACAATCCACATGTGGGTATTGAGAATTTGAAATGTGGTTAATGCAGCTGAGTGCTTGAACATTTCATCGCATTTAATTTTAATTTATTTGTACTTCAAGAGCCACACATGGCTCGTGGCTACTATATTGGACAGTACAGTTCTAAAACACTGGGTCTCTGCAGGTCACTTCGATTCCAGCTATTTCTACACACTAAGAAGGATCTTAAAATAAATTCAGTCCTTTCTCCATGACACGCTAGATCTTTGCAAGAGTGAAGAGGCTCCCTGAGGCCATGATAGCTTCATTGCTCCTCTGGTGTGTGTTAAGAAGCCATTCTACTGAATGTCACATCATTGCAGCATTCTGGAACTCTGTGAGGTAGACTCACTCATTTGCTTAGATCCCCTCTACCCCCCATGCAGACATGCTGCACCATGGTGGGCACAAGAAATCTTTGGGCTCTTGCTGTGTTACTGGCCCTAGTTTTGGGTGGCCTCGACCTGCAGCAGCTTGAAGCAGGATCCCAGTTCCACAGCCAGAGATTGAAGTCAGGCCACAGCAGTGAAAGCACTGAATCCTAGCCACGAGACCACGAGGGCCAGTGGCCAGTGACAAGGCCCTGGCTTGTCTGCTTTGTAGAAATAAATTTCAACAAAGAGATGAAAAGTAGTGAAACAAGTCAAGGGTTTATTAGGAAGAAAAAGAATACATGTGAATAGACTCATGCGGGTGGGCTCAGAGTCACGCCCTCATGGTAGTTTAAATCACTTATACGGGGCATTTCTTCCGGGTTTCCTCTAGCCAGTCATCTTGTTTTCTTTGCCTGGTTCTGAGTCCGGATTTAGAATATCTCAGGGTCCTCCCCTGTGTGCGCGCATCTCTCAGCCAAGGTGGATTCTAGCAAAGAGGCCTATGGGTAGGTTGACATCACCTACTATGGGGTGGCGCCCCCTCCCCTTTGGCCCCAGAGGAGCCTTTCTGTGCATGTGTAGTCTCCTTGACCTTGAGAATGAGGAATATGTGGTCTCTTTATCTCTTATCTGTGCAGGGCTCAGCTTCTCCTTGCTCCTGTCATTGTCTTACCTTGGAGTATCTGTCCACAAGGGACAGACTTCAGCTGCTCAGCCTGCGGCCCATCTATCTCCTGCCTCAGCCCTTCTTGGAGTTCAGGGGTGAAGCTGGTCTCCTTTCCTCTCCTTTCCCCCAAAAGCACATGGTGATCCTGTCATCTTGCCACTCAGCTTGACTTTGACTATTCACCAACCAGCGCTAAGATTTCGTCTTCTCCGGCTCTCTGCTGCCTTCCTCAGCCCAGAGGATGGTCTTATACTTTGAAGTGAGAAAAAAGGCTCTTACCTGAGCATACGTTTTTCTCCACCTGCCTTTTGATGGTGGCTACACTATATACTGCGGCCTTTAGAGCTTATGCTTTTAAGCCCAAGAGCCCAGCTCTTAGAATTCAAAAACATTCGCTTTTAAAAACCAATTGCATTTTCTCTGCTTTGTCTTTTTTTAAATCACGTTCAATTATACTTAATATAAAACTTATCATTTAAACCATTCTAAGTGTAGTAAGTGGCATTAAGTACATTCACATTGTTGGGTAACCATCACCACCAAACACCTCCAGAAATGTTTTACACTGCAAACCTGAAACTCTGTATGCATTAAAGAGCAGCTCCCCTCCCCCTGTCTCCCAGTCCTTGGCAACCAAGGTTCTACTTTCTGTCCCTATGACTTTGAATACTCTAAGTGTTTCATGTAAGTGGAATCATACAACGTTTTCCTTTCGTATCTGGCTTGTTTCACTTAGGATGTCTCCAGGGCTCATCTGTGTTGCAAGCGTGTGCCAGAATTTCCTTCCTTTTAAAGGTGGAGTGATATTCCATTGTATGTTAGATACCACCTTTTGTTCGTCCATTCACCCATCGATGGATGTGCGTGTTATTTCTACCTTTGGCTACCGTGAACAATGCTGCTATGACCATAGGCGTACAAATACCTGTTCAAGACCCCACTTTCAAACCTTTTGAGTATATACCCAGAAGTTTCTGCTTTCTCTTAGCTGGTGAAAGCTACTTATTAAATTGGGATTCGGGTGAAAATATCTCAAAGCTCATCTTGACTTATAAGGAGACTTTAAGGAGATTTTTAAGAGGAGAGGTTCTTTGTTCTGCATACTAAAGTGAGAAGAATTTTACATTGTCTGGTTGTAGAAAGTGGGAGATGTGTGGGAACGGAGAAGGGAGAGATGCAGTAATTGTTTGGAAAGAAAGGAGTCAGTACATGGCAGGAGGACTAACAATAGAGGGATACGATCCATGCAGTTCCTAGTGATAGGAAATCATATAAATAATAATCATTATAATTAGTTTTTTTCTTTTTTTTTTCCTCCTTCACTTTCTACCCCTCCTGTTCACCTTCTACTCCAAGTTGGCTAGTATTATGCTTCCTTTCCCATGCTAAAGTTTACTCTAGGTACCCCTTAATTGTTTATAACAGTCTCCTAAACACAAGAGCTCTAGGAATATTGAAGTTGTGGGGTCATCTCCAGAGTGGACAAAAGCAGACCAATGAGAAAGGATGCTAACTGCAGAAACTAAGGGAAGTAGTTACAGCAAAGACACATATAGGAAAACTATAACTCTACTCCAACTGTTGGAGATAGTGCTGAGAATTTTGGGCATTGAACTGTCAAAAGTTTATAAATAGCAAAAGAAAAACCAATGAATCATCGAAGTAGTAACTAGTAAAATTTTATGGTATACACCAAAGGGACAGTTTACAAACTGGGAACCCTCAAATCAAAACATGAAGTGAGGCTCAAGAGTATATGTTTATACGGGCTTCCCTGGTGGCGCAGTGGTTGAGAGTCCGCCTGCCGATGCAGGGGATGCGGGTTCGTACCCCGGTCCGGGAAGATCCCACATGCCGCGGAGCGGATGGGCCCGTGAGCCATGGCCACTGAGCCTGCGTGTCCGGAGCCTGTGCTCTGCAACGGGAGAAGCCACAACAGTGAGAGGCCCGCGTACCGCAAAAAAAAAAAAAAAAAAAGAGTATATGTTTATAAAGCAGTGTATATAGGGAGAAAGCAGTGATTGTTTATTCTTCACAGTGATGAGTTATAGTATTCAAATTTTCTTAAAGGGTACAGATTTGGTTAGTGGTTACCTGCTATCAGTTTCAGGAAAGAGTTTAAACTTTGCTTATGCATAAGCAAAAAATGAGCCAGGGCAGGTTAGTCTTACGAAATAAGCTAAATTAAGCTTTATCTGTGTGGCTCAACTGGTTTGTCTGCTCAGGAAATTTTCAAGATTGGTCTTTGTTTGTTTTTGATATTAACACCATTACATTAAGATGGGCACCAAGACACTCTTGCTTATGAGTGAGTGGACTGAAAGATTGAATGACTTGGTGCCATCTAGATTTGAACGTCTCTGTGACACGTGCAGTTAGAAAAATTTTGTGTAGTTAAATTATCCTCATTTTACAAAATGATATGAGACACAAAGGCAGTAATTAATTTATCTATGTTCATAAAGCTAGAAATGGACAGACCCATGCTTCAGACCACCTTTTTCCAATTGGATACTCAAAAGGTACCTTTGAAGTAACTGAAGAAGAGACATCAAATATAGCATCTTATCAAATCCCCATGTGTATGTGTTTTTATAACAAAAATATTTGAAGGTCAACGTGTGATTTTCTTTTTTTGTGTGGACATACATGCCAGTATTGTTTAGCCCATCAAGACTCTAGGATTCTATAAATGGTATAGGTGGTGAATTTAAGGTCCAGAGAAATTAGGTGATTTACCTGTGCTTGGTCACTATGCCAGAAGAGAAACCAGTAGAAGCCGAGACTCAGCAAACTATAGCCTGTGAGCCAAATCCAGTGGGCCACCTATTTCATAAATAAAGTTTTATTGGAACAGAGTCAATAAAACTTGTCTCTGGGTGCTTTCATGCTACAACAGCAACGTTGAGTAGGTGAAACATACAGAGACCCTGTGGCCTACAAAGCCCAAAATATTTACTCTCTGGCTCTTTACAGAGAAAGTTTTCAACACTGGTCTAGAACTGAGCCCCATTTTAGTTCTCTCTGCATTATAATAGCATATATCACGTATTGCTTCACAGGGCTCTCAGTTCTCCATGCAGCAAGTTTACAGACCAATGAATAGAGCAGGAACTGGCGTGAAACTTAAATTTAGTGTGTTGGAGAGACTCTGACCCTGTGGTTAAGAAAACAGAAGGGGCCAACCTACCATGAGCTTTGTCATAAAGAAGCTCTAACTTCCTGTAAGGGGTCTTCTCAGAGTTTGTAAGTGAAGTTCTTTAACTGTTAGAGTTATCACACCATCTCACCCCTTCATACATTTTTCCTAGGAGGCAAAGCTGTTGAGTTCTCACATGTGCCATTACATGTACCAAAGAGCATATTCGCAAAAATTTCTGGATGGTTGTTATAAGTATTTAGTTGGTAGCTCTAGATCATAAGAGGCACTTTCACCTTTAATAGCCATTGTGCTTCTTAGTGTCTATTAAAAAATTATAATTGATTTGGAAAATAGTAAGCATATGAATTTCAGGAGTGGTGAATCTGAGATGATCCATTATTTGGAGATAGACATTAGAAGCATGGTTTACATGGAGTGGGACCCTCTTTCACACTTTTTTTTTTTTTTTTTGGCAAATACCATGGTTCAGTCAGAAAGTGGAAAGAAGCCAGAGAGACAAAACTATGATGATGAATTACTGTGATAATCTCAATAAGTGTGTGTGTGTGTGTGTGTGTGTGTGTGTGTGTATTTCAACTCTAAGGCCCACTTTCCACCATCTTAATTGCAACAACTCTGTGAATTAGAAAGATTGGGAGGACCAGTATGAGATCAGCAAAACTTCCATGTTACAGAGTGGATTTCAAGCTTATTTTGTTCTCAAAGATTTGGAAAAATAAAATAAGTTAAAACTTTAAACAAGGAGGAAAAGAACTCCAGTTTAAAAATCCAATATAATTTTGAGTTAACAGTTTAAATGTTCAATTACTTAAACTGTTGGGAAAGAGAAATAATATAGAAAGATCATTTGAAAAACTTAAAGTATATTTGAACAGTTCATTATATAATAAAACTAAGTCTGAGATGTTTGGTCTCAATTTTCTATTTTCTAAACTATAGTAGTGTGATGAAGGAAATTCTCTTCAGCAGACTCATATGATGAACTTTTTTTAAATAAAAAATCTATAACTAATACAAATAATTACACTTTATCAAAAAATTTTTAAAGTAGAGCAAGTCTGTCACACAACTATTTTTCATGTAGAATTGTATAATTAGGAGTTCACTGAAATGAGGATATCCTGCATTGGAAGTGTTCAGATAGCCAAAGATTAATATTCATGGGAGTACAAGGTATGATATCAAAACACTGAATAAAAGCCAAGTGTCTACCGATGAGGAAATATTTAAGTTACGCTACATAAGTAAAATGGAGTTTTATATCATCATAAAAAATAATGGCTTGAAAGAATATTTAATGCAAGGCTCATAATATTTTAATTTATAAGGTAGAATGTAAAATTCTTTTTTCAGTATTTCCCTAATTTTGTAAAAAAGTCAGTTAGCACATCTATTTATTTATTTAATGTATTTATTGATTCATTCAGTAGACATTGATTGGGTACCTACTATGTATCATATTCTGTTATTGTTCTAGAGATCACACTGCTTACATTTTATTGGAGAGAAGCAAATAATAAATAAGGAAGTGATGTACAAAGTATGTCAGAAGGTGCTAAGTGATCTGGACAAAAGATAAAGCAGAGATGGTAGGGACTGCAGGAGTGATGGGTTCTATGTTGTTGAAGGACTTAAGAACGAAAATGATATATTTAACAATTATATGAATTACTCTTGATAATTAGAAAAATTGTAATTGGTTCTATCCAGGTTCTGAAATAGCAATAAATCACAGAGTGGTAGTTGGATTAGATGGAATTATGAAGTCAACTCTCTTAGAAGTTGGAATATGTGTGGCTGTGTGTGTGTGTGTGTGTGTGTGTGTGTGTATGTCTTTATCTGGTAAATTTAAGAAGCTGCCTCTTGTAATACCTGTCAGAACTGCCATTTCTTTGTAGTTTCATACCAATGAATAGGTGTGTATGCTTCAGCTGTTGAGGAAATTTCTGTAGGTAAAAGGTTTCTCTGTGATTGCCATTGGGTCATTTCTTGCCAAGTTCAAATACAAGCTTCTATTTCACTATGCATTCGTCCAGAAATCTGAGGATTACAAGAAGTAGATAAAGCGTTCAATAAAGTGTAATTAAAATAGATTTCTAGACACAAAGTACCTCTTACTGAATTGGAATACATCAGGAACAGTTCAGGGTCTGAGACTTTACACTACATTGCAAGGTAAGAAGTAAGTCTACCACAGTTTTATAGATGCTGGCAGGAGACATGAGGCTCCTAGGTCAGAGACAAATGACTTATTACTGACAGCTCATCAGGCACCAGGAGCTTCACGTTCCCATCAGTTTCCTTGGCCTACCAAGGCCACAGGGTGATGCCAGGGAAGGTTCACAGCTGAGGAACCCTGAGCTTAGCAAAATCACAATCTTACAAAGGAGACTCCTAGCAAACCCGCCCAACCTTTGCCCCAGTGAAAGACATTATGTTTGTTGTACTGGTCAGGAAAAAATATCTGTCCTCTGCCCAGAGGAAGATACTGTCTAACTTCCAAGGCTGGTTGTTTGCTATACAAACATCCTTGAAATGGGTAGTCCAGAAAGCTGTCAAGCCCCTTTGCTCAGAAGTGCAGAACACAAAACTCTTGGAGAATTTTCTCCCAAATGAATGTTGCGTATTAAAATTTTTGTGAGTTATTTGTATTTTCTTAAATTGTTTCTGTCTGCTTGAGTTTGTTCATATTTGTCAGTATGTTTAAGAAAAATGCAGGTGAAAATTTCTCTGTCAGTATGTGTACAGTGTAACGTAATGACCAATATTGTTTTATTTTTACTGCTATGTTTCTTTTAATTTCCTCTGATTATTCTTTAGAATTTTGTGGGCGACTTGTTCGATAACAGATAAGGATAGGAAAGTACAGGGACAAAGGCATTAGGACCAAATGTTAGATTCCATTTAGATCCAGAGCCAGTAGTAGAGATTTTGGATTTGTGGAAACAATCAAGAGTTTCTTAAAAGTTTATTTCCTCCTTTAACAAAGAAGCAGTTTCCTCTAAGGCTCACCACTGAGGTCCTCTAAAATCTAGAATCTAGGTGTTGTGGCGAGAGATGTTGGGAAGAAGAAGCAGGAGAATGGAAAGGGAAAACTGGACCACTTGGAGAAAGTACATTCTTTAAACTCCGCGTCAAGAGTTCCTTGGTGGGCTTCCCTGGTGGCGCAATGGTTGAGAGTCCGCCTGCCGATGCGGGGGACACGGGTTCGTGCCCCGGTCCGGGAAGATCCCACATGCCGCGGAGCGGCTGGGCCCGTGAGCCGTGGCCGCTGAGCCTGCGCGTCCGGAGCCTGTGCTCCACAACGGGAGAGGCCACAATAGTGAGAGGCCCGCGTACTGCAAAAAAAAAAAAAAAAAGTTCCTTGGCAAATATGGACCATGGAGGTGCACACACAGAGTCAGGTACCAAAGGTCATGCAGTGTTTAAGACAGTGGACTCTGGACCAAGATTGCCTGAGCTAGAATCCATATCAGCCATGCTAGTAGCTATGCAGTTTGGGACAAGTCACTTAAATCTACTGTGCCTCAACTTTCCCATCTCCGTAAAAGACATATTAATATAACATAACTTGTAGGATTGTTGAGATGATTAAAATAGTTAATACGTAACAGTCACTTTCACCAGAGCCAGGCATTTGGTGGGCACTTGATACATTTTAACGAAAATAATATCATCTAATTGTTTATGAATTTTTTTCTTAGAAAACAATGACATTTTCTGAATCCATTGAGTCTAGCTTGCTCACCATTATATATATATATATATATATATATTTTTTTTTTTTTTTTTTTTTTGTGGTACGCAGGCATCTCACTGTTGTGGCCTCTCCCGTTGCGGAGCACAGGCTCCGGACGCGCAGGCTTAGCGGTCACGGCTCACGGGCCCATCCGCTCCGCGGCATGTGGCATCTTCCCGGACCGGGGCACGAACCCGTGTCCCCAGCATCGGCAGGCGGACTCTCAACTACTGCGCCACCAGGGAAGCCCTCACCATTATATTTTTAGGCAACCACAATGCCTCATACAAAGTAGGTGCTTGATCATATATTTGTTGAATAGGTGAATAAAAGATATTTAAAAATGAAAACCCTGAAACAATCTACAGAGACCTAAAGAAAGGCTGTGATAGCGTTCTGTACATATGTGTGTGTGTCTGTGGGTTTCTGTTTGAATAGACATCTGCTTTGATTTTTAGGGAAGTGCCTCTTGATAGCACAATTAGACCTGAAGAACAAAACCCTGGGTTGCCCCCATTGAAATCCTCAGCTAATTAACACAAGTTGCCTTGATATGTATGACTAAACTTATTCTCTTGACTCACATTTTAAATTGCATTTCTTCTAAGTGACAGTTCCCTTCTCTCTGTAAAATGAAATCTAAAAGAAAAATTTTGCAATCCAAAAAAAGAGTAAGCCTGAAATCATACTGAAGGAAAATGTCAGGCTTGAGAATACTGGTTAATTAACATATAATTTGATTAACTAGATACTTGTGTACTTTTAAGAAGCCATCACAGCCACATAACATGCATGCGATTTACTGAAATGTTATTATGCAATTGGAAAAACTAGAAGAATATTACTTAGCCTTTATGTCCTTCTGAACTAAGTATATCATACCTTTATATTGACTGGAAAATGATAATTAAAATGTGGTTAAGTACCTCTCAAATTTAATACTAAAAATATGCTTCAAAAAATAACAGAGATGTGTAGCATTCAATGCTATTTAGAGTTTAAAGATCACGGATTTCCTTTATGGCTGATTTTATGGTTTATTTTTATTATGAAAAAGAAAAGCCATCTTTTCCTTTTATTTGCTTTCTTTAGCTGCCAGTATCACTGGTTTAAAACATTAACAAAGTATATAAGGTCATAGATTCACTAGGTTTATCAGTATGCTGTGAATGATGCAATATATACATTAATGAGAGGCTAGAGGTGGAAGAAATGTACAGTTTTATGAAATATTTATACCTCATAGTAAATTTTCTGTGTACTAGAGTCATTTCAAGAACGCAATGCTAAAACCTCCAGCTTTCAGAATCTTAATGAATTTATTGATTATCTAAATAACTTAAGAAGGGATTTCGGGTTTCCTCAGTGAAATCATGGCCTCCAGAACTAATACTCAGTACAGCTTGCAAGTAGTAATCTGGCTCAATAGCTGAATACAAGTAAATATATGAAAGTGTTTTTTTTTTTGCTCCACCTCTTTACTTTTTGTTGTTTCGTTTTTCTACGTTTACACATCTACTGCGATTTAAAGATCAGTCATTCTGACACCTACACTCATGCGACTTTATATAATTCAAGTGCTATATATAGCTAGCTCTTATTCAAGGTAACCGAATAATCATGAAATAGAGTAAAATAAAGATAAAAGAATAAAGGTAAAATAATGGAAGAAAATAAAAACTGCTACACATCTAATGATGTTATTTTAGTTTCACTTCCATATGATACGGGAACAAAATGAATGAATTTCTTTTTTTTTCCTCTGCCTTTAAATACCAGCTTGTGACAGATAGATAATTGATAACTTTTCTGTTAAGTCTCACAAATATACTGAATTTTACATTTTCTCTTCAGTATGTTTCAATTTCAACTAATGGTTAAAAAATCCATTTTAATAACATCATAGATTTGTTCAAAATAAATATATTGGAGAGGGTATATAAGAAGAAATTTCCTGGGCTTCCCTGGTGGCGCAGTGGTTGAGAGTCCGCCTGCCGAGGCAGGGGACACGGGTTCGTGCCCCGGTCCGGGAAGATCCCACATGCCGCGGAGCGGCTGGGCCCGTGAGCCATGGCTGCTGAGCCTGCGCGTCCGGAGCCTGTGCTCCTCAACGGGAGAGGCCACGACAGTGAGAGGTCCGCGTACCGCAAAAAAAAAAGAATAAATTTCCTATAAATTAATTCATCAAATAAATTAGTAAAATAGGTATAATGCAAATGCCTCAGTTATTCAGATTTTGATATTTGACTAAGATACATGAAAAGATAATTTCTCAGGACTTCAAATTGCTTGATGACCATGTAACTTGATTCCAGTGTTCACACAAAACGATGGTTTATATTTTGTTTTCCCAAATTTTGTCACATCCGATCCAACAGAGATGATGTATGTACTCCACTACAAATTAGGGGGAGGCAACAGTCTGTGTCAACTGCATCTGAAAATAGATTTGTTATGTCTCCTTTCTCTGGTTCCTTTCATTAAAGAATACACTCTGTGGTCCAGTTCATATCATGCAGTATTGTTCAATCTCCCAGAGCAAAATGCTATTACATTGCCTTTTTTCCCCCTTAGCGATATTCTTTTGGAGATTAACTTAATGCATTTCGTGCAGAATTGTTTTGAATTGACAAAAATCAGCGTGAGAAGTAAGTAAAATTTTCATATATTTCCCAAGGGTTTAAACTAATGGTATCAACTCAGTAAATGAACATATTAAGAAAGCCAGCTTCAAACTGGTTACTTTTAATTAAAATTTACCAGTTTTCATTACCTCACCAGTGTGCCCTGCCTCCTTTCCAGGACTTACCAAAATCTGACATCATGTTACATATTAGTTTAATATCTTCTCTCCACCACTAGACATAAGCTCTCCGAGGGTAGGAATGTTACGATTTTCCCCCATATTATAATTGACTGTCTCTCCGACCACTAAATTGTAATCTCCGTGACAATGGGGATTTTTATTTTTTGTTCATCGCCATGTCACTGATGGCTAGAATAGCGCATATTAGGAATTCCGTAAGTATTGGTTAAATGAGGGAACATCCATAAGTAGACATATACATAGTATGTACTTATATAAATTTGAATTTTACATAAGCTCCAAATTAATAAGGATCCACCTCTGTGAATTTGAAGCTTTAAAGGAAAAGCTTTTATTTCGAGTAACATGATGAGAATACATCCTTAAAATCCTTACGCCGCTGCTTATCAGGAATGTCTGCTTATTTTATACCAAGTTCTAGCATTAGGAAGCTTTCTCTCCTTATCTTGGCTGCCCTTAGTATATTTTTTTACATGAGTCAAAGGACTACCGTATTTGGATTTATCTTCTCCATCACCTACTAATTATGTGGACTTGGGCAACTGCTTCATTTCTTTAAATCTCCCACCCCACCTTTAAAATAGAGACACTCAATAGGTCCTATTGAGAAACTAGCTCATAGAGTGTGTAAGAGAAGTAAAACTCTACATGGTGATTAATAGGCTTTATTAATTAAATTCTCTTAAGTAGATTACTATATATTAATTAGATTTTATTAATCTATTAATAGGTACTTAATAGATTTTAGTGATGGAGGTTGTGATGAAGACTATGATGGTGGTGAAGAGGAAAGAATTGCACATTTCTGATGAGAGCAATGATTTAATAATCATCATACATCCAAACTCGAATGTACTTTTGAGTTTGTTTAGCTGTGTCTCCCTATTTTATAGATGAGCAAAGTGAGACTACAAAAGTTGTAGTCACTTACCTAAGTGTACATACTGTGTTAGCGACACTGAGATACAGGTGATTTCAGAAATGCAATTAAAGTTTTGAAAACGAAGTTTGTGGATTTGGAAAAATCTTGATTTTGAATGCTGGTTTCATCATTTACTAGCTGAGTAGTTATGGGAACATTTCTCAAGTTTTATAATCTTCACTTTCCTCATCTGTCAAATGGTCATGATGATAATAAAACCTACTTTGTGGGATAATTGGGAGGATGCACTGAAAAAGCTACACAGAAGGACACTTTCTCCAAGGGTCCTCCCAGAGAAAACACCATAAATATGATGAAAATCTGATCACATCCTGGCAGCAAATATTTTGATGGGTTTCCTCACCCTTCTTTGTCAGAGACCAGTGAAATGATGTCAGAATACAATACCATCAAAGCAAGTCTAGGGTGGGCCAAGACAGTGTGTTCCAGTTTTGCATCTTTCTGTTTAATCCATGAGTAGACTTTCAAAAGCTAGGTGACTCTGTGTTACGTATCGCATCTTAGATTCTGGAAACTAATTACCTATATAGTTTTTCTTCTTTTTTAAGAATGGACTTTCTTAACTGGTAAGAAAAGAAGAGGTCTGGAGAGAAACACGTGGAAATCAGAAGGAGATTTGCATAGAGTGCTGTGTGGGGAGGGATGGTAGGGCCATCAACCTCCACCTCGAGGTCACAGCAGGCCTGGCCAGCAGGGGCCGGATGAAGAAATCTGCCCCTCTTGCTTCTCATTGCCCATGGCAAAGGGCTTTGACAGCCCACAACTTTCAGTAAGTCTGCAGGAAGAGACGAAATACTGCCCAGTATGACAGGCTCATTCTCCCCAGAGTTGACTGGGAACAGATCACGAGGAAAAGAGCAGTTAGTCTGATCGTCTACATTGTAACCCAACAGTTACTGTTTGTTAATTATAATAGACAGTGTTGATTGGGGGATTTTCTTCAGAAAAGAATTAGTGTCCTGCCCTTAATAAATATTTCCCAGCCAAAATACGAGTGGCAAGGTGCACGAAATCATAAAATCATGGAGTTAGAAGGTCCTATGGGAAACGAGATTGCTTATGTCATCTCTGGCAAGCTAAGTATTGGGGAAGCTGAGCTATGGTTGTTACAGTTGTTTAATAATACTACTCCCATTTTTGGTTATCTGTTCAGATTCTGTGATTCCTCCTCAGACTTACTAAGGGAGACTTTTCAGAGTGGTTCCAGGGAATCTGTATAATGAAGATCCCAGGTTGTCCCCACTCTGGTAGCCAATCACCAAGGCACGGAATGGAATTGACTAACTCCTGACAAACTCACCTGCCTTTCTTAGAAGACAGAAACTTGGCGATGCTAAGCAACTTCCTTTTCTCATTTTATTTTATCGACTTTTTCTTTTCTCTAGGCCGTTCCTAGAAGCCACCTCAGATCCTTTCTCTCCAAGAGTATCCTTTAGGATCCCACATGCCGCGGAGCGGCTGGGCCCGTGAGTCATGGCCGCTGGGCCTGCGCGTCCGGAGCCTGTGCTCCGCAACGGGAAAGGCCACAACAGAGAGAGGCCCACGTACGGCAAAAAAAAAAAAAAAAAAAAGAGTATCCTTTAGGAAATGAATAAAAACGACTTGCCCAAGATGGCATAGCCAGTTGGTGGCAGATCTGGGAATTCATCCTCCTTTTTTGCCCCCTGCTGCCAGTTCATGCTTCCTCTGGTGAACTCCACAGCCTTCCGTGGTTCTTGTCACTCCCCCAGCAGCAGAGTTGTTCTTATGAGCAATTAAACTGGGTCCCATCTGACAATGAAATGCCCCCTTGAAGCCCTGGTGTCAGAGTGAAGAGCTTTTGTATCAGCCTCATCCCAGGTCCAGGCCCTCTAAATGCACTGCCACCTCACATGCTTTCTGAACGTCTGACAGTAGCAGCCTGTCCTGCCTAAGCCTCATACACAGCCTAAAAAGGGCTGAACGGGAGAAAAGCCTCCAGTTGGTGGGAAGAGTGGTCTTTCAGGTCATGGCTCAATTTTGTCTTGTAAATCGCAGACAAAAGGATTATTTATATACCCCCTCCTTGTTGCAGGATAGATTCGCAAAGAAAACACTTGACATTTTTGGTCCGCTCTGCTTGTTGTCTGCACAGCAAAATTTAAAATAAACTCGTTAAAGCAGATATATTCAGAGTATATATCAAAATCTCCCAGTATTGTGGCTTGATTCAAAAGCAGTTAGATGGCAAGCAGACCTCTTTCTGTGTAACTGGCTGGAACAGTGTTACGTTAATCGATCTTTTCTTCCAGCTTCAAAGCCGTAGACACTTCACGGGTGACGCTTGCTCCATCGACACGCATTTTGATGTGTTGTTTCATGGGAAAACCACGTCTGCCTCAGACTACTGTGCATTGCCTACGGCAGCTCTTTTTAACCTTTTTTTTTTTTTTTTTTTTGGTATTTTGGCTTCCTCTGTATCTCTTCTGTTGTTTGTGATTTGCACAGCTAAGAAGCCCTGATAAACAAACACGATGTGCTAAATTTGGGGTCAAGACTTTTTCTCCTAATGCCATCAGGTAACATTGCTCTCTTACATTGTTCAAACGTCCTGAATACATGTGTGCTTCTACATCAGTGAAGGAAGAGAGCAATGTTGCTGAGTATTCTTGTTTAAGAGGCCTAGCTTCAGAAAAGGATTCAGTGGATGACTTTGTCCCTGAAGTCCTGAAAGCTTTACCATAGCTGGTTTAGAAGCTCTACTAATTTTCAGGTAGTCCTTCCTGCTTGTTCCTCGTTTGGGTCATTTCCTCTTCTGACTCTCAATAGAAAGGACAAAAACACGTAATACACCTGCATCTGCAAGAATGTGGACCTTGGGAAGACTTAGAAAAATCTCTTACCCTGAATTTTTTTTTTTTTTTTTTCTCTTGGCGGTGCCGTACAGCATGCGGAATCTTAGTTTCCGGACAAGGGATCGAACTCGTGTCCCCTGCGTTGGGAGTGCAGAATCTTGGCCACTGGATCACCAGGGAAATCCTCTCTTACTTTGAATTTGGAATCATTAGGAAACATTTTCTTTACTTTTTATTTATAAAGCTAATTAGATTATATGTGTATTACTTTATTTGACTATTGGGGTCTACAATCAAAAAATTTTTTAATCAGTTTTGTTCTATCTTGTTACATTATAATTTTAACGTATTCATCCTTAAAGCTGGATCAAAGAAAGTCTTTGAGAGACAGGCAAGAGGTACATCATGAAAATATTCATGAGTGAATAAATGCCTGCAAAGTCTAATTTTTAAGGAATCTTAATCCTTCCTTTCCAAGCCTACATGTTTGGCAGTGGGAATCAGGTGGGTTTGGTAGGTCACTCTGAGGATTTTTACCTCTACCTTTTAATGCATTCAAACTTGCCTTCAACTCAGAAATAGGAAATAGTCTGGAGACTAAAGAGTGGATTCTAGTGGAAATAAGATGTTCTTTCCTCATCTTCCCGGATTCAGAACCCAGCTGGCTAATGGTTTTCCGGGAATACTCAGCACTAAAACCCTGCATGAGACTCCACTGGGTCCTCCGAGGCTGCTGGGCGAGAGCTGGGGAGTTATGGTTTCCTTCCTGAGTTCTGAGTAGGGACTCAAGGTTTCCCTGGCAGTGGTTGAGCCAACGTTTTCCCAGCTGCTTGGATTTCCACCAATTTAATTCTTGCCAGTAGTCATTATGCGGCCTCAGAGTATGAGTATTTCCCAGATTTGTGTTATTTTAAAATAAGCTAAAGCTTTTCCAATTCCGGTCATGTATTTTTTTCATCTCTTGTAGGTATCTGTCTGACTAGAAAGTAGCATTGTCATTTTTATTGCAGCACTTTTTGAAATGAAAAAAAAAAAGAATTACTTCCTTTAATGCCAGTTTTTCATATTGGACATAATTTTGTAGGTCACCCAGAGAGCAGATATATGACAGGGTAATCCTCCCTACAAGGAAAAGTTGGGCTCCTTTCTAAGGTTTTTGGTCAACCTGGGAATCTCCAAAGGCAACCCAAACTGTAATTTTCAAAACTGGGTTGTGATGACAATAGAAAGCAATATTTATGAACAGAGGCATCTGTTAAAATAGAGCTGTTGGTTTTCATAAAAGAAAGAATGTTGATTGGTTGCACGTGACATGGGAATAAGAAACCAAACTGAATCCTCCATCTTGACGAGATGCATGGTTCGGTCCATTTTTGTCTCTGAAAAAAACAAACTGAAGAGCAAACAAACCACCATGAAGCCCCATAGGGCTCTTCCTCCCTTTTCTCAATGCACCCTGATGATTTTAACACATTTCAGCCACTCTCTACAAACCCATTGACATGCATAATTCAGTACTAATTTTTGTCAAAGTTGTACTGCTTTACTTTTGCAGGAAGGGGAACGTGCAGCTCAGATCGTCATGACACTCTGAATGGAGAAAAATGGTTTAAAATTAGGATCCTTGGGCCGTGCGTTACCAAAAGAGGCAAAGCAAAATGGCTGTGGTACTTGCAATCATACCGTCTACTGTAGCGATACATCAAGAATCATGTGCAAGGTCACTTTCCTCTTGAAATGTGTGATTAATATGTTATAAAAGTGTTACGAAGGCAAAACACTATTTTATGGTCTATGATAAAATAATAGGAGCTTGTATTTATTAAATAGATTCTAGGCTGGGGACTTCCCTGGGGGTCCCGTGGTTAAGACTTTGCCTTCCAGTGCGGGGGTGCAGGTTCGATCCCTGGTTGGGGAGCTAAGATCCCACATGCCTCGCAGCCAGAAAATCAAAACATAAGACAAGCAATATGGTAACGAATTCAATAAAGACTTAAAAAAAAGGGTCCACATCCAAAAATAAATAAATAAAATAAAATAAAAGAGTCTAGGCTCCAGGTACTATACTTAATTTCTTGACCTACTTTATTTGTCTGGATCCTTTCAACAATCGAGTAGAGCGTGTGCTGTGTCGTCTTTACGTACAGATGAGGAAACTTGGGAACCAAGATCACACAGCCAATGAAGACCAGAGCTCTGACGAGAGGCAATAACATGTAAATAAAATGTTCTCAAAAACAGGCTATACTGCCTCCAACTATAAAAGAATGGTAGTCCTAGTTAAGAACATTATTTGATCATTACTTTTTTTCAGTGACAAGTTGGAAAAGAAAGGCGAATAAACATTTTCATCTGGGGGCCAGATTTTTAAATCATGATTTCCCTTTACCATTACAGTTTGCTTGGAGCAACCACATAAATCATTCTGAAAGAACAGATGAATTAGTTTAAAGACATGAGTCTTAGTTAAAATGAGCCTTGACTGTAAGAAGTATTATAGCCGTCAACAAGTCAAGTGAGGATTTGGCAAACTACAACATTTATTTTACATTAAAAAGCAAAATAATAATTATGTTCAAGAGAAATGTAAACTAAGGCCTCTTGAGCTATATAGATGGATTGAATTCAGCATAGAATTAAGTTGACTGTATGTGTATGTGTATATATATATATTTTTTAAAATAAAACAACGGCAACAAACAAAACATGACACCCCACAAACTTGCCCCTTAGCATATGCAGAGCCTGGGCAAATTTTACTTGATGGGGCTCCTGTCTATAAAACAAGCTGATTACAGAATGTTACAAAATTCATGGGCCTGTATGAGATACAGTGATCTATTTGGAGAAAAATTAGAATATGGGTGGACAAGAGCTACTTATGTATTTATTTATTGCCCGGTCAAATGCAGATGAAGATTCTTTGTAACATCCAGACACCATCTTGTCCTGTTCTTTATTGTCCAATGCACCATTCCTGGTTGATTTTATATCTCCCACTGGAAGGAGGGAACAGCTTTGTTACTACAATGCCAGGGCTCTCCACAGCCGGTTTGTGTTGAAACAGAAGAGATCCTGCTTCTGCTTTTCCCAAACGCCATTCATTTAAGGGCTCTTGCCTTGTTACCAGTGAGTTGCCTTATCCATCCCGTTCTGGGTGAAGATTGGCCCCCAAAACCCTCTCCAAGGTCCTTACTGTCCTTCCCCCTTGATGATGAACAGAAATTGCGTCTTCCTGAGTTTGCAAGAAGTGTGAAGGATCATTGTTTTGGGGTGACATGAAATATGCTATTTGAAATTTTCTAGCATAAATGCAGAATCTTTTCCATTGTGTTCTGAGCCATTCAGAGGGTAATCAGTACCTTTGTAGAATGTGATCTCTTTCTATGGGGACCACAACCCTGCCTGCCACAAGGCTGCCAGCCCTGAGGGTAGAGGCCTAAGGGAAGAGGAGGGGAAAGCAGTTACATTCAGGAACAGATATCCACCGTCATCAGGCGGGATGGGAGACTGTGCGGACAGCAGGAGGTGGGGGACCAGAGAGGGCAGTGACCAGCAGAAACAGCCTGGAAAGTCACCTGGGAAGGCAGAGGGGGCTGCCGTGAGGGGTGGGTGGCCTTCCTAGGTGTTTGTGGTAAGGGTGCACAGGTTCAAGTTTGTTGCTCACCCCTGTTGGTGCTGCAGAGCTGGAAGGTCAGAACACAGAGGGGAGACCCACACAGGACCACACGGGCAATGCAGGCAGCGTCTACGGTGGACGGTGGTAGCCCAGCGCCCTAAACACACCCCATGTTCTATGTGCGCGGTCAACTCAAATCAGATGTGAGCCTCACTGGTACCTAATCTCCTACAGCAAGCAGTGCGCAGGGCACTGGGAGGGACCCAGGCCGCCCTCCTGGACCCTGTGGCCACAGGTGTCCTGGGGACCTCATAGGCTGGCCCCTCCCCTGGTCCCAGCCCAGGGATCCTGAGCTACTGGGCGTGCACTGATCATACATTTGTCTCTCGATAGCTATACAGATGGACTGAAATCAACAGAGAAGTCATTCAACATGTATGAACCCTCCCTCTCCTGTCCGTAATCTCACATGAAGTCGAGAACATCTCAATACATCCTTAGGAGAAAGGAAGGGCGTGTGCTGTTTGTTACCTCCTTTGGGTAGATGGAAAATCTAGCTTCAAGACCTTCGGCTTACTGAAAAACAAAGCTACAATTTCAACCTTGACCTTTTCACTCAAAATCTAGGACTCAATTTCTTCCATCACTTGACTTCTTAAAAACGTGCCTTTCCACATCTTTTTCTTTTCTTTCCTTTTTGGCTGCGTTGGGTCTTCATGGCTGTCCGCTGGCTTTCTCTAGTTGCGGCGAACAGGGGTTACTCTTGTGGTGGTTTCTCTTGTTGCGGAGCACAGGCTCTAGGCGCGCAGGCTTCAGTAGTTGTGGCTCATGGGCTCTAGAGCGCAGGCTCCGTAGTTGTGGCACACGGACTTCGTTGCTCCGCGGCATGTGGGATCTTCCTGGACCAGGGCTCGAACTTGTGTCCCCTTCATTGGCAGGTGGATTCTAAGCACTGTGCCACAAGGGAAGCCCCTACAGATCTTCTTTAGCCATTCCTCTGTTGATGGACACTTAGGCTGCTTCCAGGTCTTGGCTGTTGTAAATAGTGCTGCTATGAACATTGGGGTGCCTGTATCTTTTCAAATTATCTTTTCATCTTTTCTGAATATATGTCAGATGTCAGATTGTTGGATCATAAGGGTTTACTGTATAGCACAGGAAACTATATTCAATATCTTGTAATTAACATAGTGGAAAAGAATAAAAAAGAATACAGATGTGTACATATATAGGTATAACCAAGTCATTTTGCTGTATACCTGAAACTAACACAATATTGTAACTCAACTATAATTCAGATTTTAAAACGTGCCTTTCTTCTGCTTGGTGAGGGTCAATATGAACCTATCTGAAAAAAGCAAGCCCCACAAATCTGGGAAGTTTACAAACTAATGATCTCTCAAACTAATGTTAATTGTTTGGTGTCAAGACAAATTTGGGATGTTGCTAATTGGAAGGCAAATGCCCTTGACCTTGTTTTGGTTTTAAAGCATTCTTTTTGAATGCCTTCCTCCTCCATCACTTTTCTCCTATTAAAATGATTCATCTTTAATCTATGAAAAGACCTAAGGGAAATTTCATTGCATCAGAGGCTCAATTTGTGAGTAATAAAAAATGAGTGGAAACTCTCAGTGTCTCCTGTTAAAGAAATGGTATCCTTTATTAGCAAACTGAGCCTCTCCTGGACTGTAAAGCGACAAAGCACATGCTTCTGGCTAAGGAAATAAAAGCAAAAAAAAAAAAAAAAAAGAATTAAAATCCAGAAGAATAATAATGTATCTCCCCTTGTGTGCTAAGGACCAAACACACACACCCACACACACACACTAGCACACCCACACACAGCGGTAAAGGGTTGGAAGGGACACTTCAAACTCGTACAAGAACAGAAGGCATAAAATTAGTAATCAAATGGGAGCTTTTTGGGATGAGAACAGCAAATGTGCTTGAGTGTCTCCAAGGATAACGAGCTGCTTTCATTTTTCGAACTTAGCTCATTTGATTCTCCCTTTTTACAGCTCTCGGGTCCCCTGCATTATTAGCCGGAGGAGACATTTCCCACTTAAAGGTCATCCTTAGTGGTGATCCTTTGCTGCTGTGCAAGACAAACATTTACACACACACACACACACACACACCTTTTTTAAAACTGATGACAGGGCACATTGGTGTTCCCTTGCTCACTGCATCCCTGCATTGTGAACATCTTGTACAGTGATCTCTAGTAGCCTCTGCTCAGCCTGTCTTAAGCTTTGACCATAGCTCCCACTCAGGTATGTTTTATTTTTTCCCCACCACAAACTATTCTTTGCAGAAGAATGTTAATTAGTAACTGATAGATATAAAGATTGCCAGCGACAGCCCATTAATTCCATTTACTTTAATAGGACTGCAAACTTAGCTTGCAGTACAGCTGTATTCAGACTGGATTATAAATGTAATTTTTTGCATCATTAACTTCCTTGATTAATCTTAGACAGCAGATGCATAATTATCAGGGGGAAAAAGCCACCCAGTATTTGCAGCAAGGAGTTCCCCTTTCCAAGCTGTGCTTTTGCAGAGTCCTTATTAATATCACGGTAAGTAATGCAGGTTTTTAATAAGTAAACGATTGCTTTCCGTTGCTTAATGGTTAACCCATGCTAGGCATTTACTGCTTCAGAAAATAAGGAATGAGTGTGTGGTTGTGTGTGTGTGTGTGTGTGTGTGTGTGTACACACACACGTGCGCAGCACATGGGCACATAGACTTGCTTACCTACTGTATTTGGTTTGTGATGAGTTCAACCAAAGGATTTGCATAGTAATGACACCCATTAGCAGTTTGCAACTTAGAGCCCCTTTGCCAGTTCTGCCTCGTGATCCCTTTGTGGAAAACTGCCTCCTACCGTGACATGGTTAGGCTGAAGTGCACTGACAGGCGTTATATCACAGCCACCCGTGTTCCTGTTGGTGTATGAATCAGGTTTCAGCATATTGGGCAAAACTGAAACACGCAATCAAATAGACTAAGGGCATTCAAATGAAAACGCGGTGGTCTGAGACGAAAATACTTTGCTTGCCATTCTGTGCAATCTGATGCTGAAAGACAGCCCTGGGTACCGAAAGAAAAATGCCCTGGCATAGGGGGAGCCTGAATCCAATTCTGCACTCAACGACTGCTTTGCGTGAGACTAATTATTGGCTTTTTCGTATAAAATGGAACTTTGTAGACACAAAGTTTCCTGCTAAGGAAAGTAGAAAAAGTCTCACCCCAATCTCATGTCTATTCACTGAAAAGTGCCACTAGGAAGGGACCCAGGAGGTTGGGGAGAAGGGAAGAGGTTTTAAAAATTGGCAGAAGGTGGACTCTTCAGTAAAGTGTTGCGAAGTTTCCTTTGAATAACAATCAGCCCCATTTTAGCCGTTGTTCCTCTGTTTGGAACACAAGACCTGGTAGACCTGGTAGACCTGGTGCCTAGATATGGCCTCAATTTAAAATACAAAGTAGTCAGAGATCTCTGATTGCTTTTGTTTTCAAACATAAACTTCCCCATGCTGTATTTATTTTATTATATATTTTTTGTGGTACGCGGGCCTCTCACTGTTGTGGCCTCTCCGGTTGCGGAGCACAGGCTCCGGACGCGCAGGCTCAGCGGCCATGGCTCACGGGCCCAGCCGCTCCGCGGCATGTGGGATCTTCCCGGACCGGGACACGAACCCGTGTCCCCAGCATCGGCAGGCGGACTCTCAACCGCTGTGCCACCAGGGAAGCCCTAAAATTTTAAAAAATTAAAAAATAAATAAAATTTAAAGAAAAGAAAAAAAAAGAATGTTTAAATTATTGGTTTCTTTAACCCTCTGGGACATGACTTCACAGACCTTCCAGGTTGGATCCAAACATGCCTGTACTTATACACATATGCACACAGACGCATAAAGGCCGGAAGATAGGTTTAAATCTCAAGTCTTCTTGACTACAATTGCTTATATTAGACTTTTTCCTTATTTAAGTTTATCGTCTTTGTGACTGTTTCCCAATTTACACTTAAAGGACCTAACGTGTACGGATTTCTGTGATGTGATTTTATAGTTAAAAGAGTATGTTTGTTGCTCATTTACTGTGCAATCATTGGGATATAAAAATGATTCAGACTCTTTGACTTACCCAAGTCATCCTGAATAAGATACTCTGTTAGTTTACTAGGGCTGCCAAGGGTGGCTCCAAACAGCAGAAACTTAATCTCTTATGGTTCTGGAGGCTGGAAGTCCAAAATCAGGTATCAGCCGGGTTGGTTGCTTCTGGAGGCTCTAGAGCTGAATCCTCACTGCTCTCTTTCTAGCTTCGCTGGCTCCCAGAAACCCTTGGTTTGCATCCACCTCATTCCAAGGTCTGCTTCCATCTTCACATGCTCTTATCCTCTGTGTGTCGAGCTCTAAAATCTCCCACTGCCTCTATCTTATACAATCTGAGCTGTTTTTAATTTGTTTTCCAGTAAAACTGGTTAGAGTTAAAGGATAGAGAAACATTTGTGCTTTGCGAGATTAACCCTGCCCTGTTTTGTAGAGGTCATTTTGGGAATGCAGGTGTTTTTTGCTCTAATTATTTAGCCTGGTGGGCCCACTTGGATAATCCAGGGCAATCTTATCTCAAAATATTTAACTTTATTACATGACAAAGACCCTTTTCCCAAATAAGGTAACCTTTAGTCTCTTGCTGTATGTAAAGTAATATTTACAGGTGTCGGGAGTTAGGACACGGACATGTCTTTTGTGAGGCCACCACTCAACTCACAACCTAGGAGGGAAGGAATCATTGTACGAAGAATCTAGGCTTCCATTCACAATGAGAGGTGTGCCATGATTCAGAATTAAATTCCCACTGGGAGGGACTTTAAGGATTTGTGTAGCCCAGAAAACTTATTGGTAGCCTTCCTGGCTGCACACAACTTCTTAAGAGTGCAAGAGGGAGAGAAGGCCACTTGCCTGGTCCCTGGTCCAGCTGCTTTTCCTTCCGCCATGTTACTTGTCTGAAAAATCTTACCAAGGACACTGGATCTGAGCGCTTTGTAAGAGAGGTTGATATACATCAGAGCACAGCAGGGCTAGAAAATACCTTAGCAGTACAGTGGGATGGCTAAGAGGTTGAGTCTGCTTCTCGCTCACTTGCTGTTTTGACTCTGGGCAAGATTGGTAACTTTGCTTTGCCTGGGGTTTCTACATCTGTAAAGCAAAGGTTATAAAAGTATCTTTCTCATTAGCAGTTATACAATACAGTAAGTCCCCTACATATGAACTTCCAAGTTGTAAACTTTCAAAGATGTGAATATGCGTTCCCATGTTCAATCACATAAGTTAGTTCGCGTGTCTGGAGTACATTGTCATGTGCGCCCATCCTCTACAAGTGGTTGTGCTTTTGTGTACTTTACAGTACAGTATAGAGTACGGTAGTACAGTGTCTTTATTTCAAGCCCCGGATGTCCGGAAGCATGTGTAAAAGCAGCAATGAGGTAGCTGGTACATACTACTGTACTTTTCAAGGTACTGTCCTGTAAGATTAAAAATGTTTTCTTCATTTTTTTGTGTTTGTTTTTTATATATTATTTGGGTGAAAAGCATTATAAACCTATTACAGTACGGTACTATATAGCCAGTTGTGTTAGTTCGGTACCTAGGCTAACTTGGTTGGACTTAAGAACAAATTGGCCTTACGAATGCGCTCTTGGAACGGATCTCGTTCGTATGTAGGGGACTTACTGTGTTCATTTTGCTGTAATTCATTGAGCTGTGTATTCTGTTTTGTGCACTCTTCGGTATGTGTTACACTTCCAACAATAAAGGATAAAGGTGGGTTAAAAAAAAAAGTACCTTTCTCTTGGGGTTATTCTGAGGATGGACTGAACTAATCCAGGTAAAGCAAAGGGAAGTGTCTGGGCCACAAGGGCACTCTGGAGCATTAGCTGTCATTAGCATGTATCTCATCCAAGTACCTCACTTTGTAGATGTGCACAGGAGGTCCTAAGAATTGTGCTTGGTCAAGGACACACAGCTGTTTAATAGCAGAGCTAGTCTCAAGCCCAGCTCTCTAGAGCCTAGTTAGTTCAGTTCTGTGTACCCATCACCCATGTGTGTACTTCAAGTTCTTGCTAGAAAATTTTCACAGAGAACTTAGCTTATCAGCCCATGAGCAATTGAGACAACTTACTCTCAACTTTATTAAGTAGAAATGAAAATTTGGTATCCTCGGGGGCTAGAGAAACCAGAATTCTCTATTCCCAAACACATTTGGGTTTGTGAACGTAAAAATGGTTATTGACACAAGTCTCAAGGACAGAGGGGATGTTGCTGAAATTCAAGCTCTTGAAAAGAAGGAAACTTTCAGGTTTGTATTTTTAAAAGATGCGATAAGGGCAAAATCAATGTTCTAGTGATTTAGTCAGATGGGGTGCCTTCTGACTTTTTTGAAGCCTTTCAGAAAATAATCAGCAAAGAGGAAGTAGTAATTTGGATATTGCTGTAATAAAGAACTCTTTTGCAGATTCATAAGTCATGAAAATATACATATTCTTTTATAACACATTGAAATTCCAGCTTCAAAGTGACCTATGTTGGTAATTTCTGTCTTATCAAAAGCTACAAATATCGTGACAATTATTTTGTTCTGTACTCTTAGACACCAGATATGAGTGAGCCTTACACACACATATGCATATATTTCCAGAGCTGTTCACTGTTGTTTGGAGACATTTTAACAAACCATTTAGTAAATACTAACAAGCAATAAGAAATAAGCAGGAATACCTGAGTTGTTTTTTTAATTTTTTAAATGGTAAAACTAATTAGATTGAAAGGATTTGTGATTTGCAAGACTAAAGGTGCTGTGTTTTGTAGAGGTCATTTTAGGAATAAAAGTGTGTTCTGCTGTGACTAGTTACTTAGCATAAGAGTAGAAGGTCCCCCAGCTTTCTTCAAAACTCTCCTGCAAGGAAATTGATTTTCTAGCAGAAGGTACTGAAGGGTATCTTTAGCATCAGTGGAGAAGCAGCTAATTTAGCCCTATCAGTGAATCAGATGTCTGTATATTCCCAACAGTAAACAAGAATTAAGTCATTCCTTGCCCTCCTTCTGTTACCCAGATTCCTTTGCAAAAAAAATATTATAAATGGTGCCCCCTCGCCCCGAATTCTCAAATTACCTGATGCTGGTGTGTTCTCACCCCTTCAACTGACCTTTATTTTCATCCCATCATGCACATTATATGATTACTATTAGATTTCCTTTTCTTGGTTCTTTTATTCATTTAGTTTTTAATATTAAGGGGGAGGGTAGTCTTAAGGTGATTTTTATTTTTTGAATTCTAATAGATTTCAGCTTATTTAAATAGAGCAAACTTGATGCCTGATTGTAATGTTTCTTTTCCTGTTTTCCATGCATTAATTTTAGCCCTTAATTTTTCTATTCATTAATTCTGATTAGCCGTTCAAAAAGTTATGTGTTCAAATTCTAGGTAAATAAAGCTGCTCAGATTCCTGACGCCGAGAGTTGAGATTAGCTTGTTATACCTTTTCCTCTCTTTCACAGAATAATGAGGTCTTTTGAAATTGATCAGTTTTTTCTACAGCTCTCTCAACACACACAAACACACACACACACACACACACGCACACACACATTTTCCCCTCATTCTAGACCGCCTTTCTCTCCAGAAATTAGATAGAGGAGGCGTTATTATAATATGGCTTGGCTACCTGAAACCCTAAGCACTCAAAGTTTTTTAAATGGAGAATGAAATATAAAGCAAAAAGAAAACTGCAAAAACAATGAAACTCTAGTGTTTTGAAGTTTGAAAAAAAGGGTCAAGGACATGGCTAGATGGCAAGATCAATAAAGTTAGGGGATGAGAGCAGGAAACAGAAGATAAATGAAATAAAATCATATCTGTTGAGTTCTTGCTATGTGAGTTCTCGGCCACATTTTAATAAAGAGCCTACAGATTCGAACACAGAGCTGTGACAGAGATGCCTTCCTGTTCACCAAAAACGTGTCCTGCCTTCCATTGTGTGAACTTTTGCTAGGAGGCGGCTACCTAGGGATACTAATTTACCAGCTTTCCATGTGAGGACCACCCCATGTCTGAGTCCAGCTGAAGCAATGGGACTGGATTTGATCATCCTGTACTTTGGGCCTGGCTGATAAAAAGCCACCCAGTGTTTTCTCTCCACATTTCTTTCCACTTCTGTGTGACTGGACCTTCTGTGTCATCAGTAACATGACAGAAATGTTTAGATCTCAATATGAACCAATATGAGGGATAACTGTTTGGGATTAAATTGTACCCCCAATTCACATGTTGAAGCCCTAACCCCCAGTACCTCTGTATTTGGAGACAGGGCCTTTAAAGAGGTAATTAGGTGAAAAGGAGGTCATTAGGGTGGGCCCTAATCCAGTCTGACTGGTGTCCTTATAAGGAGAGGTGATTAGGACACAGAGAGACAGTACAGCTACACACATACAGAGGAAAGGCCAGTGAGGACACAGCAAGAAGGCAGCCAGCCGTCTGCAAGCTAAAGGAGAGAGGTCTCGGGAGAAATCAAACGTGCTGACACCTTAATCTTGGACTCCCAGCCTCCAGGACTGTGAGAAATCAGATTTCTGTTGTTTAAGCTACCCAGTCTGTGGGGTTTTTTTTTTTTTTTCTGGCAGCCCTAGCAGCCTAATAGAGTTACCTTGGAAGCTACATGGTGAGGCTGGTAGTATCTCTGTCATCCAGGGTCCCTGAGTGACCACACGGATGAGAGTCTCACTTCCGACCTGCTCACCCTCCCAGCATTGTTTTGTGCATAAGAATTGAACCTTCCCTGTATTTGAGTCATTCTTATATTTGGGGACTACCTGTTAGAGCAGTTTGCTTCTCCCAACTAGTATAGGTGGTTTCTTCGCACAGTAACCTTAGGATGTAGGGGCAAGGATTGAGGGCTGAAATAACCATAGTTGTGGCCTGAGGAGGAACTGAGAACAAGGGTGACCGTTCCCTTACGAAGCAGGGGTCTAAGATTCATCCATAGGCTTAGCTCCAGTGTTCAACCCCAATGTTCTCTCTCTGCCTCTGTCTGATAATACACGTCTGCCTGTTTACTGCTTCCAGAGTTCGAAGGTCCATTTAATGAATTAAAGAGCAGAAGTTTATGTCATTACAGCAATGGAAAGCTCATTAAGGGTCTTCTTGACCAAACTTGCTGTAATGTTGGGATCCCTTCTGTGTCATCAGTAACACAGAGAGAAACATAACAGAAATGTTTAGATCTCAGTATGAGCCAATTCTAAAAAGCCTGTCACTGAAGTTATGGGCGACATAGAGGAAAAACAAGGTGTGAAATGTATGAAGCCAGATACTGGTCTTTAGAGAATACCTCTGAATGTTATAGCCCAAATAGAAAAGAAACTTAATAGAAGTGCCCCAGATTTGGCAACAATCCTAAAAATGTACCTTATATTGCCAATGGGGAATTGGTTTTAAGCTGAAGGAAAAACTGTTCAAAAATGATTGTTTTTAATTATATTTTTATTTTAAAAATTATATTATATTGGCGTAGAGTTGATTAACAATACTGTGTTAGTTGCAGGTGTACAGCAAAGTGATTCAGTTATACATATACATGTCTCTATTTTTCAAATTCTTTCTCCATTTAGGTTAATACAGACGTTGAGCAGAGTTCCCTGTGCTCTACAGTAGGTCCTTTTATCTATTTTAAGTACAGGAGTGTGTACATGTCAATCCCAAACTGCCAGTTTTTCCCTCCCCCTCCCCCTCCCACTCCCCCTTTGGTAACCATAAGTTTGTATTCTAAGTCTTTGAGTCTGTTTCTGTTTTGTAAATTTAAAAAAATATTATTTTTAAAAACCAGTCGACCATACCAGAGGAAAAACTGATCTTGTTTCTTTAATCTCTTCACTGAAAATTATAACATTATTGCCATATGAAGAGGCAATCAAAGAGTATGTATCCAAAAGATATAGAGGCGGAAAAAAGTGTTATCAAATAGGTTAACTTAAAAACATATTTTAACAAAGAAAGTATAAATAATAAGATCTCTACTACTAGGTTTAGCTCAAATCTGAGCTTTAAAATGTTCTTTGTGTTGAAGAATGTGTGTTTACCTCAGTGGATTTTTTTTTTTTTTTTTTTGCTATTTATAGTAAAATACAAATATTTTTTTAAAAAATGGTCACAAATGACTGAAAAAATTTTTATTATAGGAAATTTTTAAGAAAAACAATGCTTTCTTTTAAAAACAAAAACAGAAAAACAAACAAAAAAATAAAAGCATCTTTTTAATGAATTTTATAATGTTCATGGTTCTGTCAGTTTTTTTGTTTGTTTGTTTAATTTGGAGTTTGTTGTACATTTTCTCATTATAAAAAATATTCTTTTTCTAATCTAGTTTTGTATTTGAAAGCATGTGCTCTTTTTCTTAAAAATACTCACCCAAATGGTGTAAACTTGCACTTGAGGCCCCACAGAATCTGAATCTGCCCCAGTGATAAGCCTTGGCTTGAACCCTCCTTGTGACAAGGGCCTTCCATCCCCATCCAGGGCTTTCCTCTCGGGGTGGGCAGCCCAGTCAGTTCAATGTGTGTTCTGTTGTTACTGTTGTTATCGTTTCCTTATTTGTTTTGATTTAAATGTGCTTCACGGTTGTCATCTTCAATACAGAGAGTGGGTTTCCCAAGTACTCTGCTAAAAGAAGATTTTGCATGAGGATGTTTGTTTTTTGACCATGACTCAAAGCTAAGTAGGTCCAAGATTGGATTTGTTTATCCATGACTGTGATAATTCCTTACATTTATACTGCTTTATTTTCTCAGGTATATTAATTAATTTGATACCCATAGCTGCTTTGTGAAAACAGAGCAGAGGGGATTGACACCGTTTTTACAAGGCTTGGACGACAGAATCTAAATCAGTTGACTTGGACACATGGCTGGTTAGCAATACAGCCAGATGCAAGATGGATGCCTTTTGAGTCCCAAGTCAATGGTTTCTCTTTCAAAATGCTGTGACGTTGAATCTGACTTCCCATTGCTTTATATATCTGTGACTAATATATTATAAGAGCTCAGTTACTCCATGGTGATTTAATAACTGAATAAATGAATGAATTCCACTGTGACAGTGTGCGTGTGTGTAATTAATGTGTGAGTGTGTGTGTGTGTGTGTGTGTGTGTAATTAAATATGTATTTCCTCTATTTGTCCAACTTGAAGAAGTCTTGGATTTGAATTCTATATTGAAAGTTATACGCATCTCTGATTCTTAGTTTCTTAATCTGAAATTAGAGTTAATAATGACTGTTTCAGAGCGTTTCTGAAGGTTACATGAAATAACATCCATGAACTGCCTAGAACAATGGTAACTTATAGGACATGCTCACTAGATGTGAAATTCTTTCATTTTCCCATCCATCATTACCAAAGATCTCTCTAAGTCTAGCCGTTTTAGTATTGTGGCCTACGACAAACAGAAGAATAGGGTTAAATTTGGCTAAACCCATCTGTCCTTCTAGGCAGGGTTCTCGAGTGTCATGTCTTGGTGATGGTGAAGCATCGTGTGTCCTCAGATACTTTTCTCGCCATCTCCCTCTGTTGAACAAGACGGGACTGGGTGTCACTGTTGCAGAAAGCAGTGGATGATTTATTGGCCTTTGACCATGTAAGTGCGTAGAGTTGTAGCAACTCATAGTAAACACAGTACCTACTTATTTGGGGAAAAATTAATTTCGAGTAATTTCATTTATATCTTCATTCTATAGCACAGGGATACAGGGTAGTATTTTTCACACACTATTTTTAGCCTTTCAAAGTATACCTATATACATCATGCCATTTAACCATCACAAAAAGGCAGAAATGCTTTTATTTATCATTTCTGTTTACGGAAGGAAAGAGTAAAGTAAAGATCAGAGAGATCAGGACTTTTGTCTCAGCTCACACAGCTGGTAAACATCAGGTCTGAGACTGGTATTGAACTTGCCATATGTAGTTTGTTTTTCTTTTTCCCATAAAGAGGAGCGTAGTGGAAGCAAACTGCCTGGATTTGTAGCATAGGTTTGCATTGTCACTTGTCTGTTAAGGAAGCCTCAGCATCCCCCTCTATAAAATAAGAAATAATGATGTATAACTCTGTGGCAGGCAGACCCTAGGTGGCTCCCCTGCGCCCTACCTTGTGGGCAGGACCTATGTTTGTACTTCTATCTGGCAGAATATGGCGAAGGTGACAGGACAAACATGATTATGTGTACATGATTATGTTACATATGATTGAAACACCAGTCTTGCAAGGAGATTTTCTCTCCTGCTAGCTTTGAAGAAGCAGGGTGCCCTGTTGTGAGTTGCTTATAGAGAGATCCCCATGACAAGGAACTTGGGGTAGCCTTAGGCCAACAGCCAGCAAGAAAATGAGGCCCAGTTCAACGGCCCACAAGAATTGAATGCAGCCAGCAGCCAAGTGAGTCAAGAGATAGATCCTTCCCCATCTAAGCCTCAGATGAGACTGTATCCCAGGCTGACAACTTACTTGCAGTCCTGCAGAGGACCCAGCTAAGCTGGGAGATAGTAAAGGCATGCTGCGTTAAGCCACTAAATTTGTAGTTAAATCGTCACACCTCCGTAGATAACTAATTCACCCTAGCAGAGCTGTTATAGGATTAAATCTGGTAATAGATATAAAGGCACATTGTAGCAACTCAGTAAAAGTTAGTATCATCATCGTGCTTTATTCTTTAAGCCAGTAATGGAATGAGAGTTTTAGAGTTATATCCTGATGTTTATGTTCTTATCTAGTCGGCTATATAGTTGGCTGTGTGCCTGTCCGATCTCCTAGAAACTTATGGTGATGCCTTTATGAAGACCTATTCTTATGTTTATGCATACCCTTATATGTATATCTTTTCTGTAGGTATGAGTGCTGCCTAAATTACCCCTGTAATTTTAGGGTCTTTTAAATGAAGCAAGCCTCAACAATATTTAAAGAAAGTAATGCTGGTGTGGTGGCTTATTAATCAAGACATTTTGATTGCAAGTGATAGAAACCCAAGTTAGATTAGGCAAAGAAAAGTTAAAGAAAAATGGGAAATTTTAAAGCCTTGTAATTGGGAATGGTATGAGTAAAGCTAGGGACAGATGAAAGGGGGGATTCAAATGCCATCAGGCATCTCTCTTCATCCTTCTTGACCTCTCATCTCTGTTTTTCTCTGCATGTGGGTTTCATTTCTCTTTGTATGGCTTTGGAAATGGCTGCAAGCCAATATAGCTTATATATTAATAGTTTCAAGACCACAAGGTCAAGAACACATTCTGTCTTAGCTTCTTCTTGAAAAGAATCCCAGAGATGAACATTACCGGCACCTCTTAGGTTCTATTTTGACACTTCAGACCAATCAGTAAGAGCGCCATGGGCCAAGGTACACTTAGAGGCTTAGCTGATGCAACTACTCCTATTCCTGAGGGGGTGGAACTTTTCCCAGAAGAAGGGTGGGAAGACGTGTTAACTAGACAAAACAGTGGTATCTAGAGTTTATTTAGCAACATTTTTCTCAAGTGCCTGGAATTCGAACATTTACTACTGGAAAACCTGATTTGGATAGCATCCTCCATAAATGAGCCATTTGGCTTGTTAGTAGATGATTATGAAGTATAAGTTGACTCTACATTTCTGAGCACTTTTTTCTTCCTTATTTTAATTAGGGATCCTGGAATGAAAGGCCCAGAGATTGAAATCTGAAAACAATTAATGGTAATTCTATCTTTAGCTGACCCGAATTATTTAGCTCAGTTGGCTGGAGCTGTGTGTTAATGAGGCTGATGTGGTGGGCAAATCCCTGTGCGGCCCGGAAGGTTTTACTCATTATGGAAATATGGATTCTTCTCTTATTCTAACCTCCTTCTGAAAACACCTTCTTTGGGATGTGGGACAAAGCAAGTGAAATTATTTAGCACAGTTCTGTTTAGCACAGCTGGGAAAACAACGCCATAGCTACTCCTCGTGAAAGAACACACATTTACATTTAGGAAAGGTGGCACAGTCATTTTCATATGCGGTGCCTGATTGCATCCCAGAGTTGTCAGACGTATCATTGACAAGATGTTTAGAAAGATTCCCCCTCACTCCCCACCCCATTTCAGTGAAGTCTCATCGTTCCAAGCCATTCTTAGGAGAATGAATGAAGCGTATTGGAAATTTAAACAAAGATAAAGTAATAACTGTACATGTTAAAACGATGACTATGGCAGACCTTGATGTTATTTCACAACTGGATTTGAAACTGCTTTCATCTGTAGATGGGATTTTGATGTTTCTGCATGAGACCAAAAGTGAAGCTTTGTCTAAAGAGCAAGACAGGGAAAAGTAACTGTGGATGTGATCAGAGTTTTATGACAAGAAAAACAACAACTGACATTTTTTGAGCTCTTCTTTGGGTCAGTTATGGCGGTAACTGATTTCCACATGTTCATTTATTTTCGTAACAACCTTTTCAGGCACATTGTTTTATTTTCCATATTCTACAGCAAAAGAAGCAGAAGCAGAATAGGTAAAAATAACTTGTTTTATGTTACATTTATGCGGAGGTTTGAACCTAGATATTCTGAATATAGGCCCACAGTTTTAACCACCATCTGCTAATTCTACATTGTCTGTTACCTGTCATCCCACTAATGCTTGTGATGTAATAACCCACAGCATCCAGAATTCATGTTCGTAATGACATTTCTAAAATTTATAGTTTTGCGTACGGGTCACTTGGTTGCAAGTAACACAATACTATTCAAACGTGCTTGTCTAAATTAAAGGAGGAAGTATTTTACTGGAAGAATAAAGGGACATCTCATGGAACTCAAATGCAGGGCCAACGATCAAGCCTCTTACAGGGATGAGACCAGACAGCCATCAGGGGCCT
The DNA here is from genome assembly GCF_008692025.1 of Phocoena sinus. Classification (NCBI taxonomy): domain Eukaryota; kingdom Metazoa; phylum Chordata; class Mammalia; order Artiodactyla; family Phocoenidae; genus Phocoena; species Phocoena sinus. The sequence goes on from NC_045766.1 coordinate 5,062,305, forward strand.
GGATTCCTCTCTCTCTCTAGAACTAAGTGGTCCCTCATCTATGTTTCTCTCTGGAGATAAGCATTTTTTTTTTCTCTGTCTCTGTAGCCAGCTCTCTCTGGTCCTACATGCACATGGCCTCCATTCCACACTCCCACATGATGCTTCCATTTAAGCCCCAACAGAACTTAAACCGGTATCTCCAAGAACCAAATACAGATTCCTAGAAGAAATGGGGTTTGACCAGAGGGGTGCTGTCCCTTTAAGGGCTAGAGGATGGGAGGGTTCTCCAAGAAGATGTAGGGACTTGAAAGAAACGATTGACAGAGGACATCCTTTGGCCTCGTCAACACAATTATCCCCTGTGGAGCACTGTGGTAAGTGTATTGATTGTAGAGCACCAGAAAGATGGAAATCACGTACAATTTTTTTTTTTTTTTTTTTCCCATCTTTTTTTTTTTTTTTTTTTTTTTTTTTTCGGTACGCGGGCTTCTTACTGTTGTGGCCTCTCCCGTTGCGGAGCACAGGCTCCAGACGCACAGGCTCAGCAGCCATGGCTCACAGGCCCAGCTGCTCTGCGGCATGTGGGATCCTCCCGGACCGGGGCACGAACCCATGTCCCCTGCATCAGCAGGCGGACTCTCAACCACTGCACCACCAGGGAAGCCCGCGTACAATTTTTATATAGGAAGACCTAGGTTCACACTTGCAGTTCTTGACTTGTTAGCTCTGCTAGCTTGGGCTGGTTTTATTAATGTCAATATGCTTCAGTTTTGTCACCTATTAAATGCCTCTTCCAGTTGTTGGAAAATTCAATAAACTCATTAATGCAAATGTTTCCCCAACTAAACAATAAATAAATGTTCATCATTTTTATTGTAGAATAATCGATTTTATCTTAGTTTTTAAGGACTAATTTGTGTGTATATGACCGTATATACTTGTGTATATGTCTGTATACATTTCTGTGTGTGTGTTGTACGTATTTAAGATACTATCCAATATTGTGTATACCATCAATTTTAAGAATAATTTTGGGGAGAACAAAACATAGCTAGGAAGTTAATATTGATTAATGTAAATAAATTTTCTACTCTGTAAATGCATCAGAATTGAAGAATTGTTTTAATTAAAGACTGCGTTCTTCAACTTTGCCTGATGGTGTATGATTTGCTATAAGTATACAAGAGAGGGCGAGAGATACCCCTCCACCCTGACACAAGAAGCAGATTTAAGAAACTTCATCCATTTGCAGCAGAATTGATCACAAGAAAATAGTTTTGACCCTTAAGTAACATTTCTTTTTGAAAACTAGCAGCCTTCTGCCTCCAACGTGGAGGTTAAATCCTAATTATCTCCACAGAGAGAGTTGGTAGGGATGTTCTGACAATGGGGTGGAAAGGTCTGAGAGTGGAATTTATTTAATAGAAGCCACAGTCACTGTCTTGCAGCTGCTTCCTCTAATCAGAATCTTTTGTTTTCCAGTTCAGGTCACCCTGTGAGGGAGTCCACATAATGGGGCACAAATCATCTGTTCTGGGAGTTGGAAGCTCTGCCCCCTTTCCATTTTGCTCTTAATAGTTTTTCAGCCTGGGAGCCAATTTAGTACATCTCCAGCCCTCAGTTTCTTCGTCTATTTCAGATGCATTCCAGAGTCACCTCTGGATCTAAAGCGTATTACTGATGTTCCATTTTGTACATAAAATGTATTTCATATACACTCAGGGTAACAATAGGAAAAACATCTACCCAAAAGTGTTTCATAGGAGACAATTAATCAAAGGACGATGCTCAGAGGTGAGGACGATGCTGAATGAAGCAACCCAGAGATGGCATCCTGACCACACCTGGCCAAAGAGACATGGGGAAGAAGTCATGCTGCTGGAGCCTGGGAGAGCTGGGCTGGGCAGAGGGAAGCAGGACTCCAGCTAGAGTCAAAGAGAAGCCATCACCATCAGGGTGCTGTGAACCTTCAGAGGGAGCTGGGGAAGATGGACTTTACCCCTCTCTCCTTCTGCCCTCTGTTCTCATGTTGGTGCCTCCATGGGCCAAACACAACTAGAAGTCAGGTGGAAAGGATGCAGGTGATGGAATCTATAGAGTGAGCCCCTCAGGGAATAGAGGAGGTAAGAGAAAGTCAGAGACTTGATGGAGGTGCTGGAAAGACAGTAACCGGTCTAGTCCGTACATTCTAAGGTGTGCTTTATGTGGTTTTCCTCTATGTAGTATACATGAATCATTTTGCATTTGATTCATACAGTGGCGGATAGGGATAGTGTTGATTTGAGTAGGCTGTTATCGTGGCATGTTTATGTTCAATGATTTTAATAAAATCATTACAGATCATAGTAAGAATCTTTCAATTTCTTCGTCTGTTAATGATAATCCCTAACTCACCCAATGGTAGTAATGATTGAGATAAAAATGACACTTAATCTTCACATGAACCCTATGGTGCTTGCTATGATCATTGTACAGATGAAGAAACTGAGTCACGGAGAGTTGTAAAGCCATGGGAGTGAGTCAGACAAAAATGCTGAAAGACATCTGCAGAGGGAGTGATCTCTTTACTGTGATCAGGAAAAGCTCCATTACCTAGGTTGTCTATCAATCACTGCCATTCTGCTATCCCCTCTGTTTGTTTGCACATCACACTTGGTCAACACAATTAAAATTCCTTCATATTTGTGGCCAGGCATTTAGAAAATTTAGTGATAACCTTGCTATGAGTCACACCTTTGTCTTATTCTTCTCACTCAATTTACGCCCAAGGAGATGCCAATTCTGTTTTCTGCACTCTGTCCACAGGCTGCAGTGCCTACTTGGAGATATTAGCAAACATCAGTATTGGGTCCAATGCAAATCCTTCCTCTTTGTATCTGAACCCTCAAGGGGGCTCAGTTATCCTTATGTTTCTTCCTTCCTAACTCCCTGTCTGTTCCTGGAAATTAAATGTCCCCAACTCCCACACTGCCCTGTCCAGTGATTCTCTGACTTCTAAAGGACTTGCAGCCTCCATACTCTGATGAAAAAGGCACACCTTTTGTTTCCACTGTGAAGTGTTAAGACCAAGGTTAATTTCCATGTAAGTTCCCTGTTTGCTTCAGAATCTTTCAGCGGTTTCACCCATTTTCTCATGCTTCTTGCTTATGTCACAGGTGCTCACAGCTACTCTCTTCACCTGTGTATTTGATTTTACCCATCGCTCACGTGTGGATTGTTACCAAGTCCCAGTCGTACTGCTCACTGCATGACAGGCCAATAAGTTGAGAGATGAGTTGTTGGGGTAAGGAATAGCGACTTTTATTCAGAAAGCCAGCAGACCAAGGTGGTGGACTACTGTCCCAAAGAGCCATCTTCCCGGAGTTAGAATTCAGGCTTCTTGTTTTTTTTTTTTTTCTTTTTTTTGCGGTTCGCGGGCCTCTCACTGTTGTGGCCTCTCCCGTTGCGGAGCACAGGCTCCGGATGCGCAGGCTCAGCGGCCATGGCTCACGGGCGCAGCCACTCCGCGGCATGTGGGATCTTCCCGGACCGGGGCACGAACCCGCGTCCCCTGCCTCGGCAGGCGGACTCTCAACCACTGCGCCACCAGGGGAGCCCCAGGCTTCTTTTATGCTAAAAGGGGAGGGGGTATGGTCGGTTGTTGCAAACCTCTTGGTGTTGGAATCCTTTGTTCTTGCAGCTCTCTGTTTAGTTCAGGTCAGGACGTTCCTGTAAACCTGCAACAAGACAAATGTTATTCTCTGTTCTGCAACTTTTTATCTTTATATAAATGGAAAACTGTTATCCCCTTAAAGATCAGAGCCTTGAGAATGGGCTCTTCTATATATTTCAGGCTCTAGGCAACATTCTTAACTTTGTAGCAAAAGCAATGGAATGCAAAGGTTAAAGTAAAAGAAACAGATCCCATATGGATCCTCCCTATTACAGGGAATGCTGTGAATCACTGCCCTCTAACATTGTTTCTATCCTCCTGGTATAACTCCTCTATGTCCACAAATAATTCTTTATCTTCCCTGTCTGAACAAATAGTAAATATTTTAAAAATTAACTAAATTTTCTTTAACTTTTAGTAAATTTTCTTCAAGCTGTTCCCATTTCTCCCCTTTCTTTAGAGTTTCCTGCACCAAGTGACCCAGTTTCCTACCACCCACTCACCACTCATACTGTTAGAACCTACTTTCTTTTACAAATTACTTTCTCAAAGTTTATCTGTTAATCACCATGAATCACTTAATCCTCAGATCTCACCTTATTTCACCTCCTTGGTTCACACTGTGAACCACCCATTTCTTCCTTTGTCCTTGGATTCTAAAACACAAAACACTCCTACTTTTCCCTTTCTCATTTCTCCCTTCTTTGCTGAGTACCCCTCTTGCATTTTCCAAACTAGATATCCTTCTCAGCATAGCACTGCCAGGCTAATTTTCCCAAGTAATTGAAATTCCTAAACTTTGATCATGTCACTTCACACTTAAAGCAAAAACAAAACAAACCAAACAAGCAAACAAAAAACAAGCAAATAGAAAACTTTCAGCAATGAATCAATCTAAACAAATGGAAGGTAACTTTTCATTTTTGTGGTCAATTTCATTTACCTTTCAACTCCAGGTCACTTTCTTAGCATTTCTCCATCCGTCCTTCTACACACAGAGACACTCACTGTTATAAATATAGACCTCCATTTTTAAAACCTTTCCTTATATAGAATTTATTTCCTCTTCTGATGCCGTCTGTATAATTCAGGCTAGGCTTGGCTCTAGTAACAAACACCCCCAAATCACAGTGGTTTTACACAGGGAAAGTTTCTTTTTCTCTTAATGCATTTATTTATTTATTTATTTATGGCTGCATTGGGTCTCCATTGCTGCTCGTGGGCTTTTCTCCAGTTGCGGAGAGCGGGGGCTACTCTTTGTTGCAGTGGGCAGGCTTCTCGTTGTGGTGGCTTCTCTTGTTGTGGAGCACGGGCTCTAGGCACGCAGGCTCAGTAGCTGTGGCTTGTGGGCTCTAGGCGTGCGGCCTTCAGTAGTTGTGGCGCATGGGCTTAGTTGCTCTGAGTCATGTGGAATCTCCCCGGACCAGGGCTTGAACCCATGTCCCCTGCATTGGCAGGCGGATTCTTAAGCACTGTGCCACCTGGGAAGTCCTACACAGGGAAAGTTTATTTTTCATTTTGAGGATTCACATGACACAACAGAGCAGCTTTTCTCCCTGAAGTTATTCAGCAGTGCTTTCTACCAACTCTTTCTCTCTGATGGAATCAGATTATACAGGGGCTTTCACTGCCTCAGCCTGGGTATCAGATGCGCTTCCACACGTTTTTCATTGGCTGGAGTGAATCTGATAGCTATGCCTCACTGCCATGTGCTGGGAGTACAGTCCACTCTGCACAGAATCCTTCTACTATCTTTGCCATTGAAACAGCACCTACCCTTCAAGGCCTCTGTCAAATATCACTATCTCATTTAATCTTTCTCCAATATTCTTATCACCTTCCTATCAACTAGGTAAATATCCACAGACTTTAAAAAACTTTCTTAGCTGTGTGTGGTTAAAAAATTCAAATATTGGAGAATAAACACTGAAAAGTACAGACCGATCCCTACCCACACCCTGGAATCCCACCTTCTAGAGACAATTGATCACGACTTGTACTCTTTGATTATATTTTGATAATTTTAATGTATGTAATGGTGGATTTGCATGTATAGTTTTAACCAAATGGAATCATATTAGACATATTGTTCTGTACTTTGCTGGGGTTACATTTTATGTTTGAGTTTTCTTCTCCATTAGCTCATAGAGAACTAGCTCATTCTTTTTCACACAAAGTAGTATCTGTATTGATATAATACAATTTATGTTATGACATCCTATAAAGGAAAACTTATTTTACCAGTTTTGGACTGTTACAAAAACTGCCATAGTCATCATTAATGTACATAAAAAAATGAACACATATATAGGAGAATATTTTTATGAGAAATTACTAGAAGCAAAATTGTTGGTTCTGAGGGGACAGGTACTTTTAACTGGAAAGACAGCGCCAAATTCTGACCCCTCAAAATGAAATGAAACTGTGGAACTGATTTACATCCCTACCAGCTATGTGCAAAAATGTTTTTTTCTTACCTCTTACCACTGTAGATATTATCAACCTTTTCGTCACTTAGTTCAGTTGTATGCTTCTTGAAGAGAGGCTATTCATTATCCATCTTTTGGTCTTCTCTGTTGCTTGGTACATAGAAACTATTCGATTTTATTTAATTTATTTTTATTTTTGTAATTGAATGTGATTGTATTTAAGCTGGACCCTGAATGATAGTATGTTTGAGGTAAAGATACAGGCAGGGTATTCCTGGTATTGACAGAGCCCTCAAAGACAGGAGCTGCAGGGGGTAACCTGGGTTTATCTCAACAGTAAACATCTTTTTTGTCTGCAGATGTAAGTGTAGTGGAGGACAAGTAGTGGAGGAGAAAGTTATGATCATTTTTCTGTGACCCTTGCTCTGAGTTCTGTTTTAATACTTTAGAAAAAGCAATAAGTAGGGAAGCGGGAGACCTAAGTTCTGCTCCTGGTTTTCCTCCTAACTGACCGTGGGCTGGTATTTGTGCCTCTAGTACTACATTGCCTTGTCTCTGAAATGAAGAGTTCCATTTTCCATTCATTTTTTTCCATCACTTTTGTCCACCCGCCAAGGTGTTCTAGACAGTTTATTAGTAGCTCTGGGTGCAGCAGTGAATAAGGTCTCTGAACATAAAGTATCATGGAGAACAGGGACGAAATGAAGAGATCATTATAATATCGTGGGCGTTCTCCAAGTGGGGATGTGTAAGGATGCCTGGGCACCCTTAGTTGGAGCATCTCATCACGCTGTATGGGCTGATCTGCTCAAGCTTTCTGGGGGAAGGGACAGCTGCAATCGTCTTAAGGGTCAAATGCGTCTTACAGGTCACTAATGACTGCAGTTACTTGGCATGGTAGGGAGCACAGCATCTTTGGATGCTTGTGAGCAAAAATGATGTGATCATTCCTAACGTTCTATAAATAATTAGCATTAAATTTTGCTTTCTTTAACTGGTTTCACATTTAGCAACTTTATAAAAGTGAAGCCTCTGCTCTAATCCAGACATGTAAGTACTAGTATATGTTGCTTTTTAGAGATTTTCATTTACAAAGGAGGCCAGATGCTTTTCTTAACTCCCCAGGCCTCATCCCCAGGGGTTTTCTCCATTCTGGGAGAGCAGCCTCCAAATTTATGTGTTACTTTTTACTCTTGAGGTCTCCTTGTAACACTTGGTGCTAATCAATTGGAAGTATTCAGGCTAATGAATTTGCACAAATGGCCTCATTAGCTGGAGTTTTTATCTTTCTGGAGGTTTTGAATGTTTTACTTTATTCATGCAAATGAGTCAGCAGGAAAAATTCAGATCTGTCTTTGTCCATGGTTTATCATCTGTTTTCTAAAGTGAAAAATCTTTCGGGTTTACGTTGAGGAACTGATCTCAAACATGTACCTTATAAATAACTTGGTTATTCAGCCAGTGTAATACATGGATGCAAACTACATTTTTGTAAAATCGTTTGTGGGTTTTTAAATAATTATTACTATTTTAATTTTTATCAATGTTAGTCACATACATGGTAATGGTAATAATGATACAATGCTCCTAAGAAATGACACCAACAATAAGAATAGTTAGTATTCCCTGGGCTTCTACTACAACTTTCTCTATTCAGGAAAATATCAGGATTTCCTTTTTTTCTCAAACTCCCATTACTCAGATGTGGGCTCTATAGGATTAATCTTTCATTTTCTTATCTTTTCATCTCTTGTTCATACCTTTGGCTTGTTTTTTATTTTTAATTTTGAGGATATATTCTCGAGTTTATCTTTAAATTTTTTGACTACATTTTGCATGGTATATGTCCTTATTTATAATTTTCTCAGGGATTTTTCCTGCATTTGAATATTCCCTTTAACAGCATCTTCTTCTAATTTAATGGCATGGAATATATTCTGTTGTCTATCATGGAAATTAACTGTTTTTCCATTCCCTGCACTGCTCCTGTTTCCTCTGCATTTCCTGTGTGTGTGTGTGTATGTGTTTAGTTTTTGTTTTTGTTTAGAGCTCTGTCTTCCATGTTGGAAGGTTTTCTCAAATGTCTCATCGTCATCATCTTTAAATTCATTTTCAAGAGGAAATCATGGAAAGGCTAATTTGATGCCTTGTGTGAATGGTGGTGGTAGGATCAGCAACGTAGGGTGATAAGACTGAGTTATTTTTTGTTGGAAGACTCTAACAGCTCTTATTTTGGAGCTTTCGGATGTTATCGGGAGGCACCATTTAATCTTTTCTCTGGTGGCTGTAACAGATTGCTCATTTCTGCATTGCTGTTCAGTAGAGCTGTCTGTTCTGTGATGACAGGCATGTCCTATACCTGGGCTGTCTGGTACAGTGACCACGGGCCACAGGTAGCTGTTCAACTCTTGGAAGGTGACTACTGCAATTAAAGAACTGGGTTTTTATTTTATTTCATTTCCATCTGGCCAAAAGCTACCGCATTTGACAACATAGTCCTAGATGTTGAGAGGAAGACTGGAAACTTTCAGTTATTTCATTGATCTTTACTAAACTCAAATTTAGTCAATTACTTCTCTCCAAATGACTACTGGGTTTGATATCTTCTGGTCTTGAACATTTCCAGAAAATATACCTCTTACTTCCTGTGGTGATGGATCAAGAGTCAGCATGAAATAGGAAATGGAGGTGGGACCTGCACATGTAATCGTTCCTTGGAAAGTACCCAATGCTTTTAGAGCCCCAAGTGTCACCCCCCCAAGACACTGGGTGTCCCAAATACTGATGCTCACTGTGACTCTGAGTGGCAAATCAGATTGATTTTTTTTTTTGTTCTCTCTCTTGAAGTCTAGACTTCATTTTTTTTGCTTTGTTCTATATTTGCGGTTTAGGGCCATAAACATCACCTGTTGATTCTGGTTCTCATGTTCCTTGAATTTTTTCAGATGGTAAATCAAAGGAGAAAGGGTCAGAAATTTACCTATCCCTAATTATCCTATTTATCTATTAATTATCCTAATTATCTATGGTAGAGCTGTCTCACCTTCCACTTGAATTCATTTGATTCCATAAATAATGCCTTTGTTATTTGACTTTTGTCAAATATGCAGTTTAGAAATTGTGCCAACCACCTTAGAAATTCAAATTTCTTAAGATTTGAATATCTCGAGTCTTAAAAACTTGATCATTTACCAACATGTTGCATAGGAATTCACAGTATCAGTCCAGGCCTATCCAAAACAATAATCCATTTTGGGTTAGAAAATCTTATTTAATTACCATGTTTTCATTTTTTTTCTTTAAAAAAAAGCAATAAAATAAATAATTGACACATATAGTATATCTTATGAGTAAATATAATTTTAGTTTATTATGAAATTGATATCTTAAAATTGTACAGTAAAATAAAAATAAGGCACACTGGATCCAATAATTCGTCTTTTCAAAAATTGGTATATTATACTGAAATGAATGATTTTATATCAGTTGACTTTATATAACTGATATTAGTCAATATGATTGATTATATCATCTTAAAGAAAAAAATCAAAATCAGATTAGAAGCCCTTATTTGGATGTTTTTAAAATTGGAAAAAGGCATGGGTATATATCAAAATAGAAATGCTCAACTGTTAGAAATCAAAAACCCCGAAGACTACTATTTTCTTTCAGGTTATGGACTTTGGGGGCAGCCTTAGATATTTGTTCTACATACAGTGTGACTTGAAGTAAATATGCTCTCTGGGCATCATTTTCCTCATCTGTAAAACAGGAATAATAGCACCAAACTTCAGATTTGTACAGTGGATGAGCATTACAATCAGCACATTATCATGGTGGGAGATATTCTAGTTAACCTGGAGAAGTCATCTCCTATGCAAACCTTGGAGGAAACGCTTAGGCAACTCTGGAAAACCTTTGGTTTTAAAAATGCAAACTTCACGTTTAATGTTTTTTTGTTACCGCACGTCACTTGCCCATTCACTAGCTGTGTGTTGGGTATTTGGTGTTTGCAAGCACTAAACTTATCCCTTACAGAATGTTTCCAGAATCCTTTCTCAATTTCTCATTATTCTCACATCTGCAATGAACGACATTTCAACCAGGTCTGTAAAATGACTTGCCCTCCGTTTGCTGTAAGAGGGCTGGGTGTTTGTCTGTAATGGGAACCAGTGTTTCTTTAACAGTGACCTCCTATAGAAAAGTTGATGTGTAACCCCAGATTCACATTTAGAAAAATAGTTGAAGTTCATTTAGAAATTACTACCTTTCCGAGGGGAATTCTCTTCAGCCACTTTTATAAACACACCATTGGAAATCGTTTTGAACATGGTGGGTAGACTCAAGGACGCCTTGCTCCATTGAGGTCAGTCATGTACAGAATCCCTACTTAAGATTTTTATGAACATTAGACAACAGAGTGAACTTGTCTGGACTCATTAAAGAACTTGAATAAATAATACATAATTTTGAAATTGAACAGATCTGTATTTGCCTGAGAAGCCAGAGAAACTCTGCCGAAACTTGGCGTGTTATTTCAGAAATTTGTATTCATCTTTCAAGTCCGCAAATACCTATTCATGTTACCTAAGTCACAGTACCTAGTTTGTGCTTTAAACTAAGGTACATAAATTCATATATCATAAATTCACTAAGGGCATAAATAGATGCTTGAGGTTTTTTTTTTTCTTCTTCTTCCAGGATCCAAGTCGATGAAAATTGAGACTCCAGTTTTTTGTCTATTGGGCAGAAATCCCACTTTCTTCAGTTTTGAGCAATGACATTGCTCCACTGTCATTAAATCCAATTATAGAATTTGGTCCAGTTATATTGTGTATTCACACTGAAGTGACCCATTTGAGAATATGTTATACAGTAAATGCCAGATCTTTCTCCTACATTTCCTTTTTAATGACCAAGCTTAAAATGCTTCTATGTGTTCTAAAATTATTACTGTGGATTTTCCTCCCATTAAGCTAAAAGCTACATGTCTGTAGTTCTCTACTATTGCCTGTCCTTACCTTTTTGAAACATCATTTTAAATAAAGAATTTAAAAATTATTCAGGAATGAGATGTGTGTATGTATAGTTTTATCCATATGAAATATTAAGCTAAATATATCCTTATAGACGTTAAGTTTGAAAAGGATGAAAAAATCAGCACTTATTTCCAAGCCTGATTTCTCTAAGACTCCCATGGTTATCTTTGATCATAAATAATTCAGCCCCTCATGAATTATTATAAATATATTTGCTAAAAGTTGTTCTGTAAAGTAGTAGGGTTTTTTTTTTTTTAAGGTGGCATGTGAATCAGTAGGTATCTTGCTATTCCCATTTAATTCTTCCATTTTGATCTCAGACATTCTTCTAGTTCATCTTTTGTTTTTCATCACTCATTAAATGTTGCCTGGACCATTGTAGAAACATATCTTAGTTTCTGCGTCTTCTCCTTTCTTCCCTACTCAACCATCTCTCCCCAGGAACATTGGAGTAAACTTTCTAAAGACCGTCTATGATGCCATGACCAGCCATTCACAAACACATTGAGGACCTTTGGTGAGCTTAACTTAAAACAACCAACTCCAGATAAATCACAAAAGGCTCAGTTGGCTGAAAAGCTTTGCTACCTCTATTGCATTTTTATGTGCTGTTGCCTTGTCTGATGTGCCTCCCACCAATACTTTCATTCGTATGGTCCTACCCAACTCTCAAGTCCAAGCTTCAAAGCCATTTTCCACGGAAATCTTCCTCCTTTACTCCTATCAGAAATGGTTCTCATGTTTCTCTTTCTCCCTTCCGAACTCCTATGCCATTTTAATTTGTATGTTGTTTGTTACTCTGTATGCATTCTCTTTGTAGGTTTTATGGGAGTAGATATCTCATTTTCCTTTACACACTCATTTTGAATAACAGCTTCTAGCTCACATAAGTTGAATACCGATGCAGGAATTTTGCTTCTTCCTTTTTTAAAGGTTGACCCCAATTTTCTTTTATTTTTAATGAAGTATAGTTGATTTACAATGTTGTGTTGGTTTCAGGTACAGAGCAAAGTGATTCATTTATACATATATATATATATATATATATATATATATATATATATATATATATTCTTTTTCAGAGTCTTTTCCCTTATAGATTATTACAAAATATTGAGTAGAGTTGCCTGTACTATACAGTAGGTCCAGTAGGTTGTTTATCTACTTTATCTCTAGTAGTGTGTATATGTTAATCCGAAACTCCTAATTTTTCCCTCCCCACCCCTTGCTATCCCGTTTGGTAACCATAAGTGTGTCTTCTATGTCTGTGGCTCTGTTTCTGTTTTGTAAATAAGTTCATTTGTATCACTTTTTTAGATTCCACATACAAGTGATACCATACAATATTTGTCTTCCTTCTTCTATTTAATAAACATCAACGTGGTGTGTATTGCACTAGTTCACATGATAACACTACTTGAAGATAAGCTTTATGAGTGTTCCCAAAGAAAAGAAAGGAAGCCACTAATTAATTAGGTTTTAAATTACAGCTATTTGACTAAACCTAGAATTGAAACATAGCTTTATTTTAAAAGCAAGCCCCAATTAAAATAATGAATTAATTCAAATACCTTGTTTTTAGGTCAGCCGTCAAAATCTTTTTCAAACCTCTGAATACACCGACCATTGCCTATCGTATTATACAGCATCAAGATAGCTGGCATACTCTGACACCCAGAAAAACATAGGGGAAACTAGCATAACTAGTATAAAAGTAAAACTTGCGATGCCTCAGAGTATATTAGCAAAGGACTAATTCTCAGACTGAATTAGTAGTTTTCAGATCTGGAAGTGGGAAGAGAAGTCAAAAGGTATGTCACAAGGCTGTACTCTGTTTTTCCTTCCATCATTAACTTTCACTGTAGCTCTCACCTATGAAGAGAAAAGAAAAGGTGAGGGTGGCGAGGACTCAAATCTCCTCCTCGAGAGCACTTCTGATTATATTATACCCCAGGCTTCCATTTCCTCATAGCATCACCTGAAAACAATCAAAGGATGTTTGATGGATGAAAAATCTATCTTCTGACTGCATCATCCAGCTTGTGGACTATTTGAAAACGAGACCAAGAGTCTCCCAAAAAATGTAAGGTCCCCTCTTACCCAGCTCTGTAAACTGAATAGTGTGGTTTGTGACTTTTAAATATTTGCTATGTCATTTTATTTATCCTTTTAATTTTGTTAGAAAATTACTAAAGTGTCTGTCAGTAAATTATTCTCAAACTCAAATTACCCACTCCCCTACTTGCACTTGCTAAAATGGAACTCAGAACCACTTTGAATTAACTTTCTTTCCGGTGTCAGATTTTTTTTTTTTTTTTAAATGAAAAGGTGATGGAGAGTTTCTATGAACTTTTGCAGCTCAATGTTGATTATGTTTCTGTCAAAGCTGCCAAGTGGCTGGTTCTTATGACTGGAAAAATAAAAATTCCTTCACGTTGTGAAAGCGCACTGATATCTGTGCCTCTAGATTGATATTTTTAGAAGAGACTGAATACCCAGTTAGGTATCGTGCATGTGTTTGGTGCAAAACCACTTCAGGGTGAAGGACTGGAGGCTGACATTTCATGTATTCATGGAAGATCACTTCACACTCATCTTCTTTACTTTGTCTTTCTTGGTCTAGAAGGTTTATGTCTGAAGACAGGTTAGTTTGCTTCACCAAGAGAGTTTCATCATTATTTCTGCTTCTCGATAATCACCTTGGTTGGAAAAGAATGATTCAGCTGAGAATGATGTGCTCCTCTGTGGGGAAGGAGGGCTGCCGTTGGGTGGCTCGCGTTTAACATAGTGTCCTGGGATAGAGGAGAAAACTAAAGAAACTGGAAATTCCTAGAGGTGGTCTGGAAGTCAATATTGCTCAGGTAGTAGGTACCCCATTTTCCTGTTTTACGTATATATGGGTTCCTGGAGCCAGGTGTGCCAAAGTAAAGACCGTACATGAATAATAGGGCTTGGAGGATGAAGCAGAGAGCTAAACAAAGGTGAGAAGTCTCATTGCTAAGAGGGCCCCAAAGATTGACCACTACAGGCATCTATCGGGCCTGGAACAACCAAGAACCAAGCTTACAGGTGAGCTGTATTCTTGTCCCTGGGAGACATGGTGGGCGGGGTTCAAGTATAGGGCTGTATGATGGAACTGCCAAAGCCCCCTGGGGTCTGTGAGCAGTGATAAGTGAGCTTCGCAGAGTTTCTCCTCACGTTCCAAGTTCTATTAAGACAAATGTACCTTTTTTAAGCCTGGGTTAGAGAGTGTCACAGCTACTTAATTATTTCATATTGGTTATTCCAGTTTAGGGCATTTAATTAGCTGTTGGTTTTACCTGTGGTAACAAATGAGTAGTTTGATTGTACACTGCATTGATTGACTATATGATACATAGGTATGTGTGTATGTCTGCATTTAAAGAAATGTGTATGTAATTATCTTTATGGTTCAATACTAATTTTAAAGGGCAGTCATGACATCCTAGGTCATGTATTTCTTTTGCATCTTCTTTTTATGGGTCACGGCTAGAAGGTTTGAATGACATTTTAAATGAACACAGGATTAAACAAAATGAAAAGTTTTAGGATAACTTGCTGGGCATAGGACAAGACAGAGGGGGTCCTCCAATTTAGGATTGGCTTATGTTTTTCTCCAAATTTTATGTGTGTCAGATTGAACATTAAGCTTAAAACTTCCAGTTACTATGTCATGACTGCTTAAAGCGCTCGTGCTGGAAATTGTCCATTATCCACCCAGGTCCCCTCAATCCACTTGAGTGTATCTGTGTGCCTGTCCCACCTTTGGTGTGCTTCTGTTTCCTACATGCTGAACCTTTGACTCTTCTTCAAAAAAGAGCCATTGGGGTACTAGACCCCAGGCAGAGAACCAGAAGGCTCTGGAAGTTTAAGGTGCCCTTGGTAGGTCCTTAGCAATGATGGATAGATGTGGGAATATGCAAGCCTTCTCCCTTACCTTGGGTCAGGACACACTGTGGCAAAGCCTGTACTCCAGACACTCTTGTAGGTTCAGGCTGAAGCCATTCTCCACTGGCAGGGCCTGAAATCACACTATTCATTGTCTTCCTGCTTCCCCTGCAAGTTTACTAGTTTCTCCTAGGAGCATGTCTTTAAAAATCACTTGTACAGTATAATCTTTATCTCAGAATCTACTTCTGGGAAAACAAACCTAAGACAGGTCTTTTCTAAAACAAAGTTGCACAGCCTTTATCTGTTAGCTAGCCCTGTTCCTATTTGTCATTCTACACTTTGATGAGGATGCTACAATCATGGGAAATCCAGAGGACAAATCCACACTGCAAAATACCTGAATGATCTCGGCAGTTCTGGTGTTGAGTATGACATTGAAACCTATGTGGTTTTCATTGATAAAAGAACAACTTCTGAGCATTGCTGAAATGAAGCCACCCCACCATGCAAAATCCCTGTCTTCTGGATTTGCTTCTAATCTTCCACTGCCAGTGTTCTACTGGGACAGCAAGGTTAGTGAAAAGCTATCTGCGTTCTGTCTCCTAGGAATGGTACTGCTTTAACTATTGCACCTCCACCCCTGCATGTTAAGCGCTCAACTGAGAAGCCAGGATTTAGATGGTAAGCAGCAACAGAGGTAGGTCTTCATGGTAGGATAAACCCATCAGAAAGGCTCTTGGCTCAGGGCAGTGCCCTGGCATTTTATTTTCTCCTTTTAAAACTCTTTTATTTTTTCCTTTTTCTTCCTGCAGTTTTCTGGAGCTAACTTATTTTTTGGCCTCTCTCTTTTCTTTACCGGTAGTTTCAGATCACATTTTCTTTCCTGCTTTCCATTGTGATTTTAAACAAAGCCTATAATATATTCCTAGGGACCCAGAAGCAAAACTAAGCTGTGTTCAAGATTTTAAAATACATTGTACATGTGTACGTGTGGATGTGTGCACATCTTTTTGGCATGGAGTGGGGACTGTGTTTAGGAGGAGAGATTTACTACGAATACTAAAAGCAGGGGATGGCATGAAGGGCATTCTGCTTCACTTAGGTGCCCCTTCCCCATCCTTATTTTGTACTTATTTATTTTCATTCAGTTAAACTCATTTAAAAAGATGGAACTTTGTTCACAAAGGTTAGAATAAGAGTCTTTTACATTTCAGAAGGTGTTTTGGCCCAGAGCGGGGTCTAGTCCAAGGGTGAAGACAGCAAGACAAAAGATTTGCCTGGGAAGTGAGGTAGGGGAAGGGGAGCCAGAATCTTTACTAATCTTTACTAAGATCACCACTGAGGGAGCCAGGGGAGGTGGGAAGGATGGAGAAAAGGCAGACCCTTGGTCACCCCATCCCAACGCTACTGCATTGGTCCCTCCTTTAGAGGGAGACAATCATTGCAAAATGAGAAGTGCAATTGGGTCAAGAGAGCTCAAGCGAGACTAGTTGGGAGTAACCAGAAAAAAGGGAAACATACTACCTGAGCTGGAGGCAAAGGCATGATGTGACCTGGAGCTACCATCCTCTGGTGGCTTTAGATGTGTACATGACACTCTGAGGTCAGGCAGGGATCTACCTTGCTTGGTGTCATTTCACAGCCGGCCAGCAGCTTGAGGTGCAGCCCTATTTCAGCCCTTGTTGTTCCTCAGCTAGTATGGGGGACTAGAGCACATTCAGAAAAGGGCCTACTTAAGAGATGCACCTTTTCATTTGATTTAGATCAATGAATGGCTTTATGTTCTGGAATGCTTTTCCCTTGTGGAAGTTTTGTACTTTGACTGACAGATTCCAACTGCTTTCTACTTAGAAGAAGATGGAATAGGTTTTATTCTTGAAAGGTACCTGTTGCTGGGATTTGAAATCTTAAAATAGAAGCTGCCATTCCTTTCACATCTAAAAGATCTGACTTGAGAACAGGAGTTTGAGCAAACTAAATCTTTACTGCAGATAAACTTTTTTTACGTTTTTTTCCCCAAAGTAGAAAATTACACATAATGCAATCATTGATTTTTGCCAAGAAGAAAAAAATAAGAAAGAGGGAAGTCTTTCTGAGAAAATATAAATCCTATTATAGAGGACACAGTGAAAAGAGGGAACTATAAGACACATTGATATATGGCCATCTACAGCAATCATCAACTTGCTTCTCTCGATATTTATTTTTAATTTTAAAAGTAGTCACAGGACACTAAATTGTAATAGATAAATAAGTCATCAAATTGGAACACAGATGGAATAGTGGAGAATAGTATCATTTAAGGGAAGAGTGGAGGGACAGGATCGTCATAGAATTTTTAGAGAAGCTGCAAGAATGTGGAAACTAAGCAGGAAAACTACATGAGTGCTTCATTTGCTTCAGATCAGTCAAGAAAATTGCGAATAATCATAAGTGATAATTATGAGAATTTCTTATGTGCCGGAAAATACACTAATTGAGTCCTTTGCAAATATAATCTCCCTTGACCTCCCACAATATACCTATATGTCACCTGTTATTATCTTAAAAATAAATACTCAGGCTTAAAGAGGTGAATTAACTTGTGTCACATCTCACCTCTAGTCAGAGTTGGGAGGCTTGAGCGGCTGATAAAAATAAACAGTAATAATCAAAAGAGCTAAGAATTCAGATGTTTGATTGATCTATGATGGGAATTTTATATAAAAAAATGTAATGGCAGTGTAGTGGAACAAGGGAGACAGGAAAGCCATTGATATGAAAGGTTTTAGGCTAGGTATTGGAGAAGGAGGTACAACTAGTGAGAACTGGAGTTTTGAAGGAATACATGAAAAAGAAAAAAACAACAATGGAATAGAGCTCAAAGAAGCTTGTAGACAGAGTGAATGATGTATTTAAGATTTGAGAGACAGTGAAGTTCCTGGTAAACCAAGGCTTAAGATGTAACCCTAAGATTAGATTAATACTTACTAAATTAATTCGTGTGTGTTTTCTCTATATGAGGACAATGTAGTCAACGTTTATGAGTACCTAGTAAGCTCATTTATGTTCATATTAGACTTCATATGGTTGGCTTTTAAAACTAAACATTGATTATCATAGTATTTAATCATGTAATCAACTCACTAAAGGAAAGTCTGGGTGAATAATGATTTTTGAAATCTATTATATTTCTTTCATTTCACTCTATTTTCTTAACCATTCAGGGATTCCTCCTTTGCCCCAAGAGGTATCTAGGAACAAATAGACCCTTCATTTCCTTTTGGTTAGATAAAAGAGAACATTGTTTCGCCAGTGACTCTGCCTCCTCCGTGAAGAAATTTACCACGTGGCAATTCAGTTTATTACAATGTAATTCAAAGAGGATGTGAACAGACTCAAGAAACATTTTTCATACTTATTTTTCTGAGTTGCCATGCCTAGCATGGGATGTTAAGATGCTGGATACATATTTAAAATTTTAATTTACTTCTAAAAAGTATAGTGAGTTGAAATTCATTTGAATATTCTGTGTTTAGTTTTTCTCCTTGATCAGGTAGAGAGAGATACAGACAGCTTTACAGAGTTTCAAGGGGGCTCCAACAGACCCTTGCTGCCCCTCTCCATCCCCAAATGAAGAAAAAGAAATGGAAGGAGTAAAACTTGCCTCCACTTCATTAATTTTAATTCACTTAAATTCCTAGTAGTATTAGCCATTTTTCAGTGATTCTCCAGCACAAAAGTTCAATGGGTAAAAGCAATGTAATTCATTTTTTACGATGCATTTTTGAAGGTTCATTGTAAACATATTTCAGAAACTCTCTTTTGTTTTTTTTTAGTGAAATACTTGATGTCTAGAAATATACTGCTATATTATGTAAATTCTAAAGCTTAATATACTGTAAACATCATGTACTTCCTATTCAGCTTAAGAAAGTGAACACTTTAACTTTTAAAATAATTTGTTCTTTTTCCCTGCCTTTCAATCACAGGTTACCAGTATCAAAAATGTTTTATTCACCAGTCCCATGTTTTACTGTATTGTTTCAGCCCCTAAGGACATGCCCTTAAATAAAGGATGATTTAGTTCTGCTTGGTTTTTGGCATCACAGAAATATCACTGTATATATGTATCTCCTTTGTTACTTATCTCTCCAATCAGAGCCATGTCTCTGAGATCCATGCCTGCTGACACATTTAGCTGTACTTCGCTTCTTAGCATGCTGTATGGCTAATGCAGTTATGAGTAGACCATAGGGCATAGCTAGGTCTATTCTACTGCAGATGGATGTCTGGATCCATGTTTCTGCTGTTGTAAAATCTGTTCCTATTAGCTCTCTTGCCTATGCCTACTTGTGCAGAGATACCTGAGCTTCTCTAGTGTCTGTTGCTAGGAGTGGGTCTTACAGTTCTGGGGTCTCATCTTCAGTATAAGTTCTTCAAAACTGGTACCTGTTTTTACTCCCACCTGAGTGTATAAGGATTCTTTTTGGTCTGCATTTTTTTCAAATGGTTGGTTCTACTGCACGTTTTTAAAAATTTATGTCAATTTCTTGGGTTAAAAAATAGAATCCTAGAGTAATTTTGTGTTTTCAAAAATGTTCCAGAATACTGGCAGAGTTGATCAAGTTTTATATTTACTGGCTATTTATTTTTCTTTTTCTGTGAGATACCCATTTTCTGTTAGGTTATGATTGTTTCTTACTGAGTGGTTAGAGTTCTTTATCTATTAAGGCTATTAATCCTTTAAAAGACTTGTGACTTGTCTTTTTGCTGTCTTTACAGTGATATTTGATGAACAGATGTGCTTAGTTTCAAATTATTTGAACTTGTTTTGACTTAAGTAAAAAAAAAATTTTCCTACCTTAAAGCCATTACAATATGTCTTCTTAAAGGTAAAGTTTTGCCTTTCACAGTTAAGTCTATAATTTACAGGAGACTAGATTTTGTGTATAGTATGAGGTAGAAATCCAGTTTCATCTTTTTGCCATAAAGGTAAACAAATGTTCCAGCTCATTCGTTGATTTGTCCTTTCTGTCTCCGCCACATGACATGTGGTGGCATGTCTGCCTCAGCTACGCACCCTCTTGAGGGTATTTGCCCTTGCTTTGCTGTCTGACTGAATTGCTCTCCCCTCTGGTGGCTACGTGTCTCTTTCCTCACCTCCTTCAGGCTTTTTCTCTCCACTTTTCAGTGAGACCACATCCATTTGCATTTAAAAACCGACGCTTCCCCAAATTTATGCAGTCCCTCTTCCCTGCTTTATTTTTCTCCATCACTCTTATGTCTATTTAAATTTGTTTATCTTGTCTTATTCATTTCATTGTGTATCCCCTCCCCGCCCCCACTATATGCACAATGCAGAGAAAGGACTTTTTTCTGTTTTGTTTACTGTGGGAACCCCAGCTCCTAGAAAATGCCTGGCACTTAATCAGCGCCCAGTAATACATATTGAGCGAGTGGATGGATGAGCACATTTTGAAAATGGATCTGTTAATGGGCTTTCAGACTGTTTCGTTGGTCTGTTTCTTTTTCTCTGGGTAAGGACCATTGTCTTAATCTACAACGTTACTATAAGTTTTGAAGTCTGATAGGACATGGTCTCTCCTTGTTCTCATTCTTTAAGAGTGGTTTGTTTATTCTTGACAATTTCCTCTCCCGTGTCAATTTTAGAATCACCCCATCATGTCCATGAAAAACCTCACAGCTATTTGATTCACTTTGCACTGACTCTGTAGTTTGATTTGCAAGGAACAGAGACATTTTTATTATATCATATCTTTCTATCCATAAATATGATATATCTCTCATTTCTTTGGTTCTTCTTTAATGTCTTTTTAATACATATATTTTTAATTATCTCCATAAGGTCCTGTACTGTTTGATAAATTCTTATTATTCTTGCAGACATAGTTGTTATTCATATATTCTTCAGTTAAGTCAGTACATCCTTATCTTTAACTAAACCTTGACACTATACCTTCTAAAAATTCAATCACAAAATATCATAGGTTTTTGGACAAAGGTAAAATTTCGAAAGAAGCTAGTCATTGTAATTCACCAGAAAATTTCCATTTAGCTAAGAGACGAGAATCTAAAAAGAAAAACCTAGTTAAAACTACTGAGAAGGTTTAAGGAGAAAAAACACTTTACTCTTAACTTGGAAATTTTCTCCCACTGTGAAGCCTTATACGACCCATCCCCAACAAAATTCATTAAGTTCTCCCTTGTGTTTCTAATGCTGACCCTGTTTTACAGCAATTATCATAACGTTGTCTTGTGCTGTCATTATCTTTACATACATCTCTCTTCCTCACTGGATTGCACTTTCATTGAGACTAGGGACTTTATCTTGTCTTTGTGACAGCAGTTACAGTGACTGCCATGTAGCACCTAGGCTCTAGAAGCGTCTGGACATTAATACTGGACATCTAAAGGAGATAATAGACTCTACTCTCAGTAAAGTGATTCAGTTTTATTATACATATACATATATCTATTCTTTTTCAGATTCTTTTCCTATATAGGTAATTACAGAGTATTGTGTAGAGTTCCCTGTGCTATACAGTAGAACCTTGTTGATTATCTATTTCATATATGGTAATATGCATGATGTTAATCCCAAACTGCTAATGTATCCCTTCTCCACACCTTTCCCCTTTGGTAACCATAAGTTTGTTTTCTAAGTCTGTGAGTATGTTTCTGTTTTGCAGATTTAGATTTCATTTGTGTCATTTTTTGTAGATTCCACTGTACAATTTAATACCTTCCCAGTAATGAATTCGTTAATTCCCCTACCCACATATACACACACCTTTCTGAAACTTGCTGGTTTTTTTCTGTATTCATGGAATGGTTAGTTTTGTCACTCTCCTTTCAGTTACCTAGCTGAAATGAATCAGTCTTCTTTGGGCTTTGTTTCAAACAGATAATGCTGACTTAAAAACCTATCTCTTCAAACTCTCCCCAGTCACTCCCTCAACCTCGCAATTGTTACTGGCTGAATTATGACTGGCTATATTTTTCAGGTGGAATCCTGCAACAGCCCACTGATTTGTCTTCCTGACTCCAGATTGATTTTCTCCCTTCAAGTTCTTATCTAAGTTATTTTTCTAAAGATACAGATATAGTTACCTATCCTTTTGAACTGGATGTTTTCTTATAGCTTAACCTTGGTCAAAGGACAAAAGTCCAAACTCATCAACACAGCACACGTGTCATGTACATGCCCCAATTTCCCTTGCCATTTTCATGTCTTCCACTCACACTGTTCTCCTTTCACACCTTAAATTTTAAATGTTTACTGACAACATCACATTTTTTTATACATTTGCATGGGCTGTTTCTGTTATAATTGTCATTTCCATCCAAATAATTCCTACTCATTGAGCCCAAATGGGGTCATTTATATGATGTCTTCTGGGATACCCCCCACTCTGAGTAAAGGTCTCCTCTCTGCTCCTCTGACACTTTGCTCAGATCTTTATTTTAACACTTGCTAATTTGAGCTAAAGTTTACATATGTTTCTCTAACTGTATTCAAAGTTCCTTTCTGGAGATTGAAACTATTTGTTTTGCATTGTTGTATCTGCCCCAGGAGTTAGATTACATATCCTTCTTCAGACAGACATCTAGGGAAATCCAGAAAACATCTCTGGCCCCTTCCCAAGGGTGTCCTTCCCTGTCCTTGACAGTGATCCACCTTGCAAGTTCTACCTTAAAACCTTATCACACTGATCAACCTTCCCAATTTATCTTTAATCCATTGCTTTTCATTTGTTGTCATGTGACTAATCTCTCAACAATCAATACAGAATATTTTTAAATGATTTTGTGTCTCAGGCATCATCTTACCCACTCTGGAGAAACAGCATAGTAGTTATTATTTCTCCCACTTGTTTGGCTGTAAATATCTGGAGGATGATAGTGTCTGGAAACAACAATACCATTATGGGCCCTGAATATGTCTGGCTCTGTTTTAAGTGCTTCACAGATATTATCTCATTTAATCCTCCCAGCACTCTTTCCCAAGGTCAAAAGATTAGTGGATGACCATTCTGGAATGTGAATTTAACTCCATCCACCACAAGATTTGGATTCCAGGATACTTTATTGTTTTAGAAACAGTTTCATCTTCATTTTCCAATGCTGAGCTCTCCCCTTCATCACCTTTTTGAACCCTGTGTTGTCTATATTGTATTCCTTTTTGGATTTATGTGATAAAGAGCAAATGGTCACAGGAACTCTTGCCAAGCCGTGTGTCATGCAGTGCATGGTCTCTTCCTGTTCATTGTTTCGGAATTGTTTGAAATTCAGCTTAGGAGCCTGACACTTGATCTATGATGGGTGTTTCTTAAGGGTTGATATTTCCATCCTAAAGGCGCTCAGGCAGCCAGATTTTTTTTTTCTTTCCTTCTTTCTTTCTTTTTTTTTTTCCCCCCAGGTAATTAGCAGAAGTTGTTTAGCATTAGTAATTTTCTTCATTGTGATTGCTTTTCTTATGTTTGCTTTTCCTTAGCCAAGAATTCTTTACCAAATGCAAATGGTTTTCAAGAAATATCTGGAGAACTGGTTTAGAAAGTTCACTTAAAATACAAATAAATTCAGCAACAGAGGAAGGATGAAAATGTAGTTTTTCACTGTCATGTATTCTTTTCCTGATCGAAGGAATTACATATTCTAAAAAGTGGAGGAAAGCAACTTCCACTGAGTTCCTGGAAGATTTCAGAGGAAGTGACATGATCCTAAATCATATTCTTGATGTTAAAATATTGTTTAGAAGAGTGATTATTTTAAATGGAATAGCTTTTCTGATTAAATATGACCAACAGTGATCCTTTATCTGCAACTATAATTTATTGATATCAAATATCAGATGTTTTGGACTAATGTATATTTTTTAAGAGCCAAGGTTCCTTTTATTCAGATTTTTTATTTAAAACACATTTAGATAAAACTTCTAGTTTTTATTTCAAAATGGGACAGAGAGCATACAAATAGAATTCCTTTTCTCTCAAGATTTCTTTGAAATAAATCTAAAGAAATACAAAAATGAGAGATTGCTACAAAAGAACAGAGATGTTTCAGATCACCATGGATGGAGGTTTAAACATCTCTGGGAGCCAGATGGTGGAAGGGAAGAGCATAGAAAAAGAAAGGAGATAAAAGTATGAAGTCAGAACCTTGGTGAAGGTCTGGAATTAGGGTCTGCAGATACCATGTTGAGTGAACAAAGCAGAAAGCATGAGACAAGGGGGTCTGAAAAAATGAGGATTGACTGAGAAGAGGAGAATGTGTTTTAAATTAAGATTAAAAACACATTTTTATAGAAAAGGAAAGGCAAAAACGAACAATAGAAAAGTATGCTTTATATATGTAGCAGTCGAAAATAAGACAGAATTTCAAGCAACTGATGGGTAATAAGAAAGTAGAAGCTACTTTGCTTGAAGCTAAAAGATTCTCTTTTGAATGAGCCAAGTTTTGTAGCATTGGAACCATAGAAAATGTAATCGAATCCTATCATGTTACCTGGTCAGTGGACAAAAATATTGATGAAGTCAAAACAATGAGAGTGTTGTTTATTAGCTTTCAACTTTTAGATTCTTCCTTGAACAAAGCCTAGAAGAATGGGTAGTAGTTAGGGTACTAACTATTTCAGGTAGAAAATGTTGAACATTTACAAGTGTAAGAGTAGTTGAGAGAATTTGGAAATTGGAAATTGAGGAAGAAAAAATGTACGAAAACAAGTAACTTCAAGCAGGGAATCTGAGATCCTGACTCAAGCTAATGGAACCAGACATAACTATGGAAACATATTATGTACAGTTGTAAAATAATAAGAGAATATTCAACTTAGAAAATTTTGAAAATGTTTGTAGAAGATTGTGGAGAGAAAGACAAAGTGTGATAGTGTATATGTATTAAATTCTCATCTTTATTAGTGTCTAGAGATATATTAGCATGTTACTTAGAGCCATGATGTCAACTGGCAGAAACTTATTAATAATAATAATAAACATTTCATTTCAGGTATTTACCTCTGGGCTGAAGCTCTTTTGTACTATTTGGTTTGTTACCATATGTGCATTATTTGATAAAAAGAAACAAAAATAGAAAAATTATAGCACAATATTTTGAGAGTCTCTCTGGAAGAAGACTTGAAGTGCCCAGGAATTACAAAATGTACTAGTTAGTATTCCAACTAACAAAATAACCTCTTAAATCCGTGGTTCTCAACCTGCTTGCTCCTGGGTATCAAGCTGAGATTTGCAACCCGCTCCAGGCTATGTGAAGAGAGGTTTAAGTGGTTACAGTTTATATTTTACTTTTTACAGTTTATGCAGTTAAGCCACCAATCATCCAGCAACATTGTATTTGTGGTTTTTCAAAAATTTATACAAATGTTTCTGTATGATAGACACCGGAAGTGTTTAAATTACAACCAAATGCAACTATGCCTTTATGGTCAAAAGAAGTCCTTAGGTACTGGGTTACCTTCACTTTTGGTTCAGACAGATTTGATCTGAAGGATTTCTGGAAGGACATGATAGCCTCAGCTTCATTCTTCCTTGACCTTCACAGTTGAGAACATCTTTGCTGACCCCTTGTCTATCACTGTATCTGATTCAAGCTTTTAACTACAGTTCAACTTTACAGTGGTTCCTTTAGGTCCTTGAAAAGGTCAGGAAGTGAAAAACAAGCAGAGTCCAGAAAGATGTAGAGAGAAGTGAAACAGTTTAACAACACTCTGGAGATTAAAAATAACCTGCAGTGTCATTTATTAACAAGCAAGTCAATGGTGAGAAGTACTTTAAAATATCCCTTGTTTATTTCAAGTTGTTCTGGCATAGTTTTCTTCATCAGTTCTTTCTTTTTTTTTTTTTTAATGTGTATGTGTTTCTGCCCATGGGTTGCCAATTCCCAAGAACCCCAAATTCAGACCTAGTTTTTAAGTTGATTTCAGAAGTTTGTTGAGCTCCTACACATGTTTGAGAGTCAGTGTGGTATGTAGGAAGAACACTGGTTTTTAATAAACCTGGGTTTAAATCTTGGAGCTGCAAATCCTTTATCTTGGCTATTCTTCAGTTTTCATTTCTTTAAACAAGGATATTACCATATCTTTTATAGAATTCTTTAGCTAAAAGTTATTTATTGGTGGCAAAGAAGACATTGGTTTCCTGGAAACATCTAGGGAAAACATTTTAATCACAGGAAGTTGAGTCTGTTACCAAGGTTTTGACCAATACTTCTTAGCCATCCCCCATGGAGTCTTTTAAACTTTGAACTAATTTGCCTTGGGTTGGGGCTCTCAATCTATACCTTTAACAAGTTCCCAAATGATTCCTGGTGTACAGCTGAGGTTGAGAATGATTGCTTTAAACACATGGCATGCATTTTAAGAGAGATTATTATTTATTTTTAAACCTGCAGTTTATTTTGGATATTTCCATCAAGACTTCCAAACAACAGTTGGCCTTAGATGACAATGCAAATTTTCTATGAAATTGAACTGCATGGCTTCAACCAAGAATTATATCTTGGGCCCCCTTTTTCTCCTTAAAATGATTGACAGCAGCTGGGGTGCCTGCTTTCGCATAGCTAATGACTTTCTTTGACAATAAACCTTTCCTGAGTATTTTCTGTGTTCAGGCACTTGTTTTTCAAAGATGAATAAAACTGACTGTATCTTTTGCAGTTTCGGGAAGGGAGAGCTGTAAGCAGAATATCTGGGTGGTGGAGAGTATATGACATGACATTGGAATGTACAGGGTGTTGTGAAGACTGGGGGGAGGGGTATTTAGCCCCGCCTACCAAGAGACCCCAGGGATTACTCTTGGAAAAAGAACATTAGGAGGGATAGGCAGGAATTACACATGTAATAAGTAATAAAGATTGGATAAAGGAAAGAACCTTACAAAAGAGAAGGAGACAGTAAACCATACCAGGTTATACAAGAAGTTGCCAGCAAATCTGTAATACTGGAGGAAATACAAGGAGGCAAGGAGGAATGGAAATGAATCCAGACACGTGGGCCCGGGCTGGTTCGTGGAAGGCAGTGTTTGCCAACGTAAAATGCCCTTCAAGCCTTGCATTCCCAGTTGATGGCTAAGAAAAATAGGCATCTGGGACACCTATGGGGAGGTGGGGGAAATGTGTGTGTAAGTTAGCGAATGAATACTTCAGTGCAAGGAGAAGTCGAATAATTCAAGAAACTATCAAGTCTAGCCCAAACACAGAACAAAAGAAATTGAATCCTGCCAAATTCAAAAGAGTGAGAGATTTTATGTAGGGGATTGGTGGATAAATACTGGTACATAAATTGGTACATAAATAATATGCATGCATGTGTATGCACACACAGACATATGCACAGACATATATGTGTATTTGCATTTTTGAACAAAACGCAAAGACAAGTAAGGATATTCTTATGTGCCTAATTCCATATGTATGTGTTCACTTGGGATTTTCGTGCTAGAAGAGATCATATTAATTACCTATTGAGATGGAATTTGTTTAAAAAGAACCATCCTACACATCATTATACGTTCTCAAAGGCATTAAAGGTTGATGAAACAGAGACAGACAAGCAAAGGAGCAAGAAAAAAAGGCACAATGAGAAACGTGTACCCCCAAATTTATGTTTTTTTCTAATTTAACCAAACAATTAAAATCAGGATAATTGCTCACATAGCTCATACCAATGTGCCATTGTTTAATTTTTCTATAGATTATAACTTTTCACTTTGTGACATTTCAAAAGTACCTCATCAAAATTTATTTGAGGGCTCACTAGTAAAGATCTGCTTCTTTCAATTTCATGAGCCTCATCTCTATGTATATTTCAATTTCTTAAACATATTTCTTCTTCCCAGACTCTTGGGGATGACAAGACTCTTTGAGGCTAAAGTTGATCACGTTAGAGAGAAGGCAGGCAAGGAATGGTCTCAGTGATCCATTGCTAGTTCAAACATTCCCTTTTAGGCACTAAAACAAGAAAACTGATTTTGATTTTTCCTTTAATCAAGAAGTCCTAGAATTAGTGCCTGAGTAAAATTTCACAGTGGTTTGTAGATTTTTATATTCCCCATTCCATTTCTTATGGGTTGAATCGTGTCCCCCCAAAAAAGGTATGTTATAGTCCTAACCCCCAATACATCAGAATGTGACCTTACTTGGAAATGGTCGCTTTACAGAGATAATCAACTTAAAATGAGTTCAGTAGAATGGTCCCTAATCCCATATGACTGGTATCCTTATAAGAAGTGGAAATTTGGACACAGAGATAGACACACACAGGAAGCTTGCGACGTGAAGATGGAGGATTAGAAAGATGTGTCTATAAGCTAAGGGTTGCTAAAGATTGCTGGCAAAAATACCAGAAGCTAGGGATAGGCAGGAAGAATTCTCCTTATAGATTTCAGAGGAAGTAAGTATGGTTTGCAAACATCTTGATTTCGAACTTCTAGCCTCCAAGACTATGAGATAATAAATTTCTGTTGCTTTAAGCCACCAAGTTGGTTAGTAGCCCTAGGAAACTTATACATGGTTCAAATCTTAAAAAGGGGGTATTAAAAGTCCGGTCAACATGGTCCTTTCACCTTGTTATCATTTCAAGCCAGAGCATAATCCATCCAACCATCTGTCCATTCATCCAGCCATCCGTCTATCCATCCATCCAACCATCTTTTCATCCATCCATCCTTCCATCCATCTATCCTTCTATCTAGTAGCACCATGGTTTTGAAAAAGAAAGGAATTTAACAACAGAAAAATAGAAAGGACATAATTTTAGATTAAGAGAAAATCCTTTCAGTTCAGCCATCAGTGATGTATGTACAAAAGTATTTTGTCCTCACCTTTCTTTTCACCTCAGAATACAGCAGGTTTCAACACCTGGCTCACATTTCGGTGACCTACTGAGGAACCAGATGTGTTTCTGGACTTCTGGTACAGCTGGTAATAGAATGGATTTCTGAAATTTATCCTCCAGCTCAGTCTACCACGCCATGCTTTCTGGGGCATTTTCTGTAAATGGAATCCCAGCTCTGAAGTTGTTGGATTTAATTACCTAGACATTATTCGGAGACCAAGGCTGACCAACCATTGGGTAACCTGTCTCCTGGCTCAGGCAGGCCCCATAGGCATTCATTGTCTTCCAAAGAAGTTTTGCCATTTAAGTCCACCAGAAACGGGATTCTGATCAAAGCATTTGAGTCAAATTTCGTACCTGTAATGCTGATAACAAGGTTTCTAAAGTGTCCAAATTAAGCGCTGGTATCTTCTCTACAGAGTGGTGTTAGTGTGATCAGGAAACAGTCATCCCTCTTAAAGAAACTTAATATTCTTTTGGCCAGAGAAAAAATCTCATTGCAGAAAAAGGGAGCCCATACATAGAATGAAATCACCTTCTTTCCTTCCTTTTTTTCCCTCTGACCTTTTCCCCTCTCTTGGTATAGCTTTTCTCATTGATAAAGTGAGATATTTCAGTAAAATTTCAATATATATTGAGTACCCACTGGGTTCCAGGAAAAGGAATGAGAACCACAGGAGATGAGAAGATGGGTGAAACTGAAAATACCACAAATAGATGATGTCTAAAGGTGAGCCAGGATTAAACTTCCATGACTGAGACATTGTGTCGGTAATGATTCCACATATCCACTTAAAAATCAAGGAACTATACTCAATATCTTGCAATAATCTATAAGGGAAAAGAATCTGAGAAAGAATATATATGTGTGTGTATATATATATATATATATATATATATATGGTATATGTATATGTATATGTGTATGCATATATATATACATATACATATGTATATGTGTAGTTCATATATATTGAACTATACTCAATATCTTGCAATAATCTATAAGGGAAAAGAATCTGAAAAAGAATATATATATGTGTGTATATATATATATATATATATATATATATATAGGGGGTATATGTATATGTGTATGCATATATATCTGGTTTCCTGTCATGGTTAGCTTTTCTAGGTAGGTCCACGCTCAGCATTAGGTACAGAGGAAAACTGTACACTTTTTTGGTATGTACATTAATGAATTTAAAACAAATGATACAAATGAACTTATTTACAAAACAGAAATAGACCCACGGACATAGAAAACAAACGGTTACCAAAGGGGAAGTGGGGGTGGAGGGATAAACTAGGAGATACACACTACTATATATAAAATAGATAAACAACAAGGACCTACCATATAGCACAGGTAATTACATTCAATATTTTGTAGTGACGTATAATGATAAAGAATATGAAAAAGAATAGGTATATATATATATATAACTGAATCACTTTGCTATACACCTGAAAGTAACACAACATTGTAAATCAAAAATATTTCAATAGAAAAAAATTTTTTAATGACAAAAAAAGAAAAAAATACCTTGGAGTGCAGCTATCTGTGGGCATTCCATGACAGCACCACAACACATTGGTTAAATGCAATTTGCTGGAGCACATAAATGATCCTAAGAAAAACAATGTCTTAAGATCCCCTTAAGATCATCCATTCTTTACTTTGAACTGTGTTTCACTTTATTAGCCTTCTCATAGAACATTAGGGAAAATAGCCATGGCAGAAAGCCACTGACAGTGAAATGTCTCTTCCATTTAGACATGTCCTGGGTACTTGGAGAGCATCTGAATGGCTTTGCTCATTTAAGTTCAAGCATTGGTTTCCTGAGCAAAATCAGCTTCTCTTGAACTGATCAGAACAGTATGTCTGTTAGCCTTTGTCTAGGAAGATGCCTGGTGGAAAAATGGTCTGATATTGGCACTAAAGTATAAAGAGAACCAATCAACCATTGCCTCATTACTTAGATGACACTATGTCTATAAATGAATTCATAGATGAATACACGTAAATTCTGCTTGGTGGCTTCCAGTTGTAGATTCTACTCCGAGCTTCTATATTCCGATTGTATCATGGAGTCATTTATCCACATGCTTTTGCTTCTAATAACCTCTCTTCACCCCTCATGCCTAAGGTTCCCTTGTGAATCCAGGTTTTCTCACAGCTATTGTTAATACCATTCCAAGACTGATGTTAAGTTTTGTTATTGGGCTTTAATAATATTCAATTTATTTAGCAACTCAACAGTCATGTGTTGAGCCCTAGCCCAAGTGGGAGACACTCTGCTGATTCCTGGGCACAAACAACAAAAGGACTCAGCCCTGCCTTGACTCTTCCCTCTTTTGGGTGAAACAAAAGAGATGAGAGATCTTCAGATGGTGCGATGGAGTGTCCTGCAGGGTGAGTTGGAGGACCTAACCCATTTGAAGGAGGTCAGCTAAGAATTCTAGAAGAAGAGATGAGTTCTGATTGGAGTCCTGAAAAGTAGGTAGGCATTAGCCAGGGAAAGATGAACCAGGAAGCATGGGGAAAGGGTTTCACCTGATTATTGAGATTGATGGGAAAAGCCTACCTCTAGTTGAATGAATTCCTTTGTTGAAGGCACTCATGCATGTCCTTTGCTACTTGGCAAAATCCAAGAAACCATGAAACTTCACGTGTACCTTCTGTTCCACATCCCCCGAGCTCCACTCAGAGCTGCGTCTTGGTCTTGAGTGATTGGTATTCTTGTTAAACTCCCTTCCAACCCGAATCTTGTAGAAGAGAAATGCTGAAAATGTTCTGTATCTTAGTGGGGATGGTGATACCATGGGAGTATGCACATGTTTTAAAAAATCAACTAATACACTTCAGATGTATGTACTTTTTTGGTATGTAAGTTATATGCCCAATTTAAAAAGTTT
Organism: Phocoena sinus; assembly: GCF_008692025.1. Classification (NCBI taxonomy): domain Eukaryota; kingdom Metazoa; phylum Chordata; class Mammalia; order Artiodactyla; family Phocoenidae; genus Phocoena; species Phocoena sinus. The sequence continues at coordinate 5,094,093 of NC_045766.1, forward strand.
TTTTTTAAAAGGACAAAAGTTGCAATTTTTTCAAGTGGACAAATTTGTTGGAGTGCAATTATTGGAATTTTTAAATTCGTGTTTTCTAAGGTGTGGTTATGTCATATAAACACCAGTTTTACTAGTTCATAGTTGATGGAATAAATTACTCAGTGTCACTTGTTATTTCATGGTCACAGACATCCACGACAGTGGATATCACAGAGCTTTATCGTGGTACTTGGATGGAGGTCGGGGTGGGTGCCAAGTGGGAAGCTGTGGGTATTAGTTGACTCTACCACTTACTGCTTCTGCGATAGGCAAAGGGGGAGTGAGACCTCCTCAGAAAGTTGTTAGGATAGAAATAATGCTTATAAACACAGTAAGTGCCCTTAAGGTAACCTTTAGCATTATTGTCACTGGCCATTGTTTCCTAGAAATACCAGCCTGAAGAGACAACCTTTATATTTCTGGACTTCTAACTTCCTGGCATTTAAGTTCTTATTCTTTGATTTGAAAGCCACAGTACTAATGGGAACAGAAAGAGGAGAGGTCTCTTGGAGCAGGAAATGTAAACTCAGGGTTAAGCCTCCTCCTCTCTGAAAACACAGCAGCAACCTAAGAAAGGGGATATAGGGAAAGAACTGTGGCTGACTTCCCTGGGAAGAACTGTGGCACTGGTTACTCATTTACAAATCAATTTAGCAGAAAGCCCTGAGGGGAGATGAGGGAAAAGCTAGGCCTGGGAGAGAAATGCAAAGACCCTTAAACTTGAAATGAAGGAAAACTTATTCATTTGGCTTTAAATAAGGCCATAGACTGAGTTTGAAATTGAATTTTACTCTATAGTTTGGGTAAGCATATCAATAGCTAGTGTATCATTCTTCACTTTTGTTTGTTGGTTTGGGGAGGGGTATATATAAAATAGATAAATGTATTTTATTGTAAATAAAATGTATTTAGAAAATTTTAGCTTTCAAATTTTCCCACTTTAGAAATTAAATAAATGTCTTAAAATGCCATGTAGCTTTTACCATTTCTTTTCGTTTTTAATTTAGGACTGCATGGATTCAGTGAAACGTCTGGCTCTGATTTCTGTGTATTGCATGTTTAGTTTAGTGACTTTCGTTTTGTACGAAGGCATTACATCTTATTCATATTCGTATAACGATTTTATTTTACCAGATCACTATTTTTTAAACTATGCATTGAACAAAGATGCTAAATTTAAAAACAAAGAAAACAGCAAAACTTTGGTTATATTATTTTAGAAATTATTTAAAGCAGATATTTTTATTGTGAGACATCTCAGCGAATTTAATATTTGATGTGCACTGTGAATGTCCAGGCTGTGGTACCTAGATTTCCTACAACTTATTTGATCCAAGAATCCCTTTTCTCTTTCCTACACACATTGGCATTTCTTCAGACTGGTTCTGTAGACAAATTCCTAATTATAATACGCATACACACAATAAGGTGTGATTATTTTGACAGATCAGACCTGTTGGTTCACGGGGAGAAAACCAACATACATGACTTTGTTTTTGAACAAAATGTTTGATTATAATGGTAAATAATGGTGTGTTTGGACAAAATGATCCAAGTGGCTGTGTGTGTTTCCCCTGAGTGACAGTAGATGCTACTTTTAGTTATATACCATGTGGTATCATTTAATTAACTATTTAACAACAGAACTGGTTATTATTTAGATTTTGCCCTTTTATAATTCCTTGTTGTAAGTGATTTTACATATATTTATAGATATATATATATTACAGAGGTGATTATGACTTACTTTCATTAATAAAGGCATTAAACTTTTGTCATTCTGTTGTACTAGGTTTCTAAAATAATAAAATATAATTACTTTTGGTGGTATAACTATGTTTGTGGAAGCCATCATTAAAATATAATTCAGCTGTGCTTTTTTTAAAGTATACTGGGAAATAAAATGGTCTCTGAATTAGAATACATTACCTAGCATTTGGAAATTTGATTTTATAGCAACAGTGATCAGAACAACATTCAATTCAAAAAAAAGAATTAAATCTAGATAATATGACACATTTGTATGAAGTGTCTACTTCCAAAATACCTCCTACTCTTTTCCGGATTGAATGTGGTCACTGCAAGTGTCCAGTGTTAATGAAAGACAAAATAATATGTTTCTTGCAAAATATGATAAAAACTCAACAGTATGTATTTTCAGAGAGCCCTTAGTATAAATCTGTAATTCATTTTTATTTCAAAGTGTCATTATAAGGGGGCTTCAGTATTCCTAAATGGAATATAGGCATAATTCACCTGATCCTTAATAGAAATGGACCCCGTTTGTGCAGACAGAACAGATACAACAGAACATGATGAGACAGCTACCTCTACATCAGTACCTCTTTCAGCTGTTGGCTGAAAGGGAAGTTATGCCCCGGTGTTCTCTGTGCTGTCACAGAAGCATTGTGATGGCATTTTTAGAGTCGTATAAGAGTGATCCTGGAAAGCAGAAAGTGGGCTCTCGAAGCCTCCCAGATTCACTCATCTGTGTGGTCAATGGGTTTCTCAAGTTCTATGCATTGTCCATTTTGGTTCTGAGGAAATAGGGGTGAGGTGGAGTTGATGGAAGTTTGACTTACCTGGGGTGAGGGACTTGGCAGTGTATATAGAGAAGAATTCTGTACCATGCCCTTTGACCTTTCACACTATTCCTCTAGAGCAGTTTCAAGCTAAGATAAAGAAACAGTAATTTTATGTTAATTTTTAATGCTTGGATTAAGATGCTGAACTGAATTTAGGAATGCGCTTAGATTATGTATTAAGATTTGAAAAAGTTATAGAATTTACTGGAAACAATTCAAATATCCATCAACTAACAAATGGATAAACACATCGGGGTATATCCGTACGAAGAAATACTACTCGGCAATAAAAAGGAATTAGCTACTGATAGATGCAACAACATGGATGAATCTTAAAAGCATCATACTGAATGAAAGATGCCAGACACAAAAGAGCACATACTGTACAATTCCATGTGTATGAACTTTGAGAAGACGGAAAAATATCGTGACAGAAAGCAGACCAGTGCTTGCAGAGGCTGGGTGGAGGTAGGAATGGACCACAGAGGGCAGGATGGAACTTTCTGGGTAATGGAAATATTCTATATGATAATTATTAAGGCTGTATCTATTTGTCAAATCTCATCAAATCGTACACTTAAGACTGGTGAATTTTATTGTACATCCATTACGCTTAAATAAAACTGGTTAAAAAGAAAATATGGTAGAATTGGAGGGGGAGGGAGGGGATCCTAGAATGTGTTAATTCCTGGAAGTGACCAGAAAAATTATGGGGCAGTTGAGCTTCATCCAGAATCTGGGATTAACATGAGAAAAAATTTAAAGTGATGATGGAAGATAAAAATGAGAACCCATGAGTTCTTCCTGATCATAACTGTTTAGTATATAAACCACCCATCCTAGTACTTAGCACATGGAGGCACTTAATAAATGCTGAGTGCTATTAATTCTCTTGTTGATGTTGTTATTACTTAGAACAGTGCACTAAGAGTGTCTAGACAACCTTTTAGGAGTCGTGAATGTAGACAGAACCTTGCTCCTAACCAGTGAAGAGGGCTTACGAGTTAGCTGGTTCTGATGATTTGAAATACACAAAAGCAGGTGGAATGTATCAATGACTGGTTTAGGCTAATTAATGAACTATTATGTATCCCAGAAGCTGAATATTAGAGCATCATTTCACAGACACGTTCTTAGCTTTTGTGTGTATGTCAAATCTTTTCTGAGCTAGCTCAACCCATTGGGAAGACTCTCATAAGAAGTTTGTATCTGATGAGAGTTAAGAGTTCCAAAGTCTACAAGCATTTAACAAAAACGATGGCTGTATGTACAACATTGGGATCATTTTGAAATGTTTTTTGGCCATGTGAGAAATGGAAGGTGTGCCAACAAAGACCACAGGAGTGTGAGGCACCTGTTAACCTTGATCATCACATGGGATGTGCAAAAGGGAAAATGTAATAGACAACGTTTATTGACTCATTTTTATTTTTATTTATTTATTAGGTTTAATTAATTAATTAACTTTTGGGCTGCATTGGGTCTTCGTTGCTGCGCGCGGGCTTTCTCTAGTTGCGGCGAGCGGGGGCTACCCTTCCTTGCGGTGCGCAGGCTTCTCATTGCGCTGGCTTCTCTTGTTGCAGAGCACAGGCTCTAGGCGCGCGGGCTCAGTAGTTGTGGCTCACGGGCTCCAGAGTGCAGGCTCAGTAGTTGTGGCGCACAGGCCCAGTTGCTCCACGGCATGTGGGATCCTCCCGGACCTGGGCTCAAACCTGTGTCCCCTGCATTGGCAGGCAGATTCTTAGCCACTGTGCCACCAGGGAAGCCCCTTGACTCTTTTTTTAAATTAATTTTTATTGGAGTATAGTTGCTTTACAATGTTGTGTTTGTTTCTACTCTACGGCAAAGTGAATCTGCTATATGTATACATATATCCCCTCTTTTTTGGATTTCCCTCCCCTTTAGGTCACCACAAAGCATTGAGTAGAGTTCCCTGTGCTATACAGTCTGTTCTCATTAGCTGTCTATTTTATACATAGCATCAATAGTGTATATATGTTAATCCCAATCTCCCAATTCCTACCATCCCCCCTTCCCCCTTGGTATCCGTACATTTGTTCTCTACCTCTGTGTCTCTACTTCTGCTTTGCGAATAAGATCAGCTATACCATTTGAGAGTCCACATATATGTGTTAATATACGATATTTGTTTTTCTCTTTCTGACTTAACTTCACTCTGTATGACCATCTCTAGGTCCATCCACGTCTCAACAAATGACCCGATTTTGTTACTTTTCATGGCTGAGTAATATTCCATTGTATATATGTACCACATCTTTATCCATTCCTCTGTCGATGGACATTTAGGTTGCTTCCGTGTCCTGGCTATTGTAAATAATGCTGCAATGAACATTGGGCTGCATGTGTCTTTTTGAATGATGGTTTTCTCAGGGTATATGCCCAGTAGTGGGATTGCTGGGTCATATGGTAGTTCTATTTTTGGTTTTCTAAGGAACCTCCATACTGTTCTCCATAGTGGCTGTATCAATTTACATTCACATCAACAGTGTATGCGGGTTCCCTGTTCTCCACACCCTCTCCAGCATTTAGTGTTTGTAGATTTTTTGATGATGGCCATGCTGACTGGTGTGAAGTGATACCTCACTGTAGTTTTGATTGGCATTTCTCCAATAATTAGTGATGTTGAGCATCTTTTCATGTGTTTGTTGGCCATCTGTATGTCTTTGGAGAAATGTCGATTTAGGTCTTCAACCCATTTTTGGATTGGGTTGTTTGGTGTTTTGATATTGAGCCGCATGAGCTGTTTGTATATTTTGGAGATTAATCTTTTATCAGTTGCTTCATTTTCTCCCATTCTGAGGGTTGTCTTTTATCCTTGTTTATCCTTGTTTTATCCTTGTTTATGGTTTCCTTTACTGTGCAAAAGCTTTTAAGTTTCATTAGGTCCCACTTGTTTATTTTTGTTTTTATTTCCATTACTCTAGGAGGTGAGTCAAAAAGGATCTTGCTGTGATTTATGTCATAGAGTGTTCTGCCTTTATTTTCCTCTAAGAGTTGTATAGTGTCTGGCCTTACATTTAGGGCTTTAATCCATTTTGAGTTTATTTTTGTGTATGGTGTTAGGGAGTGTTCTAATTTCATTCTTTTACATGTAGCTGTCCGAGTTTTCCCAGCACCACTTACTGACTTCTTAATGTGCCCGGCACTGTCCTGTGCTCAGTAATTTCAAGAATCATTATGTTTAAACTTCATCACAACCTTAAGAGGTAGATGCACATGAGCAAAGAGGTAGCACAAGTATTAAGAAGCAGATCAAAATTTGTATCTGACTCTAACAGTTGGGAATCACTGATGTGGACCCTGGGACAAAGCTTGGTGAGGAGACATGAAATTTTATCAGAGCTAGGTTGCTGACATGACGTTTTGAGTGTCTCTTGTCCTGTCCTGGGAATGGGATGAAGAGAAGTAACTGACATCTGGCCCAAACTCTCTGAACCTCAAGCAGTAAGTCCATGGGATAGCAGTATGTATTAGGTGATCAGTAAATGATTGTTGAAAGAATCCATAGCTCCACGTCTGAATACTTAGAAAGCAGGATTTGTGTGCAGGTAACCCTTGCTTTTCCAAAATTCTCTCTCTGTCACCTCGCTTTGACCAAAGATCTGTATTAGTACCTGTTTCTGCTAACCAAAGGAAATCCAAAGAGGATTTTCATTTTTACACAAAAAGGCAAACAGCGAAAGTGATGTTCAGCCTTTGTTTTGCAGCAGCTCTTACAGAGGCAGCATGAACCCTGACCAGCAAGGCTGGCATCTCTAAGCTCCATCCCCTCCCCAGGCAACTACACTCAGCATCCAGCCGCCATGGCTTTGAACTGTGTCTGTGCACATCTGTGCTTTAGCTAGGTTTACATTGTGCAGCCGTTAGCAAGATGTGCCCTAAGGTAGTGGCGTCTACTTTCAGATAGCAGGGGAGATCTATACCACACTCTTCAGGCAGAAAGATACCAAACATAGCATAAGGTTAATTATCCATAATGGGGCTTAAGTTATTTTCATAGCTGCTCATCTAAGTCTATTTTGAAGTCTGTTTTGGGGCAGTGGCATAGACGAACTTCTGTGTAAGGTTTCTGGCATTCACAATAGCTTGAGTTTTGATAAACCTTTAATTGTATTTGAGGATTATCAAACTGAGGCAATTGTTGATCCTAAATGAGAAGAACGGTTTAGCATGCAGACTCTAATGGGTACATTTATCATTTCCTTATCGTACTGCTCGTTGTCGTCTATGTTTCAAGAAAGTAGAAATGCCATTTCTTAGAATAAAAATGTTCTTTATAATGTAAGCAGTAGATTGAAGCTGTACAGATTGGTTCTTTAATGAAATAGGCAACATTCCAATGGAACTGACAAGCTTTATTTCTATTTGTTGTATTTTTTTTTTCTCATTACAGATGGACCCGATTCAGAAAGCTGTAATAAATCATACTTTCGGGGTCCCTCTCCCTCATCGAAGAAAGCAAATCATATCATGCAATGTTTGCCAGCTGAGATTTAATTCTGATGTAAGTTTATCATTTAGTATTCACTGGAAAAGAATGTATTCTGCTGTTCTAATCTTGCAGAAGACGCTTCTTAAACGTTTTTCTCCAATAACTGAGCATGTCAAAATGCAAAGGTAACATTTTAACTCCGTATGTGCTTTAAGTTTGGACTTTATTATATTATGTTTGGTTGTTTTCTATAAAAAAAATCACACCTAAACAAACTGGTATACTTGCACTTTAATGGTATTTTTTAGTCTCTTGGGAATGCTAAATTTAGGTAACACACTTTGCCTTTGGGGAATGGTAGAAATTTAGGAGTGACGAGGCTTTCAGTAAATCACACCTCTGAAATAAGGTAGGTCCCAGATTATATTTCAAAGCCAAGGTTTTGGCTTTGTAAATACTCTTCTCCTGCCCTGACGGTCCCCAATTGCAGATCTCTGGTGTCTTTAATTGTATTTGTGTTAGAGACGTCCAGTCACTGACCTAGAAGTATGAGCATTTTAACACGGGGTTCTGAAGACCTCAAAGGCCCCCAGCCCCTAATGAGTAAAAGTTAAGTGGAGAACATGACAGGAGCAAGACAGTGTAGACCTGACACTTTGCAAGTTATTCACAGAGAGGGATCCTCATCTTTTATAACCTTTTCTAAGGGACAGTGTGGACTCTGGGTTCATCACAGAAGCTAATTTTGCTTGCGGTCAATATGAAGAAAACTGCCGCCCATCCCCATCCTACTTTGGAATGGAGTCGGTCCTGAGATACAGAAAAGAAAAGGGACGTTGGTTTGGAAGGAATAAAAATTGCACATCTTGTTGACACTCTTGGTAAACAGAGGACCCCATCTATCAAAGTGGCCTTTCCAGGGTGCCATGTTATTGCCCTAAATGGATATGCTGTATGGAGATAACCAAACAGCTCTGGATTCTGGAGAATGTTAGGCCTTCCAGTATTTAATCACCCTAGGCAAGTGTGTCCCTTAGCTGATCTGAGGATAAGGGTTTCATATGAGATAATCAGGCACGGGAAATAGATGTGGCATAAATAAAGTGGCTTTTTCCTTCCGTGAGAGCATTTCATTTGTATAAGGATTGCTGCTGTCTTATGAACTCATACCTACTAGTAGAATCATCAGGTAATTTTATAACATTCCTTCTGTTGGCTTAAAAAGAGGACTAGATTGCCTGCATAGCACCTGAATGGCATTTGCTGCTGTAAAAAGAATACACTAAACATACAGCATTTTATTTGAAGGGCTGTCTTTTGTTTTTTTGTTTTGTTTTGTTGTTTGTTTTTGAATACCATGCACCTTGATTCGATTTGATTTTTAAGAAAATTACTATAGTTTAATTTATTAAAAAATATTTCAAGTGATGAATGTTATATAATAACCTCTTCCAGCTGGTGTAAAAAAAAAAACAAAACAGCTTTCCTGACTTGCAAATAAGAGTTCTGAACTCAGCAGTTGCAATTTTGATCATTTTTAAATACTCAGCAAACAATCATATAGTTCCATAATTGTTAAGTGTGTCCTTCTTTATTCCTTTTCTTCTTAAATCATATTGATATTTCACTTTGGTATTGATCAGATAATGTTGCAAGTCTCTGAGGAGCCCTGTTTCCCGCTCCTTACATCTAATAAGGGCTGTTTCAAATATCAACGCTTCTGCCAACAATTTCACTGCTAATGTTTTTCTCTATATTAAGAAAACTTCCTGTAAACTGGAAGCCAGAAAGAGACTTCAAGCTCGTTGAACACACTCTCCCACTAAATGTAAGAAAACCATTTGCTATATCTAGACTAGGTCTTTGGGTTGATTATCCCCAGTGATGGGTAACTCACCACTTCAAGACACAATTGGTCTTTTTTTTTTGGCAGGTGTTTCTACTAATCCTGTAGATGGATATCAAAGTCATATTTAAAACTTTAGAAATACTGTCAGGTATGCTTTAGGAAACACACTATGTTTCCATATATGATTATTAACATAAAGAACATAATGTAAGATAAAGATTTGCATATTTCTTTTCTAAAATGTAATCTTATTTTATTTCTTAGTAAGAGATTAAAAATGTATTTGTATTCATTTGCTAATGAATTTTCAAAGTGATATAGGAATCAATATGTATTTATTAGGGAAATTGCTTCTCATTCTTATAACTTTGTTCTCAGGTTTCTCTAAAAGGAAAATGGCCAAGGTATTTGGAGAATGGACAAGAATCAGTCTCGGTCATAATTAAACAATTGCAGACTTGACCACTCATTAGATGGTTACTGTGTTAATCTTTTATTGTTGCTGTAACAGATTACCACAAATTTGGAGGTTTAAGACAACACAGCTCTATTAGTTTATAGTTCTGGAGGTGAGAAGTCAGAAATGGGTCTTACATGGCTGAAAGCAAGGTGTTAGCAGGGTGATGTTCCTTCAGGGGCTCTGGGGGAGATTTCAGTTCCTTGCCTTTTTTTTTTTTTAATATTTATTTATTTTTTATTTATTTGGCTGTGCTGTGTCTTAGTTGCAGCACGTGGGATCTTTAGTTGCGGCATGCAAGATCTTAGTTCCCTGACCAGGGATCAAACCCAGGCCCCCTGCATTGGCAGTGTGGAGTCTTAACCACTGGACCACCAGGGAACTCCCCTTGCCTTTCTTTTCTAGCTTCTAGAAGCTGCCCTCTTGGCTCGCGACCCCCTCCCATCCTCAAGGCAACGAGGCCAGTTGAGTTCTTTGCATGTGGAATTACTCTCTCTCTCTTTTGCCTCCCTCTTCCACATTGAAGGACCTTTGTGATCACCCTGGACCCACCTGGATAATCCAGAATAACTTTTCTATTTTAAATTTAGCTGTTCAGCAACCTACTTTCATCTGCTAATTTAATCTCCTTTGTCACGCCACGTAATGTAACATATCCATCGATTCCAGGAATTAGGACTTAAACATCATTATCCTGCCTACCATAGGTACTCACGTGGATGTCTGACTGACATTTGAACTGAATTTCATGACCACCTGAATTTATCAGATAATTACCCAGTCCAAATCTTCGGTCTGTATAAACTGGACACATGAATTCAGTGCCCTTTTCCTTGCCTTGAACCTTGAATATAAATTCACTATGCAGTGCAAGTTTTTTAAAATGCAGTTTTTTTAAATAGGAGGATCCAACGTTATTGAGTTTATAAATGACATAGCAACATATTAACTGTGATTTACAAACAAAATATAATTATTGCAAAATTGAAATACAGGAGTAGAAACTCCTTTAGAGACTTTAAATATCTCCGTAGCATTATTATGTCAAGAAAGGGGAACTAATGTGCTGAAAATATAAGATTTGTTTATTTATTGACTGGTCATATCTATATATACTATTGCATGAAATATTTAGTACTGAATGCCAAGATCAATTGGATTTATCATTCATTCATTCATATATAAAAAAAGAAAATACATACCTATGTATGTGTATATATGTATACATACATACGTATGTGTATATATACGTATATATATATTTATATAGATGTATAGATATAGATATCAGCATTGTATTCCCAAAAAGCTTTAAATCCCAATACAACTGTCTGTTTGCTCTTTCCAGGTAAATCTGGAATGTATCTTGCTATTTCCATTCTTAAACCTAGAATCTGGAAAAGTAACACTGTAATTCACTTGTATGCTTGGTTGAATCCTCTATCACATAGGAAAGTATTTTTGCCTTGTGAACCTTTTTACATTTCAAAGCTTCTTCCCCTTCCAATGAAAATAATAGCTTCTAGTTCTTTTCATCTCTGCATCATGAAAATTCAATTTCCTTTCCCTCTAAGCTTTTATTTATTTTTTTAACCCTTCGTATTATAAAGTCTGTAGCTTGGTGTTATGCCATACCCGTTTCCTGTACAGTCCTTTTTCCATTTTTAGCCCTGCAGATATCTTTCTAAGTGGCACACTATATCGTATGCACTTTAAATCAGATTGCCTTCTCCTGGTGCAGGCTTTTTCTTTGGGGAAAAAAAAAAAAAATTCTTTTTGACATTTATGTGAAACACACATGAGGTTATGCAGAAAGCTTCCAATTAAAGAATGAAAGGTTGTAATTTGTCCAATTATTTTATCAGCATCTTAAAATCAGCATAAATTACCATTGGCCTGGACCAGTTAGGAAGTGTGCCTTTGAAAGACAACTTACAGCAAGGCCAGCACATATGTAAAATTATTAAGTGAGGTAGAAAATGATTAATTACTCAATGACTGTTTATAGAATGGGAAATAAGATCTCAGGCCCCAAAACTGAGGGATCATAAAATTGTGGTATCTGATCATCACTCTGGTTAATATCCCCAAAAGAACATTTCCTGATATGTTAAAGAGGGAAGGAAACTTTTGCTAATTTCACAGTGGAAACTGAAGTGTAGAGAGAGTGTAGGAGGCTTATACCAGGCCACCTAGCCAGAGGCTAGCCACGCAGGGTCCGAGTCCACTTCCAGGCTGTTTCTGCTTCACTGGTCCAGGTAGGGCAGCAAGTCCATCCAGAGATCCAGCAGCTGTGACAACAATGGCATGGATGGCATCCTGTGTGTTTCCTGCCCAGTCCAGCTGCCCCAAAGAGAAAGCCTGAGGGCTCCTTCCCCCATGGAACTAACCCAGGGCAGTCAGAGCTGCTGTGGAGGTCACCCTCACTGCGGGCTAGGCTCCACCACAATGACTGACAAGTCGTCCCAAACGGCATCACTCCTGTTCACTCACACAGTTCAGTCATAAACATGGTGAAAATTTAAAGATAAATGCAAACTACTGAGCTATAATACAGTAACAACAAATCCTTTATCACAGAATGGCCAAGCATTAATTATTTCAGGTGACTGTTATGAACCAGAGGAAAAGCAACCTCATTAGAAGATAACATTAGGGCTTCCCTGGTGGCGCAGTGGTTAAGAATCCACCTGCCAATGCACGGGACACGGGTTCGAGCCCTCTTCTGGGAAGATCCCAAATGCCGTGGAGCAACTAAGCCCATGCGCCACAGCTACTGAGCCTGCGCTCTATAGCCCGCGAGGCACAACTACTGAGCCCACGTGCCACAACTACTGAAGCCCACACGCCGAGAACCCACGCTCCGCAACAAGAGAAGCCACTGCAATGAGAAGCCCGCGCACCACAATGAAGAGTAGCCCCGGCTCGCCGCAACTAGAGAAAGCACGCGCGCAGCAACGAAGACCCAACACAGACAAAAATAAATAAATAAAATAAGTAAATTTATGAAAAAACAAAAAGAGAGAAAGAAGATAACATTACTTACAGATCTCAGACCCCTCCAAAGGGAATCCTTGGGACCATCACCAATATAATTGATATTTACATTTTCCAGTGGTATTATAAAATAGAAATCATTATTGTTCTGCACTTTAGAAACCAGATATGTAGTGAAATGAAGCAATAAATCTGAATTTAATTCATATCTCTGTCAAAACTTCCATTACCAAATGTGGCAATATAATGATGAAGATGCTAAGAGGAATATTTCTTCCTACCAAATGACCAAACTTAGATAATTACACTTTCGTTAACATCATATCTTAAGACACATTTTTTTTTTTTTTTTTTTTTTTTTTTCAGTACGCGGGCCTCACTGTTGTGGCCTCTCCCGTTGCGGAGCACAGGCTCCGGACGCGCAGGCTCAGCGGCCATGGCTCACGGGGCCCAGCCGCTCCGCGGCATGTGGGATCTTCCCGGACCGGGGCACAAACCCGCGTCCCCTGCATCGGCAGGCGGACTCTCAACCACTGCGCCACCAGGGAAGCCCCCGTGCTTAAGTTTCTTAAAGGAAAATGGATGGTTGCATCTACTATCCTATTATGGTTTTCAAGCTGTACATTTTATCCCAAATTAAAAATTATATTTTGAAGATCTCAGTTGCACTTTTCTAAGTATTTCTGGCCTCTTTCTGGCCATGTCTTCAGTCTGAGACACGCCCAGGAAAGTTCATAGATATTATTTTTGTCTCATTCAGATTTTAGCATTTTATTGCATATCCTAGGAGGAAGGTTAATACAGATCTATGCATGGGGGATACACATCAAACCCCCAGACCTGAAGACAGCATCCAGGGAAGCCGAGTGCAATGGTAGGAAAAACAGCCAATCAGGAATTTGACATCCTGTCGTCTAGATTTGTCTTCTCTTAATTGGCTGTGTGTCCTTGGGCTCTTCATTGAACTTACAGGTTCCAGAATCATCTCATTTAAAATAACTAGCCATTCCTTACAGCCACGTTGTAAGGATTATAAACTACAACATGTAAACAATTGGATTATAAATTCTATAGTGAATGAAACAGAAAGGTCATTTTTACTTTGTGGGCTAAAAATGAAGTTACAATTGTTTCATTCTTCAAATGTTAAATTACTTCTTAAGAAATACAGAAGTTTGAAAATATCTCTCTTTTTAAAAAAAGTACTTATAGGGATCTATAAGTTGAAAGCATCTTTGTGCATCTTAGTGTATCTTTGTGTTAAGATCTGAGGTGCCCACTCCTGGTAAATCTTTACCTTTTACCTTTTAAAAACAGCAGGAACCACTTGTCCCTGGCAAAGCTGCATTTATTAAAAACTCTCAACCTCTTTAAGTCTGTTGCTGCTTCTGCTAAGTCCCAAAGGAACTTCAGAGAAACCCAGTTATAAATTAAATTTTCAGGCAGCTTTGAAAGAGCTCTTTCATAAGAGTGTGTCCCTTCCATGTCTCCAGGACTCACAGAGCTATTTAGAGCGTTGGCCTGAGCATCATGGCTTTCCCACTGGGTGCTTTTTCTTCTTCAAAAACAGTTCTAGGACAGGGCCATTCAGCTTCCCTGCCAAAGGAGATATATCTGGGACCTGATGAGCTTGAGTTGGGCTGCCAGGTCGTCCCTCTGTGAGGAGTTGGGTCTGGAGCACGTCCTCTGAGTGTGCGTTTGGGCCATTTCATCCCTCAGTTTCACTGGCTTCTACTTCTTGAATAGAGCCCGAGGCTCTGTCAGAAATTCTCAGAAAGCAAAACTTGAACAGAAAGACCAAACAAGAGATATTGAGTCTGGCTGTTCGAGATTTCAAGAGAAAATGAGCCAGTTAAGAGCACAGGAATCTATTTAAGCAGTGTGTTTCTTTGGCAGGCTTTTAAAAATAAAACTTCAATATTGGGTCATTTCGGGACTCTGAATTGACTTTGATATTCCAGAGTTTCATCTGTGGGTGGAATGAAGGGTATGGGAGTGAGAAAAAAGAGAAATCATTATAAAAGGGTCCATATTTCTCTGGACTTCTTTTCTTGATAAACAAGGAAAAACAAATTAATAAAACTCACTTTTCTATCAAATTCTCCTAGACTTGGAAAATTTGACTTTGAAAGTATAGAAAGGGAAAGTTGATTTTAGCTATGACAAGTAGATGTGTACAATAACCTCCAGTAATCAAAGAGGTACTTGTATTTCTGTGGAATACTGTGAGCCCCTCAGAGAACTGTTGTAAGTTAGGACTTAGAGAAGTATAAGAAATCATTCTGTCCATTTTATAGATTGTACAGTTGGAAAAACCATAGGCCAGAATATTGAGTTGACTTTTTCAAGGTCTCTAAGCTGTTGAAACAGATAAGGGGACTGAAAACCAGGCTCCTAAGTCCCAACTTAGTGTTTTTACTTAACGTATCACGTGACCTTCCCTAAGGGAAATTAATTTCGAGACTTGCATTGGTATCACCTGACAGTTTTCAGTTAGGACAACTGGTCACTTAAGTTCTGCATACAATGTAGACGTTAAGGTTGATACCAGTACTAAACTCCTTGCTAGATTGCCAGTAGTATAGATCGCTAGAACCTAGAAACATTTCAAAATTGAGAACGCCTCAAAGGCAGCAGTCTTGTAGTAAGTTTTGAAGGGGGCGGGGCAGGGGGGCAGTAGATAATCTCCGACGAGTCTGTTTCATCAAATGCCACCTATTGAATGCAGAGTTTGAGAAGAGGGTTAAGCATGTGCAAAGCATCAAAGGACAGAATGTGATGGGGAGAGTTGCACGTGGTGAACAAGAGGTATGATTCCAATTAAATCAACTAAAATCGTCCACGTGTCCCCAAAGATGAGACAAGAAACCTATTAATGTTAGGAAAGCTCTACAAGTCTTAGGTATCACTCGATAAATGTTGAATAAATAAATGGATGAAGTGCTTAAGACCAGAAGCAGTTTATTTTTATCACCTTAACAAGAAAACGAAGGTAGAAACGGGATTCTCTAAGATGGTCTAAGTTGCAGCTTCATTAAGAGCATTTAGAATAACTTCTACATTTTGAAAAAAATGGAATTTTAGGTTGCCTTTTCGCCGGTGCCTCATCCCTCTACAAAGCAGGATTCGTATCCTAAGCAACTACTTCCCTAAAACCTGAGAAATGGAAATTCACATGACTTGAAGAGGAAATGAATAAGGGGAATTAGATTTGAGCACAGCCTTAGAAGCTGGTTCTTGTGATTTGGAAAGCTTGCCTTGTAGCAACCTCTGAATTTCAGGTTATTTGCAAAAAAAAAATCAGTATAGTCCAAATTCCCCCATTTTAACTTTATGATTGTACCCTGAAGATTTTGGAGCACACCAGCCACTTCATCACTTTGTGACTGATGAAGTCTTTATTAGCCATGGAATAAAATCCTTGATGTAGCCCAGTTGCCCATAAATCGCTTGACGTACATATCTCATATAAATGTCATCATTTGTTTTGTATCTCTTTCTGCAACCATATACATTTCTCAAAGTATTAATAGGCACTAATGAGCTTATAGAAGCTAAAAGTAGCAACTGCATTAATCATCACCACTCATAGAAAGTCTCAAAAATCAAATTTGTTCATCCCTTTCCATTCATTGTAGTCACTGTTTATCAGGCCCCTTGCCCTTTTTATTACGTTTCACTATAATTTATTTCAGCATTTCATAAATCACCACTTTCGCCATAGCCCTGGAAATTTAGGACAGTAGAGGGGCAGAGGAGCAAAGGAATTGGAGAGAAAGGTAATTCCTATGACTTTGTTCTTAAGTCATTTTGGGTTTTACGATCTTTATATCCTTTCTTTCCTTTTACAGTTATTATTTGTTGTTATCTCTTCTGCCGAGTCCTATTCTCTGTATTAATTATCTAGAGTAATTGTGATGAAATATACTTTCTCGAGTATCCCCATGGCCACAGATCTCTCTATAGGTGAAATGAACCTACCCATTCATTTTACCTTCTTCCCACTACGTTTCTTAGGACGACTCGTTGAGGAGTGGCTGTTTGGTTTTATCATGGATTTAAGGAGAATGACATTGTACCAGGCATGCTATAAATTGCATGCTACATTTGGGTTGCATTACTAGAGTATGACGTTAAAACCAGAACTTGAAAAGATGGGTACATTTATTCATAGTCTATGGATCTCTGCGTAATCTAGCTACTGTACTATTTTAGAACACTGTACTTACACCCTGCATCCTGGCCCGTATTCACCTTTTTCAAGCCTGCCAAACCTCATTTTCAATGCAAAACACTGCCTCTGGGATCCATTGTCTCCCTCCAAATCTATGCTTTGATGTAAATTGAATCTGAAAGTGGTAAAGGTTGCAGTCCTTTGGGGAACCCATTCCTTGTGCGGAGGGAGCTGTGGAGGGCTGTGAAAGTTTAATTTTCTGTGTCCACGTGTGATTCACAGGCATACTTTGAGAGGCGGAGAGATAAAGAATCACACACATAACACTGAGGGTATGCGGTTTATTTTTTATTGGGCCTACATGTACTTTTAAATTCTGTACCTAGAAGTATCTGAAGATGGATGCATGGCACATTTATTCTTATCAGGTTTATTGGGATATCAGGTCCGTTCATACAACTTTAAGCCTTCTCTTAGATTCCTATATAATAAGGTTTCAGGAGGTAGTCTCTGAGCAGGTTTTATCCATTTCCCAAGCAGAGGCTTATTTTCTCTGCAGCAGCAAACTTGTCATGGTAATCAACTTTTTTGTCCCAGCCATCAATCACTCTTGATTACAGCTGGCTAGAAGTTCTGTTCTGTTCATCAGCTCATCAGTGCACATAATATTACACCTGGAGGTCAGCACCAATCATCCCTCCAAGGGAAAAGCGTTTTCCTTCAAGGCTTTTGTCCATGGTTTTATCGTTTACATTTGGGTCTCATTGACTTGGCATGCCTATCTTTGACTCAATCTGCTCCATCAGATAAAAGATGCTCCCAAAATAGTGCTCCAAGTCTGGTTGACAATTTTTACTATATTGTTCCTAGTATCGTGCTTTTGCCTTCTTCATTCCAAAGAGTAGTTTATGATCTATTGTTTCCTTATTTTCGTATTAACGTTTTGCCATTCTTAATGCAGTTATGGTAGAAATTAAAATCATATGAATGATAATTCAATGAATATTCAGTGCTGCTGTAAAAAAAATAGTTTAGCACATGTTTTACTAGAATGTTTGCAAGTCTAATTTTGTTGATTTGCAATGGTTTCCTAAGTTAGAGTTTTTTGTTTTCTGTTTTGGCTTGGGCTAGAGAATATTTATCTTTAATTTTCAGTTTATTTTAAGTAACACTAACTAGCTATCTTCATGGTTTAAAAAGCATTGAGAAGTAAATGTTGCTTATAGCAAAGTGCTTTAGTTATTCATGTATATATTATATATATATGTGTGTTTTAATAATCTTTTCCATTATGGTTTATCTCAGGATATGGAATATAGTTCCCTGTGCTGTACAGTAGGATCTTGTTGTTTATCCATTCTGTATGCAATCACTTGCATCTGCTAGTCCTAATTCCCAGTCCATCCCTCCTCAACCCCTCTTCCCCCTGGCAACCACAAGTCTGTTCTCTATTGTAATATTTGTTATATGCAGTAAAAGGAATTTTTATTTCTCTAATCCAACTCAGATTTCTTAAAACAGTAGCATTTTCAGAGTAGTACTAGAGCAATGTTTCCATGGTAAAATATTTATTGATTTCATAAAGTATTGAAAATAAATATCTGATTAAATAAACATTTAACATATCCTTTGTGTATTCCACAAAGACACTCTTTCTATTTCTTGTATTTTGTTGTATTTTTATTACTTTATAAAATCCAGAACAGTAATTTAGAAAAGCATAAAAAATATTTAACTTTTAAAGTACACAATTATAAAGAAAACTCAAAAGAATATGGAAGTACAGAATAATATGGATTTAATTAGAAATCATGCCTCTTTATCAAAAGGTTGAATTAGCAAAAACTCAAATTTCTTCTATGGCTGGACTTCCTAGGATAATGATATATTTCTATTTTTTAATGTATTATTTTATTTTTTTGTTGGGAATCCTTTTTTTGTTTTTCTTTTAAATTTTTATTGAAATACAGTTGATTTACAATGTTGTGTTAGTTTCAGGTGTACAGCAAAGTGATTCAGTTACGCATATATATATTTCTTTTTTACGTTCTATTCCATTATAGGTTATTACGAGATAGTATAAATTTCTATTTCTGAGTGAAATAAGACAACAAAGAGAGACTGCTGTTTTCATTTGATGCCGGCATTTAGACATTATTGGTTCTTACTTTAATCTATGAAACAAAACAAGGGCAAATGGCATCCATTAATGAGACAGCAACCCATGTAGAAACATAGAAACCACACAACACTGAATGGGATTTGGTTTTGAAAATCTGAGCCGAAAGCTCAAACTGGTTCTCTGCTATATCTGTGGTCTCAAATCTTCCCAGGATGGGAGCTGATCAGTTTTGTCAAGGGGTGCTTTGTCATTATGCAGGTTTAACAATTAGCATCATATTTTGCTGCACCCACTCTTGCTTCTCCTTATTGGCAGTCAGCAGACTGGATATTTTCATGAAGAGTCAAAATACTATAGTTCATCTCTTCTTGGCCCAGAGAGTCTAGTCAAATAGTTTGCCACAAGAAACTTGTCATCTTAGCCAGCCATATGATTTTTATACTTTTAAACAGTAGCCACAGGATATGACCTAATGCCTAACTTTGCAAATCAGCCCAACATAAGTGGCCAAGTTTGTATACTCATAAAACACTCAGATTGTCTAGAAAATGTATTACCATTTATTGCAGACTGATTTGAGATGACTGATCTTTATTTTAAATAAATAATTCAGGGAAGAGTTTCTCTCTCTCTCTCTCTCTCTCTCTCTCCCCCCCCACTCCCCCTCCCCAACTCTCTCTCTCTCTCTCTCTCTCTCTCTCTCTCTCTCTCTCTCTCTCTCTCCAGTTTTTCCCCTGTGGAGATGTTTACTTACATTGTACTCCTGTTAGGACTTTACCTGTTGGTAGAAAATGTGATGCAGATTTTGGGAAGTGACACATTTTGGTGGGATCCTGTTACTAACATTTCGACCTCTAACTTGAAACGTGTTGCCAGTCTTTAAATTGAGAAAACGCTAAGAATTAAAACTCCGTGGAAACATATTTGACCATAGGTCTTTCATGTAGAGAATCCAGTTTCTTCTGTTTTTAAACAAATTCCTAGGCCACTGGAAAAGCTCAAAAGAATGAAAGTTAACGTAGTCCTACCTCATGAAGACATGTATCCTCTACAAAAGCTTTCTCAATTCTAGTTTACAGAATAATGGCTTCAGTATCTGGAGGTGAAGGAGGAGAGTAAGTTGTCTATATAGATTTTAAGGTGATGTCCATTTACATCTCCAGCTGAAATCTCTTCCTCCACTTCATACTCCCGTATCAACTCCCGTATCAAGTGACCACTCAGTGTGGTCATTTGATGAGCAAATAGATACCGCAACCTAAAATGCTCAAAACTAAAGGCCAGGGGCTCCCCTGGTGGCGCAGAGGCTAAGAATCCGCCTGCCGATGCAGGGAACGTGGGTTCGAGCCCTGGTTCGGGAAGATCCCGCATGCCCCGGAGCAACTAAGCCCATGCACCACAACTACTGAGCCTGCACTCTAGAACTCACGAGCCACAACTACTGAGCCCACATGCCACAACTACTGAAGCCTGCACACCAAAACTACTGAGCATGTGCTCTAGAGCCTGCAAACCACCACTACTGAGCCCATGAGCCGCAACTACTGAGCCCGCGCACCTAGAGCCCGTGCTCTGCAACAAAAGAAGCCACCGCAATGAGAAGCCCACGCACCACAACGAAGAGTAGTCCCTGCTCACCACAACTAGAGAAAGCCCGCGTGCAGCAATGAAGACCCAATGCAGCCAAAACTAATTAATTCATTAAATTAAAAAAAAGGAAACTAAAGGCCATGGTTCACTTTCCCAAACCTGCTCCCCAGACGACATTTCTCTGATAATGGCAATTCCGTCTTTCTGGTTCATCTGATGAAAATATTGGGATCATCCTTTCTTCCTGTCTCACACTCTATGTCCAATACTACACACAACATGTTAGGTCTACCTCCAGAATATATCCAGCCATACAAAAGAAGGAAATCATGCCATTTTCAGCAACACTGATGTACCTAGAGATGATCACGCTAAGTGAAGTAAGTCAGACAAAGACAAATAACATATGATATTGGTTATATGTGAAATTAAAAAAAAAAGTGACACAAGTGAAATTATGTACAAAACAGAAATAGACCCACAAACATAGAAAACAAATTTCTGGTTACCAAAACGGAAAGGGGGGAGGGATAAATTTGGAATTTGGGATTAACAGATACACACTACTATATATAAAATAGATAACCAACAAGGACCTCCTGTAGAGCACAGGGAAATCTACTTAGTATCTTGAGACCTATATATATATATATATATATATATGTGTGTGTGTGTGTGTGTGTAATACATGTATATGTGTGTGTAACTGAATCACTTTGCTGTATACCTGAAGTTTCACACACTAACACAACATTGTAAATCAACGACACTTCAACTAAAACAAACAAACAAACAAAATATATCCAGAAACCAATTACTTTTCACCACCTTCCTGCTACCACTCTGGTCTTATTCACCATCATCTCTCATCTCGCATCTGGAATATTATAAACACCCTCTTAATCATTCTCCCTGCTTCTACTCCTTTTCCTCATCATTTTTAAAAGGCAAGTTGAGATCAGGTGGCTTTTCTGTTAAAAACTCTTCAGGGGTGGTGCATTTCATTTAGATCGAAAGGCAGAATCCTTAGACTGGCTGCACAGCCTCTGAAATGTGGCCTCCAGCTGCCCTCCTGGCCTCACCTCCTCCCACTTCATCCTCGGCAGCCACGCGGACCTCCTTTGCAGGGCTGGGTCTAGGGTGAGGCACCCGAGTCACAAGCAGAATTTAAGTGGGGGAGAAAAAGCTCAGTCATCAGGACAAATAATACATGCAGTACGAAAGAGTCCAAAATGGCACACTGCGGCCCACGGGCTGGCCGCCTGTTTTCGTAAATACATTTTTATCGAAACCGGGTGAATGAGGCAGGGTTGGACCATGTAGCGTCAGATCCTGTCCTATTTCAGATATTTTGTTGATATTTTGTTCACCTTGGATTTCTTTATGTTGCGTGGACTTTAATGTTTACAAAATGTTGCATTGAAATAGCATTCTTCTCGATTACTGAGTTTTTTTAAGATCCCCTTACATTTTTCTCCTGAGGCAAATATTTCACTCACCCCAAACTAATTCCAGCCCTGTCCTGACCCTATCTTAAATACACCAGGCTCGCTCCCACCTCTAGGCCTTTGCATGGGCTCTTACTTCTGCCTGGAACACTCTTTCCGCAGATTTCTACGTGGTCTGTCTCTTCAAACTTTGACCCAGTGTCACCACCCCTTCATGCTGACTCTGACTACTATATTTAGGATTTCAACACCTGCCATTCCGCCTCTCCGTACCTGGCGGTTTTTCTCCTAAGAACTAATTACCTTGTAATATGCTACCTAATTTACTAATTTATTATGTTTATTGCCCACTGCCAATTAGACTGTAAGCTCTTTGGGGGCAGAGATTTTTGCCTGTTTGCCTTTGTTTTATCTAGGTACTTAACTTAGAGCAGTACTTGATATATTGTGCTTAATACGTATTTATTGGGTGCATAAATTAAAGACTAAATGAATTATTCTGATGCTTACCAGTTATATATATCCAAACTTTATTTCACCCAGGCTTGGGAACATCTCAACCCTCTCCCAATTTGTCTTTCCTCCTCAAATCATAAAAAGCCACATCCCGGGCTTCCCTGGT
Source organism: Phocoena sinus (assembly GCF_008692025.1). Taxonomy (NCBI): domain Eukaryota; kingdom Metazoa; phylum Chordata; class Mammalia; order Artiodactyla; family Phocoenidae; genus Phocoena; species Phocoena sinus. The sequence continues at coordinate 5,116,420 of NC_045766.1, forward strand.
GGCGCAGTGGTTGAGAGTCTGCCTGCCGATGCAGGGGACACGGGTTCGTGCCCCGGTCCGCGAAGATCCCACATGCCGTGGAGCAGCTGGGCCCGTGAGCCATGGCCGCTGAGCCTGCGCGTCCGGAGCCTGTGCTCCGCAACGGGAGAGGCCGCAACAGTGAGAGGCCCGCGTACCGAAAAAAAATAAAAAATAAAAAAGCCACATCCCACGATAAGAAATGGAGACATTCTTAGAAGAGATGCAAGAGGATACCTTTGCTCCGGTTCATCCTTGATGAATGAATAGCTTTCCTCCTGTGAGCTTACTTCATTTTCTGACATCACAGTATTTGGTCTGTCCGTGGACATTAGGTAGTTTCACACTGGATCCAGGCTCTTCTTGGTATCTTGACACCAAACACATTGTTGGGGTCCTCCATCATGTGCTGCAAAAGCAAATAAGATGAATAACCAATTATGCAAACTCCCACGTGTCCACTAGGGCACTAGTAAAATGAAAATGCACTGGATTTCTAGGTAAGGTGTCACTGTTAGGTCACAGGAAAATTTAGGATGATCAGGGAGGGGCTTTGGCCGTGCCCTTGGAGAACAGAGAGGGTATATTTGTTACCATAGTTAATGCAGTTCATGCTCCCTGTTGTGACTGTGGAGAATCCAGGCTACTTTCCTGATCCCAATTTAAGCCCTACCCGCTCTACCGCAGACTCAGGTAGATCAGTAATACAGATGGCTGTGTATCTAAGTAAACTTGGGGTAACAGTGATGGGATGGGATCAGGGAAAAGCAGGACCACAGATAGGCATGAGTAGCACCACCTTTTTTCCTTTGTGTTTGTTGACTCGTGTGGACCAGAAAGCACACGAGGGAGTGTCTAGTTAGAAGCACATCATGGGTTGTGAGAGTTTCTGGTCTCCTAGTCAAAGTTCAATTACTTAGACGACAAGTGTTTCTCCGTTACATAGAAAGCCAAACTGAAAGACCAATCACAAAAATCCCCAGTGTGGATATCTTTCCTTTTCTAATTTTCTACTCCTCAGAGCCATTTCCCATTACTCTTATTCTGATAGTTCTTTGAAGTGATTGGAAGTTCCACAGTCATCATTCTCCATGCCTAACAAAACAAGAACAGGTAGAAATGTACATTATTCTATTGCATTTACTCTGACAGCTGCCATCAGATGAGATCTTCATAGGTATTGCTCAGGCTCAGGTTTCTTCAGTCACTCAGCGGAAAAAGTAAGAAACTTCCTCATAACCAGAACTGAGTATTTTCTAAGATTTTGTTGGACTAAAGGCATGAGGATCAAAGCTGTGGAATGGTTCCGTGAACGCTTCATGCATTCGGTGTTCTAGAAGGTCACCATTAACTGGCAAGTAAAGGAATAAAAAGAAAAAAGACTGTATCAACTTTATTTGATACCTCGAGTAACAGGATTCTATAGGCAGGATCAGTGATGGCTACTGATTTTTCACTCTCTTGTTACATCCAGTTGCCTTATCCTATAGATGATTTAGCCTAAAGTCTTGGAGTCCTACATCCTAAGGAGACATTATCTGAAACATAGTCTCCACGCCTTTCTTCTGATCTCGATTTTACTTATGTGGAAAAGACAGTTGAGGCAGATTTTAAACACCTGGACCCTTTTTCCGTAGGACTCCAAGTCCTCCCTAGAGGGGCAATTGCTCCCAAGCAAATAAAAACAAACGGCAGCTACATATTTCTTCTTCTGTAATGCTAGAAGGCATTAGGGGTGTCTTTCCTGAACTATTGCCTCAAAAGCCATCCATCACTGCAACAGTTTTCCCGTAGATTAAGGACCAGATTTGCATTCTAAATTAGTTCTCCCAACAGCTGCTGTAAAATAACTTGGCTGTAAGTTAGGAGTTTGCATTTGATCCTCTGCCAGTGAAGATCATAAAATTCAGCTTGGCGAGAGAATTTAGAGAAAGAGGTCTTCTCAGCACAGCTGTGCTTATTGGACTGAGTGGCATGTGTAAAGCTGGACCCCAGCTCTCTCTCCGGTCAGCACGTGAGGGATTGCCGCTGAGAAAAGATGAGTCTAGTCCCAGCTTCTCTGTGACAGAGCTGAACCACCTTTAGTTGGAGAATGGTTGGAGGGTTATATTAAAGCTGCTGATGTAAACATCTTTGGGTGTTGATGGAGCAATCTGTTCAAGTCTTTGGATAATCCCTTGAGAAATCGCCAGGACCCAAGTGTCAGTTGTGCACCTGGCCCACCGTGGAAGTTCAGATGACGAAGGAGTTATTTTCCACATTACTATCTGCTCCAACTTTGTGAAGGGAAAGTCTAAGGGACTTGGATCCGGCTAATCCTATCTCAGTGCTTATTTGTTGTATAATTCTGTGCAAGTTTTTTTAACATCTATGCATGTCAGATTCTCACCTGTACGGTAAAGATGCTAACACTACAACATAAGATGTCTCTGAGGATTAAAGGGGGTATTATAAGCGAAGCAGCAGATTCACAGTAGGTATTTAGAGTTCATCTTTTTCCTTCTTATATCTGTTATTGGCATAAAGGGAGTAATGTTTTTCATACTCAGTACCTTTTCAAAATCACAAGTTATGTGTCTGAGGCGAGGCTTGCTAGGTGTCATACTTTGATCATTCTTCCTCAATTAGATAATTGATGTTGATTAGGCCCTGCCAATGTATATTCTATCCTTTTGGTCAGTTCTTTCTTCCAGTAAAGCTTTGAACGTGCATAGTCATTACGTTGTTTTTTAAAATATAGATAGATGATATCAATTAATTCTGGGAGCAGTTTGTAGCTTGACTCAGTAACTGACAGGTTGATTCTGGGTTTTCTCTCACCTTCTAATCCTAAACCACAAGATCTTGTGTAATAAATGCAGGTTTGACCTAAGATTTTTAGAAAATGGTATCCAGTGAATTGCTGTTCAGGTATCAGACAGTTGGCATGTTGAGTCATAGAGATGCATAATAGAGGCACATCTATAGTTATAAATAAATGTGTATACCATTGACAGATTCACGAAACGTCTACTGCTAGAGGATTAGTGGAACAAACTAGAGTTTAAACGATTAGTGCACCAAAATGTACTGCAAAGAGAATCGACCTTTATTTTCAAATACGAGACAGCGTGGGTGAAAAAAAATAGGCATTTTCCAACTGGCAAGCGATCGCCTGGTACTTATGGTTTTCTAAGTGGGGAAAAGTTTCTTGTGTCAGCAATTCATGTGACAGGCCAATGATGAAGTGACTTCCTCCACTCATGTGAAACGGGGAAGTGCTTATTTCTTAGTCCACTGGGAAGATTTAGAGCTGCAGTGTCCTGGGCGAGGGCTACCTGTTCTCACTCACTGTAGGTTTAGGTAGTTCATCAGTAATTTCAGTGTGATGGCTTGTGGCCTTGTTTGTCACCGTAGCTTTATGCATAACTGGCCAGTTTATGGCAGTGATTACATCCATCTTCACGGAATACAGACTCAGGGTTTGAGTCACAAGATCTTTAACCCTCGAATTTCTGGACCTGTAGGGGCCAGCTGCACAAACTCTGAGAAGTCAGAGGTTAGGGATATTTTGGAGTTCCAGATAATGAATTGTATAGGCTATCTGTCCCTGTCAAATGCTCTGATTTACTACCTTAAGTGTGCTTTTGAATACCCAGCACCTAGAGTACTTTCTGGCCATCTTAGGTGTTCAATAAGCACTGAATGAACTCAGTATGTGCTAGGATGAATTGGTGAAGGATAAACACAAATCTAAAGAAGAAAATGATCCTGGAAGTTGTTGAAAGTGTTTTTATTTGGAATATTTACTCAGAATATTGTACTGTGGACCACTGACAGATAGAAACTTTTGTACAATTGCTGCCTACATTTCAGATATGGGATACGGATGATTTAATTTTTAAAGCATTTTTCATTAGGCTTGGAGAATTTATATCAGAGCTATAGCCAGAAGGAAGCCAAAATGTTCCATTTTTAGGAATATCTTAAAATCTAATTATCAGAAATCTATATTTAGTTAAATGTGATGCCGAATAGACTGAAATTTTTGCAACATGTACAAAATTCACCACTCTGTGTTCTCCTTCCCACTTACATCTTTTCACGCCCACCTTCCCACTGCTGACATATTAGGATGGACATATGAAATTGCTGGTTTTATAGGTCAAACTGGCCAAATGCTAACAATTTCGTATGATTCATACACATGTGCATGCAGATCCACTTTGGTTATTCAAACAGCAATCCAGCATGGGAGAAACACTTCATCTGAAAGCAGATCGCTCTTTTTTGCAGATTTTTAAAAAAACTGGAAATCTAGAAATCCCCTAAAAGCCTCATTACCTGCACCAAGGTCGATCTGTGTGTCATAATAATTACAGTGTCCTGAGCAGTAATAGATATAATGATCATGTATTGAGAATGTGACGTTTTTTAAATTCAGTCTCCTTTAATACTTATGATGCCAGGCTCACCAAGGACGGGGACTGAGTCTGTTTTTTTCACCTCTAGCCCTACATCTAGCCCAGAGTTGAGTCCATGGTACAGATTCTCACAACATTCGATGCAAGAATCAATGGACAAACAATCAAGGATTGTTACCTTGGCTTTGCTAATGAGAAGCTCAAGCTCTGGCTTGTACCTGCCTGTACCTTCAAGGAGTGGGACTGGGATTGAACCAGGTCTTCTGACCACAGAATCCACACATGTCATTAGGTATAGTGCTTCCCTGCAGCCACCACAAAAGGGAAGATACATCTTTTGGCAGTTTGCACTCCAATTTTGTTCCCTGTTCTCTTGAAAGGCCTTGGGGAAATGTGACCTGTATCTGAATTACAAAGAAAATGAGAGAGCAGGAGTTGAAACTAAGTGTGATGTTAGTCAAGCCAACGTTTAATTAAACAAAAAACCCCAACAAAACCATCGTTTATTTTCCCACCAAAACGCTAAAGAAAAAGTAAATCTGAATTGTGTCTTTTTATGTAACTTAACAAGAGCTAGAATATTTGAGGAAGAAAAAAGGAATGTTTCTGAAACACTACATATCTTGTTCCCTGTTTCTTTAAAATATACTCTGACCGTGGCAGCCAAGGGTTTAAACGGAAAGGTACCTCTTACAACATCCCTTTTCTCCATCCCTTCCTCTTGAGGCTCCCAAAGAAAGTCCTCAAGTCCCATCTGAAGAGAGATCCACCAGTATCTGTGGGGAGGAAGACCAAGAAGCTGAGGATAATTTTCCCATGTCCTTCCACTCCTAGCTTGTAACCCAGCAGTTTTTATTCTCTGTTACCTACAAGGAGGAAAGATTTCTTTGTAAGCACTTTTAAGAGCACAGCTATGCCGATGATATTAGGTTGGGAAGATCTAGCTCCTTGCCAGTAAGGAAATCATAGACCAGTTGGCTATGCCTGCCCACAAATGTATTTACCTCTTCTACCTAGGTATTTATCTATCCGTAAAGTCATATGTTGGTCCCTTTGGATAAGACTCAGGAATTCCTTCCTCCTCAATATCTTCTTCATTTCCTCTTTTCCTGTGTTCTCAGTCTTTAACACCCTGGAAAGCTCTTCTCCCTGCACTTCTGTCAGAGCTGGTCATCTGGTCACCTGGTCAACTCCTGCCATCCTGTTTTCCCTTAGGTGTAACTACAGCAGGAAAGGACAACTTCAGATCTTGCATCCCCTGGGCTCTGGAGGGGCACTTAGATTTCTCAAGTTCCTTAGAACGAAATGCCCATGAAGCAGACTTTGTGTGCTCACGCTGAGGGTTTATGCTATCATAATAGCGTAACCCTTGTAAGTTGTTATGAAAACATTCTTAGCATCTCTTTTTCTACGTTGCTAAGACTATTGATATATCCTCCTCCCATTAGCATAGCTGATTGGGGGCCGTTAGTGGAGGTTCCCAAAAGGGGATGAGTCTGAGGATTGCATAGAGAAAAAGCTAACCCTTCCACATAAGTGTTACAGTGTGATAAAGAGTGAGTAGATGAAAGACAGGAATGGAGATTCCAGAATGTCTCACTCAAATTTAGTCTTTGTTCAAGGCACTGAAATTTTACTTTTTTAATTTGATTCTCACGAAGTAAAAAACAGCCTTTCCTATAATAATTTTGCAAATGAAGAAGCTGAGGTTTGGAGAATAGTCACTTGCTTAAGGTCACACAGTCCATGAGTGGTAAGCCAAAATTTAAATGCAAACTTAGTTTCATTCCATTTTACTTAGAAGAAGACGTATGCCTAATGTTTAGCTCATAGATTTGGGGTAATGATCTTCTGGGTTGTATTAAGATGTATACAATGATTTACGGATTTTTTGAATTTACACACCCATTTCCAGCCCACGTCTCTTATCTTCTTCACTTGAAGTTAATGAAAAACGAATGAATGTTTACAAAAGGGACTTAAAATCGATAGGTGAAATTCAGGTAAGACTGAAAAAAGAATCCCAAGATTATCTTGCTGTGTTTCCTGGAAAGATTTTTTTTTTAAAGGCATGAGTAAATTATTTTAATTTTTAAGCTTTCTAAATGTGTGATGAGAAGGGGCAGTGAGGAAAAATGAAGAAACATAAAAGGCTGTCGATTAGAAAGGTTCTTGGGAAAAAAGTAGTGCATGATATTAAAATCGTGGGGAGTTTCATCAATCATTTGTAGGTCTCTTTAGGAAAGAGCGAGGTCTTTTGATGTATCCTGTCAAAGTTAAATAGAATATCAGAAACTAAAATTCTATTGCACTGTGGTAAGAAGACATTACCTGACTTTGATGAGAAAACCCTTGAGTCTTGGTTCTGCTTTTGGTTTCAGGTAGAGGATTTGGGGAAACTGGGTATGCCAACCGTACCAGGGAAACAGTGATCTACTAAGAATTGACAACGAATTATATGGAAACGGTGACTTGGGTCTGTTCAGATCTGTGGCTCAGCACGTCCCCTAGATGTTTCTTTACTCCAGGCTATCCAAAGAAATACTTAAAGAAGCTGAAAGAAAGACAAGTTACATTCTTGTGTCTCTTAAAATCAAGGAACTGTAGATTTTCAGAGCACTTCGGTGCTTCATTTAGGCAAATATTAGCTAAAAAAAAAATTTGCAGGCTTAATTAATTGTGCCTATCTGCTCACATGCCCTTTCTTCTTTACATTGGCCAGGAAGTCTCTGTTTATTAGGTTTAAAGCATAGTAAGAAGATAGATGCATTCATTAGTTTAATATAACTCTGGCCGTTGTGTAAATCAATCAAAAGTTATACAGTGGCTCTAATCACAGATAATTAAATGTTGCTTATGCATGCAGCATCCGAAATATGTGTCCTTCATCCATTGGCGCATCTCTTCCAAGCGGTGATTCAGGAATCTAGGCCCTTCCATCTTGTGGTTTTAACATCTTTAATGTGGAGCTTCCAAAATGGTTATGCTCAACTAAATCAAACAGGCAGAACGGGAAGGAGCCTGGAAAACTGTGTCTGGGAAGTTTAGTAAACCCAGCTGGACATACTGCAGATGACTTCCACTCATCCTTTGTCACTCAGACACATAGCCATTTAAGTATAAGAGAAGTGTCATCTGGCTGCGGGCCAAAGAAGAATAAATCTCCCTGACATTGTGACCTGGAAACTGGCTAGAATATTACAAAAATTTTTCTGTCTAGTTTCTGTGTTAAAAGATAGAGGATCATAGAAGAAAGTGGGAAATCTTCTCTATCACTTAGGTACTTTTTTTTTTTTTAATCTTTTCTGTTCTTCCTAGATCTATTTTTTTCACTCTGCTAAATATCTGCATTGAAAGCAGAAATATTTGAACGATTCTGTCTGGTGTTGTGGAGGGATCGTGAGGCTTGGAGACAGAAAGACCTGGTTTCACATCTTTCCTTTGAGGTTTACTCCTTATGGACCTTGGGCAAGTCACTTAAACATTATGTACCTCAGTTTCCTTATCTGTGAAATAGATACAGTAAAATCTAATGTTGAGGGAAACTACAAACCTTACATAAAGTCCCTTCAATCATACATAGAATATATTAGCAGGCAAATATTTGGTAGCTATTTTTATCATTTTTAGGGCACCTATGTGTTCTTTGCTCCTCGCCTGAAAATCGATGGAAAGGGTTTGGATAACTTACGTTAACTCTAAGCTACTGTAACAAATAAACCCTAAACTAGACAGACTTAGAAAACATAGATGCTTTTTTTCTTTTATATGATCTCTGCAGTGAGCATTGCTGGTTGCCACCAGCTTACTCCACGTGGTTTTGGTGATTTAGCCAGCCATAGCCATTGCAGACACTGAGGAGACTGAATACCAGAGGATATAGTCAATGTAAACTCTTAATCTGTGGAGGAAAGCCTAAAGTTAATATTCCTATGGATCATTAAGATCAGACTCTTTTTTAGTCTTTATCTAACAGTATACTTTCACAGTAACTAATAAATCATTTTGCTCAGTAACCTGACTATAACCTTTTGTACCATTGCAAAAGGTATCTATTTTAGGGATAGGGAACATTTCATACTGGTGGTGAAATGATTTATGTTGGGTGTATGAATAAAGTTAGGAGACTTCTATTCGGGAACCTTGCTTTCACTTTTCTAGCTTGTTGTCTACCGTACCAGCTACATCACCTCTTCCTCAGAGCAGAAGTCCTCACGAGGACGTGAACCCCGCAATCTTGATCAAACGTAGAAATGTTGAAGATACATTAATAAGTGAATAAAGTATGTTATATAACAGTAAAGAGTGTGATCTCATTTTTCGCATGATAATACGTAATTATCATTCAGCAAATAGATATTGAGCACCTTCTATGACAGAAAAAGATTCCTGAAAGCCTGAAAGTAGTAATACAAGATCATTCGTTTATAGGTTATTCTACATTACTCCTTCTCTTTATTAAAGATTTAAGATTTTCAGATTTTCTACTCTATGGAATTTTTTTTAAAGTGAAAGTATTTTAAGATAACTCATTGATGTTATTAAATTATTAACTCATCTTTGTACATTTATAGATGATAGAATCGAAATGCAGGTCTGCTTCCAGATATCCACTTAAAATAAGGAAACATATATTAGTAGAATTAAATAAGATAATAGTGCCCAGTTCAGAATGATAGTGTCAGGAGGTTGAAGTTTGTGTCTGGAGGCCGCCTGAATCGGCAACTCCATGACCAAGCATTCGGATCCATCATTTATTCCAGACCTTTCCAAAATCCATTGTTTCAATTAACTAAGCATTAAATTATCCTGTCCTATATCATAATCACCAACAATATGCAGGTTGTGAAATCCGATGGACACTTCTATTCTCTCCTTTTCCCTGATGTGACAGCAACAGGCAATAGTGATAACCATTCCCTTCCAGAAGCTCTTATCTCTCTTGGCTTTCGCAATACCAGATTCTTTAGGTTTTTGTCCTATTTCCATGGCCACATCTTCTTCATCTCCTTTGCTTGTTCCTCTTAGGCAGTGCCTATCTATATATTGGGATACCCCACAGCATAAACATGTTGAATACATGAAGATTTAAATGAACAGACAAATAAGCACATCAATAAATCTAATCTTTAACCCAAAGGCATCACATTCATAGTGCAAGTTTTAGGAAATGGGAGCACAGTCAGCAGAGGAGCTCATCCCTTTGAAGTTTGTTTGCAGGACTCACCCTGCAAAGGTGAAAACACTTCTTTGAATAAACAACCTCAAGGAACAGAGGCTCCAAACATTCCTTGTGGAAAACTGAAGTTTGGAATGATTTTGCAAACTCCATGCTTGATTTTTCTCTTGGTTTCCATGCATCTTGAATCACTGAATCATTCTTGAAGTTCTTTTGCTGTTTTAACACATTAAATTAGTTCATTATAGCTGAATATGTAGTGGAAAATAGCATCTGTTTACACAGTAATAATATAAAAATTACTTACCAGTAACAGAATAAAGAGCAATTTGCAAAAGCTAATCATATTTGTGCATTTGTCTGCAAAAAGTAAATTGTTAATATATGCCCAAGGGGGAAAATCACTTGCTGTTTTAAGCAGTAGAAGCAGTGATATTACCAAGCACCACTTAGACAACTTCTATATTTAGGACTGGATCCAAAATGTTCCAGCTTGTCATGAAAATGTAGAGTTTATTGATTTTGTTAACTTACTTTCACCTTGGAAGTTCAAACAATTTAGAGATTCAGATAATACCACAGAAAATCCAGTGGCCTAGAAATTTCTCAATATTTGCCAAGTCAAAATTTCAATTACCCTTATTTAGAGAAAACTTTCTTTTTTACTTTTTTTTTTAGTGCTAATCACAAATACTACGGGAAAAACACATGTCAAACGCAGTTCCTGTTTTGACCTCCTGCCCCAAACTATGGAAATTAAAAGTCAGTTTAAAAATTCAAAATTAGGGCTTCCCTGGTGGCGCAGTGGTTGGGAGTCCGCCTGCCGATGCAGGGGACACTGTTCGTGCCCCGATCCGGGAAGATCCCACATGCCGCGGAGCGGCTGGGCCTGCGCGCCATGGCCGCTGGGCCTGCGCGTCCAGAGCCTGTGCTCCGCAACGGGAGAGGCCGGCATACCAAAAAAAAAAAAAAAAAAAAATTCAAAATTAACATTTGAACATGTTGAAAAAATGGTTTTAGTCATCTAACTATGTTGCAGCTGTTAGTTTCTTCACATGTAGAAACCAGAGAGTGCATAAAATTTATAATTATTGAGACATTTTTAAGTATCACATTTATAAAATTTTTATTACATTTTAATAAATAAAAATGATTATAGAACAGACCCTTTCTCCTTTGATCATAATAGAGACAGATGGCATATTTGAAAGTAAGATTAGTTTTCTTTTTCCTTATATTTATCAGGGAGAGAGAGAAAAAAATCTATATGAAGTTGGTCTTTAAAGTCCCCTTTTCTAGAAGCCAGGATGAAACCTATTCAACTAACATAGCCTCACTTCAGATATGTTAATAATATTCGTTAAGCACAGTCTTCTTCTACATTTAGTCAGCCTTTGATTAGGACTCCCATCCTGCCTCCTTGCTTTTGACCTGCCCTTTAATAAGGTTCCTGTAAATGGCTAATTCCATCCACTATAATTTTAACTCAGAGAGAAGGACCAGGTTCTGCCAGGTTTGGAGGCTACCTCATTGTAGCTTTCAGTAGTCAGACTTTATCAATCCTCATTTTACTGCTCTACTGATAAAACTTTTATCTTTATAAATCTAGTTTCTAGAGACCAAACGCTGAGGGATGATACTTCACGTAACAGAGAGAAATGTGTCCTGCTGAAACTTCAGAGATGCATTTCTGGGGCTCTGAGGAGCTCCGGTTCTTTATGGCCCAGTGCAGAAAGAAGTCAGTGAGAGGCGAAGTGATTTATTAAAATAGGATGCTGTGAGGTTTACAAGTGGGCAGGCAAAAGGGTGCTGCCCTGAGAACTTAGTGGGCTACAGTTTTATAATCAAAGGAAAAGTGGGGAGGGGGAGAAGACCACCTTCTTCCTCACTGTTGAGTAGATGTCACGCTTCCATCATCAGCTCCTTCTTCATGTCAGGTGGGGGAGTTTTCTTGTCCTTTCATGGTCAAACCAGGACTGCCATGGAGAAATGGAAATAAACAAGAAGGCATATACTAAACATACTATACTGTACTCACATATACTAAAATGTGGTAAATCATCTCAGGGTTTCACTATAATGTCACCCTTTCCTTATATTTTGTTTTTAGTGCACGCAAAGGAGTATGTCCTAGGAATCATTAACTTACCACACTGTGCAGGATGTGGGTCTCATTCCAGCATTGTTTTATTATTTGGGGGCATGTCTCATGCTTCCGTTGCACGTTTTTTTTTTTTGCTAAGTAAGCCTGCTTGGTTTGTGGCTAAGCAAACCTGCTTTCTTGAGTGATTATTAACTTACAGGGGTCTCCCATACTTTTTTCTTTACTTACGATTCCTTAGTGGGATTTAATCACCTATTTTTTCCTTTTACTCTGTCTCTATCACTTTCCTTCTAGTTAACTCAGTTTGGCATGAGGATGAAAAGGGAATGATTCTCTCTCTGCTGAAACTTGAAGATTTTAAGCACTTTCAGAAAAGACTTTAAAAAAAAAAAAAGCTGAGCGATGAAGTATACTCTAGCTCAATGAAGAATTTGAAAATCTGTTATTGCATATACACTGTCAGTTGGAGGCTTAGTTCATTCATTCAAATGTTGCAGCTGATTAAGGATTGTGTTTCAGTGGTTAAACAGGAAAAAATCTTTTATTTGCCTTTCAAATGGCATTTCCCAGCAGCTTCAGTTACCATCTGTTGCTGATAACTCCCCAATTTAGCTATGGCCCAGACTTCATGTCTAATCTCCAGACCATATAGCTAACTGCAGAGTGCATGTTTTATTTAGATGTTTTAAAGACTCCTCAAACTCAACATATCCCAAACCAGCCCACGCTCTTCCCCCAGACATCTGGGCTTCTTTGAATATCAGCAGTTCTAGGAAATGGAACCCCTAATCACGCGTTTACAAGCAGAAGCCATCAGAGCATCTTTGCGACCTCCCCTCAAAATTCACCATGAATGCTTGACGTTTCCAACTTACATATTAATCACACGTGTGCACTCTTCTCTCTCTACTTTCACCATCATCATCCATTTCTTAGGTGTGGCCATCTCTTCATGAACCCTCACAATAATAACAGAACCTTCTGCTCCTTAGTGATCTCGTAAAAATGCAAGCATGTTTATGTTTTTTTTTTGTTTTTTTTTTTTGTGGTACGCGGGCCTCTCACTGTTGTGGCCTCTCCCGTTGCGGAGCACAGGCTCCGGACACGCAGGCTCACGGGCCCAGCCGCTCCGCGGCATGTGGGATCTTCCCGGACCGGGGCACGAACAGTGTCCCCTGCATCGGCAGGCGGACTCTCAACCACTGCGCCACCAGGGAAGCCCATGTGTTTCTGTATTTCTTAAGACCTTTGAGCAGCCTTCCATTTGAACAGAGAGTAAAAAACATAACACTGAACTGTACCTACAGGTCTCTCTGTGCCAGAACTGACTTGTGCCCAAAGATACTCCCTGATGCCTGAAGGCTTCATATTTTGGGATATAATCAAACACTTTGTTTAGTAAATCAGCATTAATTTATTGGACCTGGTATTGAAAGAATCTAACTAGGGTAGACCCTCAGATAGAATGATGCTAATAACAGTATCTAAAACATGGTCCTGCAATAAACTCTGAGTGAAATTAAATGAATTAATGACCACAGAAATTGACAACTTTTTTTTTTATTAATGAGCTTAATATCTATTTAGTCTTACCTGTGTTCTGTGCAAGCTTAGCCATAATAAAGTCACATAATAGGATTGTTTTCCATCGTCCACCCCCATTGGGATTAAGGAGTTATAAGTGTGGTCTCTGGAGTACAAGTGCTTTTGCCCTTCCTACACAGTTGAGCTGCTCTAAGTTTCAGGATCTCAGTCTCCTCATGTATAAGATGCCCTTGATAACTGCAATTCCCTTGTAGGTCTTTGTAAGGCATCAGTGAGAATATTCATATATAGCCTTTAGCACACCACATGGCCCAGAGAAGCATTCCATAAAAGCCCCACACTAACATCCCCTGGGTAAAGGACCAGCAGGATCTCCTCAATGCATTTATGAATCACTTATCTTTTCCTCCAAGCATCACCCTGGGGAAAAACCCTCTGGCCAGAATGCTCCCAAGAATTACTGAATGAACATGAGGGATACTGTGGTCTCAGCACCTGTTTGTGGAAGTTTTCTCTAAACCCTAATCTGTTGGGATTGGCACTCTTTCTTGCTAATACAACTCATCTATACCATGGTCAATCGGGAAACATAAACACATTTTTTTTTTTTTTTTGCGGTACGCGGGCCTCTCACTGTTGTGGCCTCTCCCGTTGTGGAGCACAGGCTCTGGACGCGCAGGCTCAGCGGCCATGGCTCACGGGCCCAGCCGCTCCACGGCATGTGGGATCTTCCCGGACCGGGGCACGAACCCGTGTCCCCTGCATTGGCAGGCGGACTCTCAACCACTGCGCCACCAGGGAAGCCCCATAAACACAATTTTATTTATGCCATGGGAAGAAATTTGGCATAATAGGAAATCAGGCATTTATACATGTCCAGATAAATCAGTCTTCTGCAGTCATTGTCTCTTTCTTGCTCAGCCTTCTTCTAAAGTTAATCCAAGGCCAAAGCCATTTCTTTCTGCAACTTTGGTAAATGAAAGTTGAAGACAATGGCAACAAAAACAAATGCTTTTTTCTGCCCACCAAATATGTTCCTAAGTCCAGGAAGAAACTCTTATTTGAGAAGCTGGGTGGATTTCCCCAGGTTTTGCCCATAAAATGTCTCACTTCAGACCTCTTTGGTCAAAAGGGTGTCCTGAGGTCAGGTCAGGTTGGCTGAGCTTCTCTTAATTAAAAGCATTTTCTTTTCCTTTTTTCCTAGAACCACAATTTCCACAAAAATACAATTTTTTCACAATTTGCATCCATCTCAAGAGTTCTCTAACTTAGGCACCAAAGTGATTTATACAAATGAACATTAGTTTTCCTTTCTTTTGACAAAAATTAGCATTTATTCTCATTATTGAGCCCATATTCTGTCCCAAGAAGCCTTAGGTAGTTTGTCATAATTTATTTCATTGAATTGGGTTGGGGCTTTGCCAGTTTTTCTAATGGCTGTTGTTTTTTCCTCCTAATTTTCTAGATACTTTTCATGGAACATAGAGCTTAACCCCTTTGCGGTAGGACTTTCAAATACGGCTTATATTTTTTTCTCATCATTTGAGTTTGCCTATGGTATTTTTTTTTTGGGGGGGGGGGTTTTTTTTTTATTCAAACAGAAAGTCACAAGAATTATAATCATTCTATCAGTTCACTCACTCCCATGTAATTAATTTTTTCTTTCATCTTGATCTTTTGTTAGCACTTTTATGAGTTCATCAGTTTTCCATTAGAGTTCTGAAAATGCTTATTCATTCAGTTCAGCAGTATAGTCAGTTACCAGAAACCTGTACTTGTCAGAGTCTTTTCCATGAACTCCTTGAAGATGAAACCCTTTTATAGGAACATATTTGCAAAAGCATCAGAGTACACCCAGAACTGTCTGTAAATGACAAAAGACTTAAAAATGACCATGGTTAAAGATCTGATGAAAGTTCATAATAATGCAATTGACAAGGAAATTTAGTTATTTCTGAGATATACATTTTAAAGTAATAACTAGAATTATGACATAACATTATAACAGAACATACAAGATTTTTAGAAATTTCATGTAATGTCTGAAACATTTATATTAACATCTTTCCATACAAATAACCCAAAGAAGGTTTAGTATTGGTTGTTTTTTTGTTTTTTTTTTGTTTGTTTGTTTATACTGCAGGTTCTTATTAGTCATCAATTTTATACACATCAGTATATATGTCAATCCCAATCGCCCAATTCAGCCTATGGTATTTTTAATAGAGAAGATGTATTAATCTGGCTGAATTTATCAGTGTGCCTCATTCTCTACTCTGTCCCCATAACTACAACTGTCCCCATAACTACAGAAGTGTTTAGCCACTGTTCAGTGAGTCCTTTGTGACTGAATGAGCAGTGAAAAACCTGGAATACGGGTGTGCTATGCCCATCGGAGTTGAGGTTCTCGAGGTTATTTATGGTCCCAATCCCATCTCTTCCCGGTGCACCCAAAGTGCTTCAGAAAAATGCTATAGTACTAAACACTGAGAAAACGTCTGCTCAACTATATACCATATATTTTGTGGGCTCCACAAATCTCATTTACAATTACATATTTCAGCAAGGATCTTTGAAACAAATTCATCAAAAGAACAATCAGGACAATTCTCAGATTCATGAATTAGAGATGAGGAATGCTATAAAACTAGAGGGAGGAGGCCTTCCTTGATGTACAGAGAAGCAGGGAATTTAATATTTTTCCCCAAATGAAAGATGCTCTTTTTCAGCAAATGCAGGGTATAGATTATTATGTGGATTTGTAGGGAGGAAAATGGGTTAATCATGTCATAGTTAATTTCTGTATATTGTTTTAGAGCAATATAGAGAAAATATTCCATTTGGAAACTTTAACCATAGCGTTAAGAGAGAAATAGCGTTCTCCACATCCTGAAAATTTCTCTATGTGTATTTAAGAGAATTTGGACTTATAGAAAAATCTTAAAATGAAAAATCATCACCGGAAACATTCATGGCACTTCCCAGATTTAAAAAAATAACCAAAAACGTTATTCATCAAAATGTTTAAAAAGTGAAACAATCTCCATGTTATTCCTTGCTGCATCCCATGCAAAGAGAGCTCCCATAAATAGCACAATTTACAGGTGATGGTAAGCTTCTCTCTGAGAAAAGATAATAGTTTGTGTTTCTGCCAGATACTTTTCTAGCATTAAGTGCTATAAATATGGCCTGAAGTGTGTTCAACAGATAACGCAAAGTGCCAAAGAATGGCAGAGAATTAAGCTGCACCCTGTCCACATACAGAATCCATTGAGACACCATATGCATATTTATATTTTAAAATCAAAATGTGAAATTAATTCAAGGTGCATTTAATAGGAACCTACTTAGAGATCTCTGCTAGGTCTCAGGGACAAAATGATGATGTCTTTCTCTCTCTGTTGAGGAACTTACTCTGTATCAGAAGAAACAGACATTTAACCCTAGTTATGGCAGTGACGTCAGTGCTATAAGGAGTCACTTCCTGTACCCAAGGCCACATGGAGCTGGTGACCTGTGATGAACAGGTATCTGTCAGGCAAGTGAAGGTGCTCCAGGCAGAGGGAGAAGGCTTTGAAAATGATTTCTTCTTGTGGTATTTTCCTTAAGAGAATAAAAGGGAGGGCTTTCCCTCATTTATCTACACTGGAGGCAGTTATTCTTGTTAGAGAGCAGACATCATGACTGGGGTGATGGGTGGGTAGGTTTCTTGGGGGAGGAGATTGGGACGATTTAGGGGAAGCATGCAGGTCACACCCGGAAATAAAGTTTTTCTCTGCATCTGATACCAACACCTTTGACAGCTTGACCCTCAGACATGATTAGATTCAACATGTCTAATTCCCCCCACACTTTCCAAGGGTAGGTGACAGTCACGCACTGAGGGGAGTGTTCAGCTGTGGACATGGTGAAGGGCTATTGTACGCTGGTTGAGTAGTTAGACACTGGTTTTTCTGATTTCTCTCAGTTTCCTACAAGAAATTATCGTGATTATATCAGTAGAGTTAAAACTCATTTGCGGTCTCTCATTTACAGAAAGATCCCCAAAAGACTGAGCAAACTTCACCAGAACCAAATGTTCCTTTTGGCTCAATTAGATCTGAGACAGCCTGGGACCTGGGCCCCTTTGCTGCAGGGCTTGCACCTGGACAAATGTCTCCTCCAGCAACAAAATACAAAGTAACTATAAGGGACTAAAAATAACTGCGTGCATGCACAGTTGGGGCAAATTATGGACAATAAGATACAAAAAAAAAGACCAAAAACCCAACTGCCACTTCTCAGGAATCGGGAGCAAAAGCAGGGCACCGTGCATGCCCCCTGCACTCAGCACCACCAAAGGGCTGGGCAGACCACCTAAGCCACACCTCCAGCCTGAGCCCTGGCCACACCCCTCCTCTCACCCCATATAAGGAGCCAGCTCGCCCCCGCTAGGGCAGTGAGCAAGGGAACCTGTTGTTAAGCCTTGCCTGAATTTCCTGTCTGTCCTCTTATCAATTTCTATTGATCGGAGAAGGCCAAGAACCCTGGTCGGTATCAGATCATGAGCACCGGCTTCCAAAGCCCACTGTCAGCCAGTGTCTCCCAGTCAGGACCCCACCATTAGAGGTCACGGGGTCAGCTGTTTGTACCCCAGACATACAGGAACGGTGGTTTCACAACAGGAGCCAGGCAAAAACTCTCAAATTAGCCTCTCTTACTCAAATAAGTGCTATTTTTATCATCCACGTTAGATACTTGAAAACATTAAGTATTTAATATTTAAAAATCATGAAGTTTCTAGATGAGTTGAGAAGACTTTGAAAAAGATAAGTGAGTCCATCGAGATTTTTTTCGCAACCACTTAGTGACAAGGTATTTTTGTTGCTTATAAAAGTTAGTTACCTAATATATCTGAGAAATTGTGACATGCCTCTCTTCTTTTTCTCTATGTTTATTTAGAATTTGTTTTTTCAGTGACTACTGGTAGTGTGTAAAAATGACCCTACTCTTGTGGTATTATCTTTCTTTTTTTTCTATTTTTCTGTTCCTGAGGCAGGTACTATTGATTTCTGTATTGAAGAGTACAGAAGACAGGAACACATTTAAAGTAAGGCATCAATCATTTGAGCTCAGAGAGAACACTCTTAACTGATTCATGTTTTTCACTTTGGGACTCAATGCAAGTGAATTTTCACTTTTATTCATATTGTAGTCATCTACCTAAATGTTAGCTGCACAATCACAGATTAAAATAAGTTGTTAAATATTCTTTCTGGGACATGTAATTAAGGAACAAAAATGTCTTTCTTATGTCATTTTCCCCATTGAGTAAGAGAATTTGAAAAGTACATGTCTTCACATCAGTAAGGAAAATGTATAACCATAAACTATTCTATCTTGAAATTTCTTCTTCAAATATTTTGTTAAGTGGAGTAAGAGGGAAGGCAGTCTCTTGGCTAACTAGGGTGGTTTTTATTTGCCTGCTGGCTAGGAGTTTCCTTCAATTAAAACAGCCTTAAGTACATAAGGAAAGAACTTAGCCATGGCTAACACTGAATCAGTTAATGCAAATATAATAGTGAGTTAGATGCTTGTTATAGTGAGGTTTTAAGAGACATGACACAGGGCCTTGCTTTTGCTTTTTTTTTACAGAACTAGCGATTCCCCCAGCCCACCCCCCCACCCCCCCCACCCCCGCACAAATGGATCACAGTAAAGCATTCAACATAGAGATACAAACAGTGGGGTCAGAGGTCATGCTGCAACAATAATTAGCTTGGAGAGAAAAGGTAAAATGTACAGAGAGAATCACAAAGGCTTGGAAAGCACTTATATGGGGTTTGAGAGTTACAAGATTTCCAAGATTGATCTACTATCTTGAATTCATCCCTCTTGTATAGAAGTCCCCCAATTCCCTATGTTATCTGAGTTATTTTTTACTTCCTTTTACGGCTTGTTTTTAAGGCAAGAAACTTTTGATTATTTTTCTTGAGTAATACACATTACTCGCAGTTAGACATATGGAAAGGTTCAATCTTCAAATGACTATATATTGATCTTTTAAAACCTAGACATTGGCCACTTATACAAGAAGGGGCCATCTTTGGAGAAGATGTACTAATATTTAGGATGAGTGGTTCTAAAACTTTAGTATGCTTCAGGAGCACCTGGAAAGGTTGTAAAACACGGATTGCTGAGCTTCATAGCCATAGTTTCTGATTCAGTGGGTCTGGGAAAGAAGTTGAGAATTTTCATTCCTTTTTTTTTTTTTTTTTCAAATTCACTGAATATCATCTTATTGCTTTTTTTAATTGAAGTATAATGGATTTACAGTATTATGTTAGTTTCACGTGTACAGCATAGTGATTCATTCTTTTTTCCAG
Source organism: Phocoena sinus (assembly GCF_008692025.1). Taxonomy (NCBI): domain Eukaryota; kingdom Metazoa; phylum Chordata; class Mammalia; order Artiodactyla; family Phocoenidae; genus Phocoena; species Phocoena sinus. The sequence goes on from NC_045766.1 coordinate 5,136,034, forward strand.
ATTATACTCCATTATAGGTTATTATAAGATGTTGGGTACAATTCCCTGCATTTCTAACAAGCTCCCAGCTGCCACTGCTGCTACTCATCTGGGGACCACACTTTAAGAACTAATGCTTTATATGAGTATTAAATGAAACTGAGAGTTGATAAGAAGCAAATTAAGATAGAATCATTAGAAACTTTCTATTGATATATACAAAAGTGATATTCAAAATATTTAACAAGCCACTGAACAGTTAGAATGCATACTGGTCTTAATCCACATGGCTGAACCTATGCAGATGGCATATTAGATTTGAGTGAACTGTACAGGGCTTCCCTGGTGGCGCAGTGGTTGAGAGTCCGCCTGCCGATGCAGGGGACACGGGTTCGTGCCCTGGTCCAGGAAGATCCCACATGCCGCGGAGCGGCTGGGCCCGTGAGCCATGGCCGCTGAGCCTGCGCGTCCGGAGCCTGTGCTCCACAACGGGAGAGGCCACAACAGTGTGAGGCCCGCGTACCGCAAAAAAAACACAAAAAAACAAAAAAAAACAACTGCACAGAGATAAATACAAATTTTAAACTTTTTTCCAGGAGTAGTTTTTCAATAGTTTTCAAAATAAAAATCTAAAGTAAGTGTTTTAGAGTTTAGGATACTATATCTTTTTATCATTTTTTTTATATCCAAAACAACAATCTAAGTTAAAGTTTTGAAATCAGATAATTTTCTTAAACAATAAAGAATTCCTCTGTTCAAGTATTATCTCTTGTCTCCCCAAAGAGGATGGTAACTTCTTTCATAACCACTCTTTATTTTTCTGATGTTACACTTTAATAGGATAATGTTCATTTTATTTTAATAAATATTTAATGTGATAAAATGAAATGACATCAGAAACTAACAAAGACCACCTCGTTCTTTTTGAAATCATGTGTTCATGAAAATGAATTAGTTATCATTGCCATATATGTATGCTTATAGTAAACTTCCTAGTTCTTCAAAAGCCTATCACGAGACTTTATGCCAAAGACATGCAGATTAAAATTGTACAAGGTATTGGAGCTAAGGGAATAAAAGGATGCATGAACATTAATTTTGCAGTGAGTTTCACAGAATAATAGTGCTTTATAACAAAGCCTCATAGATAAGCAAAATAGATGTGTGTATATGTGCGCATGTGTTTCAAAATGATGAAACTCTTCCAAGTGTTCGCCATTTCACGGTTATTTTTATCTACTTTGGAACTTCAGTTGCATTTAAACCTGAAGGCTTTTTGAAATACTGAAGACAAATTTTGAAGATTGAAAAGTCTGACTGGCTACTGAAGGCTAGGATTGGTGCTGACATTTAAAGTGGCATCACTATTCCGCAGGAATGTGTGTGCATATCTTGAATGTCACCGCTTGCCTCTGGGATGACACTTGTTAGATTTCATGGTGTCATGTGCTAGTTCAAGGTCGGCGATAGTGATTTTTACACTATACCCGAATATTCCATTTATGATCTAAAAGGAACTTGATGAAAGCAATGTTTTCTTGTTCTCTGTGTACTTTGATCACCTAATTCTCTTTGAGTTTTAAAATACAGAATTCTGACATGTGCTGTGATGAAGTAGTATACTTACTTAACTTTGAAATCATTCCTGTGAAAAATAATAGTCTGTTTGTGTTCGATGGTTCCCAGGTTTCTGAGGATGACTTGATTCAGAGACTGGCTAAGAAATACTAGGAGACAACCTTGGAGGGAAAATGGCATGCCACGTACACCCAGCACCTCTCTGCCCAAAGGCAAAGCAGATGAGCCCCAAAGACACATCTCTTTGTGTCTTTTTTTACACACATGATTCCTTCTTAGGCTGCAGCTTTGTCTACAGTCACAGAAAGGTTAGATGTGGCTGAAAAATCTGTCCAGTCCAGTGAAGTGGGCTAACAGGGTAAGGAGAGCTGTCTGGGCTTTCTTCATTTACACAAGGAACACGCCTTTATGCAACACACCTGTATCAAGGGGGCTTGCGGCAACATGGATGCAACTAGAGATTCTCATAATAAGTGAAGTCGGACAGAGAAAGACAAGTACCATATGATATCACTTATATGTGGAATCTAAAATATAACACACATTAACTTACCTATAACAGAAACAGACTCACAGACATAGAGAACAGACTGGTGGTTGCCAAGGGGGAAGAGGTATGGGGGAAGGAAGGATTGGAAGTTTGGGGTTAGCAGATGCAAACTATTATAGAGAGAATGGATACACAACAATGTCCCACTGTATAGCACAGAGAATTATATTCAACATCCTATGATAAACCATAGTGGAAAAGAATACTAAAAAAGAAGAGTTCAGGGGGCAGTATACATAGATATTAAAATTAATACCAGTAGAACCCAAGAGCAGTCCAATAAATTATACAAACATAAAGATCAATGACAAAGAAAATTTACAGTATCCAGAAGGGTTATCTGTCTGCATTCTGTTTACAACTTGTATATCGACTTCTACCCCTAGCACACACACACCCTACACCACCACAATCCCATTGAGCCTACCCCGATCCGCCTCCACTATATCCAACATTTCCCCCGAAATTCTACAGGTCTCTCCATAGCATTTTGGACCTTCATACCATTCAACTTTTTCTTTTCAAATCTGTGGGAGGCTCACTTGCTTTTTTTTTAAATAGCAGATATTTTTAATTATTATCAGGGTGCTTTGGGACTATTATTCAATTAACAAGTGAGTGTGCATACTGTCTTCTTTTGTTCTGCTTTTTAATATATTAGGGGTCTCAACTGGGAGCCTACCAACTATTGGTAATTTGATCACTCTCTTTTCCCCACAACTCCCTGAGCCATTTCACTTGTTGGAAGCATTGGCTTAGCTGTATCTGTGCAGAGGGTTTCTTTTTTTTCAGCCGTGGGGCGCGGGATATAAGTACACTCTTAAGTGTCAGGATTCTTTCGGAGTAACTTTCTTAATATCTAAAATAGTGACATTCACCTGGTCCTATGGTGTATTAAAACAAAGTCATATCTGATTTGAAATACCACCGAGAATATAGATTTGCCAGGAACCTTAGAATGAAAGTATATGTACAAAATATATATTTTGAAGGTATATGTGGGGATAGCACTGTTTATCTCAACCTTATATTTTAATATGCATTATACATAAAGCATTCACTTCTATACCAGGAGTAGGAGATGAACCTTGCTTTAAGGGAAAGTACATCATCAGCTGTGTAGAGAAGATGACCGACTATATATTGTGGAATTAATTGAATACAGCATCATGCCCTCAAAAGATATACCCAAAGGATTTGAATTATTGGAAATAAATCAGGAAGGAGAAAAAAGGGACACCACTCAATAGCATTTTCTGGGCTTCCCTGGTGGCGCAGTGGTTGGGGGTCCGCCTGCCGGTGCAGGGGACGTGGGTTCGTGCCCCGGTCTGGGAGGATCCCACATGCCGTGGAGCCGCTGGGCCCGTGGGCCATGGCTGCTGGGCCTGTGTGTCCGGAGCCTGTGCTCCGCAGCGGGAGAGGCCACAGCAGTGAGAGGCCCACGTACCGCAAAAAAAAAAAAATAGCATTTTCCATGTAGAATCAAACCAATCCAATCTATCACTGGTTCCTCAATTAACTATAGTAAGTCTTAACTTCATATTTTGACTCACACTATGTCTTTTGATGTTATGTGTTGTTGGAAAACTGATGCATGAGTGTCCTCTCTGTTCAAACTGTTTCTAATATACAATTTCCTTGTCCAGTGTTCTTTCAATAAAGGTACCTAGTCCTTTGAGGATACTTGTCAGAATGATGCAAATGAAGGTGTGGATTATATATTTATCTACTTATAAAAAGATATACTGCAACACCCTACCTACTACAGTTGCTGTGATGAAGAGGCCAATGTGCATTTTTCTGGCAAAATGGAACATTGAGTTTAAATAAGTCATGGGAAGTGATGCGTAGATACTATACAGAATTAGTCCTCCACCGAGATTTCTTCCTTGTGAGGTCATAGTTTTAAAGGTTTTGAGCTGGAAAACCTTCTAATCTAAGAACCTCCCTGCCCACTTCCACCTCACCCTAAACCACAAAGGCTTCCCCGTCACCACCAATAAAATAACATTAATAAATATATATTTTTAAAGATGATTTTCTATCTCATTGTCTCTCCAATACCAAAAGATAAGGTTAAGAAAATATAAACTTGGGAATATATATATTACTATTTATAGAAATCTCAGAAAGCAAAGGCAAAAGTATTGCATCGGCCCCATGAAGTGCTCAAAACACACTGGATCCTCCTGGCAATGGACAAGGGCACAAAGGACACACGTGTTGAAAGAATACCTTGAACTCAGACTACCCTCTGTGGGAAGCAAAGAGAAAGAAAGAATCATAAAATTGCCTAGCTTCCATATACTCCATTTGGACTTCAGCAGTGCATTTGATTTTGAACTCTCACGCTCCCATCTCAGCCTCCAGGGTGCCTATTTCCCTTGTTATCGGTGAATTTTTCCTGGTAGACGCCTGTTGGGTCCTGTATTAACAAGACACATTGTAGAAGGAGAAACATATTTCCGGAGCCAAGAAGGTGAGAGCTACTCTTTCTAGGGCCCTTGTTAATCTTTGGGAGCCCAGCATCTTCTGTGACAGAACAAAGGCAATACAGTTGTAAATTCTTATTTTTTTTTCTCCCACTCCACAAAGAAAATGTTGTTGCTATGTTAGTGTCCATCTACATTTTTCTGAAGAGAAGCAATAGAATATTTCTTCCTTCCATCCAGAGGTTTTAGAACTTGATTCCCTTTGCTTCGTAGCATCATTCTGAATAGAACCCCACCGTTTGACCACAGCCACGATTCGCGTGAATGGTACCTATTATTGAAAGGGAGTCTGTATTTGCAGTAATACAGAGAATGCCAGTTTAGAAATGAGCCTGATTGCATGGTTCATTTTGTTCTCCTTTGTAGAGCCAGGCTGCGGCCCACTACAAAGGCACGAAACATGCCAAGAAGCTCAAAGCACTGGAAGCCATGAAAAATAAGCAGAAATCTGTAACTGCCAAGGACAGCGCAAAGACTACCTTCACCTCCATCACTACCAATACCATCAATACCAGCTCTGACAAAACAGGTTAAGCGACGCTCTTTGTTGTGTTACTGTCGTCCTCATCCTTGTTGTTCGGGGGCTCCTTCCCTTGCTTGACTGTATCTGTTGCTGGTGTTCCTTCCATCTTGATTCATGCTTGATCCATCTTTCTATGTAATGGTAATGCTTCCCCCTCATTTTTCCAGTACCCTTGAGCGATGTCGATAATCACTAGTAATGTTGCAGATTTTGCACTGGAAAGAGTCCTATGGCTGTTTTAGAGGAACACAAGAGTCAGAAGGGCATCGAAAGCCATTACCTCTTTTTGAGAAGGGAACCTTTCCGGTGTGTATCGTTTGCATCTTGTAGGCAAGCACGTTAGCCTATAACCGCATGGCAGATTTGATTGAACTGTGAGTACACATTAGAATATGCCAAATTAATCAAGAAGGCCCCCATAAGGGCATTATTCCTGACAGGGTTTATTCTCATAAATCCCAAACATTGCATTGTTTTAAGTAGTGGCTGTGTGAATCTGGGCTTGTTATGGCTGGGTAACCTTCCCTCTGCATACACAGGTAAGTGTTATTGATACCAATTATTCTTTTTAACAGTCTTCACAGTGAAATGACGGCCTCTGAATGGTGCCTTGGGATAGCTCCTCAAGCAACCAGTGTATTCACGGCAGGGGAAGCCAGTGGGGTTTCCACAAGCTGGCATTTAAAAATATAAGACCACTGGTCCTCGAAACTTACATAAAAAGAGATCCCGTGTGATTCATGGATGTACACACATCCATTTAATGAATCACTTTCTAAGAATACAAGGGCTGGTATGTGCCAGCTGCCTTCCGGCCCCTACAAATAACAGTGGTCAGGAAGCATTTATATTGTCATTGATGGGAATGTCTTACCTAGAAGAGAACTTCTGGCCCTGGCTGATGAAAATATAAAGTCAACAGTGAACCAATGCAACAGATTAAAGCGACGTTATTACACGCGGTACACCCATGAGACATATGATACATAGTCCTCAAAGGATCTGGAGAGATGCTCGCTCCTGTGTGAATCTGTAAGGGACGACAGTGTCCTCTGTGAGTTCCCACAACACATTTTCTATACTTCATCTGAATATTATTGGTGCATGCATCATGCCTCCTTCCTGAGTAAACTGTATACTCTCTGAGGCTGAGTGACCTCTCGTCATCTTTGTACCCCAGCACCTGTCTGACGTGGGGTAGGTGCTAAGTAAAATGTCTGTTGGCTGCATTTTCTTTCATCCCTTTGATTCTCTGATTCATCTGGTTTTGTGTCACAACATATAAAGGGGGAAGAAGAAAAAAAAAAAACCTGTCATGTTCATTTCTTTGGTATTCAGAGCAAGAGCTGAATTACACCGTCTTATTAATTTAGATGTAAAACCTTGTAGGGAACACATTATTCTTTTCTCCATTAATTGAAAAGTCACCACCCTATTTGGGGGCCTGTAGGGGAAATGAGCAGTCTTGAAGCAGTTGAGTGTAATTTCTGCTCCCAGATATTGGCATCTGGGGTGGGATCCCTAAAGCCATACTCGCCATAGAGACATATATTCATTCCATTTGCAAAAAGACAGTAGGTAGGAAGAATAAAGATGTAAATTTGATGTAAAAGGTTTGATATAAAGAGATGAGTTTGATGTAAAGTTTTTGCTCATTGCCAGACTCTTTTACTCCTAGACATTTTTATCAATAATGGCTGTTTGGATTACCTTGATTTCTCTTTAAAATGCAAAAAATCCCTGTTACATTGAGATGCATGGCATTTAAAAATATATATATGTACATGGTAGGTAGAGCTGCTGACTGGGCTTAAGAAGTGCTCCCTTTGTGTCATCTCCATTACATAAATGAGTTATGAATACATACCTCCATCCCTCACCTGAGAGACTAGAGTGGAAAGGCTCTGTCCTCTTGGAGGATGAATGGAAACTAGTTTGGACTGGGTTGTGGGACAGAGCCTACATAAGATAGACAGAATTCTAGTGGGGATGCCAGATTCACCTAGTGGTTGGAATGGCGTTGAAATGGTGAAGTGCCCTTTCTAGCTGGAGCTAGAGAAAATTCCAGAAGGACAGAGGGATAATAAAATCTGCAAAGTTAGTACAAATATCTTAAAGCCAAAGTAAGGAAGTGGTGGGCATCTGGAAGGGGTTGGCTTCCTGATCCAAGGGGACCTCTACCCACAAAGAAACGGGTCATACAGGTTGAAAGACTAACGAGTCCAGCACACTCGCTAGGTGTTTTAAGCCAAACTCTATCCTTATCTGGGATTTCTGCAAAACTACCTATGAGAAGTCGCCCAAGAAAGCTCCTGGAATTTCATAGGCTCTTAGCCCATTCGTACTGCAGTATGAATCTGAGGCACCTATGCTGATAAATGGGAGTTTTCTTAAAGCGATTACTTGTCCTTTTTATTACTGCCTGTGTCCTCATACTGATTGGGAAGGAGCACAGCTCTGAAAACAGGATGGGTCTCTGAGCTAGTTTCTTACAACAGTTAAATACTCGGAGGCAGAAGGGGAAAGAGAGAACACTCTGAAATCAAAGACCACATATTTTTTAATGATAAAAAATTGTAACCTTTCTACTTAATGTAAAAAGTTGTTTTGGGGTTTGTGGACTTAGCCATGCATAAAAGGTATAGAGACATTAAACCACTTTCAGTAAGTTTACCAAATTGTTCCTAACGAGAATTTAGTATGTATGTAGGCCAATTGCTTTTAAAAATGCTTGAGTATACGGTGGTGTGATAGACAAGAATCTTAGGAGAAGGTTGGGCAACAATAGTAAAAAAAAAAAAAAGAAAGCAAGAAGTGGTATAGACTTGAATTTAAAAATTGCTTAGGAGGTTTTCCTGGGATTCTTTAAAACACAAGAAATAAAAAAAAAAAAACACACAAGAAATAGAATATTCATAAAAACCAAATTCTCATTCCAAATCTACTTACAAAAAGAGAATGTAGACAAACAATTCCTTCTAAATTCCTAAATCATGTATTATGGGCTTAAATTGCTACCTTAGGCTAATAAATATGTCTACATATTTGGGCTTACATGAGGGCTGAGGTCTCAGACACTAACTTCGCGGTCTTGGGATTCTTTTCCCCTCCTTCTACCAGTCTGCAGGCTTTAGTGGTGAGCAATTCAATGATCCACCACCAGCCGCTCCCAGATAGCCTCGTTCCCCTACTGCTAGGCAAGAAGACACTCCCTAACGTTAATACATAATTTTAGTCCTTACAATCTAATGAGGAGTGTTTGGTGAATTTACACAAAGAAAAATTTACAGGCAAAAGTAATATTTTAAAAAATATTTCGAACACTCAAAATTGTTACGGGAGGGTGATTGCTATTCATTCACAGAATATTTCACGGAGCAAACATTTCCAAAGGTGACCAGAATAACTTTGTCTGACTTAGCGAGGTTTTTTTTAAATTGAAGTATAGTTGCTTTACAATGTTGTATTAGTTTTGGTGCACAGCAAAGTGATTTGGTTTATATATATATACACACATATACATATATACATACATATATATATATTATTTTTGGATTCTTTTCCATTATAGGTTATTACAAGATACTGAATATAGTTCCCTGTGCTACACAGTAGGTCCTGTCGTTTATCTATTTTATGTACAGTAGTATATAGTACTATCTGTTCATCTAATTTATCCCTCCCCACGTTTTTCTTTTAATGCAAGTTTTCTATACAGAAAAAGTAATGACAAAACTTAAGAAATTATGCTTAAAATAACTTGGCAAACATAGCTCAATTGATTTTTTTTTCCTGTGAAATGACACGTTCGCAGTTGTTGGATTAAGTCTTGTGCGAAGTCATCCTCTGGTCTTTCTTTACTTTCCCTTTGGGGACAGTTTTATTCATTCCTATGACCTATCCATTAGGTTAGGCTAGGTGAATCTTCAGTAATAAACAACTGCCAACTCCTGGTGGCTTTTACAGCCACTAATTATTGCTCTCACACCCTACAGAGCAGCTATGGGTTTTTGTTTTTTGTTTTTTTTTCCTTTGTTAATTTAACTCTAGGGCCAGGCTAATGAAGCAATCACTAGCTGGGCATTACCAGTTCTATGGAAGAGGAAAAAAGAAGGGTGTGAATCAATAGGCTTTTAAAGCTTTTTAATGCAAGTGACTTAACTTTCCTCTCCCTTTCCTTGGCGAGTCACATGATCAAGCCTGATTATAAAGGGCAGGGAAGAATAATCTTCTTCAGGGAAGGGGACAGGTATTAGTGAGCAATAAAAGCATCACATCCCACCATGGCTTCCGCCATCCCTGTGTTGGAGTCTCAGCATTCCACATCTCCAGCCTTGTTCTTCTCCTGAAATCTGACCTGATTTCTTTTTTTTTTTATATACACTTTATTTATTTATTTATGTTTAAAACCCAGCTGCATTGTGTCTTTGTCGCTGCATGCAGGCTTTCTCTAGTTGCAGCGAGTGGGGGCTACTCTTCGTTGCAGTGCGCAGGCTTCTCACTGTGGTGGCTTCTCTTGTTGCGGAGCACGGGCGCTAGGTGTGCGGGCTCAGTAGTTGTGGCGCACGGGCTTAGTAGCTGTGGTGCACGGGCTTAGTTGCTCCACGGCATGTGGGATCTTCCCGGACCAGGGCTTGAACCCGTGTCCCCTGCATTGGCAGGAGGATTCTTAACCACTGAGCCACTAGGGAAATCCCTGACCTGATTTCTAAGGCTTATTGGTCACTCACTTGGATGGCTTGTTAGCACCTCTATTTTGCAGGTTCAAAAAAAAAATAAGCCTCACTTTGACCATCCTCCCCAACTCTCTCTCCATCCTGCCTTTCCGAGTTTTACTTTTGGTCCTGGAGCTTATAGACCTGAAACCTTCTATCCGTCTTAGCCTCTTCTTCCTATCTCAGTCCACACATCCGTTCAGTGGTTGGAACCCACTCCCCTCACATTCCCAGAAGACGTCCTTCACTCTTTCACACATGGTTTCTACCCATATCCTGGCCTCATGGGTCTCAGTTTTACTCCTACCATTGCCCTAGCCTCCATGCAAGTCCAACTGCCTCCATTCTGGCCCCTTGACAACCATATCCTTCATGCTACTGCCCATTCATACTAGACAGTATATAAGGCACAGCACTAACCCACTCAGAAACCTTCATTGTGCCTTTATGCTGGACCTCATGGTCCCCCATGGTGTGATCACAACCTGCCTTTCCAAACTTTTCTTCTGCTGTTCACCTACAATATTCGCTAGAGACGTGATCCCCCTGCATCTTTGTATCTTATACTGTTCTAAATTTCTCCCTTAAAGTGTGTCACTTTTCTCTTCTTCGTTCTGCCTATGAAGTCCCATAAGAATCCGTATCTTCCTAACTGCCCTATCTTATTCTTGTTCACATATAATTTTTATGTCCTTACCTTTTCCTATGGCCAGATGATATGCTCATTTAGAGTACATACTTGCGTAATCCTTTTATTTATCTTTTTTTCTTTAAAGAGTACTTTTTGTGTAAAAGTAGGGTTTTTTTTGTTTTTTTTTTTAATAAGTAGTTTTAAAACCTGAAGCAATCAGTTTTGCTCTCTTGTTCTTGAATTAAAAGCAAACCTCTAGACTTTTTTATTTGTGAATACCTGATTGCATGAAAGAACAATGGTTCTCATTAATCCAAAGAATTCTGAGATATTGCTCATCAAATTTCAGAGTTGCAGGTTTTCTTAAAGGTCATCAAGTCTAACTCCTAAAGCTTGTTTGTTCTTTGTTTGCTTCCTTTGAGATTCCCTGGTTACACAGGTAAAGAAGACTTGACGTTTCTAATGTTCCTTCAGTGACTATCAGTCAGGAGTTAATTAGTCTATTGAGTTTTAGATTTACGATAGTCATCCACTTGGTAAGATCTGAGAACATTTCTCCCTGGTTCTATTACATAATTCTCTCAAGTCTCAGCGAATTGCAAATATAGTCATTAGATAAAGCTACTATGTTACAAGTTAAATTTGCACTTTTCTCTCTTATGATTCAATCTTCTTTGTATCAATTTTCCCCTCTCTTTTTCTTTTTGGCAATTCAAAATTATCATCCAGGGATGTTGTACTTACCTGACCCAAAGGTGCCAAGAGTGAAATACTTTTGAATCTATTTATGAAAAGGTCTATGAATGCAAAGGAACATTTATTTACTCTGAATTAATAATTGATTCTAAGTGTTTATTGGAATTCAAATTATTTATACTTAGAGCGATGGAGACTTTTCTAATGATAAAGAAGATATCCAATGGAAAGTGATATCCAATGACTACAAATAAATACATTAGGAAACAAAGCCTCTTTGTGAATGTCAGTCAATTTTATAAGGTCACAGAGTCTGGGGTCTTTCCTTTCCTGAGCCTTATCCTCTCAAGCCAGCTGTTTACATCAGACCCAGTGCCAGGCAGTGCTAGGCACACACTTTTTTTTTCCTTTCCATTTAAGTAGAAGCTAAATCATGAGAATGGTGACCCGGAAATAAAAGTGGTAGATGAGTAGTTTGTAAGGAAAAGCCAGTCCAGTGCCATTTAGAAAATAGACACATAGTTTTCAGCAGAGGACAAGAGAGAATTAGCTTTGTTTCTGTTTTCATAAGGAAGTTGGGAAAAGTTTGCTTTTCTTGACAAAGGCTTCAGACAAAGGTCCCAAGTGTTGAAAATTATAACAGAATACAAACTGGTTTGACATCAGAAAGCCATGCATCTTTGAAATTGTGTTATACATTTGTATGTATGATATTGTATGGAATATATCAGATGGTATTTTATTATATAAATATTTTGCATACATATTTATTGATATGCAAGATTCTGTCTTTAATACCTGTTCCTGAAATACCCCACTACACCAGGTCTTCATAATCAGCATTGCCCATTTTCTTTAAGAAGAGGAACACATGCTTTTGTGGCTTATGAAGCCATAGCTCTTTTGACCTTTCGGAGGCAATACAAAGTCATTTGAAAAGGGACACATTTCTATCAGCACTTACAGATCTGGTGTAGTGACGTAAAAATGCCCCTCTTGGCAGAGTAGAAATTGTGCTGGCTCCTGGGGTCTTTCTTTTCTCACCCATTCTCCCAAACAAAGACCCCCTGGAACAGTCACTAATACAATTAAGGACCCCATTGCCAGCATCTTGGCACAGGAGTTGAAGCACTGTTGCGAGACCACTGATGCCTTAAGTGGTTTTTCTCTTCTTAGCGCTGGCTCATGACATGCTTCTGACTGGTCGAAGAAAGAGCCTTTACCAAGTGTTCCCTGCTCAAGATGTGTGATAAGTACCAGCAGAGTGTACTGGTAGCAGATCTCTAGAGAGATTAAAAAAGAGAAGGGGAATTCAGAAAGGAAACACACACACAAACCCTAGATGCTTATTTGAATATTGTGGTTCCAGCATCCTTGTGTATGAATCCGTGATGACAGATCATACATTAGGGGTGATGTGGAAATCACAAACAATATTCGATCCTGTTCTTTTTGTGCCTGAGGAAATCAAGATGAATGGTATTGTGCTGATAAAAGCTTTGACCCAGATACATTATACAAACCCAATCCTTGAATCGCAGAAGAATTTCACCAAAAATTCTTCATCTGGACAGGAACGTGTTGTCTTCCTAAACGTAATGAATGAGTGAAGCAGTGAGGACCTACATTTCCTAAAGAACCTGTCGTCTATCCATATGGTCAAGGGCTGGGGTATTGTGTGCATGATAGGAGGGGAATTAAAACTAAACTGACAAGCTAGACGTAATTTATGTTATGGTTCAAAGCAACAGGGTCCCTGACTTGTGTGTGTGTGTGTGTGTGTGTGCGTATCTGTACACACTTCGTGTATGTGGCTCTCTTTCTTTAAGAAATACCAAATTGAATAAAATAAATGATAAGCTAAACACCTAACCAGTATCTATGAAATAACAGACATCTGGATGAATTTTAAAAACTAAATTAAAACTCCCAGTGGCTTTGTCTACAGCTGTTACACTTCTGGAAACATCTGTATCTATGCGTGCATTTGTGTGTGTTTTTTAATTAATGGAGGGTTTTTTTTCTCCCCCTGTTTTTATGTTCTTCTTAGGAATCAAGTGGACATAAGCTTATATAATGATAAAATATTTCAACTGCAAAATAATGATTCTGAATGTTAGACTCTTAACTATAACAAAAAAGTTTAACAATGATCAAATATGACAGAACATGAAGTGAGCACCTGTAAAAAACACGTGGACCATGAGAGAACTTTGTCTCCAAAGTGGAAAAGTGAAGGGTTTAATATCTAATAGTAATAGACATGAAACGAATGTGAAACAAAACATGTTAGCAGCACATTTCTTACAGTCAGGAGCCATAAAGCTTCTACTGAATTCTTGGTAAAACACAAACTGAAACAGATATTTAAATTAAAAATTATACTTGCATTTATGCTCAATGAATTCCAGACTCTTAAGCATGGCGTCAGAACTTTTTTGTGGTCTGACCTTTGCCTACCATTTTTGGCAGTCCTTCACATCTCTGTTGAACTCCAGCGCAACAAAATTACTTGAGAATCCAGGGCAAGGTGCGTATGTTCTTTTGCTTCGAAAAATCCTCCCTTATACCTCACCTCATCCCATGTATCACCTACGGAGGCACAGAGGATGCACACGTTGTGTGCCAGTGATGGATGCGCACAAACATGTACAGATAGAATCACGTTCTTTGCCTGGCTAATTCCCATTTCCAGGCTTCTGTGTAAGTTCCGTCCTAGCACCTACTGAAATTGTGTACCTTCCTACTTGTCAACCCCGTCAAATTTTCACCTCCTTGGTGGAGCATACACCTTCATCCCATATGTCGTTATCCCAGCCACTAGCAGTTTTACATTAAAACTGTCAATAAAGTGATGTATTAATTTTATTTTCAGGACTAGCATCCTAAGAATTCTTTTAACAGTGAAAACTAACACACTCCCAAAATATATAGTACCAATTTCAGTGCCTAGAGTCAATATATTTTACTAATTGAATTCTATTACGTTTAACTACTTTATAATACACATCAAAGATATTAACCAGTGTAACTCAGAATTTGAATGTGCAACCCTTGGGTTGAACATTTCCCAGAGACAGCATAAAATTAAGTTGCTATTTTAATTACCTTAATTACATTCAGATTCATCATTAAATTACCCTGCTACTTCAGTTTCTAATGAGAGTGAAGAACATTTTAAAAAGCTCTATTGAGTTAGATTGACTATGTACTAACTGAGTTGTGTCACTGGTATCGGGTTAAATTTGAGGGCAGAGAGCATATTTAACTCAGTGGGGTGGAGTCTGCGCCATGTGGCCAGTACACAGCCTTTGCTTTGCTTTTGCTATGACTCAGTTTGCAGGCAGCCTTGACAGCATTTGATACTTACATGATTGCTCAAGTCAATTACCCTCAGACTAACAGCTGGTGGTGCCTGGCCAAACTCCAAGGTGAAGGTCAAGATGCAGAATGTGTAGCAGTCAGGATACTTACCCATTTGGACCTTATCTTAATTTTTGCCTGGCTTTCTGTTTCCTTGCCAGCTCTCTGGTAGAATTAAAGTAAAACCAGAAAAGAATAGTGCATTTCTTTCATGCTGCTCAGGAAGTAGAAAAGCTTGTGGAAAAGAAAACCTTTCCCATCCTTCTCTGAACTGGTCAGAGATTTGAGCATCTGACTCTTGAGCTCTAGGGTATTTATTTGTTCTTTTATCCACCCATTCATTCACACCCACTCATTGCTATTCAAATAATTTTGCAATATTTTAAGATACTGCAGGGCTGCAAAGTAAGGTACAGAATAGGTGTTCTACTCCCAGGGTGACTCCAGTCTGGTTGGAAAACAAGAAATAAACCTAAAATATAATCCAGAGTAGGAAATGGTTTGTCAGGGGAAACCAGCAGATATACTGCCACGAAAGTCCAGAGCAATTGGAATGATCCTTTCATAGGAGGGAGGTAGAGGGTTCACAAATACTACTAACCACATGTGCTAAACATGTCAAGGGTGGCAACCCCTAAAACAACTCCTTAGATGAAGTGTTTCCCTTAAACATTTAGGGCATATTCAGTATTTCTTCCTGTCCTCTCGTGGTTCACTTTAGCAAGAAGAAAAGGCTAAAACAAAGAGGTTTAGAAATTCGATGTTAGAGGCTAGTGAAGGTTATAGGAGAATCTAACTCTTAATTTGCAGTTCAAGAAACCAGATTCTGAGTGAAATAACTTCACCGATGTCAACACGTTTGTAGGAGGCAGAGCTAGGATTGGAACCCAGTTCTGACCCCTGCAGCCTTGCGATCTCCTCGTAGGCAGCAAACCCCTTGATCCTCTGCTAATCCTTGTTAGCCCTACCCCACTGGGGGTTTTTGGCAGTCAAATGTTAATTTTTCTAAATGAATATACAAAATTATCAAATAAAGATACCACAAGACTGACTACAGGGCTTCCCAGGTGACGCAGTGGTTGAGAGTCCACCTGCCGATGCAGGGGACATGGGTTCGTGCCCCGGTCCGGGAAGATCCCACATGCCGCGGAGCGGCTGGGCCAGTGAGACATGACCGCTGAGCCTGCGCGTCCGGAGCCTGTGCTCTGCAACGGGAGAGGCCACAACAGTGAGAGGCCCGCGTACCGCAAAAAAAAAAAAAAAAAGACTGCCTACAGTGGAAAGGATTAGAGTCTGGCAGGACATGTATTATCTTCTAGGAATTTCCAGTTTGGAAAGTGCTTTAATTCTTTCAGGCAACTAAGGTGATATTTAGTGCAGTAATTTTGGTAATTGAAAATCCAGTAACTTAGAAAGGATTGATTCAGGGCCCATAAATGCAAGCTTTTTCCTGTGTTACTAAGACATTTTAGATCAGTATATAGTGGTATTTAAAAATAAGGTAATGTAGTCTAAAGTTCAGGGGCATAAATAGTTTGCTCTATAAAGTTGGTGATTTCCCAAACAGGAGAAAGAGTGTACTTGTTATTTATATAGCTTTTAAAATTTCAATAGGTCATCATATTAATTTGTAAATTACTGACATCCCCATTTTAAGGAATTTTCTTTGCAGAAGACTGTATCAGAAATGAGACAGAAATCATATTTATCTCCCCATTAGTAGAAATATTTCATAAATCTCTCATTTGCCAAATATTTGGAAAAACATGTTAGTGGTGTTGGATTTGTCTCTTAGTTATTTTGAGGTACCAGTATGTGTTAACTTTTGTGCCCTAGGAAGAGGGGGTGGCTAATCGTCACCCTGAAAGATGAATGGATCTTAAAAAGGGTTTTGAAACAGTAGGTGAAAACCAATTTCTTACTTCAAAGTAATCCAGGATTCTAACCCGATTATATGCCTTTGTGTTAAAAAAAAACACAAATCTAATAGCTGTGGTTGGAATAGCCATAGAATAATTTACTTGGCATGGCTGTCAAATTCCTTGAGTATTTCTGTCCTCTATTATTCCCTTTTTTCAAAAGAGTAAAGGTGACATCTTCCATCAAACTTGCAATTAATGGGGGAAGGCAAGATAGATTTTTTGAGCTGTACCTTGCAGAAATTTAATTTTTTATAATGCAAAGAGTAATGAAGGAAAGAAACCAAGTGGGACTTGATCAACAAAGTACTTTTTTCTCGTAGAACACATCTAGAATACATCAAGAAGGCCCATTCAATTTGCAGGTACTTTGTCATCAGATTAATTTAATTTAGGTGCTGTTAAAATTACTTGCCTTTACTTAAAAACCTCAGAAAGTCTTTGTGTTTTAGCTTCATCAAAATTCCACCCAATGTAAATTTCTGCACAGCCAGGAGTTGCCAGTTTTATCAGTTGTCTTCTTGTTCCAGAAAGAAAAATAAAACATTTACTATAATGTGCCCTACTCCCTGGTTTGGTCAATGTGCAAATTTACTTTTGGGTACCTCATTCATACTCAATCCAGAATTAGCATCATGAAAACCACATGTATGGCCGTTTAGAATCTCTGTGGTGTGCTTTAATGTAATGAAAGCTTTTCCCAAACGCTTGAGTGTATATGTGTAGCTTTGCCTGCAGAGTGCAAATTAATATAAAATTTTACATAGCTGGATAGGATACAAGTATATTAGGCTGCAGAATGGTGAATACTCACTGTCAAAAGTAAAAAAAAAAACAAAACAAAACGAAAATGGAAAAGTCAGCCATTTGTCTATCAGAGTTCAACAAACCTTTTCTATACAGGGTCCAGATATTAAGTATTTCAGCCTTTGTGGGTCATGCAATCTCTGTCACAGCTTCTCAGCTCTGACCCTGTCGCACGAAAGCAGCCATTGCCAATATGAAAATGCATGAGCTGTGTTCCAGTAAAACTTATTTACTAAAACACACGGCAGGCTGGATTTGGCCCACGGGCCATACTTTGCATATTCCTGGTCTAGTGGCCTCCAAATATTCAGCTGTTTGATATTTTTTCCAATTATCTGTGCATGCAAAACAAACCACTCAAAACTTGGTGGTGGGAAAAAAAAAATTGTCATTTAGCCTCAGTATCTGTCATGATGATGAGCATCTTACTAGTAGTATTATTAGTACCATGTTATGAGATCTCTCATGATTCTGAGGTTAAGTAGGAAGGTTTTGGTTTTTTTTTTTTTTGCGGTACGCGGGCCTCTCACTGCCGTGGCCTCTCCCGTTGCGGAGCACAGGCTCCGGACGCGCAGGCTCAGCGGCCATGGCTCACGGGCCCAGCCTCTCCGCGGCATGTGGGATCTTCCCGGACCGGGGCGCGAACCCGTGTCCCCTGCATCGGCAGGCGGACTCTCAACCACTGCGTCACCAGGGAAGCCCAAGCAGGCAGTTTTGGCTTGGGTGGAGGGCTGAGGAGCGCTGTCTCCCAGGTACTTACAGTCAAACGGCAGCTTGTGATGCAGTCATCCCCAGACCTTTCTCACTCACAGATCGGGCTGTTAGTGATGCTGCCTTTTGGTGGGAACCTCAGTGTGAGCTGTCTGCCAGAGCATCTACTGGTGGCCTTTCCACATGTCCTGGCCTCCTCACAACATGGCATCTGGGTTCTGAAAAGATAGCTAGGCTGAAGTTCTAATTCCTTTTATGACCTAGCCTCTAATTTCCCAATATCCTTTCACTGAACTTACTCTATTGGTCGAGATGGGCACCAGAGATGGCCAAGATGGTACCCAACGATGGCAGAGTGGCAGAGTCACAATGTCAGCTAATCATGTGAGATGGGAGTTCTTGCTCTGGCCATCTTTGTAAAATGGAACTGCCACAGTGGTATCTTACATCTTTGTAAAATGGAACTGCCACAGTCTGTTTTGCTCTGTGGTATTTGAACAGCAGCCATAGAAAAAGCAGGACAGGATTTGGAGATCAAGGGAGAAATTGGGACCGTAATAGGAAGAACACATCGATCATGGTGATGCAGGCAAGCAGGACCTAAACCCAAGATAGTATAAGACTCGAAACACCAGAGCCGTGTGTTGAAGTGAAAGAATTTTAGGAATGTATATAAAAGATGAATGCATAGCCTCCTGTTTTCAGAGGAAGGTTGTGAATCCAATCTAGACCAACAGGGAAGGCCATCAGGAAGAGACCCCCTTGACCAGAAGCAAGAGATGCCCTCGACTTGGAGGCCACAGTCTGAGTAGACTGGGAGCTCCATAACCTTGTGACAGTCTGGAAGCCATTGCAACCCAGGACAGCCCATAGCACAGAGTGGGGCAGACAGACGGCTGTTCCTAGGTGGGAAGAGAGAACCAGGTTTAGAGATAGTGAAGCTGAATCCTGGCAGTTGTCCCCAAAGCAAAAATCTCACCAAAATGACTGCATCAGCTGGTTGCTTTGACATCACCTTTCCAAAAATAGATGAAACAGCCCATCTGGGAAGTTCAAGAGCGAGGCAAGACTCTCAAACTCCATCCCCTAACTTCTCTCATTTTTGCGCTCAATCAGCTGTTCTCAGCATTAGAACCCCCGGAAGGGCCCTTCCAAGCCTGCACCTTGGTATGTGAGCCCCGAGACATCTGTTGTGCCATTTGGAGCCTCCGTCCCCTGTCCCCGGCCATCTCTGTTTGTGGACCAAATGTGCCTGTTTTTTGCTCTATTTGTTTAATAGCCCCAGGAAAAGTTGATAATGCAATCATGGAAGTTCTGTCTAGCCTTTCTCTGGGACTCCTTGGACCCTCTGGACTCTCGGTTCTGCTCCATTCCAGCTGCTTTAGGTGTAGAGCCTATTGAAATTAACCTACTCTGTGTGTGTGTGTGTGTGTGTGTGTGTGTGTGTGTGTGTGTGTGTGTGTGTCTGTCCCCCTATCAGCAGCAAGAAAAAAATTGCCATATTATTTAGCAGTGTCTTAATGGGTTTCAGTCCATTAAAAGCAAAAGAGAGCATTAAATAGCATTCTTTGGCTTTTAACCAGTGAGCTTTCATCGGTTTATTAATAGAGTCTAACTACAAATGTTCCTGTTCCATGCTAGGGCTTTAGGCTGACTCTAGCAGCAATCGTCCTTTGGGACTAGAAATCCAATTCCAAGTTCTACCTCCAGGTAATGCGTTTGGACTGCTTTGGAGAGATTAAACAAATAAATGGCACAACTTTCCTTCCAGAGAGCTGAAGCTGACTGGATTTATTCATGCTCTAAAAACCCTGGCCTAAGATAACAGCCAGGACTGAAGTAGCAAACTGCCCAGTGGGCCCAATGGCAGTCTCCTTATTGTCCTATTTCTAAAGGGCTGTGACATTGGATGGACAGAAGGCTGAGAATCAGGGTAATGGAAGGGATACATCTGAATTCTTCTAGAGAAAGTCCAATGCACAAGAACAAGATTGGGAGTTTTGCCTTGGTGCTAATAGGGTAGAAGATTCCATTCTAGGTATACAGACACATACAGGTAGGAGAAAAGGTAAATCGATGTTGGCTCCCTGTGGCACTGGCATGCTTCCTCCTTTTTTCTTAATGAGTCGTGTTTCCCTTTTTGCCTTGCCTGCTAGGAAGATTAGAACTAACTTGATGAACAACTCTAATCTTCCTGAAGTTAAGGGAAGGGAAGAGGAAGAGGCGGATCCAGCACAAGAAGAGAGAAAGACACAAGATGTTAACTCTGGGCAACAGAGTTTAAAAGAATCCTAAAGAGACTCATCAGCCTGGAGAGGCTGTGAGGATGTGAATATGTAAACTCAATGTTAAAGTACATTTTCCCTCCCCTTTTTAACTTAGCATGGAGGAAGCTTTTAAGGAAGACTGACTTGGTCTTAGCAAATAATGAAATTGCATTTTCATGGCACATTTAATTGTAATAACGATTAGCATAGACATCTATAGCACTAGCTGTGAGTCAAATGCTCTAATATTTTACATAGATTGGCTTGTTTAATTCACACAGAAAGGTTCTGACCTTATTCCCATTTTGTGAATGATGGCACTAAGGATCAGAGAGGTTAAGTACTTACCCGGAGTCACACAGCTGGGAACGATAGAACCAGGATTGGAATCCAGCGGATCTTCTCCAGAGCCTTGGTCCTGAGCACGAGGCATGTAAGGCTGTGATTCAGCTATATTTCAGTAAGCATATTATTCGATAATTTTTCCTCTATCAAGTTTTCTCTATATTAATATTGTTCTGTGTGTACATATTATATAGTGTATATGTGTCTGTGATTATGCTTGGAAGTATCAGTAAAGGTATAGGATTGACAGTGAGGAAGGTGATAATGGTAGATCTTCTGCTGTGATGTTAGGTGAAATTTGGAATTTGCGGTAGAGGCATCACTTACTAAATACCCATGTCTTCCCCTCATGTTCAAGTCCCTCTTACATTTCTGTTGGGGCCATATAATTCATTGTAGCTAATGTGATGATGAACAAAAGCATAGATTGTGAACCACTGCATTTACAGAGAAAAAAACCTAGCATGTAGGACCAGAGTGGTGTTGGAAGGGCCACACGTTTTGTCAAAGGCGAAAGAGTTAAAAAAAACTCTGGAGATATATTTGTTCTGGAAAAGTTTTGACGGTAAGAAGGTAGCTGTCCTCAAATATCTGGTGTGTCACCATGTAGAAGAATGAAAACAGCGTCGTTCTGTATGGCATGAAGCTATACAACCAGGGCTACTTAGTAAAAACTACAGGGTCTTCCCAGTGGTTAAGACTTTGCCTTCCAATGCAGGGGGTGCAGGCTCGATCCCTGGTCGGGGAGCTGAGATCCCACATGCCTCACGGCCAAAAAACCAAAACATAAAACAGAAGCAGTGTTGTAACAGATTGAATAAAGACTTTAAAAATGGTCCACATCAAAAACAAAAAGTCTTAAAAAAAATACAGAGGAACTCACTAAGTTCAATTAAAAAAAAATTCATTTTGATATCCCGTTATGGACTCTCCATCCCACTTGTCAATAATTTATTTGTTGTGTGGTTTTGTTTATTGTCTGCCACCTCCAATAGAATAGACGTTCCTTAAGAGCAGGAAGATGTCTGTCTTGTTCATGGCTGTTTTCCTAGCGCCTTGCATGGTCTTGGCTCATTAAGAAAAAGCACAGTGTAAATAGTCAGCCAACAAATGAATGGAGGAACGATTGAATGAACAAAGGAGCTTTCCATCGGATAGAACATTCCAGATATTTTACTGACCATGGTGGAATTCTGCTACAGGCTATGTGACTGACTAGTAGTTAGGAATATTTTGGAGTAAGCTTTGCATTGTGGCTCTACTAGATGTGAAGCAGTATTCCAATGCCCAGATCCTCTGATGTTTATCTCTTTACTTTGGAGCTTTCTTGATATTTAAAGCCTTTTGCTTTTTAATCCTTAGCAGATAGGAAATCCAGTCAAGGTGCTTGTTGTCGCAAAACCACAGAGAAATATTGCATGCATTTTTTTAGCCCTACCTGTTTGTGAGCACATTTATCATGTTTTGATAACATATCATCTTCAGAGAAACGGGCAGCCTGTTCTTTGTCATCAGGACGGGAGGCTGTGGCGTGACTGATGTGAGCCTTTATCAGGGATCATCGTCAACTAGGTGTCTCTGAAAAGTGTGTGTTTAAAGGCTGTGCTTGCATTTATGACACTTGGGTCCATTTCTCCTTATGGAGCTGTAAACTAATGCACCTGTACCACCTCATCTTAAGTTGGGTGCTCATATACATGCATGGCCAGACTTTGATCACCGGTCGGAATAGCCTCATTGTTCACCGAGCGTCCCTTCTACTCAGCGGTCACTGGCTGGATTTGTGACTCTCTAGATAAAGTCTTTGAATCTCTCTGCTAAGTCAGTTTCCAGAGAGGACAGCCCCTGGATTGGTAGCTATAAAAATCAGCAGCCACTCAATGCCTAGCAGAGGCTACTGTGTTAGGACCTAAGAAAATTCACTGCCTTCAAGGAGACTTCAATCTTGTTTAGTAGATAAAACCAAAATGGAAATACTAGGATGTTCGCCTAAAGGTCCGAACAAAAAGGGTGGTACAGACATGCGGTAGAAGGAGTGAAGGCAAGAGGGTGCATCGGGAAAAGTAGATGGCGTTTGGAACAAAACTCTAGGTTTCTAAGCTCTGCTGCCTCCGTTAATTTTCTTCATCTATCAAATAATATGTTGTAGTGAGGATGATCAATGATGCAGTTAAGACACCTATCATAATGCCTGGCATGTGTAGGTACTCTGAAATGCTAAGAAGGTTACCGTGGTTACTGTTTACTGTTGTGATCATTATTACCATCATGGACCCACTCCTCTGTGAGCCTCACAAATGGGGTATTCAAAGGAAACCTCCTGGGGAAAGCTGATAGCTAACAAGATCAGAAATGAAAGTATAGCCAAGAGTGCCGAGGCATCTGGGACCTTTGATTGGTCACAAAGGTGGGTGCACATCGGTGATGGCAAATGTACATTTTCTTCCACCAGCTGGCAGTTCAGGACAGTTCAAGTTCTTTCCTCGTGTCTGCTCCAAAATTTAGTAAAACTTGCCCTTCACGGTTACACAGGTGAGTATCTCTTTAATGCCCACATTATAGCCTGTGTCCAGCTTTAGCAAATGAGGAAGACTTTTAGATCAGGATCAATGTGTTTTTTAGAGGGAATCTCCCTGAACCAGCTGCTTATAGCAAGACCACGGCTCAGAAACACCTACACGTGGAACGAGCCTCAGAAATAATTTAAACAGAGAGAGTTTCCCATTCTAAAGAAAATGGAGTAAGCAGATTCCATCCTATCTTCCTGCTGATTACAACCGGAAACCCTGCACAAAATACAGAAAACAACTGTCAGAAGAGTCTGACAAGTGGAAAAGGGTAGGACTGACCAAGGACCTCAGGACTTGAGGGATGACCCAGGGGGAAGTTCCCTGGTGGTTTGCTTTTTGTTAGTTTCTTTTGTTCTGGGTGTTGGGTTTTTTGTTTTTTGCTTTCCTTCTATATATGCCAGCCTGGGCACTAGAGCAGCCTGCAACCTGGAACTGCCAATGGGTGCAAACACAACATCTGAAGGACAGCCTGCTCTTTCTGGCCCTCTTGTAGGCTTGGAAGACAGTAGCCCTGTAGGTTGGAGCCCTTCTGGCTATACACACTGTACTCCAGGCAAACAGGACAAAAAGCCCAGCCTCTCCTCGCGCCCCCCAGACCCTTCAGAAACTGGCAGGGAGAGTCCTACTGACCGTCTGTGCTCGGCACTGTTAACAAGCAGACGCCATATCCTGTCTACGAGATACTCGGCCAGCCCCACCCCGTGAAGACGGATCTGGGTGGACGCTTTAAATTTTCTTTCTTTACCAGCTGGCAGGATGGTAAGCTTTGTCAGTAGAGGGCACAGGGGAGACATTGCAGGAGGAAAGGGTCTTTCTTCTTCGTCTTGGGTACTCACTGGCCGGACGCCGGCGGTATCTCCATAGACACCCAGCTCCTGCAGTACGCTCAGGCCAGCAACGTCTCCCAACACAGCAAATGGCAGTTGTGTACCTTTGTATCTCTAGTTAAGTTCTTCTCCATGAATAGCTTTCTCTGATGCCTAGAGGGCGGATTTCCAGCGAGTACCACTGGGGAGGCCCCAGAGCAACCTCTCAACCTTTCAGGGAACCATGGCCACACCCTCTCCAACAAGGTCTGGAGCTCAGGCCTGGGGGACGGGGGCTATTCCTTAGGCGCGGGACCTCAGCCCTAGAGGTGGTAGCTGCTCCTTACCTCTGCTAGTCCTGTAGTGTTTAGATTTCTCTTTACTTCGTACCAGGCAATCGTCATTAAGCAAGACCCTGCTTACGGTTAACAGTAAATTTTTTCTTTCAGTTTTTTTCTTCCCTGTGCTGTACAGTAGGTTCTCACTAGTTACCTATTTTATACATAGTAGTGTATACATGTCAATTCCAATCTCCCAGTTTATCCCTCCCCCCTTTCCCCCCTTGGTATCCATTCAGTTGTTCTCCATGTCTGTGTCTCTATATCTGCTTTGCATATTCAAAGTACCGTGTCGTTTCTCTCTCCTGATCGGACCCTAATAAAGACCGACACCAGTGCATGACCCATTAACACAAAAATGGATAAAATAGCTTTCATCAATATTAAAACCTTTGTTCTGTGGCAGACAAACCTCTGTCTGGGAGAAAATATTTTCACTTCACGCATCTGACAAAGAATATACAAAGAACACGTTAACTTCAACAGTAAGAAGGCAAACATCCCAATTAGACAATGGGCAAATGCTTGAGCACCAAAGACTGCACGGGTGGTAAATAAGCACATGAGAAAATATTCAACATCATTACCTATCAGGGAAATGCAAATTAAAGCCACTGGTAAGATATCACTGTGCACTTACTAGAATGGCTACAGTGAAACAAATAACAAGATCTGACAATCCCACACACCAATGAAGATGCAGAGCAACTGGAACATACTGCTGGGGGGGAATGCAGACTGGTCCAGCCATCGGGGAGTGCAATTGGTGGTTTCTTATAAAGGTAAATATATACTGGCCACTTGACCCAGCAGTTTTATTCCTGGGTATTTATCTCCCAGAACTGAAAACTTCTGTTCACGTGAAAACCTGGATGCAAATCTTTCTAGAAGTTCTATTAACGCTCACCAAATACTGAAAATAACCCAATGTCCTTCACTGGGCAAATGGATTAACAAACTACGGTACATCAATATGGTGGAGTATTACTCAACAATGAGAAAGAATAAATCATGGATGTGTGTTGCAGCTTGGGTGGATCTCAAGGGCATCACGGTGAGTGAACAAAACCAACCTCGAAAAATTCCGTACTGTATTGTTCCATGTATGTAGCATTCTCCAAATTAGACTCTGCAGTAGTTTTGAGGATTTAGAGTTGGAGAGACTCCGTGACTGCAATGGGGTAACATGAGGAAGTTTCTTTGGAGTGATATAACAGTCTATTTCCTGATTGTCATGGTGCTTACTGGAATATATACATGTGATAAAATTTCAAAGACATATACACTAAAAAAGGTCACCTGTTAAAACTGGTAAAACCTGAATAAGATCTCTAGTTCACTTAATAGCACGGTCCAAGGTCAATTTTCTGATTTTGGTACATTTGCTATGGTTATCTAAAATGTTATCATTGGAGGAATCTAGATGAAGATTACACAGGAGCTCTCTCTATACTAATTTTTTTTTTTTTTTTTTTTGCTGTACGCGGGCCTCTCACTGCTGTGGCCTCTCCAGTTGCGGAGCACAGGCTCCGGACGCGCAGGCTCAGCGGCCATGGCTCACGGGCCCAGCCGCTCCGTGGCATGTGGGATCTTCCCGGACCAGGGCACGAACCCGTGTCCCCTGCATCGGCAGGCGGACTCTCAACCACTGCACCACCAGGGAAGCCCCTCTCTATACTAATTTTGCAACTTCTCTGTTGGTCTAAAAATTTGTCAAAGTAAAAATGAAGTAAACAAACAACCAGAACAATAACAGCAAAGCCAGAAATAAGCTGAAGGTCCAATGGTAGAAGGATAGGGCTAAGACAGGCGGTGCTGAGGCCAGGGATTATTCTAAGCCATACTCTTGAGTTTCTGAGTTGGTTAACCTAGTTTGAGGCCCAGGAATTGGCACTTTAAAAAATTTTCACACATAATTCTACTGATTACAGACGTGGGGGAAATGCTGCTTCAAAGGAATTCTAAGGCAGAAGTTAGCTTTGCCTTGAAAGGAGTAGTTTCCTTGGTTCCCTGGGTTTGTAGTATTTGGTGGTACTGCTTATGTTGGCCTGAACATTTTTTTTTAGCTTTTTTTAAATTGATGTGTAGTTGCTGTACAATAAGGTTTAGGACAAAATAGTGGTTCACAATTTTTCAAGGCTATACTCCATTTAATTATAAAATATTGGCTAGATTCCCTATGTTGTACAGTGTATCCTTGTAGCTTATTTTATACCTGATAGTTTATACCGCTTATTCCCCTACCCCATATTGTCTCTCTGCCCTTCCCTCTCCCCACTGGTAACCACTAGTTTGTTCTCTATATCAGTGGGTCTGCTTCTGTTTTATTCGCTAGTTTGTTGTATTTTTTGGATTACGCGTATAAGTGATCTCATACCGTGAACTTTAATTGGTCCTGGGCAAGGATGCGCAAACTTTTTCTCTAAAGGATCAGGTAGAAATATTTTAGGCTTTGCAGGCCGTGTGATCCCTCTCCTGGCTACTCAATTCTGCCGTGGTCAGGAAAGCAGTCATAGATAATACATAAAAGGATGGTTATGCCTGTGTTCCAATAAAACTTTATTTACAAAAGCAGACAGTAGACCAGAGGTAGATGCTGATTTAGAGGATTGGGTGGATGACTCACTTAGTAAGAATCAACCATGGGATGGTCCTAGCCCATGAGTTTTTGAATCCTGCTGTGAAAAAATGAGTCCAGACTTTAAGAACCATTGGCTCTATGTACTCTGCTCTCGTCCAACCATGCTTAGTGCATTCACTTAGTTCTGGTCTCCTCACTGCCAAGAAAGTGTATGAAACTTTGCAAAGCCAGAACAGATCGCCCAGGATGGTGAAGCACACATGGGAGAAGTACTTGAAGCAACTTGACCAGAGGAAAATGTTGAGAAGGATACCATGTCTGAACACTTTGCTGTTTGGAAGACAGATTATGAAGTTTATGACTTAAAAAAAAAATTAAGGTTGTTTCTTCACTTACTCAACAAATATATATATGAACACTTACTACATTCATGTGCTGTTTTAGGCCCAGGAGATACATAGTAGTTGCTTCTTTTGCATGGGGGTACCAGGCACTCGATGGATGCCTGAGACTGCAGTTAGTAACAAACCCTCTATATACTATATTTCTCCTTGTACATTCATATCTATGATAAAGTCTAGTTTGTAAATTAGACACATCAGGTGATTAACAGCAACAACTAATAATAAAATAGAACAGTTATAATAATATATTATAATAAAAGTTGTGTGAATATGTTCTCTCTCAAAACATCTCAGTGTACAAATTTCATGCCTTTTCCTCCTTTACTAAGCATTTATCATGCACTGTGGCCATAACTTTTGCCGTTCGAGCAGCAACAGCACAACTAGCAGGAATTTCTTTTTCCTTCCTCCCAATTTCACAGGGAGAAGATTTATTCTTATTGTAGATCTCAGCAACCTCAGGATAGGATGTTTTTTTCTTTTCTTACTAAGTCAAGAACTTTTACCTTTTCACTTAATAACTTTATGGCTTCTCGGTGGCATATTCGAATTGCTAGCATCATTACTTCTGCACTTTGTGGGTCATTATTAAGTAAAATAAGGGTTATTTGAACACAAGCAGTGTAATACTGAGACCGTCCATCTGACAACTGGGACGCTGCTAAGTGACTAGTGCTGGACAGAGGGATGGTTCAAGTCCCGGGAGGGACAGAGCAGGATGGCACATTTTATTATGCTACTCAGAATAATGTGCAGTTTAAAACTTATTGAATTGTTTATTTCTGGAATGTTCTATTTAATATTTTCAGACCATGGTTGACTGTAGGTAACTGAAGCTGAAACTACCATACTAACTAACCAGTGGAAGGAAACTGCAGAAAGATGAATTTCAATTCTGTAAGACAGGCCTCTCTACAAATGTAAAGCTATCTGCAAGTGGACCCAGCTACTTTGGGAGGTGATTTCTTGGTCTTTGGAATCATGCAAAAACAATCTAACACGTAGGGTAAGCTGGCCCCGGGCATTTCAGTGGGGAGTATATGTGGGCCAGGGGGTAGCAGTCTCCTCTGTGGACGCAGGACTCTCCCTGGGCTCCGTAAAGGACTGGGGGCGGCGGGGGGGGAGTTCAGAACTACAGATCGCTCATTCCAGTTTCAGACTCCGTGCTCATCTATTAACAGTTGCACTTCTGCATGATCTATTTCTGAAGAAAGAGTCCTCTGGCTAAAAATATATTTTAAAACCACTGAGATAATAATTGCCGTCAAATACCCTGTGAGATAGGTCCCTTCTAACTTTGAGCTTCTATTATTTTATCAAAGTAGGGAGTAGCAAGTGGAGCCCTTCAAAATTAGAATACATGATCAGAAATCTGTAGATTTAAAAGACAATTTATAGGAATCCAAAATGTTACATTCTCTTTAAGGAATAATGCTTTTGGAGTTTGAATGGTGTCTTATTTTTACTTTTCCTTGGACCCTGCCTTTTAGTTGTATATCAGTGGCTTATATTTTATCTCATTTATTGCATCACATCCCTTTTGTGTTCAATTTTCTTTATTTTTCGGCCATGCCCAGCTGCATGTGGGATCTTAGTTCCCCAACCAGGGTTGGAACCTGCGCCCCCTGCACTCGACCTCCAGGGAAGTCCCTGTGTTCAATTTTTACAGTCTGTACATTCTGATATATAATATCTCCCTTCTGTTCCTACAACTCAACAAACTTCTGTCTAGGTCTCCATTTTTATGACAGTAGGAACCTTTTCTTTTTAAATTAATTAATTTATTTATTGGCCGTGACATACGGCCTGCAGGATCTTACTTCCCAGACCAGGGATCGAACCCATTCCCCCTGCAGTAGAAGTGCAGAGTCCTAACCACTGGACTGCCAGGGAATTCCCGACCATAGGAATCTTAATGGTATCCTTTCAGGTAAGCTCCGTTGCTCAGTGATTCTTCACCCAATGTCTTAGATAACTTTGGGTTGCCCATCACCTCTCCTTCTGCCTAGCCTGGAGTAGGCCTCAATAAATCAATTCATAAACTTAGAAACCCTTGAAGATAAAATCAATATTTAAGGATTACCTTATTCAGTAAGAAAATTCAAAATGTGCTCTCAGTATTCTGTAATATCCTAAATGGGAAAAGATTTTGAGAAAGAGTAGATTTATGTACACGTGTAACTGAATCACTTTGCTGTACACCTGAAACTAACACAACATTGTAAATCAACTATAGTCCAATATAAAATAGCAATTTAAAAATAAATAATGCAACCCAAAAAATAATAAAATGACATTTAGTGATTTATGTGACTGATGATATGACAGTACATGACACTGCTATGGGGTTAAAATCGTTGAGAATACCAGATCCAGATATCCATCTGAATATATTTGAATCATAGCACAGCTTTACACTATGTGCTACTTTGAAATGATCTCTGTTCCCTTTTTTAAAATGGATTATTGGGAGATGACTATGTTCCTGGGCTGTGCTTACAAAATTGAACAGGTCAGATATCAAATATTGCCAATCAAACAATTTACTAGTGAATCAGGCTGTATGTGTTATGCTGTTTAGTGATCCTGAAAGTGAAAAAGAAATCCCTCTTCATCTTCTGGATCTTTCCTTATTGAAAGGAGCTGGTGGTCTGACATGTTGAGGATGGGGGAGTAGCTTTAGAAAGCAGCTTTGGAGGATGAACTGAGAGTGAGCCGTAACCATGTGATAACAAGTAACTCATCCACCTGACATCACCTTCTCGTACGAATGAGGAGTTTATCGTTTTTTAAAAGTTTCTTCTTTTCTCCGAATAAATATGAGTCCACCATGTTTATCATATGCCACTACCTCTGTTTATGGCTGTTTTAATATGGGGAAATGATAGTAATACAAAGTGTATTTAAAAAGCAGATATTTCTAATCTCTGGTGGCTGGAGATTTTATTTGCATTTTTAAATAGAAGACCAGAGGAATAATCTGTGTGTTTAAATAGCAATAATTACCATAGATTCTGCTTGCATTAATACTGTCTGAGTACATTATGAAGCATTTGTCATAGCTAATGCGTTTCTGTCAAATCAAGTAATATTAGAAGGGAGCTTTTGTAATGAATATTAATGTGAGAGACAGCTGTAAGTAAAGCAAATTATAGAGGCAGGTAAATGTAGAATTAGCTGCAACTGCAAAGTAGCCTTTCATTACAAATTAAGTTCTTCTGATATTAATAAAAATGGAAGGTTCTACCTAGAGAAACTTCATCAGAAACCTGCTGAACACTGACAGGAGTTTGTTAAAACTATTCTAATCCTCTTAATTGTAAATCAAAAGCCTTAAATCAGTTCGTCATGCAAAAGAATATGTGCATATCTTAATTTTTTATTCTTGCCCTTAAAAAAAAAATCTTCTTTTACAGAAATCTACTCTTTAGTGGAGTTTATTTTTTAGTCCAAAGTTAGTTCCAGATGCATATGTTTAGAGGATAAATTAAGTAAATAGAGTACTTTGTGTTCATTGAAGCTACATGCTGTATAAATAAGAGATCATTAACACATCATTACATGTGTTAATTATACATGCTAAATTATGGATCAGATCTGAGAAGGAAAATTTCCACAAAAGTTACATAAAGCCAAGGGAAATTTCTCAGGTGGTATCCTAGATGAAATTATACAGAGAGAGATGCATTTCCTGCCTGAATATTGAACTAAATTAACTTACAGCTCTAGAATCTGCTAAAGTTTTCCATAGAGGGAATAATACCAACATTTTAGGCTACCAGTTTAAGTATAAAAACATGAACTTGATAATGTGTGTTTTGATCTGAAATAGTTAATATCTTCACCCAATGTTTATAAGAAATGTATGGCTGTCACTTTATCCTATCATATACTTTTTATTATTACTACTATTTTAATTATACATAGTACAATCTCATTATACACATTTTATAAGATTTATATGACCTAAAAGCTAAAAAACTTCCTATAATCCCCTTTTCCTCAAAAGGAGATTTTTCCTCAAAATGTTCCTTCTGCCAAATTTTAATAAAGGTAAAGAGAAAAAATAAAGTCCCTCTCTTTCTGTCCCTTTAGTCAGTCTGTTTTCTGTTTTACCTGGGACAATGTCTTTTGTACTAAAGATATTCACAAACCTAAATAAAAGGAAATGCCCTTTCTTTCTTTCAGAAACAATATCTACTACCAAGAGAGAATAATCCTTCTGCAAATATTTGGTTCTCTCTGTATCAGACAGCTTAGGCTAAGTTATGCAATGGTAATAGATGGTCCCCAAATCTCAAGGGCTTACAAAACAGAGATTTGTTCTCTGCTCTGACTCTGCTGAACATGCCTTCGTTTCTGGACATAGTTTGATGCAGCAGGTGTATCTGGGCATTGCTTGTCTTATGTGCAGGGAGAAAGAGAGAAAAGGTTAAATCATCTGCTGGGCGGTGGCATGGGTCACTTTCACTCATGTTTTGGGGGAAGGGCCAAAGTCAGCCATGTGAGGCTCCGTAAGAGATGTAAAATTTAAAGGAAATATTGGCTTGGGCACAGGTTTTTGAGATGTCAGAGGACAAAGCCAGCCTGGTGAAAGTAACCATGAACAAAAACGGGGCCGCAGGACTGGACATTATGTTGGTCCATAGGGAGTTAGAATGCCAAGGTTGGAATAAGGAAGATGAAACTCCAACAGGAAAGGGCAGAACCAGTAGATTAAGGACTCAGGCCTTGACATTACAGAGACCAATCTGACCCTCGGTAGGATATTCTGGAGCTAGCAGTAACTTGAAGAAGGTATGCTAGGGAGATCTTTGTGAAGCTGTAAATTATGATGCAGTTACTACCCAGAAACTGTGGGTGTTAATAGGACAGGAAAGGAAGGGTGAGCTGACGTGGCATTGAAGTCTGTTGATTTGGTCTAGCAGACAAAGCAAGAGGTAGCAGTGCCTTAAAGACTGACTTGGAGTGTCTTAAAAGAACTGTGGGGCAGTTACAGAAATGAGCAATGTGATGGGTGACAGTGATTCAGGGATAACTCTGGACTCTTTAAGTGATGGGACGGGATCAAGGTTTGTGCATGTGGATGAGTCTCTGCCTATAAGAATACGGTCACCCCAGAATCTCTTCCATGGATGAGAAAGAATGGGAGCTTCCTGTAACTAGTTTTTGAGGGGAGAATTAGGTTTTAGCCAGAGTGAAAGATGAAAGGACGTAAGAAATAGATTTCGGATGAGGGCATTTTTTTCTTCGATTGAGGAGAAATGCTCTATTTTAATTCTGACCTAAGTTCAGGTTCTATAATCTAAAAAGGATAGCCACTCTCACCTAAAACAGTTATATTTTATATGCCACAAATGCAAAATAAAAGAGAGTATATAAAAAATAGATATGTATGTATAACTGAATCACTTTGCTGTACACCTGAAACTAACACAACATTGTGAATCAACTATGTGTCAATTAAAAAAATAAAGAATTTAATGTGGTATAAGCTTCCTTCCAACACACATGCCCACAAGCACATACACCTACCCTGAGCATACATTTCCTAAAGATATGATTCAAACAAATACACTGAGTGTCTTCTACTGTAAGAAAGAGAAAATTGAGTTCAGTGTCATTAAAAAACCTTTCAATCTGTATGTGAAACGAGTGGAGGCTTTAACTTTTAGAACATTAAGTAAATAATAAATTTGACAATTATCCCATTGAAAGCAGTCCCCTTTTATTATTTATTATTTATTTATAATTCTATGCATTGTCACATCTGTTTTAGGGGCTGAGTGAACATTGAAATGAGGAATGGTCTTCCTTCATGGAGACAATGTTTAAATCATCCTTGAGACCACAACTAAAGTGGATTTAATTCTATGTTTACAAATCTAGGTTTTTTGTGTTTTTTTTAACATCTTTATTGGGGTATAATTGCTTTACAATGGTGTGTTAGTTTGCGCTTTATAACAAAGTGAATCAGTTATACATATACATATGTCCCCATATCTCTTCCCTCTTGCGTCTCCCTGCCTCCCACCCTCCCTATCCCACCCCTCTAAGGTGGACACAAAGCACTGAGCTGATCTCCCTGTGCTATGCGGCTGCTTCCCACTATCTATCTATTTTATGTCTGGTAGTGTATCTAGGTTTTAAAAGAATAAAGCAACCACACACACTATCATAGCTCAGAGCTTCTCTGCCCAAACAACTTTCAGTTGTTTAAACGTCTGACACTACAGTTCAGAGTTGAGGAATGTTTACAGAGCTGTGTTCAAATAATCAGGAATATTTAACTGTGCTCTATCTCTCTCTTTTTTTTTTTTTTTTTGTGGTACGCGGACCTCTCACTGTTGTGGCCTCTTCCGTGGCGGAGCACAGGCTCTGGACGCGCAGGCCCAGTGGCCATGACTCACAGGCCCAGCCACTTCACAGCATGTGGGATCTTCCCAGACCAGGTCATGAACCCGTGTCCCCTGCATCAGCAGGCGGACTCTCAACCACTGCGCCACCAGGGAAGTCTAGTATGCTTTATCTCTTAATCCATATGACCATCCACTGCTGAGAAAGCAACGATGCTTATGGATCTGTTGATGATTTACTAGACATGCAAAATGCATATACACAGGAACTGTATCTAAAAGATGAGGTCTTTTCCATGCATAATACACTGTAAATGATTTTATATCAAGCCATTAAAAACCAAGAGAAAAGAAATGGATTTTCCTAAGCATGCCAATGGAGTCTACTTTAAACTCAGAATTTAAGTATCTATAAAATATCATCTTCTTTCTGTCTTAAATTTGATTTGCACTAACAGAGGTAAGCACTGATTGTTTCCTTAGGAGACTGAAAGAGTTAATGGGCCTGACATTTTAAATGTGTGTGTCTTTAATAGCAGAATGGAGCTCTTTGGCTCTTAAGTAAAATAAAGATGTTTTGAAAATTCACACTATTTTAGAATGTAGGATTGGGAAGGAATTTCCTCTTGGTTCTTTTTAATACTTGAGAGGTCAGGCTAAATAAGGGCTTTGGATTTTAAGAAAAGAGAAACCTTTTGTTTCAGTGGCTGTAAAAAATTTTTAAATGTGTATCAAATCCCTAATTTCTTGAAGAAAAAAAATTGAACAAAAGGGCCATGAGATATTTTAAACAAAGTGATATTCTAAGTTTATACATGACATTATTTACCTAAACATCAAAAACAGGAGTTGACTTCTCAGATTTGAAATAGATGCCTTCAGACATGTTGTTACAGAACACCTATATATTTTAATAAAAAGTCTAATAGAAATCTCTAATATAAACATCTAATATAAATATCAATTCAAATGTTATTGTCTAAAATAAATATCAATTCAAATACTAGTAATGATAAGTGGAATAACACAAAATGATGATTGACTCCCCTCAATCAAAATTTTTTGGTATTTTTTCTTTTAAATTTCTTTTATCCCAGTAGCATTTCTTTTATCACTGTGTATACCCTGTAAAAATAAATAACATGTCAGAGATTTAGCTGTAAAACAAAATTTTTTTCTTAATTCATCCTGTATTTTCTATATAAGCAGCTAGGGAAAAGAGTCCTTCTCATTTGCATCAAATGTATCTTAGTCAAACTTCAAATATTAAACTATTTAAGAAAATGTGTTAGGAGGAATGTAATCATTAATATGAGAAATGTATCATTTATGTATAATGCTTAAAGACCTAGATCTAGGTTTCAAGCTGTGTAAAATCATTTTGGATTTTTTTTTTTTTTTTTTTTTTTTGTGGTACGCGGGCCTCTCACTGTTGTGGCCTCTCCCGTTGCAGAGCACAGGCTCTGGACGCGCAGGCTCAGTGGCCATGGCTCACGGGCCCAGCCACTCCGCGGCATGTGGGATCTTCCCAGACCGGGACACGAACCCGTGTCCCCTGCATCAGCAGGCAGACTGTCAACCACTGCGCCACCAGGGAAGCCCCTGTTTTGGATTTTGAGAACAGCATAGCTTGTGAGAGAGCTTTGATTAGAAAATATTCTGTATATTTTAAAGTTTAAGTACCCAAAAGGTTATTCAATTTTCCTTCTCAGGATTTAAAAAAAATGAAATATATTTCTAAGCTCAAAAATTAAATGGGGGCTTCCCTGGTGGCGCAGTGATTGGGAGTCTGCCTGCCAATGCAGGGGTCGCAGGTTCGTGCCCCGGTCTGGGAAGATCCCACATGCCGCGGAGGGACTGGGCCCGTGAGCCATGGCCGCTGGGCCTGCACGTCCGGAGCTGGTTCTCTGCAACGGGAGAGGCCACAGCAGTGAGAGGCCCGTGTACCGCAAAAAATAAATAAATAAATAAATAAATAAATTAATTAATTAATTAATTAATTAAATGGGACACTTAGGTTGCTTCCATGTCCTGGCTATTGTAAATAGAGCTGCAATGAACATTGTGGTACATGACTCTTTATGAATTATGGTTTTCTCAGGGTATATGCTCAATAGTGGGATTGCTGGGTCGTATGGTAGTTCTATTTTTAGTTTTTTAAGGAACCTCCATACTGTTCTCCATAGTGACTGTATCAATTTACATTCCCACCAACAGTGCAAGAGGGTTCCCTTTTCCCCACATCCTCTCGAGCATTTATTGTTTGTAGATTTTTTGATGATGGCCATTTGACAG
The DNA here is from genome assembly GCF_008692025.1 of Phocoena sinus. NCBI lineage: Eukaryota > Metazoa > Chordata > Mammalia > Artiodactyla > Phocoenidae > Phocoena > Phocoena sinus. The sequence goes on from NC_045766.1 coordinate 5,171,960, forward strand.
ATGAATGGATATAGAAGATGTGGCACATATATACAATGGAATATTACTCAGCCATAAAAAGAAACGAAATTGAGTTATTTGTAGTGAGGTGGATGGACCTAGAGACTGTCATACAGAGTGAAGTAAGTCAGAAAGAGATAAACAAATACCATATGCTAACACATATATATATGGAATCTAAAAAAAAAAAATGGTCATAAAGAACCTAGGGGCAGGACAGGAATAAAGACACAGATCTACTAGAGAATGGACTTGAGGACACGGGGAGGGGGAAGGGTAAGCTGGGACAAAGTGAGAGAGTGGCATGGACATATATACACTACCAAACATAAAATAGATAGCTAGTGGGAAGCAGCTCCATAGCATAGGGAGATCAGCCCAGTGCTTTGTGACCGCCTAGAGGGGTGGAATAGGGAGGGTGGGAGGGAAGGAGACGGAAGAGGCAAGAGATACGGGGATATATGTATATGTATAACTGAATCACTTTGTTATAAAGCGGAAACTAACGCACCATTGTAAAGCAATTATACTCCAATAAAGATGTTAAAAAAATAAACAATAAAATAAAATTTTTAAAAATGGGAGAAATTTCAGAACTATGGCAGCTTGAACTATAAAAGAATGATGTAAGGAATAGGATAATTTTTGTGTATCTGAGTATACTGCACCTGGAATCACCTCTAAACAACATCATTGACTTTGGGAGAGTGATTTAGCCTCTGAGGACCTCGTGTTACTCTCAGATGGAAGGATAGAATAAGATCAGTTCATTTACCATACATTCATTTCTCGAGCATCTGCTCAAAGTGCAGAGACCTTGCCACGTGCTGGGGAGATAGAACAGTACAGAGACACAGCCACCATCCCCTGTGATTTTCACCATCTCTGACAGTTGTACTATGGTTTGCCTCTGTGCTGTGGTCAGGGGGAACTTCCACAGCCACTCTGGACAGAGAGTTCCCTCTTGGTTTCCCGACTAGGTCATGGTCATATGAAAAGCAATGAAAGAAAAATGGGCTGGTTGAAAAGTTGGACAACTCCTAGAAACAACATAAATTTACATTTTAAATATTTGTGCCAGGCACTGTTCAAGGTACTAGGTACACACTGTTGAGGAAGTGGCAGAACGTATAATTTAGTGCCTGAACTTATGAGTAAACAATTTATATAGATACAGGTATATCTCACATATGGGATAAAAAGTATCTGATATTTTATGATATGTTTATATTTTATAGCTTATGTTAACTACTATTAAATTAAAAAGCAGAGTGTTTAATTGGGAAAAATTGGGTAGTATCTAAGTTGGGTTGATTAGCCAAGGAAAGTATCTTTGAGGAGCTAAAATTTATGTCAAGAAGGGAGATACCCAAAGAAGGCCAACCCAATAAGGGAAGAAAGTATGTGCAGAGACCTTAAAAGAAGAAAAAGTTTGCCATCTTAAAGAAACTGAATACACACACACACACACACAAACACACACACACACACACACACACACACACACACATATAAAATTCAGGGTCGAACAGCAGGATTTGGAATTCACCTTAGCTCATTTTAGTAGAAAGGATAAAATGGATTACAGGTTCATTTGGAAAGCTAAAGAAAGAAAGCACCTTGAGAAGCAAGCTGTAGAACTGGGCCAGCAAGGGACCACTTCCAGTATCTGGGAGACACCACACTCAGGAAACGCCAGACCCCTCCTTGACACTACTTATGTCAAGACAGAAGTGCTGTCTAGTTCCCTTCTTCCAATCTTCTGCAGTCTAATTGGTAGAAACTAAACTGTAGCCAGAACCTGTGTGGGAATAAATCTGGGACCACAGAGTTTGTAGCTCTCAGCCTCTGGCATGGATGCTGAGCCAGATCACACAATCTCTACAAAAAAAGAAGAAGAGGATGTACAGTCAGGCAGGAAGCATGTCATACTGCGGTTTTGTAAGCTATAATCAGCGGCTGGACTTTTAAGACCAATGGGAAGCCACTGGAGGGTTTTAAGTAGGACTCATCTTCATCGCTTGTTCTTTGGGGTTCCATAATGCATGGTTTGCTCCTGTGCCAGAGCCCTCCTTTTATGTCCCCTTGCATTGCAATGGGGTGAAGTTCTTGTCTTCTTCCTTGTCTTAGTTGTAAACTCTTCAAGAAGAGAGATTTCTTTTCATACTTTTTAAGAATTTATTTTTGTATTCCCCTAAAGTGCCTAGCAGAGTCCCTATGTCAGCAAAGGTTAAAATAGAATTAAATGTTCCGACCTTTGGCAACATGGTTGTATTATAAACATTTTAGGAATTATCATTTTAGAAGCTTCTAGAAACTTCAACTTGAGAATTCATCAAAGAGTGTAACGTGATACAATTTCAAAACTCAGGTCACACAGCTTTGAACATATTTCAAGACGAAAATAGCATTAATCAGTCCTCACACAAGCACAGAATTTCTCCCTAAATTAAGCAAAGTAATTTAGCAAATTTTAGCATTTTGTTTTCTGAACCTATGTATGTAACAAAATGGGAAGAAGGAATTATGTTTCCCTCCAACAGGGAGGGAAAAAATATAACCAGTCAACAATAATTGATTTCTTTTGTCTCTGAGGTTTCCATGCACAAATATATTCAGAAAGACCCTGTAAATATACTCGGAAAGAAATCATTTTTCAAACTGTATCAAAACCAAAGAGTCTTAAGAGAAATGTTACATATTGCAGTCTATTTCGAATAAGACAAAACTGATTATAATAAAAATATTTTGATGTTTTAAGTTGAGGGTGAAAAGTATTCTCTCTACTTCATCCTCTGGGAATTTTTGATCATTAGAAGATTTCCTATAGTAGCTTCATGAACAGAGAAATATTCCCACCATAAATGTAAGAGGCAACATTTTGTTGCAGAGAATTGAGTTTGCTTATTTGCTCTGGGCTCTTTACTGAACATTATCAGAGATGCTTTAGGGGTTATGTTTTAGCTGAACCTCTGCAGTATCAGAAGACTATGGCTTTGAACTTTGTTCTTGAAAATAATATCCTTGTATGAACAGATCCTACCAACGAATGGTAAGAAAACAAGTCCAGGTATAAGTGGACCAGAGAATGAAAGCAAGAGAGTTACAACATGAGACCCACCATCTAACTCTAAAATTTAATGATTTTATGGGTCACTAGCCTGTCTTGTCATTAACTAAGAATTGTATATAGAAAATGGATTTGGAGTTTCACTACATGCTTTAGTCTACTGTCAGATTCTAATGGCCACATGGTGTTAGAATATAACTGCAAACCTTCCCAAAGTGTGTCCCATGTATATAAAAGTGTACTTGGGCCCAATGGTGGCTGGAGGTTGGGACCATGCAAAAACAATTATACACAAAAAAGTAGTTGATTCCAGGCTCTTTTCTTAGCATTTCGCTGTGTCCTATATTTTTTCACCTCCATAGTCAGTCCCAAATGACATTTCTTCTTGTCTGCAAGAGCAGTTTTCAGATCGTAGGTGTGGCTCAGTTTAGATCTGTGGTAGGAAAATAAAGAACATTCCCTGATAACACGGTAGCAAAATCATTTGGTTTTGCTCTCAGAAAAATTAAAGACAGAAATCATATTAGACACATATCACACTTAATTTGGTCTTTTAAAAATATATGTTCATGCCACCAATTTACTTTGAATGATGCCGTTTGATACTAATGGTATAAAACAATATTTTAACATTTTAGAAAGATTTATTTGGAAACGGTTATTGCGTTTTCTTAGTCATTTTATACTCTGACAGTTTTACAGAAATCTGAGGATAATGTAGGCAAGATACACCCACTCCTATCACATTTTAAAACAATACTAGTGACTTTGGGCCAAGAATTCTAAATCTGGGCAGCTGCCTACTTTCCTCAAGCTACCTAGATAAGTACTTAGGATCAAGCATGTTTTTAATGTAAAGCCCTTTGAAAATGCTCTTCATTCTTTAGTTCTCTCAGCACATGTTTGTTGAAAAGTTGGTCTGCGCAGCACTGTTACTAGGCAAAGCAGGAAAATAGAAAAGAGGTGCATGAAATATCCCTTACCGTGATTATGCAATGCACTTGTATTTTCAAGGGAGGAGAAAGTGCCATAAGTGCCTAATATGACACCCAGCAAGCGAAGTGCTGAGAGAAAAGCAGTTCTGCTAAGTTGATATGACTCCCATTTTATCCAACTTTAAAACCAACGCATTCCATTAGTAGCTATATTCTTAGTCCTCTTACCCATCAATTTTTTCTTAATGCACCTGCTTTGTGGAGTGCTTTGCAAGAAATGAGAGATTGCTTTGTATCTCTACTACTAAACTTCAAGACCACAAGACAATTACTGAATTTTTTTTCTCTTTAAGTCTTCTTTGTATGGTTGTTTAATACCCTGAGTTCCATGTTAATGATTCTTTCTTAGGCTTTAAGTGGCCACGCTTATGCCAAATTATTGGTCACACTAAAATAAGGAAAAGAAAATGTAAAAACCTTTCTCAAGTAACTGATCTTCCATCAGCCTATATTGTTATTTTAAAAGGAGAGAATGGAACTTGAACATCGGTGGAATAAGTTATAATGAAAACAAACAAAAAAACCTTTTCCCATCAGGTGACCTAAATCTACTTTTATCTGATAGATGGCCAATTTATATTAATTATCATAGTTGGAAAACATGCTACTTAGACACTCGCTATATTTCTTAAATTCCCTCGGAAAAAAGCTGTTTAAGAAGAAGGGCTAGTATAATGGCTTATATTTTGGCCCCCAAAAGGAAGCAACATATACTCAAATGTGTTTGGCAAGGCATGGGGTCATCTGGACGTGAATTCAAACTTGGGCCGGTTGTGCAAGGGCTCAGGGTGGCAGTAACTGGTGAAATCACAGTGCTACCGTGATTATTTTCCAAGTCCAAGGCACAAAAGTCTATGTCCTCCTCCCATGTTGCATCTATAATATAAGAATCAGTCTGAATGAAGAAATTGCAGTTGCTTTACTCTTTTTTTGAGGCATGCTTCATATATAATCAAATGCATAGATCTTAAATTAGTTTAGATAAATCTGTTCCCCAGTGTAACCGTCACCCTCGTCAAGATATAGGACCTTGTATAGCACAGGGAACTCTACTCAATATTCTGTAACAACCTATATGGGAAAAGAATCTGAAAAAGAAGGGATATATGTATACTTAAAATATAATTGTTATCTTCTAGGACGGGAGTATATTTCAGTTTATAAGAAACTGTCAAACATTTTTCCGAGGCAATTGTATCACTTTACAGCCCATAGACAGTAGACACTTTCCCCACATTCTTGCCAACAAGTGGAATTGTTATTCCTTGAAATTTTAGTCTTTTCTCAGGGGGTGTGATAGGATTTCTCACTGTGGTTAATACTCCCATGCTGTAGACGCAGAAACAGTAGTTTAGAGATGTTCACTTGTTCAAATTCACACCACACACAAGTGGCGGGACCAGCATTTCCAACGTGCTCTGAACTACTATGTATATTCTCACAAGTTTGAATTTTTGGGTCCTGAAGAACACGGCTGATTCTCAAACAGTCATTGACAGGAAGCATAGGTTTGCTCGAGTAGAACCAGGATGTTATGAATTACCAGGGAAATCCCACAAAAAGATGTCACTAAAGCCAAGACGAAGCTCTCTCAGTGAATTGGAATCAACATGTTTGCTAGCGTTGCCCTTGCTCCTGTTCGCAGGTTAGACTCACTGGGAGATGCTTAAGATCGGTAAAAAAATGCCTCCTACTACTTTTGAAAACTCTTTTGTCCCCCCGGTACTATACAATCTGTCTGCATTAGGAATAGTGTCTCAAAGAAACATCTCATTGAAGTCTTTCAACTTAGGCGCACTTAGAATCAGAACAGTGCCTTCGCAAAAAAATATACTTAATATCCACAAAAGTATGTAAGCCCTTAACAACAACATCGCAACGACAATTACAGCACCCACAAAAGCAAAACAGTTCTTAATTGTCACATTTTGAAAAAGCTGTCAAGTTCACGCATCAGGAAAGGACGTGTGTTCAAGATTCGACACAGAATTTTACTGACTTAAGTTTCCTTCTCAGTTTTGCTTTCACTTTATTAATGAACACATTGCTGAAGCAGTGATGATGAAATAAGCTCCCTACCCCCATCAGTATCTGGCATGGATAAGGGTACGAATGTTCAGGCCAGTGACACAAGAACCTAAGGAGTAGGTGAGAAATTCCTGGTTATTAGTAAGTAGCTTGGTGTAGTCGAGGGAACTAGACCAGGATTTAGGAGAACTGGGTTCAGGCCCAGAGCCCGCTGCTCTACACCACCACTACCCCAGTGTCCTGGGCAAGTTGTCTTGTCTCTTTGGGTGAGTGTGTTCTCATTTGTCAAATGGTGAGACAGTAATAGATACTTTCTCAAGTTTCCAGTCCTCGGAATTTTTCTGTAGTTGCTTATCAAGGCCAATAACTCATGGGGACCTAAGGCAGGGGGAAAGAAGACGTGTATCACTGGGAGAGAACGTGGAGTTATAGGAGATGGAACCAGCTTTTCATTAATTTATCTCATTTTTGTGCCGAATGAATGCCTTGAGCAGGAATCACAGGACATCATGGAGAAGATGAATATGTTACTTTTTTTTATTAGGGCTTTCAGACTCCTGAGGAACACAGCTAACTGGTAGGCAGAAAATTGAGATACAGATGTTGAAATCCATGACTGTTAGTCCCAGCACACAGGAGGGGTGGACAGCGCATTTTAGGGGATCCCTGAAGGCTTCCTGGAAAAATAATTCTCTTAGCTGAGAAATATTACCCGGATGTGGAGGAAGAATGATGTTAAAGGCAAAGGTGACATAATGTTTGAGGCCTTGAGATAAGAATGATTTTCAAGGAAATGAGAGAAGTTCAGTATAACTAGAGCCAAGGGATTATACGGAGGAGGGGTCAAGGGGGGAGAGCTGAGTCTAGGAAGGTCAGCAGGGACCAGACCCTTAAGGACCTTATAAGCCATGTCAAGGTCATTGGATTTGGTCATCCAAATAGTGAGTGAATAAACATATTATAAGCTATAAATTGAGAATGGATTTGCATGTTAGAATGGATTAGAATGGTGTCATAGAAGATAGGCAGATATCATTTGCAGGGCTATTTCAGTGGTGTGGGTGAGAGATAACAGTACTCCAAACTTTGCTATTAAAATAGATGGAGATAATAAAATTTAACAAAATCTCACAAATCTCTGTACATTTGAAGTTACTAATTTAATAATAAAAAATAATAATTAAAAATAAAAATAGATGGAGACAACAACATTTCAAGATCCTTGCAAATGTGGGAGGAGGTGCCTGGCAGGAATTTATGCAGGAGAACATCTCTCTTCATGCTCACAGCAGTCTCTGGAGCCTGCAGTGAGATGGGGAAGGAGTGTGCTGTATCCTGAGAGAAGGGTCAGCCTGCAGACGGTGAGTCTGCTTCTGTACCAGATCCGACCTCCGGTCCCCAGCTTAGGGCTAGTCATCTACTCATCACAAACATAAAATGGGTGATCAAGAAACAGATTGTAGAAACGTTACAAAATCCACGCAGGTGGGCTCTGCATGGCTTACTTTTCACAGGAAAGGAAGAAGCCGGGTCGGGACAGAAAACCAGACACCCTGAGACTCACACAGATGTGAGACAAGAGTGCCGAGAACAATAAGTAACTCCAGGAATGTCCTGGGGGAATTATTTGAGACTCAGGCTTAAGCCCTGGTGGTAATTGGCAGTTTTGGCTTCTGATTCATTCATCTCTTACAGCTTTTCCTGGACTTTAAGATGTTTTGTCTTGTGTTAGCTACCCTTGCCAGATGATGGAAGGCTGGGGCCCTCTTGGGAGTGGGGAGGGGCTTGCAAAAGTGTAGATAGGAAGAGAGAGGCCCATTAGATCTATGCTCTGCACGAAACATTTCCATACACAATTCTTCCCATTTGGAAAAGAGGAAGTACTTCTAACTAACAGATTACATAGGCTGTTGGTAGATCAAGCCACAGCACCTTACATCACCACGGTTCTGAATAAAAAATATTCAGTGAAGAGAAAATCTTTGAAAATTCGTGTTTTTCATTCAACACAATGGGTGATATAAAAATGTTAGCTAAAAGCAAAAGAAATTGGGAAGGCTCTAGATATAAATGTAGTTGCCTACATGGAAAGGCACTTTAGGTTTTCCATGTGGGCAAGGGGACAGTGAAAACATAGATGCCAAAAATATTTAATAGAAAATGTCCCCTATAAAGAGAGATGGCTGGAAGTCTGTTAAAACACAGGATGTGGAGTGCTGGGGGATAAAGTCTTTCTGTGAAGATGACCAAGTATTTAATGAGAAAGAAATTTATAGGCTCTTACTTTGTAGCAGCCTTTGGCTGGCAGTACGGTCACACGACAGCCTCATAAATTTGCTTGGGTCCCTCTGCTTGCACACCACTGAAACAGCCAAGTGGCCGAGTGAGGTGTGGTAAGCACGGGTGCTGTCTCATTTTCTCATGGGTTATATTTCTGCAAACATTGTAATGTGCAATACATCTGCTGTGATTTTTTTCCCTCTTAGTCCAGAAATGATTGCAGAAATAGTGTTCATGCAGAAACGGTATGTGAGTGTGTATGTGTGTTGTGTTTACTTTAAGGTGGCTGTAAAGAATTGAGTGTATGTGTCTATGTTTTTCACAAACAAGGGTTTTTGGAGACGATGAGTTCAAAACATGGCATAAACATATTAACTTTGGACTGCTATTTCTAACAGCTGTGGTTTTAAAACCGCTATTCTAGAGCAGATTCTATGAGAAGAGTTAACTGCCGTTGTTTCTGAAGCCGATACGATGTTTCAGAGAGAAAAAAGCAATGAGCATTTGAATGTTTGAGGTACCCTGGGCTCACACACATGTGTATGTGTGTGCTTGTGCCTACAAGGAAAGGGAAACAGACAGAAATACAGAAAGAGACAGCATGCAAATATATATATATATAATATATATTTATATATATATATATTTATACATACAATGTATTTATTAGCCTTAAGATTTATTTGCTTAAGGTTAGTAGCCCCATTTACAAGAAGGCTTTTGGTTTTCCACTTGAGAATATAAGCTTACATAGTTAACAAACACAGTATATATGCATAATGTGTTATTCTATCTTAACCTTCCCGTCAGTGATTATGAAGTTATTTCGAAAATCTCTGCGATTACTTTCCCAAAAGTCTGCATTGTGTGTTTGAAGGATTACTTTATCAAATACCCTGAGAATACTATAATCTAAACTATTTGCTTTCAGAAGAGATTTAAGTGGATTGAACACTTACCGTGACCTTTGCTTACGTTGGGTTAAGGCGAGAGTTGTATATAGAATTTAAATCAGCGGAACACACCCCAGTCCGTTGCTTTGTTTCCTTTGTTTCATGTACCTGCGTGCTGAGGCCGCCTTGACGTAAGACAGTGTGGGACATATACTCTGATTCTTTTTGGCTGTGAAGCAACAGGAGCTAGGTGGCTCTCCCAAGAGTACGCTATATGATGGTAGCAATCTGGGAAGGAAACTGTCAGTGTTTAGCCGTATCAGTAATTTTGGGTTTCATTTAGCAGGGTCTGTCACTGAAAAGTGAGGGAGCTTAGATCTGCAGAGGCTTCTTCTGATCCCCAGATGTCTGGGCTGTAGGGTCCCCACCTGGAAATGGGCATCTTTTCATATCCGTCAGCGTCCGTGGAGAAGTCAGTTAGCTTGGCGACCTGGTGAGAACACTAGGCAGCTGCTGTGGAGCCTAGTCTTCAAGGCCAGGGTCAAGGCGCCTGGCTGTTCCTCGCCTCCTGGGGATCCAAGTTCAGAGGGCCCTCGGGACTGCCCGGGCTCTAGTGCGCATGCTCTGTGCGCATCTCAGAGGTGGAGCTTCCTGTGCCTACCTTGCCATTGCCAAGGCTTGCACTCCTTGAATCATCGTTATTCTAACTAATTTGTATTTTTTCTAATTGTGAAAGCAGTACCGTGGCTATGTATTTCAATACAGAAAAAAAAAGATTCTATCAATCACTTCTATTTCCCTCTAGTCTCCCTTTGAAAGTATATGGGATGTACTTTTTATAAAAATGGGATCACGTTACATGTAAAGTTTTACAATTGTGGTAGGTTATTGAATATTTTCTGCTCTACTTTACCTCTTTATTTTTTTCTTGCATATTTACTATTTTAATTACCTAGACTGATAAAATTTTATGTATTACTATTAATATCATTATAGCTTCGTCTACTTATTTTGTCTTTCAAGTCTGTGTGTTTATTTGTTGTCAAACAATTATTTTAAAAATTGTTTTACTTGGTGTTGCCTGCCTATCCTTTTAGCTTACCATATAAAGCATTATATTATATTATTATTATATACAAATATGTTATATATAAATATATGTAATTATATATCATATTGATACCTAATATATAATACATTACATATAATCATCATACATCATATATAGTTTTAATATATTATAAGTATGTAATTATTTATAATATATAATTATTATAATTTAATATATGATTATAAGGTAGTCTTATTTAATTCAAACTTTATGGCATTTAAAATTCATTTTAACTTAATTTGTCTCTTGGCTCTATTATGTTTCTATCCTTAGCCTCCTAAAAATTGCTGTTTACTTCTAGCATAAGGTTACATGTATTTTTAATGTCTACTTTTACCCTTAAAACAATATTTTGCTACTTATCTACTTACTATCTACCTATATATCTATCTATTCTTTGAATTTATGTTTCTTCTCTTGACTTAATTGCAAACAAGCATTGTAGGGGTAAGGATCAGCTGTGAAGTAAATCTCTCTCTTCCAATTAATTTCATGACAACTGCTCTAGGTACTTATTGTACCTCTCTTCCCCTGCAGACTAAATCATGACTCACAAAATGATAGCCTAGGAAAAAAACAAGAGATTAAATTCAAAGTATAAAGTTGTGTTTAGATTTGACTATAATAGTTCCAACCACCAAGCCACTATGGGATGATCTAGAATTTCTAGTCGAAGGGATTTATTGTTTTTGTTGTTGTTGGGTTTGGGCTAGGGTTAGAAATGTTTTAAAGGACCAAAAATTAGCTCACTCATAAAATATTTGTTAAGCAACTACTATACACTAGGTTCCTATTTTTATCTAGTTTACTAAGAATTACAAAGTCACAGGGAGTCTCTGAGCGCAATGCTAAGTGTTCAGAGGTTAAAAATACTTTAATAAGGCTGCAGATGAATTTGTGTCCCAGTTTGCACCAGTGAGCAACTTACTGGACATTTACAACTGACCAGGGAACATGCTCTCAGAAGAGCATCCCATTTCTTTCCATGAACATTTGAAATGTACAAGTTGTTAGTGTGTGATTGCAACTGGCTAGAGTCCTAATTAGTTGCTGTGCAAATTTGAAGGCAGTTAAGTTACTATTTAACATTTGGCCCAACATGAATATTTTAAATTTATAACGTTTTTACCAGAGTCACTTTCTTAGATTTTCTTCTTCAAAATTCTCTTCTTCAAAACTTAACAAAATTAAAACGAGTTTTAAATTTAAAAAATTCATATATCATTTAAAATGTGAAGACCAAAGAGAAAAAACTACAACTTGAAGATGATTTTAAAAGATGAAAGGCAGAGAGTCTTCTTCCATTTTACATCCTTTCCTCACCTCAATTCCCTAAGATACCATACGTGATGGGACAGGTCCACCGTGGTCTTGAGCTGCCGGTCAGAGCTTGTGTCTTTAGGTGAGCTAGGGCAAGTCTTCGAAGTTTTGTTACCACATTTTAGAAGAAGCAAAATAGTGCTCTTCTGCTTTAAAAGAATTTTTCAAGAATGAATGGGCGGGGGGGCTTCCCTGGTGACGCAGTGGTTGAGAGTCCGCCTGCCGATGCAGGGGACACGGGTTTGTGCCCCGGCCTGGGAAGATCCCACATGCCGCGGAGCGGCTGGGCCCGTGCGCCATGGCCGCTGAGCCTGTGCTTCCGGAGCCTGTGCTCCGCAACGGGAGAGGCCACAACGGTGAGAGGCCCGTGTACCGCAAAAAAAAAAAATGAATGGGGGGTAAATCATTTGGCGAAGTGAACAGTGATAAACAAATCTTAGATATTATTAAAGCAATCAATTTAACGTATTTTTTCATGGCAGAAGGATGAGTCTTGAGTCTTTCAGTGATTGGCTTACAAATGTAGTTGCCCTTATTAATTGCCCTTTTCTTTAGAGAAGTCTACATCATGACTCTATATCGAATTAGAAGACCATCAATTTTAGAGATGACAACTGCTCTAATAGGTACCTTTGTTGCATCTTCTTTCCTTAAAATATGACTGGTGTTTTTTTGTTTGTTTTTGCTGCACTGCAAGGCTTCTGGGCTCCTAGCTCCCAGACCAGGCATTGAACCCAGGCCCTTGGCAGTGAGCTCACCAAGTCCTAACCACTGGACCGCCAGGGAATGTCATATTTTCAAGAAGAATCAGTTTCTTTATTTCTTTTGTCCCCACTGAAGTACACAATTGAGAAGCTTGTTGTTAAAGCTTTATACTGAATATAATCTGGTATACGCCAAGTTAAATGCTAAATACCCAATATCCACCAACTGCTTTCTGGCTCCGTACGCTATTTCTCACATGATCTGATATCTACATAACAGGTACACAGAGCATTAGGCTGAAGCATCTGAATTTCAGACAGATGGAAACCAACACCTCCAAATCTACTTCAGCCGTTCATGCAAGCTAGGACATGCGACACTAAACTACATTTGAATTTGATGGTGTTACTGAAAGAGCATCTGAGCATGAACTTGAGGTCAGGCCTGAGTCTCTCAGGAATCTTCATGAAACAGCATTAGCAGAAACATGGACGCAGAAGAGCAAGGTTAACATTCAGAGTAAATCGACCGAAAACTTAGAGAATTTGACAGGTGACTTAGCAGCCGCCAATAATCTTAGCGATGTGGGCTGGTGCTCGTTGCAGCCTAGTTTATGAAGCAACACTAGTGTTACTGAAAGTGGAGTCTGGCTTCTCACTGCGCAGAAGCCAATAAAGAGGCAAGGTTGGTGAAAAGGAAAGTTTGCTTTATTTCGGACGCCAGTGACCAGGGGGGTTAGGGGGGAAGGTGGACTCCTGTCCAAGGGCTGACTCCCCCCACCACTGACAGCCAGGGGGCAAGAGATTTTATAGACGGAGGGAGGGGGTTGCATGCAGAAACAGCACAGGCAGCTCAGACAGTCATCTTGAAATATGTCATGGGGTGGTGTTTTCAGTGTCATCTTGATTGTTTTAAGTACAGGTAGTCTTCATTTGCAGGGTTGGTTTGTTCCCATTTCTTTGAGGCCAGCTCTCGGAACTGTGGCAGCTTATGTCATGGTTACAGCCTGGTCATCACGTAGTTAACTTCTTCCACCTGGTGGAGGCTTTAGTATCTATAACACAGCTCACACAATAGGGCTCAGAATATTATCTATAGCCCTTGAGGAGGGACTAGAGGTCCTTAACTATGCTTAAAGACTAAACTATTATCATTTAGACTTGTTGGACTGTTTTCCTTTGTTTCTGCATTTTCTCACTTCTCTGATTAAACATTCTTTGGCTAAAGTTTTTCCACAGACAAAAGGCAGGTGGAGGACATAGGGTCCTGCTCCATTTCACTAGGGGATGTTGTAAGTGGTCACCCTGAGACCTGGAGCAGAATCCTGAGTCCTCAGACTTACAGAGTGGAGTCCTGTCTTTCATGGGAGCTGGGTGCTAAAGTCCTCACCTGAGGTGAAAATCCGGTATTATCAGAGTTACCCTGGAACATACCTTAAAAAGGAGGCAGTTTGGTATAGATATTCCATCTTTCTTGTATGTCCAACCTGTTCCATTTTCATGAAACAATACAATAGATTGTGGAACGCTGGGTGACTGCTAGATGAGACAGTTGGTTTGTGCTTATGGGCTGTATTGTTGGAACATAAAATATACTTGCATGGTGGAATGCTCTTTGGACAGAGATTGAGAACTCATTGGGAGGAAAACACATCCTAACCATCAGCTGTGTGCTTTTTCCACACCATTGTCCACTCATTGATTTTGTGATGGCCCACACCACTTCGATAATTTTTAAACTTACATTTCATTTCTAAAGCATTGTGTCACTCCACCCTCCCCCTCCTTCCCTGTACAGCAGGGAGGTCAAGCAGATAGTTAAGTGCAATACTAGATCCATTCATCCAGCCAGCCAAATAAGACATACTTAATTTAAGCACTTGCCATGTGCCCTTGGAAGACACAGCCTGGGGGAAAGATGACTAATTTATTTATTTTTTTAAATTTTTATTGGGAGTTTAGTTGATTTGCAATATTGTGTTAAATCTCCCAGTTTATCCCTTCCCCATTTTTCTGCCCTGGTAACCAAAGTTTAAAAAATAATTACAGGGGCTTCCCTGGTGGTGCAGTGGTTGAGAGTCCGCCTGCCGATGCAGGAAACACGGATTTGTGCCCCGGTCCGGGAGGATCCCACATGCCGCGGAGCGGCTGGGCTCATGGGCCATGGCCGCTGAGCCTGCGCGTCCGGAGCCTGTGCTCCGCAACGGGAGAGGCCACGACAGTGAGAGGCCCGCATATTGCAAAAAATTATAATAATAATTATAGTAACATGAGTACCAAAATAGGAATATGGACAAGGTGTTGAAAGTATATGGAGAAGGAATCAACGATTTCTACGGTGACATTTGTACTGAGCCTTGGCCAAAGGGTGCACAAAAAGCTAGGAAAAATCATAGCACTCGGGGCATTAGGATAGCTCGACAGGGTAGTCTGTGGGTGAGGATCTAGAGTTGTAGCTCAAAGGCTTTCAAGGGTCAGCTGCTTTTTTTTTACAGAATTTAGACTTTGCTCTACAAGGCTTTTAGCAGGGGCATGATTAACGTAATCTCAGGAGGATCTTTTTGGCTTGAGATACATGATAGCTACCATCCCATTTGCATGTTTTAATTTATAAGGCTCAGCCGCCCCAAACAGCAACCTGAAGACAGAAGCAACATGGGGCCCTGCCCCTCTTGATACTTCTGAAATCTACTACTACATCCACACAAGAGCTGGTATAACCTGCCGTCCCCTCTCATCCTCCCAGCTGGCAGGAGTTAGCATTTGGTCATGCTTCTTCATAGTAAACCAGAAACGAAGCCAGAATTTTCACAGCTTATTACTTTTTTAAATTTTTTAAAGTTTTTATTTTTAAAATTTTTATTGGAGTATAGTTGATTTAAGATGGCGTGTTAGTTTCTGCTGTACAGCAGAGTGAATCAGTTATACATATATCCCCTCTTTTTTAGAGTCTTTTCCCATACAGATCGTTAGAGAGTATTGAGAAGAGTTCCCTGTGCTATATGCTAGATCCTTATTAGTTATTTTTTTAAAAATAACTACTTTACTAAGATATAATTCACATACCATACAATTTGTATATTCAAAGTTTTGTGCAACCATTACAGCTATCAAATTTCAGAATATTTCCATCACCACCAAAAGAAACCCTGGAGCTCCTAATTCCACTTTTCCCCTGTTCCCTGGCCATCTCTAATCTACTTTCTGCCTCTGTGGATTTGACCATTCTGGTAAATGGAATCATACAATATGTGGTCTTTTGTGGCTAACTTCTTAGAATAATACTTTCAGGATTCACCCATATGGTAACATGTATCATTACTTCATTTCTTTACATGGCTGAATAACATTCCATTGTATGGACATACTACATTTGTGTATCCACTCATTAGTTGATGCATATTTGGGTTGTTTCCATATTTTGCTCATTATGAAGTGCTGCTATGAGCACTCATTTACAAGTTTGGGCATAAAACTATATTTTACTTATCTTGGGTCTATACTTAGAAGTGGGATTGCTGGAACTTACCTGGTGGTCCAGTGGTTAAGACTCTGTGCTTCCACTGCAGGGGGTGTGGGTTCAATCCCGGTTTGGGGAACTAAGATCCCACATGCCGCATGGCATGGTCAAAACAAAGCAAAACAAAAAAGAAGTGGAATTGCTGAGTCATATGTCAACTCTATGTTTAAATTTTTGAGAAACTACTGATCTTTTCCACAGCCCCTGCATGATTTTATATTCCTACCAGCAATGTATGAGGATTCCAATCTCTCCACAGCCTTGTTAACACTTGTTATTTTCTGTTTTTTAAATTTAACTTTTCATCATTATTATAGCCATTCTGGAGGGTGTGAAATGATTTCTCATTGTGGCTTTGATCTGCATTTCTCTAATGACAAATGATGTGGACTATCTTTTCAAGTCTTTATTGGCCATTTGCATCTTATTTGGAGACATTTCTATTCAAATCACTTTTCCCCCTTTTAGTTGGGCTGTTTTTCTCTTTATTGTTGAGTTGTAGGAGTTCTTTATACGTTCTGAACAATAGACTCTTATCAGATAATTGATTTGCCAATATTTTCTCCCATTCTGTGTATAAAAGTTTTTTATTTTGATGAAGTCCAACTTATCTATTTTTTTATCCTTGTGCTTTTAATATCATTTTAAGAAGTCATTACTTAATCCAAGGTCACAAATCTTTACAAGTATGTTTCCTTATAGGAGCTCCTACATTTAAGTTGTTAATCCATTTTGAGAGGCATTTGGTATGAGGTAGGGGTCCAACTTTGTTCTTTTGCATGTGGATATCTATTTGTCTCAGGGCCATTTGTTGAAGATACTATTACTTCCTCTTTGAATGGTCTTACCATCCTTGTCAAAATTACTTGTCCACAGACATATGGGTTTATTTCTCAGTTTTATTTCATTGATCTATATATCTGTCCATCCTTATGCCACACTGTTTTTTTGTGTGTGTGTGATACACGGGCCTCTCCCGTTGTGGAGCACAGGCTCCGGACGCGCAGGCTCAGCGGCCATGGCTCACAGGCCTAACCGCTCAGCGGCATGTGGGATCTTCCCGGACCGGAGCACGAACCCATGTCCCCTGCATTGGCAGGCGGACTCTCAACCACTGTGCCACCAGGGAAGCCCCATACCACACTGTTTTGATTACTGTAGCTTTTTAGTAAGTTTTCAAATCAGAAGATAATGAGTACTCCTGCATATTCTTCTTTTTCAGTATTGAAAAGCATTGGGATCCTTCATTTCTATATGAATTTTCATTCAACTTGTCAATTTCTGCCAAAAAAAAAGCCAAGGGAAATTTAATAGATTTTGCATTTAAGCTGTAGATCACTCTGGGAGTATTACCATCTTAGCAATATTAATTCTTCCAATCCATGAATAAAAAAAGTGTCTTTCCATGTTAAGTTTTTAAAATTCCCTTCAGTAATGTTTTATAGTTGTCAGTGTACAAGTCTTGCACTTCATTGGCTACATTTATTCCTAAGTATTTTATTCTTTACATGTCGTGGTAAATAATTTTTTTTAAATTTTGTTTTCAGACTGTTCATTGCTAGTATATAAAAGCACAACTGATTTTTGTACATTGATCTTGTATTCTGCAACTTTGCTGAACTAGTTTATTAGACCTATTTTTTTTTTTTTTTTTTGGTGGATTCCTTGGTATTTTCTATATATAAGATAATGCCTCCTGAAAAGATAGTTTTATTTCTTCCTTTACAATCTGGATATCTTTTATTTCTTGTTCTTGCTTAATAGTCCTGGCTAGAACTTTCAGTACAGCCTTAAATAGCAATAGCAAGAGAGACATTCTTGTCTTGCCCCTGAGGTAAGGGAGAAAGCTTTTAGCTGGACACTGGCTTTGACTTGGGGCGAAATAAGGCGTAATTGTGGTAGTTTGAGGAGAAGAGTGTTGGTATCTAACCCCTGTTTTAAAATGATACTGTCTTTTTTATGTTTTAAATGATTATAATTTCTAAAAGAAAGGCTAGAAACCTTAGTAACTATGTTAAGCTGGTATTAAAATCTAACATGGTTCATTACATTTAAATAATATAGTAATATTACCACACAAAATTGTTAATATATGCCTCTATTCTAAATACTATAAAATTAGTTCTAAATTAAATATATAGTGTGTCCTAGTCATACACAATAATATTTTTGTAGAAATAAAAATTACTTCTATATGATTCTGCAATGTCCTACTGATATTATGTAATTTTTTTTACACTTAGCTCTTGATGTTAAAGATTTTTCCTTTAACTAGGTGGCGGCAATAAACCCTAAAAAAATCTTGGTGCTGATAATGGCTTTCCTAATTAATAGCTATATGGTTCTAACAAGTGACGTTATATCAGTAAGCCAGTTTTCTCTTTTATAAAATAAGAATTCCAATGTCTATCTCACAGTATTTTCCTGAGTATAAAAAAAGAAGGGTCTACAAAATATGTTTGAAAACTCATAAAGACAAAACAAATGTAGGACATTAGTATTATTTTGTATCTTCTAAGATTTCTTTATAACACATTTGTTTAATTTTGTAATTATTTAGGTTTACATTTGAGAAAGTGTACTGTTATACCAGATAGCTGATTCCTGTAACAGTAATGACATTTAGAGTAAGGACCTATAAAACGAGGCAGCTAGATTGTTGGATTAACTAGAGAGAGCCACTCTGTATCATGCAAAATTTAAAATAGCAAAAAATAATGAGACATAAAAGTAGTTGAAGAAGCAGTCTTTATCTCATTTTGAGTGATGCATTATCTGTCATTTTGGGTGTATTGTATAACATATATCTTGAAAAATCATCTGTAGACTTCTTTGGCATTTACCATTCATTTGTGTGTTTCAGTGATATTCACATCAGAATTCATAAATCATCATATCTGGTGGCACCTTTTCTGTTAGCATCTCAGAAATCTTAACAGGATTTATCCATCAAGAGAAATGAAACACCTGTGATGATGGGAACTTCAAAGATCGAAAGAGAAGAATTTCATCCAAATTCTATGGGTTGGTTCATCATATCGATCCATCTGGACTGACTGATAAAAATATCCTTTAAGAGGAGAAACTCACAAAAGTTCCTTCCTTCTAAAATCTGTAATTTAGAAGGGCAAATAAGACACGGCTCTCTTGCTTTTCTCTCTTGCTTCTTTTCTTTCTAGTTCTCTCTTATCTTGCCAACAACAGAGTTAATAAGCAAATACAAATAATTTCTATCTCATTCAGATCTATTCAACTTAAGTTAATTAAACTTCCAGTCTGAGGAAACATTTATCAACCCAGATTGACAAGTCAAGCAGTGAAGAGACTTCTACTGGCTTTGGAATTGTGTTTTGAAGGTTAGGTCACAGTGGAGATCTTCTGACATGTTAAGTAAAAAGCAAATGATTACTGATATTATGGCACAACAATGCTAAAAGCCCATAAATCGTGTGTTGAGTAAAAATGAAGTGAAACTACAATACATTATTTTTTTCAACATCTAAGCACATTCTTCAAGAATTCCCCCAACTCTTAGGATTATCTGTCCCCTCAAAAATACCTAGGTGAATTTATATGGGGCTTCAATTTTGGTAAAGAGCATTGTATTTTTACAAAGCTAGGCCTAAGCAATGATGTTCTTTGGATGAGCTTCTGAGAAAAGATGAACCAGATCATACAACTCAACTCTGTGTGTCGACATGCCCAATCCTTGGTCACTTCCCACATCCCCCAGCTGACCTGGAAACATTTTAAAGTTTAAAGTTTTGCTTTCTCTAGAAATGCCTTCAATGAGTGGTGGCTTACAGGAGCAAATTAAAATCTGAAAGGGAGACATACATACATACATACATGTGTTATTTTAATTATTTACATTGTTATTTTTGATAGGGTTGGGGGTAGGCAGGTTGAACAAAAGAGGAAAAAATAAAGGAGCTTGAGCCTAGCCTTGTTCTACCTGCCTGTTCATCCCAGTGTGATCCAGGGGCATGAGACCCAAAGACCAGACCCACACACCCATCTCTTCCTCTGCCTCTCCTGCCCTTGCAGGTGGTAGCCATGAGTACTCTTTCCTCAGTAAAACCATGACAGGGCTGTCCAAGAGGTAAAGCCATTATGCTAAAAATAACCCGACAAGGTCACCACATCATCTGCCTGCCATGGTCTTAAGTCGTGTCCTCAAACACCCCAGAGCTGCTTCTTCTCACCCAGCTTGCCTTCTGGCTCCGACTTCTCTCTCCAGCCCTGTGAATTGCCTGTTGGGACCTGGCTGTGATCTTGATTGCTTCCCAGTGCCAGGCGTCAATGTGGTACCTACATTGCATACTCTCTGCCCACCCAGACTTTTGACTCCACACATCCAGCCCTGGACTGCTCGCATTCTTGGCCTGGCTTCCCTCCCAAGCAAGAGGAGGCTGCCAGGAAGGACGTGAATGGAGCCAGTCACATGTTGCAGTAGGCTTTACCGCTTCTAACGGAACTTCTTCAAAAGAACCGAGTGTTGATGTAAAACAGGTTTACAGAAAACAGGATACATAAGATGAAAATCTTCTCTCCCAAGAAAATTAGCTTTAAAAAAGTGATCTATAAAACAAGGTGGTTTACCCAGAGTACTGGCTTTTAATTTTAATTTTCACAGTTGGGTTTGAGTTCAAAGTGATCAGCTCGGTGCTTTGTGACCACCTAGAGGGGTGGGATAGGGAGGGTGGGAGGGAGGGAGATGCAAGAGGGAAGAGATGTGGGGACACATGTATATGTTTAACTGATTGACTTTGTTGTAAAGCGGAAACTAACACACCATTGTAAAGCAATTATACTCCAATAAAGATGTAAAAAAAAAAAAGAAATAGAAATAGTGATCTAATAGTGATCACTAGAAATAGTGATCATTAAAAACAGATAAATTAGGAGTTTGGGATTAAAATATACACACTACTATATATAAAATAAATAATCAACAAGAACCTATTGTATAGCACAGGGAACTCTACTCAATATTCTGTAATAACCTATATGGGAGAATAATCTGAAAAAAGAATGAATATATGTATTTGTGCAACTGAATCACTTGCTGTACACCTGAAACTAACACAACATTGTAAATCAACTATACTCTGATATAAAATAAAAATTAAATTAAAAAACAGTTATAGAAATATATATTCTAAATAAAATAATGACTCTTTCCTGAGGCTTAAGAATTATATTTTTAAAGTATCTTATCTAAGTTAATGATGAAATCTCAGAACTTCTATTCATATCAAATTGTCTCTAATATACTGTTCTGATTTGACTCATGAAATGAGTTCCCAAAGGGCAAGATGGAATAGATATGCCATCATCCTTTGAGAAGTCAGGTTGCTTGAGACTAGATTTCTATCCCTTCATAGCTGTAAAAATATTTAACATTCTGCAGGATCAGAATTACCATACAGACTAACCGTCAGAGATAATAAAAAATTATTGTTAAATTAATGTTTTCTACAGTGTATTCTTTATTAACACAGCTCCACTTTAAAAGTATATTTATCTTAAAGTGTTGAATTAAATTTTAGTTGATAGAGCTAACCAAGAATAAGTCTTCTTTTTTCTTAAATATATTCTCAAAATAAATAATTCGATTTGAAGCTGTTTGAAATAACACCAAAATAACTAGTCTCTTCAATAAGGCCTAAGGAAAATCCAAATGTTTTTTCTGCATCATTTAGACAAAAGAGAGATTGACATATGTTTTTTAGTGTTTTGCTGAAATGGTGATACAATTACAATCAACGTATTCTCAAAAACAAAAAGAAGATTTCATAATATGATGAGTTTTTGTGCAAGAGGCAGTCTGCTGTAGCTTGGAATTTCTGGAACTGTGTGATAGTTTATGAGATTATAATAGGAGAGACAATTCTATATCTGGAATTTCATGAAAATCTGGTTTATATGGTTTCTGTAGCTAAAAAAAGGAATATTGGAAATAAGTCTATTGGCTTTTCTGTGAAGAGAGGCATTTGCTCCAGAATTTTATGATTTCCAAGCAGTTCTATTAATTTTTCAGCAGCCAACTTTTAAGGAGATAATGAGTAAGTAGAATTGTGATTTCTCCTGTTTATTTTGATGTGCACAGTTTTCTTAATTTTTCTGTGTCCTCCAACTCTTAAAAATCTTCTTGGCTGAGGTATATTAACATTACATGGAAACAGCTTCTTCAAGGAGAGAAATTTTATCAAAAAGTCATTGTATTATGTGATGACCTTCCATCTTCTTGCCCTTCCTGACGAGGGCAAAATAATAATAAATTGCTGTTTTGGGTGAAATAATTTGGGTAGTTTGAGTCTTGAGACAACACAGTTTATAGTTTAAATGGAATGCCTAGCAGTTGTTGAAAACTTGTTATTAAAAATATATGTATATCCCTCACTCTGTGTTCAATTTCAATTAGTAAAAGCTTTCAAAATTCATGATTTATCATGTCCTAATTCTAAATAGATATTATAGATTTAAGCACACAAGGCAAACCCTCAGTTTTAACCTAAAGCACACAGCCAGAAGGAAGATTATTGCTTTACAAATATAACAGATAAACTACCAAAGGCAATTGTTGTAAAACTCTGCCTTGACTTTTTGCCAGATTGGAAATTTTGCAATACGCGTGTCTCCTCGTTAATGAAATGGGAAGTGTCACTGTGGCATGCAGCAATTTTTTTTCCTTGTGAAAGAGGGGAACTACCATTCGTAGATTTGGAAAGATTTTCTTTTTCCTTCTGCCTTACTAAGGAAAAAAAAAAACAAAACTCTATTAGAAACCCAAAAAGGCAGCTTCCTATGCCTTTTAGTGGCATCTGAGTCACTTAAAATAGCCTTGGAATAAATGGATTTTCTTTTAATCTTCCTCTTTCTTTCCCTTTTGTAATGTTTATCAGAACGTTCACAGATTCTGACAAAACTCACCCCTTCTTCTTGGTGCTTATCAGTTGTATGTACAGTGGTCGAACCCACTCAATCAACTCTCCCAAGGTCTCGCCGTCCTGCCTTCCAAGTAATCTGGGTTTTTTGTTTGTTATTTGCTTTTTTTTTTAATTTACTTTTTAGTTTATATTGGAGTATAGTTGATATACAATGTTGTGTTAGTTTCAGGTGTACAGCAGAGTGATTCAGTTATACATATACATGTATCGATTCTTTTTCAGATTATTTTCCATTATAGGTTATTGCAAAATAATTGCATAGAGTTCCCTGTGCTATACAGTAGGTCCTGGATGATTATCTGTTTTATATATAGTAGTATGTATATGTTAATCCAAAATTCCTAATTTATCCTTCCTCCCCCCATGTTTCCCCTTTGGTAACCATAAGTTTGTTTTCTAAGACTGTGAGTCTGTTTCTGTTCATTTGTATCATTTTTATTTATCACTTACCACATATAAGTGAAATCATATGACACTTGTTCAAGTAACTTAGTTTTGAATTAATTTACTTTGGATTAATTTATGCTCGAAAAGGATGAAGTATACATTATGTGAGTGGTGTAGGAAACAAATTTCCTTGGAAACACACAGATTCTAAGTCAGGAAGAGAAGACCGTATCTTACAAAAGAGCCCCTGGTTTAAAGCCTAAATGGCAGGTTAATTAAGCCCCATAGTTATTCTTCTCTGTTTCAAGGATCTGAATTGTCTCCATCCTCCCTCATTTATAATCACATCTATCTCCAAAACTGCATCTTTCAGCAGAGATAGTCATTGCTTGTTCAGGTATCTAAAATATTTTCTAAGAGTTGCTCTCTAATTTATTCTGAATTCCTTCTTAGGGTGGTTAACTTGTCCTGACTTGCAAGGGACTTTCCCTGAAAGTACTAAAGGTCCCATGTCTTGGAAACTCCCTTAGTCACAGGCAAAATAGGACCTTGGCCACCCAATCTCAATTTCCCTTTTGTTACATTCATGACTTTCTATTTAATTGTCATTCTAGCTCTAAAGCTGAGACCAACTAGGCTAAACCAGAAAGTAGTTGACAGGTCTGTCAGTGGTGGTTCCTGAAGTGTCAACCTCAGCCCAGCAGCAGCAAAAACACGGGGGTATTTGTTAGAATAAAGATATTCAGGCCGCAGCCCAGACCTAGGAACCATAAACTCTAAGGGTGGTATTCAACAATCTGTGTTTGATTAAACCTCCAGGTGGTTCAATGTATAGTAAAGTTTGGGAACCACTAGTTTACAGGAACGGGATGATTTTTGATTCACAAAAGTTTCCAACATCTTGGCTGCATCGTTGTTGGATGCTGTGACAGCCAAAAGAGCACGGAGAAAACAGAGTGAAAGAAAATTACAAGGTGAAAATGACTGAGGATGAAAACTTAGGTTAGCAGGTCAGAGATTTGCTATTTATATCGCTGTGCCGATGTTCAGTCTAGTGCCTTATGGGGGTACGACATCAACTTTTGAAAGAATGGCAAATACCTAACAGAACAAATTTGTTGACAGCAGCCTCTGTATTTATCAATTACCAAATATCTAGCAGGCTTTGTTATAGTTGCATATGGAGTATATTAAATATAAGCTGTAGGAGTAGGGAATACAATCCCCATTGACTTTGAGAAACTAAGGCTGCAGTGTGATAAGATATTGACTGAGATGTCATGTTGAGGTGACACTGGGATATTAAGTCATAATCCTTTACACACAGCTGACAAGACATGTCAGGCTCCTGCCCTAGAATGAGTCTCTCCTTGTGAACTTGAAAGAAAGAAATGAGGGCAAACTATTTGGTAAAGAAAAAAATAAGACTAACTCTAACTAGCTTTCTCTCCTTGGAATAGAGACCTTGCCTTCTGAGGCACAGCCTCAGGCCAGACATAAGCCCAGCGTCTCAGAACCACTGTGGAAATGAGCAGGGTTTGGGGCACAGACACAGTGTCGCTAGAGCACCTTTCAAAATGGCAGCCCACAGCCCACAGAGAAGATTGTGGTCCACAAGCGTTCATACACACACACACACACACACGCACACACATACAGCTGCTAACACTTAAAATTTGGAAATTTTACACGAAACTTTCTGGCTTTCACCAAAATAATAATCAAAGCATCTGGTAAAACGGGGCATGAATTTCTAAGATGGCTGACTAGAAGTGTACAATGAACTCCCCCATTTTTGTGGAGTTATGTGCTCTCCAGTTTACCACAGTGAGTAATTCTATCAGTGTCCATTGCCCAGCTTCACTCCTTTACATTGTCTGCCTTTTCCTGTTGGGTGTGTGTGTAGGGCGGAGGCGGGGTGGGGGCTGACTACCGCCTAGATTTATGCTGCTTTTACTTGGTGAAATCCCAGTTTAAACTACTATTATGTAACAGCCTAAATGGGAAAAGAATTTGGAAAAGAATAGATACATGTATATGTATACCTGATTCGCTTTGCTGTCCACCTGAAACTAACACAACATTGTTAATCAACTATATTCCAATATAAACTTAGAAGTTTAACATAAATAAATAAATACATAAAAAAACAAACTAGAGACCTCCATTCTGAGGTCAAGGACATTTAAGGTTAGAAGATACAAAGTAGTTCTCAGCTTCCGTTGGCCAACTGTTGGATCCCGCCTAACTCCCCAGGACCTGGGTAATTTCTGCTGAGCCCTTGGTGCTTCCAGAGCCTCTGATCTCCCTCCTGCTTGCCCTGGTCCTCTTGCCTTCTTTCCTTCACATTATCCCCACTCTCTGCTTCCTGTCCCAAGTCAAGCATCCTTTGGTCAGGTTCTGACCACCACCACCTTCTGAGGGCTTCTGCATCATTCGCTAACCTGACAACCTGATTCTCTAAGCTATTTACCCCCCCCCCCCCAATTTTAGGAATTGATAGGAATATCCTAAATTCCTGATAAATGTTCCTATAAAAGAAAGTAATCTCATGTTACCCTCTCAAATCACATGATCCTCTTAAAAAAATGGCCGATCCCCATGAAACTAATGAGTCCTGGCTTCAAGAGGAAAATCCAGAAAGTTGAATCAGCTCTTTCTTTCAACAGGCTCTGGAAATAGTTTTCAGCAGAATAATTTATGTTCTAAGCTGCACCTGGTGTACACGGCCCAAAGTGAGTTCAACAGATCAATCACCAGGATCCCTGAGTCTGAATCTACTCTTGATGTAATTGCCTCAAACAGATGGTAGATTGGGCAGCTTCGGGACACATATCAGAAGTTGCAGTTAGATATTTTTGTTATGTAGGTTTTTGAAATCGCTTGCCTTCCTATAATTTCTGATGCACAAAAGACATGGGAACTCTAGTTCAAAGGATGTAAAGGTAGAAAGAATTACTCACCTGATCCCTTAGGACATTAAGAGTTTTAATCAGTGGATCACTTTTTGCATGGCACTTCCAAATAACAGAACTTTGGAGGTGTGATAAAGTTAGAGTTTGAAGTACAGGTATTTTTCTGGTATTTTCTGGTGATGCCTCTTCCTGCTCTACTTCCTCAAAGAGAACAAATCCATTGTTCCCTCCCCTCTTGTGGTATTGGAGCCTTGTCACTCTAGTACACAAATGACATTGTGTTTACTTTTTTTTTTAATTTTATTGAAGTAGAGTTGATTTACAATGTTGTGTTAGTTTCAGGTGTACAGCAAAGTGATTAGTTACACAAATATATATATTCATTCTTTTTCAGATTCTTTTCTCCTTATGCTATACAATAGGTCCTTGTTGGTTAACTATCTTATATATAGTAGTGTCTGTACGTTCATCCCAAGCTCCTGATTTATCTCTCCCCCGCCCCACGTTTCCCCTTTGGTAACCATAAGTTTGTTTTTGATATCTGTAAGTCTGTTTCTGTTTTGTAAATAAGTTCATTTTTGTCATATTTTTAAAAATTGGATTCCACATATGAGTGATATCATATATTTGTCTTTGTCTGACTTACTTCACTTAGTATGATAATCTCTAGTTGCATCCATGTTGCTGTAAATGGCATTATTTCATTCTTTTTTATGGCTGAGTCCATCATGTTTACTTTTTAACCTCCAGTGATTAACACAGGGTCTGACACATGAGCGTTCAGTCAGGTCCACCCCAAAAGTTTCAGGGCCAAGACAAGAGTTCAAATGGAGACCATACACTGTATAGCTAAATGTTTACAAGCTGTACCTCAAGCTTGCCTGGCAGCCCCCCAACCTTTATCCAGGGATTGCCTTTGTGACCTGAAGGTCAAAGAATCTCCCTGCCTGAGTCAGCCCTGAGCCCTACCAAATGGTAACACAGCTCTGCAGGAACGGGGCAGAAGCTGTGCCCCAAGCCAGCCCTCTGATCCCCAATCAGGTAGCCCACTGGGGAAGCATCCTTCCTCCCCAACCTCATTTTGTGGACTCCGGATTCCCAAGCAATTTTAAGCATTTCCTGTATCACCATAGCAGAAAGAGGGAGGGAATGTTTTGGGGGGACTTCGCCTAGGCATACCTTTCGGTGATTTGAGGTGATTGGTGATTTGAAAACAAACCTTTTTCTCTGGTTTCCAGATAGAGGCTGTGATCTCCTTTTACCTCTCAACATACATAGCCACACATGCACACACATAGACACACATGTACACACATAACCACACATGCACACACATAGATGCACAAATCATAAACATCTATGCACCCAACCACACACAAACCTGTGAACTTTCAGACTCGATACTCTGGCCTTTGGGGCACCCAGTCCAGCTCTCACTTCCCTTTCTAATTAAAATTTCCACTTGCTCAGCTGGTTATCAAACTGTCTAAAAAGTGTTTTTATAAGATCAAAAAAATGCAAAAATAGACTTTTGTTTCAGTGGCTTATGATACATGGAGGCCAGTGCAGGGGCCATTCCTGCCTGTGTCTAAGAGGCTGGTACTATGCCCAGTCAGTGTTGATCAAATTGCATGAAATCCAGAGGAAGGAAACCACCAGTAATAATTTCTAAAAACTTGCAATTTTTTTTTTTTTTTGTAACGAAGCACCTTTTTATACTTCAGAATGTCAGCATATTTAAGAGGAAGCAGCTGTTCTCACTTGCTAGCAAGCCTGGTTGAGACTCTATTTCACACAGAGAAGAAGGAAATAAATTGTGTATCATTCTGAGTCTTCAGTCTAGCAGAAAATATGATGATCATCTTTGGGACATACTATTAATTTCTGTTACCTGGGAGGAAACTTAAATAACTCACATCTGGTTCTGTCAGTTGCGTTATGAGGTCTGTAACTAGGAGAATAAATTTCTTACCTGGACCATGTAACTTGGCCGTTTCATTTTATTATCTAGAATTCAAGTGGTTGATTATTTTCTGGAATCTTTTCTTATGCTTTTTGAATTTTTAAAAAAAGTATTTACAGTGTTTTTATATAAGAATGAGGGCCAAAATGAGCCACTCTGAATACTGACAAGTTTCCTTTCATTCTCCACTAAAGCCCCATTCCACAAAGTATTAACAATCTGTTTTGATGTCAAAGCCAAATAGTGACAGTTACAATAATGAATGTTTGCTAGAGGGCACTGGCGAAAAAACAGCACAGAAATGCAAACCCCAGCCATCTCAAACTGTTCCTTCCCACTGGAATGTACCCATTCTTTTCGACTCCCAGTCACATAGATTGTTCCCATTGGGTCATTGGTTGAATAGTGCAAAGAAATCTGAATCTGGGAAACATTAAGAAAAGTGGATTGTTATTCTAGTTTCGCATCTTTTGGAAAAGACAAAAGAAAACTGTGCAATAAGGAAGTCTTGTGCGTTACTCTTATCATTTTGCAGAAGAGGTTGTTTGAGAACTGTAGGTTTTTTTTTTTTTCTCCTCTCCTCCTAAATGGACTCCAGCAACTTAATACATTAGCATAAATGGATGATTAGACATACATGAATGACTCTAGCTCGGGCCAAGTTCAGTTTTTTTTAAGTCAAATTTTTAAGATTCTATCTTCCAGCACTCATAATAAATCGTGACTAATTGGAATTAACTGAAAGGGATACAGTCAGTTCTTTTACGAACAAAATCAAAATTTTAGCAATGAAAAATAAATGAAGAGCTTGTGCTTCCGAGCCAGACTGTCTGAATTCAAATCGTTGGACTTCAGCCGGCAGCCCTGGCATTGCACAAGTTCCCAAATCTCTCCATACCTCAATTTCTTCTCTAAGATGAGGATAAAAATGGTATGCCCATCTTTGTTTTTTTTTTAATTGACGTATAGCTGATTTACAGTGTTGTGTTAGTTTCAGGTGTTCAACAAAGTGATTCAGTCATATATATATACATATATATGTACATATGTTTCTATATTCTAAATTACTTTGTATAGTATATATATATATATTATTTTAAAGATTTTTTTCCATTATATGTTATTACAAGATATGGAGTGTAGTTCTCTGTGCTATACAGTAGGTCCTTGTTTATCTTTTTTATATATAGTAGTGTGTATCTATTAATCCCAAACTCCTAATTTATCCTCTTAGTTTTTTAGGAGGCTTGAATGAGTCTATACCTATAAATGCTTTAAAATTGTTTTTACCATCATAAGCTATAATTGTGTTTTGTTCATTCATTCCTTCATTTATTCATTCATTGCTTCCTTTCAATAAATATTTATTGACTGCCTTTTTATGCCAAGCATAAGTGCAAGGATATAGCAATGGACAAAACTGATGAAGGATTGTTAAGTTTATTATTATTATTATTCCGAGTCATTATGGGATGTCTCATGAACCACTCATCACATAATGGACATCGATTATCCGTCCAATCTCCTAGCACAAAATAAGGGCTCAATAAATGTTGATGGAGGGAAGTTCAAATACATGAGTCATTGCAACATAGAATAACAATCTGGAATTGCAATAAGGATTTGGAATTGGGAGATGCAATGTCAAGTCCCAGTTTTACTGAAATTTCCTAATCTAAAAACCTAGAAAGCTATACCATGAAACCACTAAGATCCCTTTTGACTATGATTCTAGAAAGTAACTGAAATGATGCACTATTTTTTGACTGGTCATAATTCTATTTTTCTTAAAATAAATAAACTTCAAATTTTAGTCTAGCTTTAAATCTACAGAAAAGGTACAAAACACAACAGACGGTTCCTGTATATGCTCTCAGTTTCCCTTATTATTAACATCTCACATTACTATGGTGTATTTGTCAAAGCTAATGAACAAATATTGATATATTATTACCTGGAGTCCATACATCATTCTGATTTCATAAGTTTATACCTAAAGGTTTTTTTGTTTTCTTTTTCTTTTTTTAAATTATGTAAGTTTCAGGTAGACAGCATTACAATTCAACATCTGTATACACTACAGAGTGATCACCAGCATAAGTCTAGTTACCACCCATCACCATATAGTTGACCCCCTTTTACCCATTTTGCCCACCTCCACCCCCCTTCCCCTCTGGTAACAACTAATCTAATCTCTGTATCTATGAGTTTGGTTTTGTTTTCTTTTGTTTGTTCCTCTGTTCTGGTGTTTTAGATTCCACCTAGGGGTGAAATCATATGGTATTTGTCTTTCTTCATCTGACTGTTACAATTGTGTGTAAGTACCACATCTTTTTCTGAATTTAATTTCTTATTCTATGTTGCAGTTTAGTTGATTTACAATGTTGTGTTAGTTTCCTTATGTTCTTTTTTTTTTTTTTGCCCCAGGATCCTAACCAGGACACCACATTATATTTAGTAATCCTGTCTCCTTAGACTTGTCTGGACTGTGACAGTTTTTCAGACTTTTCTTGTTTTCATGACCTTAATATTTTTGAGGACTCTTGGTCAGGAATTTTGTAGAATGTCCTTAAATTTAGGTTTGTTTATGCTTTTCTCATGGTTAGACAGGGGTTATGAGTTTTAGGAGGAAGATCACAGAGGTAATTCTCATCACATCTTAGCAAGAGTATATGCTATTAACATGATCAATGATATAAAATTTTATTTTAATGACTGGATAGGTGTTATATATAATTGGTAATTTAATGTACCATACTAAGGAAAATATCTTTGCTATATGTAATTTCTACACAAAGTACAGTCATCCTTATTCGCGCGAGATTGGTTCCAGAACCCCTGTGGTTACCAAAATCTATGGATGCTCAGGTCCCTTATATAAAATGATGTAGTATTTGCATATAACCTACACACATCCTCCCGTTTACTTTAAATCATCTCTGAATTACTTACAATACTTAGTACAATGTAAACGTTATGTAACTAGTTGCAAACACAATGTAAATGCTATGTAAATAGTTGCCTACCCACAATAAATTCAGGTTTTGTTTTTTGGAAGTTTCTGGGATTTTTTAAAAAATATATTCGATCCTTGGTTGGTTGAATCCGCAGATGCAGAACCCCCAGATACCAAGGGCCAACTAAATGAAATAGTTGATTCTTTTGTGGCATAATCTTAAAATATATTTACTTTACTTAAAAAAAAAAGCCCTCTTTACTACTGGCAAATGAAGAGTAAGTGAAAAATTCATGTCTTGTTATAAATCAATAGTACTCTTATCTTTGTGGACTCAAGAGCTACATATTAAATTTAATGTCAAACATATAACTGTTTGTATTTCTTTCAAACTAACCGCAAGCTTGAGAAAATTCACAGATCTTTGTTCAGCTATGTGGTCTGAAAGATGCAACAAAGTAAGAAGTGCCGGAAGTTAAGCATTTTGATACAAATTCCCCTAAGCCCGTCTCGTGCAAGGGACTTGCCTTAAGAAATATCGATGTTAATACTTCACTAAGCCCCAGACATAGACAGCCTGGTGTCTCTAATCTTTGGTGTCCTTGGTATAAATGTACGTTATCCTCTGGGATTAGGAATGATGCTGATGTAGCTGTCACAGAGATTGGAAGATCCATGGTTATGTTTATTCTATACTTTTGTTTTGAATTTCACTGTAAATAGAGAAGTTGGCTTAAGATTACTATAATCTATGCAATGTAAAATTTTCAGATCAAGACATAAAATAAACATTGTCAATCCAGAGGAAAATTGTTAGAAGTAGGGTACTACTAGGGATATCCTTATTTAGATTTAAATGAAATAAATACCTACAGTATGACACTCTGGCTCCAGCAAGTGGCCACAATAAGTTTAATTATACCTATCTTTGTGGTTGTCACTTCCCATAGAACTGATCATAAAAACAATTGAGTGGTTTTAGCCCACTACTCTTTGTGACCTTACCATGGAGGTTCATTATTATGGCCAAGAGCATCATTCACAATACATTTTCCCCCAAATCCCTAATTTCTTAATTCCATGAAACACTGTGTCCTGACTCACCATATACTACTTGTGTAACCTTTGGAAATTTCCTTAACGTCTGAAATTTCTTCATTTTCAAAAGTATGTGTGATGGTTAAATGAAATTACATATATAAAACACTTAGCAAATGAACTGGCCACTTGCTATGTGTTCACAGACGCTCATGCACCTGCTTTCAAAGAATACTTTCCAGTTTTCTGGGAGCAATGATGCCTACTGGACCATCTCAAGTTGGTTGTTGTGTTTTATGCCATATCTAGATTCTCAGAAATATTTTCTAGCAATTACCTGATATTTTAATGTTGGTATCTTAGTAGGCAAGTAAACACTAATCAGGAAGTGGGCCTCTCAGTGTTCAAGGGAGTAAATGTATTCTGGTGGCAAAATTCAGTGTTAGGATCATTTTATTTATTTTTCTCTAGCCATGAGAGAGACTAGTCATCTTTTTTTTTTTTTCTAACATGGTTGGAGGATATTCTCCATGACACTGCAGGGGACTTACTTAATGGTCTTACAGCTAAATAAGTGATTAAAAGTATAGGAAGTGTCAGGCAAAGGGGAGAGCCAGATGGATTATTTTATACAATAGCCCTCAACATGAATCTGAAAAAGAATATATATATATATGTATATATACACATATATATAAAAGTATATATTATATGTATACATATACACACATATATATATAAGTGAATCACTTTGCTATACACCTGAAGCATTCTAAATCAACTATATTTCAATAACATTTTTTAAATGAAAATTAATTCATTAATTAAAAAAAAAGAGCCCATTTCTCTTCTGATTGACTAGTGTGTCTGATGCCATATTTGGGAAAGAAGCCATAAGCAGCCTCACCCATATTCCCACCTCTCTCTCTGGATCAAAGGGAAAATCCAAGTTACAAGGCATCTTGATAACATAAACTAAAAAGAAGTAAGCGTTTATGAGGACAGCACTTCATTGCAGGTAGACCACTGTCCTTTACAGCCACTGCCCACTCCATTTATCATGGACTTTACAGTGTGGCCCTGGATAGTGACCACAGCAGCATATGGAATGAGAAACGATTCCAAGAGCAGCTGTGGCTGGAGAGACAGCCTGGGAATAGTTTGAATAAGAGGTTAAGAACTAGCCAGCCGGGAGGCAGCAAAAAGTAACATAAAAATAGAAAGCATGGGGCATAGGGTTCATTTGCAATTCATTGTTGGGTATGGCAGACACTGCTGACATTGTGTTAACTAGCCTGTTTGGGTTGGGAGCTGTGTACACCCGAGTGAAGTTACGACAAGGCAGTCTTACTTTGGAGGTTGACCTCAAAACTATAAGTGGTCATCTATGTACATTTCCTCAGGAGATGATCGACACATAGTTGACAAGCAGCACTTGCTAGCTGTTCTTACCATTATTAGCAGAATGTAATATTAGTGATACACTTTCAAATAGGGAAAGGTAATACCACTGTTTTTGCCTTTTCTTCTGTGCTACTTTGACTGCAGACAGTACCACAGGGACACCAGCAATATCAACGACGACAACTGTGGAAATTCGCAAAAGCAGCGTTATGACAACTGAGATCACTTCTAAAGTGGAGAAAAGCCCCACGACAGCCACCGGCAATAGCTCCTGTCCTTCCACGGAGACTGAGGAAGAAAAGGCAAAACGGCTGCTTTACTGTTCTCTATGCAAGGTTGCTGTCAACTCCACCTCACAGCTGGAGGCGCACAACAGTGGTGAGATGCAGCGATTTATTTTCTGTCTCAACAGCTCTGCAATTATCTTCCTCTGAATAGATTAGATCTTTTGCAGCAGGGGACAGAGGGGGAGGCAGAAAACTGGCAACTGTCACATGGAATTCATTAACCATTAAGAAGTAAAAATGACAAGCAAAGTGTCACTTACAGGGGGGCAAGGAAGGGTTTCCAGGGCTCCCTTGCCATGCTGTATATGTGTTTGTGTGTATGTGTTTTATAAACATTAAGAGAAACAGTAAAATATAATTCTGAAGTGTCAACTTTGCATTTATATGATTTCTAGATTGCTATGTTACTTCCACACGTTTGCTTGTAACTGAAATTTTCTGAAGTTGCACCAATATTATAGTTGCAAAAGTTGGTTGCATAACTCCATTCACTTTTGGTTAAAAACCTCCCTATTATGGTTTTTATGGCAAATAATGTTGTTTGGGCTAAATCTATATGAGCTGGAAAATTAAACTTAAGAAAATACTTCTTAGAGGCAGCCATGATGTCTACATATAATATTTTATTTATTTTTTTCTGACAACGTAAAGATACTCTTCCTTTGTTTTGACTGAGGCTCAGAGAAGACACATGACCAGTTAGGTGACAGAGCCATTATTCAAACCCAGGTCTCTCTAACTAACACTAAACTTTCCTATAGCATAACAGAAAATACTGGTAAGCCGGGATGGAATTCTCTCCTGATATATTTTGATTCCATCTCCCTGCTCTTTCTATACATATATGTTTATATCTATATCTGTATTTAAAGATGTTTTATATATATATATATAAACCTATCTAACTAGATACATATATAGAGTATATCTATATCGATTTAAATAGATAAAGATTTTATTGTTTTATTTGTTTATTTATTTACTTATGTCCTGCCTGAGGTTTTAGCCAGCCCTTTGTCCCAAGATCAGTTTTTCTCTAAAAGACCGGGTTCATTGCGAGGACTCTGTCAGCAATTACAATCGAAAAAGAATCATTTGTGAATCACACCCTGAGTTAATAGTGCAGCTGTGTGTTGATGGCGTCATCGACCAATCATTGTGCTGCACGCGTAATATTCAAGTACTGACTTCAAGGCTCTAAGGGGGTAATTGCAGAAGGAGGACAATTCCTTCCGCACACATTCTCGTCCTGCAGGCAGCATGAGTTATAGTCAGGGAGAGTTCACGAGTTCAGGGGCTGGGAGACACAGAATAGCATCTGGCCCCCCAAGTCAGAATCTGTACCATTCAGATTTGCCCTCTGTTTCCTCCTGCGAATACGTTCCTCCTGAATGTGAGATCACTGGGAATCCATTTACTTTTCCAGAATTCTTGATCATCCCCCCATAGTGACAGAGAAACACATTCACTTTGAGGGAGGATCTATTTTGACAGGTAAACCATAGCCTTTGAGGTTGGAGTTGATTTACGAAGAACTTGGATGTCCTTTCTGAATTCTGATCAGAAACATCTGATTAGGAGGCAAAGAAGGGATGACTTATTTGTTTACGTCACATCAGGTCAATATTTTCCATATTACAGTTCTATGGTCATCTCTGGTTTGTGTGTAAGAATTGCCATTGGAGCTTTATGTATATATATATATATATTTTATATGAATGTCAAATATATCCATATGTTTATATATAAATACATTTATATTTATTTAAATACATACATACACACACACACACACACACACACACACACACACACACATATATATATATATATATATATATATATATATATATATATATATATCTCCTACATCCTGGGATTCTGATTTATTATATATCCAGGGCCTGGGAAGCTATAGTGTTTGGGAAAAGAAAAAAAAAACAAAACCAAAACCCGGCAAGTGTTTTGCAGGCAGAGCTGAGAACTTGTGTAACCATCTCACTTGGGAGTTTAAGACATGCTTTCGGTTGTCACCCTTACTTGAATCCCTTTCTAAGGGTGTCCCCTCCAAGCCTTCAGCCCAGTCGGGGGACTTTGGCCACTCCCCTTCCCTCCAAGGTGCTGCTTGGGGTTCTCGGTTCATGTATTTCCCTTCCTGCGTCAGAGATCTTCCCCTCGGGGTGTGATGTTGGTAAACCTGTGGGGTGATTGTAGAGGGCAAGGCTCCACATATGTCCCTCTCCTGTCAGGAGTAGGAATGGTCCTTGTAAGTCTCATCATAGGATTATTGTGGTGGGTTCTAGTTTGGGTTCCATGAGAAGCAGACTCTGAGACAAGGATGTCAGGGCAAATAGTTTTTAGGGAGATAAAGGGACAAGGTTAGTGGAGTTGGGAAAGTAGATAGGGCAGGGAAGCTGGCCAGCACAGCCAGCTACCAACGTGGGCAAACTGGACCTTGCCCACCAAAGCCGGCCCCCCGCCCAGCTCCTACGCTTTTACTCTTAAAACCTTCAAGTGATCACCTAGAATGACAGAACTGAATTAACTCAAATTCTGTGTCTTTATCTTTACAATCTCAGCACTATCATTGTTCATTTATAATCCGCTGTTTTCATGAAACATAGGTATTAACACAAGGGCATGAATTGCAGCCTTTGTGAGCTCAAAGGATTTCGAACCTCTATGAAATGATTAGTGAAACTAAAGCTTGTAACCGAATTTGTGTGTTTCTGGGGATGACCATATAATGGAGAGTTCTACAAACTAATTTCCATGGAGCAGATGATGTGCTAATTTAGTATATACTAAATCTCACCAGTAACCACCTCCATTGTTCAGAATATAGGCCAATGAAATATTATTTAGGGAAGAGTCCTTATCACTGACATTATTTAGAGTTACCAGATCATGGTGCTGGTGGAAAGCGGACCCCCTTTGGTTTTTTTGTTTGTTTGTTTTTGTTTTTTTGCGGTACGCGGGCCTCTCACTGTTGTGGCCTCTCCCGTTGCGCAGCACAGGCTCCGGATGCGCAGGCTCAGCGGCCATGGCTCACGGGCCCAGCCGCTCCATGGCATGTGGGATCTTCCCAGACCGGGGCACGAACCCGTGTCCCCTGCATCGGCAGGTGGACTCCCAACCACAGCGCCACCGGGGAAGCCCCAGCGGGCCCCCATTGTATAGTCTATTTAATCATTGTTCTCTAATTCTCTTTAAGGACCCCATTCTTAGCTACGCACAGGGCAGACCACAATCACCACCCCACCCACTGCATCCTCCACTCACCCCCACCCTGTCAATATAACTTTAAAAGACTTCTCCAATTACTTCTTAGAGCCAGATATTAGGACAATACTGTTAAGATTGGGCTGTGTTTTTCAGGAAACCAAGTTTGAATATCAATTTTGCTCAGAAGCAACCAGGATGCAGCATGGGGAGATGTGTCCTTTGCATTTAAATTGTAATTCTAAGTGTTTCTCTTCTTTATCCTTTTAGAAATACATCATAGACATGGAATCAGGGCTATAGCACTGAGCGGAGAATTATGCACTTATGGTCTGTTCATGGGAAGCCTGCCACCTTCAAAACATGTTTTTCTCCTAATCTTGGAAAATGCATTTTTAAAAAAAATTTATTGAAGTATAATTGATTTACAATGTTGTGTTAGTTTCAGGTGTGCAGCAAAAGTGAATCAGTTATACATATACATATATCCATTCTTCTTCAGATTATTTTCCCATATTGGTTATTATGGAATATTGAGTAGAGTTCCCTGTGCGATACAGTAGGTCCTTATTGGTTATCTATTTTATATATAGTGATGTGTATATGTCAATCCCAGTCTCCTAATTTCCCTTCCCATGCCGTTTCCCCTTTGGTAACCATAAGTTTGTTTTCAAAATCTATGAGTCTTTCTGTTTTGTAAATAACTACATTTGTATCATTTTTAAAAAATTAGATTCCACATGTGAGTGATATCATATGATATTTGTCTTTCTCTGTCTGACTTACTTTGTGTGATTCACAAAACGGTCTAAGAGTCCTTGAAATACCCTGAGAGGACATACTCTTTTCGAGAGATCTGGAAGGCTCCTTTTATTTGTGTGTTATAGACACGTATTATAAAAGATATGTTTTGCCTTTTTCTTTAAAGAAATTCCCCCCAAACATCCTACTAGGTATTGCTTTGCTTAGCTGTTTTTGATGATTTTCTCTATATAATTGAAAAAAACTTTGGAATGTTTTATAATTAGTCCTCATTACTAATTTGGGCAGATTTTTCTGGTAATGACTTAAAGTGGTAACATTTGATCATTTTCACTAATCTCATTCCAGCTCTTCTATCCCTACACAGAGCTTATTTTTAAGTTCACTAAGTTTTAATATATAGAAATGACACGTTATCAAAGGATGGAATTTCTAAATTTTTGCCTAAACACAAAATCAGTGTTAAGAAGGAGAAGAGAAGATTGACTAAAATTTCTTGATCATGTGGGTGTGCCAGAAATAATGCTTAAGATTAAAAAATGCATCTAATACGATACTTCAGTAGAGGAGATATTTTTTTTTCTATAGCTACAGACATTGAGGCACAAGTAAGTTGAAACTACTCAGCTGATGGAGGCAAATTCTGACTTATACCATTTCAGAGCTTGAGCTTATAAATCTCTTTCCAGAGAGTTTGCTGTGTTTGTTGATCTTTATAAATATCTAATACTTCGCTAATTTTCACTGATTGTCTACCATGTGTTGCTCACTGAGAATCTAAATTTGAGCAAAGCCCAGGAGTTGCCTTTTAGGAAGCCCTGGTCTAGTTTGTGCCTCTGTGTTCAGGAAGAGAATGTGTAAAGACTTGTTTCATCCAGAGATCTGTCCTTTCGTGTTTCAAGTAAAAAACTCATTTAAGCCAGTCAGCCATGGTGGTCCACGTTTATGGCCTTATTATTATTAAGGCCCAAAGATTATCTACCACTTCTCTTCAGCATCTTCTAGGGTAATGGTAAGACTTCAACTGGATGGGAAATACAGATACAGACTCTTCTATCACAAGTCTGCTGTTGCACCTTCTTTAAACTTTCTACAAATGTTTAAAAAAACAATTCAGCCCCATAGGCCTCCACGTTATGCATGTTCCTGCAGGGCATACTTGAGCAGGAGAGATGTACTGTCTAGTATGATAACGACTAGCCTGAGGCGGCTATTTAAATTTAAATGACTTACCTGTTCAGTTTCAGCTGCAGTAACCTCATATCAAGTGCTCAAGAGCGTCTCTGACTAAAGGCCACCATATTGGTAGGTACAAATCAAGAACATTTCCATCAGCAAAGAAGTTTCTATCAGACAGTGGACTGGAGCTACAATTCTTTTTCCTTTTTTAAAAAAAAATTTTTATTGCAATATAGTTGATTTACCATGTTGTATTAGTTTCAGGTGTACAGCCATGTGAATCAGTTACACATATATCTACTCTTAGAGTCTTACAATTCTTTTTTTTTTAACATCTTTATTGGAGTTTAATTGTTTTACGTTGTTGTGTTAGTTACTGCTGTATAACACAGTGAATCAGCTATGTGTATACATATGTCCCCATATCCCCTCCCTCTTGTGTCTCCCACCCTCCCTATCCCACCCCTCTAGGTAGTCACAAAGCACCAAGCTGATCTCCCTGTGCTGTGGTGGCTGCTTCCCACTATCTATCTATTTGACATTCGGTAATGTATATATGTCCATGCCGCTCTCTCACTTCGTCCCAGCAAACCCTTCCCCCTCCCCATGTCCTCAAGTCCATTCTCTACATCTGCATCTGTATTCCAGTCCTGCCCCTAGGTTCTTCAGAACCATTTTTTGTTTTTTTGGATTCCATATGTATGTGTTAGCATATGGTATTTGG
This sequence comes from Phocoena sinus, assembly GCF_008692025.1. Lineage (NCBI taxonomy): Eukaryota > Metazoa > Chordata > Mammalia > Artiodactyla > Phocoenidae > Phocoena > Phocoena sinus. The sequence goes on from NC_045766.1 coordinate 5,211,671, forward strand.
TTTTCTCTTTCTCATTTACTTCACTCTGTGTGACAGACTCTAGGTCCATCCTTTCAGTACAGATAACTCAATTTCTTTTCTTTTTATGGCTGAGTAATATTCCATTGTATATATGTGCCATATCTTCTTTATCCATTCATCTGTCGATGGACACTTAGGTTGCTTCCATGTCCTGGCTATTGTAAATAGAGCTGCAATGAACATTGTGGTACATGTCATTTTTTGAATTATGGTTTTCTTAGGGTATATGCCCAGTGGTGGGATTGCTGGGTCATATGGTAGTTCTATTTTTAGTTTTTTAAGGAACCTCCATACTGTTTTCCATATTGGCTGTATCCATGTACATTCCCACCAACAGTGCAAGAGGGTTCCCTTTTCTTCACACCCTCTCCAGCATTTATTGTTTGTAGATTATTTGATGATGGCCATTCTGAACAGTGTGAGGTTTGCATTTCTCTAATAATTAGTGATGTTGAGCATCCTTTCATGTGTTTCTTGGCAATCTGTGTATCTTCTTTGAAGAAATGTCTATTTAGGTCTTCTGCCCATTTTTGGATTGGGTTGTTTGTTTTTAGGTTATTGAGCTGCGTGAGCTGCTTGTATATTTTGGAGATTAATCCTTTGTCAGTTGCTTCATTTGTTACTATTTCCTCCCATTCGGAGGGTTGTAGTTTCATCTTGTTTATGGTTTCCTTTGCTGTGCAAAAGCTTTTAAGTTTTATTAGGTCCCATTTGTTTATTTTTGTTTTTATTTCCATTTCTCTAGGAGGTGGGTCAAAATGGATCTTGCGGTGATTTATGTCATAGAGTGTTCTGCCTATGTTTTGCTCTAAGTTTTATAGTGTCTGGCCTTACATTTAGGTCTTTAATACATTTTGAGTTTATTTTTGTATATGGTATTAGGAAGTGTTCTAATTTCATTCTTTTCCATGTAGCTGTCCAGTTTTCCCAGCACCACTTATTGAAGAGGGTGTCTTTTCTCCATTGTATATTCTTGCCTCCTTTGTCAAAGATAGGGTGACCAAGTGTGTGTGGGTTTATCTCTGGGCTTTCTATCCTGTTCCATTCATTTATATTTCTGTTTTTGTGCCAGTACCGTGCTCTCTTGATTACTGTAGCTTTGTAGTATAGTGAGAAGTCAAGGAGCCTGGTTCTTCCATCTCTTTTTCTCTTTCTCAAGATTGCACTGGCTACTCGGGATCTTTTGTGTTTCCATACAAATTGTGAAAATTTTTTGTTCTAGATGTGTAAAATGCCATTGGTAGTTTGATAGGGATTGCATTGAATCTGTAAATTGCTTTGGGTAGTATAGTCATTTTCGCAATGTTGCTTCTTCCAATCAAAGAACATGGTATATCTCTCCATCTGTTTGTATCCTCTTTAATTTCTTTCATCAGTGTCTTATAGTTTTGTGCATACAGGTCTTTTGTCTCCTTGCGAAGGTTTATTCCTAGGTATTTTATTCTTTTTGTTGCAGGGGTAAATGGGAGTGTTTCCTTAATTTGTCTTTCAAATTTTTTGTTGTTAGTGTACAGGAACACAAGAGATTTCTGTGCATTAATTTTGTATCCTGCTACTTTACCGAAATCATTGATTAGCTCTAGTAGTTTTCTGGTAGCATCCTTAGGATTCTCTATGTATAGTATCATGTCATCTGCAAACAGTGACAGTTTTACTTCTTTTCCAATTTTGACTCCTTTTATTTCTTTTTCTTCTCTGATTGCTGTGGCTAAAACTTCCAAAACTATGTTGAATAATAGCAGTGAGAGTGGGAAACCTTGTCTTGTTCCTGATCTTAGTGGAATGATGTTGGCTGTGGGTTTGTCATATATGGCCTTTATTATGTTGAGGTAAGTTCCCTCTATGCCTACTTTCTGGAGAGTTCTTATCATAAATGGATGTTGAATTTGTTGAAAGCTTTTTCTGCATCTATTGAGATTATCATATGGTTTTTATCCTTCAATTTGTTAATATGGTGTATCATATTGATTGATTTGGATATATTGAAAAATCTTTGCATTCCTGTGATAAACCCCACTTGATCATGGTGTATGATCCTTTCAATGTGCTGTTGGATTCTGTTTGCTAGTATTTTGTTGAGGATTTTTGCATCTATATTCATCAGTGATATTGGCCTGTAGTTTTCTTTCTTTGTAATATCTTTTTTTGGTTTTGGTATCAGGATGATGGTGTCCTCGTAGAATGAGTTTGGGAATGTTCCTCCCTCTGCTATACTTTGGAAGATTTTGAGAAGGATAGATGTTAGCTCTTCTCTAAATGTTTGATAGAATTCACCTGTGAAGCCATCTGGTCCTGGGCTTTTGTTTGTTGGAAGATTTTTAATCTCAATTTCAGTGTTTGTGATTGGTCTGTTCATATTTTCTATTTCTTCCTGGTTCAGTCTCAGAAGGTTGTGCATTTCTAAGAATTTGTCCATTTCTTCCAGGTTGTCCATTTTATCATCATATGGTTGCTTGTAGTAATGTCTTATGATCCTTTGTATTTCTGCAGTGTCAGTTGTTACTTCTCCTTTTTTCATTTCTAGTTCTATTGATTTGAGTCTTCTCCCTTTTTTTTTTTGATGAGTCTGGCTAATGGTTTATCATTTTTGTTTATCTTCTCAAAGAACCAGCTTTTAGTTTTATTGATCTTTGCTATAGTTTTCTTCATTTCTTTTTCATTTATTTCTGATCTGATATTTATGATTTTTTTCCTTCTGCTAACTTTGGGGTATTTTGTTCATCTTTCTCTAATTGCTTAAGTGTAAAGATAGTTTATTTATTTGAGATTATTCTTGATTCTTGAGGTAGGGTGTTATTCCTATATACTTCCTTCATAGAACTGCTTTTGCTGCATCCCATAGGTTTTGTGTCATTGTGTTTTCATGGTCATTTGTTTCTAGGTATTTTTTTATTTCTTCTTTGATTTCTTCAGTGATCTCTTGGTTATTTAGTAATGTATTGTTTAGCCTCCATGTGTCTGTAATTTTTACATTTTTTTTCCTGTAATTGATATCTAGTCTCATAGCATTGTTGTTGTAAAAGATACTTGATATGATTTCAATTTTCTTAAATTTACCAAGGCTTGATTTGTGACCCAAAATATGATCTATCCAGAAGGATGTTCCATGAGCACTTGAGAAGAAAGTGTATTGTGTTGTTTTTGGATGGAATGTCCTATAAATATCAATTAAGTCCATCTTGTTTAATGTATCATGTAAAGCTTGTGTTAACTTATTTATTTTCATTTTGGTTGATCTGTCCATTGGTGAAAGTGGAGTGTCAAAGTCCCCTACTATGAATGTGTTACTGTTGACTTCCCTTTTTATGGCTGTTAGCATTTGCCTTATGTATTGAGGTGCTCCTATGTTGGCTGCATAAATGTTTCAATTGTTATATCTTCTTCTTGGATTGATCCCTTGATATTTATGTAGTGTCCTTCTTTGTCTCTTGTAATAGTCTTAATTTAAAGTCTATTTTGTCTGATATGAGAATTGCTACTCCAGCTTTCTTTTGATTTCCATTTGCATGGAATATCTTTTTCCATCCCCTCACTTTCAGTCTGTATGTGTCCTTAGGTCTGAAGTGTGTCTCTTGTAAACAGTATATATACAGGTCTTGTTTTTGTATCCATTCAGCCAGTCTATGTCTTTTGGTTGGAACATTTAATCCATTTACATTTAAGGTAATTATTGATATGTATGTTCCTATTACTATTTTCTTAATTGTTTTGGGTTTGTTATTGTAGGTCTTTTCCTTCTCTTGTGTTTCCTGCATAGAGAAGTTCCTTTAGCATTTGTTGTAAAGCTGGTTTGGTGGTGCTGAATTCTCTTAACTTTTGCTTATCTGTAAAGGTTTTAATTTCTCCATCAGATCTGCATGAGATCCTTGCTGGGTATAGTAATCTTGGTTGTAGGTTTTTCCCTTTCATCACTTTAAATATGTCCTGCCACTCCCTTCTGGCTTGCAGAGTTTCTGCTGATAGATCAGCTGTTCACCTTATGGGGATTCCCTTGTGTGTTATTTGTTGCTTTTCCCTTGCTGCTTTTAATATTTTTTCTTTGTATTTAATTTTTGATAGTTTGATTAATACGTGTCTTGGTGTGTTTCCCCTTGGATTTATCCTGTATGGGACTCTCTGCACTTCCTGAACTTGACTGAGTATTTCTTTTCCCATATTAGGGAAGTTTTCAACTATAATCTCTTGAAATATTTTCTCAGTCCCTTTCTATTTTTCTTCTTCTGGGACCACTATAATTCGAATGTTGGTGCATTTAATGTTGTCCCAGAGGTCTCTGAGACTGTCCTCAATTCTTTTCATTTTTTTTTTTTCTTTATTCTGCTCTGCAGTAGTTATTTCCACTATTTTGTCTTCCAGGTAACTTTTCCGTTCTTCTGCCTCAGTTATTCTGCTCTTGATTCCTTCTAGCGAATTTTAAATTTCATTTATTGTGTTGTTCATCATTGTTTGTTTGCTCTTTAGCTCTTCTAGGTCCTTGTTAAATGTTTCTTGTAGTTTCTCTATTCTATTTCCAAATTTTTGGATCATCTTTACTATTATTACTCTGAATTCTTTTTCAGGTAGACTGCCTATTTCCTCTTCATTTGTTTGGTCTGGTGGGTTTTTACCTTGCTGGTTCGTCTGCTGCATATTTCTCTGTCTTCTCATTTTGCCTCTCTTACTGTCTTTGGGGTCTCCTTTTTGCAAGCTGCAGGTTCGTAATTCCCGTTGTTTTGGGGATCTTCCCCCAATGGCTAAAGTTGTTTTGGTGGGTTGTGTAGGCTTCCTGGTAGAGGGGACTGGTGCCTATTTTCTGGTGGATGAAGCTGAATCTCGTCTTCCTGGTGGGCAGGACCACATCTGGTAATGTGTTTTGGGTTGTCTGTGAACTTATTGTGGTCTTTGGCAGCCTCTCTGCTAGTGGTTGGGGTTGTGTTCCTGTCTTGTTAGTTGTTTGACATGGGGTGTCCAGCACTGGAGCTTGCTGGTCATTGGGTGGAGCTGGGTCTTAGCATTGAGATGGAAATCTCTGGGAGACCTCTCACTCTCACTGATTGATATTACTTGGGGCCAAGAGGTCTCTGGTGGTCCAGTGTCCTGAACTCGGCTCTCTCACCTCAGAGGCTCAGGCCTGACCCCTGGCTGGAGTACCAGGATGCTGTCAGCCGCACGGCAGTGAAATGTGGCTGTCTCCATTATGAAGTCAGATTATAAGGGTCTACAATAGCTGTTCAGCTACAACAACAGGCTGACTTGGAAGCACTTTGTCTACGAGGCTCTCTCCAGCAGCTGGTGGCTAAAAGAGTAGGTCTCTGTGTGTGCTGCCAGAACCTTAAACGTTTATATAGAGGTCTTCACTGGGTTCAGTCACAGATTTGGTACAGATGGTCTCAAGAACATCTTACTCTCTGAAGGCTGTGTGCTTGAAACTGCTCCTAAGCCTGAGGGTCTACAAGCTGAAGGAAAATGAGACTGCCCGGGGTGGCCTGAAAGCCATGATTCTTGCCACAATCCCTGCTGTTGCTGTCATGGAATCCAGCTTCCCCCGCTGCTCTGCAATCAGTTTTCAGTGAAGCTTTCTCTCTGTGCTGATGAGATTCCTGCTACTTGACTTGCCCAAAGCCATAGAGGCCTTAAATGTTGGGGCTGTGATGCAAACCCAGCCAATCTGGCTCCAAGGTCAGTGTCACCTCACCCTAAATGCCTCACCCCTGCGAGCCACCTCCTCAAACCTGCACTGCCACAGGAAGAGTCACCTGCATTCCTACAATTTTTAAATAATGTACTTTGGGGTTTGCAATATGGGTGATTTAGGATATATTACCTAATAGAAAAATTTTATGTAGCTGTGAGCATTCAGGGTTTAGTTATTTCATGTTCGGTGACATCTCACGGATGAACAACCAGAATAAGTGATTTCAGAGTTGTGTTGAGATGTGTTTTCTTGCTGTGTACTTTTACGTGCTGTGCTTCTTAAGAGCGGTTTCATGCGCAAACCAAGTAGAACATTCAAGCTACATTATTTTTTCTACTCGAGCCTAATATAATGTCACTGATATTTAGAACATTTTAGGAAGCTTGCACATGAAACTGTTTCCCTACTGAGGGCATGCAGCTTGAAGGTGAAAAGTGGGAGGGCTTTTGCTTTTCACCTTATACTTTTCCGTGCTCTTTGAATTTTCTAACAAAGTGTTACTTTCATTTTAAAAAGTGAAAACTGAACTAGTTACACAAAAAGTAAGCAAAAACACTGCTTTTATAAATAACTAAGACAACATCATATCTGTTATACTATGGGAGTGTTTAATTTGTCCATTTATTGAGTGTTTATTATGTGAAAACCTTTTTGCCGGGTTCTCTTGGTTAATGGATATGAAAGCAGTGGAGCATTTTCCCATGATTTTAAGGGCCTTGTTTCTAAGTAGCAGAGATGGGTGCAAATAAGGATTGTTAAGTGCATGTCTAAAGCAGCACAGGAAATCCTCCATCTTCCTTGTAGTCCATTGTTATAGATAAAAGAGGCTTTCTGGATGCCTGAAAATTCTCATGTGCTGGTATGTCCAGGGTTACTGCCATATCAATTCCACATGTTTATCTTCCCATCAAACCCAGCCAGTGCTCCGCTTACTGGTTCCCAGGGTCTGCAGAGCTCTTTCCTGAGCTGTCTTTGGACACTGAGTCCATCCCCACTGGTGCTGTGTGGCTGGCCTCCCCTTCTGTTCCCACTTCATAGCTCTTCCTCAGAAGACCTTTCTGATGCTAAAAGCAAAGTTCTCCTCTCCTCTGTTTCCCTTGTCTCTACTTTCACCTCTGCCATTTGGACTTGTGATGCATTACTGATGAATCAACAAATTACTTTCAACCAGGGAGCTAACAGAAATAACAGTTTTTTACTCATTGGTGGCATTCCTTGGTCACCTGGTACCATAGATGCCATTCTGGGTGCTTACTGTTTGTTGATATGCTGATAAAATAAACCAAAGATTTCATTTCAAAGACAAAATAAAATTAAGATTGACATGGAAAATACATAGTATATATGAGGTCAGGGTAATAAAAGGTTAATTTGACATTTAGTGGATTAAAAAAAAGAGAGAACATGGAAGCTCTTGATGCCAATTATACCCTTCAGGTGTAGAGATTCAAAACAACTTTCTTTCCTTAGGACACACAGAGTTGGACTATAATGCCATTTCACTGAATGTTATAAATAAACACATCTAAAAACACCTTTGCATTTTGCTGTTTGTATGGAGGCTGACCACTTTCCTGCCCATGTATCTATAAGCTGGAATCATCTGAACTTGTCAATGAGAAGGTAACTAAACTATCACTGGCATTCACGTGGGTTTGCTAAGGATCTAGTCTAACACTATTAAATCTCATCTCTTGGGCATTCTGGAAAATTGAACTTTAAAGTATTGAAATGTATTTTATAGAAAGGTGAATTTTGCAACTCTACCAGGATACATTTCCCTATAAAATGAATCTCTCTGAAACTTCCTTTGTACTGTTTAGACAGTCAATCTGACAGCTTGAACTGAGGCTTAAAAATAGCCATATTTTGTACCTATAATACTCCTTATGAAAATCTATCCTAAGGAAATAACCTTAGGATAGATTTTAAAAGATTAACAAGTAGGATGTTCATTACAAAATAATTATACAGGGAAAAAAAAGAAAATAATCCAAATGTCTAATATTAGATAAGTGGTTAAATATATAACGTTCATGTATTGTAAGCCTATGCTGTCATTAAAAATCATGTGCATTTTTAAAAGTATGTATAATTCCAAGGAAAGTTCTATACAAAATTACTTTAACTAAGTTATCCAGACTTTTTAAAATGCACATATACAAATAGAAAATAAAAGACTGGTGCATGATGACCACCATTAATATTTTGATATGCTTCTCCTTGATGGAACTCTGGGTTTTATTCCATTTTAAAGAAATTTCCCCAATTTTCCTGATGACCTAGAGAATGATTGATTTAATTTTAAAAAGTCATTTGCCAGTTTTCTTGCTCACCCACCTTTCCTTTATGCCAGTACCTAACTTAAGAGCCATCTAAAAAAGGAAGTTGCAAAAATGATGAGGAATTAAAGGGAAGGCTAGCTTCCATTCACTCTGCAGCACATATTATTTTGATTTTTGCAGATACGATATCTTGACCCAAGGCAATCAAAAGAAAACAAATAAAAAAGGCAAACAAAATCAGTATTTCTAGGAGCATGATGACTTGCTCATTTAAACTGTGGTTGGAGAACCGTTTCACATTTCAGGAATCATGGAAGCTTCAAACGAATGTCATTGTCAGTGATGGCCTTTTAAAAGTGACGGGAAGAAAATAGTCCATTTAAAGTACAGAAGCAGCTTTGCAATGGCCCTACCGTGCAATCACAGGGGAAGGCACAAGCCTTGCGAGATATTTACACATTGTTGGAACCTGAGGTATCCAAACCTGCCATCACAAAGCCACTGTCATTTATTATAGCATCCTGGTTCCGGGTGCTCTGCTTAGCAGAAAGGAGCATTACAAGAAAACAAGGGGAAGGGGGATTTGAAAGACAAATTAAAATACGAGTTTAGAAAAGACTTCATTAACAAAATAGAAAAATTAAAGGTACTATGAGAGATTCCTGTGTCACTGGAATTCAGCTAGCTCAGACATCCTTAGTGGATTTCTAGCTAAATCCCCATAGCTCTAAGGACTTAATTAGAAATTCACTTTCTACCTGCCAGTAACTTCAAGTAGTGTTTGCTTTGTGAGCTGGGCAAGTAACTTAACCTTTCTGAGTCTCAGTTTGTTATCTCTAAAACGGGCATGATAATAGCACCTAAACTCGTGGGTGGCTAAGAGCAGGTAAATAATTTATCACAATATGTGCAATGTTTAAAACATAAAATAAGTATCAGTTCTCCTAATAGTCACTATTTTAGAGTATTCATACACATTTGATCTCTCAAAAATATAAATGCTTGAAAATTAAGAGTAGTACATCTCTCCTTAATTGTAGCTGTACTTGAAGGAAAATCAGCTACCTTTACAGGCTGTTCAAGCTTTGAGATCTTATAAAATGATCTAATATCTATTTAATTATGACTGACAAGCGCTACTAGATGCAGGAGGTTACATTGCACAAACGTTCCACTCTATGTGATGATGAATAGTAACCCCAGAGTCTATTAGCTGACGTTTTTCACCCAATCTCAGCACAATTTTAACCACACGTGTTTGGTGTGTGTGTGCGTGCACGTGTGTGTAAGGCATGCATGAGTGTGTATATTTAACTTTCCTATCTTTACTAGCTTCTGTGGAGAGACTACACTGAAATAATAATGCTAATGACACAGTGATTTTTCTGAGGTTGGGTATTTCTCCAATGCTCACGTATCTTCTGTTTCTTTCCCTCCCCTAGGGACAGGACATAGGTGGGTCTTAGCTTGCCAGAGATAATATGGAGAATGTCTGTTTTCTGGATTTTTACTTACTGCTGCTATTGGTAGCAACTTAGTATTGGGAGCAACTTTTTTGAATTTCTTCTCCTCCTAACCCATCTGTCACTCAATCCTGAGGCAAGCCACCCACGCCTGACTCTTTTTTGTCCTCCCAGGCAAGATGAAGTACTTCCATATCAGTGAATAGGTAGAAACAGTTTTCTGAACCATTCTGGTTGCCACTATCAAACGCCAGCTCAAATCACATAGGATATTAACCAGAGTGAGTCAAGGGGCCTTCGAGAAAGTCAGGATGAGGGGCTTCCCTGGTGGCGCAGCGGTCGAGAGTCCGCCTGCCGATGCAGGGGACGCGGGTTCGTGCCCCGGTCCGCGAAGATGCCACATGCCGCGGAGCGGCTGGACCCCGTGAGCCATGGCCGCTGAGCCTGCGCTTCTGGAGCCTGTGCTCCGCCACGGGAGAGGCCACGACAGTGAGAGGCCCGCGTACCGCAAAAAAAAAATAAGGTCAGGATGAGAATTTGTCTCTTACTGACTGCTACTTAGACATTCCTAAGCCACAGCGGCCCCAGGAAAGCTTCTCAGTTTGACTATAGAGGTTGCATGGGAAAAAAATATTTTGATAAAATCACCTGTTTGGATAGAGAAGGTTGGATAACCCTCTACTCACATAGTGGCACAAAAGCTTCGAATTTGTAGGAAGATGGTATAAATGAAGGTAGGAGAAAACAATGTGTGTGTGTGTGTGTGTGTGTGTGTGTGTGTATACATATATATATATGCATATATATACTCATTCATTAGTTATTTGTGTAGGTATGTATTGCTCACCAGAACATTGCTTGCCCTACTCTCATTTATGGTATCTTCATACAAAGCAGAAAGCATTAGGTCACTATATTGCAGTGGACATGGGTGAAAGTGAGCCCCGGGGCAGCCTCACTGCTACCACCACCACTACCACATGGTTCTCCGTATTTCAGCCTCTCCCGTCTTCTCACAAAACGTTGACTTTTTTCTCTCTCCTTAATATGTTGAGATATGAACATTTTCATTGCTGTGCATAAGAAAATGAGATTCAAAGTGGGGAACCTAAGTGGTAAAAATATGCATTTTTTAATATTGGACTCAGTAAAGGTATCATTTTACAAGAGAGAAACGTATGGCTCTAAACCTGTTCCGTATGTGCATTGCCTCTTATTGAAGACATGGGTGATTGACACGGAGCTGGAGAGCCCTCAGCATCTCTTCTTCATTGATATGGAATGATTCTGAGAGGCTGGCCCAAGAACCAGAAGTTAAGAATTTCTCTTTTTTTCTCTGCTTCCAGAACTGATAACAACCTAATAAATACAATTAGGAAGGTGAAACCCCTAAATCAGGATTTAGAAAACCAGAATGGCAGAAAGGACATCCATGATTACAAGAGAAAATTTCATAGCAAAAACATATGGCTAAATGAGAAAAGTAAAGAATACTTATCAACTCCAAGGAGAAGGAAATTGTGAGCAAAGTTTTTGAAAGCAAACTGCCATCCTGAATTTTATTGTTTAAAAAAAGCAAATCTTGATAAGTAGAATTACATTAGTTATGTGGGACAGCTAAAAGATGTGACTGGTTTAATAAAAAGAAGGGTTTCTTTACAGTGTATCTGCTTAGCCGGTGAATCCCCCCATTTTTTACTCATTTGTTTATATTTGAAATTTCATAGCCAATCAGTGTGAACTTTGCTATTCTAATAGGACTTTTTTTTTCCAGAGTCATTAAGATCTCTATACAATTACTCTCCCTCTTTGATCCTAAACCCCATAGCCAGGAAAGCTTGTTTGTATTCTATTTAGAAAGTGGGCATTTAATTAGTGCCACTTCTGTAAACACACCGTGTTTAAACTGATTTACACTTGTTACACCTCACCTCCAACTACACCTGTAGCAACTAAATCACTCTTCCTCATCAGCTATCATTTATGTCTTATTAGCATCAAGAGGAAATGAAAAGAAGTCACACCCATTTAATTTCATCTCAGGACTTTTGAGTTTAGTTCCTGTACTGACGGTGCTTATTTGTAAAACAGGACATTATAAAAAGATGAGTGATTAAGTTATGTTATATAAGGTGATCAGAGCACATTGTTACAGTTTTCTATGTCATAAGCATATTTCAAGCATAATCCCTGGAAGAACTGCATTCAAACTCGGCATCACATCATGTTGTGGTGTTGTATCGTTTCTTGGAGGAGATTACTAACTAAGATTTTCCCCCTCTTTTTTCTTTTCTAAATATTCCTGGCAGGTACTAAGCACAAAACGATGCTAGAAGCTCGGAATGGCAGTGGGACTATCAAAGCCTTCCCTAGGGTAGGTGTGAAAGGCAAAGGACCAGTGAATAAGGGGAATACAGGCCTGCAGAACAAAACGTTTCACTGTGAAATCTGTGATGTGCATGTCAACTCGGAAACACAGCTTAAACAGGTAGGCGGTACCCATGCTAGAAGTGAAAACAGAAGGGGGTCACGCACGAGCAGACTGTGTGCTTCCTCTGTTCCCTTTCTTTTCTGTTTTTCTCTCCCATCCAACCATCTATCCATCCATCCATCCATCCGTCCATCCATCCATCCACTTAGCTTTTATTCACTCTCCTTATTTATTTATGCATATTTTGGTTGGTTAAAGGAATACTAAAATGTAATGGCTTCTAAGATCTTTCCGAAATTGCCTGAAATGAGTCTGTGCTATTTTTGTATATGAAGAGTGGGAGGAAAGGGGGTAGTAGATCTTTTCTTTACCAGGTTTCCCACTCAAAAGTGTTGATTTCCTTTAAAGGTCAATTTTCAATGTTCCATTTTTACTTGTTTAGATATTTACGTGCTACCACTAATTTTACGCTGTGCTCTTCTTTTATTTTATGTACGCTATTACATGGTGGTGTACTGTATTTCTAAATCCTGCAGCCACCTGCTAACAAGATGACTAATCCTGTTGCATTCACTTTTACTCTGAATAGCCTTCCAAAGAGATCAGTTCTACGTTTCTAGTTGAAGTCCCAGCCCTCATGTAGTGTTGTGTTTTATATGCATACGTACATTCTTGCACTGATTTTTACACACCTTAGTTATTTATCTTTAGAATTTAAGGGGTTGACATTTGGCTGTACAAATGTGAGGATAAATATTAGTATGGAAATAAATTCATGCCCGCCTGGCCATCTTTGTTTATTTGCACATAAAATTCCTTCAGACATTTATTTCCTTTGTAAATGTCCATAAAACGAGATCTGTGCAGTAATAAGGAAAAATGCTGGGAAAAAGAAGACCCTGTTATTTGTTTAAAATAGACTAAAAGGGCTAGCACAAAGGTATCTCTCCTCAAAGCATCAGCGTCTGAGGACAGAAGTGCACGCTCTTGTATTTTTGTCTTTCTTCAACTTGCATGAAATAATTAATATCCTGCCCCAGGTTAAAATAATATTTATGAAGGGTTTGGGGGATAATTTTTTTAAAGCTGTCATTTTTAATTGCTTTTAATAGCATATTAGCAGTAGAAGGCACAAAGACAGAGCTGCTGGGAAGCCCCCGAAACCTAAATACAGTCCTTACAACAAACTGCAGAAGGCAGCACATCCGCTGGGGGTGAGTGTCCTTTTTGCTTCCCAATAGAGAGTAGCCTTTCTTTCTTTTTTTTTATTTAATAAATTTATTTATTTGTTTATATTTTATTTTTGGCTGCATTGGGTCTTCGTTGCTGCACACAGGCTTTCTCTAGTTGTGGTGAGCAGGGGCTACTCTTGGTTGTGGAGCGTGGGCTTCTCACTGCGGTGACTTCTCTTGTTGTGGAGCATGGGCTCTAGGTGCCTGGGCTTCAGTAGTTGTGGCACGCAGGCTCAGTAGTTGTGGCACACGGGCTTCACTGCTCCGTGGCATGTGGGATCTTCCCGGACCAGGGCTCGAAACCGTGTCCCCTGCATTGGCAGGAGGATCCTTAGCCACTGTACCACTAGGGAAGCCTGAGAATAGCCTTTCATGTCCTGCAGTCTACTCACTGAACTTGGGTTTTTTTTTTTTGTCAGTTACTAAATGAAACGAATGGAAGATACCTAAGTAAAGACAAACAATTGATTTGAAAGTCCAACTCCTACTCCACCAACAGAATCATTGGTTTCATGAGTTGTTTGAGTGTTTTGTCACCATTAGCCAAAGTCCGACGTCTTATCTTTTTAGTTGGGCACAGGTTTACAGCAGAGCATGGGGATGGGAGGAAAACCAAACTCTTTTGTGTCAGGTAGGTAATCGCATGAAATCTGGACTTGAGGTTAGTGGATACTATTAGGAAAAGGTCGGTGAAAACAAATTCTTGCATCTCCTTTTTAAGGTCTTCAGGAGACAAAGCACCAGCATTGTTGATTCCCTCAACAATTTTGTCTTTTGAATAACACACTCTCAAAGACATGGCTCCTTTTAAAAATTATTCACCTAAGGACACTATCTAAGGCCTGGGAAATATTTCCTGAGACATGCCCTCTTGTTTTAGATTAGTAAACATATTAGTACTGATGTCCTGACCTAGAATTTTTGTAGGATTTTAGGGGAAGTCTGTAAACCTCCTGACATCTTAAGCTAATATTTATAAGCATATGCTTTTGTTCTGGTTGAAATGACGATAGCTTACATCTAAGAGACCCAGGGCTCTGCATTGTTTAGCTGTAATAAACCATAACTGTGTGCATAAAAAAATTAAGATGAAGAACAATTGATCTACAGTATGTGCTGAATTATGCATTTTGAAATCTGTTTTCTTCAAAATAGATCTTATTAATAATCAGTGCTACTGTGTGCTGCTGACACATGAAAATACGGTTAAAGGAAAACTGTAGTCATCCATTATGAGACCTCAGAATGAGTTGACCCAATTAATTTAGTAGCATCACCCATTTTTATTCAAATGAAGTCATTTTACTCTCTTGCATAGAATCAATTTTAGCTGCATTGAGTGGCTGTGAATTCTGCATGGAACTGATGTTTCAGCACCACTAGTGATAACCTGAGTGCTCTTTCTGACCTACGTAGATGAAGCTTTCAACAATCAAGTGAATGGTTCTTAAATAAACAGAGAAGTCAAATTGTGTTAATGTTAGTTTCCAAACCTCCTGTTTAACTGTCACTGTTACTATTTCCATAAATGGGACCATTCCCTTCCTGAGAACAGCCATCTTACTAATGCTACTAGTCAGAGAATGAACTGATTTTATATAGTAGGTTTGAGAGAATGTTGCTACCAATGAAAGCAAAACACGTCAAACTTTTAGGGAAGATAAGTTTTCTTTGCTTCTTTATTGAAAGTGGAATTTCATTATTTTTATAATGTCTCTTGATTGGTACTCACATCTTACTAGGATACTCACTTGACATACTTGCATAGTCTAATAGTAGCTGACAGCATTAATTAATCTCTCTTTAAAAATGTCTATACCCTGCTAGTTAAAATGTGTGTAAAGAGTGCAGTAAAAAATTCCCTGTTTTTCCTCAAGATGAATACTTTCCTCGTGAGGTATATTTATCACAAAAATAAAATAGAGAGCTGGAACTCCTGGCTTGGGGTCTCTTCCCTCCGCCATCACTAAACTGCCCTGGAGCCCAAAGGGAAGGTGGCCTCACTGAGGCTGCCAGCTCTGGAAGGGCCCCAGCAGCCAAAGCTGCAGCGGTCCTGGGGACCATGGGCCGGATCACTCATCCTGGGGTAAGCCAGCTGCCATGTCATGAGGACACTCAAGCAGCCCTAAGGAGAGATCCATGTAGCAATGAACTGAGGCCTCCTACCTAGAGCCACATGACCGTGTAGATGACAGGCTTTTGGCACTCCAGCCAGGCATGAGGGCTGTACCTCTGAGGTGGGAGAGCCAAGTTCAGGACAGTGGTCCACAAGAGTCCTCCCAGCTCCACATAATAGCAAATGATGAAAATCTCCCAGAGATCTCCATCTCAACACCAAGACCCAGCTCCACTCAACGAGCAGCAAGCTACAGTGCTGGACACCCTATGCCAAACAACTAGCAAGACAGGAACACAAACCCATCCTTTAGCACAGAGGCTGTCTAAAATCATAAAAAAGCCACAGACACCCCAAGACACACCACCAGACATGGACCTGCCCACCAGAAAGGCAAGATCCAGCCTCATCCACCAGAACACAGGCACTAGTCCCCTCCACCAGGAAGCCAACACAACCCACTGAACCAATCTTAGCCACTGCGGACAGACACCAAAAACAATGGGAACTAGGAACCTGCAACCTGCAAAAAGGAGACCCCCAAACACAGTAAGTTAAGCAAAATGAGAAGACAGAAAAACACACAGCAGACAAAGGAGCAACATAAAAACCCACCAGACCTAACAAAAGAAGAGGAAATAGACAGTCTACCTGAAAAAGAATTCAGAATAATGATAGTAAACATGATCCAAAATCTTGGAAATAGAATGGACAAAATGCAAGAAATGTTTAACAAGGACTTAGGAGAACTAAAGAGCAAACAAACAGTGATGAACAACACAATAAATGAAATTAAAAATTCTCTAGAAGAGATCAACAGCAGAATAACTGAGGCAGAAGAACAGATAAGTGACCTGGAAGATAAAATAGTGGAAATGACTACTGCAGAGCAGAATAAACAAAAAAGAATGAAGAGAATTGAGGACAGTCTCAGAGACATCTGGAACAACATTAAATGCACCAACATTCAAATTATAGGGCTCTCAGAAGAAGAAGAGAAAAAGAAAGGGACTGAGAAAATATTTCAAGAGATTATAGTAGAAAACTTCCCTAATATGGGAAAGGAAATAGTTAATCAAGTCTAGAAAGTGCAGAGAGTCCCATACAGGATAAATCCAAGGAGAAACGTGCCAAGACACGTATTAATCAAACTATCAAAAATTAAATACAAAGAAAAAATACTAAAAGCAGCAAGGGAAAAACATCAAATAACACACAAGGGAATCCCCATAAGGTGAACAGCTGATCTTTCAGCAGAAACTCTGCAAGCCAGAAGGGACTGGCAGGACATATTTAAAGTGATGAAAGGGGAAAACCTACAATCAAGATTACTCTGCCCAGCAAGGACCTCATGCAGATTTGACTGAGAAATTGAAACCTTAACAGACAAGCAAAGCTAAGAGAATTCAGCATCACCAAACCAGCTTTACAACAAATGCTAAAGGAACTTCTCTAAACAGAAAACACAAGAGAAGTAAAAGACCTACAATAACAAACCAAAAACAATTAAGAAAATGGTAATAGGAACATACATATCAATAATTACCTTAAATGTAAATGGATTAATTACTCCCACCAAAAGACATAGAATGGCTAAATGGATACAAAAACAAGACCAGTATATATGCTGTCTACAAGAGACCCACCTCAGACCTAAGGACAGATACAGACTGAAAGTGAGGGGATGGAAAAAGATATTCCATGCAAATGGAAATCAAAAGAAAACTGGAGTAGACATTCTCATATCAGACAAAATAGACTTCAAAACAAGAGAGACAAAGAAGGACATTACATAATGATCAAGGGCTCAATCCAAGAAGAAGATATAACAATTGTAAATATTTCTGCACCCATCATAGTAGGGGACACACAATCATAGTAGGGGACTTTAACACCCCACTTTCACCATTGGACAGATCATCCAAAATGAAATTAAATAAGGAAACAGAAGCTTTAAATGATACATGAAACAAGATGGACTTAATTGATATTTATAGGACATTCCATACAAAAACAACAGAATACACTTTCTTCTCAAGTGCTCATGGACCATTCTTCTAGGTAGATCATATTTTGGGTCACAAATCAAGCCTTGGTAAATTTAAGAAAATTGAAATCAGATCAAGTATCTTTTCTGACCACAACGCTGTGAGACTAAATATCAATTACAGGAAAAAAAGCTGTAAAAAATAAAACCACATGGAGGCTAAACAATACACTACTTAATAACCAAGAGATCAGTGAAGAAATCAAAGAGGAAATCAAAAAACCTAGAAACAAATGACAATGAAACATGATGATCCATAACCTATGGGATGCAGCAAAAGCAGTTCTAAGAGGGAAGCTTATAGCAATACAATCCTACCTTAAGAAACAAGAAATATCTCAAATAAACAACCTAACCTTACACCTAAAGCAATTAAAGAAAGAAGAACAAAAAACCCCCCAAAGATAGCAGAAGGAAAGATATCATAAAAATCAGATCAGACATAAATGAAAAAGAAATGAAGGAAACTGTAGCAAAGATCAATAAAACTAAAAGCTGGTTCTTTGAAAAGATAAACAAAAATGATAACCCATTAGCCAGACTCATCAAGAAAAAAAAGGGAGAAGACTCAAATCAACGGAATTAGAAATGAAAAAAGGAGAAGTAACAATTGACACTGCAGAAATACAAAGGATCAAGAGAGATTACTTCAAGCACCTATATGCCAATAAAATGGAGAACCTGGAAGAAACGGACAAATTCGTAGAAACGCACAGCCTTCCGAGATTGAACCAGGAGGAAATACAAAATATGAACAGACCAATCACAAGCACTGAAATTGAAACTGTGATTAAAAATCTTCCAAAAAAAGAAAAGCCCAGGATCAGATGGCTTCACAGGCAAATTCTATCATTTAGAAAAGAACTAACACCTATCCTTCTCAAACTCTTCCAAAATATAGCAGACGGAGGAATGCTCCCAAACTCATTCTACAAGGCCACCATCACCCTGATACCAAAAGCAGACAAAATGTCACAAAGAAAGAAATTTATAGGCCAGTATCACTGACGAACATAGACGCAAAAATCCTCAACAAAATACTAGCAAACAGAATTCAACAGCACATTAAAAGAATCATACACCATGATCAAGTGGGGTTTATCCCAGGAATGCAAGGATTCTTCAATATATGCAAATCAATCAATGTGATACACCTTATTAACAAATTGAAGGAGAAAAACCATATGATCAACTCAATAGATGAAGAGAAAATTTTCGACAAAATTCAACACCCATTTATGATTAAAAAACCTCCAGAAAGTAGGCTTAGAGGGAACTTTCCTCAACATAATAATGGCCATATATGACAAACCCACAGCCAACATTGTCCTCAATGGTGAAAAACTGAAACCATTTCCACTAAGATCAGGAACAAGACAAGGTTGCCCACTATCACCACTGTTATTCAACATACTTTTGGAAGTTTTAGCCACAGCAATCAGTGAAGAAAAAGATATAAAAGGAATCCAAATCGGAAAGGAAGAACTAAAGCTGTCATTGTGTGCAGATGACATGACACTATACATAGAGAATCCTAAAGATGCTACCAGAAAACTACTAGAGCTAATCAATGAATTTGGTAAAGTAGCAGGACACAAAATTAGTGCACAGAAATCTCTGGCATTCTTATACACTAATGATGAAAAATCGGAAAGTGAAATTAAGAAAACACTCCCATTTACCATTGCAACAAAAAGAATAAAATATCTAGGAATAAACCTACCTAAGGAGAAAAAAGACCTGTATGCAGAAAATTATAAGACACTGATGAAAGAAATTAAAGATGATACAAAAAGATGGAGAGATATACCATGTCCTTGGATTGGAAGAATCAACATTATGAAAATGACTTTACTACCCAAAGCAATCTACAGATTTAATGCAATCCCTATCAAACTACCACTGGCATTTTTCACAGAACTAGAACAAAAAATTTCACAATTTGCATGGAAAAACAAAAGACCCCGAATAGTGAAAGCAATCTTGAGAAAGAAAAATGGAGCTGGAGGAATCAGGCTCCCTGACTTCAGACTATACTACAAAGCTACAGTAATCAAGACAGTATGGTACTGGCACAAAAACAGAAATATAGATCAATGGAACAGGATAGAAAGCCCAGAGATAAACCCATGCACATATGGACACCTTATCTTTGATAAAGGAGGCAAGAATATACAGCGGAGAAAGGACAGCCTCTTCAATAAGTGGTGCTGGGAAAACTGGACAGCTACATGTAAAATAATGGAATTAGAACATTCCCTAACACCATACACAAAAATAAACTCAAAATAGATTAAATACCTAAATGTAAGGCCAGACACTACCAAATTCTTAGAGGAAAACGTAGGCAGAACACTCTAGGACATAAATCACAGCAAGATCCTTTTTGACCCACCTCCTAGAGAAATGGAAATAAAAACAAAAATATACAAATGGAACCTAATGAGACTTAAAAGCTTTTGCACAACAAAGGAAACCATAAACAAAACGAAACGGCAACCCTCAGAATGGGAGAAAATATTTGCAAATGAAGCAATTTCCAAAGGATTATTCTCCAGAATTTACAAGCAGCTCATGCAGCTCAAGATCAAAAAAACAAACACCCCAATCCAAAAATGCGGAGAAGACATAAATAGACATTTTTCCAAAGAAGATACTCAGATTGCCAACAAACACATGAAAGAATGCTCAATATCATTAATCATTAGAGAAATGCAAATCAAAACTACAATGAGGTATCACCTCACACCTTTCAGAATGGCCATCATCAAAAAATCTACAAACAATAAATGCTGGAGAGGGTGTGGAGAAAAGGGAACCCTGTTGCACTGTTGGTGGGAATGTAAATTGATACAGTCACTATGGAGAACAGTATGGAGGTTTCTTAAAAAATTTAAAATAGAACTACCATATGACCCAGCAATCCCACTACTAGGCATATACCCTGAGAAAACCATAATTCAAAAAGAGTCATGTACCACAATGTTCATTGCAGCTCTATTTACAATAGCTAGGACATGGAAGCAGCCTAAATGTCCATCAACAGGTGAATGGATAAAGAAGATATGGCACAGATATACATGGAATATTACTCAGCCATAAGAAGAAACGAAATTGAATTATTTGTAGTGAGGTGGATGGACCTAGAGTCTGTCATACAGAGTGAAGTAAGTCAGAAAGAGAAAAACAAATACCATATGCTAACACATATATATGGAATCTAAAAAAAAAAAAAAAAAAAGGTCATGAAGGACCTAGGGGCAAGACGGGAATAAACACGCAGATTTACTAGAGAATGGACTTGAGTATAGGGGGAGGGGGAAGGGTAAGCTGGACAAAGTGAGAGAGTGGCATGGACATATATACACTACCAAACGTAAAATAGTTAGCTGGTGGGAAGCAGCCGCATAGCACAGGGAGATCAGCTCGGTGCTTTGTGACCACCTAGAGGGGTGGGATAGGGAGGGTGAGAGGGAGGGAGATGCAAGAGGGAAGAGATATGGGGACCTATGAATATGTATAACTGATTCACTTTGTTATAAATCAGAAAGTAACACACCATTGTAAAGCAATTATACTCCAATAAAGATGTTAAAAAAAAAATAAAATAAAGTACTTTCCTGGAGGACTTTGTAACATCATAGGTCAAGCCATTTTCCGGGATCTTCCAATTTTCCCAAAAGGAAAGATGTTCTACACTTTACATTATTTTTTAAAATTTATTTTATTGAAATACAGTTGATTTACAATGGTGTGTTAATTTCTGCTGTAAAGCAAAGTGATTCAGTTATACATATATATTGTTTTTCATGTTCTTGTCCATTTTGATTTATCTCAGGATATTGAATATAGGTTTCCCACTTTGCGTGATTTTTATCATCAGTTCCCAGGTGTGAGTTTATCTTTGTAGTTGTTGACTGCTGTATTTTAAAAGCTGCTCACCCTTTTGGATTCTCATTGTAGACTCTAAGACTTTTGTTCATCTACTCTTTTTTTTCCCCCCTACCTTGCAGGTAAAATTAGTATTTTCAAAAGAACCTTCAAAGCCTTTGGCTCCACGAATTCTACCAAACCCTCTGGCAGCTGCAGCGGCTGCTGCGGCTGTGGCAGTGAATTCCCCCTTCAGCCTCCGAACTGCTCCAGCAGCCACACTGTTCCAGACTTCTGCAGTCCCTCCAGCCCTCCTGCGGCCAGCTCCTGGACCCATTCGGACCACCCACACTCCTGTGCTGTTTGCTCCTTACTGAATTCCAAATGGGAGTAACTGTACTGCAATAATTTTTCAAAAAACACAAAACAAAAAGAGAACTATGCAGTGTTTATTTATAGTTTAAAGTATACCTGAAGAGCCAGGACTTTTGATAGTGAATTGAAAAGATTATTAAAAAAAAAAAAAAAAAAGGAGGGAGGTTTAGGGGTGGGAGGGAGGGGTGGTATTTTCTCCAAATTAAAGCATTCCTCTTGAACATTGAGTGTTTTAGAAGTGATCTCCAGCATTGACTTGTAGTGGTATCTAGAACTTCTGAAGCCTTTGTGACTGTGCTTTTGGGCACTTGTTTCCCCCTGCATTGTCTTTCCTGCTTTATGAGACAGCTATACATTGTCTAAGGGCATTAACTGGTTCCAATGTATATATAATAATTTACTCTGTAGATTAAAATAATACAAAAAAAAAAAAGAAAAAGAAAAAATCACAAAAAACAAAAGCAACACTGTGAATAGTAGTA
This sequence comes from Phocoena sinus, assembly GCF_008692025.1. Classification (NCBI taxonomy): domain Eukaryota; kingdom Metazoa; phylum Chordata; class Mammalia; order Artiodactyla; family Phocoenidae; genus Phocoena; species Phocoena sinus. The sequence continues at coordinate 5,233,667 of NC_045766.1, forward strand.
CCCGTGCTGTTCCTCTTGCTATGGCAGCAATTCCTGGGTATTTATCCCAACAAAAGTAGATACAGTAGATGTCTTGTAAAAACAATAGTGCTGTGTCTCAATCTATGCCACTAGGTTTTCAAGAATTGCAAAAGGTAGAACGAACAACTATTTCATGCCTGTAAGCAGTCAAAAACTAAACACCACTGGATGGTGTGGGGAAGGTCCCTGGTTCTCATTCTCCCATCCTACCCAGCTTGGAGATGACTTTAAGTTCAGAATAAAAGAACAAGGCTAAGCATAGAGGTGGGAGAGATTAATAAAAATGGTTTCTTACAAAGTACTTTTCCCTCCCTCTGGAACAGTGTTGCTGGAAATAGGAAGTGTTTGTAAAGCACCTATATCTGAAAACAGGTAAACCCATGCATCATAGGTGTTCAGAAAGAAATCAGTATAACAATTCTGTTTCAAGGATAATGGATGATCCTAACCTAGCATGATAATGCAAAGTAAAGATTTTTCTTAGTGCATATCCAATAAAAACAAAGAATATTGCATCTCTGCAATACCCCCTTTATATCAAACCAGTAGGGTTGTCTCTTCAGCAAAGGTTTCTGCTTTGACTATGATGGTAGACATTAGCTATTGTTGTGGGGGGTTTTGTTGTTTTTTTAGATTTCCTACTGACATGATATAAACAATTAATATATATTTAAATATTAGTAAAACAAGAAAAATGAATCTGCATTAATTTCAGACCAAGGATGTAGAGTTAAAAAAATACTGGTAAGATGCATTTGACCATCATTTCTCTAGTGGAGTTGTGAAACACTGACAGCCTTCAATATTCACCATAAGGCTGAAAGGAGTTGATGTTTTACCTTTAAAACAAGATTTTTCAGGGGTATATATAAATATATGTATATTGTATATATGTTAGAAAGATTAAGAGAATAACTTATAAAAAGACAATCTATATAAAATAATTATATAACCATCCCGTGTTACATGTTATCATTAAGTTGGTAACAAATGGCATAAAAATAGCTGTGCCTTTAATTTGTGATAAAGGCTATTTGCTTTTTCCCATAGAAAGCTAACATATACCTATCATTATGATGGGGTTTGATGCAGCCAGTCTGTTGCATTAATAAGAATAATGACACTCAAACTTAGAACAATGAAAACATGTACAAATCCACCCTATCAGATTTAGGTTTAGAGAAAAAAAAATATTTTTGAAAGGTTTTGTAAAGACTATTTAAAAATATAGGGAAAGGCTGCATATGGCCTTCCTGAAACTGCTCTTATCTAAACTGTAGTAGACTTTTGAGAGGCCTAAAGACTCAAGGTGAAACGATTTGAGAGATGGGTATTTAGTATTTGTCATTTTATATTTAAGAAACACCCATAATGTGCTTGGTGCTCAACGTTAAACATGGTCTTTGGAGTTCTTCTCCACCATCTAGCTAAAGACATTTGTCATATAAATATATCTTTAAAGCAGTTGACTTTATAGAACTTTTGTTAAACAACCAACCAAAAGAAAAAAGGAAGGAAGGAAGGGAGGAAGAAAGGAAGGAAAAGAAAAGAAAAAGTATTCCATCAGTCTTTGGTAAGAGGAATTTCAAACCATACATCTTCTGCCTGAACATGTTGGTTACAATTGAAATTTGTTTTTGAAAGTATCTGGTGATATTGCATCTGCCAGTATCTCTACTTTCTGGTGTTAGTAAGTGTTTCCTTTTTCCACCCTCAGACCCTGCTAGTTCAGCCAGGAGAGAGTTAGCTCATGAATTCTGTTGTTTGGGGCTGCCTATATCCTGTGTGACCAGCTTCTGACCGTTTTGAACTTCAGTTTCCTCTTTCTGCTTTGTTGAATATTTTCATCGTTCACTATGTCAGCCTGAATCCCTATCCAACTACATTTACACCTCTAAAAACCTCTCTTTCTGTTGGAGAACTTAGTGTCAATTGATGAAATCTTAATACAATGTACTTTTGCTGTTCTTCCCCATTTTCACCAGAGTGAAAGAGCCAGTCCACTAGAAGTCAGGGCCGGTGGAATACAAGAGTCCTGGATCACAAGGCGTTACTAACTTTAATGATTTGCTGGGAAACAAACAAATCAGCCATATTTTCTCCATCAGCCATAGGAGAAACCTCAGAAATACCTAAACCCCTTCTGCCTCATTTCACTATGGAACCATTTTTGTTTAAATGGTCTCTAAAATTGGAGTTGTAATCATCAGTTGTCTTTTACTCACTACCTAATAAAGGATGAAGCCTAACCATGGAACTTATGGTGGATTCTCTGTGAATTGGTTCCCAACATTCCATGTATTTATTAACACCAGATCCATATCTACCATTGTTCAGACTGCTATAAAGCTCTATCCTTTCCCTTAGGGAACTTCTTTTCATGAATAAAGATCAGTAATTCCGATTGATCAGCAGTGGTGCTCTGAACATCCCTGAGGGGGGTCTGACTTTATGGTTATACGTTCCTTCCCATGCATCATACCCATGGCAGGGATGGGATAGATAAAGCATCTCCGATTTCATTTGCAACAAATATAAATGCATTGCAAGAGTCAAATGCCTCTGGAAAAAGCATTCTTGCACCTCATCCAGATTACCCAGACAACTGGAAACAGTCTTTGGGAAGGCACTGTATTTCTCTTCCGAGAAAACAGGCGATTACAAGTGACAAATCGCTCCTCTCACTGCTCCTGAACTTTGAAGAGTGGTTGTTGTGTACACCTAAGCACAGTTGTGTATGCAGTTGGCTTTGGGCAATTTATATCATCACTGACTCATCTCAAATGATGCAATCTTCAGGTACCGTTGGGTTTCCGTTCCTCTCTTGCAATAATTCATTGCCATTAACATCAGAGATATAATTTGGTTTTTTGAAAGGTGCTACATATTTTGCTGCCAAGGAACTATTTAGCCAAGAGAGCATTTATGCTCATTTGGAAATTAAAAGAGCAGGAAATCACAACACAAAGGAGTAAAAATGAAAAGGTTTTAAAGAAGGATTATTCAGAGTTTATTGTGGATGTGCTCATGTATGTTTTTAAGGTACAGAACCACCCCACAGTAGAGATGGGCATTAAATTTCACTTACAATTAATAGCTTAAATTAATATCTTTGTCTCCACACCCATGGAATGTTTCAACTTTCCTGAAGAAATCAGACCATAAAGCTAAAAAATGACTCTGGTATAGAGACCTCTTCCTTCAAATCTGAATTGATCTATAGAACTAAACTACCTTTCTGTACATTTGCATGGATGACATTGTATTAACGTCTCTTTGTACACAGGAAAGCATCTTAAAGTGGTGAGGAAAACAATGAGCCTGAAAGAAATCAGAGCCTATTGCAGACTTTGTCCCTGCCTAGCAGGGTAACATTTAAATAGTCAACGAATGCTTTGTCCTTACTCTCTTCATCAGCAGTGTGGGTGAGAGTGAGTAAAGGCTAAACTGGTTACCTATTTTTGCATTAAAAAAACACTTTTCTCTCCCTCGAAGAAGTGCTTTCTTATAGTGAACCATACAGCTACTCAAATATTTGCATTTTCTCAGAAAAGTGTTCTGTATTCTTTTCCCTCCTAAGGATACATCACAAGGTAGTAGGTCATTCATCTGATCAGTCAGATGTAGACCTCACCAACAGTTATCAGAGGAGTTGCTAATTCACATTGGATTTATAACAAAGTCGTTTAGGATATATACCACATCTGTTTTCTCAGTCCAAAACGTAATACACTAAGTCCCCTACATATGGACCTGTTGCATTCCAAGAGCACGTTCGTAAGTCCAATTTGTTCATAAGTCCAACAAAGTTAGCCAAGGTACCCAACAAACACAATCGGCTATATAGTACTGTACTGCAATGGGCTTATAATACTTTTCACAAATAATATGGTGCTTCCGGACATCCTGGGCTTGAAACAAAGATACTGTACTACAGTACTCTATACAGTACTGTACAGTAAGTACACAAAGGCACAACCACTTGTAGAGGAGGTGCACCCATGACAGTGTACGCCAGACATGTGAGCTAACGTGATTGAACATACAAACACACGTTCGCATCTTTGAAAGTTCATAACTTGAAGATTCATACGTAGGGGGCTTACTGTAAATTCTAAATAAAACCAACCCATATAAAAGCAAGAGAATATTGACAGTGTGGGTGTGAAGGGGGCAACAGGTATTTGAATGTCTCATCCTCGTTCTTTTTGTTGTGTAATCTCCCTTCAATAGAAAGGGACCCCCACCTGAGCCATTACTAATCCAGTCCTGGGTTTGCACGTGTTTTAGCTAATGACCACCTTATTCAGATCACTTCTTCCACAGCCAAAGGATATCAGTTATGCCCTCTTGTTATTGATATAGCAAGAATTTTTTTGGACTTAGTCCTGACAGTGAATATTTTACAAACTGATTGCTGTTGGTTTTCATTAAGAGAGCAGATTTATTTCTGGAGCATCTTTTCTGGTCTTTCTACGGTATCTTCAATAACGACAACAGTTACTATCAAGAAGTGAAATGGATCATGTGTATGGCAAGTCTCCATTGCCTACTTCCTTGTGCTGAGATGGGTATCAGAGCTTCCAGTGAAAGATGGATATGTTGATATATCATCCTCATGTGGCCTACATGGTTGTTACTTCCAGAAATGAACTTATAGCTTACCAGAATTACGAATGGTGATGAAAGACAGGTTCTACACTGGGAAAACCTCCTACCTATGTGCTACTTGATTAGAAGTCCATACGGGTTCCAAAGAGTCACAGAGTTTAAAGAATTCTCTGGTTGTGTCATCAATGCTCAGATGTGAAAGGACAAAGAATTGCCTTGAATCTGGTCATCTTCTTTCACCTCTTCTCAGTGATGGAAAGCCATCCTTCCTAGATGGTTGACTCTAGAAATTGCCAAAATTTGAAGTCAAATCTGATGATTAATATAGATGACCCAGTTGAGAATGGGATCAATAGAGAATGAGGTCATGTTCTCTTCATGACTGACAAGTCAGCTCTAAAAGCCATTCCCAAGGAGTAGAGCTAAAATGATTTGTGAGCAAAATTATAACTAAAGGTAAATACTTGTACAGTGGCCAGGTCGTAAGTCACTACATCTATATCTATATGGATATGGGTAGAGATAGAGATACATGTATTTTTGTAAAATATGAGCCTTAATACCTCTTTTTACCTGTTATCATTTTTCAAAAAATTTTTTTTCTTTTTTAGTGAGTAGGTTGATTTTACTTTTAAGAACAGGAACTCTAATTTCACACTTGGGAATCCTAATCATTTTAGGGCATTGGAGAGGCTGAGAAGCAGATATAATATCAAGGTACTATGCTCTCTAGCAAGGCTCTTCTGCTACCACTTTGTATCATTTCATAAAAGCTACTGATTTTGACTATAGGAGTTGAACCCTCATCAGATCTCCCAATCCAGGTAGTGTGCAGGACATGGTAAAACAAGGCTAAAAAACCTGACAAAGAGATAATCCTTTATTGGAAGCCCAGATCGCATTTTTTTCCCAGCGAACACATTTTTTAAAAAAGTTACTCTGCTGTTTGATTGTCCAAATCTGTGAGGCATGAATCCATTGAGAAATGATGTTATGGAGTTTTAAGCCATGGTGAGAGGGTATGGAATTTTATTAACCACAAATAATAATGTGGGTATCATTGGATATTTGTCAACTCAGTTTAAAATACATTATTGTATAATTTTAGCATCTGACACTAGGGCTAAAGGAGGTTCATACTGGGTGAAGACCCTCCACCAAATGCTTTGTGTCTCTTGTTGACTGAGCTAATATTATTAGAGCAAGAAAAGAAATAAAGTTCTCAAAGTTCTAGAAAGTTTAGTTTTCATGAAATAGTCAAGAAGAATTTCACAGGATGCCATCTGTTTTTTTAAAGGGATTATGGAAACATGTGTGGAAGTGTTTGATATTGGGGAAAAGTCTTGTGGCCAAGGGATCTGGGCACAAGATTGACCATCAAAGAACAAAGAGTGGTTTCCAGCTTCAACACAAATTATCTATGAGGAAACTGAGCCAACTCAGTATTTTGATGATTTCCTTCTGGAAAAAATAGGAATAATAATGAAATTACTTTATAGAGATATGCTTCAAAAAAGGCGATATTTAGTAAAAGCAGGTCATTTGCCTCTTCAAATTGGTCCCAAAATCTAAGCCTAATACCTCTAAATTTCAATAAAATTGTTTTAAAATGCATCTTATATTTACAGTGTTCATATTCCTACATACTGTTTGAAATGGAACTGATCTGATGCCAAAGCAACATCATATGTAGCTCTATTAGATACTCAATTTTGTCCGGAAAAAAAAAAACTTGATGGATTGTTTCAAGAAATATTGCCTTATACACACGTGGAGCTATATGCTAAGAACATTGCTTTCCTTTTCTTTTTTTTAATTTTTATTTTATATTGGAGTATAATCAACTAACAATGCTGTGTTAGTTTCAGGTGTACAGCAAAGTGAGTCAGTTATACATATACACGTATCTATTCTTTTCCCATTTAGGTTGTTATATAATATTGAGCAGCTTTCCCTGTGCTGTACAGCAGGTCCTTGGTGGTCATCCAGTTTAAACATATGTCAGTCCCAAACTCCCTTCCCCCCTCTCCTCCCCCCCCTTCCCCCACCCCGGTTACCGTAAGTTTGTTCTCTAAGTCTGTGAGGGGAACATTGCTTTTCTTGGGAAATTTGTTAGTCCTATTTTTTTTTTTTTTTTTTTTTTTTTGCGGTACGCGGGCCTCTCATTGTTGTGGCTTCTCCCGTTGCGGAGCACAGGCTCCGGACGCGCAGGCTCAGCGGCAATGGCTCACGGGCCCAGCCGCTCCGCGGCACGTGGGATCCTCCCGGACTGGGGCACGAACCCGTGTCCCTTACATCGGCAGGCAGACTCTCAACCACTACGCCACCAGGGAAGCCCATTACTCCTATTTTTTAAAATTTCTTTTGTAAGTTTAAATCTTATGTCAGTTCAACTGAAGTTTCCTTATGTAACTGTAGACAAGCATTTCTGCTAGTAATATTTACTGCAATTTTACAATTAATTTTAAATTGTCTCCTTATACTCGTCAATCAAAGGAAAATTTAGTATTAACTAATGTATGATGAGATAGTTAACTCTCAAAAAATTGGAGATTTGGCTATTTTTATTGTTTTTATTTTTTATTGAAGTATAGTTGATTTAGAATATTGTGTTAGTTTCAGGTGTACAACAATGTGATGAATTATACATACATATATATCTATATATTTTTTCAGATTCTTTTCCCTTATAGGTTATTACAAAATATTGAGTAGAGTTCCCAGTTCGGCTATTTTTAAATGGTGATTCTTTTTTTTTTTTTTTTTTTTCAAACATCTTAAATGGTGATTCTTAACAATAGAACTACAAACAGACCCTGTTGAATGAATTGAGTGATGACAGTATGGCTATTTAATGACAGAAGCCAATTTGAGCCTTAATCTCAAGATCTAAAAATAGGCTAATCCAAATGCATTTAGTGACCACAAATTAGAGGCTGTATTTGTTTTTGACAACCAGACTTCTGATGGGAAACTCTGGCATTAACATTTTTAAAAATTGAATAATATTTTCAAATTTTAAACAATAGTCTATGGTTTGCCCTACATTGGTGTAACCCAGCCAAAAGAAAAAAAAAAAAACTGCTTAAGGGAAAAAATTTTATGTGATTTTTCTCTCCTTATATTCTCACAGCTTAGAGAATACAAGCAGGGCTTTGTCCAATATCAACCACCTGGCAAAAAATTTTGCAAGGTTTTACTTGATAACAATAATACCTCATATTCAAAAGAACATTACCACAAATACTGAAGAGGTAGAGTGGACATGGCTAGCTTGATTTTTACAGAAAAAGGAAAAAGAAGAATGGAACCAAAGATTAAAGAAATTGACTTGCTAGTCAGACAGGGGTCTCTGATTCATCACTCAGCTACAATAATGCTTCACTGGGGTGGAACTACTGGGGGAAAGCAGCTTCATCTCCTCACGTTGGGAACATGGCATGAGCTGCAGAAGCCAAAATGCTCAGTTTGCAAATTTGTGCCACCTTCTCAGCCCACGTGTTCAGTAAATGGCCTTGCTCTTTTCATCTTGCCAAGTCATGCTGATTAACCTTTCATCAAAGGTTATAGATGTCCCCAGGTAGACTTGGACCGTTGAGATGGAATTTTTTTGCATGTTTTACATTTTGATAGCTGAATGGTGATTATGTTGATGTTATTATTTATTTTAATTGCAGACCCAAAGAATGGCCCTTGGTGTGCCAGTAAAGTCCTAAAATACTAATAATAATCAGAACAACTCATATCACTCATATCATGCCATTTTCTGTTTTAAATCATACAGTAAAATCCCCTCATATGCCAGCAGTTTCCACAATAGGAAATGAAGCTGTATCAATTTTATTGACAGAGAAATGTAAAATATAACATATTCTATCCTGACTCTGGTCCTGTACTCAAACTTGCAGCTGTGAACAAATAATCAGGAATTCTTTAAGAAGAACTTTTCAGTTTCAATAAAAGAAAGTCACTAGTGGTATTTTTATGGGATGAAAGCTCCCTAATTCCCTCAGCAGCTCTAGAAACATCCATAGCCATCGTCTCCTCTCACTTTGACAATTGTAAAATTGTCCAGGTAAATGTAACATTACTGGTGGTTTCAGGAAATTTACATCTTTATTATTCACTTAGTTCATGAAATAAAGATGGTTGCTTATTTTTCTTTCATCTGTAAATAACCCATAGGCAATGTATCTAATTTGGGAAATACTTTTCTCCTTAGTTTAAGTTTTAAGGCTCTTTGGAAGAGGATCCTTAGCACAAATTAAATTTGTAAACTACATGTTCTACTTTACTTGTTTGTAACATCTTACCATTCCAAGAAGTACAGAAAAAACATATAACACTATTGTTCCAAGTACCAACTAAGACATTTAGTGACTCACAGGATGTGTGTCTCATGACTGTTTCTCAAAAGAAATGTGTTGGAGGGCCTTTAAGATGGCAGAGGAGTAAGATGTGGAGATCACCTCCCTCCCCACAAATACAACAGAAATACATCTACACGTGCAACAACTCCTACAGAACACCTATTGAACACTGGCAGAACACCTCAGACTTCCCAAAAGGCAAGAAACTCCCCACGTACCTGGGTAGGGCAAAAGAAAAAACAGGGACAAAAGAATAGGGACAGGACCTGCCCCTTGGGGAGGGAGCTGTGAAGAAGGAAAAGTTTCCACACACTAGGAAGCCCCTTCACTGGTGGAGACAGGGGCTGGGCAGGGGTGAAGCTTCAGAGCCATGGAGGAGAGCACAGCAACAGGGGTGCAGAGGGCAAAGCGGAGATATTCCCGCACAGAAGATCGGTGCCGACCAACACTCACCAGCCTGAGAGGCTTGTCTGCTCATCTGCTGGGGCAGGTGGGGGCTGAAAGCTGAGGCTTGGGCTTCTGAGGTCAGAGCCCAGGGAGAAGACTGGGTTGGCTGCATGAACACAGTCTGAAGGGGGCTAGCGTGCCACAGTTAGCTGGGAGGGAGTCTGGGGAAAAGTCTGGACCTGCCGAAGAGGCAAGAGACCTTTGTTTCGGGGTGCACAAGGAGAGGGGATTCCCACTCCATGTGCCCACAGAAGGCAGGGCACCACCTAAGCTAGCTTCAGAGATGGGCTATCAGCTCGGACCCCAGAGAGGGGCATGAACCACTAACGCCACCATCATTGCCACCAAGAATCCTGTGTGCAAGCACAGTTCACTACCCACAATGCTCCAGGAGCCTGTGCAGCCCGCCACTGCCAGGGTTCTGTGATCCAGGGACAACTTCCCCAGGAGAACACACAGTGCACCTCAAGCTGGCCTCTTCCGCCTCAGGCTCACTCTGCATTCCAATTATGACTACCTTATCCCTCCTTCTCCCCAGCTTGAGCGAGCATGAGAGCCCTAATCAGCCTCTGCTTTAACCACCTCTTGTCTGGGAGGGGAACAGAAGCCTGAGGGTGACCTACATGCAGAGGCGGGGCCAAATGCAAAGCTGAGCTCTGGGAGCTGTGCAAACGAAGAAGAGAAAGGAAAGTTTCTCTGTGCAGTTTCAGGAGCAGCAGATTAAATCCCCACAATCAACTTGAAAATTCTCTATTTGAAGAATACCTGGTTAGACAATGAAGGTACCAAAAATTGAGGTGGTTGCTTTGGGACCAATTGCTTTGGGAGCAACTGTAGACATGGGGTTTGCTTTCTGCATCTGATTCGTTTCTGGTTTTATGTTTATGTTAGTTTAGTTTTTAGTGCTTGTTATTATTGGTGGATTGGTTTGGCTGCTCTCTTCCTTTTATTAATTTAATTTAACTTTTTAATTTTTTTACTATTCTTATTATTTATTTTAAATTTTATTTATTTTAGTTTTTCATTTTTTATTATATATATATATTTGCCTTTTTTCTCTTTTTGTGAGTGCATATATGTATGCTTCTTTGGGTGATCTTGTCTGTTTAGGTTTGAGTTTACAATTTGTCCTAGGATTCTGACTGTACTTTTTTTTTTCCACTTGTTTGTTTTCTTTTTATTAGTGTGTGTGTATGTTTCTTTGTGTGATTTTGTCTGTTTAATATTCTTATTACCATTTAGTTTGAAATTCTATCTATTCAGGTTATTTTGTTTTTATTTTCCCTTCCTTTTCTTCTGAGCCATGTGTCTGACAGGGAGTTGATGTTCTGGCCAGGAATCGGACCTGAGACTCCGAGGTGGGAGAGCCTAGTCCAGGATATTGGACCAAAAATCCCTCCTGGCCCCATGTAATATCAATCAGTGAGAGCTCTCCCAGAGAACTCCATCTCAACACTAAGACCCAGCTCCACCCAAACGGCCAGCAAGCTCAAGTGCTGGGCGCCCCATACCAAACAACTAGCAAGACAGGAACACAAACCCACCCATTAGCAGAGAGGCTGCCTAAAGTCATACCAAGTTCACAAAACAGAGCACCAGATGGGGCTCTGCCCACCCCGAGGACAAGATCCAGCCCCACCCACCAGAACATAGGCACAAGTTCCCTACACCAGGAAGCCTACAGAAGCCACTGAACCAACCTCACCCACCAGGGGCAGACACCAAAAATAACGAGAACTACAAACCTGCAGCCTGTGAAAAGGAGACACCAAACACAGTAAGTTAAACAAAATGAAAAGACAGAGAAACACACAGCAGACAAAGGAGCAAGGTAAAAACCCACCAGACCAAACAAACGAAGAGAAAATAGGCAGGCTACCTGAAAAAGAATTCAGAGTAATGATATTAAAGATGATCTAAAATTGCAGAAATAAGAGAAACATTTAACAAGGACCTAGAAGAACTGAAGAGCCAACAAACAATAATGAACAACACACTAAATGAAATTAAAAATACTCTAGAAGGAATCAATAGCAGAATAACAGATAAGTGACCTGGAAGATAAAATAGTGGAAATAGCTACTGCAGAGCAGAATAAAGAAAAAGAATGAAAAGAATTAAGGATAGTCTCAGAGACATCTGACACAACATTAAACACACCAACATTCGAATTATAGAGGTCCCAGAAAAGGAAGAGGAATAAGAAAGGGTCTGAGAAAACATTTGAAGAGATTATAGTGGAAAACTTTCCTAACATGGGAAAGGAAAGAGTCAATCAAGTCCAGAAAGTCCAGAGAGTCCCACAGGGATAAGTCCAAGGAGAAACACGCCAAGACACATTAATCAAACTATCAAAAATTAAATACAAAGAAAAAAATATTAAAAGCAGCAAGGGAAAAGCAACAAATAACATACAAAGGAATCCCCATAAGGTTAACAACTGTTTTTAAGCAGAAACTCTGGAAGCCAGAAGGGATTGGCAGGGCATATTTAAAGTGATGAAAGGGAAAAGCCAAAAACCAAGATTACTCTACCCAGCAAGGATCTCATTCAGATTTGATGGAGAAATTAAAACCCTTACAGACAAGCAAAAGTTAACAGAATTCAGCACCACCAAACCAGCTTTACAACAAGTGATAAAGTAATTGCTCTAGACAGGAAATACAAGAGAAGGAGAAGACCTGCAAAAAACAAACCAACACAATTAAGAAAATGGTAATATGAATATACATATCAATAATTACTTTAAATGTAAATGGATTAAATGTTCCAACCAAAAGTCATAGATTGGCTGAATGGATACAAAAGCAAGACCCATATACATGCTGTCTGCAAGAGACCCATTTCAGACCTAGGGACACATACAGACTGAAAGTGAGAGGATGGAAAAAGATATGCCATGCAAATGGAAATCAAAAGAAAGCTGTAGTAGCAATACTCATATCTGACAAAATAGGCTTTAAAATAAAGACTATTACAAGAGATAAAGAGGACACTACATAGTGATCAAGGGATCAATCCAAGAAGAAGATATAACAATTGAAATATTTATGCACCCAACATAGGAGCAGCTTAGGCAAATGCTAACAGCCATAAAAGGTGAAATCAACAGAAACACAATCATAGTAGGGGACTTTTACACCCCACTTTCATCAATGGATAGATCATCCAAAATGAAAATAAATAAGGATACAGAGCTTTAAATGACATATTAGACCAGATGGACTTAATTTATATTTATAAGATATTCCATCCAAAAACAACAGAATACACTTTCTTCTCAAGTGCTCATGGAGCATTCTCCAGGATAGATCATATCTTGGGTCACAAATCAAGCCTTGGTAAACTTGAGAAAATTGAAATCATATCAAGTATCTATTCGGACCACAATACTATGAGATAGATATCAATTACAGGAAAAAAAACCTGTAAAAAATACAAACATATGGAGGCTAAACAATATGCTACTAAATAACAAAGAGATCACTGAAGAAACTAAGGAGGAAAGCAAAAAATACCTAGAAACAAATGACAATGAAAACATGATGACCCAAAACCTATGGGATGCTGCAGAAACAGTTCTAAAAGGGAAGTTTATAGCAATACAATCTACCTCAAGAAACAAGAAAAATCTCAAATAAATGACCTAACCTCACACCTAAAGCAATTGGGGAAAGAAGAACAAAAAAACACCAAGGTCTGCAGAAGAAAAGAAATCATAAAGATCACATCAGAAATAAATGAGAAAGAAATGAAGGAAACAATAACAAATATCAATAAAACTAAAATCTGGTTCTCTGAGAAGATAAACAAAGCTAATAAACCATTAGCCAGACTCATCAAGAAAAAAGGGAGAAGACTCAAATTAAGAATTAGAAATGACACAGGAAAAGTAACGACTGAAACTGCAGTAATACCAAGGATCATGAAAGACTACTACAAGGAACTATATCCCAATAAGGACAACCTGGAAGAAATGGACAAATTCTTATAAAAGTACCACCTTCTGAGATTGAACCAGGAAGACATAGAAAATATGAACAGACAAATCACAAGCACTGAAATTGAAACTGTGATTAAAAATCTTCCAACAAACGAATGTCCAGTACAAGATGGTTTCACAGGTGACTTCTATCAAACATTTAGAGAAAAGCTAACACCAATCGTTCTCAAATTCTTCCAAAATATAGCAGAGGGAGAAAGAGTCCCAAACTCATTCTATGAGGCCACCATCATCCTGGTACCAAAACTAGAGAAAGATGTCACAAAAAAAAAACTACGGACCAGTATAACTGATGAACATAGATGCAAAAATCATAAACAAAATACTATCAAACAGAATCCAACAGCACACTGAAAGGATCATACACCATGATGAAGTGGGGTTTATCCCAGGAATACAAAGATTCTTCAATATACGTAAATCAATCAATGTGATACACCATATGAACAAATTGAAGGGTAAAAACCATATGATATTCTCAATAGATGCAGAAAAACTGTCAACAAAATTCAACACCAATTTATGATAAAAACTCTCCAGAAAGTGGGCACAGAGGGAACCTAACTCTACATAATAAGAGACATACATGGGAAACCGACAGCCAACATCATTCTCAATGTTGAAAAACGGAACCATTTCTTCTATGATCAGGAGCAAGACAAGGTTGCCCACTCTCACCGCTATTATTCAACATAGTTGGGAAGTTTTAGCCATAGCAATTAGAGAATAAAAGGAAATAAAAGGAATCTAAATCAAGAAAGAAGAAGGAAAACTGTCACTGTTTGCTGATGACATGATACTATACATAAAGAATCCTAAAGATGCTACCAGAAAACTACTAGAGCTAATCAATGACTTTGGTAAAGTAGCAAGATACAAAATTCATGCACAGAATTCTGTTGCATTCCTATACACTAACAGCAAATAATCTGAAAGAGAAATTAAGGAAACACTCCCCTTTACCACTGCCACAAAAAGAACAAAATTCCTAGGAATAAACCTACCTAAGAAGACAAAAGACCTGTATGTACAAAACCCTAAGACACTGATGAAAGAAATTAAAGATGATACAAAAAGATGGAGAGATATACCATGTCCTTGGATTGGAAGAAGCAACATTGTGAAAATGATTATATTACCCAAAGCAATCTAATGATTCAATGCAATCCCTATCAAACTACCAATGACATTTTACACAGAACTAGAACATAAAATTTCACAATTTGTATGGAAACACAAAAGATCCCAAATAGCCATTGTAATCTTGAGAAAGGGAAACGGAAATGGAAGAATCAGGCTCTCCAACTTCAGACTATACTACAAAGCTACAGTAATCAAGACAGTATGGTACTGGCACAAAAATAGAAATATAGATCAATGGAACAGGATAGAAAGCCCAGAGATAAACCCATGCACATATGGTCACCTTATCTTTGACAAAGGAGGCAAGAATATACAATGGAGAAAAGACAGCTTCTCCAATAAGTGGTGCTGGGAAAACTGGACAGCTACATATAAAAGAATGAGATTAGAACACTTCCTAATACTGCATACAAAAATAAACTCAAAATGGATTAAAGACCTAAATGTAAGGGCATACACTATAAAACTTTTAGAGGAAAACAATGGCAGAACGCTCTATGACATAAATCACAGCAAGATACTTTTTGACCCACCTCCTAAGAAATGGAAATAAAAACAAAAATAAACAAATGAGACCTAATGAAACTTCAAAGCTTTTGCACAGCAAAGGAAACCATAAACAAGATGAAAACACAACCCTCAGAATGGGAGAAAATAGTAACAAATGAAGCAACTGACAAAGGATTAATCTCCAAAATATACAAGCAGCTCATGCAGCTCAATAACCTAAAAACAAACAACCCAATCCAAAAATGGGTAGAAGACCTAAATAGACATTTCTTCAAAGAAGATATACAGATTGCCAAGAAACACATGAAAGGATGCTCAACATCACTAATTATTAGAAAAATGCAAACCTCACACCATTCAGAATGGCCATCATCAAAAAATCTACAAACAATAAATGCTGGAGAGGGTGTGGAGAAAAGGGAACCCTGTTGCACTGTTGGTGGGAATGTAAATGGATACAGCCACTATGGAGAACAGTATGGAGGTTCCTTACAAAACTAAAAATAGAACTACCATATGACCCAGCAATCCCACTACTGGGCATATACCCTGATAAAACCATAATTCAAAAAGAGACAGGGCTTCCCTGGTGGTGCAGTGGTTGAGAGTCCGCCTGCCGATGCAGGGGACACGGGTTCGTGCCCCAGTCCGGAAGGATCCCACATGCCGCGGAGCGGCTGGGCCCGTGAGCCATGGCTGCTGAGCCTGCGCGTCTGGAGCCTGGGCTCCGCAATGGGAGAGGCCACAACAGTGAGAGGCCCGCGTAATGCAAAAAAAAAAAAAAAAAAAAAAAAAAAAAAAGAGACATGTACCATAATGTTCATTGCAGCACTATTTACAATAGCCAGGACATGAAAACAACCGAGGTGCCCATCAACAGATGAATGGATAAAGAAGATGTGGCACATATATACAATGGAATATTACTCAGCCATAAAAAGAAATGAAATTGAGTTGTTTGTAGTGAGGTGGATGGACCTAGAGTCTGTCATAGATAGTGAAGTAAGTGAGAAAGAGAAAAACGAATACTGTACACTAACACATATATATGGAAGCTAAAAAAAAAAAAAAGTTCTGATGAACCTAGGGAGAGGACAGGAATAAAGATGCAGACAAAGAGAATGGACTTGAGGATACACGGAGGGGGAAGTGTAAGCTGGGATGAAGTGAGAGGGTAGCATTGCCATATATACACTACAAATGTAAAATAGATAGCTAGTGGGAAGCAGCCACATAGCACAGGGAGATCAGCTCAGTGCTTTGTGTCCACCTAGAGGGGTGGGATGGGGAGGGTGGGAGGGAGATGCAAGAGGGAGGGAATATGAGGATATATGTATACACATAGCTGATTCACTTTGTTATACAGCAGAAACTAACACAACATTGTAAAGCAATTATACTCCAATAAATATGTTAAAAAAATAAATCTGTTGTTTACAGGTAAAAAAAATGGAAAATATAGTGTGTTTATTCATCTCTGTTGGACTCTGTTCCATGGCCGCTTCTTTCTCCCATGTTAGAAAGACAAGAATTCTCATCTTATGACTTTTCACTTAGGATATTTCAATTAAGTGTAAGACAGAACAATCATTTCATTTATAAGTTTGAAACCCAGTGCTTGGCCCTTGCTGAAATTAAATTCTGTGCAGAGAGGAGGTTGCAAGATAATAGCCCATGTTTCCATAGGGCACAAAAAGTATCTGTTTTGTTTGTTGGTTTGTTTTGCCTGAACATTGTTTTTTACACAAATTTTAATTAGCTCCCAAATATCTTTAAAAAAAGAAAAATTTTTTAAGTTGGAAATTCTGATTTCTCTTGAAAATTCAGAAAAAGCTAAGAACCCTAGTGCTCCATTCCCACTAGACAACTATTGACCGCTATTGAACTAACTGCCCCCTGTGGACAAAGGGGGGGAAGTACAGGTTATTATGATCTAGACTCAGAGACCCCAGTAACTGCTTCCTGCCAGGCCCCTGTAATCACTGGGTTTGGAAACCCCAGTACAGCTTATTGGTTTTCAACTACCACATACTCTTTTGCCAGCCGATCTTCAGGGTCTTCTGCATCCCTGCATCTTCCCCCCACCCCCCTCCCCAAGTTCATTGTTGCTGGTTTCATCCTGTAGTGCTTTTGATTCTCATTTTGGATAGGTGGTTTCATAAGGGACAATGTTTTGCCAACATCAATTTCAGTCCAGTCTCCCTTCACTAGAATATGACCTACAAGAAATTAAGGATTGGAGTGTGTATGTGATTTCTTGGAGTTGACACCGAGGAATGATTTGATTCAGGTGTGGGTGACTATATTCAAAAAGGGATTCTGTCATTTTCTTTGCATTTTCCTTCAGGTGAGTTTAGCTTCGGCTAATAGCAGAAATTAGATTTCAGAAACAAAGTATCTTACACACGAAAAAAAAATCCTTCTCCTATTCTTTCTTCAAGTTAAAACATGATGAAAAATTCAGAAATAGTAAAGTTTCTGAACATAACTTTGCTCCATTTTGGTTCTTTTTATGGTGCGGGGGAGGGAGCCACATACAACTTTCCCCCAAATACCTGGAAGCTGCCAGATTATTAGTTTGAAAAAAATCCATACAAAAGTATTTTTATTATTAACATTTGAAATAACCCCCCTTCCTTCCCATACTTAGGAACAGCATTCAAAATATAGAATTAGCCATAGAGTGCAAAAATATCTATCCTTATTATCTGCCTGGTCAATAAACTGACACAGTGACATTGACTAACCTCCAGGATTTTTAAATTGCTAACTATCTAATAGCAAAGGTCTCTTTCATGTTGTTTTGCTTAGAAATAGAACACTATGGCTGATCATAAGTTTCTGTTGAATATTCCAAGGCAGGAGCCTAAGCCAAACCTAGATTTGGAATCTTGACTAACATACAACTTCACATATTTCAAAGTGTGTAATCCAGGCATTGTGAATAATTTCTGGCCAAGTCCTAGGAAACTGCTCATGGTCTTTCTAAACATAGCCTGGGAATTGTTATGCTGAAGCTAAAACCAAATGTCAGCTAAGGTCTGATGCTGGGGAAAACAATTAGAACAGTACTGAATTACCCTCCTGCTAAAGAGTTCATCTTCAAGTGCTAATTATTAGTTGATCATGTTTTATTCATTAATCAGAATTATTTTCAAGAGTGTCAGAGAATTTCAGGTGGGTTGGGTTATGATGGGAAAGACTACATAAACATACCTACTGCATGTTTGTGATGTATTTAGATGAAGATGCAGGACTCAATGGAAGCAAAATCCTTTACAGGGTAGGACAAAACAAAGCCTCTTTTGCACAGTTTTCTTTTCTCAGGATTCTTTCTAGGTGAGAAGTGGGAGAGGCAGGGCTCAATTGCCAGCCACACTGGTACAGATTTGTTCTGCCAGATTTATGAACAAAAGCCTAGCTTATGCTAACTTACTGCTATTGTATACTTAGGTATATTTATTTCCTAGGGCTGCCGAAACAAATGACTATAAACTTTGATGGCTTAAAATGGCAGAAAGTCATTCTCTCCCAGTTCTGGAGGCTAGAAGTCCAAAGTCCAGGTGATAGCAGGTTAGGTTTCTTCATTGGGGCTCAGAGTGAAAATCCATTCCATGCCTTCTCCTAGTTTTCTGGGTGTTGCCTTCAGTCCTTGACTGTAGATACAATGCACAATCTCATCTCTGCCTTTGTTTTCACAGTGGAGCTCTCGTTGTATGTCTTCACATCACCTTTCTCTACAGGGCTGTGTCTCTTCTCCTTTTCTTATAAGGACACCATTCACACTGGATGTAGGACCTCATCTTAACGGATTACATCTACCAAAATCCTATTTCCAAGTAGGGTCACGTTCTCACATACTAGAGGTAGGGCTTCAACACACCTGTTTTGGGGACACAGATAAACCCCCTTTGGGCTCACCTCACCTTTCCCAGGGAGCTTATGCACACAATTTGTACCCTTACCTTTAATGGGTTATTTACAATCTTAGGACTTTCCTAGTTCTTGAGCCCACACAGCACCATCAAGGCTTACATCTTTATCCTTGAAGTTTGAGGTACAGGGAAGCAGAACAGGGACCCCCAAACCATATTTTCCCCAACTCTTCTTTTTTTCTTGAACATTCTGCCCCTTGCTGTCCACAACCCATCCTGTTGTTTTCAGTTGGGTCCTCCAGAAGCAGAGCCTGAAATGGCACTCTCATGAAAGTTGTTTTATTCAGAGGGTGTATTCTTGGTGGAAAAGGAATGAAGGAAGTAGAATCGGGCCAGAGAAGAAAGCTAGGGCTTCAGACTGATTTCATGGGAACCTCTGAATATTTTTAATAATTCTTTAAAATATTATTTGATCCATAATATAACCTAAGGGTAATGTATTAAAAGAGACAGGTGTGGTCAGAAAAAATGCTGAACTGAGGAAGAAAGAGATGACTAACATCAGTTCTTAGGACCATTGGCAAGTCATGGGCCATCTTTGGGTAAGCTCATTAGTAACCCTAGTTTGCCTGGAACACTTCCAATTAACACCTGTGGCACTGATGAAATCATTAATAGTGCTCCATTTTAAGCTCAGAAATGTCCTGGTTTGGTTGATAAATAGTACGGACAGTTTATTTTTGACTCTCCTTTTCCGAATTTACAAAATGAGTGTGTTGAAATGATGAAATATAAGGACCCTTCCAATGATAAAATTTTCTGCGTGGTACATTCTATTAAATAAAACATGTTTTTCAAGGAAATCTACTTGGGAAAAAGACAGAATGCTTCCTTCAAAAGAATAGTTGATCTTTTACCTTATAAATAAAGTTATTGTATTTTTTATTTGTTCATCCTTCTATTCCCCATCCATGCATTCTTTATTAGTGTGCAGTTATAATATACCCTATACTATATCAGATAAGTGAGGGGAATATAACTAAAACGTATTCAGTAACAGTCTCTATACCAAATCCTACGCTTTTTAAAAAAAATTCATCTTGTCAATGATCACACGGGTGAACTATTTCTAACAACATATGACAAATGTAAAATAAATAAGACCAGAGAGATGGACCAGCTGCCCCCAAATAAACAGTAAGAGAGCTTTGGAGACAATATTTAGATCAAGAATTCCAATGCCTAAATTTTTTTCTATCATACAATGCAAAAATTTTAATCAGGCTCTTTCATAGAGAGAATGACAAAATTTCATAGAATCTAGTTAAAGAATAGATAACCAGAAAACATTTGTAGTACAGGTAAAGGGCACAGTTTTTAATCAAATTGGTTGACTAATAAAAATGTTGGCAGTGATCACAATGATAGTGACATGATTGTCTTGATGACGCCGAGATTAGTTCAGATTCAGAGCACTTCACCGTTTGTTTACCATATTTCCTTTTACAGAGCAATGATCTAAGATGTTCACATCAAATTGCAAAATCTATGCCCAGTCATCAACACTTCTACTGCTCTTGGCCAATACCTCTTATATCCAGATCACAGATTGCTTTTATTTAGTCGGCAGTGTGTTGCAGTTGCTTTACTACAATGATAAGATTGATGTTAGAAGGGTCATCGATTACTCAGCATCAAGGAGAGGCCCTGCTGGACTAATGAATTCATTTTTTTAAAGTATTCATTTTTTTAAAATTGCAGTATAATTGCATTACAAAGTTGTGTTAATTTTTGCTGTACAGCAAAGTGATTCATTTATACATTTATATACACATTCATTTTTTATATCCTTTTTTAACACCTTTATTGGAGTATAATTACTTTACAATGGTGTGTTCGTTTCTTCTGTATAACAAAGTGAAAAAGCTATGCATTTACATATATCCTCATATCTCCTCCTTCTTGCATCTCCCTCCCAAACTCCCTATCCCACCCCTCTAGGTGGTCACCAAGCACTGAGATGATTTCCCTGTGCTATGTGGCTGCTTGCCACTAGGAATCTATTTTACATGTGGTAGTGTATATATGTCCATGACACTCTCTCACTTCATACTAGCTTACCCTTCCCCCTCCCTGTGTCCTCAAGTCCATCCTCTACATCTACGTCTTTATTCCTGGCCTGTCCCTAGGTTCTTCAGAACCATTTTTTTTTTTTAGATTCCATATATATCTGTTAGCATACGGTATTTGTTTTTCTTTCTGACTTACTTCACTGTCTATGACAGACTCTAGGTCCATCCACCTCACTACAAATAACTCAATTTTGATTCTTTTTATGGCTGAGTAATATTCCATTGTAATATTGTAATATATGTGCCATATTTTCTTTATCCATGCTTCTGTCAATGGACACTTAGGTTGCTTCCATGTCCTGGCTATTGTAAATAGAGCTGTAATGAACATTGTGGTACATGACTCTTTTTGAATTATGGTTTTCTCAGGGTATATGCCCAGTAGTGAGATTGTTGGGTCACATGATACTTCCATTTTTAGTTTTTTAAGGAATCTCCATACTGTTCTCCATAGTGGCTGTATCAATTTACATTCCCACCAACAGTGCAAGAGGGTTCCCTTTTCTCCACACCCTCTCCAGCTTTTATTGTTTGTAGATTTTTTGATGATGACCATTCTGAAAGGTGTGAGGTGATACCTCATTGTAGTTTTGATTTGCATTTCTCTAATGATTAGTGATGCTGAGCATCCTTTCATATGTTTGTTGGCAATCTGTATATCTTCTCTGGAAAAATGTCTATTTAGGTCTTCTGCGCATTTTTGGATTGGGTTGTTTGTTTTTTTGATATTGAGCTGCATGAGCTGCTTGTATATTTTGGAGAATAATCCTTTGCCACTTGCTTCATTTGCAAATATTTCTCCCATTCTGAGGGTTGTCTTTTCATCTTGTTTATCTTTTCCTTTGCTGTGCAAAAGCTTTCAAGTTTCATTAGGTCCCATTTGTTTATTTTTGTTTTTATTTCCATTTCTGTAGGAGGTAGGTCAAAAAGGATCTTGCTGTGATTTTTGTCATAGAGTGTTCTGCCTATGTTTTCCTCTAAGAATTTGATAGTGTCTGGCATTACATTTAGGTCTTTAATCCATTTTGAGTTTATTTTTGTGTATGGTGTTAGGGAGTATCCTAATTTCATTCTTTCACATGTAGCTGTCCAGTTTTCCCAGCACCACTAATTGAAGAGGCTGTCATTTCTCCATGTATATTCTTGCCTTCTTTATCAAAAACAAGGTGACCATATGTGCGTGGGTTTATCTTTGGGCTTTCTATCCTGTTCCATTGATCTATACTTCTGTTTCTGTGCCAGTACCATACTGTCTTGATTACTGTAGCTTTGTAGTATAGTCTGAAGTCAGGGAGCCTGATTCCTCCATCTCTGTTTTTCTTTCTCAAGATTGCTTTGGTTATTAAGGGGCCTTTTGTGTTTCCATACAAATTGTGAATTTTTTTGTTCTAGTTTTGTGAAAAATGCCAGTGGTAATTTCATAGGAATGGCATTGAATCTGTAGATTGCTTTGGGTAATATAGTCATTTTCACAGTGTTGCTTCTTCCAATCCAAGAACATGGTACATCTCTCCATCTGTTTGTATCCTCTTTAATTTCTTTCATCAGTGGCTTATAGTTTTCTGCATGCAGCTCCTTTGTCTCCTTAGGTAGGTTTATTCCTTGGTATTTTATTCTTTTGTTGCAATGGTAAATGGGAGTGTTTCCTTAATTCCTCATTCATAGTTTTCATCATTAATGTATAGGAATACAAGAGATTTCTGTGCATTAATTTTGTATCCTGCTACTTTACCAAAGTCATTGATTAGCTCTAGTAGTTTTCTGGTAGCATCTTTAGGATTCTCTATGTATAGTATCATGTTATCTGCAAACACTGACAGCTTTACTTCTTCTTTTCCAATTTGGATTCCTTTTATTTCTTTTTCTTCTCTGATTGCTGTGGCTAAAACTTCCAAAACTATATTAAATAATAGTGGTGAGAGTGGAGAACCTTGTCTTGTTCCTGATTTTAGTGGAAATGGTTTCAGTTTTTCACCATTGTGAGCAATGTTAGCTGTGGATTTGTCATATATGGCCATTATTATGTTGAGGCAAGTTCCCTCTATACCTACTTTCTGGAGGGTTTTTTAAATAAATGGGTGTTGAATTTTGTCTAAAGTTTTTCTGCCTCTATTGAGATGATCATAATATTTTTGATTTGCGTATATTGAAGAAACCTTGCATTCCTGGGATAAAGTTCACTTGATCATGAAGTGTGATCCTTTTAACATGTTGTTGGATTCTGTTTGCTAGTATTTTTTTTTGAGGATTTTTGCATCTATGTTCATCAGTGATATTGGCCTGTAGTTTTCTTTCTTTGTGACATCTTTGTCTGGTGTTGGTGTCAGTGTGATGGTGGCCTCGTAGAATGAATTTGGGAATGTTCCTCCCTCTGCTATATTTTGGAAGAGTTTGAGAAGGATAGGTGTTAGCTCTTCTCTAAATATTTGACAGAATTCGCCTGTAAAGCCATCTGGTCCTGGGCTTTTGTTTGTTGGAAGAGTTTTAATCATAGTTTCAATTACAGTGCTTCTGATTGGTCTGTTTATATTTTCTATTTCTTCCTGAATCTTCCTGATTCTCAGAAGGTTGTGCTTTTCTAAGACTTTGCCCATTTCTTCCAGGTTGTCCATTTGATTGGCATATATTTGCTTGTAGTAATCTCTCATGATCCTTTGTATCTCTGCAGTGTCAGTTGTTACTTCTCCTTTTTCATTTCTAATTCTATTGATTTGAGTCTTCTCCATTTTTTTCTTGATGAGTCTGGCTAATGATACCAATTTTGTTTATCTTCTCAAAGAACCAGCTTTTAGTTTTATTGATCTTTGCTATTGCTTCCTTCATTTCTTTTTAATTTATTTCTGATCTGATCATCATGATTTCTTTCCTTCTACTAACTTTGGGGTTTTTTTGTTCTCCTTTGTCTAATTGCTTTAGGTGTAAGGTTAGGTTGTTTATTTAAGGTGTTTCTTGTTTCTTGAGGTAAGATTGTATTTCTATATACTTCCCTCTTAGAACTGCTTTTGCTGCATCCCATAGGTTTTGGGCTGTTGTGGTTTCATTGTCATTTGTTTATAAGTATTTTTTGATTTCCTCTTTGAATTCTTCAGTGATCTCTTGGTTATTTAGTAGTGTATTCTTTAGCCTCGATGTGTTTGTATTTTTTACAGATTTTTTCCTGTAATTGATATTTAGTCTCATAGGGTTGTGATTGGAAAAGATACTTGATACAATTTCAATTTTCTTAAATTTACCAAGGCCTGATTTGTTACCTAAGATATGATCTATTCTGGAGAATGTTCCATGAGCCCTTGAGAAGAAAGTGTATTGTTTTTGGATGGAATGCCCTATAAGTATCAATTAAATCCATCTTGTTTAATGTATCATTTAAAGCTGTGTATCCTTACTTATTTTCATTTTGGATGATCTGTCAATTGGTGAAAGTGGACTTTAAAGTTCCCTTCTATGATTGTGTTACTGTTGATTTCCCCTTTTATGGCTGTCAGCATTTGCCTTATGTATTGAGGTGCTCCTATATTGGGTGCATAGGTATTTACAATTGTTACATCTTCTTCTTGGATTGGTCTCTTGATCATTATGTCGGGTCCTTCTTTGTCTCTTGTAGCAGTCTTTATTTTAAAATCTATTTTGTCTGATATGAGAATTGTTGCTCCAGCTTTCTTTTGATTTCCATTTACATGGCATATCTTTTTTCCATCCCCTCACTTTCAGTCTGTATGTGTCCCTGGGTCTGAAGTGGGTATCTTGTAGACAGCATATATACAGGTCTTGTTTTTGTGTCCATTCAGCCAGTCTGTGTCTTTTGGTTGTAGCATTTAATCCATTTATGTTTAAGGTCGTTATCAATATGTATGTTCCTATTACCATGTTCTTAATTGTTTTGGGTTTGTTATTGTAGGTCTTTTCCTTCTCTTGTGTTTCCTGCCTAGAGAAGTTCATTTAGAATTTGTTGTAAAGCTGGTTTTGTGGTGCTGTATTCTCTTAGCTTTTGCTTGTCTGTAAAGGTTTTAATTTTTCCATCGAATCGGAATGAGATCCTTGCTTGGTAGAGTAATCTTGGTTTTTCATTTTTCCCTTTCATCACTTTAAATATGTCCTGCCACTCCCTTCTGCCTTGCAGATTTTCTGCTGAAAGATCAGCTGTTAACCATATGGGGATTCCCTTGTGTGTTATTTGTTGTTTTTCCCTTGCTGCTTTTAAAGTTTTTTCTTTGTATTTAATTTTTGATAGTTTGATTAATATGTATCTTGGTGTGTTTCCTCTTGGGTTTATCCCGTATAGGACTCTCTGCACTTCCTGGGCTTGATTGACTATTTCCTTTCCCATATTAAGGAAGTTTTGAACTATAATCTCTTCAAATATTTTCTCAATCCCTTTCTTTTTCTCTTCTTCTTCTGGGACCCCTATAATTCGAATGTTGGTGCATTTAATGTTGTCCCAGAGGTCTCTGAGACTGTCCTCAATTCTTTTCATTCTTTTTTCTTTATTCTGCTCTGCAGTAGTTATTTCGACTATTTTATCTTCCAGGTCACTTATCCATTCTTCTGCCTCAGTTATTCTGGTAGACTGCCTATTTCCTCTTCATTTGTTTGGTCTGGTGGGTTTTTATCTTGCTCCTTCATCTGCTGTGTGTTTCTCTGTCTTCTCAATTTGCTTAACTTACTGTGTTTGGGGTCTCCTTTTTGCAAGCTGCAGGTTCGTAGTTTCCATTGTTTTTGGTGTCTGTCCCCAGTGGCTAGGGTTGGTTCAGTGGGTTGTGTAGGCTTCCTGGTGGAGGGGACTAGTGCCTGTGTTCTGCTGGATGAGGCTGGACCTTGTCTTTCTGGTGAACAGGACCATATCCGGTGGTGTTTTTTGGAGGCGCCTGTGACCTTATTATGATTGTAGGAAGCCTCTGTGCTGATAGGTTTTGTTTTGTTCCTGTCTTGCTAGTTGTTTGGCATGGGGTGTCCAACCCTCGAGATTGCTGGTCATTGAGCGGAGCTGGGTTTTAGTGTTGAGATGGAGATCTCTGGAGAGCTCTTGGAGAGCTTTCGTTGTTTGATATTACATGGAGCTGGGAAGTCTCTGGTGGACTAATGTCCTGAACTCGGCTCTCCCACCTCAGAGGCACAGACCTGACACCTGGCCAGAACATGAAGATCCTGTCAGCCACATGGATGTGGGCCCTGGAAGGTTTCCTGGGGAGGCGGGGTGGCTGTTACTCACCGTTCGGACAAAGACACTAGTCGCAGAAGCCCCAGAGACTATTCCTCTGCATGAGCTCTCCTGGAAGCTGTCATTTTCTCCCGTTTTTTATATTCTTTTCCATTATAGTCTATCACGGGATATTGAATATAGTTCCCAGTGCTATATAGTAGGACCTTGTTGTTTATCCATCCTATATATAATAGTTTGCTTTTGCTAATCCCAAATGCGCAATCCTTTCCTCCCCCAACCCCCTTCCTCTTGGCAACCACAGCCTGTTGTCTATGTCTGTGAGTCTGTTTCTGTTTCATAGATAGGTTGGTTTTTGTCATATTTTAGATTTCATATGTAAGTAATATCATATGGTATTTGTCTTTCTCTGTCTGACTGACTTCACTTAGTATGATAATCTCTAGGTCCATCCATGGCATTATTTTGAATTCCACTCCAGGGTGTATATCCAGACAAAACTCTAATGAATTCTTTAACAGCAGTTAGGAAGCATGAAACCCTGGACTTCTGGACAAGGGATTTCCCTGTCCCCTCTATGTAAGAACAAGAGCTCCAGCCAACACAGGTGAAATATATGACAAGGAATGGACATCTTAAATATGGTAGAAAAATTTACAAGGCCAAATTTGCCTTCCAATTTCCTGTACAAGGATACCTACATATCTTAGGATCTAATGACATAAGGGGTAAGAGATCATTTCTGTAATTCTTTACAGTTTTGGGAGCATTTAAAACAAATAGTATTAACTATTAAACAGCTAAAGATGCCCTTGAGCAGTGTTTGTCAAATCACCAGGAAAACTCATTATGTACCTAATAGGAGAGTCAGAAGACAATGCCTTTGCTGTTTACAACTCTCCTGATGATTCTTATGTACACTAAACCCATATCTAAAAGAGATACTAGTTCTGACATCTTTTAGTAGTCTTTCTTTACATCTTTGGAATAATACAAAACATTGGAATGCTGTCACCACAATGGTTGGACTTCTTTCACAAAAGGAATTTTTCCACTTTGGCATAAATCTTCTGTAACAGTACATTATTTAGGCAAAGAATGCATGATTTTGGAATTTGCTATTCATTTATGCCATGCCTCTTCCATAGATAAAACAAACAGTTGGGAATATGTGTATGTAGTTTTCATTTTCCATGATGACTTCATAAGTCTCTGTAATAAAGGGCAGGTGAATTGTTTCATAGATATAAGCATTATGCAGATGGACCAGAATAAAAATGGGAAGGTTTAGATATTAGTTGATATGATTACGTAGCAGAGGCAGCTTATGGAGAGTTCACATGTCCCAGCTATCACTGCTTTCCACTTCAAGTACAAAACACACACAAAGTATTTTGAGCTCCAAATATAAATGGCATCCTGGGCGCCTGCACTGTATACCTCTGCCTGCCACCCACCATGCCTGAGAGTCTTGCAACTTGAGGTGCCAGCAGATAACAAACAATCAAAGACACCATTCACTAGGGTGAGAATCTGAAGCCTTCTGATCCAACCACCACGCATATTTTGGGCTTACGTATATGTTTCTGTAAATCCTTTCTACGATGTTTAGCTTGATAAGGTTGGGTATATTCTGTTCTAGAAACATGGACTGGTTTCTGACAGACATCTGTTTCATAGTGAGGTAACTTCATATCATAGCAACCTTAAGGAACTTGCCCAACAATTATGCTATTTACTAACTGCACGAGCTTGAACCAATTATTGAATAACTCTGTGCTAAGTTTCCCTACCTGTTAAATGGGCATACGAATAGTTCATCCACTTCATAGTGTTCTTGTGTCAGTTAGCTAACTTAACAGAGGTGAAGTGCTTGAAACAGCACCTGGCACATAATAAGCACTATATAAATATTACCATTATTATAATATTATTATTATCCCTTAGTAAGCCTTGTACAAATAAGCAAGAGTTCTTTGGCCAAAACTTGTATTTTTAGGGAACAACAGACATTTTATACTCCTGATTGTGTGTGTGTGTGTGTGTGTGTGTGTGTGTGTGTGTGTGAGCATGTATGCATGTGTGATAAATCATCTATTTGTTCAAACTTTAGTGTTAAGGAGAATATGTTTGTGCATGCATTTGTGTGTGCTGGGAGATCTTCAATTATCTTTATTTAGAAACAAAAATATGTTTTAAAGTGTAGATGGGTCCTTAGGTTTAGAAATAAAAAGAGCTACCATTTATTGGTCACTTATAATTGACCAGACCCTTTCTATACGTAACCTTGTTTCATTTTTGTAAAAATCCCTTTATAAAAGAGATATTTCATGGTCTCAGAAGTTAACCAATCAGACCAAATAGCAAGTAAGTGCATAGTAGACATTTAAGCCCAAGTCTTTTTTCTTTTTTTTCAATGATTTTTCATTTATTTTCAGAATTGTACAACTATCAACATAATAAAATTTTAGAACATTTTCACCATCCCAAGTCTTTTTTCTTTAAAACCAATTGCTCTTTTCACTCTATTTAATCATCCTAAATTAACGAATGTTTAATTAATGAGCTTTAAAGGTAGTGATGCCAAGATTTCCATTAGGTCTTATCATTTAGTTCGGTCATCTACTCATCCACCCATCCAACAAACATTTCTTGAAAAAACAATTTGCTAAGCAATTGGGATTTTAAAATAAAGCTTAAGACCTAGCATCCGCTTTGAGAATTTCACACTTTAGGAAGTAAATGGACATGCAGATGAATAAATGTAGATTATGCTAGGGAAGTATACAAAATGTCATGAGAACCAAAAGAGAGGTACCTAAGAGGAGACGGGAGGTGAAGAAAGGCTTCCAGATGAGAGAGCATTTCAGAAAGCTGAAAGAGGAGCTGAAATTAATCTAGAGCCAAACAGGAAGGGGTTCCATGATCTTTCTAAAGGATGAAGTTCTGTTCTACAGAGGTTGGGTGAATGCTTTTCAGACAGCTAGAGACATTTGATAAGAGGACGCTTTGGCCTATGTTAGATCCACTCACCATAGACATTGGAGGACAGAAGTGGGGGATGATGAGGGGGTGAGTGAAAATGGAACTGTTTGGCATTTCAATAGAGCTTACTTGGAGCTGATTTCATCGGTTCAGTTGCATAATTCTATTGCAAAACTATGTGTGTAAAAAATTATTTAATGTTCTATCTTGTATTTTTTCTCTTTCTTCACTCCACTATCCCCTTTTCCCAGCAAACTGCAAGATTCTTGAGAGGAGCACAGTGCAAATCCAGTGGAAATGAAATCAGGACAAATCCTCAGCCAAGTCAGTGTTCTAGTGGTGGATTTGGAAATGACATCTGACAGAGATTCATCCTTTTAAATCAAAACTCTCATCCCTAACATTGTTTCCCCTGTAACTCCAGAGAATTTTGAAAAACAATTTTTTACCATCTCCTGAAAACCAAAGCATTTTCCACTTGTGAGAATAATTTACGGAGAGGGAAGAGAGTTTGTGTGGTTTTTAGATTCAACACAGGAAGAACTGAACATCAATTGCTATTCAGATGGAGAAGCAAAATCCTGAAATCTCTCCTCAGTGAATAAAGTTATTTGGAGAATGATTTATTTATTAAAAATGTGTGTGTTGCTATGATACAAGTTTGCAACAGGCACAGAACTTTGCTTAAAATTGCTGCTTCCTGGAGGGTGGTGCATTGTGGGTGTATGGTACCTTGGACTGCCAAACCAAACCCTCTGTCCCCTCCCGGCCAGAGTGAAGTCTGGACATCATTCCCCTCTCCTGGTGGCCAAGAGGGATACAGAACTGACTCGTCTCCGAGAATTGGTTGACAAATCCTCAGATTCAATGGATTGCCTCTATTACAATTTTCCATCATAAGAAAAACCTTGATCCCTATTTAAATCTGTATTTTGTTAAATTTTAGACAGACTTTTGGTGAAACACATTGTGAACTATCTGTTTGCTTTCAGTGACATATATTTGTTTTGTGAATTTCCCCCCAGAGTATCTTTAATAAATGACTTGTGATGTAAAGTAAGTGAAGCAGGGTGGCTGGGTGGGGTTGGGTGGGTGAGGAGGAATGATGAGCCTTAGATGGAAGGAAAGAGAACGTTCTCATGGTTCAGTGATGTGTGCAAAATATTAATAACAAAACCTAAGACGAAGGGGTTAAAGTTTCATGGACACAGTTTGGCTTCACGTAGAAACATGCTTTCTAACTCACAATGTTATCTCACAATCAAGAGTCAGGGTGGCAGCTGCTGAGAAAACAGGCTTTGGAGATATAATGCCTGGGTTAGAATTCTGGCTGAGCCACTACTCACTCTTGTATCCTCGGGAAATTTACATCACCCCTCCATACCTCATCTTTCTTATTTGTAAAATGAGGATAACCATAGTGCAGAAAGTACAGAATTATTAAGAGGATCAGGTGAAATAATGTATGTGAATGGCTTAGCACAGTGCCCTGCATACAAGAACAAGAAAAACAACTTACAATCTACTTAACATTTACTAAATGTCTCTATGTGCTGTCAGTCCCAAGAGTTTTGTGTGTATGACCTCATCTTATTCTCACAATAACACTACATTATAGGGAATCTTATTATTCCCCACCTTAGAAATGAGAAAACTAAGGCGTTAAGTGAGGTACAGAGGTCCAAGGTCTCACAAGGGTAGAATAAGGATTCAAACCCCAGCAGTGACTCCAGAGCCCATGGTTAAAACCACTGATCATGTTTGGGTTTCGGAATGTGCCTGGCACATTGCAAGCATTACATAAATAGTAGCTATTCTTTCTCTTATTATTAAAGATGGAGTAGATGCCTTGGAAAGCAGAGACCTGGAACTATTCAGAGTTTGGTTCATCACTCTCAAAGAATTCTGAATGAAGCATGACTACAGTTTGTAGAAAATTATGAATTGGCCTGAAATGACCCTTTCAACTCTGCATTGGCTTTGGAAACAAGCTGATGTGGATTAAAATCCTGATTGTGGAATCTAGAAAAATGGTGTAGATGATCTTATTTGCAAAGCAGAAATAGGGACACAGACATAGAGAACAAATGTATGGATACCAAGGGGGAAGGGGAGGTGGGAGGAATCGGGAGATTGGGATTGATATACATACACTATTGATAGTATGTTTAAAATAGTTAATAAATGAGAGCATACTGTATAGCACAGGGAACTCTACTTAATGCACTGTGGTAACCTAAATGGAAAGGAAATCCAAAAAAGGGATAGTGAGAGTAGCATCGACATATATGCACTACCGAATGTAAGATAGCTGGCTGGCTGTTGGGAAGCAGCTGCATAGCACAGGGAGATCAGCTTGGTGTTTTGCAATGACCTAGAGCGGTGGGATAGGGAAGGTGGGAGGGAAGCTCAAGAGGGAGGGGATATGGGGACATGTGTATGCATGTGGCTGATTCACTTTGTTGTACAACAGAAACTAACACAGCATTGTGAAGCAGTTATACTCCAATAAAGGTCTATTAAAAACTTTTTTTAAAAGACGGGATATATGTATAGCTGACTCATTTTGCTGTATAATAGAAACTAACACAACATTGTAAAGCAAATATACTCCAATAAAAATTAACTTAAAAAATTCTGATTCTGCCGCTTTCTAGTTATGTGACCCTGGACAAGATGTTTGACATCAATGAAAAACCTCAGTTGCCCATGAAATCACAACAGTAATATCCATATTGTAAGGATTCAGTGGAAATCTTGTGCCTAGAATTTCACACACTGCTTGATACCTGGTAAGTACTTGGCAGGTGATAGCAGTAATTTCTATTATCAGAATATTTATACTGATTAGTTTGTTACTTCTTCAATCTGTTTTATTCTGTAGTCTCACCTTTTCATGTTGGACTACTTAATGTCTTAGAGGAGACACATTTTTCAGATGGTTCTGTTACTCTGTCAAGGGAAAAGACAGAATTGCGTACTCCAGGTTAAAGGAAGATGGAAGAAACTAGAAGAAACCATTGGAAGTGGAGGAAGTGGCATTGAAAACAAAGAAAGGAGGAGATGTAGGAGATCTGTGTGGTTGACTTCTCATTTTAGCCTAAATCTGGTACCACTGCTAAGCACAGTTAATTCTGAAGATGAATGAAAGCAATGGCTATCCATTGGTCCCTGAAAAAGCCCATATGTCCCCAGCAACAATGACAAGATAGGATGGCCCCACATGGGTCAAGCAGGCTCACTGGACCTAGTTTCATCTTCAAAGGCAGTGACTCTAAGCCCACCTCAGACACCCCTGGCTCCACTGTGAAAGAACCATGGTGAGTTCTGTGCTGACTTCTACGACAGAGCTGTGATATTTAATTAGAGAACAAAGAGGATATCCTAACAGAGATGAATGACCGTGATGGGAACAAATCAAGGCGAATACCCCCAAATGCAACATATTTAAGTAAACATCTTGGGTTCAAATTACACATTTAAGTGTTCAAGGATGGCCCCAAACTCATATTTTTTAATAAAAATATTTACCTGGATCCTGAATAATTTAACGTCCTTCTTGTATGGGAGGAAAGAAGAAATTATTAACAGGTCTATTTTATTTTGAAGCATTTCTATCCTTTTACAGGTTTCAGGCTATGCAAAGGGAGAGAGGGTGGGAGGAGACCATTCTAGGGAGGACTGATAACACAAAGAGAATGAAACGGAAGCCGAAAATTCAGGCTCCATGTGCTTCTCACACTATAGTTAGGCTGTCACTAATGTGGCTATTAACTTTTCACGTTCAGATTTATTATGTTGTCATTATAGCACTTTTCTTTGCTGATGTATCAAACCACTATTACATATTTGTTGGCACCTCATCTATTTAAGGGAAACAAGTGATTACCTGTTGCCAAGGAGACTAATAAGGAGTGTGCAAGCAAAGGACTGCAGAGTTCCTGTTGGAAGATCAAGTTGCTGGTATCTTATTTTCGATTAAATCATAAACTACCTCATTGTTTGAAGAAAAATCATCTTCTTCCTCCCACTAAATAAAAACTTAGAGCATTATTCAAAGTGTAAGTATAAGACATTTTAAAAATGAAATAGGTGAACATGATAGACCAAAAATATTTTGGAAAATAGTAACTTCTAATAAGTTTCCCTAGAAAGAAAATTAATTTCTGAGATTTTTGAAAGTTTTCTTCTCCATCAGAGAACCGTGGAACCAAAATATGGCCTAACTGTTTCTAAAAAAAAAAAAAAAGAGAGACAAGGTTATGGATATGAATTGTAGATTTCCATAGACTCTGTGACACATGTTTCAAGAAAGTCACATGGGCTTTAAAGTTAGGCAGATCTGGGTATCATTTCTCAATCTCAATAGGTGGGCTGTCAACCTTGCCCAAATTGCCTGTCCTCTTGTGTTCCTTCCCTTGCTTATAAAATAAAGAACATGACATATACCACAAGCATTGTTGTGATAATTAAATAACATTTATTAATCACCTAATATATGTAGTTTCCATATGTCCCTCCCAATACTTCAAGTCATCATTCATTGAATTCAAGCCTTCATTGAACATCTGCATTTATTTAGGGATACAAATATGAATAAGACACGGCACAGTCTTGAAACTCAGAATTGTTACAGCAGTCTAGTAAATGATTCCGATAAATAGAAATATAATTTCAATACTATGTTTTCAGTATGATTATGGAGAGTATTTGTTGAGGTAAGGCTAACTACTGTAACAGATAAATCTCTAAGTCTTAGCAGTTTAACAATTTTTACTAATGATTTCAACATATGTGTGCCTAATGGTTAGGTTGATGGGCTTCCTGTGTTCACATAGAACCCAGGATCCTTTCGTCTGATGATTCCATCCTCTTCTGAAAACATCTGCTTAATCTTCAGTGTGGCAGACAAAGAGGATGAGGATTATCTTGGAGAGGTTCTCCAAGGCCATACCTGGAAGAGTCACATATCACTTCTGCTTGAATTCCATTGGCTAGAAACCAATTACAAAGCCACACTTACCTGCAAGGGAGACTGGGAAAGGCCAGCTAGCTTTGAGCCCAGGAATAAGGAAGTGGTTTATGAGCATCTGGACAGCCTCTGCAACCCAGAATTAAGCACAGATATGAAGGAAACACCAAATAGGACCACAGACTTCAATCTAAGGTGGGTGGTGGAGAGGGTGTGGGAAAAGACTTCTTGGAAGAAAGGATCATTGAATTTTGTTGAAAAATAAGTAAGCATTATCTAGGTAACAAAAGACATGAGAGGTGTGCTTGTGGTGGTGGAAAAAATATAAGTAAAGCCTTATCAGTGGAAACAATATAAGTAAAGGCTTAGAATAAGTCAAATAATAGAATGAAGAGCATAGTATAAACAGGATACCATGAGCAGTTCAGTATTACTGGAGCAAAATGTGAGATGGAGTGTAATAGGTAATGAGGAAGGGGTGGAATAATAATAACACTGATAATAATAATAACATAATAACAGCTAATATTTATTGACCACTTATTAAACACCAGGCCCTGTTCTAAGCATTTTATATGTATTAACTAATTTGATCCTCAGCAATCCTATGAGGCAGGCATACTTATCCATGTGACATGGGTGAGGAAATTAAATAATTTGTCCACAAATACAGAATGAATAAGTCATAGAGCTGGGTTTCAAACCCAGGCTATGAACTCCAAATCCTAACCTATAAGCATTTGAGCCCTTCTGGTAGAAGATCCTAGTAGATTGTATTGGTTATGGGTAGCTTATTGAACCATGTTGAGCAGGGGAAGGGGTTACACAAGGAAACCTGCATTCTAGGTCTATAGGTCACTCTGGTGGTTGGTGGAGGTAAATTAGTAGAGTGGTTCTCAAATTTGAGTGAGCTCTGGACTCCCCTGGAGAGTTTATTAATCCACAAACAGCTGGGGTGTACCACCAAAGTTTCTGGTTTGGTGGCTCTGGAGTGAGAGCCAATATGTGGGTTTCTAACAAGTTCCCAGGAGATGTTTCACACACATTTTGAGAATTACTGATTAAAATTGAAATATTCTTATTTGGGTTGGAAGTCATTGATACTTTGAGATAATAAATAGTAAGTACATAATATCATATTCCCTGCCCCACGGTTAGAATACCACCTTTTTTACTCTATTTTCTGAATAATAAAATATCTATGAGACTTTTTTTGGTTGCTAGTTATTACCAATTGGAACAATACACTTAAGTAATTACTACATGGTACATATGCTGTGATGGTTTGCTAGGGCTGCCATAACAATATACCAGACTACATAGTTTAAACAACAGAAATTTATATTCTCCCAGTTCTGGAGGCCAAAAGTCCAAGATCAAGGTGTTGACAGATTTGGTCTCTTCTGAGGCCTTTTCCCTTGGCTTGCAGATGGCCAACTTCTTGCTGTGTCCTCACATGACCTTAAATCTCTGTGTGTGCGCCTCTGCTATTTCTTTGTCTTCTTGTAAGAACACTAGTCATACTAAGACCTCACCTTGTGGACCTCATTTTAATTTAAATACCTCTTTGAAGGCCTTATTTCCAAATATAGTTGCATGGATTAGAGCTCACCTGTATGACCTGATTTCAACTCAGTTATCGCTTTAAAGGCTCTATCTCCAAATATGGTTACATTCTGAGTCACTAGGCCTTGGGACTTCAATACATGAATTTTGGAGAGATATAATTCACCCCATAAATTTGCCAATTTAAAGTTACTATGAAGTGTTAAGTTTTTGGTGTATGACGCACTAAAACAGGGGGTACTCTATTTTTCCCAAACTGCCCAATTATTGACACTAGTGTCTAATCATTTAGTCAAATAGCTAAGGCAAAAACTTCCATCTTTCAGGCAAAGATCCAATGTTAGACATTATACTCTGCTGTTCAGGGTGTATACTCAGGACAATATACTCAGTTGGAATACAGGTACTTCATACATTAACAGTGGGAATATTAAGGGGTACAACCCCAATGAAGGAGAATTTGGTAATCTTTAGCAAACTTACATTGCATTTTCTCTTTCACCCAGAAATATCACTTCTAAGGACATGTTCCAAAAATGTATTATCAAAAGGTATGAAACGAATGAACATGATAACCCATTGCACCACTATTTTATATTATTATTTTACTAATACTGAAATACTGAAAATAACCGCCAAACATCAATATGTAACAGTTAAAGTATGCTGTATTCACACAATGGAGAATTATGCAGCTGAAAAAAGGAATGAGGAATATATCTATATACTACTATATCTTAGGATATATAATTACATGAAAAACCAAGATGGAATAAATTCGGTATGGGATGCTATTATTTATTTAAGAAATTATATAAATTACATAAAAATGTTCAATGTCTATAGAGAAGGGGAACATAGGGTGGAAGAAACAGGGAAAAAACAGTGTTTATAAAAATACATTTTTCTGTAGTTTAAAAAAAAGTGTTTTTGAGATACAATTGACATACACTAAACAGTATATATTTAAATGTACAATTTACTAAGTTTTGACATGTATACATCCATTAAACCATCACCACAATTATGGTAATAGTCATCCATCACTCTCCAAAGTTTCATTTGTAATCTCTACCCCCTTCCCCTCTCCAAATGCCCTTTACATCTCCATATGACCACCTCTAACATGCTTTCTGTCACTATAGATGTTTTTCAGTTTTCTAGAATTTTATTTATTTTTTTAAAGATTTATTTATTTATATTCATTTTTGGCTGCATCGGGTCTTTTTAGTTGTGGCATGCAGGATCTTTTGTTGTGGTGCAAGGGCTTCTCTCCAGTTGCGGTGTGCAGGCTCCAGACCACGTGGGCTCTGTAGTTTGTGGCACACAGGCTCTCTAGTTGAGGTGCAGGAGCTCAGTAGTTGTGGTGCGTAGGCTTAGTTGCCCAGTGGCATGTGGGATCTTAGTTCACTGACCAGGGATCAAACCCACGTCCCCTGCATTGGAAGGCAGATTCTTTACCACTGGACCACCAGGGAAGTCCTAATTATCTAGAATTTCATTTAAATGGAATCACACAGTATGTACTCTTGTTTTGTTTGGCTTTTCTCACTCAGGATAATTATTTTGAGATACAATTTATGTTGTTTCATAGATCAATAAGTTATTTCTTTTTATTTCTGGGTAGTATTGGATTGTATCGGCATTGGCATACGGGTTTATTTAATGATTCACCTATTGATTGATATTTGGCTTGCTTCAAGGTCTTGGCTACTGCAAATGAAGTTAGTGTAAACATCTGTGCACTTTGTATTGACATATGGTTTCATTTATGTTTCACTTTTTAAGAAATTGCCAGACTGTTTTTCAAAGTAGTTGTACCACCAGCAGGTTATGAGAGTTTCCAATTTCTCTACCTTCTCAGCACTGCTATGGTGATATATAGCATGGTCAGGTCTTTTAATTTTAGCCATTCTAATAGATGTGTAATATCTTATTGTGGTTTAATTAGCTTGTTCTAAAGACTAATGATGTAAGAATTTTGTGTATTTTTTTGCAACGTTCTGGTGCCCTTAGCACTGGTATTTGTTATTATTGTTGTTTTAATTTTTATTGGAGTATAGTTGCTTTACAATGTTGTGTTAGTTTATGCTGTACAGCAAAGTGAATCAATTATACATGTACATATATCCCCTCTTTTTTAGATTTCCTTCCCATTTAGGTCGCTACAGAGCAATGAGTAGAGTTTCCTGTGCTATACAGTAGGTTCTCATTAGTTATCTATGTTATACATAGTAGTGTATAAATGTCAATCCCAGTCTCCCAATTCATCCCACCCCCCTGCCCCCCTTGGTATCCATAAGTTTGCTCTCTACATCTGTGTATCTATTTCGGCTTTGCAAATAAGTTCACCTGTACCATTTTTCTAGATTCCACATATAAGCAATAGTGGATGATATTTGTTTCTCTCTTTTTTACTTACTTCACTCTGTATGACAGTCTCTAATTCTATCCACGTCTCTGCAAATGGCACTATTTTTTTCCTTTTTATGACTGAATAATATTCAATTGTATATGTCAGCCATACATCTTCTTGGTGACGTATATCTTCAAATATTTTGCCCCTTGCAATGTTGTAATTTATAAGAAAAATATACATTTGGTCATTCAGAAGACCAAAATACAGTTCTCATATATATTTGGTCTTCCTTCATAGTTCCAGGCTCACAGCTCCTAAAACCCTTGGAATTTCCTAAGTGTTGAAAGTAATAAAAGGTGTCTTTTGTTATGTTAATGAGGAGACTTTTGGAAAGCACCAGAGGATGGTGGCTCGTTTCCAGTAAACCAGACCACATGATTAGGGGGTTGGAACTTTCAGTCCCATCCCTGACCTCCAGGGAGGAATGAAGGGCTAGAGGTTAAATCAATCATAAATGACCAATGATTTAATCAACCATGCCCTAAGTAATGAAGCCTCCATAAATACCCTAAAGGGCTGGGTTCAGAGAGCTTCTGGTTTTGTGGAGTTTTGGGGATAATGGTGCTCTCCAAGGGGACAAGGAAGCTCTGTGCCCTCTCACCATACCTTGCTCTAGGCATCTGGCAGTTCCCAACTTATATCCTTTTATAATAAACAGGTGATCTAGTAAGTATAATGTTTCTCTGAGTTCTGTGAGATGCTCTAGCAAATTAATCAAACCCAAGAAGGGTATCATGGGAGCCAGTAGGTCAGAAGGACAGGTAACAACTTAGACTTGTGACTGGCATCTGAACCCCAAGATGGAGGTCACTGGAACTTCCAACCTATAGCCGGTGGGGTCAGAAGCACCTGGACTTATAATTGGTCTCTGAAATAGGGGTGGGTGAGTGGTCTGGTAGGACTGAGCCCTCTACCTGTGGAATCTAATGCTGTCCCCAGGTAGATAGTGTTAGAATTGAGTTGAATCCTCAGACATCCAGCTGATGTCCAGAATTGCTTGTTGGAAGGTGTGGGAAACCATCCCCCATTCATGGATTGAAATTGGGTCCAAGAACCCCAAAGCATCCCCTTACCCTGCCACCCCTTTTAACTGAGTTTCTTCTTTTCTAATTATTGAAGGCTAAATAATATTTACATATTCTGGAATCAAATCCTTTATCAGATATTTGCTTTGCAAAGATTGTTTTTTCCCAGTCTATGGCTTCTCTTTTCATGCTGTTAAGAATGTCATTCAAGGGCTTCCCTGGTGGCACAGTGGTTGAGAGTCCGCCTGCCGATGCAGGGGACACAGGTTCGTGTCCTGGTCCGGGAAGATCCCACATGCCGCAGAGCAGCTAGGCCCATGAGCCATGGCCGCTGAGTCTGCGCGTCCGGAGCCTGTACTCTGCAACAGGAGAGGCCACAACAGTGAGAGGCCCGCGTACTGAAAAAGAAAAAGAATGTCATTCAAAAATGCAGAAGTAGTTAATTTTAATTATTTCTAATTTATTCATTTTTTTCTTATATGCATCGTGTTTTTGACATCAAATCTAAGTAATATTTGCCTAACCATGGTCACAAACTTTTTCTCTTTTACAATTTGGATCTTTGAACCAATTGTGTAAATTTTCATATATAGTGCAAGATATCCAAAAGGTTTTGTTTGTTTGTTTGTTGCATATTTACAGTCAAATGTTTCAGGAGTGTTTGTTGAAAATACGGTGATTTCCCCCATATAATTGTCTTTGCACACTTGCTGAAAATCAGTTGACTCTATATGTGTGGGTCTATTTCTGGGCTATATATTCTGCTTCATCGCCCTATTCATCTCTCTTCGTGTCAATTTCATACTATTTTCATTACTGTAGTTTTACATTGCCTTAACATCTGGTAGTTTTAGTCCTCCAACTTTGATTATTTAAAAGGCTCTTTGCATTTCCATATGGATTTTAAATTCAGCTTGCTAATTTCTACCAAACATTATGCTGGAGTTTGATTGAAATTATGTTGAATCTATAACTACACTGAGGGAGAATTTGTATGAAGCCAGTGTTTCACTCATTTATTTTGGTTTTCTTTAATTTCTCTCAGCAATGTTGGGAAGTTTTCAGCTACAGTCTTTCATATTTTTGTCAAAATTATCCTTATGCTTGTATTTCATATTTTAATGTTATTTGAAATTGAATCTTTAAAGTGAAGATTCAAAAAAGATTTAAATGAAGATTTCAAATGAAGATTTAAATTGAATCTTTAAAATCTTTAAAATATCTGATTATTTGCTGTTAATATAAGTAGAATTGGTTTTCTTATACTCATATCCTAAGATCTCGATAAGCTCACTTATTAATTGTAATACTTTCTTTTAAGATGCCATTAGGTTTTCTACATAGACAATATGATCATTTTGCTTCCTTCCTTCCTGTCTGAACTTTTTTTTTCTTGCGTGATTGCACTAGCAAGAAATTCCAGTACAATGTTTAACAGAAGGATTGTTTCCAGTTTGGTGCTATTAAAAATAAAACTTTCTCATTTCTTATTTTAGAGGAAAATTATTTAGTATTTCATGATTAAGTATAATATTAACTGAAGGTTTTTTTTTTTGTAGATGCCTTTTATTAGGTTGAGAAAGTTCCCTTTTCTTCTCAGTTTGTGCAGAATTTTTATCATGAATAGATATTTTATTTTATCAAATGCTTTTTCTGAATCTATTCAGATGATAATATAGTTTTCATTTTATAGCATGACAATGTGGTGAATTATGTCTATTGATTTTTGAATGTTAAACCAACATTGCATTCCTGGGATAAACCTTATTTGGTAATGATGTATCATCTTTTAATACATCATTTGAATTTTAAAAATTTTGTTAAGAATTTTTGCATCTAGTTTAATGGTCTAGTTTAATTTTGGTCTATAGTTTAATTTTGGTCTATAGTTTACTTTTCTTGTAACATCTCTGGTCTCTGGTTTTTGTTTGTTTGCTTGTTTGTGTTTTGTATCAGACTCATTCCTTCCTCATAGAATGAAATGGGAGGTATACCTTCCTCTTGAATTATCTGGAAATTTTTGTAAAAGGGATATTATATATTCCTTAAGTGTTTGGTAAAATTCTCAAGTGAAGCCATCTGATCTTGGAGTTTTCTTTGTGGGAAGAATTTTAACTGCAAGTTCAATTTCAGTAATAGATGTGGGACTATTCATGTAACCTAAATTTTTGTGAATGAACTTTAGAAGTTTATATCTTTAAGGAATTTACTCATTTCACCTAGTTATCAAGTATGTTGGCATAAAATGTTTTCTATTATTCATTTATTATCTTTTTAATATCCACACAACCTGTTTTGATGTCATCTCATATTTGACATTTACAGTGTGTCTCTCTTTTTTCATGATCAATCTGACCAACATTTATCAGCTTTGTTGATCTCAAGTGATTTCATTGGTTTTTCTCTTTTATTTCCCTAATTTCTATTGATTTCTGTTCTGTCTTTTATTATTTCCCTCTTTATTTACTTTGTTTTTTTTAAAAGGTGGAAGCTCTGCTCTTTGATTTAAGACCTTTTTTCTTGCTTTTTTTTTTTCTATATGAGCATTTAGTGCTATATATCTCTCTTTCAGTACCCTATTAACTGAACCTCACACATTATGATATATTGTTTGTATTTTTATTCAGTTCAAAATATTTTCTAACTTCCTGTGATTTCTTCTTAGACCATGGGCTATTTAATTATTTAGAAGTCTGTTGTTTAATTTCAAAATATATGTGGATTTCCCAAATATCCTTGTGTTATTGATATATAAATAAATTCCATTTTGATTAGAGAACGTACTTTGCATTATTACAAATTTTAAAATGCACTAGGATTTGTTTTATGGCCAAAAATATAGTCTAATTTGTTGAAAGGCCTATGTGCACTTGAAAAGAATACGTATGCTGCTGGTTTTGGGTGAAGTGTTCAATAAATGTCAATTAGGGTGAGGTGATTAATAGTCTTGTTCAACTACCCTGTATCTTAACTGAGTTTCTGTTTACTTCTATTAATTATTGAAAGAGGCTTATTGAAACCTCTGATGATAATGATGGATATGCCTATTTCTTTTCTATCAGTTTTTGCTTTATCTATTTTTAAGCTCCGTTGTAAAGTGAGATAAACATTTAGGATTGTTACCTTCACTTGGAAAATTGACAAATAAACATTTAAGATTGTTACCCTTGCTTGGAGAATTGACCCCTTGGTCATGAAATGACTCTTTATCCATGGTAATGTTCTCTGCTCTAAGATCTACTTTTTTATTATTAATATAACCATTCACTTTTATTATTGTAATCATGGTACATTTTCCACTCTTTATTTTTAATCTATTTGTGTTATTTTTAAAGTGGGTCTCTTCCAGGCAGCATATAGTTGAGTATTCTTCTTCTTCTTCTTTTTTTTTTTTTTGCAAGAGTCTGGCTTTTTAGTTAAAAAAGGCTGAAGAATCAATCATTCACAAAATGGACTTGAAGTTAAACACCACTTTTTATATGTTTTTTATGTTGTTTTCATGTTTTGGCTATAAACAGCAAACACATTCCCCTTGCCTTCACTATTTTCAGTTTCATTGCCCTGCAAAACAGCCTGTTGCTCCCTTCCTCTCCCTGTGATTTCAGTCCTTGTGTGTATCCCAGGTGCTCCCATGGGGAGGAGGAGAGTGCAGGGAAATGGGACTGGTAATAAGGCAACATTTCAGGGCACATTAATGGTGTGCACCCCATTATTTCTCTTTCCCTTTAAGTCAGTGCTACTGGGGCAGATCAAGCACTTTAGCTGCAGAGTTCCCTGGGGTGGGAAATCCAGGTCTTCATAGAGCTGTGCTGCCCAGGTATATTTGCCACTAGCCATACAAATGTGAAACACCTCTCATGAGGCCCGTTCTCCATGGAAAACAGCTTCAAAATTAAAAAGATTATCTGACCTCATGATCCATTACTCTCCCCCCTATCCTCCCACACTCCATTTTCTGTTTTCTTTTTTTTAACTTTTCATTTTATTATGGAGTATAGTTGATTAAAAATGTTGTGATAGTTTCAGGTGACAAAAAAGTGATTCAATTATACATATACATGTACCTATTCTTTTTCAAATTCTTTTCCCATTTAAGTTGTCACATAATATTGAGCAGAGTTCCCTGTGCTATACAGTAGGTTCTTGTTTGTTATCCATTTTAAATATAGTGGTGAGTATTATTCTTTTATCCAAGCCCACATTCTCTGCTCTTTAGTTGAGTGTTCGGACAACTTGCATTTAATGTGACTATAATATTATTCTGTTTACATTTATTACTTTGTTACTTATTTTCTGTTTTTTGGGGTTTTTTTCTATTTGTTTTCTTCCCTTTTGCCCTCCATATCTGCCTTGAGATATCTGGATACTGAAGGGGTATTTGATACTATTAAGAAGTTACAGACAACCTGTTATCAGAAGAAATAATACAATTGCACTTATATTATATACAAGATTTCTTCTTTATTAGAGGTACATAGTGAAATATTTGTGACTGAAGCAATAATATATTTGAGATTTTCTTCAAAATAATCTGAAAAGGTTAAGTATGTGGGTCTATGGATGAAAAAAATATTGGTTGAAGTTAATAAACATGATGGATACCTGGGGGTTTGTTATACTGTTCTATCTTACTTGCATTTGACATTTTCCATAATAAAATTTTTTTAAACAAGAAAATCCAAATCAGATTTTAAGACATTTTACACCAGTCATATTTAGAATAAACTCTTAGTA
Source organism: Phocoena sinus (assembly GCF_008692025.1). Classification (NCBI taxonomy): domain Eukaryota; kingdom Metazoa; phylum Chordata; class Mammalia; order Artiodactyla; family Phocoenidae; genus Phocoena; species Phocoena sinus. The sequence goes on from NC_045766.1 coordinate 5,277,638, forward strand.
CAAATCCCATAGCAGATAACTGACACATAATGGGAACTTGATATATCTTAGTTATTGTTGTCAATCTCACTAACAGTTCTGAAATCCTGTGTTAGGACTATGTATAACACACACTTCATTGACTTATAAAGCTTTGGGAAATTGTCTCAGTCTTATCTAAATCTACCCATTAGTAGAAATTAGAAAGTGGTGACTTCTTTCTTAAGAGCACAACCCTCAATAAGTTGCTAAGGAGATGTGTTAAATAAACTCTTAGGCATTCAGTCCGGGAGTTTCCTGTGTCTCTACATATAACATCTTAATACTTTCCCACCTGTTTTTTTTTTTTTTTTGGTCTTTTTCAGCAAGTCCCTTCCCTATTCTTGGCTCAAGTTCTTTGTTGTGCAACCCAATAATATTATAATAAAGTAAATTACATTCTCATAGCTGGCTGTTAAATATTTTTAATATCCCAAAGCAGATAGAATACCCCAGGGGATATTCTACCCAAAACAACAAATGAAAACTCAATATGTTTAGTCTGACAAATAGTTTTCCTAATTATGATTTTATTTACATTAAAAATTTAGAAATGCAAAGCAAGAAGCATTTAATTGTATAATTAAATTGTCTTCAATAGTCATAATCCTTACATTTATTTATTGTGCACTAAAGATTTTTATACAGATTTTATAGATAGTTCTAATTCTTAGAGCGGTAGTAGAGATTTTTATCTGAATTTTATACATGGAAAAAACCCCTGGAATTCTAAATAAGTTTTTTAACATGCCCAAAGTCTCAGAACCAAGTGAATGGAAAGTCCACAAACTCGTCTGAAGCCTATCACATTGCCAAAACCACAATTCTTCAGTGAGGAAAGCAAAATTATCATATATTTTAACATATGATGTATATAAACTGTTAAAACTGTTTATAGAATATTCAGGATCTTCATACAATAAAGGCTGAATTTTTCTGTCTGATAGAAAAATATATACATATAAGGAAACATATTCCTATGTTATACATTAAAGGAACAAGTAATGAAAAAGTAATTTTTAAAAGTAAATTATTTCTTTCCTTCTAAGAATATCCACATAGACATTTGACTAGTAGATGTGGATTATTACTTTATCGCAATGTTTGATATATACATGGTTTGAGGACATCTCACAAGACTTCAACATCCCTAGGTGGTAGATACTCAGGGCTCTATATGGTTCATGTGATATCCGGTTACTGAAAAGAAAATATTTATGACTCCCGGGAAAACTGGTGGGATGAAATCAGGTTGCTAATCCTTCCCCCACAACCACCACACTGTATAGCAACTAGACAAAAGAATTAAAAAAGAAAAGTTGGGGAAAATTAATTTAATTTTTACTGTATCTAATGAATGGCCCAAACCTCTTATCAGAAATCTAGAGGAACTTCTGCTATATATAGAACTGATTAGATTGTTCTGAAAATAACTATAAAGGGCCAAAGCATGGCTTTCCTCCAAGGGTATGATAAGTTATTGTCACAGTCGCATAGTTTGAGCAAAACATAATAAAATGCCATAATTCAAACACATGTGCTGAAAGATTCTAGATAAACTAAGAGGCAACTATTCTGAATCCCCTTTCTGGACACATTCTGACAAATAAGTGCCTCTTCTGAGTCAGGCACAGTATTGAAGCATCAGTGACATCCAGTGATCAAGGTAGACAGAGCCCAGGCTCCAGCAGACCTTACATTTTAGAGGGGAGACAAAAAAGGGGGAAATAAGCCAATAGATTGATAAGCTAAAATGCTGGGTAGTGATTATTCAATGAATAAAAATGACATAGTCCAAGAAGGTAGAAGGGAGAGAAAATCTTACAGAAAGAGATAATGAAGAAGGAGTCTCTGAGTAAGTGACCATTCAGCATGGCTTGGAATAAAATGAGCAAGTAAGCCATGTAAATATTAAAAAGGAGCAAATTCCAGGAGCAGCAAGAGCAAAGGCCCTGAGACTGCAATATGATTGACATACATCAAACTTGTATTTACAGAATTAGAAGAGAAACTGTAATTGTGCAGTTTTCTATAATTTACAGTTCTTAGTAGCAAGTTATACCAGTTCCTTCTAATGTTAGGGATAACTTCTAAATATGAGACAACATGGTCTAGAAGTTAGGAGAAACCAGAGGAAATAGAGACAAAGCAAATTATTATCATTTCACACTTCCAACCTAACAGTTGTAAAAGTATCTTCATAGGATGAAATAAGTGTGTGTCCTTACCAAACCTAATGTCAGTAAATCACAAAAGTGTTTTTGAAACCAACATCTTACCAACATGGCTGGTCCATTGTGGTGATGGGGACAATTTCCAGAAAAGGAAAACAATCTCCTAATGTATTTAAAAAACATGACACAACCCAACTCTATGCTGTCTATAAGAAACTCACTTTAACCAAAGGTAGGTTAAAAATAAAAGGTTGGAAGTTGGTGTATCAACATTTTTCAAAGGAAAGCAGGAGTGACTATATTAATATTAAATAATGTAGTCTTTATAGTTAAAGAAAAACAAGAGAAATAGAAGCACATTATACAACAATAAAAGGCCAGTCCATCATGCAGCAATAGCAACCCTAAGAACCAAACAAGATAACTGTCAAATGTGTGAAGCAAAAACTGATAAAAGGAGAAAGAGAAATAGAAAAATCCAAAATTTTCATTGTAGATTTAACACCCCTCTCACAACTGACAGAACAGCTAAACAGGTAATCAGCAAATTTTAAAAGAACTCAAAACCATCAACGAAAAGAATCTAAATTATATTTTTAAAAAGATTCTACTCAACAACAGCAGAATATATATTCTTTCCAAGTGCAACAGTTTTCAAGATAGGCTGTATCCTGCACCAAAACACAAATTTAAAAGACTTATAATCATAAAAATTATGTTCTTGGAGCACATTGGAATCAAAGTAGAAAGGAATAACAAAAATATAGGTGGAAAATCTCTGAATACTTGGAAACTAAATAAAACACTTTTAAATAACTCGACTAAAAGAGGAAGCCTCAAGGAAAATTAAAAATACATTGAACTTGAATAAAAAGAAAAATATAGCATAAAATTTGTGGACATAACTATAGCAGTGTTGAGAAGGAAATTTACAGTGTTAAATATTACATTACAAAAGAGGAAAAGCCTCAAATCAGTAATCTAATCTCAGACCTCAAGGACCTGGAAAAAAAGGGAAAAATAATTCCAGTGATTAGAAGGAAGAAAATAATAAAGATAATAGGAAAAATCAATGAAATTTAAAACAGATAAAAACAGTGGATAAAATCAGTGAAACAAAGGTCTTCTCTTTGAAATAACAGAATTGTCAAACATCTAGCAAGACTGAAAAAGAAAGAGAGAGTGAACACAAATTATCAATACAGAAACGAAGCAGGAAATATCACTACAGACTGTACAGACATAAAAAGGATAATAAAGGAATACTACTAACAATTCTACATGCATAGATTTGACAACATAAAGAAAATGGACCAATTAAAGTGGTGTGTCTGCATCACCGTGCTGTGAAGCCCATATCAGGGACCTGCTGTAGCCTCAGGGTCCACACCCAATGTCCTGGATGCTCACTGGATATGGTCATGTGGCTGGAAGGTCTTGGTGCTCTGGACAGGTGTCAGGTCTGAGCCTCCAATGTGGGAGAGCCTAGTCCAAGACATTGGACCACCAGAGACCTCAAGGTCCCACATAACATCAATCAGAGAGAGCTCTCCCAGAAAACTCTGTCTCAACACTAAGACCCAGTTCTACCCAATGGCTAACAAGCTCCAGGGCAGGATGCCCCATGCCAAAAAACTAGCAAGACAGGAACACAACCCCACCCATTAGAAGAGAGGCTACCTAAAGTCATACTAAGTTCAAAGACATCCCAAAAGAGACCACTGGATCCGGCCCTGCCCACCAGAAAGAAAAGATCCAGGCCCACCCACTAGAACACAGGCCCCAGTGCCCTCCACCAGGAAGCATACACAACTCACTGAACCAACCACACCCACTGGGAGCAGACACCAAAAATAATGGGAACTACGAACATGTAGCCTGCAAAAAGGAGACCTCAAACACAGTAAGTTAAACAGAATAAGAATAGAGAAATAAGCAGCGGATGAAGGAACAAGGTAAAAACCCACCAGACCATACAAATGAAGAGGACCTGAAAAAGAATTCAGATAGTAAAGATGGATAGTAAAGATGATCCAAAATTTTGGAAATAGAATGAAGAACACACAAGAAAAGTTTAACAAGGACCTAGAAGAACTAAAGAGCAAACAAACAATGATGAACAACACATTAAATGAAACAAAAACTTCTCTAGAAGGAGTCCATAGCAGAATAACTGAGGCAGAAGAATGGAGAAGTGACCTGGAAATAAAATAGTGGAAATAACTGCTGCAGAGCAGAAGGAAGAGAAAAGAATGAAAAGAATTGAGGGTAGTCTCAGAGACCTCTGGGACAACATTAAACACACCAACATTCAAATTATAGGAGTCCAAGAAGAAGAAGACAAAAAGAAAGGGACTGGGAAAATATTTCAAGAGATTATAGTTGAAGACTTCCCTAATATGGGAAAGGAAATAGTCAATCAAGCACAGGAAGCACAAAGACTCCAATACAGGGTAAATCCAAGAAGAAACACGGCAAGACACATACTAATCAAACTATCAAAAATTAAATACAAAGAAAAAATATTAAAAGAAGCAAGGGAAAGACAATAAATATTATAGAGGGGAATTCCCATAAGGTTAACAGCTGATCTTTCAGCAGAAACTCTGCAAGCTAGAAGGGAGTGGCCAGACATATTTAAAGTGATGAAAGGGAAAGACCGACAATCAAGATTATTCTAAACTGCAAGGATCTCATTCAGTTATGATGGTGAAATTAAAAACTTTACAGACAAGCAAAAGTTAAGAGAATTCAGCACCAGCAAACCAGCTTTGCAACGAATGCTAAAAGAACTTCTCTATGTAGAAAACACAAGAGAAGGAGAAGACCTACAAAAGCAAATACAAAACAATTAAGAAAATGGTAATAGGAACATACATATCGATAATTACCTTAAATGTATATGGATTAAATGCTCCAACCAAAAGGCATAGACTGGCTGAATGGATACAAAAACAAGACCTGTATATATGCTGTCTACAAGAGACCCACTTCAGACCTAGGGACACATACACACTGAAAGTGAGAGGATGGAAAAAGATATCCCATGCAAATGGAAATCAAAAGAAAGCTGGAATAACAATTCTCATATCAGATAAAATAGACTTTAAGATAAAGACTAATACAAGAGACAAAGAGGACTACATAATGATCAAGGAATATATCCAAGAAGAACATATAACAACTGTAAATATTTATGCACCCAATATAGGAGCACCTCAATACATAGGCAAATGCTAACAGCCATAAAAGGGGAAATTGACAGTAACACAATCATGGCAGGGGACTTTAACATGCCTCTGGCACTAATGGACAGAACATCCAAAAGGAAAATAAATAAGGAAACATAATCTTTAAATGATACATTAAGTAAGATGGACTTAATTGATATTTATAAGACATTCCATCAAAAACAACAGAATACACTTTCTTCTCAAGTGCCCATGGAACATTCTCCAGGATAGATCATACCTTGTGTCACAAATCAAGCCTCAGTAAATTGAAGAAGATTGAAATCATATCAAATATCTTTTCTGACCACGTTATGAGATTAGATATCAAATACAAGAAAAAAATGTAAGAAATAAAATGTAAGAAACTAAACAATACACAACTAAACAACTAAGAGTTCACTGAAGAAATCAAAGAAGAAATCAAAAAATACCTAGAAACAAATGACAATGAAAACACAACGACCCAAAATGTATGGGATGCAGCAAAAACAGTTCTAAGAGGGAAGTTTATAGCAACACACTCCTACCTTAAGAAACAAGAAGAATCTCAGATAAACAACCTAACCTCACACCTAAAGCAATTAGAGAAAGAAGAACAAAAAAACCCTCAAAGTTAGCAGAAGGAAATAAATCATAAAGATCAGATCATAAATAAAAGAAAAACAAATAAAGGAAATGATAACAAATGTCAATAAAACCAAAATCTTCTTCTTTAAGAAGATAAACAAAAATGATAAACCATTAGTCAGACTCATTAAAAAAAAAGGGAGAACTCAAATAAACAGAATTATAATTGAAAAAGGAGAAGTAACAACTGACACTGCAGAAATACAAAGGATCATGAGAGACTACTACATGCAACTATATGCCAATAAAATGGACAAGCTGGAAGAAATGGGCAAATTCTTAGAAAACACAACCTTCTGAGACTGAACCAGGAAGAAATAGAAAATAAGAACAGAACAATCACAAGCACTGATATTGAAACCATGATTAAATATCTTCCAACAAAGAAAAGCCCAGGACCAGATGGCTTCGCAGGTGAATTCTATCAAACTTTTAGAGAAGAGCTAACACCTATCCTTCTCAAACTCTTCCAAAATATTGCAGAGGGAGGAACACTCCCAAACTCATTCTACGAGGCCACCATCACCTTGATACCAAAACCAGACAAAGATATAACAAAAGAAAATACTACAGGCCAATATCACTGATGAACATAGATGCAAAAATCCTCAATAAAATACTTACAAATAGTATCCAACCACACATTGAAAGGATCATACACCATGATCAAGTGGAGTTTATCCCAAGAATGCAAGGGTTTTTCAATATACCGAAATCAATCAATATGATACACCATATTAACAAAGTGAAGGATAAAAACCACATGATCATCTCAATAGATGCAGAAAAAGCTTTCAACAAAATTCAACACCCATTTATGGTAAAAATTCTGCAGAAAGTGGGCACAGAGGGAACCTACCTCAATATAATAAAAGACATATATGACAATCCCACAGCCAACATCATTCTCAATGGTGAAAACTGAACCATTTCCTCTAAGTTCAGGAATAAGACAAGGCTGCCCACTCACAACACTATTATTCAACATAGTTTTGGAAGTTTTAGCCACGGCAATCAGAGAAGAAAAAGAAATAAAAGGAATGCAAATCAGAAAAGAAGAAGTAAAGCTGTCACTGTTTGCAGATGACATGATATTATACTTAGGGGATCCTAAAGATGTTACCAGAAAACTACTAGAGCTAATCAATGACTTTGGTAAAGCAGGATACAAAATTAATGCACAGAAATCACTTGTACCCCTATACACTAATAACGAAAAATCTAAATGAGAGATTAAGGAAATATTCCCATTTACCATTGCAACCAAAAGAATAAAATACCAAGGAATAAACTTACCTAAGTAGACAAAAGAGCTGTATGCAGAAAACAATAAGACACAGGGGCTTCCCTCGTGGTGCAGTTGTTGAGAGTCTGCCTGCCAATGCAGGGGACACAGGTTCGTGCCGCAGTCCAGGAGATCTCACATGCCACGGAGCGGCTAGGCCCGTGAGCCATGGCTGCTGAGCCTGTGCATCCGGAGCCTGTGCTCCGCAATGGGAGAGGCCAAAACAGTGAGAGGCCCACATACTGCAAAGAGAAAAAAAGAAGAAAACTATAAGACACTGATGAAAGGAATTAAAGATGATACAAACAGATGGAGAGTTATACCATGTTCTCAGATTGGAAGAATCAACATTGGTAAAATGACTATACTACCCAAAGCAGTCTACAAATTCAATGCAATCCCTATCAAATAATTAATGGCACTTTACACAGATGTAGAACAAAAAATTTTACAATTTGTATGGAAACACAAAAGAGCCTGAATAGCCAAAGCAATCTTGAGAAAGAAAAACAGAGCTGGAGGAATCAGGCTCCTGGAGTCAGACTATACTACAAAGCTACAGTAATCAAGACAGTATGGTACTGGCACAAAAACAGAAATATCGGTCAGTAGAACAGGATAGAAAGCCCAGAGATAAACCCATGCACCTATGGTCAACTAATCTATGACAAAGGAGGCAAGAATACACAATGGAAAAAAGACAGCCCCTTCAGTAAGTAGTGCTGGGAAAACTGGACAGCTACAGGTAAAAGAATGAAATTAGAACACTCCCTAACACCATACACAAAAATAAACTCAAAATGGATTAAAGACATAAATGTAAGGCCAGACATTATGAAACTCTTAGAGGAAAACATAGGAAGAAATATGTAACTCTATGACATAAATCACAGCAAGGGACTTTTGACCCACCTCCTAGAGAAATGGAAATAAAAACAACAGTCAACAAATGGGCTTAATGAAACTTAAAACCTTTTGCACAGCAAAGGAAACCATAAACAAGATGAAAAGACAATCCTCAGAATGGGAGAAAATATTTGCAAATGAAGCAAGTGACAAAGGCTTAATCTCCAACATACACAAGCAGCTCATGCAGCTTAATATCAAAAAAACAAACAACCCAATCCAAAAATGGGGAAAAGACGTAAATAGACATTTCTCCAAAGAAGATATACAGATTGCCATGAAAGGATGCTCAACATCACTAATCATTAGAGGAATTCACATCAAAACCACAATGTGGTGTCACCGCACACCATTCATAATGGTTATCATCAAAAAATCTACAAACAATAAATGCTGGAGAGCGTGTGGAGAAAAGGGAACCCTCTTGCACTGTTGGTGGGAACGTAAATGGATACAGCCACTATGGAGAACAGTATGGAGGTTCCAAGAAAACTAAAAATAGAACTACCATATGCCCCAGCAATCCCACTTACTGGGCATGTACCCTGAGAAAACTATAATTCAAAAAGAGTCGTGTACCACAATGTTCACTGCAACTCTATTTACAATAGCCAGGACATGGAACCAACCTAAATGTCCATCGACAGATGAATGGATAAAGAAGACGTGGCACATATATACAATGGAATATTACTCAGCCATAAAAAGAAACGAAATTGAGTTATTTGTAGTGAGGTGGATGGACCTAGAGTCTGTCATAGATAGTGAAGTAAGTGAGAAAGAGAAAAACAAATACCATATGCTAACACATATATATGGAATCTTAAAAAAAAAAGTTTCTGATGAAACTAGGGCCAGGATAGGAATAAAGATGCAGATGTAGAGAGTGGACTTAAGGACACTGGGAGGGGGTGAAGTGTAAACTGAGAGAAAGTGAGAGAGTTGCATTTACATATATACACTACCAAATATAAAACAGATAGTTAGTGAGAAGCAGTTGCATAGCACAGGGAGATCAGCTCAGTGCTTTGTGACCACCTAGTTGGGTGGGCTAGGGAGGGTGGGAAGGAGACGCAAGAGAGAGGGGATATGGGGATATACACGTGCATATAGCTGAATCACTTTGTTATACAGCAAAAACTAACACAACATTGTAAAACAATTATTCTTCAAGATGTTAAAAATTAATAAATAATGAAACAATTTCTCAAAAAACACAAAATACTACAACTCATACAACATGAAATATATCATTTGAAATATGCTGCAATGATTTAGAAATTTAAAATTTTTTTTAATTAATTAATTTTTGGCTATGTTGGGTCTTCATGGCTCCACCTCGGCTTTCTCTAGTTGCAGAGAGTGGCAAGTGCTCTTTATTGTGGTGTGCAGGCTTCTCATTGTAGTGGCTTCTCTTGTTGCAGAGCACGGGCTGTAGGTGGGTGAGCTTCAGTAGTTGTGCCACGCTGGCTCAGTAGTTGTGGTGCATGGGCTCAATAGTTGTGGATCGTGGGCTCTAGAGTGCAGCATCAGTAGTTCTGACACAGGCTTAGTTGTTCCGTGGCATGTGGTATCTTCCTGGACCAGGGCTCGAACCCATGTTGCCTGCATTGGCAGGCAGATTCTTAACTACTGAGCCACCAGGGATGCCCAAAATTAAAATTTGTAATTAATAAATTTCCCAAAAGAATATCTCCAAGTTCAGATGGTTTCATTGGAGAATTTTACCAAATGTTAAAGAAATAACAACAATTCTTCACAATCTCTTCCAGAATATTAAAATGGAAAGAAAACGTCGCACTTCATTTTGTGAAGTTAATATTACCTTAATACCAAAATGAGACAAAGTTAGTACAAAAAAAAATGAAGGAAAAGTAGAAACTAATATTTCTCTTGAATAGAGGTCTAAAAATTCTTAACAAAATACTAGCAAGAATTCAGCATTATAAAAATAATTTATATCACGTCAAAGTGGGACAAGAAAACAGAGCTAGATGACACAGATAGGACCATAAGTAGGTCATGAAATAATTGAGAATAGAACCAATGTAATCAATAACTGCAAACACACACAATATTAGTTTGCATTACAAAATAAAATCCAGTCTTGAGTTATCTATAAGAGACTAATGAAAAATCTATTTAACAAGGCATACAAAAAGGATGAGCAAAATTATAACATTAATATGTAAATAAAGTTATTGGGATTCCTATGAATATTACATAAAAAGTTTCAGGTTAAAATAATTAAAAAACACCTAGCAGGAGGTTTATATTATAATCATAAACCATTAGGCACCATGCAATCAAATATATAAAGCAAAAAAATAAATAAATAAATAAAACATAACAATAAATTAAAAGAAATACATTAAATTTGCAAGACTTTGATATCGTTATTAGTCCTTGATTATTCTAAGTACTAAAACTTAGTCCTCCAAGTAAGGGATCTATTGGTGAAAGTCCAGAGATAGTTCAGTGCTCTTTTTCAATGATATTATTATTAACTGACCATTCCTCACCACCCACTGTGTGTGTGTGTGTGTGTGTGTGTGTGTGTGTGTGTGTGTGTGTATCTGTGTGTGTCTCTCATCTCTTGCTCTTTCTCTTGTTCTGTCACAGTTTCTTTCTCCACCACTAGGTTCTGCATTCTTGTATTTTGGCTTTGGCGCTCTACAAGCAGCTATATATTTACATCATCTGCATAAATGGCAATACAAATATAAAGAGACCTTATCTTTCCTAACAGTTCTAGCAAATACATGTGGCTGTATTTGCTTGTTATGAGTCAACTGAACTGTGATGCAATCTCTGTGACCAGATATCAGATGTTCTGATTGCCTAGTCCTGGGTCACATGCTTAAATCTGGGGTCTCAGTAGGTTCAATCTCACTTAAACCACACGGATAGCATGGTTCAGAAAGGAATATTAAGGTATTAGTTTCCAAAGAGAAAAAGGAAGCTGAGCAGGAACAAGCAATGTTGGTCCACTATAAGGATTTGAATGATACAATTAATAAGGTTAACCTTACAGATACAGACACCTGAATGTCATCAAGCTTCACCCTCCATAGGTGCAAATAAGGTCATATTAATACATGAATCATGCTTTTGCTAGCTTGCAGCTCCCACTTTTATAGCAGTCGATTCTCTGTCATTATACCCTGCCCTCACCTATGCAAGTTCTTTAGGTTTTCCTATTCCTTCCAATAGTTCTAGGTGTCTATAGAGGTCTTACATGTTCACAGGTAATTTTTAAGCTATTGTTTCTTCTGCCACCCTAGCTATGTAGAAGGCTTCTTTTGTCATTTCAGTTGGGATATACTCTAGACTCAGTGCTTCACCTGTGATCAACTTCTTAACACCAACCTGTCTTCTGCAACCTGTTCTTATCATTTCATCTGAGCCACAGGACTTATGTATACATCTTCCTGATTTTCATCCCGGGGCACAACTGGTATGTAGAGTATATGTTCTCCTCTTGTCCACCCACTTCCAAACATGTGCACAAACCTGTTCCCTCTATTTCCTGTGGTACTGTAGAAGGCTGATACTATTTAATGAATTTTATTAAAGAATGAGTTACATATCCTTCATGGGCTCGGAGAACTCTTGACATTTCATCTTGGGATCTACTATAGGTACTTCCTTGACTGGCTCCTAGGCATTGCCTCGAGCTCCCAAGTTGCCTTAAGAAAGTCTATACTTCTTAGAGTGAAGGTTAAATAAGGTGACCAGGTTTTAGAAAGTCAGCCCATGACAAAGCCATATCAGACAAAAATACCATAATAATGTAATATATATTAAATAATTGTCCATATATTAAATAATAGTCATTACTTTAACATACAAATATGAAAAATAGGTGTTTGAAATTCTGTATTCCTCTTTTTTATCTAACTTTCTGTTACATAAATGCTATTATTTAAGCAAAACACCAATAGGACTAGTAACAGTGGCAATTAATAGTAATTAACAGTAGTCTAATAAAATAAAAAATGTGTTTGAAAAACATAACAATAATTTTATGCTCCTTTCTGTCCTCTGATTCAGCACTTTAACTTCTAAAATTCTTTATTAGATATTTATATTTTGCAGGCTTCATTATTTGGTATTCTAAAGATACATAATTTTAAGGACTTTTAAAAGGAGAACATAAATATAATAGAACTAATTAAACCAATATTACTTATATTTAATTTTAAAATAGTAATGACTTTTTTTTTCTATTCCATGATAGAGTAGGATACTTTTACTCTTTCTGTTTTTTTTTTTCCAATAATACTTCTTTGAACTTCTTTTTGCTTTTAGGATATCCTTTTATTCTCTTATGTAGTGGCAAAATTGAATATAGTTAAAGGTAAAATTCACACTGACTTGCAGTTTTGCTCTTATCAAAGCTACACTACATTGATTCCTGGTGCCAGTCTAATATGATAACATCAAACTAAATAGCTTTTCAACAACAGTGTGAAGGCATAGAATACTTAGGATTTTACCTACCAGCAACAGCAGCGCTTTTCATTTGTAGGGATTAATTTTCAGTTTCCAGCAATGTCATCCAGAGACCCCTAGTTTCTAGTTTGACATGTAAAGAGGTTGGAAGTTGTGACTCCTGCCCTTAAAATACAAAAAAAGGACTAAACAAACTGAAAATCTCCAACTATTCTTTGATCTATCAAAGAACTGAGGTTATAGATCAAGACCCTACCCTAATACTGAAGAGACAGTTAACTAAAGGGATTCACAGCTTACTTGGATCAGAAGCACACGATTGAAGCCATTACCAGCAGGAACACTTAAAGGATAATTGCTGGAGGTTTAGCACTGACCAGCTTAAGAGTTAAAAGCTCCAGGGACCTCCATTCTGGGGGGGGGGTCCCACACTTTTGTGAGTTTCATGTCCAACAGCCCATTAGGTTCTAGGTAAAGATCACAAAAAAATCCACTAAGGCTTTTGGAATTGGGGGTGGGGGCAAGGAATTAACAATTTTGAAGTAAGCTCGTAATATTCCATTCTCCTTAACAAAAGTCTATCCTCGAGGGCAATTATTTGATCAGAGCCTGAGTGACTTGGGTTTTATCAGAGCCTAATTGATCTGGAGGAAGTAAAATATCCAACTGATATCCCCTCTAGCCTTACTGTCTCATCTAAGAGGATAAAAATACAGGCAGACAATGTCACAACCCAGGGGCACAGGCTCTCTAAAAGACTGAGACATAATTGTAAAACTATAGAATGCTTCTCCTCCTCCTTACCACCACAGGTCAATGTGGGCCCTTGTATAATTACAGATTATAGCTGAAAGAATGGCAAGCCTCAGGGCCTACTTAAGGTGTCTCTAGGACAATCCAAAGTCCACAGTAGCAGATCAAAAAGGGACTCTAGAAATTTTAGCTTCTGAAACTCACAGCTAAGGAAGACAGTAAAAATAACCTACAGGTAACATCATACTAATTGTGAGAAACTAGATACTTTCTTCCTAAAATTAGAAATAAAGCAAAGATGTCTCTTCTCGTCATGGCTATTCAACATTGTACAGAACGTTCTAACTAATGCAATAAGATAAGAAAAAGAAATAAAATGTAAACAGACTGTGAAGGAGGAAATAAAATTGTCTTTGTTCACAAATATCATGATTGTCTATGTAGAATATCCCAAATACTCAAAAACTACAACAAAATCTCCTGGAACTAAACAGTGATTATAGCAAGGATTCAGGATACAAGGTTAAACACAAAAGCCAATTCTTTCATATATATGAGCAAAAAACAATTGGAAGTTGAAATAAAAACACAGCACCACTTATATTAGCACCCCCCAAATTAAATATTTAGATAGGAATCTAACAAATATGAATCTAACAAAATATGTAAAGAGCTATATGAAGAAAATTATAAAACTTCTATAAAAGAAATAAAAGAACTAAGTAAATGGAGAGATATTCCATGTTTATGGGTAGGAAGAATCAATATTATTAAGATGTCCATTCTTTCCAACTTGATCTATAGATTCAATACAACCCTAGTCCAAATCCCAGGAAGTTATTATTTTGTGGATATCAGCAAACTTATTCAAAATGACATATGAAAAGGCAAAAGACTCAGAATAGCCAACATAATATTGAAGAAGAACAAAACTGTAGGACTGACACTACTGGAGTTCACTTACTACAAAGTCACAGTGATCATGATAGTGTTGTGTTGGTGAAAGAATAGAAAAATAGATCAATGGAACAGACTACAGAACCAAGGAATATATCTGTACAAATACAGTAGACTAATATTTAGCAAAGAAGCAAGGAAGAGTCAATGGAAAATGCACAGTCTTTTCAATAAATAATGCTGCTAGAACAGCCAGACATCCAGATGCAAAAAAAAGAAAAAAACAAAGAAAAGAAAAGAAGAAGGAAAAAAAAAAGAGAATCCTAGACACAGACCTTACACCCTTCTTGAAAATTAACTAAAAATGCATCATAGACCTAAGTGTAAAATGAAAAATTATAACATTCCCCAAAGATAACATAGGAGCAAATTTAGGTGACCTTGGGTTAGGGAATGAGTTTTCAGATATAGCACCAAAAGCACAATCAATGAAGAAAAAAATGATAAGTGGAACAACATTGAAATTAAAATCTCTGTGAAGACAGTTAAGAGAATGAAAATGTAAGTTACTGATTGAGAGAAGATATTTGCTAAAATGATATCAGAAAAAGAACTTGCATCCAAAATATATGAAGAACTCAAAGTTCAACCATAAAGCAACAAACTCAACAAAGTGGGTATACAGAGAACATACTTCAACATAATAAAGGCCATATATGACAAGCCTACAACTGACATCATATGCAATGTTGAAAAGTTTAAAGTTTTCCTCAAATATCAGGAAAAAGACAAGGGTGTCCACTCTTCCCACTATTATTCAACATACTCTTGCTTATAGTATTCAACATAGGAAGTCCTAGCCATAACAATAAGGCAAGAAAAAGAAATAAAAGGAATCCAATTTGGAAAGAAAGAAGTAAAACTGTCACTAGTTGCAGATGACACACTATTATATATAGAAAACCCAAAAGACTCCACCAAAAAACTGTTAGAACTAATAAATGAATTGAGTATAGTTGCAGGATACGAAATCAATAGACAGAAATCTGTTGCATTTCTACACACGAGTAATGTACTATCAAAGAGAAATTAAGAAAGCAATCTTATGATTGCATCAAAAAGAATAAAAACCCTAGGAATAAATTTAACCAAGGAGGTGAAAGACCTGTACTCTGAAAACTATAAGACACTGATGAAAGAAATTGAAGACAACCCAAATAAATGAAAAGAAATGCCATGATCATGGATTGGAAGAATTAATATTATTAAAAGGTCCATACTACTAAAGCAATCTACAGATTCAATGCAAACTCTATCAAAATTCCAATGACATATTTCACAGAACTGGAACAAATAATCCTAAAATTTGTATGAAGCCATAAAAGATCCAGAATATCTAAAGCAATCTTGAGAAAAAAGAACAAAGTTCAAGGTATCACATGCCCTGATTTCAAGCTATACTACTAAGCTACAGTAATCAAAACAGTATGATAATGGCACAAAAACTGACACAAGGGTCAATAGAAAAGAATATAGGCCAGAAATAAACCCAAACTTACATCATCAATTAATCTACAACAAAAGAGGCAAGAACATACATTGGGCAAAAGACAATTTCTTCAAAAAATGGTGTTGGGAAAATTGGACAACCACACGCAAAGAATGAAACTAGATCACTTTTTTGCACCATATACAAAAATAAACTTAAAATGGATTAAAGACTCAATTGTAAGACCTGAAACCATAAAACTCCTTGGAAAAAACTTAGGCAGTAAGCTCTTTGACCTGGGTCTTAGTAATATATTTTTGGATATGTTTCCTCAGACAAAGGCAATAAAAGCAAAAATAAACAAATGGGACTATATCAAACGAAAAAACTTTTGCACAGCAAAGGAAACCATCAACAAAATGAAAAGACAACCTACTGAATGGGAGAAGTTATTTTCAAACAGTATATCTAACAAGGGGTTAATATCCAAAATATATAATAACTCATACAACTCATTATTTAAAAAAACAAGCAACCTGATTAAAAAATGGGCAGAGAACTTGAATAGACATTTTTCCAAAGAAGACATACAGATGGTCAACAGGCACATGGAAAGATGCTCAAAATCACTAATCATCAGGGAAATGCAAATCAAAACCACAATGAGATATCACCTTACAGCTGTCAGAATGGCTATTATCGAAAACACAACAAATAAAAAAATGGGAATGTAAATTGGTACAGCCACTATGGAAAACAGTATACAGGTTCCTCAAAAAATCCAGCAATTTTACTTCTGGGTGTTTATTCAGAGAAAATAACAACACTAATTCCAAAGGATATATGCAACCCAATGTTTATTCCAGCATTATTAACAATAAACAAAATATGAAAGCAATCTCAATATCCATTGATGGATGGATGGATAAAGAAGATGTGTATATACCTTTTACACACAGACACACAGACACACAGACACACACATGGAATACTACTCAGCCATAAAAAAGAATAAAATCTTGCCATTTGTGACAACATGGATGGACCTAGAGGATATTATGTTAAGTGAGATAAGTCAAACAGAGAAAGACAAATGCTTCATGATTTCACTTATATATGGAGTCTAAAAAACAAAACATATGAACAAACATAAGAAACAGACACATAGATACAAAGAACAAACTGGTGGTTGCCAAAAGGGAGGGGGATGAGGGGATGGGTGAATAGGTGAAGGGGATTAAGAGGTACAAACTTCCAATTATGGAATAATTAAGTCATGGAAATATAATGTACAGCATAGTGAATACAGTCAATAATATTGCAATAATTTTGTATGGTGGCAGATGGTAACTAAACTTATTGTGGTGATCATTACAAAATGTACAAAAATATCAAATCACTGTGTGGTACACCTGAAACTAATATAATATTAAGTCAATTATACTTCAATAAAAAAAGAAACAAAAAGCTCAATTATAAAATGTACAAAATATTTGAAACTCAACAAAGAAGATGTACAGATGGCTAATAAGCATATGAGAAGATGCTCAACATCATATGTCATTAAGGAACTGCAAATTAAAACGAGATACAACTACATACCTATTACAATGCCTAAAATAAAAAACACTGACTATAATGTCATCCACTTTGTATACATATGCTTGTTTTGGTAGATGAGCTGCTTGTCATCAGGTCTTTTGCATCTATAAAATCACCATATAGACTAGCCATGTCTAAAATACCCATCATTTTTAAGCATTCAGAAATTCAATGGATTGCATCATAATTCAAATTTCTTCAGGTCAATGGTTTTAATACACAGAGATAATTTGAACTTGCGAAACCAAAATTGGATTCCAAATTTTAAATTACAGTTTTAGTAAAGATATTGAGGAAGTTCTATTAAACTTGGCTTCCCTATTCTGTAGACATGCTTTTGGATTTCCATAAAATGAGTCATGCTTTTCATTTTCATGAATTTTTGTTGCACCCTACACATAAGCATCAAATAATCCAGGTACAGAGAGTTCATCCTTTTCTCAACTCATTATGGCCCTTTGAAGATCATCAAACAGTTTTAGGGAAACAGCATTTAAGTTTCTGATTTATTGTAATTCTTTTCCCATTTTTTATCTTCAATATATTTCTAAATTGGAGAACATTTTTCTTGTCCCAAACCTTGAAAATATGAGTTTACAATAGGCCAACATTTTATCTTTCCTATAGCTGGCATTACTGAGAGCTATCCTCTAGAAAGGCTATGTTCTTTTATTTCAGTAAAGTCTAAATTACCATTAAGGGCTTCTGCACATTCTGAGGAAACTGAAAAGTGATAAAAAAAAATTCATTACAAAATCCTCACTATCACAGATAAGGAAATCACATCCCTTCTTAGCACTGTTGTATAAAGTTTTGCAGAAAATTTCACAAGGTAAAATCCTTATATTTTCTTTTGTTAGAAGTTTATAAATTGAGTGGAATTTTCCAAAATTTACATTTGCTCTGTTGGCCAAATCTGTAGATTGATGAGTAGAGTTTAGAGGGTATTTGGACAGGATATCAACAATCTTTTATTTTACATGTTTCATTAAATTCTTCATAGAAATTTAGAAAGTAATTTCAAACTACCTTCTTCAAATCAAAGTACCTAAATAGCTAGGGATAACATTTTCACTTGTTTGTTTTTTCTATGATTCAGCTTATCACTTGAGATACTATAAAAAGTATGATCTTTGATAAGACCTGTAAGATCTTTGATCTGTACACTGGAAGGAGCCAAGAGATTTTCAAAATTTCTCCTTTCGTTTACCCAGAAGACATTTTAGTTTCAATCTCTGAACCAGGAAATGTAACTTAACTCATTTTCATAGAATAAGAAAAAGAGAAAGGAGCGATATGATATTGTTCAGAGTTTAGCTGAGTCACTGCTTGGTACTGTCTTGGCCTCCATTGTGTTGGGCCAAGTGGGGGGCCTCTGCTGCAAATGCACAACCTTGTCAATCTAGGTAAAGAGGTAAACTGGGGCAAGCTCAAATTACCAGACATTGAGTTTATTTGGGAATAGCAGAGGAATTGTATCAATAAATCAGGAAATGCAAATTGCAGCAAGCTACAGGTGAGTCTGGTGAGGGTTTGGGGTGGGGACATTGAGTTTATTTGGGAATAGCCGAGGAATTGTATCAGTAAATCAGGAAATGCAAATTACAGCAAGCTACAGGTGAGTCTGGTGAGAGTTTGGGGTGGGTTGTATTTATGCACAAGGAGTGTAAAGACGGGCTGGAGGTGGGGATGTCCAGCCAAGAGTCCATGCAGTGTGTTAATTGGCTTGAGGAGGGGGAGAGATTATTGGCAGATGTTCATTGGTCAGGAGATTAATTCCAGTTTTCTGTAAATCCAGCATTTAGGGGAAATAAGTCTCTCAGTTCTTAATGTCCCCCCCACCCCAGGCACATGTGTGGGATTCTCCATTTCATATCCTCTGGTTCCATTTTAAATTGAAATCCTTTCACATTTAGATAACAGTCTGCAGAGTCACAAGCAAAGGTGCGTTTCTGATATGACCTTGCCATTGGCCCTTGTGATGGAAGAAGTCTCCCCCTTTTCCCAGGGCCCTCCCTTATGTGCTCCTTAGATAAGACTCTCACGGAGCTTACTAAAGCCCCACACTTTTGGTTTGAATTGACCCATCTAGCCTTAGCCTCGATACTCCAAAGCACCCCACGCACTAACCCTAATAAAGGCAAATGCCCCAGGTCCTGGAGCTCTCTCTGTCTTCGCCCTGCCTTGACCTCCCTATGTGGCCCCTCAAGTCATGCCACCTACTTCCTCCAGGACCTATGAGTCTTAAGCTTCTCTATTTCACTTTCCTTTGTGGTCTTTTGTTGAATCAAGGCTCACCATCCAACAGTAGACTTGGGGCTCTACTTACCAAATGTTAATTTGACAAAGTCACAGCAGACACGTGTGTTCATTTGTGAGGAATGTCAAGCTGATTCAGTGGCTGCTTTTTGCTGAGCATCAATATCTTTTGGGGAGATGAAAGCTTTTAATTGGTTTAGAAGGGCTTGCATATCTCATCTCAAACTTGTGAGATTGTTTCCTTCTCCACCCAGCTCATTTCCAAATTCTCTGCAGTATGTGATTTTATACACTCTGTTTTGATCATTTTCCTTCTTCATCCAGTTGTATTTCCACCTGTTATTAATACAGGCACTTAGCCTTCTTTTTGGTGTTATCTGGGTCATGCTAGCATTGGGATTGGAATTGTTCTCATTTTCATTATTTAAACTCTTAGGAAACATGATCACAATATTTACAATGTTAAAAATTAAATTTGCATGATCTTGATAAAAAAAAGCACAGCAGTTAATCTACAGGCAAAGTCAAAACTGAGTGTTAAAACTCATGATTACAATACACTTAAGCTTTATTTTTATATTGTTACATTGTGGAGGCCTTACAGCCACAAATACCCCAATATATGCATTTCTATTATGGACTTCGCTTTATGTTTGCATAAAAACATGGGTCATTCAGGTGGTTTTGTAATATCTGATAAACTGTATGCCCAAAATTGTCCTCAAATCTTCAACTCTTGCAAAATGAAAACAGCTCACATCTTTGAATGCCTGTGCTTTCAGTTTCTAATATTCCAATAAATAGCTCCAATTTTCAGTCAGGACTGAGGTTCCCAATTCTCTGTGTATTCTGCAAACTGAAAATACACGTGGAAATTCTGTAGGTGGCAAACTATTAGATATAATATAGCTGGGATTAAACCGATCCTACCTAAGGCATTTATAATCGAATGACGTCAGAACAAAATGGAAATTAATGAAAATGGTATTAATGAAACACAATAACCACAGAATAATTTCATGTCAATCAGTCAGATGGAAGGAAAGAAAAGAGACATATTACAGTCATGTTCAGTTTAATAATTAAATTAAATAACTAAATTGCAGGGTACCTCAGACAACTCTCTCTGAGCTTGTATGAGCAGGAACAAGTTTATAAGTTTCCCCCATGGAATAGTAATGAGAATTTCAAAGGCTCCTCCTGGCTAAATGTATTTTACATAAATACATAATGCAAAAGCTGAAGTCAAAAGTATGTACATTCTATGATATTCAAAGGACAAATTATGTGGCATTTGAAAATCTGTAAGTATATACAGGCAAATTCTCTCCTTTTCTTTCTTTCTTCTTTTATCTCTCACACTCTCCCTTTCTTTCATCCTTCTTTCTTTTAGTGCTTGGATGAAAAATTTCTGTTTATATGGTGACAGGGAAAATCTCTCTGATTTTTTTGCTCAACAACTTTGGAACCCAATCCAATCTGTGAAAGTCGGGGGTTCCTTTACTGATCCACACTGGATAGTCCTATAAGATGTCTTATGTGTGCTTCCATCACCTCCACATAGTAATGTTCACTGGTCTTCCAGATTGGGTTGCAGACAAGGAATCATTTTCAGAATCTATAGGGCAGGAGTATGAGAATTCCTTAGATAAGGGAGATGGGGAACTCAGGACACTTTGTGAGGTCCCTGAGAATTGTGTGTCTCATCTGCAACCCTGACAACTCTTAGTGCATGGCAGAGCAGTCCCCCAATAAAAATTTGTGAAATCAAAATAAATCCCAATACAAGAAACAAAACCATATGTACAAGGTACATAGTAGGATTCAATAAACGTATATTGACTCCAAAGGAGGAAAAAGCAATGGATTTTGCTAAAAGCTGGATGGGCTTTGGTCAATTATTTCTCTACCTATTACCACAGGAGATTATAGGATACTTCCTTTGGAGACCCATAGCCAGAATATTGTTCAGTCTTCTTGGAAATCCAAAAGGGTCAGGAAGTTCTTAGTTTTAAATGAGATGCTTAAAAAATAATCTAGAGGAGCACTTAAGAATATTCTGGATGCTGGAGCTGATAGAGCATGTATATCCCATTCAGCATTAAAACATTTGCTTGGTGCCAGGAATTGCTTCCTCATTATTAGAAGGTGAATTCTATTTATTACAAAAGGAAGGTACTGTCTGTGTGATAAAGTTATTATTACCATTTCGTATGTGAGAAAATTGGGACTCAATTTCCTTACCTATGACCTCAACCTTATGAGAAGAACTAGAAGTAGAACTCAATGCTGTTTTCTCCCAAGCATGCACTCAGCATTATACAGCCTTTCTGGTCTCTTTTAATTTATTTTTTTTGGTGTCTAAATTTGACTTTATCTGGCTACTAGGATTGTAATCACCACTTTCATATATTTTTCCTTTGTGTTTGTCCTTCCCTTTATTTTTAACCTTTTTGAATCACTGTGTTTCAAGTATTCACATCGAGGTAAATTTTGCTTTCTGAGCCAATTTGGAAATGTCTTTCTTTTAAAAGATGGGTTAGGCCTACAGACTTTTGTTGTGACTGATATATTTGGGCTCAACTGTATTATTATTTAATGATTCCTGTGTGTATTATATCATATTTACTGTGTTTCTTTCTGCATTTGGTGTGTTTTCTCTGCTTTAAAAATTTCTTTTGGTATTTATGACAATTTCGGTTTTTGCTTTTGTTGTTGTTGGTGCTAGAGATAACTTTATTGTTGTACATGTTTAAAGTGTACTTAATGCCTCTTTCTCATACTTTTTATTCACCTATTACTATCTGGCCAGTCTTAATTGGTATTCCTACACAATAATCTATGACTTACTCTACTATTTTTCTCTCTCTCACATTCTCCCGTTTTTTAGTTGCATTC
Source organism: Phocoena sinus (assembly GCF_008692025.1). Lineage (NCBI taxonomy): Eukaryota > Metazoa > Chordata > Mammalia > Artiodactyla > Phocoenidae > Phocoena > Phocoena sinus. The sequence continues at coordinate 5,300,234 of NC_045766.1, forward strand.
TCTTTATTTTACCAGAGCATATAACGTGTACATATTATTCTTCCACGTTTTGTTTTAGACTCAGTGATAAAATTAAATATATGAAACACTCACTATTGGTCTGTTGGCTAAAGTTTTCCAGGCATCTCCTGGTTGGTTCAAGCTCATTTCTAGTAGACTCCACAGGGAGAACATGTGTGCAGCATTCTTAGTGCCTGCATGTTTAAAATTGTTTTCCAAAAGCCTTGGTACTTAATAGAGAAATCGGTCATTCACTCTTTCTTTAATTTGTTTTTGGAAATGCTGCTCCATCGTGCCTCGATTTGTATGTTGTTTTGAAGACTCTGATGCCCATGTAATTATCTTGTCCTTTGAGGTTATTTAATCATTTTGCCTGGAAACACTGAGGACATATTCCTTACCTTTGAATTCCAATCATTTTACTAGCATATACCTCAAAACTGATTCTTGCCCACCCATATTTACAGTTAGTTGGTGGAATCTTTCAGGTTTCCTATTACATCTAGAAATTTTTCTTGGATCATAGTTTTACACATCTGTTCTGTCCTAATGTTTTCATCTTCTTTTTTAGCGTGTATCATGGCGCTTTTTCCCTTTTTTCCATTCCAACCATTTTCTCTCTGACTCTTTTATTAACATTTTCATTCTCTTGTCTGTTTATAACATTTCTTATTTAATTTTCTTTTACATTTATTCTTCCTTGAGTACCTTATAATTTTATCTTCTTTTCAGATATGATTTTGTACTTTTCTTCTATGTCTTTTTAAATCCAGTCAACATATTTGATTGCTTCCTACTTTTGTACACTTCTGTTTAAGTTTCAAATAACAGATTCAAAATTTTTTGCATATTCCACAGGCATGTATTAGGATATTTAATTCAGTTTAGAGAGTGACTGTGGTAAGGTGAATAGTAATCCCCAAAAATATACATGACCTAATCCTTGGAACTTGAGAATGTTACTCTATATCACAAAAGGAGCCTTGCTGATGTGATTACATTATGGATCTTGAGATGGGGAGATTATCCTGGATTATCTGGATTTACCCTATTGGAATTATAGGTAAACTTATAAAATGGAAGCAGAGGAAGATCTGACTACAGAAGAGGAGGTAAGAGATGTGATGGTGGAAGCAAGAGGTTGGAGTGATAAGAGGGAGGGATCACAAGCCAAGGTATGTAGGCAGGTCTGGAAGCTCTTAGGAAAGGCACAGAAATGGATTCATCACTAGAGTCTCTAGAGGAAACCAACCCTACCAACATCTTGAAGTTAACTCAGAGAAAGGACTTTGGACTTCTGGTCTGGAGAATTATAAGGTAATAAAAACTGTGTTCTTTTAAGTCACTAAGTTTGTGGTATTATTATAGAAGCCATATCAAATTAATAAAGTGATTTATTGGTTTCTTAAATTTTTTGGTTGATTTGAGAGGAAAATTTTCATTATCCAAATGGTTTGTTTTCATTACCTAAAATGTTTAATTCTTAAAGTTGTTTTGTATAGAAGCGGTCTATTTTATTTCTTCTACTAATCATTTTGTGGACAGAGTTTAGTATTTAATTCTGAATTTTCAAATATTTAAATATTACTTTTGATCCAATGTTTTGATTCTTTCAGGGACTTTAATTATATGTATTGTTTACCTTCTGTAGTAAGAATATGCTGTAGTTATCCTAACGTGGGTTTCATATGCCATAGTAATCATTCTGCATTCCTGCCATAATGTCATTCAGAAAATGATTTTATCATTTTTTTCTTTTTCTCCTATTTTTTTCTCCTTTTGTTCCCATGTTCTTCCTCCTACTTCACGTTCTTTTTATTTCATCAGTTCCACAAGTTCATTTCTCTTTCTCACTGTGTAATACTGTGATGGTGCTTAGAGAGTATGAAACTTCTCTAGGCAAAGGATGAAGAGTTGTTACTAGATAAATGCAAATTGCTTTTATTGAGATGTTATTAGGTGATTTCCCATTTAAATGCACCAAATGCTTCTAATCTGGCACTTCAGTTTATACCATCCATTCTAAAATATCTGCATACCTATTTCTGCCCAAATGCTATGACTTGGTGTCGTGGGAAAGTCAGATCTGAGTTTGAATTCTTTTTACGTAAGGAATCTTGCTCAATTGCTTCAACCTCTCTCAATATCAGTTTTCTTATTTCCAAAAAGGGATAATAATATCCGTGAGGTTTACTGTAAAGATTAAATGCAATAATGTTCATAAAGCACTTAAATATGTAATGGCAGTAACGTCAACTTCATTGGAGAGTTTGTGACGATTAAGTGAGTTAATACAGCTAAAGCTTTTAGTGAAGTGCTTGCCAAACTGATTTCTGATTCCATATGACTTATAAGAGTCCGTCTTATGCAAAAAGTTTTCCAAGCACAACCTGAGCTCATTCCAACTTTAAAACTTGGTCCATTACTGGGACTTCCCTGATGGTCCAGTGGCTAAGACTCCATGTTCCCAATGCAGGGGGCCCGGCTTCAATCTCTGGTCAGGGAACTAGATCTCACATACCACAACTAAGAGTTCACATGCCACAACTAAAAGATCCTGCACATCACAACTAAGGCCTGGTGCAGCCAAATAAATAAATATTTTAAAAAATCCAAAAAACCTCCCAAACTCGGTCCATTGCTGAGTTGAGTAAGTGCTACAAGATACAAATGACTATAAACAACAAGGTCTTACTGTATAGCACAGGAACTATATTCAATATCCTGTGATAAACCATAATGGAAAAGAAGGGCTTCCCTGGTTCCCCTGAGGTTGAGAACCCGCCTGCCAGTACAGGGAACACTGGTTTGAGCTCTGGTCCTGGAAGATCCCACATGCTGTGGAGCAACTAAACCCATGTGCCACAACTACTGAAGCCTGTGTTCCTAGAGCCCACGCTCCACAACAAGAGAAGCCACTGCAATGAGAAGCCCGTGCACCGCAATGAAGAGTAGCCCCTGCTCACCGCAACTAGAGAACAGCCCGCACGCAGCAACGAAGACCCAATGCAGCCCAAAATAAATTAATTAATTAAAAAAGAAACGAATATGAATAAAAATGTATATATATGTATAACTGAGGCCCTTTGCTGTACAGAAGTGATTAACATAGCATTGTAATTCAACTATGCTTCAAATAAAAAATAAACAGATACAAATCACTACTATCCATTACAACCTAAACAGGGTGAGTTATATTCCAGACTAAAAGATAATTATTGAAATATATATTATATTTTTTATACATTATATATGTTGAAATATATATGATATACTTAAATATATATATATTTTATGTATGACATAGAAATATTTACTATCTCATTCATTGCGTCTTATTATCCTTGTGACTCCTCTATAGCATGAAACTAAATGTCCATTTACAAAATTGCAGTTTAAAAGGAAGCATTCAGCCTTACCTTAAAATTAAAATATAGAGTATAAACCCCAGAGAAAAAAATATAGGTGTACCAACTGCATGGTGCCAGTGCGTTTGGGTTCTGGAGATGAAAATTAGCTGTTACCCCTTTTCCTTGTTGCAGTTGTATCTGACTGATAACTCCCTTTGAAGGAGCTCTTCAGGTCTACTGAGTAAAACATTTTGCTCTCATTTCAGTACTCACAACAGCCTTGGGCTGAAGACATTGTTATTCCCCTTTTACACATAACATGAAAGGGTCTCAGAAAGGTTAAGTGGCTTGCACCCATGTGTCTTGTAGGAGTGGGAGAGAACCTGTGTCTTCTGGGACTTAGCACAGTGCATTTTCCATTACACAGTGGGATTCATGGCTGGAGGTTACCTTGTCTCTTCAGGAGCTTTGAGGGTTCTTCTAATTGGGGCCCTTCCTAGCATGTGACAGTCTTAGCAAAAGATTCATGCTCTATGAGATTACCATATACAGCCACAAAGACAGAGAGAAATAGTGCAGAGCAGTAGGTTGGGGAGGTGGGCACAACAACAGTCAGGTGATCACAGAATAAAATTAGTGAAATCAAGTTGACATAAGCCTGGAAGGAAATTCCTCAGTTTCTTCCTATCTCATCACCATGGCCCTTCATTCTCTCCCTCATTCTCCTCCTGCACTCACAACCTCCTACCGCTTTCTTCTAATACTGCCCTGGATGTTCATTTAAATTGAAATGGCATGGTGCTTTCTAGCTTCTCATTTTAAGATTCTCCATGGTAGCCTGCAAGTATGGCTACATTTTTCCATTTATTTTTCCCGCTTCTATTCTACCTCAGAAATGTCTGAAATGTGATAACCTCCTATTGGAATAGGTCATGGCTGAAGAATTAGGGAAGTAGGTTTACAAAACTAGTTAGTTAAAAACAAAACAGAAAAAATTCTCTTTTAAATTTATTCTGCAAAAGCATTGTAGGCACACCTCGGGAATATTGCAAGTTTTGTTCCAGACCACCTCCATAAAGCGAATACTGCAATAAAGGGAGTCACATGATTTTTTTTTTCCCAGTGCCTACAAAAGTTATGTTTACACTATACTGTAGTTTTATTAAGTGTTTAATGGCATTATGTCTAAAAAAAGTACATACCTTAATTAAAAATCTCTTATTGCTAAAAATTGCAAACCATCATCTGAGCCTTCAGTGAGTCGTAATCTTTTTGCTGCTGGAGGGTCTCGCCTTAGCGTTGATGGCTGCTGACTGATGAGGGTCGTGGTTGCTGAGGGCAGGGAGGCCGTGACAATTACTTAAAATAAGACAGCAGTGAAGTTTGCTGCATCAACTGACGCTTCCTTTCATGAACGATGTCTCTGCAGCGTGCAGGGCTGTTTGACAGGATTTTACCCCCATTAGAACTTCTTTCAAATTGGAGTCAGTCCTCTCAAACCCTGCCACTGCTTTATCAAATAGGATTATGTAATATTCTGAATCCTTTGTTGTCATTTTAACAACCTTCACAGCATCTTCACCAGGAGTAGACTCCATCTCAAGAAACCGCCTTCTCTACTCATCCACAAGAAGCAACTCCTCATCCCTTAGAGTTTTATCCTGAGAATTTGGCAATGCAGTCTCATCTTCAGGCTCCACTTCTAATTCTAGTCCTATTGCTGTTTCCACCACATCTGCAGTTACTTCCTCCAGTGAAGTCTTGAACCCCTTCAAAGTCATCCATGAGGGTTGGAATAATTTCTTCCAAACTCCTGTTAATGTAGATATTTTGTGGCATCTAGAATGGCGAATCCTTTCCAGGAAGTTTTCAATTTGCTTTAGGCAGATCCATCAGAGGAATTACAGTTATAGCATCACAAAATATATTTCTTAAATAATAAGACTTGAAAGACTAGATGACTCCTTGATCCATGGGCTGCAGAATGGATGTTGTGTTAGCTGGCATGAAAACAATATTAATCTTGTTGTACCTGTTAATCACTCCATCAGAGCTCTTGGGTGACCAGGTGCATTGCCAATGAGAAGTAATATTTGGAAAGGAATCTTTTTTTCCAAGCAGTAGGTCTTAAGAGTGGGCTTAAAGTAATCAGTAACTGTGTTGTAACCAGATGTGTTATCATCCAGGCTTTGTTTCATTTATAGAGCATTATAAATGCAGCATAAGTCTTAAGGGCCCTAGGATTTTAGGAATGGTAAATGAGCATTGGCTTCAACGTAAAGTCTCCAGCTGTATTAACCCCTAACGAGAGAGTCAGCCTGTCCTTTGGAAATTTGAAGCCAGGCATTGACTTCTCTCTAGCTATGAAAGTCCTAGATGGCATCTTCTTCCAATAGAAGCTTGTGTTGTCTGCATTGAAAATCTCTTGTTTAGTGTAGTCACGTTTGTTAATTATCTTAGCTAGATCTGGATAACTTGCTGCAGCTTCTATATCAGCACCTGCTGCTTCACCTTGCATTTTTATGTTATGGAGATGGCTTCTTTCCTTAAACATCATGAACTAACCTCTGCTATCTTCAAACTTTTCTTCTGCAGCTTCTTCATCTCTCTCAGCCTTCATAGAATTAAAGAGGGCTGGGGCCTTGCTCTGAGTTAGGCTTTGGCTTAAGGAAATGTTGTGGCTGGTCTGATCTTCTAACCAGACCACTAAAACTTTCTCTGTATAAGCAATAAGGCTGTTTTCCTTTCTTATCATTATTGTGTTCACTGGAGTCACACTTTTAATTTCCTTCAAGAACTTTTTCTTTTCATTCACAACTTGGCTACCTGTTTGGTGCATGAAGCCTAGCTTTCAGCCTATCTGTGCTCTTGACATGTCTTCATCACTAAGCTTAACCATATCTAGCTTTTGATGGAAAGTGAGAGATGTACTACTCTTGCTGTCACTTGAACACTTAGAGGCCATTGCAGGGTTATTAATTGGTCTAATTTTAATACTGTTGTATCTCAGGGAATAGGGAGGTCGAGGAAAGGGAGAGAGATGGGGGAATGGCCATCAGTGGAACAGTCAGAACACACGCAACATCTGATTAAGTTTTCCGTCTTACATGGGCACAGTTCATGGCGCCCCAAAACAATTACAAAAGTAACATCGAAGATCACCAGTCACAGATCACCATAACAAATATAGTAATCATGAAGAAGTTTGAAATATTGTGAGAATTCCCAGAATGTGATACAGTGACACGAAGTGAGCAAATGCTTTTGGAAAAATAGTGCCAATAGACTTGCTTGATGCAGCATTGCCAGAAACCTTCAATTGTAAAAAACAGAATATCTATGAAGGAGGCATGCCTGCGTATGAGAGCATAGAGCTAGAATAATTCAGCTGCTTAAGCATACTCTTTTGAGATATGGCCATTTGTATACATTTTAGTTTGCCTTGGAAATTAATTTCATTGTAAGAAAAATAAAACAACTTAAACAACTTTCAATTTAAACTTTTTCTTGGCAAAGCAGGTAGGGAATCTACCCAATACAGGCATACCCAGGAAAGCTGGTGGTGTAGTTCAGATGCTTGAGAGCTAACAAGATGATGGTGTAGATTCTAAGCTAAGTTTGAAGACCTGAGAATTGGCAGCAACAAGGGCAGATTAATTTCCTAGCTCCTGCAATCAGACAGAGAATGAACTAAACTTTTCTTTGCCTTTTAGTTCTACTCAGGCCCTCAAATGATTGGATGATGCCCACCCACATTGAGTATGGGACCTCTGCTTTACTCACTACACCGATTCAAATGCTAATATCTTCTGGAAACACCCTTGTAGACACACCCAGAAATAATGTTTAACAAGCTACCTGAGCATGCTGTAGCCCAGTCAAATTGACACATAAAATCAATCAACACAATGGTTGTTGTGGATTTTTGTTTGTTTGTTTCACACTTTAAATAACAACATTTATAAAAATACTATCTTGGATTTGTACAATCATATGTCTCTCCCTCTCCCAGAAATTAATATCAAGACAGACTTGCATATAATTTTATCTCTTCATTATATCCTCTCAACCACCATCTAACATAGAAATCCCAGTCTATTTCTGGGTGAAATGAAACTCAAGATTTGTGACTTGCCCAAAGTCTCATATTAGGACAGAGAAGGAAGAAAGTAAGTGAGATTTTGCTATTGAGCTACTGTTCACATTGATGGTTTCTTTGGAAGTCCCAGCATGTGTTTACCAAGTGGCTGCACATTTAAAGACAGCACGTCCTTTCAAGCTGGTAGTGGGGTAAAGCAAAATTTTCCACACTACTGCACATTTATGCCAGCTGATAACTTACATTCTTTTTTTTTATTGAAACAATTATTCACCAAGGGTGGAGTAGGGGCTGGTGTGATCATGGCCAGAATAGGGAATCGAGGGGCTGGCCTTCCTGGCATCAGTGAGACCTTACAGATCTTACACAGTAAGTGTGCAAATTTTGCCCAGATAGTTGATGGAGGAATTGAAATATCAAGGCCCTCATGTTCCACTGCAGACAAGAGCATAGTCAATAGGATGTGGACCTAAATTTGAGAATTAAAAAGAAGCAAATAGTTAAAGATTTCTAAAGGTCTTGCAGTACATGGATATTAGGGTCAATTTACGTGGTGCGCTCTATACCAGTAAATATATATTAAGGATATTACTGCGCAAATGCAGTGAGCTGCGGACTGTGAATTCTACTCTCTAAATAGATAAACACATTTTTCATTTGGTGAATTTTCATTTTTAAAAAAGCACCAAGCTTACAATTTTCCACACCATTTTCTATTCTTGAGAATTTCCACTGACCCCATAGAAATGTCACGACACTGACATTTAAAACTAACAAATAGGAAATAACTTAATCCATGTCATGCCCAAACCTTCATATTATTTTGTATTGGGAAATAATACTTATTATATCTAGAGACACTTTGAACTTGGACCAAAAGCAGGAGCAGGAACTTTTATCAGCATTTCTATGGAAAAATAGTTGAAGCACGTCACCTGTGCTTTCGCATGTACTACAGCCTTGTCTAAGGGGATTATAAAGGCTCCCTGCTTCCCTTACCTTATGTCACTTGGTGACTTAAAACCACCACTATTTTGTTTTTGTTGTTTACCTTTCTGAGAGTCAGGAATTGAGACAGGGCAAAAGATGGATTTTGTCTTCCCACAGTGTTTAGGGCTTCAACTTGTCGAGCCCAAACAGTCAAGAGCTGCCTGTGACTGCTCCATTGGGGTCATGTGTCTGGGGCCTCAGTTCTGTCTCTAGGCTAGTTTCCTTCATTCTTTTCCACTTGCCCCGCTCACATGTGGTAAATTTAGCTTTCTCATAGTATGAGCATCTCAAGAGGGAAGGTTCTAGATGGGAAGACACAATGTGAACGTGCTTATCAAGCCTTTGCTTATGTCACACTTATTAATGTCCCATTGACCAAAGCAAGTCACTTGGTCAAGTCCAGAGTCTGTGTGAAAAGGGGTTATACAAGGGGTGAGTGTGAGAGGCATGGTTCATTGAAGGCTACCAATGGAACAGTCTATTTCAGCTTCATAGCCTGTGGTCTGGACGCCGTATGTTGAATCTTAATGCCCAATGTGGTGTTATTAGGAAGTGAGGCCTTTGGTAGGTGCTTCAGTCATAAGAGTGGAGTCCTCATAAATGGGATTAATGCTCTTATGAAAGAGACCCCACAGGGCTTCCTAACTCCTTCCGCCGTGTGAGAGTGCAGCAAGAAGGCAGCAGCCTGTAACCTGAAAGAGGGCCTTCACCAGAACCTGACAATGCTGGCACCATGATCTTGGACTTCCAGCCTCCAAAACTGTTAGAAACAAATTTATGTTATTGATAAGCCCCCCTAGTCTGTGGTATTTTGTTATAGCAGCCCAAACAGACTAAGACAGAAGAAGAAGTTAACTCTAATTTTCGGTTAGGATACTGTCTTTTGGTCTATAAAAGCCACAGAATTTTTTTTTTTGAATGATAGTCTACTTGTTAGCCCAAATATGTAAATTTGGACATTGCAAAACTGCTGTTATGGATGAAGAGAAGCAGGAGTTGAGAGGGTCAATAGGTATGTCCCACCCTCTTCCTAAGGTACCTTGATAAATGTGTTACCCTGATGTACCTTGATGAAACCCCCAGGGCTGGGGAGCAGGGCCAGATGATTTCTATTTTGTGCAATGTCAATTATTTGAACACACTTCAACATATTAATTATTTACCCCTGATTTATGCTCACTATCTCCTCCTTAAAGGGCCCCACATTTCTCTCCATACCTGAACTTTTATACTTTGCCTTTTACCTCATAATATTGGAATTCTTTAGAATACCCAGAAGGTGTACTCCATTAAAAAATTTTTTTTTTCTATCTTTGGTTTTGGGCATTGTCTCCCGTTTTTGCAGAATCTGCTCTCCTCCTTCCTGGTCAAAGAATCTCCCACCTTAAAACAAACAAACAAACAAAAAAACCCAGAAACTCCCACCTTGTTGGACCTGATAAGCCTATCAGCCAAGCAGGAGTGCATCCAATTTTATGCCATTTTAATATAAAAATCCAAGGAATCCTTAATGATTGTTTAAGGGTATATTTTGAGTCTTCCAGTTTTCACAGTATTGATTCTCAGACATTTATATCAATAGCAGTGCCTTTAGAATTGAATAAGAAACCTCTCCACATCCAGTGTCCAGGACCTGAAGATTTCATATAACCTAGTTAAATAGTAGCACAGACTATGAGCCTCACTCCCTTCTTTTGACAACATGTACTTTGTATCCTGAAATGACAATCATATTTACTAAACTATCTATACACATTAAAAATTAATATAATCCTCAAATTCTAATGTAAACAATATAAAAGGAATATAAATTATAAATGAAATAATAGGGGTTTTGATATACAAATCCTGTGGCACTGCTAGTACTGTGGTACTAGAAAATAAATTAAGTAGCCAGCTGTTTCCACCTAATTGTAGAATTCCTGGAATGTGGCAGCTACAAATACTGATTAATATAGGAGTGTGTGCTGAAGTCCCAAATATCATGAAAAGCACTGCTGTTTGCCTGTAGTTTTCTGAAGTAACAAACTAACAACTCTACCTAAAATTCCTTACAAAACAAAGAAAGATTTTCACTCTATACACACAGTGGTTACATTTCTGGAACATTCAGCATACATTAAAACAGTGTCAGGGAATTCCCTGGTGGTCCAGTGGTTAGGACTCCATGCTTTCACTACTGAGGGCAGGGGTTCAATCCTTGGTTGGTGAACTAAGATCCCACAAGCCCCATGGCTTTGCCAAGAAAAAAAAAACAAAAACAAATAAAATAAAACTGTTAAAATACTATAAATTTTATGAAAACGTGCTGCTTTGGGGCTCAGATAAATACAAACAGTAGGCTTTTCACCTACTTGACTGTCTAGCGAGGAATTCTTTGAAAGTTGTGTATAATAATGAACATTTCTTTCTTGTGCCAGATGGTCTTAAGAATTGCAAGATGTCTTACAGATGGCCAGTAGGCACACGAAGAAATGTTCAACAGCACTAATTATTAGAGAAATGCAAATCAAAACTACAATGAGGTATCACGTCACACCAGTCAGAATGGCCATCGTTAAAAAGTCTACAAATAACAAATGCTGGAGAGGGTGTGGAGAAAAGGGAACTCTCTTACACTATTGGTGGGAATGTAAGTTGGTGCAGCCACTATAGAAAACAGTATGCAGGTTCCTCAGTAAACTAAAAATAGAATTACCATATAATCCAGCAATCCCACTCCTGGGCATGTACCTAGACAAAACTATAATTCAAAAAGATACATTCACCCCTATGTTCATAGCAGCACTAGTCACAATAGCCAATACATGGAAACAACCTAAATGCCCATCGACAGATGAATGGATAAAGAAGATGTGGCACATATATACAATGGAATATTACTCAGCCATAAAAAAGAATGAAACAATGTCATTTGAAGCAACATGAATTCAACTAGAGATTATCATACTAAGTGAAGTAAATTAGAAAGAGAAAGGCAAATACCATATGATATCACTTATATGTGGAATCTAAAATATGACACAAATGAACTTATCTACAAAAGAGAAACAGACTCACAGACATAAAGAAAAGATTTGTGGTTGCCAAGGGGGAGGGGAGGTGGGGGAGTGATGGACTGGGAGTTTGGGATTAGTAGATGCAAACTGTTATATATAGAATGGATAAACAAGGTCCTACTGTATAGCACAGGGAACTATATCCAATCTCCTGGGAAAAACCATAATAGAAAATAATATTTAAAAAAGAATGTACATATGTATAACTGAGTCACTTTGCTGTAGAGCAGAGATTGGCACAGCACTGTAAATCAACTATACTTCAATTAAAAAAAAAAGAATTGCAAGATGTCTATCATCCTATGCTTCTTCCCAGTAAATGCCTGTTAGAATCCATCAATCAACACAATTTTTAAAAATGTCCAATTTCCCCATAGAGAACAATACCACTCCACTGAGAGATACTTATCAAGTTAAAGTTTTGTCAGATCCAGGTCATTTTTTCCCAAGGGATGCTAGGTCCAGCACAGGTAGACAGGACTCATTTTTTGAACTGATCTGACAGATTGCTCTTGGATAGCCAAATTCCCTTATTATTTGGAATCATGTATATATTTTCTGAGCTTCCCCTTTCAGTGTTTAATCACACTCTGACAAGAATTCTTACTTACGTTTACCCTAAATCTCTCTCACTTTAGCTAAAGCACAATTCCTCCTGTAGAACTAAAAATGATCAGTGACATCTTAAAAATGCATAACCATATTAGAAAATAGGTTCATCTCTTAGCTCTTACCTCGCCTGAGAAAAAATGTGAGTACATGATAGCAGGCCATCTTAACAGTTGGCCATCTTTCAAGGTATTACAAATCAAGAGATACGTTACTTGAATTATGTACAAAAGCCATTTGTTATTTTAGTGTCACATGGTCTCTTTAATAGGTTTGTGTTTTCTAGCTCACTTTCTCGCTATCAAGAAAGATACAAAGATGAATGGAGCTGAGCATTCCTGGGGCTGTGCATCTTCTCAAGAATGATGCAGGATGGCCAACTTCTTCTGTCACTCTAACCATTCTCACCTCAAAGATCTATGTAAGCATTCAGCTGTGGAGAAGGAGGAATTTGAAGATATAGGCAGAGTCCAGAGTCATTTGTCTACATAGAGGCACAGTGGTTTTCTCTCCTCTTTACAGTGGGGCAGTCTGTAATTCTACATTGGGTATGGCAAAAGGACATGGGTTTTGAATTGGTTCAATGAGTACCTTGGAGTGTAACCATGTCTTGCCGTGACTACGCAGATCATGCCAGCGTCAAGGAGTTGTAGGATGTTCCTCCAGTGGAAAAAAGGAGTGCAGGCTTGGCCCAGAAGATGGAAGGAGGGTAGAAAAGATTTACCTAGAGTGACTGGAAGGATCTAGAACCACAGAATGGAAGTGCAAAACAGCATGGCTGGCGTCAATTTTGGTGAACGATACATTTTTTTTCATAATGGTATATCCTGAAGTTCACACCATTTATTTAGTTGGCTGTGCATAGATTGAGACATTGGTTTTAACATTTATAGCAGATTTTTGTGAAAACTCTGAGGACCTTCACTTCAACAAAAATATTTCTGTTATATACCCTTCACTGAACTATTCAACACGAATCTATTTTTATAGTGACATCCATGTACTATTTATTACAGAATATCATGCTTGTCAATAATTTCTTTGTTGAAAAGTGATCCGTAAATAGACCTAAATCACCTTCCCACATCTTGTGGAAAGTCTAATACCATCCCTATTTTCCTGTTGAATTTCATGGTAATTTCTGTCTCTGGTGCCCTGTGTTCAACAAATATTTGTTTTCTGTATCTCCATCGTACTGTTACTTCTTTATCGTCAACATGACATTGGCCCAAAGGAACCTGGCCTTTTTTTTTTTTACTTAGAAACACACACACACACACACACACACACACACATACTTCACACTAGGTCATTCTGCATGTAACAGATTTTACTGAAAGTTTTGGAGGTAGAGAAGATTTATATTGCAAAAATACAAGTAATTTAAAACTGTGTATTTAAAACCTGTTTTTGAATATCCTTCAGACCTTCTTCCAAGTCGTTCTGCCATTCTCTCTTATGTCATTGACTCTCCTTTTAAACAGTCAGAAGAGATCAAAACAGATTCTCATTTTCATACACAGAATGGTTCAGTTCACTCTAGAACTTACCCCTAAAACTCCTTTTTTGAACTTTTTTGTACAGATGCAGTTATTCACACTAGATCTTTTCTTTACCTACTCCCTGTCCCTGCGCCACACACACACTATTACCACGCATATTAGCAAAGGGCATGAGGGCAGTACATTTTATTTCATCATTGAAATATATTAGGCTGCCAGCCCATCATCTAAGCAGAAATGAATTTTGGTCTAAACATCGTTTTTTATTATATCATAATTACTACTATTCATTGACTTAAAAGTAGAGAACTTTTGAAAATTGAACTAGAAAATGTTCTTTCACCTGCAAATGACAGAAATTCCGCTCAAACTACTTTAAACACAATAGAAATTTATTGATATTTTTCCAATGCCCATCATATTTTGACCCTATAAGCCCCCTGCCACACTTTCTTATTTCCAAAAAATTCCTAAAAAATTACTATTGCTCTTCTTGCTTTCCTCATCTACGAAATGAAAGTTTGGATTTTTTTTTTTTTTTTTGGCCGCACTGTGCAGCACATGGAATCTTAGTTCCCTGACCAGGGATCGAACCAATGCCCCCTGCAGTGGAAGCGTGGAGCCCTTACCACTGGACTGCCAAGGACTTCCCAAAAATGAAAGTTTGGATCCCCAAGATTCTTCCACTTCTTTCTGTGATACCATGATTGATACTCTCTACCTCCTCTTAACTATGGAGTGAAAGGCTTCACACTTTTAAAATTGTGTTTATTCTGTGGTAATGTAGTTAAGGGAACTATTTGGAAGGGTCATAAGGAATTCTCAGCTTTCCTATAAAGACAGGCCACAAAGACATCCAGCTATTCCTTCTCTGGTCTAGAGCAGAATTGGGCAAGTCCCGAGGCAGAGCGTGTACTTAGAAAGTCTTCATATCCTTCATTATGATGGTGACAATGGATCCCTCTCCTTTCCCTCTTTAATTATCGCATCATTCAAAATGCCAGGCATTTCCCCTCATTGATCACACTGAGGGCTATAAACGTCATGTAGACTCTGGTGTGTATTAATTATCATTTCCTTTATTTGTGTTAATTAGGTTAAACATCAGGGCTTAAAACAAACACAAACATTATTTTGGAAATGTTCTGTATTCTGTGACTAGGTTGAAATAATAAATCCTTTACACCTAACATCAAAGACAAAACTATTCATTACCTCTTTCCACTCCATTCTTCTATTTATTTGTCAATTCATTTATTTAATAAATACTGTTCAGTGTATACCCACTTATTTCCAAAAAGCATTTGAGGCAATTTAAAAGAGATACACATACTTGAAATGATTAAATAAAAGTAAACTTTAAAAACATGTACAGAACTTGCATTGGGTTTGAAGAAAGCAATGTGGACAATATTTAACTGCTTACAAAGCTTTGGCTTTTTCATATGGGGTCTTCCTACTTTTCAGTTCTCGTGATAGCAGGATGTATACCTATATTTTGTTGATGGTGTTTTACATGGCCTCATCTCCTGTGAATGCCAACACGCCATGAATATGAGATAAATCTTCCTCATTGGTCTTTTCCTCTTCCAGCTACTCTCTCAAATCAAGGAGCTCAAAAAAAGCAAAAACCCTATGTCTGGCACCAAAATGTTGACCCCTCACTAATATTATTCTCTGACCTTTCTACTGAATTTCTCTCCTATTTAAATCCTATTTTGATTTCAGCTCTTAGGAAGGTTAAAAATTCTCTTTAGACTAAGAGCTAATTTCTATAACATATTCTGGCATGGTATTCAAAACCAGATCAGCCCCTGGTAAGACACAGATTCTGACCAATCAAAACAGAGCTCACTGTAATCAAGCAGTCAGACTGTATCAGAATGTTCCAGGCCCAGGGAATATCTGCTGTGCAACCTCCCCCCACCCCGCCTCCCACCACGTGCTGGCTGTTTTATAGACATCAAACCTTTTAGCTGAAAATTCTACAGTCGATGAAAAAAAAAAAAAAAAGCACAACCTGAGAGTTGTGAGACACGTTATATTTGGGGCCAAATGAGGACTATAGCCCAGGAGACAGCCTGTCACATAGCTCTGAGGAACTGCTCCACAGAGGTAGGGGAGGACGTCAGTATACATGTGATTTTAGTGAAGGGGCACATGTGAAATGAAGCACACATTTGGCAGAGGCTGGCTGCTAGTCACTCACGAAGAGCAGATGTCTCTGTTAACAATTTTAGTGCTTTTCTAGATATGAGAAGATGCAAGAAATTGGGCTCATCAAATCTTCTCCTGAAAATATCTATCTGAAGACCTGCTCTGCCAGTTTTTCCCAGAGCACAGAGTACCTCCTTCCTGATCTCAGCCCTGGGCTCCTTTCAGGGGGTGTTGAAGGTCAGCAGCTGCAGTGGCTCATGACTTAATTCTTGTAGAACACATGGTGAGCGACAGTTTTTAGTTAGCACTACAAAGCTGGTACTATTTTAAAGCTGAAGAGAAGGAGGCTTGGGGAGAATAGGGGACTCACCAAGATTACAGATTTTATCAATTATTAAATTTGTTAGTTAACTTAAACATAACAGAAATTAATTTCATTCACAGGTTAAACATATTCAGAAGTAGGCAGTCCATGATTTGTATGGAGCCTCCAGTAAGTCTTCATGGCCCCGTGCTGTTTCTCTTCCTGCTCTGCCAAACTATGTACTTGACATTCATCCTCAAGTTCACCTCATTACCCAAAATGACTGCTGGAGTTGTGGAAATCACATCTATGTTTCACTGAGGAAGCAGAAGCAACCATGGGGAAGATAGAAGAGGTCTATTGCAGCTATGTGTTTCCCTCTTAAGGACTTTTCTTGGAAGCCATCCTCACAGAACAACTCTCTCAAGGGCCATTGGTCAATCATAGTAATATAGGAATGAGTGCAATGGTGCTGGTGAGAGAGTGGGGGGAAAGCAAAGTTTCTGAAGCAAAGTCAAGGGTGGGTTTGGGGCAGACAACTAATAATCTCTACTGAGCCCGGATAGAAAGTGGTATAGTCAGGATCTTAACCCAGATATCACTCATTTCCCGCTCCTCCATATATGGTATAAGCATCCAGAGTTAAGAAACCAAAATTTACATGTAGTTTTGTATATATCACATTTTCAGCATAATATGGGGAGTGAAACATGTTTGTTAAATGGATAAATGAAAGAATCCACGAGTCAAAGAAAAGAGAGAAAGAAGAATGAGTGGAGTTACACCCACTGGTAAGTCAGGTGATGAATATTCCTATATAACGCTGTTTTTATTTTATAGATAATTGAGGTTGAGCTTAGGATGGATTGGTGAAATGAAGAAACAAACTCAATTCTCAAATTTGAGTCTTGTGTTTGTCTTATTGTTAACCATTAGTGCATGTGTAAAATAGCCAAGACATGAAAACAATCTAAATTTTTATCAACAGATGAATGGATAAAGAAGATGTGCCATATGTGTGTGTGTGTGTGTGTATATATATATATATATATATATATATATATATACACACACACACACAATGGAATACTTCTCAGCCATAAAAATTAATGAAATAATGCCATTTGCAGCTACATGGATGCACCTAGAAATTACCCTACTAAGTGAAGTAAGCCACACAGAGAAAGACAATACCATATGATTTTACTTATATGTGGAATCTAAAATATGACACAAATGAACTTACCTACAAAACAGAAACAGACTCACAGACTTAGAGAACAGACTTGTGGTTGCCAAAGGGGAGAGAGAGGGTGGGGGAGGGAAGGACTGGGAGTTTGGGATTAGCAGATGCCAACTATTATACATAGAATGGATAAAAAACAGAGTCCTACTGTATAGCACAGGGAACTATATTCAACATCCTGTGATAAACTATAATAAAAAATATAAAAAAGAATGTATATATATATATATGTGTATATAACTTTATCACTTTGCTGTACAGCAGAAATTAACACATCCTTGTAAATCAACTATGCTTCAATAAAATAAATTAAAAATAAAGTACATGTGTAAAAATTTTTGAAAGAGAAGGCACTAAATAGCTACCAGCTTCATCCATTCATATGCATTCCTTTATTTATTCATTTTTTAAAACTTTATCTCACTTAAATGCAGAAACCTAGTTCTCCCCTTAATGACCGTACTTGATAAGTTTTTGATAGTCAAGTCTCATAATCTCTATTTTGAAGTACAAAATGAGATGGATAAGTAAAACAATTATCTGAATATTCCAGGAACATTTTTGTCTCAATTGCTGCAAAAGCAATTATCGAGATGGTTCCCTTGATTTCCATTTCAAACATTGTGTTTGTCAATGAAATTAAATCAACCATTCAGCTCTTGATTATTGTGTATTCCCTTTTTAAGTTAAACACACACACACACGCAAACACACACACGGCCACATAGTTAACCTGCTCTGATTATTTTATGAACTTTTCATTGTCCAGTGAGTTCATTTACTCTTAATGAAGATGCCAAATTTGGTCTCTTTAGCAAGTAATAATTAGATGTGTGGTGAATCTATTACTTCTTATTTGGGGCAGATTGTTTACGCGTGAGGGTACACCTAAATTCGGCACATAAGGGAGAAAGTAACAGACTATTTCAAACGTACTCAGCTCTAAATTCTTCGCACTCGAAGCAAAGATTCCAGAATAAACCCAAACCTTCTTCACTTAGTTAACCCATCAGAGTCAGGAATGCCATAAGACTGCCCACATGCCTTTGATGCAGTAACATTACGCTGTGTCAAATATCGCTTAAAATAGATGAGATGCCGATTAGGCCTTGGAAAGAATTTTATAATGTGGATTTTTATAACCTCAGGTTATAGTGACATTTGTTGGATAATAATCCACCTCCTTAATTTGTTGGTAAGCTTTGTCCAAAGATTCAGATCTCTTTAACAGCTAGATATGCCATGCAAGTTATTAGGCCAGTTTTCAACGTTCAGGTCGTTTCAAAATAATAACTAAAACTAAATGTGGAAAAGCAAAGGTAGAAATGAATTACCAAAAGCAGGGCAATAGTATTTTCATTTCTGATACAAAAATGTCACATGCTTCATTTTCTATTTGCTAGGAAAAAAATGAAATGAAAATGAACAAAAGGGATAGAATGCTTGTAGCTGATTCTGGATAGCATGACATTCGCAGAAATCATATAAGTTTTAGGAAATATGTAAGAGAAGTGAGATTCACCTCCAAAATGCAGAGCCATCTTGTCTTAAAATGGTAACGAGAAGAGAAAGCTAGTTAATGCCTCCATCTCACTGCTCCTGTTACAGCTGTGTTGCTATCTTCTTATTCCTGGGACCACAGTTGTAGGATATTTTCATCCTCTTCTTTCCTTGCTTCATTTAACAACAGCTGGCAGTAGATGCCTATTTCCGTTACCTGGACCTGTCAGCCTGTATCAGTCACTGGTGCCAGCACTCAAAGGCAATCACTTAACCAGACATCACATCAGCCAGTTGTTCAAAATAAGGGGCCTTTCCCATTTAGAAGAAATCAGCTCTGGAGGAAAGTGGCTGTTAAAAAAACACCTTGCCCCTTACACACACACACACACACACACACACACACACACCTCCTTTTCAGCTGTCTCTATTGCTCTTGGACCCAAGGTTAAATAGCAGTGTTGGAGGAGTGAAAGAAGATAATAAATTCATCAGATGAGAAATGACTCATAAGAAGGCTGCATGTAGTATTAAGAGGTGTAGCTGAAACTGGTAAATGGAGAGCATCTCTGGTGACCATCTTTAGAAAGCTTGGGTCCTAATGACCAGAGCGTTGATGGCTGCAAGTTAGATGCTTTGTCACAGTCCAAAAACAGCAGCCTGCATACATACCCATTCTCAGCATTTGAGCACTGTGAAAAGTGCCGTGTGCACACCTAGGTCCCTTGTCCTAAAGGTAGACGAATCAGAAATTAGGCTTGAAGGGACTCACTGGGGGTGGACATTTGAAAATAATAATGATTCATTATTTCATCTCACTTGAAGACAGAAAATGTAGCTTAATTGTCAAAAATTACTATATTGGCTAAAATGAAGAAGTCCATAACTCCCTTAGTGTGATAAATGTGAAAAACTCATCCTGGCTATGTGTGAAAATCACACTGATACCAAAATTTCCTAAAATATACCATGCTATCAGAGCAAGTTTTGAGATGCCAGTTAAAATAGAGTTGACCCTTGAACAACAGGGTTCTGAATTTGTGTGGGTCTACTTACAGTAGGATGTTTTTTCAGTAAATGTACAGTCAGCCCTCCTATCTGTGGGTTCCACATCGGAGGATTGGCGGGTGGTTAGAATCCCTCCAATGCAGAATCAGAGGATGTAGAATTCACGGGTAGGGAGGACCACTGGGCTTGAGCACCTGCAGATTCTGGTATCTGGGGCGGGTCGTGGGACTAATCCCCCTACTGATACCGAGGGGCAATTGTATTGCTTTTCAATACAAAAATCAATACATATTAATTATGAAGTGTTGAAAAACACAGAAAAGCATAAAGGGAAAAATCACAATTTTCTTAAGTCTAGAAAACCCATTTAAACATCTTGGGGCATTTCTTTTCATATGTCTTTCTCTATCTTTGCCTCTCTCATATTTCGTCCTAATCAAATTCTATCCCTTGCTTCTTTTTCATGCAACATTACATTATGAACTTTTATGTATATTACCAACCATTCTTTGAAATCATGATAGTAAGTGGTGGTAGTCATTCTATCCTGAAGGATGGAAACCACTTAATTAATTATATCTCACCTTTGGATGATATTGAAGATTAAATTCCCTAGGAAGCCAACCTTGAGGCAGAGGTTGGCATTCAGGAAGTTAGTTAGGGAATGCTCTCTGGATCCACATTATTGCGTGAGGGACCTGAGGCAGGACTGGGCAGAGTAAGAAGTTGGTCCATGATGCAATCATAGAAAAGATCTCAGATGACCCCACAGAGTTCTGTGAAGTTGGCATTGTACCTTCATAATTATTCCAAGGTTAGACAAAGGGGCCAGGCCTTTATATCCCTATTTCATCCAATGCAGGCTACCCACCAAGTTGGTGAGACCTTGGGTGAAGCAGCTCTCTTCAGTTAAGGACGATTAGATAGTATTTGTTATAGCCAACTTTATGAAACTCATGTTATTATGTCCAGATAGCTAACGTGTTTTTATTAGATGTTGTGTGAGAGATCAAACCCAGTCTGTCAGCCAGCTCTACTCCTAGCAACTGGGGAGACAAGAGGCATCTGAATGACCCATCCCAACTTCTAAGTCCATCTCTTGCTTTGCTCAAATACACTTCTTTGTTTAAATTCTGGAAGCCACTTTTTCAGGATTATGGTGGTCTCGTCTTCTTGCAGTGAATTTATAGGAGAAAGATTAGGGGGATAAATGATAGTTATTGCCATTGGAGCTGGTCTCCCCAAACTGATATTCATTATTTCCCTCCTCTATTAAGCCTTCTGGCTTCCTCTTGCCCTTACCTACCCTCTCTGCTAGTTTGATTCAGAGCCTGCCTCCTAAAGTATCTAGGTCTCTTGTCACTGTGCCCATCTCAGTTCTACTTTGTTGCTCTTGTCAATTTACTATCAAATTTGGGCAGGAAGTGCCAAGAGTTGCCTAAGGAGATCACCTGGATGCTGAACATATACAGCCACGCTCCCATTGTGTAAGAGCAGCCCTACTTCCTCTTGTCAATTAGGGCCAGTTACTCCTGTTACTTCCTACTGACCCCTCAGCACCTTAAGGAGCCTGAAGTACGAGGTGGCAGCCATACCTTAAATTTCCATAGGACTCTTTCTGTGTCCCCTGGTGGGAGAAGAACCATTTGGGAACTAAGATCTGTAAACCTCCAGAGCCTGCATTTGTGGAGATGGGAAGAAAAACATTTCTGAGGTGGATTACTCAAAGTGATGGTTAGAGAAGCTGTCCCTATTTTCACCCTTTGGTTTATGGACACTGCATTCTACTTTTGGGAGCAAAGCATGATATAAAACATATTAATTTAGAGTTTATTCTGAATAAAATATCACCCTGACAAGGTATTGTCTTTAAACTGTTACCTTAACCATACCTTCTGCATGGGGTTAGAAAAGGAGACATCTATGGGAAAAAGTAAAGAAGGAAGATTGCACAAGAGGAGGTTATTAGCTGTAGTATCATCACAACAAAGTCTTAACAAAGACATCAGAGGATCCAAGGGGAGGCTGTAAAACTGAGATAGTCTTTCGGTGTTGGTTCAAAGAGGGGAAAAGACGTTGGGCTTTTATACCCACACATCAACCAGCCAGTGGATGTAGGCTGCCTCAGAGAAGGTCTTGGGCAAGGACTCTCTTCAGATGAGGGCAATTCTTGGAGACAGCTGACAACTGAGGGCTGACATCTGACAGTACTCTAAGAAACTGGGAGAATAGGTCCTTCTGCCCTACAAAGATCATCTGGGTGGTACAGCACAGTGTCTACAACATATAACTAAGCCATGTCCAACTTTGATAAATATTTTGATAAATATTCATAGATAGATAACCTAGTGTTATGACATTTATATGGCTTTTCTTTGCTAGTTTTCCATTTTCATTAAAGAAAACCTCTATTACCTTTTTATAAATGAAATATTGCCTTCAAAAAACATTCTTATATTTAGACTCTTTCCTTCAGTTAGGTGTTTGAATTATCAAACTCCAGATGTGTCCTACCTGCTTCTACTTGGAATGACTATGCATTTTGATTGGCTCCTATCCTTGAAGAAAACAAATTCTTGAATAGGTAAGAATGAGTACTATTTCAAAAAAATTGCTTCTAGTACCTGTGTTTGGTTTGAGACTATGACCCTGGTTCTTGATTTACCAGTTGCTGACCAAAGTGTGTGGTCAGTTATCTGCTTCTATCTTGCATGCCTTTTTCCATTGCCTCATCTTGATATCCCACATCAGTAGACTTGTTGATTTCATACTTTTAATGTTGGTTTTTACCATATTCTACTCTGACCCAGTATTACTCAGGGTTCTCCAGAGAAACAGAACCAATAGGAAATATGTGTATGTGCCCTAAAAAGTGATGGAAGGACAACACTCAGTTTCTTCTTTGAGGGTAATTCTCATCCTTCTGCTTTCTCTGTTTTCCCAGATATTGGAATGGCTGCCACAGACCTAAATTGTCCTGTAATTCCCAGATGTGGGCCCTCGTCTCTTTGTTCATATGTGCTTTTTATCTCTAAGAAAATGTGTGTACATAAGCTCACTTTTTGCAAATAACCTATGAAACAAAAAGGTGTCTAAGCTATATATAAGCTGAAAATGCAACTGAAATTAGCTTAAAAATGAGTACAAAATAAATATTATAAATACTATATATATATATATAGAGAGAGAGAGAGAGAGAAAGGATATAGATAAGAATATATATATGTAAATATAAGAATAGATAGATACACACACACACACACACACACACACACACACACACACAGCTATTGTATAAGGAATTGGCCCATGTGATTATGGAGGCTGTGAAATCCCAAGATCTGATCTGCAGTGGGCAAGATGGAGACCCAGGAAAGTTAGTGACATAGTTCCAGTCTGAGTCTGATGTCCTAGCTCAAAACAGTTAGTCAGAGAAAAGTTGCCTCTTGCTCAGTGTTTTGTTCTATTAAGTTCTTAAACTGATTGGATGAGGGCCACCCACATTACACAGAGGGCAATCTGCTTTACTTAGTCTAGCAATTCAGATGTTAATCTCATCCAAAGCACCCTCACAGACATACTCAGAATAACATTTGATCAAATGTCTGGGCACTCCATGGCCTAGTCAAGCAGACAGATAAGACTATTATAGACCTATATCTTTCAGGTTTTTCTCCAAAAAATGTTGTTCTTACCTTAACATGAGCTTAAAATGACCTGAAAAAAAGAACTCTATCATGATGGATTCATTGCTTTTACTCAGGCAACGTACCCTCTCCTCCCATTTTCAGCATATTTTTAGACTCAATCAAAAACTGAAGCAAAAACTATTATAATATGGCAAAAAGGAACTCATATTATATCTGCCTCATGCTTTCTTCATAATTCAACCAGGGAAACCAAAATCATGAAGAGACCAGCCGAGAAATTAGCTCTTTTCTCAATCTCTTTTCATCTAATTTGATTTTTTCTTAATAGTCTATGGATTCTGAAATTGCTTTTTGTATGATGGACACACATTATTATACATGATATTATATATCATATTATTATAAATGTGTAATCTATTTATTTACTAAATTCCAGAAAGAACATATATATACATATATATTTACATATTCCATATAATATAAAATTTATACTTTTTTGCGGTCAAGGCCTACATATGCAACTGTTTACTCAATATCTCATTGGGATATCTTAATGAACCACAAACTCAGTGTGTTTCAATCTGAATGCATCTCCTCCTTCATACTGGCATTCTCTAAAACTGACCTTAGTGTTTTCATCACTTGGTTCTAATTTTGTTCTCTAGTAGTAAATCTCAGGATCTACTGAGTTCTACTGATCTGCAGATTCAGTAATTTTCTTCTACTATATTTCTAATGTTTTCTGTTTTACTTATTCTGATCTTCAGGAATTTAACCTTCCTTGGTCTTCTATACCTATCATTTTAATTATAATACAATAACTTTTACATTTGTAAAAAATGGTTCATTACCATTTTGTTTCCGATTATTTTCCCTGATCTGTAACACATCACTGATGATATTTTAATTTGTATTTATTTTGTCATCTTCCTTGTTGTAACTTGCAGCTCTGTCATGTTTAGATTTTTTTCACAATTTTCATATCTTGTGGTCGTGAAATATCTTCTTTGACTATTTCCATCTTTTTCTTGAGCCACTTGTCTAGAAATGTTATATTTTCAGAAAATTTTTTGAGAAATGCAGAAATATTTATTTGAATGCGTCCTCTTTTCCCTGGCTAAGTCTTCTTGAAGGGTGTAGTTCTTATTTATATCTTGCATATGTTCCTTACCCCATTTTGCAGCCAGAAAGTCTGTGTGATTTAAGGTTCCATGTAATTCCCATCATGAGATAGAATTTCACCCAATAAATGTTTTACCTCTTTCCTTCTTTTTAAATTTTTTCATTTTTTATTCTCTTGTCCATACTGAAATAAACTTAAAAATAAATGACTCTGAGACTTTCAGAGATCTAAAAATGACAAAATTTCTATCACTAATGAATACAAATTATCCTTTTAGTTATTTTAGTTACAATGATTAATGCATCTCTTTTGCAGAAATAACCTTGAAGCTGAAATGTATAATGGAAGACTTTCCTTCAAATCATAACTTTAAAATGGTCACATCAGTGCAACCATGATTATAGCAAGAAAACTCATTGTGTCAGTGAAGGCCATGGTTTCCAGCAGCCGGGCTGTGCCTGCAAACAGTGATCTCATATCTCTTTGGAACATATAAGGTACTATGTACTTTGGTTTGTAATTGCAGGTGTAAATAGCAATCTGGACTTGCAGTTTGGCATCTGGACATGCAATTTGCTATTTTATGATTCTGCATGTGTTTGTGTGTTCAGGTGCAGTAGTAAATGTGCTGCAAGAGGCAGGCACTCTGAGCCTCACCATGTCTTCTCAGTCCAGTCAATGCAGACTCCAATTCAGGGAATATGGGAAACCAGCAAGGCCAACAAATCTCTATTATCAAGTTTACTTCTGTTGATTATTTACAAGTCAAACATTATGCATCTGTATATTAAAGCTATTTGTAGCCCAGTTTTAGTAACTTATTTTTCAAGGTGTTGTTAAAAGTTAGTATGGAGTTTCCTCAAGAAACTAAAAAAGAGCTACCATATGATACTGCAATCTCACTTCTGGGCATGTATCTGGAGAAAAGCATAATTAGAAAAGATACATGCACCTCAATGTTCATAACAGCACTGTTTACAATAGCCAAGACATGGAAACAACCTAAATGTCCATCAACAGATGAATGGATAAAGAAGATGTGGTACATATATACAATGGAACGGTACTTAGCCCTAAAAAAGAATAAAATAATGCCATCTGCAGCAACATGGATGGACCTAGAGATTATCATACTAAGTGAAATAAGCCAGACAAAGACAAATATCATATGACAGTGCTATATGTGAATCTAAAAAAAAAAAAAAAAAAAGATAGAGGTGAACTTATATACAAAACAGAAATAGACACACAGACATAGAAAACAAACTTATTACCAAAAAAGAAAGTGGGGGAAGAAATGAGTTTGGAATTAACATATACACATACTATATATAAAATAGATAACAAACAAGGACCTACTATATACCACAGGGAACTAGCCTCAATATTTTGTAATAACCTATAAGGCAGTGGTCCCCAACCTTTTTGGCACCAGGGACCAGTTTCGTGGAAGACAATTTTTCCACGGACAGGTCTGGGGGGCAGTTTCAGGATGATTCAAGCAAATTACATTTATTGTGCAGTTTATTTCTATTATTATTACATTGTAATATATAATGAAATAATTATACAACTCACCATAATACTGACAGGAGGCGGAGCTCAGGCAGTAATGTGAGCGATGGGGTGCGGCTGTAAATACAGATGAGGCTTCACTCGCTCGCCTGACGCTCACCTACTGCTGTACGGCCCGGTTCCTAACAGGCCACAGACTGGTACCGGTCCGTGACCTGGGGGTTGGGGACCCCTGATATAAGGGAAAAGAATCTGAAAAAGAATATGCATGTATAACTGAATCACTTTGCTGTACCTGAAACTAACACAACATTGTAAATCAACTATACTTCAATTAAAAAAAGACTGGTAAATTTAAAAAAAAGTTAATCTGTTGCATTTAAACTAGTTCACTTTAATAAAAAGCAGTTTGAGTTTAATCCACATTTGTCAGAACAAAAATGTAGTTTTCTCAAAAGAAAAGTGAGAAATAATTAAAATAGTGTTCATCTATCTAAAGACACATCAGAGAGCAAAGCAAACTGGGAAATAATTATTTTACATGATAATAAAGGGATCTGTAAGATTTATATTATTGTGAATAAAGTAAATTATATATAATATACACATATATATGGAAACTGATTAAGAGAAAAATTAGGTATAAAGGAGTAAGTGGAAAGTAAGCTTTTTTGTACATATAATATTCTAAGAAGGCATAGAGAATTGATACCTTTGAAACATAAGAATTTGACAGATAATAAACACTCTATACAAATTTTAAAAATCAACTTTCTGTTTTAGAATATGTTTAAATCTATAGAAAAATTACACAGAAAGTACAAAATTGTCAAACACCCTACACCAAGTTTCTTCTATTATTAACATCTTATAATAGGATGGTCTATTTGTCACAATTAATGAACCACTGTTGACATAATAATAACTAAAGTGCATACTTTATTTAGGTTTGCTTAGATTTTACATATGTCATTTTTCTGTTCCAGGGTCTCATCCAAGATACCACATTTTGTTTAGTTGTCATGTCTCCTTAGGCTCCTCTTGGCTGTGACAGCTTCTCGGACTTATATTGTTTTTGATGACCTTGAAAGTTTTAAGGAGTGCTGGTCAGGTATTTTGTGGAAGTTTCCTCAATTGGGATTTGTCTGGTGTTTTCTCATGTTTAGACTGAATTGATGGGTTTTTGGAAGGAAAACCACAGAGGTTGTCTATTCTAATCACATCATGCCAAGGGTACATGCAATTTACATGACATCACCTCTGATATTAACCTTGGTCCCCTGACTGAGATAGTGTTCATTGGTTTTTTCTACTGTAAATTACTCTTCTTTCTTGTTTTCCACACTGTACTTTCTGGAAGTCACTATGTGCAGCTCACACTCAAAGAGTGAGGAGTTATGTGCCAATACCTTGTGAGTGGAGTATCTACATGAATTACTTGGAATTTTTTTGTGAGGTAGATTAGTCCATAATTCATTATTTACTCCATCAGTTATTTATATAGTATGGGTTCTTAGATGTTTACTTTATACTTTGTGTTATAACCCAATACTACTTTATTTCTTTCTTTATTTTTGCTCAAATTTCTCCAGCTTTGGCTGTTGGGAGCTCCATCAGCTGACTCTTTTGTCCCTTTGACATACCTCAGCATTGTGTATTTTTTTGTTTTACTACCAAATGCTTTAGGCTCATCTTCAGTATTTCCTGCTTAGTCCTAGACTCAGCCACTTCTGTAAGGATCCTTGGTTCCTTTTATTTTAGAATGATATTAGAAACCAAGATCTAGGTACTAGGCGTGCACATTTCTAACCAGGTGTCATTTCTTCTAGACTCTCTTAGCAAATGGAGAAGGAAACATATGTTTGTTTATACTAGCCCATGTATATACCTATAACTATGGATATGTTAAATCTCTAACCAGTTTACCTATATTACGCTAGGCAGGAATTCACACTGGTGTCTTCTGCCCTATGCCATTACCACATGGATCACTGTGGCCTCCTCCCCTTGTTTATCTGTAATCTCACACTCCAACAGTGGGGAACCTGCCTCCTACCATCCGCCATCCATTTACTTAATTTCTTAATTCCAGTGTACATGTCAAGTGATTTCAGAATCATTTACCTGTATCTGCATGGGAAACAACTTTATCAACTAGAGTACAGTGACTGTGTACATTTTGCTTTTGTTTGTAAGACTCCATTTCCAAAGTTACTTAGGTCAACACCTTTCCCCCACTCCCTTTAGTGAGATTATTTCATATATTTGTAATACAGTTATACTCCTTTGACATATTCTGCATTCTATAATGGGATATCTGAACCTCCTAAATTGTTTATTTTTAATTTATATACATTAAGCATCATTCTTTAAAGTTCTGTGAGTTTGACAAATTCAGTGTCATGCACCCACAATTACAGTATCATATAGAATAGTTTCACCTGCTTCAAAAAGTCCCTATGCTTAACCTATTCACACCCTCCTAATCTGAGCTGCTAAAACCTCTATAGTTTTGCTCTTTGAAGAATGTCATATAGTTGAAATCATAAATCTGTTGCTTTTTCAGATGGACTTCTTTCACTTAGAAAGATCATTTAACATGCATCCATATCTTTGTGTCACTAGATAGCGCATTCCTTTTTATTGCTGAAGAGTATTCTGTTCTGTGGATATACTACAGTTTGCTTATCCAGTCATCTACTGAGTAACATCTTGGTTGCTTACCTTTTGGGGAAATTATAGAAAGCTGCTATAAATATTTGCATACAAGTATTTTTGTAGACATAAGTTTTAAAATCAATGTTGCAAATACCTATAAGAATGATTGCTATGATAATGTTTGTAAGAAGCTGCCAAACTGACCACCAACGATGAATGTGTTTGTATTGCTTCACTTTCTCATCAACAATTGATACTCGTTTCCATTGACACATCTTCAAGTTCACTGACTCTTTCCTTAGTTGTGTCCAGTCTGGTGATAAACCTGTCAGAGGCATTTTTCATTTCTCTTACAATCCTTTTGGATTTTATCATTTATCTTTTACTCTTTCTTAGGGTTTCCATCTCTCTGTCTATGTTACCCTTACATATCTGTCTACTTTCTAACTTAGAGCCTTTACCATATCAAGAATAATTATTTAAAATTTCCTGTCTAATAATTCTAACATTTGTCACATGAGTCTGGTTCTGACCATTCCTTTGCCACCTCAGACTGCGGTTTGTTTTCCTTTTATCATGACTTCTAATTTTCTCACTGAAAGCCAGACATGTTGTTTGGGGTAATAGGAACTGATCTAATGATGTAAATAAGCCTTTAGCATGAGGATTTATGTTGACCTAGCTAGGACGGGGCTGGGTTTAATGTTTGTGTAGCTATATGTGCTAAGGATTCAAATTCCTCTAGTGTCCTTGTGTTTTTCTCTTCTCATGACTACAGGCTTCCTTAAGTACTCCTCCTCATGGAGAATAGTGTCTTGCAGCTCTTTTAAGCTGTAATCCACTGCTTTACACTGAAGTCCTGGGATGTGGTGGTAAAGTGTTGGGGCAGGAAGTGTTCTATAATTGTCTAAATAAATCTCAGTGTTTGAGTAGGTCTGTGACTTGGGGCTGTGATCTTCATAAATGTTTCTTCATTGGCAGAACTCTTCCTTCCCCTGCCCGCCTCGATCTCTCTCTGGCTATAGTATTCCTGAATTTGTTCCCTTGAAGCCTGACCCTTGCTGACTATTTTTGTCCTCTTTCAGTGAAATAGAAGGGCTAGAAGGGCTGCAATGGGAGACATTCCCTTCTGCCAGCTGGGATAAAGTTCTCACAAATTCTACCCCTAGAGACTAAGCCTTTGTTACAGAGAAAGCTCTGGTCATGTTTCACAGTGATTTCTCTACTCCTCCCCTTGGCAGAGACGCAAGGGAATCTTTCTTTGATCTTCATTGTAGGAATCTAGTGAGGTTTCACCAGGTGCACCGTAAAAGTGTGGGAGATCCCCTACGACAGTGAGCTCAGGAATTTCTGACTTCACTTTCATGCTAGTTCACACTCCATCTCCAGCAATTCATCAACATTACCATTTAAACATTCTTACCAGTTTTTGTATCCAGTAGCTTCTGTTTCAGGTAAGCAGCTCTCAGGTGCTCTATTGCTCTGATGCGCCTGTCTTGTAGATTTGGGGGTGATGGTTTGCCCTGCAATTTGAGTTCTCTAGTGGGTCCAAGAATAGTCACTTATTTTCAACATGTCAAATTTTTCTTGCTGTAAGGATTAAAGTGACAAGTTCCAAGTTCTTTACAGGTCAGAGTTAAAACTAGAACTCACCCATGTGCTAGTTTTTTGATACTGAGTTCTGAAATTTTAAACCTTCCCAGTGAATTCTGGGGAAGATCAAACACTAAGAACTGTGATAACCTATGGTGATTTTAGAGTATATCTTAAAATGGGTTTAACAACAAGGTTAAATTGAATTTAGTAAGTGATATTACTTAAGAATCAGTAAGAAAGAAATCATATTGAACCAAAATGTCTATTAAAACTGATCTAGAGAATTCTCTTGATGACTCATTTAACTTTAGCTCTTGTGAGAAGGGTCTTTGACTTGCTTGTTTTTAGGATAATTGAGTAAAATGTACATATTTGTTCTCTTTACTAGTAATTCTACCAGACCTAGATGTTAGTTCACCTTATTACCAGTCATCAGTGGTCCATTGGTTCTAATTCTGTATTAAAAAATATAAGCAAAATGCCTAATGAGGAAATAAGCAGTATCATAAAATTTAGTTTATAATCCTGGATATGCAGATTGATAAACACATAGCAGGAACTGTGACTATTGAAATAAGAAAGTTCTGCATTAAACAAAGATTTCACTTAAAGTCACCGTGCCTGATCTGGCTCGATATTTAAATGGATTACATTCATTAGTTGAATTTTTATACCCATTTAATTAGGTACAGATCTTAACTTGGGGTCTGAGAGTATATGAACTTATCAAAATTGTACTCAAAATGTTGTGATGATGTGCAATTTTTCTAGAGAGAACTTCTATAGTTTTTATTCATTCTCAAGGAAGTCTGTGGGAAAATGTTTAAGAATCATTATGTACAGTTAAGTACTTAACTCTGTGACCCTAATTTCGAATTACAATCTTAGAAATAACATCAATGACAAAGTACATCTCTCAGAATCCTAACACTCTTATGACAAAACACATCTATCAAAATATTTTCATGCTTTCAGAAGTGGGCTTTAAATATAACCTTTAAAAATCCCAGAATTATTGCTTACAAAGGTATTTTTATAACTGAACATATCATCAACCCAAGAGAAAGGACTCCTTGTTCTATTTCTCTTTTGATATATTTCTAATTAATCAAAATTAATTCCTATATAAGGCAGTTACCAAATACCATATTTCAAAATTCTTTACCTGACAATGGTATTCAGCAATAGGTGATCTCATTTCCACAAACTCAGTAAGTATTTAGATGTGTTTCCTTCTACCACTTTGCTACTGGCTCTGATTTTATGTAAAGGACAATTTTCAAATTTCAATTAGCTACTCCTCAGAAAAGCTAAGGCTCTGAGAGACTTCTGGTATACCACTCTCCCAGAGAAAGGGTATCATAGTTTGGAATGAGGAAGAAAATGTTTTGATTCTGGTTCCATTGCTTTGTAAATGAGTAGCCTTGAGCAAGTCATTTCATATTATAAAAACTCATTTTCTTCATTTGTAAAATGGGGGTGATTTTCCATTCTGTGTTTTTGAGTTATTGTGAATGTAACAAAAGTACATGTATACTTATGTACATGTGGAATATATATTTAGATATAATATGAATTATGTATTATCAATCTATCTAAAGGTTATCTTCTGAATAAAAAAGTGCTAGAGTCATTGCAATAAACTCACTTCTATTGACGTAGATAACTGCTTATATAAATAAATGTTCTTAAAAAAAGGAACAGTACAAGTCAACACTTAAGCTTTATCAAAGTTTCTTCATGTTTTTTTCCAACTTTATTGAGATATAATTGATATGTGATATTGTGTAAGTTTAAGGTGCACAACATGATAATTTGATATATGTATATATTGTGAAACATTTTCCACACAAAAAAGTTAACACATCCTTCATTTCACGTAATTACCTTTTTTTGTTGTTGTTGTTGCTATGGTGAGAGTGTTTAAGATCCACTCTTAGCAACTTTGAAATATACAATACAAATATTGTTAACTATAGTCACCATGCTGTATTAGATCCCTAGAACTTATTCCTCTTATAACTGGAATTTGTACCCTTTAATCTTCGTGGTTTGAATTTTCTTACCTCAATCAAAATTCTTTGAGAGGTAGATTGCAAGCTAAAGGATATCTTGTTATCAATATTCAGAACTTACTTAATTTTAGCAAAGGAATGAGTCATTAACTATTTCCAGTATTTCCCAGTTGAGCTTTTGTTTCTAACAATAAAAATGTGACTTCAGTGGTATTTGAAGAAATTAACACCTTGACATAGAAAGGCACGCTATGGGTCCTGTTCGTACTTTCATGGTCACAGGGGTTTCCTAAAACTCAGACCAATTTGAGCTCAAAGGCCTGCATTTATGAAATAGTTGGACATGATAGGGAACCTCATTTTTGAGATTTAGGGTTCTGAATTCTGGTTGCCCATTGGAATCATTTGGGAGGTTTTGAAAGTCCTGATAACCAGGTCAAAAGCCAGAAAATTTCAATCCAAACCTCTGGCAGTGGTACACAGGCATCAGTAGGTTTTGGAGCTCCAACGTGACTCCAATGCACAGTGAACTTTGAGAACCATTGTACTTAACCAGAGACATAAACCAATCATTACCTAACCAACTGGAAACACTGCTGCAAGGTCCTTTCTAATCTTGTTCAGCTCTCTGCTTTCATACCCAGCAACCTAACCAACAGCATAGAACGATTAGCTTAAACAAGTACCCAAAGAACGACAATCTTGTAAAACATATCTGACTCTCCTTTTCTTAATTTACCCTTTTAAATTTCCCTTCTGATATTATATCATTTTTCTGGGAGGAATTTATTTCTTTTTAAACCTGTGTTGGCAGAATAACTTGAACAAAAAGCTTGTTTTGCATGTTTGAACAACTATGCTTGGTATTGAGTACAGAATTTTCTTTAACTTTCTTTACCTTTTTTTTTTTTAACATCTGCTCTCTAGGACACTATAAGCACTGTTAATCAATAAGATCTCTTTCTAGCTAATAGTACAATAAACAGCAAAAATCACATACCTTAAGACAGAGAGTATTAGTGGTGCCAGAGCCTATGCAATCCTCTTACTATCTTACCATCCCATGATCCATTATATTCAAGCCTTGAGGAATGACAGACTTTGAGAAGTATCTCTTCTTCCTTCAAGCTGGTCTCTCAGAAGCCATTGTAGACAAGCACACACCAGGAACTCCCTCACACAGGAAGCACGTATGGATGTTGGCAGTGGGGCTGAGAGCTCATCATTATCTCATCACTGGGTCAGATGCAGAGATTGACAACACCAGCACCTTACGTTTGGTTCACTTACTCCACATTGAGAGCAAATGCATGTTCCTCTCCATTAGAAGGGAGAGATGATAAACCACCACCATTTTCTTTTCTTTTTAAATCCAGAGTGGTATAATGGCTACAACAGAATTGGTTGCTTTGAAAGTAATGGGGTGAGGCTGTCCACACCATTACTTTCAGCTCTGGCTTCTCACCAGTTCCATCCAAGGGACATTGTAACTGAGTTCAGTGATTCACACACTCTGTATTTGCAAGTTTACAGAGTTTTGGGGTTCTTCTCCTTTCAGTCCAAACACACCAGACACACTCTAGGGAAGTAAGGGCTGGATTTCAGCAGTTTTCAGAGAGAAATTCCTTTCAGAGCTTATGTGTGTTTGCTCTGATATTACACACTCTTTGTGCCTTTGCTGAAAAATCCCCATTTCACTAACAACTGTCTATTAGACAGGGTGGGTGAGAGCTGTTTCTTGGGAAATGGCTTTCCTATGGTGCTTGTGGGTCACTCATCATGGCTGAGACTTAATTACCACTTCACGAAAAATGCCATCAATGGAAAGAAAAAAAAAACAAAAATACCCTACTAGTTTGATTTAATCAGCAATGGGTCTGATGAATGCAAAAAAGGAGGATAGTGTCTAATTATTTTTCCATTTTTATCTCCATTAAAGCACATTAATTCTAAAAATTATTTTCAAAGATGAAAGCTGATTTTCAAATTGGGACATGGAATATGCATGGGCTTTTTCTTTTCTCAGGAACATATCTTTAAGGGGGTCATTGTATTGTGGGGAGACAGAGGTTCATGTTTTTATCAAACTTAGATGTATACCTAGATCTAATTCTATCTATATTTAAAGACCAAATATATTATGACAAGATAAAATGCTTACAGTCATTTATCCATTTAGAGAAAAATTCTTCCGTGTGGCAAACTTTTCACAGATGGAGACATTGAAGCTGAATCTGGCCTCTGTACCCCAACACCAAGTTAAATCTCAGAGACAGAGTTTTGGATAAAGAAGAAAAGAATAGATTTATTGCTTTGCCACGCAAAGGGGGTCACAGCAGGCCCTCAAAACTGTGTGTCCTGACCTGGAGGGGGCAGTGAGGGGTTTTATAGTAATGATTCAAAGAGGAAGGCATGATAAGCTCATAGACATTCTTCTGATTGGTTGGTGGGGAGGTAAGCGGGAGTCAGCATCATCAACCTTCTGGTTCCAACCTGTCTGAGGTCTATATGCCTGTGGGAATCATACAGTTAACTTCTCCCACCTGGTGGGGGTTTCAGTATCTGCAAAACAGCTCAAAGATATTGTGACGTGTATCCCTTGAGGGGGAAACCAGGACCTGCCCCAAGGCTGCGCTATTGTTTCTTGACTGTCCCCGATTAGCAACTCTTTGAACCTGCCTGTTGGAACTCAGGGAAGGTCATGGAGGCTGAATAAAGCCTATTTCTTGTAATCAAGAAATGGGGGACACAGAAAAGGTATTTGTGCCCAAGAGCCACACAGGGTCCTGCTTGGTTTCAACATTATAAGAGGTGGCAGAGAACCCTGACTCAGGAAGGATATGGAAAGAAGTGTCACTCCCAGTCACTTCTGATTGGCCAGATTTGGAAGGCAAAATTTTGCAGGAGAAAATGTTGACTGCCCCAGAGCTTATTCCAAAGTGACTTGAAAACTTACTTAGGTCCATTCAGTGAAAATCCATAAACAATTACTATATGATCTTCCTATTTTGACATTTTTAATTCATCAATGCTTAAAAAAATCTTTTTTTTTTCATATTTGCACATCCTCAAAATCTAAGAGATAAGCTTTGGGACAATCAGCATTTCCCTTTCTTTTGATTCTAAGACTATCTTAGCAAATATAAACCAATAACAAACAAAAATAAATAAATAAAAACGTGAGAGAAGCGAGGGAAAAGTCGTTCTCACAGCGTATCAGATAAAAACAGATTGTTATCACTGTAAGTCTAGAGGATAGAAATAGAGGACCTTGAGACAGTCTTTTCAAAAGGTACTTAAAAGGTTAGGAGAAAACCTTAATACTGTCAAACCACTCAACAGACAAAGTCAGCTGAGTCAGGATTTCTCTCCTTCCTTGGATTTTGGAAAAGATCTCAGAAAACTTCTTCTATAGTCTTCAAACTTTTCATCACTTGGAATTCATATTTTTGAAAGAATTAATTGACCAAATTACATTCAATGATAAGTAATAATAATTTATTGTGATGATTTATTTTATGTGCCAGCTTGGCTAGGTCACAGTAACCAGATAGTTGGTCAAGCACTAGTCTGGACAATCCCAACTAATACATTCTTTTTATTATTTTTGTTTGTCAAATGACATAAAGAATTATTATTCATCAGAGATATACGTGTTAGGAAGTGGAGAGAATGTATTTCAACAACTTTTACATTCGTTTGAAAAGGAAAAACTAAACACGTAAGTTATGTAGAGTGAAAAATGAGAACTCAAGGACATAAATAAAATTTCAAAAAGTAATAGCTAAATGGTTTTAAATAATACATATTTTGGTCCAGGAGAGAATCAGAGAGAAGGAGGATAGGAAGAGAGAAGAGAGCTGTCAGGAGATGGTAGAAAGGTTAGCCAACATGTTATCATCATTCATAATCTGTTTGGTATGGAGGATTAATGGACTAGATGTCAAATCATGTTCAGATGGTGGGAAGCTGATAGAGGTACGGGATTGCCCTCCAGCATGGGGGGCACAATGGAGATGGGGACCACTTCTTGCATCTCTCAGTAAGTCAGAGGGATTCAAGTTGATCTTTGCCTTCTAACCAAC
Organism: Phocoena sinus; assembly: GCF_008692025.1. NCBI lineage: Eukaryota > Metazoa > Chordata > Mammalia > Artiodactyla > Phocoenidae > Phocoena > Phocoena sinus. The sequence goes on from NC_045766.1 coordinate 5,336,700, forward strand.
ATAGAATTATCACACTTATCTTTTAGAATAAATGTAAATCCAGCTAGAGAAAGGATGATTAGCTGGATGGGCATTTTTATTTCAGACATAAAGACAATTTCTATTAGGCTTTTGAGACATGAAATAACCCTAGAAATTTAGAGAGTACAGATTGGGAACCATTTGTCCAGTCCTGCATTTCTCATCTTACTGATGAGGAAATAGAAGCCCTAGAGAAGGTTAATGTCTTTGAGGAGACTGAATCATGAAGTCCCTGAACAATACTGAGATTGATTATCAGGTTTCAGTCTGTTTTTTAGATTTTAGGATTTTTTTTTCTAGCTTTATAGAGATTTAATACTCTTTCCTAAGACAAGTTTCAGTTTCTGAGAAGTGGATGCAGGTATACAAGTTCCAGATTTTACTTGCTCCCAACTTCCCCATTCACTTTATAATTGCCTGGGATATGTTTAAAATGGAAGACATTTTTTTTTGCATCACAGCGGGGCTTGCCAGGGATCTTAGTACCCCAACCAGGGATCAAACCTGTGATCCCGCAGTGGAAGTGTGGAGTCCTAACCACTGGACCACCAGGGAAGTCCCTATATTTTGTTTTAAAGTAAGCCCCTGACAGTACATGAGTCAAATCATGTTTGTGGCTAGTGTAGACTCCATACTACTGCCACCTGCCACATCAGATAGGATGGAGGTTGGCTCTATCTTTGTCTGCCTCTCCTTTCTGGTCCACATGGGAATCGCTAACCATGAAACAAATTCTTGGTAATGAAGTCTGAGGGTGGACTACACATTGAATCTTGTGGCTGAAAGGAGTGTGCGATGTGTCTCTAAGATCAAAAGTGAAAAAGTTAATTATCTCAAAATTCTTTCTCTTCTTCTCTCCTCTCGAAAAACAACACTAAGGCAATGCACACATTTGGGAATTAGAGGCCAGCATGTGACTAAGACAATGGTTTAATCATGCAGGGAAGGATGGCCAGGACATTTATTTTTGTTCAATGAACTGAGATAATTTTACTCCTCTTTCTAGATCTCTCAGAAAAAGTTATTTTAGGGCCATTCAAAAATGGAATGCCTTGAACAGTCACCTTTTATTTTAAGGACCTACAGGGAATGTTTGAGTCATTCTAATTTCACAGAAATTTTCCTGAAAGGGGAGGAATGTGTCTCTTTGCTGTTCATGCCCTTGGCCTTAAATGTACTGAGTGGATGGGGGAATTTGACAGCCTTTGTTCTAAAGTTAGCCCTCTTTCTCTATTTCAGATTCAGTAGGAGGAGGACTGAACTTCGTAATTAATACTCAGGAAATTAGCAATCAGCAATGGCAGAGAGACAAAACATGCATGTGGACGCATCACAGCCACCCCTGACAGGCAAAGGTCAGGGGGGCTCACGACAGCAGAGATCCCAACAGCAGTATCCGTACCTCTTTTTAGCTGGTTTTGATCCTTGTAAACACACTTCTTCAGTGTCCCAGAAGTGTAAAAGCAGGACTGATTTTTGCCACTGTGCCTCTGGTTATTTCCTTAGGAATTTTTTTTTTTTTTTTTAAGGGGCTGGTTGTTTCTGCTGCATGTAAATGTACTCAGATAAACCAAAGGTAGGCTCTTCCTCAGAATCCAAGGATATCTTTCCTTCTCCTCTTGCATAGAAATAAGAGTAGTATCTGAGAATCAGCTTTGGATCCAGCAGGCTTTAAGAGGGCAGGCTGTTTATTTCTGTAATAAGGGGCTATTGAAACATGAAAATTGAACCTTTCTTAAAAGGGCAAGCTGTTTATTTGAAGGGTCAGGAACAAGAGTCAGCAGGAATCCCAGGGACCACTTCTGAAGAACTTACATCTGTTGGGGAGGACAATAAACTCTTGATTGATTCCATTATCTGCAGAAGTGACAAAGAGTGTTCACAGAATTATAAATTCTAAAGGAATTGTTTCTGCATAATCACGGTTATAAAGGCTTTTATTAGTATAAGCATGTATGTTTGATTATTTATGTGCGAGTGTGTGCGTATATGTATACTTAGGGCAAATAAGTCAGTGTGCATCATTTGCTCAGTTTTAGCTACTTCTTGGAGACCCTGGAATCTGACCCAATCCCACCTTTTTTCAATGAACATTCAGCAAACGTTCTTGCCCTGAAGCACGGTGCGAGGTGCAGGAGCCATCTTTGGATCAAAGGCAATGTATGACTTCCATGGGATCTTTTATTTCTCTGTCATTTTTATTTTTTTTAATTTTTATTTTATATTGGACAGTAGTGGATTTAAAATGTTGTGTTAGTTTCAGGTGTACAGCACAGTGATTCAGTTATACATATACATACATCTCTTCTTTTTCAAATTCTTTTCCCATTTAGGTTATTACAGAATATTGAGCAGAGTTCCCTGTGCTATATAGTAGGTCCTTGTTGGTTATCTATTTTAAATATAGCAGTGTGTACATGTCAATCCGAAACTCCCAATCTACCCATCCCCCACCCCATACCGTTCCCCATGGTAGCTATAAGTTTGTTCTCTGTGTCTGTGAGTCTGTTTCTGTTTTGTAACCTTTTTTTATTATAGTGGCCATGGTCTTTGCGTTATTTCCCAGGCCAAGCGTTCTTCTTGGTCTTGAATGAAACCTTATCTGCCTCTGGGTGCTTTGATCATTCAAATTGTTTCCAGTTCATGACCCTTCCCTGTTTTCCTATTTTATCTTATCTTATATCTGGTCTGGCATCCTCATTTCTGTCACCTCCTAGCCCCTGTAGGCATTTGAGCTTGCAGTGCTCTTCCCTGGGATTACCTTTATTATCTTTAGGATAAGACAAAGAACCTTGTTCTTAATACAGACATAGACATACCTCATTGTATTGTGCTTTGAAGATATTGTGTTTTTTACAAATTGAAGGTGTGTGTGAACCCTGTGTTGTCTGATGATGGTTAGCATTTTTAGCATTAAAGTATGTTTTCATTAAGGTATGTACATTGTCTTTGTAGACGTAATGCTCTTGCACACTTAGTAGACTACAGCACAGTGTAAACATAACTTTATATGCACTGGGAAACCAAAAATATTTGTATGACTTATTTTTTTATGATATTCAATTTATTGCATTAGTTGCAGTATTCATTTATCGCTCTGGAACCAAACCCACGATATCTCTGAGGTGTGCCTGTAATTCAACAGTAACACATTCCTCAAGAGAGGCTGAAAGTGCTATATTTAATTCTGTATTCTTGGGAAAGTCCTTTAACTTCCCTGGTTCTTATTTTTTTTTTCTCTCAGGTAAGAGAGTTGGGCTGGATAAGCGATGCTCAAATTTTAGGCTGCATAACCGCCCCCTCCCCAAAATAATTGGTTAAACGTGTGCATTCCTAAGCCTGAATCTTAAAGTTTTAAATTATGTATTTCTCAACATGAACATATAAATCATTATTTGAGCATGTCTATCAGGTAATTTTTGTTGAGATGGTATAAGGACCATACTTTGAGAAATAATGTTCTAGATTATTTCTACTTTTTAAAGACAGCTCCCACATCTTCCATCTGACCTGTTTCTTTTATAATGTGGAGTCGCTCCACCTCCCACTGAGAGGTGGGGTTTATAACCTCCCCTTGAATCTGGGTGAGCTGTGACTATGCTGTGTAACTTTCGGTGCTAGCTTTGATGATATAGCTTCTGCCTGGTACCATTGGGAGGCTTGCTTTTGGAATCTAACTGCTACACAAATCAGGACACCACAACTAGACTATACCAAAAGGCCATTGGAAGATCCTATGCAGTCATTTCAGCCAAAAATCCCAGCTAAACTTTTGGCTGACAGCTGGAACCAATTTGCCAGCGAGGTGAATGAGCCACCTTAGAAGTGGGTCCTTGGAAGAGAAATGTCATTTTAATCTCCCCCGCCTACCTACTTCTTTGAGCCAAGAAGCTATTTTGGACTTTGGGGTCTGGCTCCATTTTAGCTGAGAAGATATTACCAAGTTATATGGATCCCAGAAAACAAGGACTAGTGATATAAGGAATCAGGAAACCGTGGAAAGCTTGTATGGGTAAAGAAGTTCAGATAAGAATGAGGATTAAAGGAAAGATTTAAATTGTGAGCAGGAACCCAGCATAACAAGTAGGGGAGGCATATTAAGATTTAGCAATTCTTATAACAGTTAGGTGTAGGTGTCAAACTCGTAGCAGAGTCAGGCTTGGTCTGGACTGACTGTATTACTAATGAAGTCTTGGCTCAATTCTGGTCCCAGTGGATCCAATATTTCCCAGAACTCTGATTAGAGTTGGAAGCAGTTGCAACCTCAGGTGAAAGTGTGACCTTTGGAAAATGTGACCTGGGACCTGGGTTCTGAGGTTACCATTCTACTAGTGGCACCAATGTTCTCTAACACTTAATTTATTCTGATTACCACCGTTCTCCTTACACAGAATTTATTTAATTTTTATTTAGGGTCTGTTGACTTCAAACTATTGTGAAGAAACAAGTACAATAAAACTGCTATTCCATTAAAATAATGGAGCTATTAAAACAAACAAAAAAAACCCCCAAACAAACAAACAAACAAAGAAGTGGGTGGGTCCTTGGTCCCAATGGAACCATCCATCTGATGCCCTGCTGAACCCCACTCAAACAACAGGCTTTTGAGTTAAATAAGTAATTGTTGTTATTGCAGGTCACTAAGTTTGGAGTTGGTTTGTTACACAGTAACAGATATTTCAAACAGTTTCTAAAATTTATAATCTAGGTTGGCCAAGTGTAAAAATCAGATCAGGTGCCTTGAAACTAGACAGACCTGGCCTACACAGTGTCTCGGAATTAGTTCCTGGGTTACTATGGTCAAATCACTAGCACTCTCTGAAGCTCAGAGACTTGATTTACAAAATGACAGTAATATATTATCACCTATTACTTGGGGCAGTTTTGAGAATTACATGGCCTTCAGAGCCAGGCAATCAAAGGGTGTCTCCTGGGCTGCAGCTGCCAAAACTGAGGCAACAGACGTATGTCAAAGATGCTCCCCAGGAGATACTGGCACCGTGGGGTGTGGCTATGGGAAAGACAAGGATGGCGCCTCCTGGTTTGGGGGAAAGATGGCACCTGTTGAGGAAAGATGTCTTCCACTGCCTTTCGTGAGTAGTGGTAGAGTGTGAAATGTTGCCAACAGTGCCTCTGTCCCTGGAGAGCATCCCAACAGGTCCCTGCCTCTCCAGCAGATGCTTTTTTTTTTTTTATGTGCTTTGCTTCTTTTTTTTTTAAATTTATTTTTATTGGAGTATAGCTGATTTACAAAGTTGTGTTAGTTTCAGGTGTAGAGCAAAGTGAATCAGCTATACATATATCCAGTCTTTTTTAGATTCTTTTCCCATATCAGTCATTACAGAGTATTGAGCAGAGTTCCCTGTGCTCTACAGTAGGTCCTTCTTAGTTATCTATTTAATATATAGTAGTGTGTATATGTCAATCCAGCAGATCCTCTAAGATTAGCACCTGCATCTCCTTTACGTGTAGTCTCAGTGCTTTTCAAACTGCTGTGTCCAGGCTCCGCCCTGAGGCAAGTGAGTCTGCATGCAAACCTTTAAATAGGTGTTTCTCAGCTTGCTACAGCCCTCTGGGCCTTGTGGAACCAAGCCCCCTTGGTTTGCAACGACAGGTGTTTGGGGGGTTTGTCTCTCAGGTGCAGGTGTTAAAAGTTGGGGTGCCTGGTAAGGGGTATGAACCCTTTCCCTCCTCAGAAAGAACCCCTGGATTTGTGAGCTCCTTCCTGATTGTGGGTTGCTGTGCCAGTGGTGGGGTTTATAGCAAGGCTGTGTCTTAGCCTTTCCTACTGGCCTCAGTGTGACCCTTTTCTCCTTTGCTGAAGTAAAGGAGTTGCTCAGCTAGCTTTCAGGTCCTTTTCAGAGGGGATGGTTCTATATGTGGCTGTAGTTCCAGTGTGTCCTTGGGAGGAGGTGAGTTCAGGATCTTCCTATGTTGCCATCTTGGACATCTACTCTACTTTGTTTTCTTTCTCCTCCTTTTCCTGCTTTCTCTTGGATTAACTGATTTTTTAAAAAATGACTTCCGTTAATGCTCTTTTTTGTTTGCCTTTTAGCTAGAATTCTTTATATTGTCGTTTTAATAGTCACTTTAGCATTCATAGTGTGCATTTTCATCGTAGCCTACTTTCAAGTGATAATATATCACTGCACATCTAGTAAAGCAAACTTACAGTTCATTTTTTTCCTTCTTGACCTACGTGCTATGATTGTCATAAAATTTTCTTGTACATATATGATCAACCCCAAAGTACATTGATACATGCCAACTAAAATATGAGGCAGAAATTTTAGAATTTCAGAATCACGATTATACAACTGTAATGTAATACAGTTGACCCTTGAACAACATGGGTTTGAACTGTATGGGTCCACTTATATGCAGGTATCTTTCACTAAATACTACAGTATTACAATGCATGTTGAACCCCCCTGACGCAGAAATGGAGGTCGGACTATAAACTTATATGTGGATTTTTTTTTTTTTTTTTTTTTTTTTGGCGGTACGCGGGCCTCTCACTGTTGTGGCCTCTCCCGTGTGGAGCACAGGCTCCAGACACGCAGGCTCAGCGGCCATGGCTCACGGGCCCAGCCGCTCCGTGGCATGTGGGATCTTCCCGGACCGGGACACAAACTCGTGTCCCCTACATCATCAGGCGGACTCTCAATCACTGTGCCACCAGGGAAGCCCTATATGTGGATTTTTGACTCTGCAGTGGGTCAGCACCCAACCCCCCCTGTTGTTCAAAGGTCAACTCTCTTGGATTTGGGCAAGAGGCATCCAATAAATGCTAAAATCTTTGGGTGAAAGGTATTGAAAAACAATATTCGTCTTTTAGTGCCATATACCTGTACACTCTTTATTACCTATAAAAGGGAAAAAGTTCATTTATAAGGAAAGATGTGGTATCTAAACTCAGATACAGAACTTAGAATCACCGTTTATGGAGCAAACAGATATTATGTGCCACCAGTGGAATGCAATGGAGAGTAAATAATCACATCTATGTGACATTCTTGCCAAAAGTGTTTCTCCTGGATCTAATCATGAGGAAATAGTCATACTAACCCTTATTGTGTGTATATGTCAATCTGAAACTCCCAATTTATCCTTCCCCCTTTGGCAACCATAAATGTGTTTTCTATGTCTGTGAGTCTGTTTCTGTTTTGTATATAAGATCATTTGTATCATATACACACTATTATATTTAAACTAGATAACAGAGAAGGTCCTACTGTAGAGCACAGGGAACTCTGCTCAATATTCTGTAATAACCTAAGTGGGAAAATAATTTGAAAAAGAATAGATATATATACAACTGAATCACTTTGCTGTATACCTGAAACTAATACAACATTGTAAATCAACTATAGTCCAATGTAAAATAAAAATTTAAAAAACCCTAATTGTGGGGTATTTTATAAGACAACTGAGAAAGGGAGAGAGGGAGAAAGAGAGATGAATTGATAGGGAAGTGATAAAGCAAATGTACCAAAATGTTGACAACTGTTGAATCTAAATGAATGGTATACAAGTGTTTAAGGTATGGCTATTCCTTCAACTTCTCTAAGTTTGAAATTCTTTTCAAAATTTAGGGGTTTCTTCTGGAGGGGTAAGAGGGTACTTCTGATTATATCCTTGGAAGAATGTCCTTAACTCTGAATGTTATCCAGTATGATACATCTTGTAGTAGATAAAGGGCTGAGCTTGCTTGTTTAAGGGTATAGCATTGTAACGAAGTGGCATCTGAACGATAGCTACATAAAACAATCAACCAGCAAGTTCATAGGTTTTCAGTTTGGGTCTCACTGACTGCACAGAAACCATGTTAAAATATATAGATTTTAATTAGTGACATCCACTGGAGGTCATTATATATTCATTTTGAACTCAATTTTATTATCTGGGTTAATGTCTACTTCACAAGACTTTTGTGACAATTAAATGAAGAAGTACATATAAAGCACCTAGTGAAGTGTCTAACACGTAGTAGGTGCTTAATCAACAGTAGTTTCCTTTCCCCCTCACATTTTAGGTCCAGATATAGGTTCATGTGGACCCAGCACTCTCCCTGGGCACTGCAGTATTCATTGATCACCCTGAAGCCTGATTCACTCCTTCACCTAACAGGAAATTCTAATCTCGTTCCCTTGACTCCACTTGGTTCCTTATATGGACCATGGACACATATGTCAATAGCACAATAGATTGAAATGTTTTTGAAGTTTATCCATCTCTGTCATCCTCATGGTGCATAGATCAGTGTCTTTTAGTTAGTTAGAGCTCAATAAATATTTTGGACTAAAAGGGTTGTGAAATCTGGCAAAGCATCTTAGCATCCTACCTTTCCCAACACTAGCAGATGTTTACTTGGAGTGCCTGAAACTGCCATGAATTTTTACTCTATAATGAACATCTAAAGAAGCCTGGAAAATCTTCTGACCTCAAGCATAGACCATGAAGGAAATGAAAAGGAAAGCAAAGCAATGAAGCGCATTTATCAATACACTTGTCACCTTTTTCTGTGCCTTAATTAAAATTAATACTTGTTTTAGGCTAAATTTAGGCTTATATTTTCCTGTTTTCTCTTTGATGAAGAGAGATATGCCCATGGATGTTCAAATATAAGCTTTCATTTCTTTTCTCCTAGTCTATTTTGGAGACCTTTCCTCATGTTTTGAAACCTTGCCACAGTAAACAATTACCACCTGTAATTTAGCACTGTGTATACGGAAGTGTTACCAAGTTTAGGCATTTCCAGGTTAGGCAAAAATGAATGAACCAAAAAAGAGATAAGGTAAAATGAAAATGGAAAATTACTCTTTAGAGTTTCTACAGAGTAAGAATAAGAGCACACAGCACCGTATGGAAGAAGTCTCCAACTTCAGGCTTAAGTTGTTTAAGAAGCTAATATACGAACAAAAACATAAATCCCATGGAAGGGAAGTAAAACTCTTAATATCTATTCAGTCCTTTTTTGAGACTGAATTTTTAGCAGTGGAAGCACTTCCAAAAATGATTGTAGAACTAGATTGAAGGCACAGCTGTAGTAACTGCATTCCAACCAGCTTTTCTATATATTGTTGCTCTAAGAAGCTGCAATAAACATTATAATACCACATGGAATTCAAACATGGCTTTATCTTTCTGAGCAGAGGGGGAAATCCTGAGCACCTTTAGACCTGGTCTTAAGTTCTGAAATGAATGTGGAAATAGCAGCAATGCCTAAGGGATTTTTTTTTTTTTCTGCCATTACTGGTACAAGGTCAAAAGTATTAGTGATTAAAAAACCAACTAATCTTATTATGCCAATGTGGGAATAAAAGTGCCAAGGATGGCCTTCACAGACTGCCAGAGGCAACACTAAACTTGACTTATATTTTCATCCCACCAAGGATTCAGGGCTGTATCAAGTGAGGTTCAATACCGTGATGTATTGACTTAGTGACAACAAACTTGAATAGGAGGAATTTGTACCTAATGAGAGCTTGTAGCAGTGAATCATTATCTCTTTCAATGGACCTGGGTTATCAGTTCAGTCTCACCACTCTTTTTCTGCATTACGTTGTCCTCTTCAACAGAGGAATTTAGGTGTACGTGGTGTACACAACCACCTTAGGACCCATTTGGCCTGCAGCCTGCTACCTTGTATTTCTCAGACCGCTACTTTCTATTTTTCTTTTTCTGATTAAAATGCAAATACTCTAGGAAGGAAATAATGGTTTAAGGAATTTAAGTCATTTATTATTGAGTGTGAAGGTGTTTGAGATGCTTTTTGATAGAATAGAGAAGATACTGATAGACAAATATATTTAGGAGTTAGGAATCAAGAAAGTAGTATAAGATAAAGAGAGGTGCAAATGCCAAAGTGATGCCGAGATACCACTGAGGAAGTGAGAACACATACAGTTTATGTCACGAGTTTTCCAACATTTGCCTCTTTTTTCTAAAATGCATCCTGATCCTTGGTTCTACATATAGCATGGAGACTACCACCAAGGATTTATTCTTGGCCTTCATAAAAATTAGATATTTTTAAAAAAAACCCTTACTTCCAAAGAACAGGTTTCTAGCTCAACCTGGGTCCATCGACACCTTGTAGGCAAGGATTTTGTCTTAATCATTTTTGCATTCTCAGGGGATGCAGAGTTCAGGAAATCTTGGTAAAATGAATGAATGAACAAACCTCAGTCAACGGTTATTTGTCACCAGGCTTCAGTGCTAGTCTCGTGATCCATATTTCCAAGAAAGATTTTTCTTTCATTGCATGTCAATTGCCGGAACAGACACTTCTTACCTGAACTCACTTCACGGTGGCTGCATCCCCACACCCAACCCCCAACATGCTCAGCTCCACGAATAAGGGCATGACCCACAATTCTTTCAGACTGATTTTTTGACAGCTGTTCAGAGGCATTATGTCACACAAAGAAATCACAATACAGCCCAGAGAGGGGTCATGCTAGCTATTTCGCACTCCACCTTATAAAATTTAGCTAAGTTTAATTTGTGAGTAAATAGGTTTCTGATGCATATGAACATTTCATGCATCAATCCCTTTTCATGTCTTGCCAAATATTGAGTTTTCCTACTTTAACATGAAGTTTTCCTGAGATCTGCCTTGTGAATGCAAATTTGGAACTGATGTGAGCTGTGAGAAGAAGCCAAGGAAAACAAGCTGTCATCTTGCAAACAAAATCCTTCAGTGAGTTATGTGTTTGGCTTCAACTTTGGATTATTATTGCTAAAATATCTGAACTACAATGAGATAGCTGAACCATAATGTCTTATCAGAGACCTTTAAGTTATAAACCAGACTTCTAGCTAACTTGCCAAATAACAAAATATTATCTGGGAAAAGTGGGCAAAGGTGGTGGGGGAAACTTTGAATTACTAAGTCATGTTTTAATAAAGGATGATGATACAAATATATTGATTACAGAGGTTAATTCTGTAAATTTAACTTGGAATTTGGGAATATAGTTATCCTCACAATTCTGGAGGCTAGATGTCCAAGATGAGGTTGCCAGCATGGTCAACTTCTGGTGAGAGCTCTCTTCCTGGCTTACAGATGTGTATAAGATTGAACGGTCATCTGAATTTCTGTCAAGTATATTCAAGAGCAATAACAGTCATGTTTTTAAAGTGAGAATTACTTCAAAGATATTATTTTCTATATGTCTCTTGGATAATGTTCTGGTGATATGTGTTACTATATTCCCATCCTACTGTATGTATCATTATGTATACTGTATGTATACATTATATCATTATGTGTCATCCAGTATTTGAACATGGATATTTTAAAACTGGTCCAACTATTTGACTAAGGAAAAGACATTGAATATGAATTGTAATAGTAAAAAAAAAATCCTATGATCAGGGACAACCACACACATTTATGCAACGGTCACTTTTTGCAGGGCAGAATGTTAGCTCTGGAAAACAGACTGTATAGTAGGGTCTATTTACCCCCTATATTGCCTTACACAATTAGAAAAGGTGACCTGGAGATCTCGGGAATACAAATCCTGTGGATAAAACTATTAAAAATTCAGAGGACAAATATACAAGCAAGCTCTTCTTAAAGAATATACATAGCTTGAAAATAGCCAAAGTTGTCATTAATATGTTTTTCCATTCATTTGCTCATCTTATACAGTTATATCAGGGACAGGAAAAACTGTCCTACCCTTCAGTAGTAGAAAAGTGGAGCTTTCTCTTGGGTAGAAAAGACACATACATAAAGGAGATTAACAAAACAAGAAAGCACAGGTACCAAGTAAGTATTATGAAATGCAACATAAGATTTCATGATGGCTTGGGTAGTAAGAAAGAATAGAAAGAAAGAACAGAAAGAAGTCCTTCAAAGAAGAACTTGAGCTAAGATCTTGGAGAGTGGTTGCTTTTATAATAGTAGAGAGAACAGAGAAACATTATAATAGGGGTAACTAGTTCAGAGACAAGAGTGTGGATGACATCATTTCAAAAAAATCAGCCTAGGGCTTCCCTGGTGGCGCAGTGGTTGAGAGTCCGCCTGCCGATGCAGGGGACATGGGTTCGTGCCCCGGTCCGGGAAGATCCCACGTGCCGCGGAGCAGCTGGGCCCGTGAGCCATGGCCGCTGAGCCTGCGCGTCTGGAGCCTGTGCTCCGCAACGGGAGAGGCCACAACAGTGAGAGACCCACGTACCACAAAATAAATAGATAAATAAAAAAAAAAAAAAAAAAAAAAAAAAAATCAGCCTAGCTTGAAAAGATGTGCTAAAGGAGAGTTGTGTAATTTACAAATAACATTTTGAAATAAAGCTTTCTATAAACATGCAAATGAATTTAGACATGAAATAGATCAAATTTACAATTTCCTTACTGATTCTTTGTCTGAATGATTTATCCATTGCTGAGAGTGAAGTACTAAAAGCCCCAACTATTAACGTATTGCTGTTTATTCCTCCTCTTATCTCTGTTAGGTTTTGCTTTATATATTTAGGTGCTCCAATATTGGGAGCATAAATATTTACCAGTGTTATATCTTCTTGATGGATTGACCCCTTTATCATTATATAAAGACCTTCTTTGTCTCTTTTTACAATTTTTAGTTTAAAGTCTATTTTGTCTAATATAAGTATAGCTACCCCTACTTTTTTGTTGTTACCTAACTTAAAATATCTTTTTCCATCCTTCACTCTCATTTTATGTGTTTCTTGAAGTCTAGAGTGAGTCTCTGTAGGCAGCATAGCCTTAGATCCTGTTGTTTAAGCTATTCAGTCATTTTATGCCTTTGATTAGAGAATTTAATCTGTTTATTGTAAAGTAATCATTGCTAGGTAAAGACTTACTATTGTCATTTTGTTCATTGCTCTGTGTTTTGGTAGACTCATTTTTTATTTCTAACCCTGTTGTCTTTTTTTTTTTAACATCAATATGCTTTAAGTTCTTTATCATGTTCACTTGTGTAATTGCTACAGCTTCCTTGTGGTTACCATGAGGTTTACATAATCTTAAAATTAGAACATCCTGTTTTAAGCTGATAACAACTTAACTTTAATAGAATTCCTAAGCTACAATTTTATTTCTCCTCCCTCTCCCATTTTACGTTATTGTTGCTATAATTTACATGTTTTTAATATTGTGCAACTAATAAGAGATTATTGAATTCACTGTTATTATTACTACATTCATTTTTCTCAACTTTTAAACTATAGTGGTAAGTGAACTATGCACCACCACTACCAAATACAGAATCTAACTTCAATTATATATTTACCATTCCCGGTGAGTTTTATCCTACCTTTTTTATGTTTTCATGATGCTAATTAGTGTTCTTTACTTCCACTCAAAGAAATCCCTTTAAAATTTCCCATAAGGTGGGGCTAGAGGTAATGAATTTCTTCAGCCTTTGTTTTTCAGAAAAGTCTTTATTCTTCCTTTATTTCTGAAGGACTGCTTCACCAGGTATAGAATTCTTGATTGCCTTTTTTTTTTCTTTCAGTATTTGTATATGTCCTTTTACTCTCTCCTGGCTTGGAAAGTTTCTGTTGAGAAATCAACTAATAATCTTATGTGGATTCCCTTGTATGCAACTTCTCTCCTTTCTCTTACTGTTTTCTTTTGTTTTTGTTTTTGCGGTACGTGGGTCTCTCACTGCCGTGGCCTCTCCTGCTGCGGAGCACAGGTTCCGGACACGCAGGCTCAGTGGTCATGGCTCATGGGCCCAGCCGCTCCGCGTCATGTGGGATTCTCCCGGACCGGGACACGAACCCGTGTCCCCTGCATCGGCAGGCAGACTCCCAACCACTGTGCCACCAGGGAAGCTCTCTCTTACTGTTTTTAAAATTCTTTTTCTTTGACTTTTGATAATGTACTTATAGTATGTCTCAGTTATAGATCTATTTGAGGTCTTCTGGTATCATGATCTGGAGGTCTCTTCCCAGGTTTGAGAAGTTTTCAGCCATTATTGATTTAAGTATACTTTTGGTCCCTTGCTCTCTCTCTTCTCCTTCTGGAATTTACATAATGTAAATTTTGTTTCTTTTCATTGTATCCTGGTAGACTTTCTTCACTCTTTTTTAATTCTTTATTCTTTTTGCTCCTCTAACTAGATAATTTCGAATGTTCTATTGTCCAGGTCACTGATTCGTTTTACTGCATTTTTGAGTCTGCTTTTGAAAAATCTCTATTGAATTATTCAGTTCAATGTTTGTATTTTTCAACTCTAGGATTTATGTTTACTTAAAAAATTGTTTCTATTTCTGTGTGGAACTTCTCATTTTGTTCATGCATTGTTTTCCTAATTTTAATTTGTTCTCTGTGTGTTTTTATAGTTCACTAAACTTTCTCAGAATTATTATTCTAAATTCTTTGTCTGACAGTTTATACATCTCCATGTCTTTAAGGTTAGTTATTGGAACCTTATTAGTTTCCTTTGGTGGCATCATATTTACCTGATTTTTCATTATCCATGATTCCTTTCATTGGTATCTGTACATTTGAGTAATCGGGCTCCTCTTCCAGACTTTATAGGTTTGCTTTGGCAGAGACAGTTCTTCACCAGTTGGCTTGGTTTGGGATTCTTGATGTGTTGGCTGGTAATGTCCTTGGGCAGTTAGGACCTGGTATTATCTTCTATTCTGGGGCAAGGCAACCGTTCTAGCTCTAAGGTCAGGGATGGGAGCTGTGCCACCAGCTGAGAACAGCTGAATAGGATTGCTGGCTTGGTTCCCTACACAAGTGAGGCTGTAGGATTGTCTTCACAGTTGCCTGGATTCTCTGGTCAGGCTTAGTAGATGTTTGGGACTGGGTGCTATTTGCAATAGTAGATGGGGCTATGAATTAGCTTCCTTACCCTGGCAGGGCAGCATCATGGGATCCAGGACCTGTACAGCTTGTTGTTTGACCACTTGCATCAGACAAGAGTGTGCACTGAATTCCCTGGTCAGGTGAGTCCAAAAGTTTTGCTGTGCAGCTGGAGAAAACTACAAGCTGTACTCTCTGTTCCACTGCCACTGGAAGCAGGGCTTTTGGATGAGGTATACAGCTCCCTGTGTGCTCTGGCTAGGGTCCCTCATCAGGTAGGCTGAAGGTTGTGTTCAGCAATTTGTGAAGCTACCATTTAGTGTCCTTGCCCAGGTGCAGTAGAAAAGGTAGCTCTAAAGATGATAAAGTTCTTGTTGTCTTAACTCAAGCCAACTTGTGCTCCAATTTCCCTGGTCAAACTGGGCCACTGGCTTTGTACTGTAGACTATCGACTCTGCCTGTTCATCTCATGGCTTGAGTGTTGTTGGCTTACAAAGCTTCCAGGTATTCTTACCAGGCCTTCCTGTTAGATAGTACCGGGAGACCCTCTCCACAGCAGGCAGAGCTGTGTCTCAGTTCCCTTGCCTAGGCAGGATGGAGAGAGGTTACTCCAGGACTCTCCCAGTGTTTCCCAAAGAGACTTTCTTGTCTGGAGGGGCCACAGCTACTCTCAGCGTAACCTGTGAATCAATCTCTCTGTCTGGAAATAGCAGGGGAACACACCATGCCTGGTACTTGCTTTATTCCGGGGGTGATCAGCTCTGCTTTCCCACCTTGACTCAAGAGTTGCTGGTTATACAGTTTCCAGGTGTTCTTGCCAGCCCTATGGTCTGGTGAAGGCCAGGAGCCATAGTAGGTGGGGCTATGTACTAGCTTACTTGCCTGGGTAGGACAAGGAGGGGCCACTCCACACAACTCCTAAGTTTTATCCAGCAGACTTTCCGGGAGGAGCTGGGAGCTACCCACAGCCTTGGTTTGAATATATCCCCCTGCTTGGGCATGGCCAGGGAGCCCTCCATGCCCAGTACAGGCTTTGCTCTCTGGGAGTTCAGCTCTGCCTGCCCACCCCTCAGCTCCATTTTTGCTGGACTATATACAGCTTCCAGGGGCCCAGACGAGCTGTGAGACACTCTCCCCAGCAGGTGGGGCTATGACTCAGCTCCTTGTCTGGTTGTAGGCACACCAGGCTCTAGGGCTGGCAAAACTCCTCATATAAGGATGTTATTGAAGAGGGGGAAATTTCTGCCCTTCACCTCTTAGACATTTGGCTGGCCAAATAATTAAAATAACATAAGACATATATTTTTATAGGAGTATAATTGCTTTACAATGTTGTGTTAGTTTTTGCTGTACAATGAAGTGAATCAGCTATGTGTATACTTATATCACCTCCCTCTTGGACCTCCCTCCCACTACCCCCCCATCCCACCCATCTAGGTCATCACAGAGCACTGAGCTGAGCTCCCTGTGCTATACAACAGGTTCCCACTAGCTATGTATTTTACACAAGGTAGTGTATTTTTTTTTTTTTTTTTGCGGTACGCGGGCCTCTCACTGCTGTGGCCTCTTCCGTCGCGGAGCACAGGCTCCAGACGCACAGGCTCAGCGGCCATGGCTCACGGGCCCAGCTGCTCCGCGGCACGCAGGATCCTCCCGGACCGGGGCACGAACCCACGTCCCCTGCATCAGCAGGCGGACTCCCAACCACTGAACCACCAGGGAAGCCCAAGGTAGTGTATTTATGTCAGTCCTAGGATTGACATAGAGATATTAACAGGAGAAAAAATTCAAATACATATGTATGAGGAATATGCATAAGCATGGGAATTCTTAAGATAATCACGCAAAATGAGTCATTCAGGACTAAGGAGAAGGGAGCAAGTATGTGACTTCAGAGTGAAGCAAGCAACTCACAGGAAGATGAAAAGTGAGCAGATGTTTGGTAAACAAATATTTGCTGGGCTACACAGAAACAATGGGACACAAAGAGGAATGTTAACCAACAGACATTGCTAGGTTCCTCCCTGTTCATATTATACTGTAATTCACATTATACAGTAGATATCTCTGGTGATTTGTCTCTTTCCTAGAATTTGTCCTGTATCTAAATTCTTTTAGGCAGTTAAGAGAAAAGTAAAAAGAAAAAATGCTTTCTGAGTAGTTCTGTTCCTTCCTCATGCCAAAGGGACACATAGATGGGGGCAGAATTTGCTTCCCTACAACCCAAATCAGGTAGCTCTGCACCCCAAGTTCCCTGGTCAGAGCGCACCACCAACTCTGTTTTGCAGGTAAGCAAAGTGGTCCATTGGGATAATGACGTGAACAGGGATGGTCAAAATGCATCTGCTTGTTGTTACAAGTCCCTCCCCCCTTCTCTGTCACAGTAGGAGTCCCAGTGGTTAAGCCTTGCAGATTCCTCTGCAACTTCTGGGGGTGGTGGTGGTGGTGGCAAAATCAGATTAGAGGCTCCCACAAGGTGACCCACAATGCTGGGGTGGCTGGTTGTCCTTCTTGGGCTCTATTTTCCCACCGGAGGAACACAGGACTCAGGCGAGACCTCTCAGTGTGGTGCTGTATTGGCCTGGGGGAGGGGCAATGTGGTCAATGTTTAGCCACTTTTCTTACCTTCTAACGCAGTCTCTCTTGGTCTCTGTGGTGCATGGGGGTGCTTCAGCCTCACCACCATGTTCCAGGATCCTCTCAGTGATGTCTTCTTCATCAGCAGCTATTAGTTCCTCTTGTGACGGGAAGCAAAGTCAGAAATGATTTATGCTGCCATCATGGTGGCTTCACTCCAGGGGTCTGATCTTAGGAACAGACGTCCAAGAACAGAAAGGCACCAAGGAATTGTCAGGAGGTTGGACCTGGATTCTTGCTGGGTCAATGTCCTTAGCAGCTTTCTTAAAAGTGATTGTCTCCTGTCACCTTTACTGAATGATGTGATAAGATGATCTTTCAGTCTCATCTATGCCATGGAAGAAACTTGGCTGTATCTCTATCAGGACCTTTGGGGTTAACTATGCAGCCCGAGGGAGAAGGCCAAATAGGCCACAAGATTTCCCTCTGGTACCTTCCAACTATCACATGTGGATATCTTTTCCTAATAATTCAGGAGTTAAAAAAAATAGTAAAACAAAAGAATGAATATAACAAAACAGATACAGACTCACAGTTAAAGAGAACAAACTAGTGGTTACCAGTTGGCAGAGGGATGCGGGGAGGGGCAAGTTAGGGAAAGTGGATTAAGAGGTACATTACTATGTAGAAAATAAATAAGATTTCAAGGATATATTGTATAACACAGGGCATATAGTAACATTTTGTCATAACTTCAAATGGAGTACAATCTATGAAAAAATTGAATCACTGTTTGACACTTGAAGCTAATTTAAATCAACTATGCTTTAATAATATATCTATGTCTATATCTATCTGCTCAAAAAGAAAAAATATTTGGATGAACTTCATTAATTCAGCAAATATTTACTGAGGCCCTACTGTTTGCCTAACCCAAAATTACACACTGAAAATACAATGGTGAAGAAAGTGGATACAATCTGAGATACAATCTGAAGAAAGTGGATACAAACATTATAGACCAGTAGAATTTTAAAACTTCTTTATTTATTGTCCTAAATAGTGATTGTGGTTTACATTTCATAAAGTATAGGTCTGAACACCTGTTTTTCCTAATTAAAAACAGTAGCTCCCTGTATCTTGTTGATTGAAGAATAATCCCAACCAGGTCTCAATGTCATATTCTTAACTTGCCTTTCTAGGCATCTCTCTCTGGATAGTGAACTTCCAGGCATATCATATAGACTGTGGGTTCTATGAGGAAAAGAATGAAATCACATACTCATTTATTTTTGTCATCCTATTTGTTTAGTGACTAACTGCTTCCTATTTTCCCTGTATACTCTGGTTTCTAATCTAATTCTGATTCCTCCAACTGGAATTCCTCCTTCACCGAGTAGTTAAGTTTTGTCTCAAATATCAGCTCCTTTATAAAACATGTGCTAAATCTTATCTCAAACCCAAAGTAGTAGTTCTCTCATCTAAATCCCCATAATAGTTCTGTGTATTGCTATGTACTTCAGCGTCATTTAAAAACCTTTGCCTTTTGAGGATTTATAAAATAATTAGTAAAAATGAATAGCACAAGGGCCAAGGCAAATAATGATAACTCTGTTAGGCAGAGGTTGGCAAAAGAAACAAACTCCATAAATGCTTTCATACACGCTTGATAACAATTTATTTTCCTGACATTTTTAGCTATCTATAGTTGACAAAGAACAAAAATTATTGGTGGTTCTGGTGGAATTTGAGCCTAATTCTGAGGCACATGATCAGATTAAATTCCCCATGGGTTTAGTGACAGATTAGCATGAGCTTCAGAATCACTCAATTGAAATGACTGATGAGAAAATATTATGTAGGAACACTCCTTTACAGTAGTCCAGAAAAACACACTGCTCAAATGTAAATATGTTATCTATTATCTACACTAGAGCTTCTACTGGAAAGGATAAAATAAAACTAATTTTCTCCCTCACTCCCTCCCTTCCTCCCTCCCTTTATTCATTATTAGTAAGTTTTAGTCCTTGTTATGAAAAGCGAGGGAAACATGACCCCCAAGAACAGCACAACCCAGTGAAGAAAATGGAGAACTATAGTATAGAAAACTTCCATACTTCCTCCTGGAAGACTTTCTATTCCTCTCCTCATGGTTCATCCTCCCCAATCTATGTCATCTCTGTGCTCCTCTAGGACAGGAATTGACATAATTTTCAAATGGAATTGTGATGTGCTTTAATGCACATCACCGCAGCTAATACGTGGACCCGTTAGTTTCTTTTCTTTTCTTTGTCCTTAGTACTTAACACAAAGTTGATCTCGATAAATGATCAAATGTTTGTTGAATACATAAATGAATTAACAAAAGCATGAAAACATGAGGTTTTAGAAAAAGAGTTACAAACTTCCAGCTATAAAATGAATAAGTCGTGAGGATATAATGTACACATAGGGAGTAGAGTCAACAATATTGTAACAACTTTATGTGGTGACAGATGGTAACTGGTCTTATTGCTGTGATCATTTCATAATATTATATAAAAATATCACACAGCTATGCTGTACACCTGAAACTCATACATTATTTTATGCTAAGTATAACTCAGTTAAAAACAAACAAGCAAATAAACAAACAAGCCCAAGAAATACTTGGGTTGGTGCAAAAGGCCTGGGGGTGGTGTGCAGAGGAGCATAGCCTATGAGAGAGAACTTGGTCTCTTCAGTGCCTAAAAGATGGTTCATTTATAGTTGGTCCTTGAAAAAGGACTGGAACATTGGGAAGAATATCAAAGAACATGAATTTTAAATCTAGTCCTACCACCATGTTACTGGACTATCAGATTAAAACCTCTGGTTTTTCTACCTACAAACTCCTCTAGAATTTGTATTTAGTTTATAAAGCTAAATAAGATTATATAGATAAAGATACTTTCTCAGTAAAATTACTACTGGAATGAATAATTTCATGAACTGCTACAAGTCACATTGTGTTTATAGAGATTTAGCTGTTGATAAATTGGAGAATTTGGTAATAGCCTATTGGGCTAAAGAAAGTCATTGGAAGTCTGAACTAGCTGGGTAAGTTATTTCTTCCCTTGGCTTCTATTATGCACCTGGCTTTGAGTCATAGTTAAATAGTTTCTCAAATAATTGAAATCCACATGACCCTAGACCAAATCTCCTTCCCAAACTGATGGTATTTTAGAACACATTATAAAGAACAAGATATCTGTTGTTTTAAAAATGATGAGACAAGACATTTTAAAAGAGTTCTTACATTCTTGGAGGAGGAAAATATTGTCTTATGATTTAATTAAGAGCTCGGAGATTATTTATCCACTGGTGGTTCTTAGCTAAATGCCACCACTTAGCTGAAAAGACATTGCCTGAAAATAACTGTCTCAAACAAAATATGCAAATCCTCATTGCTGTAAAAAATTTTGTAAAGAAGTTTTCTTTTCCTTAACTTTTTATTTTATGAGATTTTTAGAATTGCGGAAGAGTTGCAAAAATAGTAGAGTTCCCTTACCCCCTCCATCCTGGCTCTCTTTTTTTTTAATATTTTAATTTTATTGGAGTATAGTTGATTTACCATGTTGTGGTAGTTTCAGGTGTACAGCAAAGTGATCCTGGCTCTCCGAATGTTAACATTTCATATAGCTGTACTATAATTATCCCACCTAGGAAGTTATCATTGTTGTGATGCCATTATTAACTAAACCATAGGCCTTTTTTTCACATTTCATCCTGTTCCAGGATCTAATCCAGGATCTCACATTGCATTTAATTTTCATGTCTCCTTGTTCTCCTCCAGTCATGATAGTCCCTCAGTTTTTCCTTGTCTTTCATGACCTGGAGGCTTTTGAAGAGTACTGAATGGTTATTCTGTAGAATGTCCATGTAGGTTTGTCTGATACTTTGTCATGACTACATTGGATTTATGCAGTGATGTGCTTTTCTCAGTGTATCGTATCAAGGGTACCTTAGATCAAAATGTTTTGCTGCTTATAATGTTAACCTTTATCCTTAAAGTGGTATCTTCCAGTTTCTCCACTGTAAAGTTACTATTTTCCCCTTTGCAATTTATAAATAATTAATATAGAGTAGATGCTTTGAGACTATGAAAATACCCTATTCCCCTTAAACTCTGTACACTAATTTCAACATCTATCAGTGGTTCCTGCGGGCAGGATTTTACTGGATATTCTAACAAGAATGTTCTATTTTCATCATTGTTTCTACATTTGTTTATTTATTTGTTTGTTTTATCATTATGGACTCAAGGATATTTATTTTATTCTTAGGATTATATTGCAATATTATCATTTATTTGCTAAAATTGTTCCAGCTAAAGCCACTAGGTGTTTTGATTTTTGTTGTTGTTATTTTAAATAAAATATATTCTTCAGAATAGCTTTAGATTTACAGAAAAACTTTAAAAAATATATGGGGTTCTCATATGCCCTCAGTTTCCCCTATTATTAACATCCTACGTTAGTATAATACATATGTTACAATTAATGAATCAATATTGATACATTATCCTTAACTAACACCTATAGTTTATTCAGATTTCTTTAGTTTTTACCTAATGTCCTTTTTCTGTTCCCAGATCCCATTCAGGATACCATAGTATATTTATTTGTTGTGTCTTCTTAGGCTCCTTGTGGCTGTGATAGTTTCTTAGACTTCTCTTGGTTTTGATGACCTTGACAATTTTTGAGGAGTAGTTGTCAGGCATTTTGTAGGATGCCCTTCTATTTAAGGTTGTTGTGGTTTTTCATAATTAAAATATAGTCATGAGATTTGGGGAGAGGTAAAGTGCCATTTTTATCACATCACATCAAGAATAGATATCAATACAGCACAATTTTTCAGTGGTGATGTTAACCCTGTTTAGCTGGCTGAGGTTGTGTTTGTCAAGTTTCTCCACTGTAAATCTACCCCCATTTTATCTTCTACCTTCCCATACTTTATTTTTTGGATGGAAGTACTATGCACATGGCATACACTTAATGAGTGGGGAGTTAGCCCCTTCTTTTGACAGCAGGGTATTTATAAGTTATTTGGAATTCTGTGTGGGAGATTTGTCTAATCTTCCACATTATTTATTCAAGCAGTATTTATATCATTATAGAATCGTGTGTATTTATTTTATATTTCATGTTATGCTACAATACTGCCTTATTGTGTTCAAGCTGTTTTGGCTTTGGCCATTGGAGTTGGGAAAGACATGAAACTAAGAGTTGGCTTTTGTGTCCCTTTGATGTATTCTCTCAGGGTAGTTTGTTTGTCTTTAGTTTGGAACTTCCTGACTTTCTAGCACTATAGGATGCTCTATAGTCATCTTATATATTTCCTGCCTCCGTCCTAGAATCAGTCATTTCTCCAAGGAGCTGTGCTGGTTCCTTTAGAAGAGACCATAATCTGGTTTAGATGCACTCATTGCTACTAGAATGTCATTGCTTTTAGGCCCTTTCATCTAAGAGAGTGAGAACATATATCTCTATAGTAAGCCATGTATATGCACATAAATATTTCCATATGTAGCCATGTGTACCAACTTTAACCTAAACATAAATGCATGGGAATGTCTTGAACTCTAATCCATTACTACATGGACCATTTTAGCTTCCTCCACTTGCTATAACTTCACCCTCCTATAGGGAGAAATCTGGTTCCCAACATCCCCCATCCATTTACTTAACAATTCAATTCCGGAAGGTCAGAGTGGTTAATCCATACTCCCACTGGACACAACTGTATCAACGAGAGTGCCGTGCTAATGTCCAGTATTTTTTGCCTTTAGTTTTACAGACTTCACTAGTTTCCAAAAGTACTTGGGTACTTTTGCCCCCACACATTTCAGTAAGGTCGTTTCATACATATTTTAAATTGAGGTATAATTGACATATAATAATATATTTGTTTCAGGTGTACAACATAATGATTCAGTATTTGTATCTATTGAGAAATGATCACTACAATAAGTCTAGTTAACTTCTGTTACCATTTAGTTAACATATATTTTAGCTACAGTTAAGTTCTCTTGTCACAGTCATCATTTCTTCCTGGATCCCCTGAACTCCTAAATGATTGTTTAAAATTTTTGAATACATTAAGATTTATTATTAGGCTAAAATGTTCTGTGGGTTTTGACAAATACATGATATCAGGTAGGCACCATTACACACCATACACAATACTTTTTCACTGACTGAAAAATTCCCTGTAATTCATGCTTCATCCCTTTCCTCTCCTCCTGGCAACCATTGGTCTCCATACCATCTCCATAGTTTTACCTTTCTCAGAATGTCATGTAATTGAAATTATGCAATATGCATATTTTTAAAGGCTGGCTTCTTTTATTTAGCAATATACATTCAAGTTTCTTTCATATCTTTTTGTGGCTTGACAGTTCATTTCTTCCTATCACTGAATAATATTCTATTGTATTTATGTCTCAGCTAGTTATCATTAATCTAGTGAAAGGCATTTTGGTTGCTTCCAGTTTTGGTAATTATTA
The DNA here is from genome assembly GCF_008692025.1 of Phocoena sinus. NCBI lineage: Eukaryota > Metazoa > Chordata > Mammalia > Artiodactyla > Phocoenidae > Phocoena > Phocoena sinus. The sequence goes on from NC_045766.1 coordinate 5,360,618, forward strand.
GTAAAACTACTATTAACATTCACGTGCAGGCTTTTGGGTGGACAAAAAGTTTTAAATTGGTTGGCTAAAAACAGTAGTGCCCACTTATCTGTGGGGGATATGCTCCAAGACTCCCAGTGGATGCCTGAAACTTTGCATGGTACTGAACCCTATATATACTTATGTTTTTTCCTATACCTACCTACATACTTATGATAAAGTTTAATTTATAAATCAGTAAGAGAATAGCTGAATTGCCAGTATCACTACTCTTATAATAATGGCTTTGGGGACATTATTAAGTAAAATAAGTCTCACTCTCAAACACTGTAATACCACAACTGTTGATCTGATAACCAAGAAGGCTGGTAAGTGACTGATGGGTGGGTAGCATATACAGCACTGCTATGCTAGACAAAGGGATAATTCATATACCGGGCAGGATGGAGCAGGACCATGCAAATTTTCATCATGCTACTTAGAACAGGGTGCCATTTAAAACGTATGAACTTTTTATTCCTGGAATCTTCCATTTAATATTTTTGGACCATGGTTGTCTGCAGGTAATTGAAACTGTGGACATGGAAACCATGGATAAGGGGTCGGGGGCTACTGTACTTGGAGCGGGATTGATATATTGTCCAGCAAGATTATGTTTACTTTGTAAGAAACTGCCAAATTATCTTCCAACATGGCTGAACCATTTTGTACTCCTACAGGCCGTGAATATGTATTCCTGTTGCACTACAGTCTCACCAAAATGTGGTATTGCCAGGTTTTTTTGTTTTTAATTTTAGCCTTTCTAGTAGGTGTGGAGCAGGATCTCATTATTGTTTTAATTTGCAATCCCTAGTGATAAATGATGTGGACATCTTTCCACATATGTATTTTCCATATGTTGATTTTCTGTTCAGATCATTTTTTTATTGGCTTCTCTTTTAGTGTCTCATTGTAAGCATCCTTTGTAGATTTTGGACCAAATGTTTTATCACATACATAGTTTGCAAATATTTTCTCTAAATCTCTGGCTTGTCTTTATTCTTTTACCAGTTTCCTGAGAGGATACAAGCCTTTAATTTTAATGAAGTGCAATATCAATTTTTCTGTTCTGTATTGTGCTTTAGGTGTTGTATCTAAAAACTCGTTGCGAAACACAGGGTCACTTAGATTTTCTCTTATGTTTTCTTTTAGAAATGTATAGTTTTATATTTATGCATTAATTTTTGTGAAAGATGTAAGATCTGTATCTTAATTCACATTTTTGCTTATGAAGATGCAAATTATTCCAGCACTGTTTGTTGAAAAATACTATATTTTCTCCATTTAATTGCCTTGCTTCTTTGTAAAAGACTAGTTAACTATATTTGTGTGGGTTTATTTCTGGGCTCTCTATTTTGTTCCATTGGTCTATATGTCTGTTATTTCACCAATAATATATTGTCTTGATTACTCTAGCTTAATAGCAAGTCTTGAAGTCAATTAGTGTCAGTCCTCTAACTTTATTCTTCTTCAGTATCACATTGATTATTCTGAGTCTTCTTCCTTTCCATATAAACTTTAGAATCAGTTTGTTGACATCTACAAAATAGCTTGCTGAGATTTTGATTGGGATTACACAGATCAAGTTGGGAAAAGTTGACATCTTAAAAAGTTAAGCCCTCCAATCAATGAACACAGAATATCTCTCTATTTATTTAGACATTCTTTTATTTATTTCAACAGAGTTTTGCAGTTTTATACATGATTACTGGTACATATTTTGTTAGGTTTCCACTTATGCTATTTTTGGTACTATTGTAAGTAATACTATACTTTTAAATTTCAAATTCCAATAGCTAGTTGCTAACATATAGGAAAGCAATTGACTTTTGCATCTTAACCTTGTGTCCTGAAACCTTTCTATCATTGCTTATTAGTTCCAGAAATAAGTTTGTTGATTCTTTGGGCTTTTCTATATAGATGATCATGTCAACTGTGAGCAGACAATTTTAATTCTTCTTTCCCAGTCTGTATATCTTCTATTTCCTTTTCTTATCTTATTGCACTAGTTAGAACTTCTAGCACAATGCTGAATAGTAGTGGTGTCTCACTACCTTGTTCCCAACCTTAAGGGAAAATGATCTAGTTCTCACCAATAAGTATAATGTTAACTCTAGGTTTTTTGTAGACATTCTTTATGAAGTTGAGGAAGTTCTTCTTTAGGAGCTTATGGGATTTTTTTAAAATTTATTTTTATTTATTTAATAATGGGTAAAATGTCAACCCTGAAGAAAAAAAAAACCAACCTAACTATACAGAGTTTCTCAGAAGAACATTAGTAGAAAGTTACTCCATTCTTATGAGAATAAAAGGAAAAGAGTTTTAAAAATTGTGTCTCTTAAAACCTAGCTCACTGACCTCTTTATGAAATGATGGATTGATGTGTTGACAGCTCCTCCAGTTACTGTTAGGTCAGCGCTCAATCACACCTATTACAGGCAAGTTTGATCTTCACTTTTCTGGTAGCCCCAAAGGAGGCTCTCTTTTACCTTCTTTATTCTCCCTTGCAAAGTCCAAAACCTTTATATAGCATCTTGTAAGCCCAGGCATATTTCAGCACCATGCTTCTTAAATATACCTTCCCTCCCTTCCTTTCTTCTGAGTCCCCAAGATAGTGAAACTTTCTACAAAAACCTTGTTTTAAATCTGTAATCACACTTACTAGCTATGGGGCTATTTATTTTTTCTGACCTTCAGTTTCCTAGGGGATGCTAATTCTCTTTTTGCCTTATTCTCTTTTTATGTATTGCTAGTTTTGAATAATAAAGACAAAACTGATATGAAATATCTGATACACAGTAGACTTTCAATAAATGTCAGTTTTTCCCTCTCTATTTTAAAACATTTTAACATGGCTAAACTTAACCAGAAGTGTAATGATGGAAATTTTAGATTCTGTGACAACTTTGTGGAGAAATTATTTTTAAGATATTTCATTTCTCATCATTCATTGACAAATTCACTCAAGTAGATATGAGTATCTTTTGCATAAAAGTATGATGTTTATTCTTAAAATAAGGTCATATTGGGGCTTCTCTGGTGGTGCAGTGGTTGAGAATCTGCCTGCCAATGCAGGGGACACGGGTTCAAGCCCTGGTCTGGGAAGATCCCACATGCCACGGAGCAACTAGGCCCATGAGCCACAACTACTGAGCCTGCACGTCTGAAGCCTGTGCCCTGCAACAAGGGAGGCTGCGACAGTGAAAGACCCGTGCACTGCAATGAAGAGTGGCCCCCGCTTGCCACAACTAGAGGAAAGCCCTCGCACAGAAAAACGAAGACCCAACACAGCCAAAAATAAATAAATAAATAAATAAGGTCATATTATTGCTCTGAAAACATATACAGAAATAGCTGTAATACAGCTTTACAAATGAATATGAAAACAATGAGGGCAGTGTATGGGACAGAAAATTTTTCGCAGAGAGATTGAACCACAGGAAAACAAAACTGTCCTTTTGAACTTGAATATAAACACATTGTGTATTGATGCATAGGCCTTTCAAATCACCTTAAAGAGATTGGCTCCCAGGTCAGTGGCACTAAAAGCAATACTAATGAATGTATATACAAGGCTGAAAAGAGAATATCTTATCAGCTATGGAAATGAGGGGCATGAAAATTCAGAGAGGTTATTGGCAGAGACCCTGAAATCTCTGCTCAAAGAGAGCCATTGAAAACATGGATTTCTCCTGTGACTTCCTACTGTGGAGAAGGGTGAATCTGGCTGAGTTGTCATGGTGACGTTCATGAGTTGACATTGAACTCATGACTGTTTTAACACCCGGTTTTAATCTCACACTGGGTAGATCACCTTCTGATTGTAAGCTGGCTCCCAGGTATCCTGCCTACAGGGATAACATGTGCTGAATTGGAGAGTTGAATAAGAAGTTTCCTTCAAGGGAAAAAAAAGGAGATTTTGGTGTTCAAAGTTTATTCATTAGTATTATGAGTTGTCTAATCTGCATCTGTTCTTTTAAGAGGTAAAGATGGTCTTGAAATGCCAAGAAATGAGACTTTTAATCTCTCAAAGTCGAGGAATTGTTTATCAAAATTCACTGAAGTAAAGCTATTCTTTGAGGTCTTATGGATGATTTTCTTGAAGAGCTGGACCAGGAGGCAATGTTTTTCAGACAGAAGGAGTTGATGTGAAACATTTTCAGGGTGTTTGGCATAACTGGGGAAAGAGTGTGAGAGTTTAATTGTACTGAGGTGGGATAGGGAAGGAGGAGTTGGGAAGTGGAACACTGAAACAAAAGAGCTTGGAAAGGTAGATTAGGGCCAGAGAATAAATGCACTTGCCTGTCAGGCAAAGAACTATGGACAATAGGAGATTTTCTAAGGCATCTTATGCTGAGGAATGATACAAGCAATGTTTCAGCTATCTATTGCTAGATAATAACAGCATTAAAGTATATTGGCTTTAACTATTCACAATAGCCAAGACATAGAAACAACCTAAATGTCCATCGACACCTGAATGGATAAAGAAGATGTGGTACATATAAACAATGGAATGTTAGTCAGCCATAAAATTAATGAAATAATGTCATTTACAGCAACATGGATGGACCTAGAAAATATCATACTGAGTGAAGTAAGTCAGAAAGAGAAAGACAAATACCGTATGATATCACTTATATGTGGAATCTAAAACATGACACAAATGAACTTATCTACAAAACAGAAAGAGACTCACAGACATAGAGAACAGACTTGTGGTTGCCAAGGGTGAGTGAGGCCAGGGGAGCGATGGATTGAGAGTTTGGGAGTAGCAGAGGTAAACTATTATATGTAGGATGGATAAACAACAAAGTCCTACTGTATAGCACAGGGAACTATATTCAATATACTGTGATAAACCATAATGGAAAAGAATAGGAAAAAGAATACCTATATGTATAACTGAATCATTTTGCTGTACAGCAGAAATTAACATGACATTTTAAATCAACCATACTTCAATAAAATAAAATTTTAAAAATGTATCAGCTTTAAACAACAATCACAAATACTGGGAGAAGTGATTCATTGGGGCCATCAAAGTCTACCATATGACCAATCCTCTGGTTTGGAACGAATCTGTTGTCAGAATGGAGAATGTACTCTGAGAATGGGATACAAATTAAGAGACAAGTCGCATAGGCAGGAATCTGCATAAAAATTCTAAGTCTGCACTGACAACTATAGTCCTCAGAGAATCTTACAAGATGAGGAAGACAACAAGAGTATATTTCTTTAGACCCATAGTAACCAAGTCTCTCCCATTTTCTATCCCTTAGAAGGGAATCAGAATTCCAAAGAGAGCTGGATAACATTGAATAATACATTTTATGTATGGAATCTTAACATTTTTCCAACATTTTCTTGGTTTTGTTTATGGTTTGTGTGTTACTTTGCTTTACCTTTCCACATTCTTGTCCCTCTTCATAGTCTAACTCACTAAGCTGTCCTCCTCACTGCCATCTAAGCCAAGAGAGTACATATTGATCTCAAGTCTGAGAAAGTCTTTAAAGGTAGACAGGAGGTATGAAGAATGATCACAATGGTATTTTCTTCAACACTTTCACAGCCAGTGTTTTCTGTGAATCTTCCTTAGTAATCAATCACTAGCCTAGGTGAAAAGAAATTTATAGTCCTCCAAAGCTTTATGTAAAGTGTCTCTTATGAAGTGAGCAGAAAGTGCTCAAGATTTAACAAATTCAAACCCAGCTCTGCTTATAAGTAGCTTGGTGATTTGTGGTCAGTTACAGAACCTCTCTGGCTAAGTAGTGGTTCTCTTTATTTACAGAACGAATGCATTGGACTTTATGATATTTTAAATCTCTTCCAGATCTTGTATTATATCTTTTATAAGCATTGACACTCCTTGGAAACTTAAGTGATATCTTTCCCATATGTTCGTTTCATGTATTTTGATTCATTTTACTTCTAAAGTAAGGTTCATTTCATGTATTTTGATTCATTTTACTTCTAAAATAAGGTACTTGTCTTGTTGGTATTAGAATCAACAAAATCCAGATTTCACAGGCGAATTGAGCCAGAAACTAGAAATTAGGAAGAACTGAAAAACTCATAAGATGCTCAGATAAATGTTAAAGATGTTGTGGTTATCCACAATCAGGGAAGGTTTTGGATGAACACCCAAGGGGCCAGTACTTACAGGATTTGGGATTTCTGCTCTTATCTCCCCCAGATTTTTCCATAATAGTTCTGTTGTATTAAAAAATGGTAACACTGCATTTTATCATCTATGGTACTTACAGAGGTTAGTTGTTTTAGAAGTTTAAAATTTATCTTAGTGATATTCACATATTTAGGAAAAACAATAATAAGAGATTTTGATATAGGTGTGGATAGAACCAAGTTTTGATATGGATGAAACATAAGGTGTGACAGGGATTTATGTATTCACACATCCATTCCTTTATTCATCACAATTTTTTGAATGTTTACTATGTGCCAGGTAATATGGTAATTGCAATGAATAGAAAGATAAGTCTTTGCCTTCACAGTATTAATGTTTTAGGAGATGGTAGAGCAATTACAAAATAATATGACAAGTATAACAGGTATTATGGGACATATAGAGAACACCTAACTGGGAAATCATATGTAAGGAGAGCTTCCCAGAGAAGCTACATACTAGTTGAAGCAAATAGTGGGTAATAGAGTGGAAATTATACAAAATAGAGGGGAAATCATACAAAAGTTCAAAGACCAGGGAGATGATGCTTGGGAATCGGACAGATTTCAACCTAAGCTGAATATAGAGTATAGTGTGGGAAATGATGGGGAATTAGGCTGGAGGTCTCAGCAAGAGAAACCCTGAATGATATGGTTAGCCATGAGAAGGGCACCTAATTTTATTTTAAAGGCAATGAAAAGCCGTTAGACATATTTAGATGGTCGTTGAAATGCTTTAGAACATTTACTTTGGCTGACGTATAGAGTGTAGAATGGAAATGGGACATTACTTGAAGGAGTCACAGGCAACATACTTAGAAAGGATGGGATATAGTAAGTTGGTGTGGTTAAATATAGGGTTGTGACAAGGGGCATTCAAGACAAGTGAAAGAATTTGAAACATAAAAGTCACCAGTACTTGGTGATGGATTTAAGGTGGAGAGAAATAGAAAGTTATCCAGTTTGACACCCAATTTCCCATCTTGAGTATCCAGGTTGGTGGTAGCTGGGTGAGCTATGAATCCCAGAAAAAGGAGCAAACTGGGACTGACAGATGAGAAGAGGGATCAGTTCTAGAAGCACGATCTCTTTGGAGTCCCTGTGACCTCTGAGTAGAAATGTCAAGGAGGCAGTTGGATGGGGGTAGTTTTAGGACTCAGGAGAGGCATTCAAGCTGAAGGAATAAAGCAATGGGTCACCAATGAAAACACAATAATGATAAGGAAATGAATGCTTATTCAGAACTTTCTATGTTTTAATGACCTTAGTTCTTTACTTTATTCATATTAATTCTATAAATACTCAAAATAACCCATTGATGTAGATACTATTGGTATTCCCATTTTATAGATGAGAGAAAAAAGGCATGGAGAGTGACAGATCTAGGATTGAATCCCGAAAACCTGACCCAAGAGTCCGTGCCCTTAATCACCAAGGTAATTGAAGTTACAGTAGGATGGATATATGATCCAAGGAAAATATGTAGAGTGACAATAGAAGCAGCCTCAGAGAGGATCCGGGGCTCTCCAATATCACCAATATTTCAGAGAGGGGAAGGAAAGAAAACTATGCAAAAGAGACTTAAAAAGAAGAAGGTGAAGAGAGAGGGTAAGATAGTATTACCATAATGCAAAAGGAAAAGCATATTCTGAGTCATAAGGACTCGTTAGCACTCCCCAGTTCTGCCGAGAAGTCTGTGAAGATTAGCCTTAAAATGTGCTCCTTGGGCTTGAAACATCATAAGCCCAAGTGGAAAAGTCTCATATGTCATGCTGAAGTGTTTGGCTCTTGTTCTGTGGTCTAGTGATTGTTGGCCTGGGTTTTGTGCATCAGAATCCCCTGGATCCTTTTTAGGTATGCAGATGCCTGTGTCTCCAACTCAGACCCGAAGATCTAGAAAATTTTGAGGTTGAAAGGAGTATATGCACACTCTGAAAGCTCTGCGGGAGGTTTTGATGCCCATCCAAAGTTCATAGTCAGCACTCTTAGTCAACGGGGAGTCACATGGGGGCAGTGATATTGATACATCCATATTTTAGAAAGATTTCTTTGATGGTTGTGCACCAGCGTGGGTTGGGGTTGGGGGAAATAGGGACCAAACAGCTAAGAGATCTAGACAGTCCAATAGTTTGGATAAACTCCTAAACCTGGATGGAGAGGTGTAGCTACTCTTTGAATTTCTCATACTTTTTACTTTCTTGAGGCAGGGTCTACCACAGATACCTGGTCCCTGAAACACTGTGGTATTTGCAACACGAGAGGGCTTTTCATGGTGAGTTTTCAATGACTTAGTTCGGCAGATATGACGTTCAATAAGAAACCACCAAGTCTGAGACATAGTTGGAATCAAAGGGCTTCCCTACACTATGTTGTTTAGTTAGAAATATGCAATTTTTTTTCTATTGCTTAGAAATAATGCTTTAATACATCTATAATTCTAAAAACATAGGGGGAGGGGTTCCAATGGAAAGCATTGGGTTTATTTTTTTATTTCAAAGAATTACAAAGAAGAGAAGGAAAAAAGCATTGTTTTCCTTCCTGTCTGCTGCTTTCCAAAAAGCCTTAACTGAGCACAGCTGTGTAATGGCACAGACAAACAGGAAATGAGTGTTTCAATAATTCTACATTTCCAAAGCACTCTTAAATGCCGTGGCGAAAATACTAACAATGCCTTTTGAGATTAACTCTGAAGGCATTGGATTTAACTCACTCCACTATTTCAGAAGACCCCACTTTCAAAAAGATTCTGAAAAATCACTCTCCTCTAAGCTGTCAGGATACAATGAGCATAAAAATAAGAAGCAAAAAAAAAAAAAAATAAAGAAGAAAAGTGAGTGTACAGAATAGAATAAAAAGCTGTTGTTCCCAGCAAAATTTTTCTACCCTGTGTTGTGACTGCCAAGTACAATTTCACATTTTTTTGATTTAGGAGCAATCTTCTCTAGATCATTTCTTCAGCAGGAATGTGACCAGTGATGAAGTGCTTGGGCTCTTGGACCAGGTTCTTAAGCACTTTGCAATGATGCAGTTCGAGAAAAGATATTTTTTAAGACTTTCAATGTCAACAAATTTTAAAGTGAATAGCAGCCCTGTGTCACACACACCCTTTCCCACCACCTCCCCTAATTCCTTCCATGATTTACTTGGATTCCTGACAGATAACTCTGACCCAGTGACCTTGTTGCTGGCAGCATAATAAAATACTTGTTTTAGATCATTTGACTACAGTGTTCTTGGCCATAGATTCTTGGGTTTGGGTGAGCTGCAAAGTGCGCTCAAAATAGCAATGATTGTGTGTCCTATTTTGAAAAACAGGCTTCCTTGAGAAAACAAAATTATGACCATTTTCATGTTGTGAGGAATGAGGAAATTCATCAGTCATTTAGTTCAGTTTGAAAAGCATTTATTGAGTACATAGAGAGTCTTAAGCGCTATGTGGTATGTTAGTAACACAAAGATCTACCCCAAGTAATCAAAGTTTCAACGCAAGAGTCTGCAAACCTTTCTATATATGGTCAAGATATCAATATTTTAGGTTTTGTGGGCCACATACAGTCTCTGCCACCCATTCTTCTTTCTTATTGCTTTACAACCATTCAAATGTAAAATCCATGCTAAGGTAATGGATCATACAAAAGCAGATCCCTGGTTTAATGGATAAATAAATAATACAAAAAAGGTGGTCTCACACATGCAAAGACAATAGTTTGGGTCATAAGAAATTACTAATCGTTGACCATTTTGTGATGGCAATTTCACATGATCCAACCCATGTGTTAAGTCCGACCTACCACATAATTAAATTCTGGACAATTGTATACATTGTATAATGGTAAATATAAATGTATATAGATGAAGCAATTAATCAATGCTACCTGGGAGTATCTCATCAAAAAGATGAATTTTGATTTACATTTTTAAAAATAAATTTATTTACTATTTATTTTTGGCTGCGTTGCATCTTCGTTGCTGTGCGGGCTTTCTCTAGTTGTGGTGAGCGGGGGTTACTCTTCGATGCGGTGCATGGGCTTCTCTATGCAGTGGCTTCTCTTGTTGCGGATCATGGGCTCTAGGTGCACGGGCTTCAGTAGTTGTGGCACACGGGCTCAGTATTTGTGGCTCGCGGTCTCTAGAGCACAGGCTCAGCAGTTGTGGCACACGGGCTTAGTTGCTCCGGGGCATGTGGGATCTTCCTGGACCAGGGCTCGAACCGGTGTCCCCTGCATTGGCAAGCAGATTCTTAACCACTGCGTCACCAGGGAACTCCTTGATTTACATTTTGATAAGCAGATAAAGAAGAGATGGGAGGAGATGGAGAGAATCCAAGTAGATAAAACAGACAAAGTTCTGACACCAAACCTTCACAGCGGGGCTGATGCAGAAAGTGAATATGAAAGATATACTTGGATACAGTTGGGCCAGAGTGTTTAGAGCTTTATACAACTTGCTACGGAGTTTAGGCTGTCCTACAAGTGGCAGGAATTTGAGACTTAACCAGAGAAACTGCAATTCAATCTATGTTCTAGAGAGTTAACTTTTTTTTTTTACATCTTTATTGGAGTATAATTGCTTTACAATGGTGTGTTAATTTCTGCTTTATAACAAAGTGAATCAGTTATACATATACATATGTTCCCATATCTTCTTCCTCTTGCATCTCCCTCTCTCCCACCCTCCCTATCCCACCCCTCCAGGCAGTCACAAAGCACCGAGCTGATCTCCCTGTGCTATGTTGCTGCTTCCTACTAGCTATCTACTTCACGTTTGAGAGTTAACTTTTTTCAGTGCCAACTATTTCATGTGACCCCTGTGTACAAGTTGTAAAAGACATTCCTTTCTTTTTTTTTTTGCGGTATGCGGGCCTCTCACTGTTGTGGCCTCTCCCGTTGCGGAGCAGAGGCTCTGGATGGGCAGGCTCAGCGGCCATGGCTCACGGGCCCAGCCGCTCTGCGGTACGTGGGATCCTCCCGGACCGGGGCACGAACCCCTGTCCCCTGCATCAGCAGGCGGACTCTCAACCACTGCGCCACCAGGGAAGCCCCAACATTCCTTTCTTAAATCACTTTCCTTCCATACATTGGAAACATTATCAATTATATTGATTCTGTTACAACAGAGCACTTTGTCATCTGCTGGAAATTGCCATAATAAAATGTAAAAATCTTTGGGATTGACATATATACACTACTATGTATAAAATAGATAACTAATGAGAATTTATTGTATAGCACAGGGAACTCTACTCAATGCTCTGTTGTGACCTAAATGGGAAGGAAATCCACAAAAAGAGGGGATATATGTGTATATATAGCTGCACAGCAGAAACTAACACAACATTGTAAGGCAACTCTACTCCAATAAAAATTAATTAAAAAAAAAAGAAAAAGACAAACAACCAAAAAATGTAAAAATCTATGATGTCTGCCATGTAAATGGTGCTTGTAATGGGTGGCGTTTTTTTGGTATGAATTTATACATACAGCAGCCATGTCTCTGGAAGCAGCATAAAGTTAGTAGCTGGGAGGAGAAGAGTAACACTGAAATAAATTAGAAAACTTTTTAAAATAATCCAGATCCAGGGAAGAGGTGATAAAGCACTGGGAAGTGGAGGTGATGGATGTTACAGACATAGAAGCTCTATGAGGCATTGTGTGTAAAGATTAGGAGAGAGAAAAGGAATTTATACACGACCCTAAGAATTGTATAAACAACTGGCCAAAGAACTTTGCCAAAGAACTTTGCCAAAGAACTTTGCATTTAACTGTGGAAGGAAATGCATAAGCAGTGTCAGGTTTACAGAGAATTTGGGGAGTTAGATTTTGGAGACGGTAAGTGTGAAGTAAGTGTGAAACAGACAGGCAATTTCCAGCATAAGTCTGGATCTCAAGAGAGGGGCTAACGGCATGCGACTCCTTAAAGTGTAAAAATAGGAGAAAATCTGAAAGCAAAGAGAGGAATCTAGATAAGGAACCAAAATCAGCAGAGAAGAAAATATACAAAGTTTGAAGAAAAATTTCAAAGGCAAGTCAAATGCAAGTGTTATCATAGTTTCGAAAAGGAGGAGAAACATTTTCGAAGGTGTGAACATCAAAATGACACCCAGCCTTCCATGGGTAAGTCTGATGTCTAAGGAGTTAGGAGGTCAGTGGTTACCTTTGTAAGAGCAGTTTGAATGGTGTGGCGAAGAAAGAGTTCAGATTTCTGGATGCTGAGGAGAGATGAAAAGCGAAGATTATCAGACAGTGAATAAGTATGAAATATTCTGTCATTATCACTTCAAAAATTCTGACTGTAGACTCAGAGAAAGATCAATGAAGGTCCGTGTGGAAAGCTTTTTTGGGGGGATCAGGATAGGAGGGAAATAACAATAAGAGAAGATTGCATATTCAATAATTACATGCATTATAATATATGAAAGACAAGTGAGAAAGAAAAAAGATAGCAAATGAACTTCCAAGTTTAAAGATCAACAGAAGAATGTGTAAAGGTACATAGGGGTACATGACTGATTGCCCAATGGCAGCCTGAACGAGAGGTGCTATGTATTTAGGTATTATTAGTACTTGACTCAGTTTCTCCATCTGGGTGTCTTTTAATGTTTTACCAGGAGGTAGGGATTTGGGGATAAGAGAAAAGAAGGATCAGATAACATTTTCTATAGGACTTGAAGATATTTGGAGCAGACTGAACAAACGGAAGGCCTGCTGCAATTTGACCTTTCTAAGCTACCTCCATAAGAGAAGAAAATAATAGCTCTGCTTCTTTTCAACTACCTTATCGTGGGTGTGAGGATGAAAGGCAAACCTAGAAATAAAACCACTCATTCTAAATGTAAGAGCTCTCTCTCCACACGTGAATTCTGGAACTCAGTGTATTAAAGTTTAACGTCGTTTTAAGATTTATTGTTGGTTTTCCTCTCCTTCCCTTTTCCTCCACATACCCCACTAACACTGTAGCCATAGGGAGGATCAATTTTGTGTGTTTATTTTTTTTTAAAAATTTTATTGGAGTATAGTTGATTTACAATGTTGTATTAGCTTCAGGTGTATAACATAGTGATTCAGTTATACATATACATATATTCATTCTTTTTCAGATTCTTTTCCCATTTAGACTATTACAGAATATTGAGTAGATTACCCTGTGCTATACAGCAGGTCCTTGTTGATTATCTATTTTATATATAGCAGTGTGTGTATGTTCATCCCAAGCTCCTAATTTATCCCTCCCCCACCCCAATTTTGGTATGTTTAGATTCTCCAAGGCAGTGGATTTGTTATGAGGACAGGTGTGCGTGAGCACATTTCACTTCCATGATTAAATGGAGCCAGTGTTTCTTCTGACCCCCAAGAACACAAGTTTTCTTTCTCTGAGATAGATCAATAAGAATAATCTTCTGTATTGAGTGGCACACCTGGCTACTCCTCATTTGTGCACAGACAACAATCTCCCTCTGAATCTCAAAGTAGATGACCCCATACATTATTCCCAGCAAAGAGAGAGAGAGCTGAATCCCTTAGAGTTCACCTGGGCTCTGATTAGACACAGTGATACATTCAGGAGGAAGACACCAGAAACCAGATAGCATAGATCATCACAGACCCGTTGAGCACACCTTTAGAACTAAATGATGTAGTCTTTCAATCTTCCCAGACCATTGAAATTCTCTTTGCCCTTCTCTGTTGCTCAAAGAGCCTGGCAGGAACATAGAAAAGTCAAGGTATCCAGGGTGGAAATTTCTAAAATTTATCCAGAGAGGCAGGGTTAGAGAAGTGTTTCATTTTTGGTGAAGAGATATGAAGGGTTGAAACTGCAGCTTGAAATTTCCAAAATCTATCTGCCTGACTGACGGTTGGAACTGAGGTTCCCTGGGTTTTGGATTATCTGGTTTGAAGGTCATGAACAAGAAAACTGTGAAATTTATTAATGCATAACTATGGCATCACCTCAAAAAAATATTGAACCTAAAAATTGAGTAGTGTTAGGAATTAAGCTTCAACATGCTCAAGATGTTTGAGGGGCATATGGCGATGGACTTGTTGATTTCAGCCAACACATTTTTTTTTTACCTTCGAAATTCTTAAATTTCTCACAAAGGTAAATACCTTGCAAATTTCCTACAAGTTGGGTGTATGTGATATTGGAAAAAGTACCTTCATGGCTGTCTGCTTAGAAGGAATTGAGGCTGTTGCTTTGAGAGTCTGGAAGTGGCGTTCATGCTGTTGAGAGACGGTTTGTAAAACCTAAATTGGGATAACATTCTTACTCTTATTTTTTTTTAACTTATTGCCAGGTTAACAACAAAATTTTTAAGATTTACAATAGGTCCAGAGGGCCCAAAATACGAATAAGCCTTCCTACTACATCTGATTCCTCTTTTACCTATGACTCTTCAAACCCTGGGGGTGTCTGTGGATGTGCGCAAGGCCTGATGATCTTCTTGCTTTGACGTTTTCATATTTTTAGAGAGCAGCTCTTTTCTTTAGGACTTCCCCAGGCTCCTCAAGCCATTCCTCCTATCTGTCTTGGCTTCAATTAAACTGATTGCTCAATTGCAGTCCTACAAGAAGTCCAAAAGAAGGAGAAAGGTACAAAGGAACAGATTTACAAAACAGAAACAGACTCTTGGACATAGAAGACAAACTTATGGCTTCCAAAGGGGAAAGGTGGGAGGAGGGATAAATTAGGAGTTTGGGATTAGCAGATACAAACTACTATATATAAAATAGATAAACAAGGTCCTACTGTACAGCACAGGGAACTATATTCAATATCTTGTAATAAATTATAACAGAAAAGAATACAAAAAAGAATGTATATATATGTATTGTATATACATATAACTGAGTCACTTTGCTGTACACCTGAAACTACACAACATTGTAAATCGACTATACCTAAATTTCAAAAAAAAGGAGAAAGGAAACAAAACTCTGTCAGATCTGGAACAAGGTTTAGTAAGGGTAGAATTTGACAAGGATCCATTAACTTGAGCACCAGAGCTTATATTTGGATTTCCTTTCTTATCATGTGAAACGAACAGATTGGCTGTCTTATTGAGCTACAAGAGGCAGATCTGAACAAGGATTTTTGTGGACACAGATGAATGGGTAAGCGGCCTTACTTTATGGCTAGCGATATATCCATTAAGACCCCAACTCAAAAACTGTGCGGTCCAGCTGCTAGTAGGATGGCAAGGAAACCAGGAAGAAGAAAACTAATGTGTCAAGAATCGTGAGTTTTGACCTGCTAGACTTCACTGGTGGGATTTGAGGGGCAGCAACACATAGAAAGACAACACTTTATGTTAGAAAGTGGCTTCGATGCTTGCGGGGGCTGTTCTCTGAAAAGAGGTTCTAAAATATTGTCATTGGAAAAACATCAAAATGAGAGAAGACATTTGAAATGCTGGAACCTCAGCAAAGATGCAGTCTTGGCAATGAGCGCTTGGCAATGAGCGCTGATGTCCCCCACTGACTGTGTGCTTGTGCCCAAATGAGTCATGCCCATGAACTTATGTAAATTATTTATTGAAACTCTCTCGCCCCCCCTTCAGCCACCCCTTGTCAGAGAAGGATGGATCTCCATAGAAGTCTACCGTGAGATTTCTGTCAGGGACATTTTTAATTACTCACACAAAGATGCCTATGCTTCTCCTAGTAGGAGCAACCAGAGCCTCAAGATGTCCCATGTAGATGAATGCCATGCGAACATCTGTTCCTCTGATAGGCACTGCCTCTGACCCACTCGTGGCAATGACTGGACATTTGCTCAAGGAGACAGGAAGGCAGGCAGGGCTGCATCTGGGGTGGAAGGTACACGTTTCTGACTGTTTAGAGTGCAGCTCAGTTTCCTTTTCACTCTCATTCTCTCTGGTTGTAGCTCTCCCTCAGCTTAGAGTTTCAACCTGACACGATGTAAGAGATGGACACCACGACCAACTGATTTTCTCAGTGTATCTCTATCATGGATGTTTTAGGCAAACTGTGAAGATTTTTCTAACTTTTTTATTCCTTATGATCAGCATCAACTAGATGATGCCCCTGTTTGGTGTAGCACAGGAGTTTCTGCACTGACAGCCTAAAGAAAGCAAATTAAAGAAAACCAACACATACACTTTGAAATTACTTACCAGTATTTTAAATATAAATTTTCATACTTTAAGTGATAAAAAATAATCTGTGAAACGTAACATTAAAAAGATCTGGGGCTTCCCTGGTGACGCAGTAGTTGAGAGTCCTCCTGCTGATGCAGGGGACGCGGGTTCGTGCCCCGGTCTAGGAAGATCCCACATGCCGCAGAGCGGCTGGGCCCGTGAGCCATGGCCGCTGAGCCTGCCCGTCCGGACCCTGTGCTCCGCAACGGGAGAGGTCACAACAGTGAGAGGCCCACAAACTGCAAAAAAAAAAAAAAAAAAAAAAGATCTGTATTACGAATTCCAAACAGCACAAAAAAGGAACGACCACAAAATTCCAAATGTAACTAATATTAGAGTGCTATTTCTATTGGTTCAGTAAATCCTACTCTAGTTGCAAGTAAACGCTGTCTTCTTCAAAACACTGGTCCCATTGATTGGTTTGATCTTAGATCTTAAATTGTCAGTCTCAGCTTTGATGGCCATATTAAAATATTTCTGCTAGAAGACACATCACACTTGCTTTTGCACATTTACTTGGTTCGGGTGTTGTCTTGTGTAAGGTCACTAGCTTATGTGCCTCCCAATAAAAAAACTCAATACATCCTGAAACAAGCTTAACCTTGAGGTTACTCTTCCTCTTATAATGGAAGTGGGTGATTGCACTGTATCTGTTCCAAATGTTTCTCCTTGCTTCCTGTTGACTTTCTATGAATCAAAGATTCAGCTTGACTAAGCACCTTGACTTTTCAAACAGTCAAGTTTAACTATGAAACATTTCTTTATACTCAGTATTTTATATTATAAGCACAGGTTCCTTGTTTGAGGAGGTGAGAGCCAAGTGATATAAATATACTAAGAGATTCTCTTTCTCTCTCTCTCTCTCTCTCTCTCTGTCTCTCATTTTTCCTTCCACTTCTATCAATGTTAGAAATAATGAGTACAGAACAAAGTAGATGTTGTTAGGAAATAGCATGAATAATATTATCTACTTCATATTTATTAGAGGTTAAAGAGTGAGGATAACAACAAATTAAATATACTGGAGGTGTTAAAGGCATTGCTGTGTTGTATACGTATTATACAACTATGTATACTTGGAGTTGGAGAAACATCTTCTGTATAGTAAAAAGAAATTGGACAGAACTTTGAGGCAGATAGCAAATGTTAGATTTTCAGTTCTAGTGTTAAGTAGTTTCACAGCCTTGGAAGACACTTTGCTCTTTTGAGTTTCAGTGTGTTTATATCTAAAAAAGAGATTAAAAATAACCTCCAAGTTGTCGGAAGCATTATATGAGAAACATGAACAGTGCCTGGCACATCATAAATTCTCAATGAACATTACACAACTAAAATTTCAGAAATATATTGTTGAAACATTTTCTGAAAATTCCCTTCAAATGCAGAAATGAATTTAAAAATACTAGTTAGCATGATAAATTTTATCAATTAGTCATTGTTCCCTGGGACCTCCAGTTTCTTCTCAGCATCAGTAATGAACAGGAGAGAGGACTTAAAGAAGAAATAGTTTGGATTGATGAATTGGACACATTTTGTTAAAAGTTAACATTTATCTAGTGATACTGTATCATTATTTCAAGTAATGTTTTAAAAAAGTTGCTGGAGTGGGCAAGGAGAAAAGGGGGACCTTCCTACACTGTTGGTAGGAATGTAAATTGGTGCAGCCACTATGGAGAACAGTATGGAGGTTCCTCAAAAAACTAAACATAGAGCTACCATATGATCCAGCAAACCCACTCCTGGGCATATATCCAGACAAAACTATGATTTGAAAAGATACATGCACCCCTATGTTCATAGCAGCACTAGTCACAATAGCAAAGATATGGAAACAACCTAAATGTCCCTTGACAGATGAATGGATAAAGAAGTGGTATATATAATATATGCAATGGAATATTACTCATCCATAACAAAGAATGAAATAATGCCATTTGCAGCAACATGGCTGAACCTAGAGATCACCATACTAAATGAAGTAAGTCAGATAGGAGAAAGACAAATATTATATGATATCACTTGTATATGGAATCTAAAATACAAAGCAAATGAATATACCTATGAAACAGAAACAGACTCACAGACATACAGAACATACTGGTCATTGCCAAGGCAGAGGGGGACTGGGGGAGAGATAGATTAGGAGTTTGGGATCAGCAGATGCAAACTATTATATATAGAATGGGTAAACAACAAGGTCCTACTATATAGCACAGGGAACTATATTCAATATCCTGTGATAAACCATAGTGGAAAAGAATATGAAAAAGGATGTATATATATGTATAACTGAGTCACTTTGCTCTACAGCAGAAATTAAACACAGCATTGTAAGTCAAGTATACTTCCATAAAAGTAAAAAAATGAATTTCCAAAAAAAACCTCTATTTATTACTTCATTCAATTTTTATATCAATTCCAAAAGACTGTGTGATTACTCCTTCTTTATAAACGAAGAAACAGAAGCTCCAAGACAACTTAGTTTTAAGAAAAATTTTGTTTCCCTTCAAGATCTTGTATGCCTCTTGTTTATTTATGATAATGAAAAAAAATTGAACTGACTGGAAGTTTTTTTTCCTCTTAGGATTATCTTAAGAATTATACAGAGTGAGCACCTAAAGATGTACAAGACCTGGCTGACTGGATTCAGGTGGAAACTGACACTATTGATAGATGCCCTTCAAACCTGTACCTATCTTTTGCTGTGGACTGAAGACGTAATCAACTCCCTATGAAGGTTCTGGGCAGATAGTAAGGCTGGACATTCATGTCTAGAGATTTTATCTTTGCAGCAATAAGTTGCAGAAGAGTTTCATGTCTTTTTGACAACCTAATTATATAAGGTTAAATATTTACCCAAAGGTGTATATCACATTTAAAAAAATATTATTCTCTGTGAGATAAGCTGTTTTTTAATATATAGATAAGCTTCAAATTCCTGTCTAAATAATGACAAATGTGTAAGTCAATTCCCTCAATCCACTGAAAGCAGAACTGGATTGAGGCATGCCAAGTAAAACTTGTCCAAATGGTCCCTTATCTCTCACCATCTCTAGAGTTGTGTTAGTGAATTTAAATCCGGGAAATCTCCAGTTCTCTGTTTTGTTATCACTCTACATGGGGAGTTCCTCTTTCCAGGTTGGAGGAGTCATTAAATCCTCCCGAATCACTTCATGCTGCTGTCTCTTTCTTCTCAAAGGAGCAGGATGGCCAGCTCTTAGATTGTGAGAGGCCACCAAGAAGGCTGGTCATAGGTGAAGTAGGACCCTATCTGCTGTCTTGTGCAGGAAAAGGCAATTGCTTCTAAAGATTCCTGTATGTAATGCAGAGGAAGAGAGGGAGGAAAGGAAGTAGGTTGATTTTTAAATTAATATTAATAGATATAAACCTGAACAGCTGCTGTGACACTGCTACACTTAAGCCCTGGCTCCAAGGAAAGGAGTGGAAAGGGGTAACATCTAATGTTCCCCGGGAAGACATTTAAAAACAGGTTATACAGGGGGCTTCCCTGGTGGCGCAATGGTTGAGAGTCCGCCTGCTGATGCGGGAGACATGGGTTCGTGCCCCGGGCCGGAAGGATCCCACATGCCGCGGAGTGGCTGGGCCCGTGAGCCATGGCCGCTGAGCCTGCGCGTCCGGAGCCTGTGCTCCACCATGGGAGAGGCCACAACAGTGAGAGGCCCGTGTACCGCAAACAAACAAAGAAACAAAAAAAACCAAGTTATATATAGAGAACAGACTTGTGGTTGCCAAGGGGGAGGGGGTGGAGGAAGGACGGAGTGCGAGTTTGGGGTGCAGATGCAAACTATTATATATAGAATGTAAAAACAACAAGGTCCTTCTGTATAGCACAGGGAACTATATTCAAAACCCTGTGATAAACCATAATGGAAAAGAACCTGAAAAAATGAATGTATATATATGTATAACTGAATCACTTTGCTGTATGGCAGAAATTAACACAACATTGTAAACCAACTATACTTCAATAAAATAAATTAGAAAACAAACAAACAAACAAACAAATTCTATGGTCCTTAAAGGGGTGCTATCTCATCTGATTTGAAAAAAGAATGGATTGACATAATACCTCTTTGTCCAGTGCTTTTTGCTGGACTGTGGTTTCTTAATTATGATAATTGACACTTAAGCAAATTTACATAATTGTGAGGTACAACATTTTAAAAAGGGACAGAAAGATGTTCTATGGAATACCAACAGAGAAAAAAGATAATAATAATGATCAAACCAGATAAAGGACAGTTGCAGCATTGCAGAATGGGGGAAGATCCCAGGAAACTAGGCTCGATTCCAACCTTGCCACTGCCTAACTGTGAGCACTTGAGCAAACATTTAAGTTGTTTAACCTTCTAGACCAGTGCTGGCCAATCAGTTAAAAGTCAGGCAACAAATACAAACCACGTATGTATTCTTGAATGTTCTAGTAGCTGCATTAAACATTTTTTAAGAAGAATATGTGAAGTTAATTTTAAACCTACTTTACTTAACCAAATATACAAAATTTATCATGTAGACATGCAATTTCCAGATTGTTAATGAGATATTTTACATTTCTTTTTCATTCTAAATCTGCAAATTTCAGTACGTATTTTACACTTCCAACACGTTTCCATTCAGATCAACCTGATTTCAAGTGCTCACTAGCTACATGTGTCTCATAGCTGCTGGACAATGCAGTTTTAGACTCTCAGGGTCCTCATCTGTAAAATAAAGGAGGTGAATAGGTCATCTTATCCATGCCTAAGAACATTTAATTCTGTGGTGCTCCCTTTTGCATTAAATGGCCTTATATACAATAACTTTGAGCATGGACTAGATGCTTCTTTCTTTCTAAAATCAAACACATTACTCAAAATGCTGAGAATAAGTTTTCCCATGAAAAATGGAAAAATTTAATACCTCCCTCCAAACTTTTCTGTAGGACTTAAATAAATTGTGTATATCAAAGGGCCTAACATGATAAATGCTCTCTCTCTATATATATATATTTACATTTAGAATTAAAATATACTAAGTATGAAAGCCAAGAGAATGGAGAAGTCTTTGTCATGGAGCAAATCTGCAACCATGGAACATGGTATGTATTACACTTGCCAGTTCATGAAAATTGATATCTATTATTGGTTGTCCCACCCTCTTTTTCTGGAGTTTTCTTTCAGGACAGTTAATGATCCAACTCTCAGTCTAGGTACAGTACCTGACTTTCCCTGAACAGGGAATGCTATGGGATAAAAACCAGCCCAATCTGACCACCTACACCTTGAGTCTGAATTTGGGGAAAAAATCTCTAGGAGGGAACATGGTGGAGGAGTGTCATCCCAATGGGACAGTCCAGAAGGGACTGTCCATTTTCTCCTCCTGCCCATTTCTCTGGACCATCACTGGATGCTTTCCTTCGTAGGTCTGGTTACTCAGCTTTCCTTTGATTCTATAAGATTCCCTACAGCTTTCATATAAAATCCCCCTCTTTGATGAATACAGATATTTTCCGCCAAACACCCTGATTAAGCTAGGTCAAAAAATTATACTTTTAAGCTCCACAACCCCTTCTCATTTGGACACACCTCCAGTCCTAATATCAATTTCAACCCTTTGGATAGCTTCTTTCAATCTAACTGTGAGATAAACAGTCACTCACACTTGCTAAATTTCTGCTGGCAAGTTTTCTGGTCTTCCAGGCTACAGCGTCCAAGATGGTAGCCACTCACTAGCCGCGTGTGGTTATTTAAATTTAAGTTAATTAAAATTAAAGTTCAGGTTCTCATTTGTACCAGCCAAACTTCGAATGCTCAATAGCTACATGTGACTAGTGGCTACTATATTGGGCAGCACAGAAATAGAAAGTTTCGCTCATCTCAGACAATTCTACTGGACAGCATGGGTCTAAGGACTTCCAGAACATTTGTTCAAAAAAATTCATTAACTGTTGAGATACTTCCAACTGAAAGCTATTAAAGAAAAACAAAATGAAGTGTATAGTAGGAAAAAAGAATCCTTAAAAAAAATGGAGACTAAATGCATCTTGCACAAGAATAAAACAGAGTTCAACAAATGTGGAGCCGCATAGCACAGGGAGATCAGCTCGGAGCTTTGTGACCACCTACAGGGGTGGGAAACGGAGGTGGGAGGGAGACGCAAGAGGGAGAGGATATGGGGATATATGTATACATATAGCTGATTCACTTTGTTATACTGCAGAAACTAACACACCATTGTAAAGCAACTGTACTCCAATAAAGATGTTAAAAAAACAAACAAAAAAAGTGTGGAGGAATAGTTTTAAGGCTTTGAGAAAGAGTGCCCATGGAGATGAACAGACAATCCATATCTTAATTTTTCTTTTGGGGATTAGGAGATCCTTTTCAAAGACCTGCTCTTTTTAGGACATTGAATTATTAAATTATAGAGCATTCATTTCCCATGTATCATTAGTGACTCACAAGTCATTCTCACTCATTTTCGAGCTAAGAGAGTTGTCCAGAAAGCATATGTCTCTTTCTGGGTCACACAGCTCAGTTACCTGCAGAAACAATGCACGTCTCCTCAAGTCCCAATCTAAACAGCTGTTATCTGTTGGGCAAGGTATATTCAGGACAGCTAACTAAGAATCATTTCTGGAGCATTATTTTAACTAAAGATGGTCAAATCAGAGCCTTCCTGAACTCAGACTTCTTGGCCTCCTATGAAGCAGGAGGTGGTGCCATGGCCATATTACAGGTCAACATTATAGCCAGATGTATCTGGGTTTCTCTAAGGACCAGGAAAAAGGAAGTCAGCTCTCTGGAGTCATATAACCAAATCTGACCCTGAACTGCCTAAATTTTATCCCCTGAAATTTGCAAGTCTCCATCTACTTTCTCAAGCAACTTGGGAAATTAAGTCATCGTTTGCAGGGGCATTTTGTTTAGATAAGGGTCTTCATAGCTAAAATAATGTGTTGAATAAGAAGGAAAAAAGGGTTTGTAGAATTTTTGGTGAAGTATACTGCAAGCCAGAATGAGAGAGAGCATTTCCTATTATTAAATGAAAGGTTTTATGTGAGGAAGAGAAAACTGTCAAGCGTATAAACCTGCATTAAATTAGGTCAGTTTCCAAAGAGACATATTCATGCATATGTAAGTAAAAAATATACTTTTGTCCTTGGGGCCTAAATCTACCAGCTCTTGAGTTCCGGGACTTATTCTGGATGTTCTGAAGTTTTACATTTCCTTAAGTGGTTTAGTATTGGCTTGGCCAAAGTCTCCCTTCCTGCCTGCCAAGTCTTCCTGTCTGTTACACATCTGATGGCTTCCTTCTGGGTCTGCTAACTGTTGCTGTCTGACAAATGAATTAACAAATAGGACATCATCAGAGTGGTTCCTAGATAATTAATGTACATTTGACATTTCAGTGATTTCATGCATTGAAAGACATTCGCTTTTAATGGATACTCTTATTCTCAACTTTGGATTTTTTTCAGCTACTCTTTACAAACTTTTTGCAATAATAACCATGTTTCCTCCCCCAGGCTAAATCAAATTCCATGTATTTCGCTTAACTTCTTTCATGACTTTCTGTCTCCTTTCCCGATGTTCTCATTGATTCTAAACTGGGTCATCACTTTAAGGTCCACTGGCCCATTCAATTTAATACATCTTTTTACTTTCCCCCGAGTAGATTAAGCTGGCACTCTGCACTGGGACTGGTCAGTAATGCCACACAGTGGGGGTCACCCCTTCGAGGAGGCTGGAGATCTGAACTCTAAGAGAAAAATCATATTAGAGGAATAATTTACTTTCTGAGGAATGGTAGAACCAAACTTAAAACTATATTTTATTGAGGTCTTCTGATTCTGTTCACCACCTCTTTGGAGCAAAAGCCAAGTAAAAAGACCCTTAAAGTCAACCTAACACAAACAAAACCAAAAACTTATGTATTTCCATACCCATCCCCTTTAACTCACCAATAAACATGTTCTGTTAGTTTCAGGTGCACAGCAAAGGGATTCAGTTATACATATACATGTATTCATTCTTTTTCAGATTCTTGTCTCATATAGGTTATCGGAAAATATTGAGTAGAGTTCCCTGTGCTATACAGGAGGTCCTTATTGGTTATCTGTCTTATATATAGTAGTGTGTGTATGTTAAACCCAAGCTCCTGATTTATCTCTCCCCCATACAGATGAACTTATTTACAAAACAGAAATAGATTGCTTGGATTCTAATCCCAGCTGTTACTAACCTCTCTACTTTAGTTTCCTCACCTGTAAAATAGGAATAATAATAGCACATACCTTATAGGATGTTATTAGGATTGAAAAAGAAAATATAAAGAAAGAGCTTAGAAACATTAATTAAATATTTTATCATTATGAAACTTATTACAGCAGTAGTTTATTATGGTATGTGGGAAATCTATCCCTGGTAGCCTCATCCTGTAGCCTAAAGTAATTGATGCAAGTTTTTTTTTTTTAATCTTCCAAGGCTCAAAGAGGCTAGAAGGAAGCAGATTCCTGCTAGTATTGGGTCTGGGAAGCCTAGCGAACTGGAATTCCATTTGCAACTAATATTTCCCTGGTTAAAGACAAGAAGGTGAATCAGGTGTTACTACAAGTTCAAATTCATGAGTGCATGCAAACCTATTTTTATGCCTTAGGACACTAGCTAAGCAGCCAAGTCAAAGGCCCAGATAAAAGTGGTTTAAAAAGGTAAATTCCTTTCTCTCTCTCCTAACATTCTGATCATAAGCCATCCAGATCTGATATGGTCATGCTATTCAGCTCTCATTATCACAAGCACTTCTAGCTGCAAAAAGAAGAGAAAAGGACAAAGGAAGACATAGCCATTTTCCTTGAGGGCATAAGCTGAAAGTCAAACTCATTATTTCTATTTATAAACTTTTGGTCAGAACTTACATGGCCCCACCTATCTGCAAAGGGGGTTGGGAAATGTCTTTAGGTGAGAGGTGATGCTATACCCACAACCCATTTAAGTTGAGGGTTCTGTTACGAAAGGTAGAAGAATGAGAGAATGGAAAGAATAGATATTGATGGAGGAGTAGTACCATCTTCCACAGCCCATCCTTCTATGCATTGAAGCTTCTTCAGGAATAGAATCCCCTTATCCTCCCCAAAGGAGTCAAAGGTCCATTGAGCTATTCCTTTCAACACAAGGTTTAAGATCTTGGGTTGTATGAAGTACTTTTTTTCAATTCTTAGTGTGTCCTTTCACTGCCCTGCAACCTAAAAACTAAACTATAAGTATTTTACTTCAATCTTAATCCTTACTATGCCCGATTTAGAAGGATGGAGAATATCTATAATAAAAACTCTTCTTTGTAGAAGATGTGGAGTGGGGAACACATCACAGTTGCTCTTCAGAAAAATTATATCTTGCTGGGCAATGACTGTGAACATTCTCAGTCCTGCCCATAGATTAAGTTCCTGGTCTAGCACATTTAGTAGTTGTTTCTTTGGAGACAATTTTCTTCTACAATTTGGGGTTTTTCCTCTGGGGAGTTTTTCTTGTATTTTGAACTCCACAGCCACCTCTGAAATAGGCATTGGAGAGAGCCCATTTGAAGCCCTAAGGTTTCTTTCGATGTCAAACAGCCACAGGCTTTGAAGGCCAGGCTTGTAGTTTCTTAAATAGCAAAATACCTTCAATAACCTAGTAGGCTTCTAGTCTACTTGCCTTTGGTCAATCCTATGTGCCAGAAACATGGCCAAAGACATAATGTAAGTATATGTATTTGTTAAACTTGATAATTTTGCTCCTTTTTTCCCTAGCCTCAATGGTCTGACCATCTCCAACATTTTCAACTTAATAAGGGATCAGTGAATTGCTACTGAAATAATGGATGACAGTTTTCATTGGATTCCCAAGAAGTAGAGCCTCAGACAAGTGTTCATGTGACGGTGATTGATTAGTAAGTGTGATCCAGGAGAACCAATAAAGGAGTAGGAAGGTGGACCAGGATGTGAAGGATGGCAGGCAATGCCAGTGGAGGGTGACATTACCTCAACTACCCAGGTAAGCTCTGGAGATGCTACAGTGGTAGAAATCACACCGTTAAAGTTGTTCAAATTGGGTGACAAGGGAGCTGGAGTATTTATTCTTCTGCACCCATTGGTCATGATTTTGGGGCTGCCCCAGGTTAAATAAAGGAACTCCTGGCTCTCACAGTTTGAGCCAAAGTAGTTCCAGCAGCACAAGGGCAGCCTGCCAAAAAAGAGATGCTGGTTCCAGGGAGAGGAAGCAGTCTTGGAGCTGGTGTGTACTCAGATGGTACACCGTTATCACTGTGAACACTGGCAGAGTTCCAGCATGGTCTGCTTGGAATAGGAGGCAACTTCCTTAATCTGATAATTAATTCAATGGGAAATAATGGGGAGATGCACAGTCTCACATGCTACCTGCACTACCTCTGTGGAGGCACCTCTTATAAGTAGTATGCTGCGGATGGGATCCTGGAAAGCTGGCAGAAGCCAGCGAAGAGTGAGAATTCTTACCAAAGTCAGCTCTCCTGGACTAGAGGGGCAGAGGGAAGATGTGTAGAGATAACCCTGCAAAGATGCTTACCGAAGTATTGTGTATAATAGCATCATATTGGTAATAACCGTGGGCTTCATTTCATTAGATAAATCTATCACCATATTATGCAAACATTAAGTTTTTTCAGAGAGTTATTTTTAATTTACATAATAAACATTCATATTTATATAGTCCCTCAGGCATAAAAATATAATAGTTAAAAGTCTCCCCCTTAAGAAGCAGGAAACATCTCGAATAAACAACCTAACCTTGCACCTCAAGCAATTAGAGAAAGAAGAACAAAAAAACCCCAAAGCTAGCAGAAGGAAAGAAATCATAAAAATCAGATCAGAAATAAATGAAAAAGAAATGAAGGAAACAATAGCAAAGATCAATAAAACTAAAAGCTGGTTCTTTGAGAAGATAAACAAAATAGATAAACCACTAGCCAGACTCATCAAGAAAAAAAGGGAGAAGACTCAAATCAATAGAATTAGAAATGAAAAAGGAGAAGTAACAACTGACACTGCAGAAATAAAAAAAATCATGAGAGATTACTACAAGCAACTCTATGCCAATAAAATGGACAATCTGGAAGAAATGGACAAATTCTTAGAAATGCACAACCTGCCAAGACTGAATCAGGAAGAAATAGAAAATAGGAACAGACCAATCACAAGCACTGAAATTGAAACTGTGATTAAAAACCTTCCAACAAACAAAAGCCCAGGACCAGATGGCTTCACAGGTGAATTCTATCAAACGTTTAGAGAAGAGCTAACACCTATCCTTCTCAAACTCTTCCAAAATATAGCAGAGGGAGGAACACTCCCAAATTCCTTCTACGAAGCCACCATCACCTTGATACCAAAACCAGACAAGGATGTCACAAAGAAAGAAAACTACAGGCCAATATCACTGATGAACATAGATGCAAAAATCCTCAACAAAATACTAGCAAACAGAATCCAACAGCACATTAAAAGGATCATACACCATGATCAAGTGGGGTTTATTCCAGGAATGCAAGGATTCTTCAATATACGCAAATCTATCAATGTGATAAACTATATTAACAAATTGAAGGAGAAAAACCATATGATCATCTCAATAGATGCAGAGAAAGCTTTCGACAAAATTCAACACCCATTTATGATAAAAACCCTCCAGAAAGTAGGCATAGAGGGAACTTTCCTAAACATAATAAAAGCCATATATGACAAGCCCACAGCAAACATCATCCTCAATGGTGAAAAACTGAAAGCATTTCCACTAAGATCAGGAACAAGACAAGGTTGCCCACTCTCACCACTCTTATTCAACATAGTTTTGGAAGTTTTAGCCACAGCAATCAGAGAAGAAAAGGAAATAAAAGGAATCCAAATCGGAAAAGAAGAAGTAAAGCTGTCACTGTTTGCAGATGACATGATACTATACATAGAGAATCCTAAAGATGCTACCAGAAAACTACTAGAGCTAATCAATGAATTTGGTAAAGTAGCAGGATACAAAATTAATGCACAGAAATCTCT
The DNA here is from genome assembly GCF_008692025.1 of Phocoena sinus. Classification (NCBI taxonomy): domain Eukaryota; kingdom Metazoa; phylum Chordata; class Mammalia; order Artiodactyla; family Phocoenidae; genus Phocoena; species Phocoena sinus. The sequence continues at coordinate 5,389,045 of NC_045766.1, forward strand.
GGCATTCCTATATACTAATGATGAAAAATCTGAAAGTGAAATCAAGAAAACACTCCCATTTACCATTGCAACAAAAAGAATAAAATATCTAGGAATAAACCTACCTAAGGATACGAAAGACCTGTATGCAGAAAATTATAAGACACTGATGAAAGAAATTAAAGATGATACAAATAGATGGAGAGATATACCATGTTCTTGGATGGGAAGAATCAACATTGTGAAAATGACTCTACTACCCAAAGCAATCTACAGATTCAATGCAATCCCTATCAAACTACCACTGGCATTTTTCACAGAACTAGAACAAAAAATTTTGCAATTTGTATGGAAACACAAAAGACCCCGAATAGCCAAAGCAATCTTTAGAACGAAAAAAGGAGCTGGAGGAATAAGGCTCCCTGACTTCAGACTATATTACAAAGCAACAGTAATCAAGACAGTATGGTACTGGCACAAAAACAGAAAGACAGATCAGTGGAACAGGATAGAAAGCCCAGAGATAAACCCACGCACATATGGACACCTTATCTTTGATAAAGGAGGCAGGAATGTACAGTGGAGAAAGGACAGCCTCTTCAATAAATGGTGCTGGGAAAACTGGACAGGTACATGTAAAAGTATGAGATTAGATCACTCCCTAACACCATACACAAAAATAAGCTCAAAATGGATTAAAGACCTAAATGTAAGGCCAGAAACTATCAAACTCTTAGAAGAAAACATAGGAAGAACACTCTATGACATAAATCACAGCAAGATCCTTTCTGACCCACCTCCTAGAGTAATGGAAATAAAAACAAAAATAAACAAATGGGACCTAATGAAACTTCAAAGCTTTTGCACAGCAAAGGAAACCATAACCAAGACCAAAAGACAACCCTCAGAATGGGAGAAAACATTTGCAAATGAAGCAACTGACAAAGGAGTAATCTCCAAAATTTACAAGCAGCTCATGCAGCTCAATAACAAAAAAACAAACAACCCCATCCAAAAATGGGCAGAAGACCTAAATAGACATTTCTCCAAAGAAGATATACAGAATGCCAACAAACACATGAAAGAATGCTCAACATCATTAATCATTAGAGAAATGCAAATCAAAACTACAATGAGATATCATCTCACACCAGTCAGAATGGCCATCATCAAAAAATCAAGAAACAATAAATGCTGGAGAGGGTGTGGAGAAAAGGGGACACTCTTGCACTGCTGGTGGGAATGTGAATTGGTTCAGCCACTGTGGAGAACAGTATGGAGGTTCCTTAAAAAACTACAAATAGAATTACCATATGACCCAGCAATCCCACTACTTGGCATATACCCTGAGAAAACCAAAATTCAAAGAGAATCATGTACCAAAATGTTCATTGCAGCTCTATTTACAATAGCCAGGACATGGAAACAACCTAAGCGCCCATCATCGGATGAATGGATAAAGAAGATGTGGCACATATACACAATGGAATATTACTCAGCCTTAAAAAAAAATGAAATTGAGCTATTTGTAATGAGATGGATAGACCTAGAATCTGTCATACAGAGTGAAGTAAGTCAGAAAGAAAAAGACAAATACCGTATGCTAACACATATATATGGAATTTAAGGGAAAAAAATGTCATGAAGAACCTAGGGGTAAGATAGGAATAAAGACGCAGACCTACTGGAGAACGGACTTAAGGATATGGGGAGGGGGAAGGGTGAGTTTTGACAGGGCGAGAGAGAGTCATGGACATATACACACTAACAAACGTAGTAAGGTAGATAGCTGGGGGGAAGCAGCCGCAAGGCACAGGGATATTAGCTCGGTGCTTTGTGACAGCCTGGAAGGGTGGGATGGGGAGAGTGGGAGGGAGGGAGACGCAAGAGGGAAGACATATGGGAACATATGTATATGTATAGCTGATTCACTTTGTTGTAAAGCAGAAACTAACACACCATTGTAAAGCAATTATACCCCAATAAAGATGTTTAAAAAAAAAAAAAAAGTCTCCCACTTACCCTCATCGTCTATTAGCCCAAATCCCAAGTGCCCAATCCACAAAACACCACCGATATACTTGTTTATCTTCCAGCGTTTTTAAAATGCCCGTTCAATCATAAAAGCAGAGATTTCTATTTTTCTTTTTGTACACAATATGCGGTAGGCCATTTTCATGATCTTACACTGTGCTTTCATCACTTAATGATATGTCTTTAAGTTCTTTCCAGGTAAATCCATAGAAGGATTCCTCTTTCTTTTTTTTATTAATTTACAGATCATAATTCTATTGTGTATTTAACCAGACTCCAGTTAATAAACCTTTGGGTTATTTTTATCTTTTGCTGTTACATAAAGTGTTGCATAAATCAACTTGTGTATACATTACATACATAGTTTTGCACCTGGGTAAATATATCTGTAGAATAATTCTCTAGGAATGTGATTGTTGGGTTGAGGGGAAGAAGCTTTTGAAGTGTCAGTAGGTGTTGCCAAATTGCCTTCTACAAGGGATTGGATCGATTTAATTTCCCGCCGACCATGTATGAGACTTTACTTTTCCCCATAGCTTGCTACCAAAGTGAATTGTGAAACTTTTGTATTTCTCCCAATTCCATAAGTGAAAATGGTATCTCGGTGTATGAATTATCTATTTCTATGTGACAAGTGCCCCTGCCCACCAAAAAAAAATCTGACTTAAAATAACCATGATAGATTATGGCACATCATTCTGTGGGTTTGCTGGGCTGTTCTGCTGGGTTTTCCTAGGTTTCTTCATTTGACTACATTCAGTTGGAGGTCTCCTGGGACTGGGCTTGCTGAGACAGCTCTGAAAGCTGGTCGTGTCTCTCCATGTGGTCTTTCATTCCCAAGAAGGCCATGCTGGGCATTTTCACAGGGTGAAAGTAACATTCCAGGAGGTAATCCCAAACAGGCATCACATTTTCTGATGTCCTCCTGGCAAGGCCATTCACATGACCCAGGCCAGGGTCCCTGTGGAGGGAACTTCACAAGACCATTAGCATCTGGAGGCATGATTCATTGAGGGGGCAGCTGTGGTAAGTCTACCGCATTTAATGTGGTTTTAATTTGCATTTCTCTTATTGTAAATGAATTTGAGGAATTTGAACATCTTTTCACATGTTTAGCAGCATTTTTTTTTTCCTTTTCTATGAAACGTCTAATATATCTTTAGCCAATCTCACTTCTCCATAGTTCTGTTGGTCTTTTTCTTCTGGACTTTCAGGAATTTCCTATATAGCAGGAAGATTGGTCACTTTTCTATGGCGTGAACTAGAGATATTTTACCTTTTTCAAAAACACAATGGCTTAAAAAAAAAATGGCCTATGGTGACATTGTACTGGATCGTCTTCATTTTATGTAGGCATTACAATTTTTTTTACATTTTTGAGGAATTTTGTGTGATGCTACATCAGTACCTTTTATATTACCGATTATTGCATTAATTGGAATTTTCCAAACTAATTTTTTTAGACTTTCCTGTGGTATTTGGTTTTGATTTTTAATTGATCCGTTATGATGTTTCTCTGGTTAATAGTCTTAATGTTAACATGGTTGTCTTTTCTACACTTTTATAAAGCATCTTTCTGCTATGCCAATTCTCTTTTAATTGCTAGTTGTTCAATTTAGTTGATTTTCGTGTAGTTAGCTCTTTGTTGGCATTTTCTGGAGTGTGGGGGAGATGTCAGGGAGGCTGACAGAACAGCCATCCTGACAATATCACTGATTCAGACTGTTTCCCACATATATGGCTTTTCTATGTGATTCATTGAATCCTTTCGGCAGATAAAAGAATACGTCATGCGTATTTCAAAACAATCTTTCTCCAAAAGGAAATGTACTCTTTGGTACTTTCTGAGATATTGTTGCTTGGTCCTTTTACCACTACTTGGCTTTGTCTCTTCACCTATTCCTGTGTAACTGGCTGTTTTCTCAGCTGCCTTTTTTAGGCTTCACACACAGCATCTATGCTCCAAGTTCCACCACTGAAATGAAGTTTGGGGATTTTTCTTTCATTTCCCCTTTTACATGTATTAAGTTTTGGTATGATGTTTATTGCCATAAGGAAATTTATAATAGAAGTTTTACTCTTATGGAAAATAATTTTGGAAAAACTCTTATTATATAAGTAAGCGACAACTACATTTCTACAAGATTAAACAGGGAAGACTCCTGAAGATAGTTCTGAAAGAGCATGAAATGAGAAACTTCTGGAAAGAAAAGTGTTTTGGAATTCAACAGGCTTGGGTTCATATGGACCCTCATCTAATTACTAGCTGATTTTTATCAGAGGCAAATTACTAGAAAATTCCAAGCTTCAGTTTCCTCCTTTGTAACATGATACTAATAATGTTTCTTCAGCATGTTCTTAGGAGGATTGAACGCGATATATTTTTAAGTGATATAGCCATAGATTATTCTTAACAGGTGTTAGTTCTCTTTTCTATCACACATTAAAAATAATTACTTGATATAGGCAGAGTAATAGAACAAAGGCTGGGAATAAGCAGCTTTAAAATCACCAAATATGTAGAAAAATTTGACATATTGTAGCCAGTTCTCAAAAGTTGCAGAGTAGACAACTTTTATCTAAATAGTTGGAAAATGCTCATTATTGCTGAAAAACGTTGAACCTTACCTCCCACTTAAAAGCAAAATATGTTATGTGTTGGTTGTTTATTTTATGTGTCAACTTGGCTAGGCTAGGTGAATAGTTAATTGGTCCCACACCTGTCTAGATGTTCCTATAAAGGTATTTTTAGGTGTGATCAACATTTTGTTTTCTTCCCCCTCCCAAGTTTAATTGAGAAATAATTGACATGTATCACTGTGACTTTAAGGTGTGCAGTATGATGGTTTGATTTAATATATTGTGAAACGATGATCACAATAGGTTTCGTTAACATTTATCATCTCATACAGACAAAATAAAGAAAAGAAAAAAAAATTCTCCTTGTGAGACACTTAGGATCTACTCACTTATCAACTTTCCAGTGTACCACACAGCAGTGTTAACTATCGTCACTGTGCTGTACATGACATCCCTGGTACTTTTTTATCTTATAACTGGAAGTTTGTAGCTTTTGACCAACTTTCTCCAATTTTCCCGCCTCTTCTCCCCTGTCTCTGGGGACCACAAATCTGATCTCCTTTTCAATAAGTTTGGTGTTCTTTGTTTTTGTTTTTTTAAGTCCATATAAGTAAGATCATACAGTATTTGTCTTTATCTCTCTGACTTTTTTCACTTGGCATAATGTCCTCAAAGTCCATCCATGTTGTCACAAATGGTATAACTTCCTCATTTTTTACGGCTGAACAGTATTCCATTGTGTGTGTGTGTGTGTGTGTGTGTGTGTGTGTATGTATGTGTATATATATCTCAAAACTTATTTATTCTGCTGCTATGAACACGAGGGTGCAGATATCTTTTCAAGTTAGTGTTTTCATTTCCCTTGGATATATTCCCAGAAGTGGAATTGCTGGATCTTAAGATAGTTCTATTTTTAATTTTTTGAGGAGCCTTCATATTGTTTTCCATAGTGGATACACCAATTTACATTCCCATGTGCTCTGCAAATGGAGAAAGCTGTGGACTGTGCTCTCTTTTCAATTGTCACTCTAAGCAGAGCTGTTGGATGGGCTAGCAGCTTTCCACGTGCTTTGGTTAGGTCCCCTATTTGAGTAGGTTGAAGGCTGCATTCATCACTGAGCAGGAATGTAAATTAATTTTCCTTTCCAGGCACAGCAGGAGAAGCAGCTCGTAAGCCAGTAAAGCCCTTTGTTGTCTGAACTTAAGCTTCCTGTACCCTAAGTTCCCTGCCCAAATAGGGCTACTAGTTTTGCTCTGTAGACTCTCCGCCTTGGCTTGAGCATTGTCATCTTATACAGCTTCCTGGTCAGATGCTGCCAGGAGACACTCTCTACAGCATGTGGGGCTACTTCTCGGTTCCCTCACCTGGATGGGATGAGGAAAGTCCACTCTAGGCCTCACCCAATATTAAAAATAGGCCTTTCAGTGGGAGGGGTCAGGAGCTACCCCCTTCCTCAGCTATGAATTTATACTCCTGCCTGAGTGTAGCAGTGGAACCCTCCATGCCTGGTACTGAGTTTGCTCTGGGGGCGATCAACACTGCCCACCTGGTTCTAGCCTTGTCAGAGAAACAGAACAGAATATATGTGTATATATATATTATATATATTATGTATATATATAATATATATTGTATATATTATGTATATATAATATATATTATATATTATGTATATATAATATGTATATATAATATATACCATATTATATTATATATTATATTATATATATTATGTATATATATATTATGTATATATAATATACATATTATATAATATATATTATATATATACATATATGGAGAGAGAGAGATTTTAAGGACTTGGCTCTTGGCTCATGTTACTCTTGGTAAATCTGAAACTCTCAGTACATTAGGCAGGCTGGAAATTTTGGCAAGAGTCAATATTGAAAGGGTGCAGAATATACCACCTCAAAATACACTTCTCTGGCACAATAATTATTTTGGGCTGGTTATTTTTAAGAAACAGGCACAGGAAAAGTTCTGAAAACCAAGCAGAAGTTACCCTTCTGTAAGAGACATTAACGTTTATAAGGGAAATCTTTTTAAGGGCATCTCTCTCTCTGTACCACGAAGAAGAGGATGACCAAATTTCTAGAAACTCTTATCAATCAAAAGGCAGGGACTTGAATCTGCATAAACCACAGCCTTATTTACTGTGATTTGCCTGATAAATTCTTATAACTGGCCTTCTCCCCCACCCCAACACTTTCTTTGTCTTTAGCTGAAGATGATGTTTAAGGTGATGGAATGGGTCATTTGGGGGAGTTACTCAGTTTCCTAGATACCTTCCATGCATAAAGGATGCACACATGTGATTAAACTTTTGTTTGTTTTTCTCCAGTGAATCTATCTGCCTCTTATTACGGGGAGGATCTCAGCTAAGAAACTAGAATGATAGAAGGAAAATTATTTTTCCTCCCCTACAATTTTGCAACCCATTAGGGGACTTGCTAAGACACCATACTCACTCAGAGCCTGCAGGGGGAATCCTGGGAAACTGGCAGAAGCTGGCATAAGATAAGAATTCTTACCAAAGTCAGCTCTCCTGGATCTCCCTCTATAGTGCTCAGTTGAGAGAGAAAGGTAAAAATTCAATCTTGTCTTTTCCTTTCCAAATGCAGATTGGAAGGAGAAAATATTTGTGTCAACTAGTTCTGTGGGCATAGCTATTCTGGTAAGGATTTGTCATGACTATTCTTGATTTCTATTGATCTTTTTTCCTCCCAAAGATGGTCTTTTTTTTTTTTTCTCTCTGTCTTTTGTGCTGTTCATTGTAAGGAGGAGAACTGCAGGCCAGATGAGGTTTTTCTTTTCTCTTATTCCATGCCTTGAGAGCTTGGCTTTGTGACCAGTGAGAATATTCTTCTGGTCTCTGCCAGCCAGAAGATGCACGTGTCGGCGTGCATCTGGTAGACAGCCAAGGAGACTGCGGACTTGGGAAGCAGCATTCTCTTTGCCCCACCGTGCCAGCTCTCAGGACAGTTTGTTGTAAGGGGTTTCAATCCATAGGGGGTTTTATTGTCTTGTTAGTGCTGGAAAAGTTCCATTCCAGTAGCACCTGCCTGGTGCCACAGATTAGTGGTACTGTAACTGGAGGTGCTTCATGTTCCTGTGGGAAACCAGAAACACTGTCTTCTCATGTTCTCATGGGAAACTGGGGGCACTATTTCCACGGCACCATTCTTGCTGCCTGTGACAATGAAAGTCTTTGCTCTTACAGGTTAACTTTGTGAGTGAACTTTCTGGATCTTGTGTAAGCTGCATCTTTTGGGATACCTCTTGCATCCATGGTTAAGCCATAAAAAGGCTTAGTGTTTTGAATCAATACTGAGATTAATATAAGATCCTACTCATCAATGGCCAGATGTTGGAACCTTTGAATTGGAAATACATCTATATTTGAAAAAAAATTTAGAGAATTCTCATCCTAAACAACTGTCTTACTTGCACCTATGGAAAAATTAAATTGAAAAGAAGACACTAAGGAGTATGGTAGCTAACCTTAGAGATTCCCTTAACAAGATGAAATTAGAAAGCCCTTTTTGTCTCCACTATAGTCTCTAAATGTAGAGAAGAGCTCCTAAATCAATGGTCATTCACAACTCACAGGGATCCCCACTTACAGGGACATTTACTGCCTCTAAGGAATGTTCTTTCTGCCCATGTTTGTACTATACTTATCAGACAAGCCAGACAGCCCCCTGGGGACCTCCCTTAAAGAGGAAACAGATGACTATAATTTCTCCCAGGCCTTCCTACAAATGATCAGAAAATGGATCACCTGAAAAAACAATGTTCAGGACTGACTGAAGGAATAGTAGAGACTTTTCCCCTAAGGTGAATTGGTCTGAGGTTGAATTGTACAGTCAAAAAGAGGAGAGCATTCGAAGGTCTCTGCTGCATGCTTTATACAGATATTTTAAAGCCATACCTCATTAAACCCTGAAGCTCTAGAACATAGAAATCTTTTGATTTCCACTTTAGTTGAAAGTCTTCTCCTTGATATAAAGAAGCAAGTTGAAGATAATGTAGTTGGATGGGCAAGTCAGTCCCTTGATATCATTCAGGCTGCAACCCAATTACTTGAGGAATTAAAAGCATCTGTATTTTCTTACAAATCTTTACAAAATCATAAATGTAGCTGTAGAAGTAAAGCCCACCTATCCTCTTACCAATCCCAAACCCTTTCCTGTTCCTCTCAATGCTCGTAAAGTATCAGGACGTTGTAAACAGAATTGCCTTGCACTTAAGAAAGGGAAGGAAACATTTAAATAGTAATTACTCTAGACCTCTGATTATTTGCAAATATACCCTAAAAACTCCTAGGAGAAAACTTGGATACTATTTTTGTGCCTTTTTGATATAGATTTTCTATCCCATTTTCTCTGGGACCTAAGAGTCACTTCTTTCAAATGTAAACTTTAGGGAAATGATTCTCATGAGAAAAATAAAAGAGTTTTTTGGGAATTGGGCTAATGAAAAATCTTGTGTCTTCTCAACAATCATTAAGAAAAAAGTTTTGGCCATCTGTGTGGGTAAAATGCCAGAAACACAATTTGGACCCAACTGTTAACATATATAAACTAGTGAGTTTTGTATTATTGTACCTGATTCATGACTAAAATTTTGGAATGATACTTATAAGGTCTCTATTTGCATCTATCTGAATGACTGTCTGTGTCTATATTTGTATGTTATGTACATATGATACTTTTCTACTTTTGGATGGTATTGCCAACATTAACTTGCAAAAACCTCTATGTAATTGTCTTAAAAACAAGCACTTATTAAATTAAGTATTTCTAAGCTCAGAAATATAGAAGCTAACCCAAATATTTTTCAAGTTAATGTCATTTGAGATGATCTTTGATATATAAAGCTTAAGTTTGTTGGTTTAATTTAAATAGACATTTCATAGCTACTAGCACTAAATATAATGCAGACACACAACTTTTATTCTATCTGGGTTTACTAGTCAGATAAATTCGTGTTATTGAAGCTGAATCCAGTCTCTGTACCTCAACACTGAATTACTTCTCAGAGACAGAGTTTTGGGTGAAGTGGAAAAGAATAGCTTTATTGCTTTGCCAGGCAAAAGGGGCCACAGTGGGCTAGTGCCCTCCAAACTTTGTGTCCCGACCTGGAGGGGGTAGTGAGGAGTTTCATAGTAATGGGTCATAGTGGGCGTGATAAGCTCATGGACATTCTTCTGATTGGTTAGTGGCGAGGTCATTGGGAGTCAGCATCATCAACCCGGTTCCAACTGGTCTGGGGTCTACATGCTTGTGGGCAGCAGACAGTTAACTTCTCTCACCTGGTGGGGGTTTCAGTGTCTGCAAAACAGCTCAAAGATATTGCTATGTGTATCCCTTGAGGGGGAACCAGGACCCTGCTCCAAGGCTGCACTATTGTGTCTGGCTGCTCCTCCTTTGTCTCTGCATCCCCTCCCTTCCCTGATTAACAACTGTTTGAACCTGCCCTTTAGAACTCAGGGAAGGTCGTGGAGGCTGAATGAAGCCTATTTCCTGTAATCAAGAAATGGGGCACAGAGCTTCCCTGGTGGCGCAGTGGTTGAGAGTCCGCCTGCCAATGCAGGGGACACGGGTTCGTGCCCTGGTCTGGGAGGATCCCACATGTCACGGAAGCGGCGGGGCCCGTGAGCCATGGCCCGTGAGCCATGGCCACTGAGCCTGTGCGTCCGGAGCCTGTGCTCTGCAATGGGAGAGGCCACAACAGTGAGAGGCCCGCGTACTGCAAAAAGAAAAAAGAAATGGGGGACACAGAAATGCTTTTGTGCTTGGGAGCCCGCAGGATCCTGCTTGGTATCATTATCTCTGTTACAAAATTTGTCAGAGAGAAAGATAGCTTGGGATGATGGTTGACCTTGTCTAGTATCTGATAAAGTTTTCATGAGTATTCTAAGCATAATTTTTGGAAGCAAGCGATTTAGACAGATGTAAGTGGAATAAGGTTTTGTATGTAAACTTTTCAACAAATGATTATGTTTTATGGTATATCTACTTAAAAAGTTTTCCAAATCTCTTTGATAACTTGAAACTTTAGAGTTTTGCTAAGTTAAGTTAAATTAAATGATGGAGATTCATTGGATATCTAGGTCATTTCCAAATTAGATAAAATAATGAAACATTACTGAACATAGGTGTATCTACGTTTGGCTTTTTATTATAGAGGAACTAAGGATATGTGGATTTTTAGTAAACATGTCCTGGGCCACACTGAAAGGTTGTACTATGAAGAAACATAGGTTTCTAGAAATTATGAAATATATCTACAAATTTCAAATATAAAGAATGTTGGTGTAACAGTTCACAACTGCTTCTTAGTTTCCACTAGAAATTAAAGGTTTTAGGGATTAATAATTCTTTTTTATATTATTCAGGTATAGTTACTTACAATATTATATTACTATAGGTGTATAATGTAGTGGTTTGATATTTTTATAGATTACATACCATAAAAATTATTGTATTATTATTGACTATATTCCCTTTGCTGTACATTACATGCCTGTTATTTATTTTATAACTGGTAGTTTGTACCTCTTAATTCCCTTCATCTATTTTGCTTAAGGGTTAGTAATTCTAATTAGTATATGTAATTAAAACTACTAGAAGTAATAAGTGAAGCAACTCTGCCTGCCAGGAAAGCAGAATATGTTTGGGGGTAAGAAAAGGTATGAGATTTGGAAATGTATTTTTGTTAAGTGAAATGAAAGTAATTTTGTCCTACAGTAAAACTAGTTATTTCAGAATGGAAAAGAGGAGAATAAAAGACAAACTAAATATGCTGGGGTCGGGGGAGAGAGAAAGAAAGAGAGAGAGAGAGGGAGAGAGAATCTTTCCTGTGTGATCAAGTTGACAAAAAATGAATGAATTTATTATAAGTTTTTTAAAATAAGCTTTAATATCAATAGTGTACTTCTGTAAAACTAAAACTTGATTTTTAAAATATGCTACAATAACAAAGTTTTATTGGACTATTGCTCTGCTCTTGAAAAATGATGATAAAAGGTTTTTCTTTACCTTTGAAGTAATCTGTCTAAAAAGCAAAACATTTTTGTTTTATCAAAGTAATTTCCTGTGCTTTGTGTTGTATTTATTATCAGATCTTTGACGATTTAAGAAAACTGAGTCAATATTAAGAGCTAAATTCCTCTCACAACTATGTAACCTTTTGTATTTTCCTTTGAAAACTTATTGTCATTAAATATTGTTTTATAATGATGTGTGATCATTTTTGGTGAAGTGCCCAAAACTGTTGATATTTTTGACAAACTTCCAAAATCAAATTTTAAATAAATTCTTGTTGATACAGAATTAACTTTGGGATTTTCCATAGGGCCCCTAGGACATCTCAAAAGATTTGTTCTCTCTTCTTATTAAAAAAAAGAGAGAGAGAGATTAACTGATTAGGTTTATTTGCTTTATTGAATTATATGGAAATCATTGTCAAATAAGAAGTAATACTAAACTTTCTTTACATTGTATTTTTATTGGTATATATTACGTGTTCCAGAAATTGGATGGAATACCTAAAATTCATATACATCCTGGTATAATGTTATCAGTCATAATTCTATTTATTATCTTGAAATGTGTGTCACAGAAATAAGCAAATTTCTTTGTCAATTGCATTGTAATAAACTCTAATCATATTTTAACCATAGGCATTTTAAAGTGTTTTTGTTATTTACAGATGTTTTGTTTTAGTCAGATATTTTTGCAAAAGTGATTCATGTTCAGAGAGATTCATAGAAAGGACCCTAGAATACAGGTTTCTGAAAATTTTAAGATCATAAAACTGGACTGGGTAAGAAACTTATAGCACTCTAAGGGAAAAACAAAGTCACTTTGTCGTACACCTGAAACTAATACAACATTGTAAATCAATTATATCCCAATAAAATTTTTTTAAAAAGAGCCTATATGGTTGATAGCTATTCTTGCCGTGCTTATGTAAATAACCAGGTCAAGTTTATTGAAACTAGACATAATTTGCAAACAAATTTGGTAGAAATGGGGGTCATTGTAGAGAGAAAAATTGTGTTTGCCCATTTGTAGATATTAGATTCTCGTGCTGTCTTTGAAGTTTTGTTTTCTACCTGTAAACTGGACTGGATACTGAATTCTAGTTTCCTTGAACATCTGGCTATGAATCTCCAAACTAACATTTCCTATTTTCTCCCATCCTTTTGTCTTGGAATCACTAAGAACAAAAACTGCCCTTTTCCCTGAAGCCTTGCCAATTGAATGGGAGTGGCTTGATATAAACTTCAGAGATATCATCCCATTAGCTCATTTTTGGACAATCCTCATGCCTGTTGCTATGTGGGCCACTCAGAAAGTTTACCTGAACACATGATAACATCATCAGAGACATCAAAAGATGGTCTGATCCTAACATCTAGAAATCTTCTGGACTGGCTGTCATCAGGACTCAGATTAGGTATATATCCTGTCCCAACAATTAACTTTTCTCTTTCTTTTGTTTCCATGGAAATGCCTCTTATTCCTCATTGCTCACATCATAGAGGCCTAAACTGGAAAGCTCACCTGCAAGACTACTTCCTGAAATGAGAGACACACTGCTTAACTGGAGTGACCTACTCTCAGGACTGAGAGACTTGTTCAATGAGATATGGAGCATCTATCAACTTGGTTCTGGATTGCCAAAGTCTTTATTGAAAATTTCAAAGGTGGGAACTGAAAAGGAGCTGAATATACCACCCTAGAATATGCTTTTTTGGCATAAGGCTTATTTTGAGCTGGTTACTTTTAAGAAACAGCAAGCATAGGAAATCTCTGAAAATTGAGAAGTTACTCTTCTGTAAGAGACATTTACATATATAATGAGAATCTCCCTTTTTAAGGGTGTCTCCTCTTCCAGTGCCAGGAAGAGGAGGAAGACCAAATCGCTAGAATTTTATCAATAGAGAAGGTACTGTGTTAAGTTTGCATAAAAACCATACCCTCATTTGCTGTGCTTTGCTGGATATCCTCCCATAAGTGGCTGCCCCCTCCCCAACATCTTTTGTCTTTAGCTGAAGATGGTATTTAAGGTGGTGGCTTGGGCCATTTTAGAGAGTTATTCGGTTTTCTTAGGTATCTCTCATGTATGCAAGAGGAATACATGTTATTAAACTTCTGTTTGTTTTTCTCCTGTTAATCTGTCTTTTATTACTAGGGGCTCTCAGCCAAGAACCTAGAATGGTACAGGGAAAATTATTTTTCCTTCCCTACAGTATTGCAGTTTTGAGTCTGAAAGCTGGAAAATTAGGCAGAATTTCTAGGTTACAGTCCGGAGGCATAATACCTTCCTTTTGGGGATCTAAGGCTTTGTTCTTAGGGCCTGATTGGATGAAGTCTGTGAACATCATGGAGGATAATCTGCTTTACACAAAGTCTACAGATTTAAATGTTATGAGGAGGATGAAGTCACCAAGACAGCAACATAGATTGCTCGTGATTCACTTCCCTTCACAAGAAGAACAACTAACAACTATTCCTGACCTGCTGAGAGAATCCTAGAACACAGAGGTGAGGATGAAGCAAACCCTTGCACCACAGAGACAAAACAAATTGCATTAAAAGAGTAAGAGAAGTGACTACACACTGACCACATTGCCCCACTCCAGGCCATGCAATCCATGCTGAGCGGTCCCCCATGAGGCTCTGGTTCTTCCAGTGGGTAAAGAGAGCCCAGGGAGACCCCCAGCACCCCCAGCATTGTGTCACTCCATGGGAGCCCCTACTCTGGTTTTGTTTAACAGTAATGACAGGGGAATCTGTGGGCTCATCTACTGGAATCAGACTCTGATACAGATGGGGAAAGGACTTGTAACAACCAGCACACAAATCTTACCAAACCAAATTCATACCTACAGTGCTCAAGTAGTGATAACAACCAGCGACTTTGTTCATCTAGAGAATCAAGTCGGTGGCACACTCTAACCAGGGAACTCACTGAGGTGCAGATCTGCCTGACACTGGTCCTCAAACAGTTTTGCTGGCCCTAGAGCCTGGCTTCCCCATGCCATAGCCCCACTCACTGTGGAGAGAGTATCTACTTCCCCGTGTGGATAGAGGGTCTGGCCGGAGCACCAGGAAGCTGTATAGCCCAGCAACACTCAACCTGAGAGCCTGGCAGGTGAAGCTTATCAACTCAGAAAGCAAAGCCAGTATTGGGTGTGGAGGGTTCCACTACTGCACTCAGGCAGGGGGAATCATTCATAGCCAAGGCAAAGGTTAGCTCCCAGCCCCTTCCAATAAGAAAGCCTGACTGAAGACAATTGACCTCTCCCTATCTTGCCCAAGCACGTGAACTGAAACATAACTCAACCCACTTTGATCAGGGGGACCCCATTGGACCAAAAGGGCTGGTAAGAGTGTCTGGAAGCTGTGTAACCAGCAATACTCCAACTGAGAGGTGTGTAGGCAGAGTTTGTCACCTCCAGAGCAAAACCAGTACTGGGTGTAGAGGGTTCCCTTGCTATGTCCAGGCAGGGGGAACGAGTCATAGCTCAAGCTGAGGGTAGCTGCAGCTCCTCCAACCAGAAGCCTGTTTGGGAAAAATCGGGAGAGACCTGGAGTGGCCCTTCCCCATCCAGCCAAGGTAAGGGAGCTAAGATGCAGCCCAACCTGTTGTGGAGAGTGTCTCTGAGCCCCATCTGACAAGAATTCCTTGTCAGAAAGACAAGGAAAGAACAAGGAAAGACAAGGAAAGAACACTGGAAGCTGTATTAATCAGCAACACTCAAGTGAAGAGGGGAGAAGGTAGGGTTGATGGTCTGAAGAGCAAAGCCAATGGTCCTACTCAGCCAAGAAACATGGGGTGCAAGGTGGCTTGAGTTATGACAACATCAAAAAGACTTTTATTAGCTTAGAGTTGCTTCCATCACTGCACACACACAGGGAAACTAATTTGTACCCCTGCTCATTGCTGAATGCAGCCTTCAGCCTGCTTGACCAAGATACTTAAGCAAACCATGTAGGAAGTGGTACAGCCTATTCAACAGCCCTGCTTACAGTGACACTTGAAAAGAGAGCACAGCCCATGGCTTTCCCCATTTGCAGAGTAAAACCAGTGACTTTGCCTGACCAGGAAATTCAGTGCACACTCTTGCCTGATATAGTTGGTCAAACACAAGCCATACAGGCCCAAGATCCCATTCTTCTGCCCTTCCAGGGCAGGGAAAATAATTCATAGTCCAATCTACTACTGAATAGAGTACACAGCCCCAACTGTCTAAAACAGTGACCAGAGAGTCAAGGTAATCACAGAGCCCATCCTACAGCATCACTTGTGTAGGAAACCAAGCCAGCAGTCTCATGCAGCTGTTCTCAGCCAGCACACACTCTCCATCCCAGACTTCAGAGCTCAAATATTTGCCTCACCCCAAAAGATACCATAATAGGAGTCTCTACCTGCCTAGAACCCAAACTGAACTGAACCTGAAAGTCTGGGAGAAGAGACAACTTACTCAGCTGTGCAGATACCATCATAAGGAATCAGGATCACAAAAAATCAGATAAATATGACACTACCAAAGAAAACTAATAAAGGGCCAATAACTGACTCTAAAGTTAAAAAGATCTATGACCTGTCAGACAAAGAATTCAGGACAATCCTTTTAAGAAAGTATAGCAAATTGCAAGAGCACAGATATAGACAACTAAATGAAATTAGGAAAATAATGCATGAACAAAAATAAGTTCAACAAAGAAATGAACACCATCAAAATAACCCAAAGAGCAATTCTAAAGTTAAAAAACATAATAACTGAAATGAAGAATTCATTACACATTTTCAAAAGTAGACTCGACCATGTAGAAGGAACAGTGACCTGGAGGATAGGACATTGTAAATTATACAGTCAGAGGAGCAAAAATAAATTTAAAAGTGAAGAAAGCATATAGGACTTATAGGACACAATGAAAAGAAACAATATTAGTATTATGGGAATTCCAAAAGAAGAGAAACAGAAAGAGACAGAAAGTATGTTTAAAGCAATAATGGCTGAAAACTTCCTGAACCTGGGGAGAGAAATGAACATCCAGATCCATGAGGCCCAAAGGATAGCACGTAGGTTGAATCTGAATAGGTCTACACTAAGACACAACATAATCAAATTGTCAAAAGTCTAGAACAAAGTAAGAAATGTCTTTTTCCATCCCTTCACTCTCAGTCTATGTGTGCCTTTAAGCTTAAAGTGAGTCTCTTTTAGCATATCATTGAATCTTATTTGTTTTATCCATTCAGTCATCTGTGTCTTTTGATTGGAAAATTTTGTCCACTTATGTTTAAAGTAATTATTTATAGGTAAGAACTTACTATTGTCATTCACCTATATGTGGAATCTGAAAAAGAAACAAACAAAACCCCCACATCAAATTCACAACAAAAGAGATCAGATTTGAGGCAAGCTTTGGGGGAAGAGGGATTTGAAGGAAACTGGTTAAAAGGTACAAACTTTCAGTTATAAGATCAATAAGTACTAGGGTTATAATGTACAACATTGTATACAGTTAACGCTGCTGTATGATATATAGGAAAAACGTTAATATTGTATCTATATGAGATGATGAATGTTACCTAAACCTATTGTGGTAATCATTTTACAATATATGTAAATCGAATGTTTATATCTTACACCTTAAACTATACAATAATGTAAGACAATTATTTCTTAATAACACTGCAAAAAATATGTTAAAAACATTAACCAAATGACATTTCCACCTGTGTATGCAACAGTCTGCCCACTGCAGTGTTTCTGGTGGAAGATGTTCCCTTCTAACTATGATCTAGGATGGAGTTCTGCTGTTTGTTGGCAAAGGGAGGACCATTCATCTAGGTCTAGCAGTTTTACTAAGAGTATCTGTTGTAACCAATGGTTCTTTCAAGAGGTGTGTGGCTGGATTACTGGCACTCTCAAGAAAATAAGAGAGGACTAACTTTCTCCTTTGCTCTAGCATCTGCCAGGTATGCATACAGCAACAGAAAAGCATTTCCTTTTCCATGGCTCTACCCTTGAGTAGGTGACCCCTCCAGTTAAAGTCTCATCATCTCAGATTGTCAATGCAAAACTTGGATGATCATTAGAAATATGTGGGCAATATTTTTGAAACTGTAGGTTATTGATAACCTCCCTGAGAAATTCTTATTCACAAAATCTACAGTGGAGGTTGACAACACACACACATTTTAGGAAAAGTATTCCCCCAATGAATCTGATCATCAGACAGATTTTAATAGCAATAATGTAAGAGCTGCAAGAAGCAAGTGATAGGACAAACAATAACAGATACTTAAATTCGTAAGGCTCTCAGCCTTGAAAACAGTCCTCTCTGCCCAAAAGCCCCTCTGTTGGCAGATCTCTCCTCGTGCTGCCACTGAATTTCCAGATTGTCAAAACTTGACAGGGAGAGATTCATGCCTAATTAGTCCTTGACTGTCTTCCAAAGTAGAAGATCACTACCACCCCAGCTCTAAACAGCAGACTATTTGTTCATTTCATTCATCCAGTATGTGACTAAGACGTAAGCGTTTCCATGGGGGCCCGGTGGGGAAGAAAAAAACTTGGCTGCAAACTTTGAGCCATGCAGCTCCCTGTCTGGGATATTTCACCCTTTGTCAGCCAGCTGAAATGATTTTGATATTCCCTTTCTGGCAAGGATAATCCAGAAGGAAAGGAAGTTTTTTCTTTCCCTTTTTCATGACACTCTCCTTTGCGTGATTTTGTTCTCCCAGACAAGGGTAGACTGTCTTCAGCATGCACAGAAACTCCCAACATCCTGCCAGCTGCTTGTAATTTTAGGACCTCTTAATCTCTAAAAATGTAATGTTTACAAATTCTATTGGCAGAGACAGTACTCTGGAATGTTCAGGATGTATGTGTGCACCGTCTGCAGCTGGGTGTGAACCAGATGTAAAAAAGAATGTATTATCTCCTTTTGGTACAGTATGCAGACTCGGCCTGAGGTCAAACATGCAACTAGGAATATATTTCTTTAGGTGTCACTTCTCTACTGCCCAAATACCCTGGGTTGATCTTGTAAGACCATATCCACCAATCCTATAATCCCTTCCTGGCTAATCTCATTTTGGCAGGAGACCTTTATCAACTATTCATAAATCACACCTACAGACTTCAAGTCCTATTCTCTGAAGCCAATGCTCAACTGTGCACCTCTGTGATGGATGCGGTCCAGGGGAAAAACTAGGTGTTCAGCATTGTTAGTTGCCTGTGGGTTTGTGCTTTAGCCCCTCTGGCATAGTGCAAGGTTCAGAGAAGCAGTCAATAAATGTTCACTGAATGGAGGAACATGTTTGCATTCAGACCAAAGTCCTCTGGAAACAGTGCTTTAATCATGGAGAATAGCTAGTTATTCTTGAGGTTTTCATCTGGCTCTAATTCTTTTTTTTTAATGTTTTTTATTTTATTTATTTGTTCTTTTGGCTGCGTCGGGTCTTCTTTGCTGCGTGCAGGCTTTCTCTAGTTGCTGCGAGCAGGGGCTACTCTTCATTGCATTGCGGTGGCTTATCTTGCTGCGGAGCACAAGCTCTAGTTACACGGGCTTCAGTAGTTGCAGCCCGTGGGCTCAGTAGTTGTGGCACATGGGCCCTAGAGTGCATGGGCTTCGGTAGTTGTGACACACAGGCTCAGTAGTTGTGGCTCATGGGCTTTAGAGCACAGGCTCAGTAGTTGTGGCACATGGGCTTAGCTGCTCCATGGCATGTGGGATCTTCCTGAACCAGGGATTGAACCCGTGTCCCCTGCATTGGCAGGTGAATTCTTAACCACTGCACCACCAAAGAAGTCCCCATCTGGCTCTAATTCAAATATGACTTCTCATCCTGCTTATGCTTTAGGTATCCTCAAGAACTGGAGCTCGAATAGAAACAGTGAATTTTCAGTAAAGTGGCAGAATAGAGCCAAATTTTATCTGCATGGGCTACAGACTCCTTGAGAGGAAACCACCCCTGGAATGAAAGTAGGGGTTGAAAAAGGAGAGCAGAATAAGTCCAAGAAGATCAGAATTTGGGCAACTTTTCAATACAACTTTGGAGAACTCTCCACACATTTCAACCTCAAGAAGGCACTGAGAGTACCCAAGAGAAAAATATGTTCTAATGGGTTAAAAACAATTTCAAAGAAACTCTAGAGTTATTCTTCTCAAAATAATAGTGTTTGAGCCTCAGTTACGTAAGAACTCATTTTTGTCTCCCTGTGAACAGGCCCACATTACGTACCCAACTCTATCTCCGCGACTACTAACAAAGCATTATTCTCTGCAGATGATTCTCTACCCTGCTAGGCCCATTTATTTGGCAAAACTCGCATTCATCACTGAATCTCTCCCTCCCTTTCTTCACTTATTGAGACTTCATTCATTCTTCAAGATCTCAGCCCTAGTCTGATTTTAAATCGAGTCCTTCTAACAGCTCTGGCCTTTTCTTTACTATTTTTTTCACCTCCTGACTTCCTGTACTTTCTGTTTTCACCACTTATGGCTATTTCCTATTGTTTTGTAACTATTTCAAATGCATTTTGAATTATCAAGGAACTTGAGAAATGTTTGAGGGCAAGATTCCTGTCTTAAATATTATCATAGATAGCAGAGGAACATAATCAGTGCTTAATAAAGACTTCTTGAATTGGACAGTATCAAATTGATCATTTCAACTCCTAAATCTCATAGCCAATCAAAATCATTACAAAACTCATAGATTAACATCACTTAGGGAGCAGGACAGAGGACCATCTTTGTTTTACATGTCTCTGACTCTGGGCCTGTGTGAGCAGGTCTTTTTCTGAGATTCCACAGGCCCCAGGGGGCAGTCATGCACCCCCAAAAAAAAAAAAAAAAAGGAGAAAAGGTTTCCAGTTACAAGTCTGTGTAGTTTACATCTAAGGTGACTGCTAAGCCAAAGCTGATTTATTCAAGTTTTGATTAGTGAGGGGAGATTTATATATTTTGACATTCAGAAATCCCCTGAGAGGTCTTGTATGAGCAAATAAAAGTGTGTCTAATTATTCAATCAATGTCACCAAATATTACATACCGGCCTCTTTTTCCTAGAAGGTGTGATCTCTTTTTGAGAGAGAGATCACACATCAACACACATCATTTTTTACTATTATCTTCTATAATACCCATTCTAATGTTGGCTAATAAAACCTATCTGATCTATAAACGATTTCTTTTTATCAGAAAATGAAGAGTGTTTGAGGTCTATCTTACACAAAGGTACTAACGTCTCTGCCAAGGATAAGCCCCACTACTTGTCCTTAGTGGGATTTACCTAAGTTTACTGTTTTCTGGAAATAGTGGTGACCATTGATGACCTCCAAATCTTTTCTGAAAAAGGGAGAGTGCTTTGAATCTTCTTCCAATCCATCATAATTAGAGTGGGGGAATTAAAAACATGGATTTGAGCTCCGTGTGGTTGCAGGCGTGGAAATGCTCAGGGCAGCTGCCTTGCTGCGTTAGCCCCATCAGCTGCGCTTCATAAAGGGAAGCATTCACCTTCTAGGGGAGTTCAGGCTGCCTGGCTCTGCCATGGAAGCCTGGCTTCCTGCACAGCATCCTTTAACCCTCCCCTGGAACTGAGATGTCCCTCCCATGTGCCGGCATCGTCACTCAGAAAGCTGGTTGAATGGAGGGGCCTCAAAGGAAGTTTTCAGCTTGATCTTTGCCTTTGGCACCAGTGTGCAGTGTGCAGCAACACCAGGGTGGGCAGGGAATAAGGTGGGTGTTTTTTTGCAAATGTTTTGAATGGCAGTAAATGGAGATGCTAATAAGCGCATTTGATCTTGACTTCACTGCATATTTGTGGCTGCCTGACTGACGGGGGAGGGTTAAAGGATGAACAGTTTTAGCAGGGGAACATCCTGAGAGTCCACTACAGATACCATATGCTAGTCCTTACGGAAAAAATGGATAGAAATAAAAATAGCTAGAATACACATAACCACTTCATTGGGTATTGCTTTGCACTTACACCTCCCTCAAATTTACTATCCTAGGTTACTTTTTCACATTGTTTCAAGCTTCCCATGAATTCTGCTTCCCCACCCACCCACCCACTTTGTTTCCCTTCAGCAGGCATTCAAGGAAAAGGCTAAATGGAATTATCTTGAAATGTGTCACTAT
The DNA here is from genome assembly GCF_008692025.1 of Phocoena sinus. Taxonomy (NCBI): domain Eukaryota; kingdom Metazoa; phylum Chordata; class Mammalia; order Artiodactyla; family Phocoenidae; genus Phocoena; species Phocoena sinus. The sequence continues at coordinate 5,410,837 of NC_045766.1, forward strand.
ATTTAGGGGTTCTAAGGGTAAGGAGGCAAAGTAGCTCTAGCAGTTTGTTTTACACACTAGTTTTAGTTTACCCTTTTCACTTCAATCTCACAGCTAAAAGTTATGTTCATCATCTACCTGGTGTATGCCAATATATCTTGGCAGAAATTTAGGTTAAAGTCTGTCTTTGTCTGAATATTTACGTTTGTTGAAAGGAGACCCAAATGCTACAATGCTTAGTTACTTCCAAATACAGGGTAAGTTATCAGTGTAGGGTAGTTATTGCTCTTATTTTATTCATGGAAACTTAAGTTGGAGTCCCAGTAGAGTTACAAGAACTGTGTTGCTTTGGGAAAGTTACCTGGCTTTTCTGGGCACCAATTTGCTTATCTATAAGTATAAAGTCATGAAGTTGGAGGGTGGATTGAACAAGAGAATTCTCAAGGCCCCTTCTCAATTTCACATTTTATACTTTCATGGGGAGAGAGACTTCTTAAGAAATGCCTATTGTGTCATAATTTTTTAAATCAGGTTTTAAAAAATGGAAGAAATAGAACTCTTATAGAAAGGATATTTTCCTTGTTAATTTGTTTGGTTTAAGCCTCCAAGATGCAAGAAGCAAATAGTTTGCAGTGTTCATCAACGTTTGCAAAGAGTCATTGGTTTTTCAGGGCAATTGCATAAGCCCAGCATTCTTGTTCTTTCACAGAGCAATTGCAACAACTTCCAAACCCAATGACCTGCTTTCTCAGGTTGAAATTGATCTTTCCTTTAAGAAAGTGATTCTTGCAACAACTTCCAAACCCAATGACCTGCTTTCTCAGGTTGAAATTGATCTTTCCTTTAAGAAAGTGATTCTTGCGTGAAATTTACAGTATTATTTCTTAGAGCACAAATTTTCATTCATTAGGCGTTAGCTTATTTTATTCACCAAACAGCTGTGGGACACCAACTAAGTCCCCAGGCGCTGGGAGAACTGCAAAAGTGAATAAAATCTCCTTCTAATCGTCTGTAACATTAAGCCAAGAGCCACACATTGGGGGACATAATCATCCAGAAAGTTATAAATCCCCCATTGGCCTTTTATACTCTCTATTGATTACTCAGAAGAAGAATACTGAGAATAACTTGAATTGAACATGCCTTTTTACAATGCATGTGTTATACCCAAGAAGATAGGATGGACTAAAATATGAGCAATCTGTGTTGAAGCAATATATAAAAGTGAAAAGAGCAAAGACATTAAAGGATGTTAGGGAAGTCATCCATGTCTCTAGCCACATGTCTCCATTCAATGGTTTATCCATTTATTTATTCAAAAATATTTATTGAACACGTATTATGTGTCAAATATTGTGCTAAGGAAGAAACTGACAAGAGCTTACATTTTAGAGTAGGGTAATGAGAGCAGGTACTAAGCTAGAGAATGCTTTCTCTTATGATAGCCTGAGATGTGTGGGTACCAGGAGTCAAGGATGTCATCTTGGATGAAGGACCGTATCTTCTGAGATCTGGAGTATGAGTAGAAGTATTCAGGTAAGGATCAGAGTGAGTAGTGAAGCAAAGGAGAGGTGGAGTGTGCCACTCGAAAGAAACAGCAAGCACCAAGGCCAAGAGAAAAGAGAAAGCAGGAAATGGAATTAATTTGGTTTTATCAAAGTGGTGACCTCCAAAGAGGGAAGGAAATGTTAGGAAATGGGGCTGTAAATGTAAGCAGAGAAAAGCTTACAGGGTCCAGTAGGGGTAGCAGGAAGAAAAAATGATGTGATTGGATCTGCATATTAAGGCAATCACTCAAGCTATAGCATAGAAAAGATATGGAACCCAATGAGACCAACTAGCAGACTGATGCTAGAACCCAAACAAGAGATGATAAAAACTTGCACTAGGAAAACATCCTTACTCTAGGGATGGTTAAAGTTTGCTGGAGTTACTACCTATACTAACATGCCTCCTGTTCTTGGTCCCTTAGCCCTTCAGACACTCAAACTCCTAAACATAGCCTACAAGCCTCTGCATCAGTTCTCTGAATATTTTTCTAGCTTCACCTTGTGCCATTCTAGTCCCCCTTTTAAAATTAATACTCCAAGCAGATTTGAGGTTATTTTAATTCTTCCTTTTTTGCAATGGTTATCTTGTATTAAATCCCCTCCATTTGAAACACCTGGCATGGTTCTTGTGTTTCTGGTTGGACCTTTGATTCAGAGCTACTTCTGAAGGGAGGGGACTGGTATTGTACGTGGCAACAAGGAATTTGTTGGGGACTTCGGCAAGAATCATTTCAGTGTAAAAGTGGGGCAAAAGTCAGACTACTAGGGTTGAAGATATTGAACAGTGATTAAGTCCAGAATGCAAGGATAGTTATTTTCTAGAAGTTTGGCCAAGAAAGAGAGGGGAGAGAGGGCAGGTGGAACAAGGAGTTCTAGCTTTGTGTTGTCAAATACAGTAGCCAATAGTCACGTGTAATTATTGGCCACTTGAATTGTAGTTAGTTTGAATTGAGATGTGCTGTAAGTACGAAACAAACTTAATAGATTTCAGATACTTAGCATTAACAAAGGAAATATCTCATTAATATTTTTGTGTTGATCATATGTTGAAATAGAAGTATAATAGGTTCAATAAAGCATTATTAAAATTAATTTAATCTATTTCTTTTAAATTTTGTTTAATGTAGTTACTAGGACATTTAAAATGACATATGTGGCTTGGACAGTGCTATACTAGACTAAGATTGAAATAGCCAATAACATCATAAGCCCTCTTTATGTGTTACAGCTTACATGGTACCTGGTTTAAAGAGTTAGACAAGACTTAAAAAATGCAATATGTACATGAAGCAATCTTGCATCAAAAGAAGCATGGGTTAGTTGGAAAAATGCTGATTATTCTGGTACTCATAAGAAAAGTATATAATACTCTATGCTCAGAAGACTCTTAAGAACAAAAGGGATTTGTAGGAGATACGATCAGGTTTGCACTAATAAAATAACGATTGTGGCAGCATTCGAGGTAAAACTGAGAATGAAAGCAAGATCAATTCAAGGACTTTAGCAAGAGTCCTGGAGAGAGGTGATGGAGGTCTGAATTGGGGCAGTGTTCATGGGATTGAGAGGGTAGGAGGGTGTAATGGACATTATGAAAATAGGGTTGTCAGGATTTGAATGACGGTTAAATGTAGAGGTTTAGGGAGAAGTCATACCACCTATCAGATGGGAAGTACAGTGTGGAGTTAGATTGAGCACTCAGGTTTTGAAGGGGTAACATTATCTCCTTTCAAAAAATGTTTGCTTATATTGCTGGTTTGCCAAGGACCAGAGACAACCCTGAGTGCTCTGATGGGGTAGCCTAATCTCCTTATACCAGACATTCTCCTGAAATCCACAAATGCCAGTTCCGGTGGTGATCAAGTCAGATGCAACTATCCCAGCTTTCACCCACAATCAAGCGTTTAATCTGAACATTGGCCAGATTCTAATACGATATCACTCTCAAACGATGCTGAACAGCTACAAGCAGTGGAAACTACCCTGGAGGCAGAGGCAGCATATAAGTGTTCAAGGCCTGGCTCCATCGAAACCAACCATGAAAGTGACATTACCTAGTGGAACCTCAATTCCTTCACCCGTAAAATAAAGACGGAAATATCTGTCATCAGATTGCTTTAAAATTACACAAGGTCATATAAGTGAATGTACTTTATAAAAATGGAGCCTTTACATAAATACATATATAGTGCATTTTTCAAGGCTTCTGTTTCAGATTTACACACAGGTTTTATTCGGTGGAAATATGAATATTTCCAGAAGTGAACTTTAAATGATTAACCCTCTGTACTGTGGAAAAAAGAGACTCTGAGTTAAAGGATCTATTAGTAGGCTTCCAACACTCTCTCCATCCCCATAGTAAATATGTGCTGCTATGTGTGCGCTTGTGTGGCGGGGTGAGTGCACGTGTGTTTCAAAGTGGAGGTATAGACAGAAAGCATCACAGCTTGAAAAGGATACCCTTGACTGTTTTGAAAAACCAGTTTCTATAATTAACCCTGCTGATCTGTTTATAAACCCCGAAAAGTATAAACACACAGTTGCTTTCATTAATTTTTGATAAGCAGTAAGACTTACAAATATTTTACTTCCAAGCATATGTTATCTGCATTTGTCTTCAGTGGCAGGCATATGCTTTGACATATGATATTCCATCTTGCACCAAATGCACATGACTCACATCTAAAACAATAGCTGAGTGGGCATCTCACTGGCTGAGTATTGGGCTCATTTGTATTTGGGGTTCTTCAAATAAGACTTTAAGCAGGGGAGACACACAAATACCTAAATCTGGGACAAGAATTTTATGAATTTTTTTTATCTTATCCATTCTTAAAACAGTAATGGAAATAATGCGTTGGATGTCTACATAGTATAATTTGTTTGTGAATTTCTTTCCCCTGCAACACCTGTTTGTCCTCAAATTATGCCACAGCAATCTGATATGCTGGGCCCTTTCCTGGAAACATAATTGATAAAGTCATTCTTTTGTTTTAAGCAACCCAACCAAGGTGAACACCTTCTACACATTTAGCACAATGTTTTTTAAAAGGAGCGAAAGATCCAAATAGCAACCTGGCAGTTGGAGAGTCAAGATTTACACATAAAACAATGAACAAGCCAGTATCGTCCCTGTATACAAAGTTCTATGTTATTCGATGAAAACTAGTAGATTTACTGCCAATCACTGTCAGACTGTGAATCCTGGAATACTTGAGGAGTTAAAGGAGATGATAAGAGAGGATCCAATGAGGAGATGGTAACTGAACTGAGTATAAACCACAGGCAAGCTAAGAACTGCCAATGAGTGGGGTAAGGCATTCTGGTTGTAAATCACATCATGAACCAATATGCAAAGGCTGGAATCAGTGTTTGGGTCAACTGCAGGGGTAAGCTGGTATTACCAGGGCATAAGCCTTTGGGGAAGAATTTGTCTGAGTTAAAGTCATCTAGAGACCGGCTCCTAAGGAAGGGATATGAGTGATAAGTAGAAATGATAAAAACTGATGGGTAAACATTGGAGAGCTGTGCTGGTTCTTCGTCAGGAACTGGTGGGAATAGGACCAGATTAACCTGGGGCAGCGCTCAGTGAAGACTGAAGGCAGAGAATGATATCATCAAGACGGCACCAGAAGTTATTCCCAAGGTTATTGTAACAGAGGTTATTCCCGAGGTTATCATAACAGAGGTTATTCTTCGCACTCCCTTTACAAGGAGAACAACTAACAACTCTTCATGTATAATTCTAGAGAATTGTCTGTGGATAAGACATAAGAGAATTCTAGAACATGGATGTGAGGCTGAAGCACCCCCTGCACCACAGACACCAAGACAGACTGCATTAGAAAATAAGAGGAACGGCTACTTGTTGACTGCATTGCCCCTCCCCCAGGCTGCCCCAGCATCGTACTTAAGAGGTCTTTCCCAAACCTCCAGTTCCTCCAGTGGGAAAGGAGAATCGAGGGGTGACATCCAGTCCCCCCCAGCATTGTGGGATGCTTCTTGGGAGCCCCTACTCTGGTTTGCTTGCATGGGGATAGCAGAGGACTCTGGGGATTGAATCACTAGGAAACTGACTATGACAGAGACGAGGGGCGGGACTTCCAACAACAGCACTTGGATCATGGCAGACGGAGTTCCTACCTGCAGAGCCCAAGTAGGAATCTCAACCAGCAGCTGTGCTCACCTGTAGAACCAACTCAGTGGCATAGTCTGACCAGGGAACTCAGTGGGGTGTAGGTCTTCCTAATTTGGATCCCCAAGTAAGGAGTTTTGCCCACCCTGGAGCCTGGTCTTTGCACACTTAGGCAGAGGAGCTGAGTCATAACCCACCTGCTATGGACTGTAGTCCCCGATCTCTCCAGACCAGAAATTCTGTTCAGGAAAATTGGGGAGTGGCCCGAAGGGGACCCTCTTAGTCCTGCCCAGGCAGGAGCCTGAGTCATAGCCCCACCTGCTGTGGAGCATGACCCCCAGTCCCAACTGACAGGAAAGGCTGGCAAGAACATCTGGAAGCTGCATAACCCAGCAACTCTAGATCCAAGAGGTAGGCAGGCCGAGCTGATCACCATCAGAACAGAGCCAGTGGCCCTATTCAGCCAGGAACTTGGGCCACAGGTTGACTTGAGTCAAGATCACAAACAGGGCATTAGTGGCCTTGGGGCTGCTTCTCCTTCTGCACCTAGATGGGAAACTAATTTGTAACCCACTTATTGATGAATACAGCCTTCAGCCCATCCAAACAGTGAACCTCAATAGAGAACACAGTAAGCTGCACAGTCCATCCAACGGCCCGGCTTGCAGTGGCACTTACACAGAGAACACAGCTTGTGGCTTTCCCCATCTCGAAACCGAGCAGGATCCTGTGGGGCTGCTGGGCACAGAAGCCTTTCAGACAGTTGTTAATCAGGGAAAGGAGGGGATGCAGAGACAAGGGAGGAGCGGTCAAGACACAATAGTGCAGCCTTGGGGCAGGTCCTGGTTCCCCCTCAAGGGATACACATAACAATATCTTTGGGCTCTTCTGCAGAACTAAACCCCCAACAAATGGAAGATGTCAGCTACTTGATGAAGCATTCTTCAATCCAGAGAGAAGGTCACGGTTTGATAACCTTGAGAATGAGAGAAGCTCATCAGGAGACCACCTGAGGCCAGATTAAAGGAGCGCAGGCCCTGCACACACCCTGATCCTTGTCAGCAACTCCACCCTTGAACCATGGCTATAAAACCCCTCACCAAATCCTCCCCAGCTGGGACACACAATTTTGAGAGGCACAAGCTTACTGTGTCCCCCTTTGCCTGGCAAAGCAATAATGCTATTCTTTTCTACTTCACCTAAAACTCTGTCTCTGAGATTTGATTTGGTACCAGGGCACAGAGGCCGAGTTTTTGGCGTCAATCTGCAGAGCAAAACTGGTGGCCTCACATGGCTAGTATATTCAGTGCACGCTCTTGCCTGATTTTGGTCCCCAGACAATGAGCTCTGCAGGCCCTGGGTCCTCTCCTGCCCTGCCAGAACAGGGAAGCCAATTCATAGCCCCATCTACTGCTCAGTATATAACCAGTAGATACTTTTCTTCCTTCACTCTAATAACTGAGCACTCAGCATATACTAGGCACTGTGTGAAACCCTTTACAAGTATTACCTCTTGATTTACATATCAATTTAGGAAGTTATTTTTATGCCTGCTGTTTAGATGAGTAAAATGAAACTTAGAGAGAAGGTCCTGGCCCAAGCCCCCAGGGAGGAGGCAGGATTCCAACCAAGGTCTGCTTGGCACTAAAGCCCAAATGCACAACTAATAAACATCATCAGATGCAACACCCTCTATTAACATGGGGTGTGCACTCACTCTTTGATTCTTTTTATATTCAGTGTTCCTTTACTTTTAAATATTTTTGTAAATTTTAAAGTAAAATATGCTCATTAAATAAAAAAATCAAGTACAAAGGAAGTAAACCTAGCACAAGGCAAGCATTCTATTTAGTGCTGTGTTCCTCTCACAATTTCTATCCCCTCCCTAGAGGCAACTGATAATTGTAGATTCAAGTGTAGCTTTCCATATCTGTTTTCAATGCTGAGAGCAATCTTCGCTCCCTTAAGGATTCACCCTGCTTTGAATTTGTCTTGATAGGTCAGTCAGATCCTGTCTTCTAATTTTCTCGTTCCCTTTGGTGTAGGTCGAGGAGCTGGGGGATACTCAAAAAATGATGGCCTATGTAGTAGCTTAAATCTTTCAATAAAGTTTTCTTTCTCTTCTCACCTAGTTTTACAAGTATAAACAAACAAATTCACCCTGTACATGAACTTAACTTCAATAAATACCTGTTGGGAGCCTATAACTCAAGCACCGTTGTTACAAACACCTATAACATGATCCGAATCGTCAAGATGTTCATAGTCTAGTAAGGGAGACAAACATACAAAGAAATAAATACAATAAATGGAGTATACACATACTAGAATAAAGACCCTTTGAAATCAGGTAAATAGTATTCCAGTTATTTATTGCAACATAACAAACTACCTCAAAACTCAGTGGCTTTAAACAATTCACCATTGTCTCTCTCATAGCTTTGTGGTTTGAGTTTCAGTGGGGGGAGTTCTTGCCTGGAGTCTAAAATTTGGTTGCAGTCATATAATGGGTGCCTCTGAGGTCACCTGATGACTCAACTAGACCGGATATCAAAGCTGGCTTTTTTCACTCAATGTCTGGAACCTCAGTGCCCTTCTTGGCTGCATCTCTGTCTACCAGCATAGCCTGGACTTTACCTGGTGGTTCAAAGCTGTGAGAGGGAGGGAGTTGAGCTGTCAGGCTCCTTAGGGCTGTACCCATAGGAAATGGGCATCATTTCTGTTGACTATTAGTCAAAGTCACAGGGCCAGCCCAGGTTCAAGGGAGTGGAGAAGTGGATCCCACCTCCTGATGGGGGAGTAACAATGGCAATGTCCAAACACAAAATTGCATATGGTGGTAGACATTGTTGCAGTCACCTTTGGAAACTGCAATCTGCCACAAGCAGTGCAAGGAATGGAATAATTAGTGTTTTGAGAAGAGACGGCATCATGAAAAAGGCAAAAACCAAGCTAAGTTTTAAAGAATAAATCAAAGTCTTAAAGGTAGAAAAGATGAGAAGCAGGTTAGGTGAAGCATATTCCAGATAGAGTAGAGATGTTGTCCAAATACATAAAGGACAATATTCAGGAGCAAAATTTCATGTTGAGTTTTGTAGAGATTATAAAGACATTTATTTGCTTAAACAGGATTACAATACACAAGGCCAGAGCTTTGGCGAATGCTAGTGGATAGTTAGACATGGATAGACTAGTGAAGAATCTTGTCAACAATATCCAAGTGATGGAGAGTGTGTGGATACTTCCAAGCAAATGACCAATGAGGTCATGTTTTCTTTCAAGAACGCTCAGGCCAATAGTAGGTTGAATTAAAAAACAACAACAACGAGGGCAAGAGTACAGGCAAGTAAACTAGCAGAGTGCTACTTGACCAAGAGGCAAAATGTCTTCAACTGAATTTGAAGTCAGTTTGCATAGGTTTGAACCCTGGCACTCACATATTTACTAACTGTGTGAGCTTGTGCAGTTTACTTGGCCTCTCTGTGCTTCTTTTTCTTCATTTGAAAAATAGACTAATATACACGGGGTTGTTAGAATGATTACATGAGTTAATCTCTATGAAGCGTGTAGAATAATGCCTGGCAGATGGAAAGGTAACGTTTTCTGGATTTATTTTAAACTCATAAATCACCAGGCTTCTGTAATGGCAGCTTACCACATACCTGCCCCAGGAGCTCATTTAATTCCTTTAACAACCTAGCAAGGTAAATACATTATCAGCCCCTTTGACAAATGAGGACAGTGAGACATAGAGAACCATGTAACTTTCCCAAGGTCAACCGTATGCAATGGGGACCACATTTGGCAGAGAGAGAATGACATCAAAAAAATGTAGGAGTGGAATCAGTTTTCTATTCTAGACTCTGTATTTTCAAAACAGGGACTCCATCTATTTCTACTTAGAGAACCAAAACATTTCTTTATAGTGATGATGGCTGTTATTTTTTAAGACATTATCTCTCAACCAAATTATTTTAATTTTTCTCTGCGTATAAGGCTCACAAGTTGCTAAAAATTAAACTTATTCAGAACCATGAATCACCATTTGCTTAGACAGAGAGACCAACTAGACTTTTGCAGGAAGCATCAGAGCTCGAGTTTGCCTTTTCTTTGTTAGTGACCCGGAAAAATACTTCTGTGATTTGGCCTAGTAGTTTCTCCTATTCAACTCTCTCTAATAGGCAACTAACATACCCCTCCCAGGGGACACAGCCTGGAATAAAAGAATCAGAATTTGCAGACCTGAGTATGGAAGTGATAGGTGACTTGAGAGTGTGACTTCCTTCAAGGCAATGTGTTATTAGTTTTCATTTCCCTCTTTCTTCAGCTATTATTTTGTATCCTGCCATGATGCAGAAGACACCTCTACTAAAAGGAAAGAAAGAAGGAAAGTAGGAGGGAAGGAAGGAAAAGAAAAATAGGAAGGAAGGAAGGAAAGAAAGAAAGAAAGAAAAAGAAAGAAAGAAAAGAAAGAAAAGGAAGAAAAACATTAAAAGAAAAAAGAAACAGATCTGTGCTGACAACAAGCCTTTATGAAGTAAACACTTCTCTTTTTCTCTCTTCGAGACAAGTTTTGTGGGGCACATTGAAATGACATGATCAGAAACCTTTCAGGCTCACAGGGGCAGCTGTGAAGTTGGGGCAGGACAGGCACGGTGAGTGTCCCCTTAATCGCCCTGCTGCTGCTTAAGGCTCTCACGCCCGTTATCCACTGGGGAAGAAATCTGTGGGAAACTCGTCGCCTTCCTTTCACTCGGCCTCCAACCAACTGCTTCACTAGCTCTTTTATTTGATCAATATTGCACCCTTAAGACTTAGCTGGAGGGTCGGCTTTCATTCAAAACAGCTTGGAAACCATGGGAATCAAATTGGCTCAAAATTCTTCCCTCGACTGAAAGGAAAAAACAAGAAACAAAGAAAACCCACAAACCTTCCTTTTTCATTCTTTCCCTTTTCCTTTGGTTTTATTCTAACCAGATGGATTCAGTGACCGGAACCCCAAAAAAACTATAAAGTAAAATTGCACCTTTCTTTATGATGGGAAGTTTATTGCCAGAGCCACGGAGGAAGAGGAATTCCTCTGCTCTAATATTTAGGTTCCAACTGGCCCCTGGGGGGAAAGCATCCTTGTCATCATCAGCAGCTACCTCTTGCAAGGTAGCTGAGGGCAAGATGCAGGATGAAATACCAAAGGCTTTTTCTGGCCACATTCCCTTTCTTTAAAAAGCTTGGTTTTGATAAATGGCTCATATAGGCCAAATAAAGGAAACAAAATCCTCCTCCTTCCCTGAAGTCAGGAAAATTAAATTACTTTAGGATAACTCAGAATTATTATCATCACTTCTGGGGACACTCAAACCGGGAACCTGGGTTCTTGGCAATGGAATCGAATTCCCAGTTCTACTCTCTTTTACACCGTGTCCCAAGCCATGGAAAATGTTGGGATCTGTTTCTTAGAGGTTGGGGCAGAGCAGATGGAGGGGCCGGGAGCCAAAAGAGCCACAGAAGAGATGACGTAACTAAATTGAGTGCAATTCAAGGGCATGGCTTTAGCAATGCTGAATATATTGGTTATGGTGTTTCTCACAGGTTGAGTGTCAAGGCTTAATGAGAGAGGTAATTTTCTGTATTGATGCAGGAGACACCGAAGCATGGTCTAGGGCAGGAAAAAGAAACTGGGAGGAAAAAAAAAAAAAAAAGGCAGGGGAGAGGAGATCTCACATGACCGTGCTTGAGCTCAGATACGGTCCTGATGGGAAGCTGGAGAGGTCGTTGGAAACTAGAGGAGGAACTGGCTTACCCACACCAAGTGATGCTTAAATAAGGAGGCTGGGCACCTGGTGTTTAACTTACACTCAGGGCCAGGTTCACTCACTTGACACACACTTAACACACTCACAGACTTCCAAAATTCTAGTCCAGGGTAGGAAAATTCCACCAGAATTATCCCTGGGCCTAAAGTGGCTAAACATGTCAATAGCCAGTCCAGGCAAGAAGAGACAGACAGAGACACCTAGATTCATTTTTCCACAATTTTATAATGAAACCTCTGGCAAAGTACTAGATTAAGGGACTGTTATGAATCTCTAGTTTTAACCTCGTTAGATACTTTTGGAGAACGAGACCTGTTTCAGAGCCAAAAGCCTATCTGTATATGCTCTTCTGACAAACCCCAGTTTTAGATTCTGTTGAGTAGAAACCGAAGGAGAAACGTGTTAATCCTTCTGCCTATGTTTCTTGGTCAGTCAAGCACTGTCCATTTTTATAACTGGTTGTAAGAGGCCCACTCTCAACACAAACTTTGACAACTTTGTCGGAGACCCTCACAGGGGATTCCAGAAAGTTAAGAGAAAGAAGGAGGAAACATGCTTCTGATGAATGGTGCTCTGTATGGAAAGAGCATCCTTTTCAGGAGAGCTGTCTTGCTTCAGCCAGAGGACCTGAAAGCATCACACGGCCAGCTAGGCACCTCACCGGGCCTGGCGGTCACTGGAGAAGCACTCAGGCACTCAGCCAGCTAATCTCACAGCCTTGGAGGTGACTAAGATTTCTTTCTGTGGCTGGTGAGCCTTGGAGACGAGGCCTCCTGTGACTCGTGTGTGTGGGTGGAGCAGAGTGCCAGAGACACTTCATAAGAGAGATCTGGGAGGAAGACGCCACAGGCTCAAGGAGCAGAGGAAATGCTTTTTTCTTCAGTGGGAAACCTGCCGTTGGGACTTTAAAAATAGCAGCTTCATTCTGAACAGCCTGGGGTGCAACTCCTGGAAGTGGGTAAGTTCTTTGGAAGCGGGGGCTTCAAAAAGAAGGTGAAGAGCCATACCACAGACGTGATCAGTCATGACAAATGGCCTCTGTCATGAGGGACGAAAAGACTTGGCAACTGTCCACACATATCTCTGAGGTGACGTGAAGCTTACATGGCTCATTCCTGCACACACTTATTCACAAGATCTTTATTGGGCACTTATCGTGAGCCTGGTTAAAGTAAGGAAGGAAAATTATGAACGACACAGCATAGTCAAGGTCAGACACAAAAATCCTTTTCCTAATGTTTGATAGAGAATCCCAGCCTACACCTTAAATTTACTCTTTAAAGTGGATTGTGAATGAAATTTAAACTTGGCTAGAACAAATTTTAGGCTTTGACTTACGTCTTTTTGAAGAAAAAGTCCTCACGACTTCAATTTCTCTAAGGAATGTTCAGATATCCTCCCCAAAGTTAGTTACAATCTGGACAATTTAAGTATGATGTGGATTATTTTTTCAATAAAAAAGAAAAATTTCCTGAATTTCTCTGACCCTGGACATAATTTTTCACAAACATTTTTGAGTACCCTATATATGCCGGTTAAAATAGTAAAGAGTATGTAAAATACAGAGTCATCTAAACTCTATGCCAGAAAGAAGACATTCTATTTTCAAGGACTTAATTCCTTCTCCTTTATACTTGCAAAGAATTCCACAGCTTAAGAAATGCTTTAATGCATCATTGCCATCATATTATCACTTACGAGGATTTAGCATGCACCAGACCATGCCTTAATTCATTTATGTACATTACCTCTCTAAAGCCACACAACTGCTCCTTGAGTGGTTACTACTGTATCCCCAATTTCCAGATGAAAATAAAAATCTGAGATCCAGAAAAGGCTTAAAAGAGAATGAGATATAAAGATAGGGGAGCACAGCCAGTGCTCTTTTCCACATATTACGGTTTCCAGAAAATGACTGATGTACTTAGTCAGTAAAGATAAATCATGAAATTGGTAGTTGCTCACTTGGGAACATTTCCAGCCCAAAAGGGCTAAAGGAAATCCCATCTGGCTAAGAGTAATCTTCTAGCAACATAAAACCAGGTATTGAAGAAGAAAACCACTGCTTAACTCTTGTGGTTGCCTACCATCAGTTCCCTGAACTCCCCCAGGACATACTATTTCAATCACCCATCTAATGCTTAGCAGAGCATTACCCATTTATTTATACAGATAGCCCATATAATCACATACATTTAAGCCATAATCTTCATGAGGTTGGAGACTGTGTCAGCTTCTAGTCACACAAACGGCGGGGGCTCAAGTCATCCATTCATGTCTATATATATTCACAACAACCACCAAAATCTGCCCATTCCTTTAATACATATTGATTTCTTGTTCTGCACCAGGAAACCTCCTATACGTTAGGGATTTCTAGAAAAAAACAAAGTTCTTATTCAAGAAGAAGAGAAATCCAAGCAAGGGAAACAGCAAAGCCAGAACCCCCGAGGTTGGAGATAAGCTGTGTGTGGATCAAAACCGAACAGAAAGGAAGTGAGTGTGGAAGCAGGGAAATAAAGGAGGCGGTTGTTACAGTTACCACAGAGAGACATTTGCTGTCTTCCCCAATGGCAAGAGAGATGGCGAGATTTGGGCATAATTTTCAGATCTAAATCAAGGTAACTAGCTGATAGTGTGAGTGTAAAGGTAGCTTCTCAGGTTTTGAAACAGCTAGCCAGAAGGTGTTGTCATTTGCTAAAAGGAGAGCAGGCTTCCTGCGGAGTGGAGGAGACCAAGGGTTCTCTGTGGACCACGGTGAGCACGAGATGCTTATTGTATTAGCAGTGACACACAGGCCGTTGGATGTATATGTCTGGTACCCAACACTCACGTCACAAAGATGAATAAGCATAGTCTCTGATCCCAATGACCTCACAATCTAATGTGCTTTGCTGGAAATAATTTTGGCTGCTGGAAACAGAGCTCTCGTTTCTTGACTAGTCAGTTATCTTCATGAGGGCAGGGATTTTATTTTATCCATCTCTGCAATTCCATTCTTTAACACGTAGTGGATGCCCATTATATTTTTGTTAAGTCGGGCTGAACATAATCAGTTCAACCAGAGAACCACTGGGCCAGCACGGACAGAGCAAAGATGATACAAGGTATATCTTCTGCTTTCCAGGGGCATAAACCTTACATGAGGCACATAGTACATTCTTGAAAACTAAAACTTGAGAAAGCATACGCTATGCTTTGCATAGATGAGAGACTTGTAGGGCATGAGATACTCCTCAGGTATCTGATGGTTGGGGGCATCAGGGAAGGTGTCAAGGAAGCATAAATCCAGGTCTGAGCATTGCCAGGTAAGTAGGATTCAGAGGATTGATGATAAGTTGCATGATAGCATGTACCATATCACATTTTTATAAACTTAGCCAGTATAGGATATCACTTTGAACAAAAAGATTGACACTTTTCAAGCAAGACTTTAAATATGGGATAAATACCTGGAACTTATCATGTACACAGACCACTGAAGTGGGGACTTTCTCCAGGGTTTATGCTACTAAAACTTAGGGTCTCTCAGCTTTTGTAGAACAAAAATTCTAATGATGCACTAGTGGAGCGGATGCCATGCTAACATGCAGTATTTAAGAGGCTGTGGGAAAATCCCCCTCTCATTCAAAGAGCTCATCTATCATTTCTATCACCTGCCTCATTACAAGAACTGCCACTATTAAAGGATCATTCCTTTAAGTCCAGACAGCTCATTTGTTTTCCATGTGGAGTCTATATTCTCATGCATTTGGATCTAATGCTTTAAGGGACATAGGTGAGTGGATTTAAAAACATAAAATGAATAAGTGGGACCCCCAAAGTTGAGAGGGATGTTGAAAGAGCTGGCAAAAGAAATTACCAGCCCCACTTTACCCTGGGATGAGTTTTTTGTTCTTTCCTTTTTTATTTTAAGAAAACATTTTTAATCTCACACTAACTTAAAAAGTACAGTGGTACAGTACAACAGCTGGCATACAGGGGCATGGTCGTATCTTTGAAAGTTCTCAACTTGAAGGTTTGTATGTAGGGGACTTACTGTATTAGGAAAACATTAACATTAACAAAGATGTGAACATATTTTTTACTTTTATTTATTTATTTTTAATTAGTTTTTATCGGAGTATAGTTGCTTTACAATGTTGTGTTAGTTTCTACTGTACAGCCAAATGAATCAGCTGTACGTATACATATATCCCCTCTTTTTTGGAGTTCCTTCCCATTTAGGTCACCACAGTGCATTAAGTAGATAGAGTTCCCTGTGCTCTTGTTCTTTCTTGAGTTTTAGAAACACATTCTCTCACGATCAGAGAAGAAATCACTTTTTAAACACTGTATGACTATCCAAATCATGTCCACATTAGATTTTACGAAAAATATATTTCTATCATTTCATTTGTTTTTAAAGCATTTGGGAAAGACTGAGGAACAAAGAATATATTCCTTCCTGCACTAGACAAAAGCCTAAGTGTCCCCAGACAGTGAATCTCCATATCAGAGTGCTGGGCTCTTCCCTTCCCCTGCCTGAGACTTATCTATTTTCTTGTCACTACCTGCATTTTTCTTCTACATCTCCTCCCTCGATTCTGCTGGCATAATTTTTTAGATATTCACTAAGGGAACTTACTGACTCTGCTCTTTACATCTGAGATGTCAGAATGGAAGCAAGAGATCTTTTGAATATGAAACTGGAGGTACATGACAAATCGAGTGCAAGCCACCTCTTGTCCCCTAAAGCCATCCATTGTAAATGTCCCAAGGTTGCCACACTATTGATCAAGCTCTCCTAGGTCTGCCCTGATGTCAAAGCATCTAGCTAGGTAATGGAGAGCTCCACTCAAAAAGGATGAAAATTTGGGGAATTGGGCAGCTAAATAGAGAACTCGCTCTAATGAGGATATTGGAAGAAGTATTCATTTTTTGCTGGTTGCTTTTCTTGAGGCTCGGCACATACGTGGAATACTCGAGCTACACCAGGTTACTTTATATGACTGCTGACCACCTTTGGAAAATTAATATGAGTACCTCTGTCATTCTGTTCATCAAAGATTTCAAGCATTTGTTATGTGAGCTCACCTTATCTGGGATTGTAGCGTAAGCTCCCGACAGTTGGGTTTTTCAATTGTAGTACAAGTGCCTGACTTGAGCTTTTGATTGCCAAGGCATGCACTTCAAGGATGATTGTCTCAAATAAATACATCACCAGCTGCAGAACTAGATAAAGAACTGGGCCATGTTCCCACCGCCAAATTTTCTTTGTTTCAGAGGGCTCTTTGTTGAGTTAGATAACTGACCATTTGACTTCTTGCTTTTCCCTTCCCATGTTTTAATTCCTGTTCTTATGCTTTAAATTCACCAACAAAGAGTGAAACCATGAGGCTCTAGGTTCCTACTGCTGATTCCAATAAAAGCAGAACCTCAGACCTGCATTCTGTCTACCTCCAACCTTGCTGTGTAGCCCCAGGTGTACTGTGTATCCTCCAGGACTTGTGAACAATAAATCTTTTTTCAAAGTTTCCCAATGGTTATTGCTGAGGGTGTCTTGCGATTACAATAAGAACCCCAAGGCCAGTCTGACCACGATGCTGGTTCTGAAAGGGGAGATGTCTGAGGTGGGCTAGCCACAGACCCAGGTGAGTGGTCTCAGGCATTTCTAGCCAATAGCATCAGTACCAATAAGCTGAGACCAGCACAAAACAGGAACACAAGTCCCTTGTCTTATCCTAGTACTCTGAAATTAACCCTGTTTGGTTATTTATCATACTGGATTTTGGGTGTCTGTTTATATGTTTGTATCCTTCACTAGACTAGAGACTCCATGAGGACAGGGACTGGCTTTTGCTTGCTTACCATTTATACCTAGCAACAAATATAGTAGCTAACATTCATTCAGTGAGAGTATTTATTACTAGAAGCATAAAAGGGTGAATGCCACCAAAACCACAAAGGTGAATAAGGCACTATGCCTGTTCCAAAAGAGCATATAGCCTAGAGGAACAGACAGCCATTCAAAAGACATCCTGACATTTTAATATATGCATTTGCCCTCTTTCCATTTTGGGCACTTTGAATTTAACTAAGAGATCCTTGTGCAACTATATGTTTCTCCTTAGACAGCAGCACTTCTTGGTTTTTAATTTCTGTTCTAGCTTAAAAATTACCTGCTTTGGAGTGACATCAGCAAGATGGAAGAATAGACCCTCATTTCGCCAAAGAAGCATCAAGGTAATCACAAAATACAGACCCTGTTCCAAGAAGAGTGGCATAAAAACAGGCAGGAAAATTCATTGCATTTTCCCATCCTAGCCCCTTCCGTTCCCTGGCACAACGCGGTGTGATTATATAAAGCTCCTAACTTCCAGCCTCTCTCTTGGAAGGGAAGGAAAAGCGTGGAATATGCATCTAACATTCTGTCTTTTCAAGGAGCTGCCTGAGGGACAGGTTTCTATCTTGCTTAGTCTGGAGCACTGAAGGGAATGATGGTATACTCTGGGTGCCAGGTTGTGGACCTCTGAGAACAAACGCAGACACTGTGGCTTTTTAGAGCACCAGAGAATGCTTGTGCACTGTTGGTTAGAACGTGAAATGCTGCAGCCACCATGGAAAACAGTATGGAGGTCACCCAAAAATTAAACAAATTATTACTATATAAATCTGGCAATCCTACTGCTAGGTATATATTCAAAATAATTGAAAGTAGGATCTTGAAAAGACATTTACACACTCATGTTCATTGCAATGTTATTCACAATAGTCAAGAGGTGGAAACAACCTAAATGTCCATCTGTGGGTGAATGGATAAAGATAATGTAGCAGATACATACCGTGGAGTATGACTGAGCCTCAAAAAAGAATAAAATCCTGTCACATGCTACAGCATGGGTGAAACTTAATGACATTTTGCTAAGTGAAATAAGTCAATAAATAACAAAAGACAGACAATCTATGTGTATACTTTCATGGGGTATCTAAGTAAAACCCTAAGAAATAGAAATTTAGAAGGGTTATCAGGGCCTGGGGGAGGGGGAGGGGGAGGGTGAAATAGATTTTTTAAAGTAGGCGTAGAGTTTTAGCTGCGCAAGAAAAGTTCTAGAGATCCGTTGCACAACATGTGAGTATAGATAACACTAATGAACTGAACAGTAACAGGTAGTTAAGACAGTAAATCTTACGTGTCTTTTACCATAATTAAAAATAACAGGATTCCCTGGTGGTCCAGTGGTTAAGACTCCATGCTTTCATTGTCACGGGCATGGGTTTAATTCCTGGTTAGGGAACTAAGGTCTCACAAGCTGCATGGTGTGGCCAAAAAAAAAAAATTAAATAATAATAATAAAATAACAAACACACATTGCCTGCTATAAAGTCCTGCTAAGATGGAGTAGCTCCATTCCTCCCCCATCTGCCCTCTTACAACTAAAATTATGGCGTATAACACAGCAAACAAGCATAAGAAGACGCTGAAAGTTAGAAAGAAACAGGTAGACAGAGTACAGTTGGTGCGACTCGATACTGAGGTGTGAGGTTTCCTTCCCTCACAAATATCTTGAACAGGGTTCTGCAGAAGCTTCCAGGTCAAAACTAGCACAGATAAAAGACGTCTCCAAAGAAAGCCTCTTCTTTTTTATCAATACTTGCCCAACTCCAGCCAAAGCATGGATGGAAAAGACTCACCACTAGCCTGGCCCCTGAAGTTTCAGCAGCCCAAGCTGAGATTTGAGTCTTTTTCTCCTCTACCTCTACATAGCACGGAAGCAGGTGGCAGGCTCTGATTCTCCCACCTGGTGGTGTCAGCTGATCTTCCATTCCCTGCCAGACAGAACTAGGAGGTGCTGGTTGCCCGATCTGGGTACCATCGACAGTCAACTGATTTTTCATTTCCTGCCTAGTTAAAACAGGGTGTATTCCAATTCCCCCACCAGGATAGCATCTGTGCAGTCCAGCAGCTGGACCCGCCGACACTTTGCCCCGATTCAGCAGAATTAACAAGGTGGGGTAAGGCAGGGCTAATCACCAGGAGGTTTCACTGAGCACCCAGCATCAGTGGGGCCCAGTGGCAAGCGGAGCTTACATTCCCATCTAGCACCGAGACTGAACATGGTGATGAAATTCAGGACTAGTAATCACTCCACTTTCTCACTAGCCCTGCTAACAGCAAGGCCCAGTGGGTTGCTGAATCTCCACACTCACTCAGGAGCATGGAGATTAGGGAAGCACTATTAAAAAGGGCTAGCCAGCACTTCTGCTCCCTTCTTGTGGTGTCTCTGGGCCCTGATGGGGAGCTGAGACACAACTCCCTCCAGTATCAATGAGGCAGAACAAGATAATATGAGATGCCCACTTTCACTGGGGAGGTAACAGTGGGGGCAATGAGAGAGGTAAAGCTGCACTCCACCCTTCTTCAATGAGACAGTAAGAGTATAGGCTCCACTTTTGCTGCAGTAGTATTAGCAGGACCCAGTAGAAAGCCAAACATGCACACCCACTCAGCTCTTGCACTGCATACAACAGGGTGGCCGCCTACCAAAAAAGACTCAGTAGGCTCTAAGGCTCATAATACAGTATCCAAAATTGTCCAGGATACTTTCAAAACTCACTTGTCATACCAAGAGCCAGGAAAATCACTATATGAACAAGAAAAGGCAATCAGTAGATGCTAACATTAAGGTGACTCAAGTGTTGGAATTATCTGAAAAGGATTTTAAAGAGGTCATAAATTGCTTCAACGATTACCTGCAGATTCTCTTGAAACAAATGGAAAATAGAAAAATCTCGAAAAAGAAATAGAAGTTATAAAAAAGAACAAAATAGAAATTATAGGACTGACACATGTAATCACCAGAATAAAAACTCATTAGATGAGGATGATAGAGGATAGAATCGGTGAACTTGAAGACGGATCGTGGAATTCACCCAATTTGAACAACAGAGTGACTAAAAATATATATAAATGAATAGAACCTCAAGGATCTTGAGACAACAAGAAATGCATTAATTTGTTTTATTTTTTTTTTTTACCTTTGGATGTCTCAGAAGGAGAGGAGAGAGAGCATGTAACAAAGTTTTCAAAGAAATAATGGCAGTAAATCTCCTAAATTTGGCATGAGGCATAAACCTACAGGTTCAAGAAACTGAGTGAGCCCCAAACAGGGTAATCCAAAGAAATCCATGCCAGAATACATTATAATTTTTAGGAAAATTTATGGCAAACAAAAATTTTGAAAGCAGTCAGAGGAAAACAACACATTACTTATAGAGGAACACCAAATCTCATCTGAAACCATAGAGACCACAAAGAAGTAGCATAACACGTTTCAAAACTACCGAAAGGGGCTTTTCTGGTGGCGCAGTGGTTAAGAGTCCACCTGCCAATGCAGGGGACACAGGTTCGTGCCCCGGTCCGGGAGGATCCCACATGCCATGGAGCGGCTGGGCCCGTGAGCCATGGCCGCTGAGCCTGTGCGTCCGGAGCCTGTGCTCCGCAACGGGAGATGCCACAACAGTGAGAGGCCCGTGTACCGCAAAAAACAACCAAAAAACAAAACAAAAAAAAACTACCGAAAGAAAAGAATTGTCAACTGCAGATTCTATGTTTGGTGAAAACATACCTCAGGAACATAGGAAAATAAAGGCATCCTCAGATAAAGTAGAACTAAAAAGAGGTATTGCTAGCAAACTTACTCCTAATGAATGGCTGAAGGAAGTTCTTAGAAAGAAAATGATACAGAAGAAGGCTTGGACTATAGAAAGAAAGAACATCAGAGTGGGTAAATATAGGGGGTAATAGTAATAGACTACCTGGTTTATCATGAGTTTCTTAAATCATGTTTGATGGTTGAAGCAAAATTATAAAGAGGCTTGAATGAAAACATTTTTACTTTACTTGGATTGGAAGTGACTATTATAATAAATTACATATGTACATCCTAATACCCAGAGCAATCAATAAGAAAATTATAAAAAGTGATATATTCAAAAATATAGATAATCTGAACAAGGTAATCAAATTGTTGAATCTACTTGACATT
This sequence comes from Phocoena sinus, assembly GCF_008692025.1. Lineage (NCBI taxonomy): Eukaryota > Metazoa > Chordata > Mammalia > Artiodactyla > Phocoenidae > Phocoena > Phocoena sinus. The sequence goes on from NC_045766.1 coordinate 5,432,339, forward strand.
GACATATATAGAATAATTCCTCCATCAACAGCAGAAGATATAGATGTGGATATAGATATATTTAGTGACTATGTACTATTCAACAAGATAAACTATATTCTGAGGCATAAAGTTGTCCTTAAATTTAAATTAATTGAAGTCATAGAGAGTGTGTTCTCTGACTATAAGTTTAATAAAACTAGAAATCAGTAAGAGAAAAACTACAGGAAGATTTGTAATCACATGGAAATTAAAACAAAAACAAAAAAGTACATTTCCAAATAATTTATGGGGGAAGAAGGAAATCTCAAACCCTCATCTCAAGATTAAATTATGTCTAGTCCTTGGCATATGAACTTAGACACAGGGCAAGTGGCTTAACAGAACGCCCTCACTTGTATAGATGGGGAGAGGGAATCTTCTCCTGGGGAGGTGCCAGCTGAGTTATATGCTGCCGAAGGGGAAAGGATGAACTCAGAGCCATGGTTTATCCAAAGGTCTGCTGTAACAGGCACAACACTAGATGGCTTCCATGCAGCATCTCATTTTCCCCTCACTATAGGTTAGCTAAGTCCTAATTTGCCTTATTTCATAGATCTGGGAGACTTTATATGTTCTCTGATTAGTAACAAAGGTTTTATTGTAAAGACATTGAGGCAAGTAGCCAACAAATAGGACATTCCATGTCATCCCAAATGAGACTTTACAAAGTGGAGAGAGAGATAAATTAGGAGCTTGGGATTAACATATACACACCACTATATATAAAATAGATAACCAGCAAGGACCTACTGTACAGCACAGGGAACTATACTCAATATTCTCTAATAATCTATATGGGAAAAGAATCTGAAAAAAGAATATATACAGGTATACGTATAACTGAATCACTTGCTGTACACCTGAAACGGACACAACATTGTAAAGCAACTATACTCCAATATAAAATAAAAATTAAATTAAATTTTTTAAAATGAGACTTTAGATCAGAACACATTTTAATGAATTCCCAGCTAAGTACATTTTTCTCAGACCTAAGTACTAGAGAAACTTAAAGAGAGAAGTTCTCAAGGATCTTTAAAATTATATCCTAAAGGATCTGCCAACCACAGCTTGAGAAACTTTTAACTTGAACAGAGAAAACCTAATTCTATGAAAGTATCTTTCAATTGCAAATCATGACTGCAAAGAAAGTGTAACTTTACAACTGGTCAGATGTTTCTAAACAGCAGGATACTCCTATTAAGTTAAAATAATTTTATATTTTAATTAAATTAAAATATAAAATTTAAAGATTCTCATAGATCTCGCAAACATCCAAGTACTTTCCAGACCCTGGTTCTACATACTTCCCAGTTTAAAAAACAGTTTACTAGAAAACATTGTTAGACTCCCAAATAGCACCTACATTGTTTTTTGTTTGTTTGTTTTTTTAAACATCTTTATTGGAGTATAATTGCTTTACAGTGGTGTGTTAGTTTCTGCTTTATAACAAAGTGAATCAGTTATACATATGTTCCCATATCTCTTCCCTCTTGCGTCTTTCTCCCTCCCAGCCTCCCTATCCCACACCTCTAGGTGGTCACAAAGCACCGAGCTGATCTCCCTGTGCCATGCGGCTGCTTCCCACTAGCTATCTATTTCACATTTGGTAGTGTATATATGTCCATGACAGGGATTATCATAGAGGATCAGAGACTCTACTCCTAAAAAGGCTACATAGCAAAAAGACCAGAGCACTTTAAGGCAACTGACTATCTTTCCCCTTTTGCCAGAACTGATGTTGGTACCCACGCCAGTCTTCTTTACACAGGTGAATCTGAAGTGTTTTGATTGCTTTCAGGTTATGAGGGATAGTTGCCACATTCTAGAACTGCTACTTATTTTCCTAATTAATTCCTAATTGGGGATGCTATTATGTTTCTCCTTAAAATGCAAAGAAGCCTGCTGCAGCTGTATAGGTCTATGTTCACCATTCAAAACCTATCTGGTCTGAAAGGATGATAAACTCTTTAGTGCTTTCCCTAAATAGGGTGATTGGTTTTCTGTTTGTAGTCGATTGTGCTGTTGGTAAATCCTAGGTTTTTCTCTTACGCACATAAGTCAAAGAAGGAGGAATTTGCTTCTGGTTCAATCAGTGTTTCTCCTGGAAGGTAGCAGGGGGCCCTGGAGAACTGTTAATCCAGTCTGCTGGGTTAGTATATGGCACAAATGGAGAGGCAGGTTACTGAAGCAATAGCCACAAGCAGTGGGACTCGATGATATACAGACTTCACCTGCTCTGGAACCAAAGCCTATAATAAAGTTTACAGTTTATAAAACACAGTCTTAAAATATTTATGTGGCTCTGTAGGTGAATTGGATCTGTTTTTCAACTCTGTATGCAATCATGCTGTACAAAAGGCACTGACATTTATAAAGGAAAATATAAAGCTTCCCCTAAACTGTTAGGTGAATTTAATGTTCTACTTGAACGGGAATTTTGTGTTTTGGGGAGAGGTAAAGGAAAGTAAGGGAATGGTAAAAAAAAAAAAAAAAAAGGGGGGGGGGTTGGCTCCCTTAATGTAGAGAGAGTAATGCACCTTTTGCATTTCCTTCAAATGTTGACTATCCTCTAACGTAGCACTGTCTGATGGAAAATATTTTCATCATTACAGGAAGTTTTACCTGTATTGTCCAGTATGGTAGCCACATGTGGTTACTGAGCACCTGAAATGTGATTAGTGTAACTAAGAAACTGAATTTTAAATTAAATTAAACTTAACTTAAATTTAAGTAGTTCCATGTGGTCAGTGGAGAACATATTGAATAGCACAGTTTCAAGCATTAATTTTCATGTTTGAGGTTACAGAATTCTTTATAAATGTGTTGAAAACTACAGACTTCTTCCACCTAGAAAAATGTTTAATACAAACACACTTTCCAAGTGTTCACAGGTCATCTAAGACATATCTGTGGATCTGTATAAGTCTGTGTACTGTGAGGACTTACATTCTGGAGTGAGACACAGAGGGTTTGAATTATGGTCACAACAAGTTGTGTGAATCAAATTAGATAAAATTCTTAGAAGGTGTTCCTTCAACTGTAAAATGAGCCTATTAATAAAACCTACTTCATGGACTTGTTGTGAGGATTAAATGAAAACATTTATCATCACTCTTAGGTTAATGGTTGAGTCTGTGAAAGAAATTATAGAACCATTTCACATCCTAACTAGAAAGGACTTCATGAATTTTGGTCTGTATCCATCTGGACTTTGTTAGAAGAATGGGGCCACTTATAAGGATTATGGTGACAGGGTGCATATGACAGGAATTAGATCTTACATGAATGTGGGAGGGGATGAAGAAAGGAAGGTCTAGAAGGGGGGAAGTGGGAAGATCTGAAAAATAGCTACTAACCGTTTCGTTCTTGATGCCAAAAATTCAGCCTCTGCACAGAGGTGCCGAATTGAATCTCAGAGACAGAGTTTTGGGTGAAGTAGAAAAGAATAGCTTCATTGTTTTGCCAGGCAAATGGGGACACAGTGGGCTTGTGCCTTAAAAACTGTGTGTCCCCACCTGGGGGGATTTGGTGAGGAGTTTTATAGCCATGGTTCAAGGGTGGAGTTGTGATAAGGATCAGGGTGTGTGCAGGGCCTGCATTCCTTTAATCTGGCTTCAGGTGGTCTCCTGAAGACTTTCTCTCATTCTCAAGGTTATCAAACTGTGACCTTCTCTCTGGAATGAAGAATGCTTCATCAAGTAGTTAACATCTTCCATTTGTTGGGCGTTTAGTTCTGCAGAGGAGCCCAAAGATATTGTTACGTGTATCCCTTGAAGCAGAACCAGGACCCTGCCCCAAGGCTGCACTATTATTTCTTGACTGCTCCCCCCTTGTCTCTGCATTCCCTCCTTTACCTGATCAGCAACTGTTTGAACCTGCCCTTTGGACCACAGGGAGGGTCATGGAGGCTGAAGCCTATTTCCTACAAAAAAGAAATGGGAGACACAGAAAACTTCTGGGCCCAGAAGCCCCACAGGGTCCTGCTCAGTTTCAGTCTGAAACACTGGAGCACATGGACAAATCAGAGCTTGTAGGAAAATTCTAGAAGCAAAGACCCTCTGGACATCTAACTGGGCCATGAAGGGAGAACTGGTTGAAGGCCTGTAGTAACTGCCTCTTCTGAGGAAGCTGGTGTCTCCCTGGGCTTGTGCCTGGTGGTGGACATGGCGTCACTGTTGGTTGACAGGACCAGCAATTAGGAAAGCAAGATGGGCTTAGATTTTGAGGAGAAGGAAGACAATTGGAGTTCATGGACACTTCTGGTTTGCTGTCCCAATGTCTGAATGCCAAGTTGCTTCAAAGAGTAATGGCTCTGGCTTCATTTCTACCATCCAATCTTGTACAAGTTTCTTTCTTGGCCAACTCAATTCTGAAACCACACAGGGAAGTGTATTCTGGTGTGGACAAAAAAATATTGCCTGCCACTTTAGTAAACAAAGAATGTTGCCTGCCTTCAAGACATCAGCCACTGTAGGCACTACCCCCACCCTAACTGAGGGGAATTCAGGATGGAGCAAAATAGGATACTGGTCCCAGATAATTAAGATGCTTATCAAAGAGATAACTTCATTGAGCCTAGACTCTTGCATCTTCCCATACACAGAAAAGCATTAAGATCATTAACTTGAGATGTGGGTTTTTTTGTGATTAGCAGTAATCTTTTGGTGTTTGACTGCATGTTTTTGTTTGTTTTTCAGCAAAAACTCCTATAGTGTTAGCCAATTTGATAAAACACATTCAAGCACATGGTCCATCACCTGATTTTAGAAATTATTTTGATTTTATTATTTATAAATGATAATGATTTTAAAATCATTTATACATGATTTTATAAATAGACATGTCCAATCTATCCTCCTTATTTTGTAAATGACTTTTAGAATGCTCTGTCAGTGATTGGCACAAGAATGTCAAATGGGGGTTGTGATTAGAACACATGTTTCCTGATCCTCAGTACATGGAGGGCTCTTTCTACCTGTACACAGACTGGAAAGCATGCCCCAAAGCAGTTCTACTGCTCTTACTCTTATGCTGATGAGAGAGGATAAAGGGCTGAATAACATCTAAGGACAGTTCACATTTCCATTCAAAGACAGTGACTCCGTGAACTAGCCAAATGATCACTGGGATACACAGAAAAATCTCAAAGCTAAATTACTCTTAGGGTTTTCAATGTCTCTGTGGATTATTAGCCTTTGGCTGAATTCAGGTATATCTTTTAAAACTAATAGATTAGTATTACCTTCCCAGCAAAAAAGACTAAAGCAATGTGTTGTACTCACATTTACCCATTGTGCCACCTAAGACGATAAATCAATCTTCATTCTTTTTGTGACAAACTTGTAGAAATAATGGTGTATAAACAAATGAAATGCAAGGGAATTATTTATGTATTGGAGACATTTTTCTCATAAATTGTCAACATATAAATAGTTGCTGACCTGTTGGATTTTCCTAAGGCTGTGCTCTTTGCTTTTATCAACTTTATATATGATTTATGAAGGCAGATGCATCAGATTGAAAACTGGTAAAGAAAATGTGACTTGCCTGAAAATGGAATCCAGAGACAAGCTTGTGAGCTTTAAAATGTTGAATCAGAATCCAAAATTTCATTGTAATGATGATACAAAATTTATCTATCGATTTTCACCAAAAAAAATTGTCATGCAAAATACTGTATACTTAATCACCAAAACTTTGTGAGGCTGACATTACAGTGCCCATTTTGCATAAGAAATACTTGAGACTCAAGGAAATGCAGCAACTTGTTCACATTGTTATGCAAGTTAGTGGGGATGATGGATGTGTCTACCAAGAAATGCAGAAAGCTGCAAATAAGAAGAGTTTAATTGGGATCTTAAGCATTGCAATTCAGGAGGCACTGATTCAAGTAACATCTCAAATGTGCTCCAAGAGAAATAGAAAATCGCAGGGGGACATAAAGGCAAGAGACAGAGCCATTCCAGAGAAGTTATATAGGTTATCTCTATAGAACTACGATTGGTACAAGCAGGCATTCAGTCACTGGCCAGCAGCGGATTGGTTGTTTAGCTGTGGCCTCTAGGGAGTAAAGAAAACAAGTTCCAGGTGGTTTTCGGATGGCTGGGTCAAAAATTTATGTTACACTTGGGGATGAACACATATAGTAAATTCATGGTCCAAATTTCCCCGCTTTGATGACTCTATGCTTGGAAAGCATTGATGATAAATCATCTTGTGTATTAGTCATCATTTGTTAATATCATTAAACGAAAGTCCCTTGGAACCAAGAAGGTTCATTCCTTGTATGTCATACTGCATGGAGGAGGAAAGGGGACTAAGAGTCATGATCTTAAGAGGATAGTCACATTCAAGCAACAAGAAGATTTTCAGGAAGTACACCTAAGGCACCGTCCACACCTGAAATAATGACATACTTAGTTCATTTTTTATCTGTGGTATAAATTGTGGGACACTTCTAGTTGAGTAATTCAAGACTTTGAGCAAAAATAATCTTAATATCCTGAGTAGCTGAGCAACAGCAAGAAATACAAAGCATCATTAATTTAACAAGGACAAAGAGAGAACAGATGAGATATCTGAATGGCATACAAGACCCTTTAACATCTGATGAAATTTACTTTTATTGACTATTTCATCCCAACTGAGAATCAGAACCATCTATACCCGCACAACTTATTGTCTATATTAACATGACTTTAAAAGTTGCAAATAACTATCTTTCATTCCAGGAACTTCCTGAAAGATCCATCAACTCTTCAACTGAAAGTGTCAAATGATAGTTTGTACTCTAAGACTCTCTGAAGCTCTTGCTTCAAAATACTTGCCCTGCTGCTGTGTACAAATCCTAAATTATATTGTAATTACAGCTCTCACATTTAAAGACCTTAGACTTGATTTTAAAAGCTCAAAAAATATTCCAAATTTGCCCTTCCCCCATCCATCACTACTAGTGTGGAAGTAGATCTCTTACTGAGGTAAGCAATAAACTCAACTTTGTCTTATTGGCCTGTTGTTTTGCTTCTGCTCTGGGGACTCTGCCTTTGGCTTAACCCAGTCAATATTAGAGAATTCACAGCTCACTGAATGTCCCCTTGTCAGTCACACCCTGTTTTTTCCACATATCTATTTCTTTCCACAAAAAAGACATGCTGATTCAGACTACACCCTTTTTCTCCATCTGACAAACTTCAAATTAAACTTTAAGATAAATTGGGTCTGTTATGTGAAGTCTCCTTCAGCAACTACAGTTGGAGATGATTATTTCTAACTTGGTGCTACCAAAGAAATTTTCCTACAACACAATTATTATAATTCCACACTATATTATAAGTATATGCATGCTTGTCATGTGTCAGGTAGTCTGTGAGCTCCCTGAAAGCAAACGGTGCTGTTTCTTTTACCTCAGTCTCCTAAACAACCAGCCTAATGACTGACACATTATAGCAATGCATTTGTTCTTTTTTGAGGAAATGAATGAATATATGTATAGTCAATTTGTACCTTTATGATATTAGGTACTCAAAATTTAAGTTATATTTTTGTTTTAAGATACTGAATAGGGGGTCGGCGGGAAGATGGCGGAAGAGTAAGACGTGGAGATCGCCTTCCTCCTCACGGATACACCAGAAATACATCTACACGTGGAACAACTCCTACAGAACACCTACTGAAGGCTGGCAGAAGACCTCAGAGCTCCCAAAAGGCAAGAAACTCCCCACGTACCTGGGTAGGGCAAAAGAAAAAAGAAAAAACAGAGACAAAAGAATAAGGATGGCACCTGCACCAGTGGGAGGGAGCTGTGAAGGAGGAAAAGTTTCCACACACTAGGAAGCCCCTCCGCGGGCGGAGACGGCGGGAGGCGGAGGGGGGAGCTTCGGGACCGCGGAGTGGTGCACAGCGACGGGTGCGGAGGGCAAAGCGGGGAGATTCCTGCACAGACGATCGGTGCCGACCGGCACTCACCAGCCCGAGAGGCTTGTCTGCTCACCTGCCGGGGCGGGCGGGGCTGCGAGCTGAGGCTCGGGTTTCGGTTTTGGACGGAGAGCAGGGAGAGGACTGGGGTTGGCGGCTTGAGCATAGCCTGAAGGAGTTGGTGCGCCACGACTAGCCGGGAGGGAGTTCGGGGAAAAGCCTGCACCGGCCGAAGAGGCAAGAGACTTTCTCTTCCCTCTTTGTTTCCTGGTGCGCGAGGAGAGGGGTTTAAGAGCGCTGCTTAAAGGAACTCCAGAGACGGGCGCGAGCCGCGGCTAAAAGCGCGAACCCCAGAGACGGGCGCGAGCCGCGGCTGAGGGCGCGAGCCTCCGAGACGGGCGCGAGCCGCGGCGGGAAGCGCGAGCCCCAGAGACGGGCGCGAGCCGCGGCTGAAACCGCGGACCCCAGAGACGGGCGGGAGACGCTGGGGCTGCTGCTGCCGCCACCAGGGGGGCTGTGTGCGAGCACAGGTCACTCTCCGCGCCCCTCTTCCGCGGAGCCTGTGCAGGCCGCCACTGCGGGGTTCCCGGGATCCGGGGACAGCTTCCCCGGGAGTACGCACGGCGGGTCTCAGGCTGGTGCAGCGTCACGCCGGCCTCTGCCGCAGCGTCACGCCGCCTCTGCCGCCGCAGGCCCGCCCCGCACGCAGTGCCCCTCCTTCCCCCATCCCCCAACCCCCGGCCTGAGTGAGCCGGACCTCCCGAATCAGCGGCTCCTTTAACCCCGTCCTGTCTGAGCAAAAAAACAGACGCCCTCCAGCGATCTGCGCGCAGGGGCAGGGCCGGGTACAAAGCTGAGCTCCTGTGAGCTGTGAGAGCAGGGAGGAGAGGGGGAGGTCTCTCCCGGCAGCCGCGGAGGCGGCGGATTGAAGCTCCACAATCAACTTGATGTGCCCTGCATTGTGGAATACCTGAATAGACAGGGAGTGATCCCAAATTGAAGAGGGGGAATTTAGGAGCGAGATCTGTGATTTTTTTCCCTTTTCCTCTTTTTGTGAATGTGTGCGTGTATGCTTCTGTGTGAGATCTTGTCTGTATACTCTTGCTTCCACCATTTGTCCTAGGGCTCTATCCGTCCATGGTTTTTTTTTAAAAAAAAAAAAAAATTTTTTTTTAATAATTAATTTTAATTGTAATAACTTTATTGAACTTTACCTTCGTTCTTTCTTTCTTTCCTTCCCTCCTTTAGACAGCGAATCACCCCAGGTTGAGGGGGTGGTCTCTGGGAGCAGGATTTATGATTTTTCCCCCTTTGCCTCTCTTTGTGAACGTGTATGTGTATGCTTCTGTGTAAGATTTTCTCTGTATAGCTTTGCTCCCAACAGTTGTCCTAGGGCTCTATCCGTCCATGGTTTTTTAAAAAAAAATTTTTTTTTTCTTAATAATTAATTTTAATTGTAATAACTTTATTGTAATTTACCTTCGTTCTTTCTTTCTTTCCTTCCTTCCTTCCCTCCTTTAGACAACAAATCACCCCAAATTGAGGAGGTGGTCTCTGGGAGCAGGATTTATGATTTTTCCCCCTTTGCCTTTCTTTGTGAACGTGTATGTGTATGCTTCTGTGTAAGATTTTCTCTGTATAGCTTTGCTCCCAACAGTTGTCCTAGGGCTCTATCCGTCCATGGTTTTTTTAAAAAAAATTTATTTTTCTTAATAATTAATTTTAATTGTAATAACTTTATTGTACTTTACCTTTGTTCTTTCTTTCTTTCTTTCCTTCCTTCCTTCCCTCCTTTAGACAGCGAATCACCCCAGGTTGAGGAGGTGGTCTCTGGGAGCAGGATTTATGACTTTTCCCCCTTTGCCTCTCTTTGTGAACGTGTATGTGTATGCTTCTGTGTAAGATTTTCTCTGTATAGCTTTGCTTCCAACATTTGTCCTAGGGCTCTATCCGTCCATGGTTTTTTTAAAAAAAAAATTTTTTTTTTCTTAATAATTAATTTTAATTGTAATAACTTTATTGTACTTTACCTTCGTTCTTTCTTTCTTTCCTTCCTTCCTTCCCTCCTTTAGACAGCGAATCACCCCAGGTTGAGGAGGTGGTCTCTGGGAGCAGGATTTATGATTTTTCCCCCTTTGCCTCTCTTTGTGAACACGTATGTGTATGCTTCTGTGTAAGATTTTCTCTGTATAGCTTTGTTTCCAACATTTGTCCTAGGGTTCTATCTGTTCTTTTTTTTTTTTTTTTTCTTTTCTTTCTTTCTAAATATTTTTTAGTACAATAACTATATTATACTTTATTTTATTTTTACTGTATCTTCTTTCTTTCTGTCTTTTTTCCTTCTTTCCCTCCTTCCTTCATCCCTTCCTCCCTTCCTCCCTCCCTCCCTCCCTCCTTTCTTTCCTTCTTTGCTTCTTTCTTCCTTCCTTCCTTTCCTCCTTTCCTCCTTTCCTTCTTTCTTTCCTCAAACTTCTACTAATTCTCTCTACATTTTCTCCTTCTTTCCCTCCTACCTTCCTTCCTTCCTTTCCTTCTTTGCTTCTTTCTTCCTTCCTTCCTTTCCTCCTTTCCTTCTCTCTTTCCTCAAACTTCTACTAATTCTCTCTACATTTTCTCCTTCTTTCCCTCCTTCTTTCCTTCCTTCCTCCCTCCCTCCCTCCCTCCCTCCTTTCTTTCCTTCTTTGCTTCTTTCTTCCTTCCTTCCTTTCCTCCTTTCCCTCTTTCTTTCCTCATACTTCTACTAATTCTGTCTACATTTTCTCCTTCTTTCCCTCCCTTCCTTCCTTCCTCCCTCCCTCCCTCCTTTCTTTCCTTCTTTGCTTCTTTCTTCCTTCCTTCCTTTCCTCCTTTCCTTCTTTCTTTCCTCATACTTCTAATAATTCTCTCTACTTTTCCTCCCTTTTATTCTGAGCCGTGTGGATGAAAGGCACTTGGTGCTCCAGCCCAGGAGGCAGGGCTCTGCCTCTGAGGTAGGAGAGCCAACTTCAGGACATTGATCAACAAGAGACCTCCCAGCTCCAAATAATATTAAACGGTGGAAATCTCCCAGAGACCTCCATCTTAACACCAGCACCCAGCTTCACTCAACGACCAGCAAGCCACAGTGCTGGACAACCTATGCCAAACAACTAGCAAAACAGGAACACAACCCCACCCATTAGCAGAGAGGCTGCCTAAAATCATAGCAAGGCCACAGACACCCCAAAACACACCACCAGACGTGAACCTGCCCACTAGAGAGACAAGATCCAGCCTCATCCAGCACAACACAGGCACTAGTCCCCTCCACCAGGAAGCCTACACAACCCGCTGAAACAACCTTAGCCACTGGAGACAGACATCAAAAACAACGGGAACTACGAACGTGCAGCCTGCAAAAAGGAGACCCCAAACACAGTAAGATAAGCAAAATGAGAAGACAGAAAAACACACAGCAGATGAAGGAGCAAGATAAAAACCCACCAGACCTAACAAATGAAGAGGAAATAGGCAATCTACCTGAAAAAGAATTCAGAATAATGATAGTAAGGATGATCCGAAATCTTGGAAGTAGAATGGACAAAATGCAAGAAACAGTTAACAAGGACCTACAAGAACTAAAGATGAAACAAGCAACGATGAACAACGCAATAAATGAAATTAAAAGTACTCTAGATAGGATCAATAGCAGAATAACTGAGGCAGAAGAACGGATAAGTGACCTGGAAGATAAAGTAGTGGAAATAACTACTGCAGAGCAGAATAAAGAAAAAAGAATGAAAAGAACTGAGGACAGTCTCAGAGAGCTCTGGGACAACATTAAACGCACCAACATTCGAATTATAGGGGTTCCAGAAGAAGAAGAAAAAAAGAAAGGGACTGAGAAAATATTTGAAGAGATTATAGTTGAAAACTTCCCTAATATGGGAAAGGAAATAGTTAATCAAGTCCAGGAAGCACAGAGAGTCCCATACAGGATAAATACAAGGAGAAATACGCCAAGACACATATTAATCAAACTATCAAAAATTAAATACAAAGAAAGCATATTAAAAGCAGCAAGGGAAAAACAACAAATAACACACAAGGGAATCCCCATAAGGTTAACAGCTGATCTCTCAGCAGAAACCCTACAAGCCAGAAGGGAGTGGCAGGACATACTGAAAGTGATGAAGGAGAAAAACCTGCAACCAAGACTACTCTACCCAGCAAGGATCTCATTCAGATTTGATGGAGAAATTAAAACCTTTACAGACAAGCAAAAGCTGAGAGAGTTCAGCACCACCAAACCAGCTTTACAACAAATGCTAAAGGAACTTCTCTAGATAAGAAATGCAAAAGAAGGAAACGACCTATAATAACGAACCCAAAACAATATAGAAAATGGGAATAGGAACATACATATCGATAATTACCTTAAATGTAAATGGACTAAATGCTCCCACCAAAAGACACAGATTGGCTGAATGGATACAAAAACAAGACCCTTATATATGCTGTCTACAAGAGACCCACCTCAGACCTAGAGACACATACAGACTGAAAGTAAGGGGATGGAAAAAGATATTCCATGCAAATGGAAACCAAAAGAAAGCTGGAGTAGCAATTCTCATATCAGACAAAATAGACTTTAAAATAAGGACTATTAAAAGGGACAAAGAAGGACACTACATAATGATCAAGGGATCGATCCAAGAAGAAGATATAACAATTGTAAATATTTATGCACCCAACATAGGAGCACCTCAATACATAAGGCAAATACTAACAACCATAAAAGGGGAGATCAACAGTAACACATTCATAGTAGGGGACTTTAACACCCCACTTTCACCCATGGACAGATCATCCAAAATGAAAATAAATAAGGAAACACAAGCTTTAAATGATACATTAAACAAGATGGACTTAATTGATATTTATAGGACACTCCATCCAAAAACAACAGAATACACATTTTTCTCAAGTGCTCATGGAACATTCTCCAGGATAGATCATATCTTGGGTCACAAATCAAGCCTTGGTAAATTTAAGAAAACTGAAATTGTATCAAGTATCTTTTCCGACCACAACGCCATGAGACTAGATATCAATTACAGGAAAAGATCTTTAAAAAATACAAACACATGGAGGCTAAACAATACACTACTTAATAATGAAGTGATCACTGAAGAAATCAAAGAGGAAATAAAAAAATACCTAGAAACAAATGACAATGGAGACACAACGACCCAAAACCTATGGGATGCAGCAAAAGCAGTTCTAAGGGGGAAGTTTATAGCAATACAAGCCCACCTTAAGAAGCAGGAAACATCTCGAATAAACAACCTAACCTTGCACCTCAAGCAATTAGAGAAAGAAGAACAAAAAAGCCCCAAAGCTAGCAGAAGGAAAGAAATCATAAAAATCAGATCAGAAATAAATGAAAAAGAAATGAAGGAAACGATAGCAAAGATCAATAAAACTAAAAGCTGGTTCTTTGAGAAGATAAACAAAATAGATAAACCACTAGCCAGACTCATCAAGAAAAAAAGGGAGAAGACTCAAATCAATAGAATTAGAAATGAGAAAGGAAAAATAACAACTGACACAGCAGAAATAAAAAAAATCATGAGAGATTACTACAAGCAACTCTATGCCAATAAAATGGACAATCTGGAAGAAATGGACAAATTCTTAGAAATGCACAACCTGCCAAGACTGAATCAGGAAGAAATAGAAAATAGGAACAGACCAATCACAAGCACTGAAATTGAAACTGTGATTAAAAATCTTCCAACAAACAAAAGCCCAGGACCAGATGGCTTCACAGGTGAATTCTATCAAACGTTTAGAGAAGAGCTAACACCTATCCTTCTCGAACTCTTCCAAAATATAGCAGAGGGAGGAACACTCCCAAATTCCTTCTACGAGGCCACCATCACCTTGATACCAAAACCAGACAAGGATGTCACAAAGAAAGAAAACTACAGGCCAATATCACTGATGAACATAGATGCAAAAATCCTCAACAAAATACTAGCAAACAGAATTCAACAGCACATTAAAAGGATCATACACCATGATCAAGTGGGGTTTATTCCAGGAATGCAAGGATTCTTCAATATACGCAAATCTATCAATGTGATAAACCATATTAACAAATTGAAGGAGAAAAACCATATGATCATCTCAATAGATGCAGAGAAAGCTTTTGACAAAATTCAACACCCATTTATGATAAAAACCCTCCAGAAAGTAGACATAGAGGGAACTTTCCTCAACATAATAAAGGCCATATATGACAAGCCCACAGCAAACATCATCCTCAATGGTGAAAAACTGAAAGCATTTCCACTAAGATCAGGAACAAGACAAGGTTGCCCACTCTCACCACTCTTATTCAACATAGTTTTGGAAGTTTTAGCCACAGCAATCAGAGAAGAAAAGGAAATAAAAGAATCCAAATCGGAAAAGAAGAAGTAAAGCTGTCACTGTTTGCAGATGACATGATACTATACATAGAGAATCCTAAAGATGCTACCAGAAAACTACTAGAGCTAATCAATGAATTTGGTAAAGTAGCAGGATACAAAATTAATGCACAGAAATCTCTGGCATTCCTATATACTAATGATGAAAAATCTGAAAGTGAAATCAAGAAAACACTCCCATTTACCATTGCAACAAAAAGAATAAAATATCTAGGAATAAACCTACCTAAGGATACGAAAGACCTGTATGCAGAAAATTATAAGACACTGATGAAAGAAATTAAAGATGATACAAATAGATGGAGAGATATACCATGTTCTTGGATGGGAAGAATCAACATTGTGAAAATGACTCTACTACCCAAAGCAATCAACAGATTCAATGCAATCCCTATCAAACTACCACTGGCATTTTTCACAGAACTAGAACAAAAAATTTCGCAATTTGTATGGGAACACAAAAGACCCCGAATAGCCAAAGCAATCTTGAGAACGAAAAAAGGAGCTGGAGGAATCAGGCTCCCTGACTTCAGACTATACTACAAAGCAACAGTAATCAAGACAGTATGGTACTGGCACAAAAACAGAAAGATAGATCAGTGGAACAGGATAGAAAGCCCAGAGATAAACCCACGCACATATGGACACATTATCTTTGATAAAGGAGGCAGGAATGTACAGTGGAGAAAGGACAGCCTCTTCACTAAATGGTGCTGGGAAAACTGGACAGGTACATGTAAAAGTATGAGATTAGATCACTCCCTAACACCATACACAAAAATAAGCTCAAAATGGATTAAAGACCTAAATGTAAGGCCAGAAACTATCAAACTCTTAGAGGAAAACATAGGAAGAACACTCTATGACATAAATCACAGCAAGATCCTTTCTGACCCACCTCCTAGAGTAATGGAAATAAAAACAAAAATAAACAAATGGGACCTAATGAAACTTCAAAGCTTTTGCACAGCAAAGGAAACCATAATCAAGACCAAAAGACAACCCTCAGAATGGGAGAAAACATTTGCAAATGAAGCAACTGACAAAGGATTAATCTCCAAAATTTACAAGCAGCTCATGCAGCTCAATAACAAAAAAACAAACAACCCCATCCAAAAATGGGCAGAAGACCTAAACAGACATTTCTCCAAAGAAGATATACAGAATGCCAACAAACACATGAAAGAATGCTCAACATCATTAATCATTAGAGAAATGCAAATCAAAACTACAATGAGATATCATCTCACACCAGTCAGAATGGCCATCATCAAAAAATCTAGAAACAATAAATGCTGGAGAGGGTGTGGAGAAAAGGGGACACTCTTGCACTGCTGGTGGGAATGTGAATTGGTTCAGCCACTATGGAGAACAGTATGGAGGTTCCTTAAAAAACTACAAATAGAATTACCATATGACCCAGCAATCCCACTACTGGGCATATACCCTGAGAAAACCAAAATTCAAAAAGAGTCATGTACCAAAATGTTCATTGCAGCTCTATTTACAATAGCCCGGAGATGGAAAGAACCTAAGCGCCCATCATCGGACGAATGGATAAAGAAGATGTGGCACATATACACAATGGAATATTACTCAGCCTTAAAAAGAAATGAAATTGAGTTATTTGTAATGAGATGGATAGACCTAGAGTCTGTCATACAGAGTGAAGTAAGTCAGAAAGAAAAAGACAAATACCGTATGCTAACACATATATATGGAATTTAAGGAAAAAAATGTCATGAAGAACCTAGGGATAAGACAGGAATAGAGGCGCAGACCTACTGGAGAACGGACTTGAGGATATGGGGAGGGGGAAGGGTGAGTTTTGACAGGGAGAGAGAGAGTCATGGACATATACACACTAACAAACGTAGTAAGGTAGATAGCTAGGGGGAAGCAGCCGCAAGGCACAGGGATATTAGCTCGGGGCTTTGGGACAGCCTGGAGGGGTGGGATGGGGAGAGTGGGAGGGAGGGAGACGCAAGAGGGAAGATACATGGGAGCATATGTATATGTATAGCTGATTCACTTTGTTATAAAGCAGAAACTAACACACTATTGTAAAGCAATTATACCCCAATAAAGATGTTAAAAAAAAAAAAAAGATACTGAATAACTCAAATCAATAATTCAGCAAGGTAGTGATGAAAGAAAATACAGAAAATGGTACTCTACTGTTTTTATCCTACAAATACGTATGATAAAGTTTGATTTATAAATTAGGCACAGTCAGAGATTAACAATAGATAAAAATAAGATGGAACAATTATAATAATATGCTGTAATAAAAGTTATGGGAATGTGGTCTCTTTTCCTCTCAAAATATCCTATTTTATTGTCTTCGCCCTTTGTTTTCTTGTGATGATGTGCCTACTTGGTGAGATGAAGTGAAATGAATGATGCAGGTATTGTGACATTGTTAGGCTATTATTGACCGACTGACAATACGTCAGAAGGAGGGTCATCTGCTTTGGGTGATCCTGGATCATCGAGCCCTGACAAAGTCGATGGTTTGATGTCAGGAGTGGATGATATTGATGGCTGGGGATCCCAGGTGGACAGAGCAGGATGGCGTGAGATTTCATCACACTACTCAGAACAGCATGCAATTTAAAACTTATTGTTTATTTCTGGAATTTTCCATTTAATATTTCTGGACCTAGGTTGACCTTGAGTAACTGAACAAGGGAAAGTGAAACCGTGGATAAGGGTGGTCTAAGCCTCATGGTCTTTGGCAAAGGTTCTTTCCCTCTCAATTTGTAGAACTACACTCTGTTTATTTTCTAATACATTGCTAGTTCACCACGTTTTTTTTTTTAAGTTACGTCGGGTATTTCAGAGTTGATTCAGTAAATACACACTGTGGCAAAATGGGAATGGATTCTAAATAAAGCAGGAGTTGAACAACTTTGTTCACTACAGTAGGTATATTCTTCTACATTCCCTATTCATTATAATTTTTAGCTCTTATTTCTCTTCCATTTAGTGAGGAAAGTTTGTATGTAAGTTAAATATAGAATTTTCTCAGATGAGAAAGAATAAGATTTAAAGGCAGAAGACCTATATTTCAGCACACCATAATGTTTTCTAAATATGAGTTCTGAATAATTTACTTTTGCTAACCTAAGATTTAAAATGGAGATAAAATTAATACCCAATTCAAAGCATTATGTAGAGAGTTTAATGTGGTAATGTAAACAACAAGTGTTCTATAAATGATTAGGATCAGGGCAAAAACTGGCCATTACTATTCCCTTCTGAATTTGTTGAAAAGGGGATTATTCTCTCTAAGCTAATATGCATGTGGTATCATGATGATTTCTGATACCATAACCTGAGACACGGTCCATCTGCAGAAGCTTCACTAGATACAGAGTAGACATAATATTCACCAAACAACTGTGTATAGTTTCACCTTGCCCATTGATTACTTCAAGGTCCCATAGTCCTTTTATGCATGATCTCAAACACAATCCTCTCTTTTGGAACTGATCTTCACTACAAGTATCAGTTTAATCACAAACAAGGAATCAGATGGCAAGTTGGCAAGCCAGATTAACTTTCAGCCACTTTGTGAAAATTGGGACTATTTGTTCCATATTTCTTCCTGGGCTTCTCCATCTTTTCAAAGACTAAGTTCTAGAATGTATCAAAGTGCCCATCTTGGACCTAGACAACAAGGGGAAGAGTGAAGTTGTAACCATGAAATTTTTCCAAAATGCCAAGCAATGGGAAAGGAGTGAAATTCAATAGAAATCAGAAAAGGACATTTGGATAGAGATAGAAGGATACATCTTCAGAGAGAATGGTCTCTTCTTCTAGTTCAAAATTGTATAATCCCAAGTGGAGTTGAAGGGTAATTATGGTACTGAGCAGGACCCTGTGGGCTCCAGGGCACAAAAGCCTTTCTGTGTTTCCCATTTCTTTGATTGTAGGAAATAGGCTTCATTCAGCCTCCATGACCTTCCCTGAGTTCCAAGGGCAAGTTCAAACAGTTGCTAATCAGGGAAGGGAGGGGATGCAGAGACAAGGGAGGAGCAGTCAAGAAACAATAGTGCAGCCTTGGGGCAGGGCCCTGGTTCCCCCTCAAGGGATACACGTAACAATATCTTCAGATACTGAAACCCCCACTAGGTGGAAGAAGTTAACAGTATGCTGCCCACAAAAGCATAGACCCCAGACCAGTTAGAAGGAGAAGGTTGATGATGCCGACTCCCAGTTACCTCACCACCAACCAATCAGAAGAATATCCATGAGCTGACCATACCCCCCTCTTTGAACCATTACTATAAAACCCCTCATTACCTCCTCCAGGTCGGGACATACAGTCTTGAGGACATTAGCCCATTGTGTCCCCCTTCGCCTGGCAAAGCAATAAAGCTATACTTTTCTACTTCACCCCAACCTCTGTCTCTGAGATTTTATTCTGTGTCAGGGTACAGAGGCCGGATTCGGCTTCAATTGCGTATGAGGGGAACAGTGAAATGATAAGATGAATAAAAAAGCAGAGGTTTTTTGACTCAGAGTGTTGTATGGGGTTTGGGATGAGGACAGAAAGAGTGTTGACTCAGGTAGGCCTTTTGAACTTCTGGGGCTTTTGGCTGTCCTTTCAGCAGTGTGCTCTCCTCTGCATAGATTTCCCCTGTTTTGTGTCTGTGGGTCTTTCAGGAACCTGCTGGGAACACTAAATGGGTTTCAAGAAAGTAAGAAACCCCAGCAAGGTTTGCCCCAACGCTGCTCTCATCATTGTTACCCTCCTGTGTGCTGCAAAGCTGCTCCTGAAGGCTTCCTGCCTCTCCCATCATTTAAGTTCCTGGGATTTCTTCCTGAGAAAAGTGTAAGGGATTAATAAGAGCCCTGGGTCTTTCTGGATCTGAACCACAACACTTGCTTTTACTAGTTTCATGACATTAGGAGAAGTCATCACATTTGAGATTTGGAACAAGTCAGGAATAAATTTGTTTTCCTGGTTTGTTGGAAAGAACACAATGATGAGGTATAGGAAGTTTTAATCTGTAAACTGATATATAATCTTAAAAAAATTAACACTTTCCCTTATCAATGTCTCAATAAATTCTTGACATTCCTAGTATAGGTCAGTGTTTATTTATAGAAGCTGCAAATGCATACATATATAAATATACCCTATTATACATACACAGACACACATTTGCTGCGGCTCAGAATTTGCAGGCTGTAGGGAAGAGCACACTTGTCCTGGGTTTTATCTCTACTTGCACACTCACAATAGTTCCGAAACTAGATGTGTGGGTTTCTCACACATCAAGCAGTTCTCTGTACCAGCTGAGTATCCTACGATTTAACTCAATTCTGACACTATCTACCCAGAGACAGCATCAGACCCCACAAATTAAGGGCTCAGTCCCACGAGACCACCCCTGCACCACTTCAGATTCTGATCACAAGTCCCAGATTGCTACTCATACTTTTGATTGACGGTCTCTAAATTGGGGTTCCCATGACTTCCTCCTTGGGTTTGATCACTTATTAGAATAGCTTACAAAACCCAGGAAAACACGTTTACCAGGTTATTACATAAAAAGATGTAATAAAGGATTCAGATGAATAGTCAGATATAGGATGAGGTTCAGAAAGGTTCCCAGTGCAGGAGTTTCTGTACCGGGGATGTGGGATACATCACAATCCTGGTGCATGTAGATGTGTACACCAACCCAGAAATCTTATACTTTGGGGATTTTTGTGGAGGCTTCAATGTGTAGGTATGATTGGTCATTAAGTCAGTTAATGACTCATGACAACACTAGACCCTTTCCTCTCTCTGGAGAACGGGGCCTGGGGCTGAAAATCAAAGCGTCTAATCATGGCTTGGTTTTTCTGGTGACCACATCTCATCCAGGAACCCACCAAGAGTCACCTCATTCGGACAAAAGACACTGCTATCACCCAGGAAATTCCAAGGGATTTAGGAACTCTGTCAGAAATAAAGGTCAAAGAACAAATATTAGAACAAAAGATAGTTCCTGTGCTTTTAACACTTAGGAAATTCCAAACACACATACTACAAAGAGAGTGAGAAAAATGATAAATATTTTTTCATTTCACACAGGCAAACAAAGACAACACGGGAGCCTCAGTTTTAGGACTAGAATATACACTCACAGTGGGTCTAGCAGCAAATTAAATTAATAAACCCCAAGAGTCATTATGATCTAGTAGCTCAGACACACCCTTAGACACTTGCTATTAAGCTTATATGGAGAAAAAAAATGTACTAGTGCTATCTTTTGAGATCCTTTGGCTTTTCTACTTATTTGGCATGTTATGGATTCATTAGGTCACCAAAATATCTATTAGATATTATTCTAACTCCTCTAATTATGTCAATTTATTTTTGAGTCCATGTTTCTTTTGAGCTGATTAACTTTTTTTTTTTTTTTCTCGGTCTTTTTCCTACCAAAGTAGCTCAATCTAAGTACCAGAAACAGTCTTCTTTTCCTGGGAATGTCACTTGTATTTCTAGTGCCTATTAATTCTTAAACAATTAGGCCAGTTAACATATAGAAAACAGATGGCAACATCTGAACTACACCAAAAATAGATGTCACACATCTAGGTACCACTGATGTCTATTTTGTGTGTGTGTGTGTTCAGATTGCAAAGAAAGTACTAGACTCAAAAATGATATTAGCAGCTGATTTTGACAACATCATGCAGAAATGATTTATAATATGGCTGAAAAAAAGAGTATTCAACTCTCACAGTTATAAACATGCTTCAAGATCACTATTTACTTAAGTTTATCTGATTCTTGCTCTGAGCCAGGTACTCTGCCTTTGTTATCTCATTTAATCCATGAAATTATCTCTTGCACCATAGGTTTTATCATCCCTCTGTTATAGAGAAGGAACTTGAGGCTTCAATATATTAAGTACCTTGCCTAAGGTCTGGAATTCAGAACCAGGACTAGCTGACTTCAAGACTTCTTTTCTTTCCACTTTTATCAAAGTAGGCTCTGCTCAAAGGGACCCGGTAGGCTAATGACTAAAGGAGAATAAATACACGTAAGACAATCAATGAAAAAGTAATACACAGTAAGGTTCATTTGCGTGGCACCAACAATATATACAAGAAAACTGCTAAGGGAAAAACAAAAAATCCATGAATATCAGAAAAAGGGTTGGTATGCACAGACCTGGCACAAATGTGGGTGTACCTATTTAAATGAAAAAGCCAGCCTAATTCAGAGCTGTTTCCCTGGAAATCTGACTGCAGTGCTGCATTAGTTTTCTCTAGCTGCTGTAACAAGTTACTGCAAATTGAGTGGCTTTCAACAACAGAAATTCATTCTTTCATGGTTTTGGAGGCCAGAAATCAGGCCAGAATTACTAAAAGATAATTAATAAAAAAGTGTAAATTTGAAGCATAAATATATACTACAAAGACTCAACAGATACTGAAACAATTATCTAGATTTAGAACTCAGACTAACCAAAGGCTTTTGGGGTGAGAACTGCAAGTGTAGACAGATAATGACACAGATCTTTAGTTGAATTTCGTATTGCTTTTAAAATTATTTTCAGATGATGCATCCCCTTATTGCCTGCACCCAGGGTAGAACAATTCTTCCACCCAAGAATTTTGCATGAATCGATGACTGATTCCGTTTAATGAAACATAAATTCCAATGGTTTTTAATTAAAACGCTATGGAAAATTCTCTGATCTCTGAGAAAATGGAGTAAAAAAAATTTTTTTTAACTGCAGGATTTCTCAGACCTTTAACATGCAAAAATGCATTATGTCTTTAATGATAATGTCAACCTTAACCAGAGCAAAGAGCAATTTTATTTAAGAAAAGAAATGAGTTTGGGAAAAGCAGAGGAATTTCAGTTTGGGACAAGCAAGTATGGTGAACCACAGGCAAATCATGAGAAAAAATGATAACATCGTTCTTTTACAGAGGAAAGGAGGAAGTTGGGAGGAAATGCTTTGAACAAAAGTTCATTGGAGGAAAGTGAGAGTTTGAAGTGGTGGTGGCTTCCATTAGTTGCAGACATGGTTAGTTGTCGGCAGAGAGGAAATCATCCTTCTTCCTACTGGTCTAAGCAAGCTGCCCTGAGCGTATGTGGGTGTGCATGAGACCGCCCAGTTCATGGCTTCCCGACTCCAATGTTGGGTTATTTTCTTAACACATTTTTACAAGAGGTTTCACAGACTTTTTTTTTTTTTAACGTGGAATTCTTTCCTCCCAGAGCATGTAGAGAGACTGACTCAAAAGATAATACTTTGGAACACACAGCTGCGGTGGAATTCCATCCAGTTTTTAAATAATAGTAATAGTGTCATTACTATTTAACACTTTTCTGTCAGTTCTGGTCAAAGCCAGAAGAAAGAGAGAGAGAAGAAAAAGAAGAAATAACAAGAATTAAACCTATTGGAGGGAATGAAACAAGAGGATTGCAATGATGTCATCATATCCATTTTTAAAAAAGTATCTAGAGGATTAACTGGAATATATTAACTGGAATAATTTAATAACAAAATCCAATAAAGCAACTGAGTAAAAAAACAATAGACTGCCTATATATTTGTAAAGCCAGTTAGAACATATAATGTACTGAAGTTTTCTTTAATAAAACAATGGAAATAGATAAAATATGTATAAATAATCAGTTCTAATGAGAAATGGCTAAAATTCATATAAGGAAAGTTATAACACATTCTAGGAACTATGAAATTTTAAATAAAGAAAGAAACATAGCATTTCCCTGGATGGAAAGATTTAGTATTGAAAAGATATTATTTATGTTTAAAATACTTCTGACACTGGTTGAAATCTCATTAAAAATCTCAATGGAAAATTATTTGGAATTTGACAAAATAACTTTAAGTTATTTGGAAACATTTGGAAAAGGTATTTTGAAAAAGAGAAATAAGACACTTCCATCATCAGATATACATAAAATATATCTATTATAAAAGTCCAACTATTAAATGAGTGATTTATTGGTATAACATGGGATACACAGCTCTGTGAGCTAACGTAAGTAATTCTGAAATAGACCAAAGAATATGTAAGACTGAAATATATGGTAGGATATATGATATTTGACATGATACAGCAGCATGACCCAGTGAAGGGATAGAGATAGTCCAATAAAGATTAGAATCTTCCTTTCCCTGTAAATTCTGACCAGCAGATAGATGTTTATATACTTGTGTAGCTATATTTATATACTTATGTATGTTTTAACTTCTACATATAAAAGAGGGTCCTCCCGTCCAAGTACTAAGCAGGCCTAACTCTGCTCAGCTTCCCAGATCAGATGAGATTGGGTGCATTCAGGGTGGTACTATGCTTAGTGAAATAAGTCAGACAGAGAAAGACAAACACTCCATGTTATCACTTATATGTGGAATCTAAAAAATAAAACAAACAAGTGTATATAACAAAACAGAAATAGACTCACAGATACCGAGAGCAAACTAGTGGCTATCAGTGGGGAGAAGAAAGAGGGGAGGGGTAAGATAGGGGTGGAGGAGTAAGAGGTACAAACTGCTGTGTATAAAATAAATAAGCTACATGGATATATTGGACAGCACAGGAAATAGAGCCAACATTTTGGAATAACTTTAAATTCAGTATAGTCTATAAAAACATTGAATCACTATGTTGTATACCTGAAACTAATATAATATTAAATCAACCATACTTCAATAAAGAAATCAGGGCCCAAACCATAAGATATTGTAAGTATCTTATTGAGAAGGCAGTAAAAGAAAGTGTTAATTTATTATTTAATTTAGTAAAGCATGTATAATCAGTTTACACACTAAAAATTCTTTTATAAACTCTCTCTGCCCAACAACTTTGGAAAGTACAACACACACACACACACACACACACATCTTGAACGTAGATCAAATAAAATACATCAAAATAAATTCAGAAATTACAGAATTAACTATAAAAAGTTTTTAAAAACTAGAAGAAAATGGAGGTAAACTTTTAAATGATTACATCATGAGTAAAGATTTTTAAGGATGTAGTAAGTTCAAGAATTTGTATTTGTCTACAGAATAATGAAAAGATATATAGACAAAAGTGAAAAAGGAGACTGACAAGAAAAGATGTTGGAATATTTATCTCTAAAAATATACTACTACAAATGAGTGTATTAAAAATGAGATGCAAAGGTTTAGAAAGTCAGTCACCAAAAGGAAGAATATACATGGCAAATTCACAAATGAACAAAAATTCATTCCCCTTTGTATATAGAGAAATGAAAATAACTTGATACACACAATAAGATCCCATTTTTCACCTCTCAAATTGACACAGGTTAGAAACAGTAACGATAATCAAAGCTGGCCAGGCCAAGATAACAATGGCCACTGAGAGGAGTATGAATTGCTACAGGTGATCGGGAGGGCAATTTAGGTACATGTATCAAGAGCCTTCCAAAAGGTTTGTACACTTTGGTGTAGACATTTCATTTCTAGGAATCTTTGGTAAGAAAATAACATATAT
The DNA here is from genome assembly GCF_008692025.1 of Phocoena sinus. Taxonomy (NCBI): domain Eukaryota; kingdom Metazoa; phylum Chordata; class Mammalia; order Artiodactyla; family Phocoenidae; genus Phocoena; species Phocoena sinus. The sequence goes on from NC_045766.1 coordinate 5,457,244, forward strand.
ATACACATATCTCCTAGAAATAAAAAATATATATTATAAGAAGACTTACCCGAGTGAAGGTTTTCATCGTGTGTGTGTGTGTGTGTGTGTGTGTGTGTGTGTTTTAGAATAGCAAAATTTTGGAAACATTTTATATGTTCAGAAAAAAAGAATTATTAAAAAAATATATGATATATCTATGTGATGGATCACTGTGCAGCTATTAAAATCATGTCATCAAAGAATGTTTTTGACATAGGACCGTAAAATAAAACATTATAAGAAAAAGCACAGCAAAGTTATCTCTCCATAGAAGGAAAAAAAAGAAGAAAAAAAAGACAACTAGATTTTAAAATATTTAAGTATTTTTATAATTTCCTAATATTTAAATTGTATAGATAGATCACATAATAGTTTCATAATCAAGCACTAATATTATTTTTAGAATAAATGTAAATTTTTCTGTAGTCATATAAAGGAATTTGAAAACTCAAATTTTGAAACAATTCTCTGAATGCTAAATTATATTTTTTATTATCAGCTTCACCATCAACAGTGGAATAACAGAAGACAATAATTACCCTCCCCGCAAAAGGCAACAACAAACAACTAATAACCAACACGAAATCAGAAAATAAACAAAAAACTTTATTATATTAAGGTGTGGTCTGAAAAAATATATTAATCAATTTATATATGAATCTTTTAAAGAAACAATATTCTAGTTTAGTGATTCAAACATCCCCCTCAGAGATCCAGTGTCACATTTGGGGATTATTTTACAAATAGAAGCTTCCAGTTTTGTCAATCTGAATTTAAAATGTCATGTTCGTTAGCATCACCAAAAAATATGTCATTTATCCCTGCCAAGGTTGGTAATGATATGCTAAATACTGATTGAGAAATATGACTGATGTCTTTTTTGTTGTTTTAATTCAAAACCAGTTCAAGGCAGCTCTAGGTGTAGGTATAAGCCTCTTTTCATATTTTAGCAATTACCTTTTTTTCTACGTATCTTACAAGAGAAAGATACTATCTGACTAGAACATTAGGTTATAAGGAAACCAAAAAGGCAAGAAGTTGACAAATTCCAAGAGGCGCACTGTTTCCTTGCTTCAAACAGGTTTCTGATTTATTGGCATTGCAGTAACTAAACCCTTCTTTACCCATAACCTTAATTACCACTATCATTCATTCTATAATGGCTCTTATTTCCTGACTTCTTCTCTCCTTCCAGACTCCAATTTGTAACGTCTCCTCTGTAAGGATTCATTATCTGGCATTCTACACCCTGACAGAGGGAATTTCTCTCTTCAAGTTCTACTCTGCTTGCATTTGTAAGTCTCTGGGCACTCCTCCCTGAAATATATCAGAGCAGCCTTGCCTTTATGAGGTAGCTAGCATCCATGTGAAAAAAGAACCATTTTCTATGAAGAAGAGCTAAACCAAAGATATTCCTTTTTCTGATGAGATGTAGATTTCCCATTAAAAATGAATCCTTTATTTCAAATGCTTTAATATTTGAAGTAGTAAATATTATTTACGGTCACTCCTAACCATCATATTTTTGATGCTTCAAGTCTAATATGCATGTTTACTATATCATAAATTTCATTACTAACTGGATATTTTTGCATTTTTTAAAACTCCACACTTGTTTTCAAACCTGGGAGCCATCTAGACTTGTCCCTTACTAAAGCTAGGAACAATTCTTGTAGGATGGAATACCCAAATGATGCCCAAACCTATACTCTCTTTTTGCTATAAAAGTCCTGATACAGGTCCTAAACTTCCAGTAGCCTATTGCAACTTCCCAGTACATGACCTTCCTGCCCACGCAATATATCTTCCTTTTCAAAAATATACATCTGATCATGTCACACCTATGCGAAAAAAACAAAATCCTCTAATGGCCCCTTGCATTAATTAGGGTAAAACTAGCTGCAGTGACAAAATCGAAAATGTCGGTGGCATATCAGAGTAAAAGCTGATTTTTCACTTCTGTATCAGTCCAGTGTTGGTGTTCTTGATTAGAAGGTGGGGCTATGATTCGTCCAGTCATTTAAGAACCTAGGTTGCTGGCGACTGTACCATCTTCTACATGTAGCTTCTGAGGGTGCCCTGCATATCATTATTCAACCAAGAGATGAGAGGCAGTGAAGAAGACTAATAATCATTTTCTATCACCTCGACCTGGGAGTGACACATTCAATAAGTGTACACTAGTCACCACCTAGATTCACCAGAGACTGGAACATGTAGTTCCTGTTTGGGAAGCCATTATTTTTAGCAGTAATTCTGCCTTGCAGGAGAGGCTCCCAAATCTTTGGTGGTCAGTTTGCTTTCTCTGACATAATTACCATCTCAGGCTTCTGAGTAAGAAATGCAAGATGATGAGCTGATCTAGCCCTTTGTTAACGTGCCAGCCTCTTTGTCCATGTTTCCCCTTTGCAGACACACATGTCATTGCCTCCTAATCGTGCTGTTCCAGAATCTCACCATTAAGCCTCCAGGTCTCTGCACAAGCTGTTTCCTTGCCTGGATTTCTCTTTCTCTTGTTGATAGTTTCCTGAATTCCAAAAGTATAACAGGGAAGTTCTCAAACTCATTTTTGTGTAGCAACTAATACATATAACACATTCAAGGCGTGTCTCCTCCAGAGTGAACTCTTTGACAGCAGACACCACTTTATGTTACTGAAGGGGTTTAGAACTTGTCACCCCCAAATATGCTATTTTGGCGTATTGATTATTTTGAGCTGAAGGCTCTTGAGAAACAGAAGATATGGGAAGGTCTCTCTGAGCTTCCCTTTTCTACCTAAAAGCAGGTCATAAAATTTCCCAGGAGAAGAGGGACCTCCTTGTACTGAGAAAAACATTTTACCACCTGATGGGGAGTCAATGCTGAAATAGATCTGTACAAACCAACCTCATAAAATAACCCTATCTTCCATTAGTTCCCTGCATGTATTTCCTAGTCACTGTCCCACAGTTCACTAGCCCTGGCCCAAGCCAAATTATCTTGTCACAGCCCTACAATTTATCATTCTTTATTTTTAAAAGTATATAAGATTTGGAGCCGTACAGCTTCTTGGGGTCTTTGTTTTCCTTTGGAAGACTCTTGTGTACATGTAAAAAATATTAACTAAAATGTGTGTGCTTTTCTTTTGTTAATGTCTTATGTCAGTTTAATTCTTAGGCTCAGCCATAGAGCCTAAAAAGGTAGAAGGAAGATTTTTCTCTCTTTTAGGTTCCTTTAGGGAAAGGAAATGCCTGCTTGGCTAAAAATGTATCCCAAATTTCTAACATATATCGAGGCACATAATAGATGTTCAAAAACCTTTGTTGAATAAGTGAATGCACACACCTTTGTATTATGGGTATCTATCAGTGTTGACGAAGACATGCAAAGAAGAAAGTAGAAAGTAGGAAAGAAAGGAGAAGAGGAGGGGAGCGAAACTTGCTGGATTCTACACCCTAGCATCCCTTATTTCAAAGCTCATCTTCAATAAGTTTAGGTTTGAAGTCATAATTAATACTATCACTGAAGTAAGGTAAGTGAATAAGCAAATAAGTTTGCATCTTGGTGGGAGACTTCTCCATGAACAGAGAGGGCAATAACTCTCTTTAATGCAGGTTATTAAAGAGACTTCTAATTTACCTACAATCCTAGTGAATCTCCAATTTCTAAATCTCAGTAAATACTATCTAGCAAGAGGGGGATCAGAAAATTCTATGATTTAATGGCACCAGAAATATATGACCAAGAAAAGTTGAAACATACAAACGTTCTGAATCTCAGACTAAAAATACTCAGAGGAAACAGGATATTTTATAGCTAAAGTTTAAAAAACGTTGGTATCATCTTGACTGAGGCTATGGAAATTCACTGGGGAGAGCGAAGAGCTCAAAGAGAGCTCGTGATTACAGAATTTTCCAGGAAGCATCTGAATGCTAAAATAAAACTGCTTATAAAAAATCTATTAAGAGGTGTTTTTTCCCCAAATATTTGGAAGGGTTCCATGAAATATCTCCAAAATTGTTATTAATATGAAAAAAAATTGTTTTCTTCTTGGCTCCATGCTGGTTGTCCTGGGATGTGTTCAGTGAAGGGTACTTAAGTCCAGTGAGTGACTTCATTATGTGTAAAGGGTAATGGGCTGAAGTGTTCTACACTAGTAACATCTACAGGAGAAATTCCCTCATTTGCTCAAACCCCTTTCACTGTAGAAAACGTGGTGTCTTTTCTCTAATAGTCATGCAATGATTGAAGCTGCAAAAAGCAAAACATACTTTCCTCTGGGACCTTTATCTAATTTTTTTTTTTTTTTTTTTTTGCGGTACACAGGCCTCTCAGTGTTGTGGCCTCTCCCATTGCGGAGCACAGGCTCCGGACACGCAGGCTCAGCGGCCATGGCTCACGGGCCCAGCCGCTCCGCGGCATGTGGGATCTTCCCGGACGAGGGCACGAACCCATGTCCCCTGCATTGGCAGGTGGGCTCTCAACCACTGTGCCACCAGGGAAGCCCCCTTTATCTAATTTTTAAACACAGAAGACTGCAAAGGCAAATGTTCCTTCTTTTTTTTTTGAGACGATCAATTAAATTTATATCTCTGATTTCTAATGATGTATTCAAGATCTCAATCTAATTATCTTTCATTGTAAGATTTCCTCATTTTATCTAATGTCCTCCAAGATTAAGGCCCATTTGAATCCTGTAAACTCAATCCCTTTCGTTAGCCCTTTCATCTAAATTCAACTTCTCATTTATTTAAGGTATTCTTTTTCTTTTTAATATCTTTATTGGAGTATAATTGCTTTACAATGGTGTGTTAGTTTCTGCTTTTTAACAAAGTGAATCAGTTATACATATACATATGTCCCCATATCTCTTCCTTCTTGTGTCTCCCTCCCTCCCACCCTCCCTATCCCACCCCTCTAGGTAGTCACAAATCACCAAGCTCAAGCTGATCTCCCTGTGCTATGCAGCTGCTTCCCACTAGCTATCTATTTTATGTTTGATAGTGTATATATGTCCACGTCACTCTCTCACTTTGTCCCAGCTTACCCTTCCCCCTCCCCATATCCTCAAGTCCATTCTCTAGTAGGTCTGTGTCTTTATTCCCGTCTTGCCCCTAGGTTCTTCATGAACATTTTTTTTTAGATTCCATACATATGTGTTAGCATACGGTATTTGCTTTTCTCTTTCTGACTTACTTCACTCTGTATGACAGACTCTAGGTCCATCCACCTCACTACAAATAACTCAATTTCATTTCCTTTTATGGCTGAGTAATATTCCATTGTATATATGTGCCACATCTTCTTAATCCATTCATTGGTTGATGGACACTTAGGTTGCTTCCATGTCCTGGCTATTGTAAATAGAGCTGAAATGAACATTTTGGTACATGACTCTTTTTGAATTATGGTTTTCTCAGGGTATATGCCCAGTAGTGGGATTGTTGTGTCATATGGTAATTATATGTTTAGTTTTTTAAGGAACCTCCATACTGTTCTCCATAGTGGCTGTATCCATTTACATTCCCACCAACAATGCAAGAGGGTTCCCTTTTCTCCACCCCATCTCCAGCATTTATTGTTTCTAGATTTTTTGATGATGGCCATTCTGACTCATGTGAGATGATATCTCATTGTAGTTTTGATTTGCATTTCTCTAATGATTAATGATGTTGAGCATTCTTTCATGTGTTTGTTGGCAGTCTGTATATCTTCTTTGGAGAAATGTCTATTTAGGTCTTCTGCCCATTTTGGGATTGGGTTGTTTGTTTTTATGTTATTGAGTTGCACGGGTTGCTTGTAAATCTTGGAGATTACTCCTTTGTCAGTTGCTTCATTTGAAAATATTTTCTCCCATTCTGAGGATTGTCTTTTGGTCTTGTTTATGGTTTCCTTTGCTGTGCAGAAGCTTTGAAGTTTCATAGTTCCCATTTGTTTATTTTTTGTTTTCATTTCCATTTCTCTAGGAGTTGGGTCAAAAAGGATCTTGCTGTGATTTATGTCACAGAGTGTTCTGCCTATGTTTTCCTCTAAGAGTTTGATAGTGTCTGGCCTTACATTTAGGTCTTTAATCCATTTTGGGCTTATTTTTGTGTATGGTGTTAGGGATTGTTCTAATATCATACTTTAACATGTAGCTGTCCAGTTTTCCCAGCACCAGTTATTGAAGAGGCTGTCTTTTCCCCACTGTATATTCTTGCCTCCTTTATCAAAGATAAAGTGACCATATGTGTGTGGGTTTATCTCTGGGCTTTCTATCCTGTCCCATTGATCTATATTTCTGTTTTTGTGCCAGTACCATACTGTCTTGATTACTATTGCTTTGTAGTATAGTCTGAAGTCTGGGAGCCTGATTCCTCCAGCTCTGTTTTTCTTTCTCAAGATTGCTTTGGATATTCTGGGTCTTTTGTGTTTCCATACAAATGGAGAAAATTTTTGTTCTAGTTCTGTGAAAAATGCCAGTGGTAGTTTGATAGGGATTTCATCAAATCTGTAGATTGTTTTGGGTAGTATAGTCATTTTCACAATGTTGCTTCTTCCAATCCAAGAACATGGTATATGTCTCCATCTAGTTGTATCATCTTTAATTTCTTTCATCAGTGTCTTATAATTTTCTGCATACAGGTCTTTTTTCTCCTTAGGTAGGTTTATTCCTAGGTATTTTATTCTTTTTGTTGCAATGGTAAATGGGAGTGTTTTCTTGATTTCACTTTCAGATTTTTCATCATTAGTGTATAGGAATGCTAGAGATTTCTGTGCATTAATTTTGTATCCTGCTGCTTTACCAAATTCATTGATTAGCTCTAGCAGTTTTCTGGTAGCATCTTTAGGATTCTCTACATATAGTATCATGTCATCTGCAAACAATGACAGCTTTACTTCTTCTTTTCTGATTTGGATTCCTTTTATTTCTTTTTCTTCTCTGATTGCTGTGGCTAAAACTTCCAAAACTATGTTGAATAATAGTGGTGAGGGTGGGCAACCTTGTCTTGTTCCTGATCTTAGTGGAAATGCTTTCAGTTTTTCACCATTGAGGACAATGTTGGCTGTGGGTTTGTCATATATGGCCTTTATTATGTTGAAGAAAGTTCCCTCTATGCCTACTTTCTGGAGGGTTTTATCATAAATGGGTGTTGAATTTTGTTAAAAGCTTTCTCTGCATCTATTGAGATGATCATATGGTTTTTCTCCTTCAATTTGTTAATACGGTGTATCACATTGATTGATTTGCATATATTGAAGAATCCTTGCATTCCTGGGATTAACCCCTCTTGATCATGGTGTATGATCCTTTTAATGTGCTGTTGGATTCTGTTTGCTAGTATTTTGTTGAGGAATTTTGCATCTATGTTCATAGTGATATTGGCCTGGAGTTTTCTTTCTTTGTGACATCTTTGTCTGGTTTTGGTATCAGGGTAATGGTGGCCTCATAGAATGAGTTGGAGAGTGTTCCTCCCTCTGCTATATTTTGGAAGAGTTTGAGAAGGACAGGTGTTAGCTCTTTTCTAAATGTGTGGTAGAATTTGCCTGTGAAGCCATCTGGTCCTGGGCTTTTGTTGATAGATCATATCTTGTGTAACAAGTCAAGCCTTGGTAAATTTAAGAAAATTGAAATTGTATCAAGTATCTTTTCCGACCACAATCCTGTGAGACTAAATATTAATTACAGGAAAAGTATCTGTAAAAAATGCAAACACATGGAGGCTAAACAATACACTACTTAATAACCAAGAGATCACTGAAGAAGTCAAAGAGGAAATCAAAAAATACCTAGAAACAAATGACAATGAAAACATGACCACCCAAAACCTATTGGATGCAGCAAAAGCTGTTCTAAGAGGGATGTTTATAGCAATACACTCCTACCTTAAGAAACAAGAAACATCTCAAATAAACAACCTAACCTTACACCTAAAACAATTAGAGAAAGAAGAACAAAAAACCCCCAAAGTTAGCAGAAGGAAAGAAATCATAAAGATCAGATCAGAAATAAATGAAAAAGAAATGAAGGAAATGATAGCAAAGATCAATAAAACTAAAAGCTGTTTCTTTGAGAAGATAAACAAAATTGATAAACCATTAGCCAGACACATCAAGAAATAAAGGGAGACAAGTCAAATCAATAGAAGTAGAAATGAAAATGGAGAAGTAACAACTGACACTGCAGAAATACAAAGGATCATGAGCGATTATTACAAGCAGCTATATGCCAACAAAATGGACAGCCTGTAAGAAATGGAGAAATTCTTAGAAATGCACAACCTTCTGAGACTGACCCAGAAAGAAATAGAAAACATGAACAGACCAGTCACAAGTACTGAAATTGAAGCTGTGATTAAAAATCTTCCAACAAACAAAAGCCCAGGATCAGATGGCTTCACAGGCAAATTCTATTTAAGGCATTCTTGAAGTGTGTATTCTAAATGGAAATACAAAATACCATCAATGGAGAGTTACCTCTACGAGCTTCACAAAATAATACTGAATTGAAGATTTTGAAGCAGCAAAGGATGTATGCAAACTGATTTCCCTGGGAAGCAAATCCTGAGGTGGAAAATTTATCACGGAGGTGGAAAATTTATCACGGAGCTTGCTGTGGATTTCACCCATGGAAGGAAAAATGGAAAAGCAGGATTTGACAAAATGAGAAATGGGACTACAATGTGGTCTCAGTGGCAGTGAGTTGTGAGGATGGTATATGCCTTCAAACTTTGGGGTTGGACGGTGGGGCCTTTTGACCTTTGATTAATTGTTGGCTGCAGCATGTCCCAGGAAGGAGATGTGACTAAGTGAGACAGATGTCCACCCAAAGCAGTACCTGAAGGGTGCGGAACACTGGGTCTCCAGCAACTGGAAGATTAAATCACTCCTGAAGTAGGATTTGGACATCAAACAATCACCAGGGAAATGCAACCATTCACTAGACAGTTTTGGAAATGCACTGCATGTTATATAGCTGCACTTCTGTCTCCTCACTTGGAAAGTTGATGCGTGAATACATTCCTCTCAGTGTTATCGTAAACATGCTTGAGACCCTTCCCTTGGCCAAATGAGACATATCTCCTCATTGATCTCAAGCACTGAGGAAAAAGAAGAGAGACTCCTCCCAACAAACAGCACAGGGACTCTTTGCAGAGGACTCTCAGCAGGGTAGTTACCATCTCAAGCTGAGTTGATTAAAAATCCCACTGACGTGATTTCTTGCCAGTTTCTATGCAACATTGTTCAGTGGGTACACACTGGTCTCATCAACAACCGGGGCCCTGCTGAGAACCTGAATCAACAGGGCAATAAAATTTCTCTCCTTTAAATGGCAAATGATCAAGAGGGGAGTTTATATGCCAGAGGAAAGACCTGACCTGACTTCACATGCTTTGTTATTTATCTCATCATCCTTCTTCTAATTATTTTTTCATGAAGGAAGCAGAATCACCCCTTATACCCTTACCCTTGTTCAAATGTGAGAGATGTTTGGCAAACTGGTATGGTGGCTTGACCAAGTAAAATCCCAGTCCACAAAACTTGTGACTTGTTTCACTACCCACTGAGCTTGATAGTCAAATCTAAAGACCATGATAATTATGTTTTCTTAAATAAATAAACTGAGATTAGAGAAATGGATGCCAAACCAGTATTTATTTCAATATGCATCTAGAAATTCATATGCAGCACAAATTGGCTACAAATGAACCCCCAACAAATGTATTATATCGTTAAAAGTGTGCGGTGAATGACATTAAAAACAATAAAAATTCACTTCATCATCTAGATTCTATTAACAATAAATGCCCAGTTACAGTACTGCATTTTTACTAATCCATTAAGCTGGTGTTTTAAAATTACTTATAAGGAAATGTCAGTATGGGCTATAATAAAATACTGCTTTAACATGTTGGATTTTAATTAGTTATTATAAAATATGAATTAACATGGTGGCAATTCACTTGGAATCTAATTAACGTGCCTTAGTTATCTTGCTCCATACCTACAATACTCAATCTTTACAAAGTTAACATATTAATAAGAATATGATTATGCATTTTCTCCAATTTAATTTCTATTTAATTATATTACAAAACTTGGTTTGTCTGCCAACAAACTATCAGTTTTGTAAATAGTATCTGTACTAGTCACTTGATCATAGGTCTTGAAAACAACCCAGTGCCTTATTAATTCTGTGTAAGTTATTAAATGTATCTGTGCTTCATGTCCAATGCCCCCAATTTCTGCCACTCTGCCCCAGTGCTGCTCTGGCTCTTTCACAGATTTCTTACTAAGTGAAATAAACATTATGTGGAGTTGCAGTTCTCATGCCTCAGGCATCTTCCCTGATAAATAGGCTGACATGGAAAAGATGGAAGGAGACCGGCAGAAGAGAGAGAGAGATGCCAGACCAAGGTCAACTTACAGGTCATGGATAAAATGGATAAAATAGTATATTATTTGTAAAATAATGATATGCTGAGTTGCATTCATTGTTTCTAATATTCATGCAAAACACCTCAAATTTTCTTGCTAACTTGGGGAAAACTATATCATGTAACAGAGAATTGGAAATCTAGTGCACCTTTGTCACTTAAACAGAGGTCCATCCCAGCTTTCTACTCTTTCATCACCTGATCCTAAGGGAACTGGTTGACAAGCTCAGGGGCTTGTTGTTTTCCTTGTGGGATATCACACAGCATGGAACTGACCAATATCCCTTGAATATTCAATTCTGACCGATTTTCACAGGATTGCAAATTACAAGTCTTAAGCCTCTCTGATCAATTTCTTCCCATCCACTTGCATGTTGAGGAAAGGGAAGTGAGGGCAGGAAGGCAGAAGGAAACTTTCCAGGTGAATTGATCTGCACGTGCCACTTTTGCCTTTTATCCTGAGAGCTTTCTGATTCTAGCTTGTGCATGTGAACCCCTGGCATTTTATGATCTTTAGCATCTGCTCAAAGCAGCCATGCTAATGATTCAGGCCAAACTTCAAAAATCCTCAGTTTATATTCCTTTATATCACCTTATTTACGAGACAGTTAGAAATAGTTCAAGGTACAGAGATAGGTTACTATATTTCGGTAATTATAAGAGCATCTTTTTAACAGATTTTCACTCCATGAACTAAGAAGGAAAGGAAAAGAGAATGCAGATGTGCATTTCTGCCATTCAAAGCCGTTTGGTCCTGAATATATTTGGCAGACATTAGGGAGAAAATGGCAGATTTAGTGCTTTTGGGGGGCTCTCAGATATTTTAAAAATTAACATCATGCCTTTGAGCTACAGTATTCATATTACAATTCAATTGCACTACCTTTTTCTAATTGAATGGGGTCATGATATGGGATTGATAGAAGAAACATTTGTAATTGGAAAATCATCCCTCCTTTCCCAGAGTAATTAGAAAAATTCGAGGACCAAAGTATGCGTGAAAGTAGGTAGAAATAATAATAATTGTTATATTTACACAGAGCCTTAGTCTCTTCCTATTTTCTCATCAAAACATCAATACTAACTCATCTGAGCCCAGCAAAATCCTTTAATGAGATAGACATTATAAGTCCCATTTTATAGATGAGGAAACCAAAGCTTGATGGGATTAAGTGATTTGCCCAAGTTGCCCTGTAGTAAACTATGCTTCTAAGATTTGAACTCAGAACTTTGAACTCCAAGCCCAGTTAGTGTTCTCTCTACTCGGCTTCACAGATGGGTCTTGCACACAGATTTAGAGAAACACAGCAGAAGCAGACATCATAACTCTTTTCTTCCTCAGCTATTACTTCTGGGAGGCAGTTACTTCAAAATCTGTGTTAGTGGGCTTCCCTGGTGGCGCAGTGGTTGAGAGTCCGCCTGCCGATGCGGGGGACACGGGTTCGTGCCCCGGTCCGGGAAGATCCCACATGCCGCGGAGCGGCTGGGCCCGTGAGCCATGGCCACTGAGCCTGCGCGTCCAGAGCCTGTGCTCCGCAATGGGAGAGGCCACAACAGTGAGAGGCCCGCGTACCGAAAGAAAGAAAAAAAAATCTTTGTTAGTGTTCTAAACTTCAGTCTTAATACCTTGAAAACATTTGGGCCCACAATATAAAGAACATTTGACCACAAATTTGGGCTCTTCCCAAACTAAAAAGGGATTTCTGTGGTTCCTTGCTCAGAACCTAATCCTGACAGCCCTAGGTGACCCTGGGTCTGAATCTCTGAAAGCGGCAATACCAGCCAGAAAACAAGGATTAAGGCCTATGGTGGCAAAAGATGAAAGCACATGACAGAGAAATTTTAGCTTCAGCTTTCTGCCTTCCCAGAAATTCTGGGATTTGGATAAGCATAAGAGCATCAACAGAAACAATGATAAAATATTTACCAAGAACTATGTCATAGGCAATATGCAAAAACACTGACATCCATCATCCAAATAATGCTATAACATGGTTTCTGCTAGGGTCCATTTATAGATTCAAACAAACAAACAAACAACACTGAGGTCTAGAGGGTCTAAATAACTTGTGTAAGATCAAAGATTTCCCCTAGTGAGGGGGGTAGGATTTGAAAGTGTGTTATTTGATTCTAAAGCCTTTGCTCTGAATCGCTAGCTATGCTGCCTTCATAGTATAGATGGAGAAATATGGAAAATGGATGGAGACCCATGATTCCTATGGCTCATGGGGAAAAAAGATAGCTATAGCTATGGCAGAACTATTCAAAGTACATGAAATCAGGTACATAAATTCTAGAATACAGGTCATATTTCCTCCTTATTCTGCTTATACATTCTCAAGGGGTGGGGGTATGATATCACCTCCAAGAGGGTGAAAATTGGCTCTTAGGGGACAAAAAACCTTAACATTTTATGTGTAAAGCTCAGGTATACACATGGCACATAAGCAATATCTAGTATATCTGTAGTATTAATATTTCATAAGGGGGCCGTTTAGAAAAACCAATATCTAAAAAAACCTCCTTGGAGGGGGGAAAGATAATGCAACAAAATATTGAGAAATAGTAGTCCAAATACACAATTTAAAAAAATTTAAACTAGGAGCACTTTGGTAGAGTTCAAAGACGACTCCATCCTAATACCACATGAAAGTAAGTGGTCAGTGCACTACCTCCCTTCCCGAAAAATCATTTTGGTGACCCTAGGCTTGACCGAATTTGTTGCAACAGAGCGGGGATATGAAGGTTTGGTACAATCATACAGTAATGTTCACTGTGTGCCCTGCCATATTTCTCAGCCCCTTTCCAGTTAGATAGGGCCAGAGGCCTCACGCTGGCCAATGGGCTCAAAGCAGAATTAACAAGTTTCACTTCCAGGGCAAAGTATTCAAGAGCCAGTGGCATGGGTTCCAGACGGTGCAGCTATAAACTGTCAGAGCCTCCAACAGCCCAGGTCCCTGCGGGACAAGGAGAAGAAGGGGTCCTTGCTTGTCTGCATTGGAAATGGAGCCTGAGTGGGAAATTGACTCTGCTTATGTTCAGGCACTGAAATTCTGGGATTAATTTCTTACTGTCTCATAGTCCTAGCCTGCCCTGAAAAAATACAAAGGTGATTGTTAGTTTTGAGATGGGGAGCTGATTTAGGGGCTCCAAATTTAATAATCCCTTCAGTGACTTTCCAGACTTTGCAAAATGTATTGTCGTATAAAGCCCTAGCTTTGTGCACCAGATATGTTTCATAAACTTCCTAATGGAAAAGCCACAGGTGTTCCCCAGAAGCAAGATGTTCTCTTCTAACAGCTATTTCTTAAAGAATTTATTTCAGTGGCCTCAATGGTGAATCTTAATAATAGAGTCAACTCTCAAGGTGGGGTTCAGAGGATTAAAAAAAACACCATAAAGCAAATTCTACCAGTGCTTTGGGAATTAGTTTTGATTTTTATTGAAATAGGCTTGCTTCCAGCATTCCTTTTAAGCCCAGCCTCATTTCTTTTAAATGCTGGGCCTGTGGGCCAGTGCTTATTTGCATGCTAATTACCAGCTAAAGGCATTTTATCCTGATCTAAGGTCTTCAACTAATTAATGAACCAGGGAAAGATGATCTTTCCTTGGAGGAGAATTGCTTACTTTCATCATCATTACCATTGAATTGTATTCATTCTACCCATTGCCTCACACTTCAGGCTCTTTCATGAATATATAAGTAGACAATTAAGTAGCCATGGTTAGATGCCACTGAGGATCTCACTGCGTACATCTATACCTAGGAGAACACACGAAGCACTGTAGATATGTAACTGATTCTAAATGAAGAAAAGGAAAGTCTAAAAACAGTCTTCTTGCCGTGCTGGGAGCTTTTAGAAGAAAACTGTATTTGGCCAAAGCTCTTAGATCTTTAGATGAGGCCCTGTACAACGCCTTGCTCATAGACTGTTAACGGTGTGTTTAGAGGACACCATAGACAAATAAGATGGTGATCTAGTGATAGTAAAATAAGTAAGACGATGTCAAACACTGATTGGAGTTCTAACAAAGGGTGAAAACTGAGATGTTACCTGGTGATACTTGGGCAAGAGGACATAAATATTCTGTTTCCATATTACATAAGAGAGTTCCACATAATCATGAGAGTATTTCTGAAATCTATGGCAGCTGTTTCAATGACTTAGAATACCCATAAATTTACACAAATTCCTCCAAGCATGGCATTATCTAATTTCAAGGACCAAAGCAGCTTACCTATCCTGCTCTTTCTCCTAGGAAGTCGATCTTTGTAACTAGGGCACAGTTCCAGTTCTTGGTTTAAAAGGTTTTAGAAAATGTTATCAGCACAAATAAACAACAGTAGTATATTATTTCTTCAGACCATCTATTTCTTGACGATCCTGTCTCTCTGAGGCTTCCAAGGTGTATCAGTGTTGACAATAATCCATGACAACACTCTATCCCAGGTATTCCTATTCCCAGGTGTCCTGTTGTCCTACTACATCCCCTTGCTCCCTAATAGAGGACAGTTGCAAAATTGCTAATGCATGTGCTAGGAAATATAGCTTTGTTTGTTTGTTTTCTTGGAACTAATTGATGTGATATGCCAGAACACTGTCTGCCTCTAGGAGAAGAGGATCAAAACTTCTCTATCAGTTTGGTTCAGTAATCTCAGACCAATTTAATGTTTAGACTCTGAATAACTCAGTCTCTGTTTGGGTGGTTCAGCAGATACATCTTTCTTTCGGATTTAAGTCAACCCTCTAGCAAAAGCTCCTCTCTTCCATCACCAGTGCTGCATGGGGACTGAATGAGGGTGAAGAGTGCAAGGTAGTCCTGCCTCACCAAAATCTTAGGGCCTCCACGTTGCAGGGATCCCTATTATTTTTTTTTAAATTTTATTGGAGTATATTTGATTTACAATGGTGTGTTAGTTTCAGGTGTACAGCAAAGTGATTCAGTTATACACATATTCATCATTTTTCAGATTCTTTTCCCACTTAGGTTGCTACAGAATAATGAGTAGCATTCCCTGTGCTATACAGTAGGTGCTTATTGGTCATCCACTCTATCCACAGCAATGTATGTATGCTAAACCCAAGCTCCCAATTTATCCCTCCCTCGACACATTTCCCCTTTGATAATCATAAGTGTGTTTTTGAAATCTGTGAGTCTGTTTCTGTTTTGTAAATAAGTTCATGTATGTCACTTTTTAAAAATTAGATTCCACATATGAGTGATATCGTATGATAACTGTCTTTCTCTGTCTGACCTACTTCACTTAGTATGATAATCTCTAGGTCCATCCATGTTCCTGCAAATGGCACTAGCTCATTCTTTCTTATGGCTGAGTAATATTCCCTTGTACATAAGTACCACATCTTCTTTATCCATTCAAAAACGGGCAGAAGATCAAAATGGACATTTCCCCAAAGAAGACAAACAGATGGCCAAAAAGCACATGAAAAGATGTTCCTGTTTGTTTTGTTTGCTGCTTTATCTCTGTCGCTTAGAACTGTCATCAGCACAGAGTAGGCACTCAACAAATATTGCTGAATGAGTAGTCGAATAAATACACAGTGTTCTCGTTCAAAAGCCCCATTGAGGGCAAGAGTACTTGAAGTGCTCTTCACTCTGTCGCAATCTATCAAAGCCCTGGAGCAGGGATATATAGTTGATTTCATCTGAGGCCTTCTTGCTGTTAGCATTTTTGTCTGCCCTCTCTCCATTCTCAGCAACCAGAAGGGGTCTTCCTCAGATTTTCTCTTCCCGCCTGAGTCACCTTTATGAAAAACTTTTTGTTACTCCACCTACCAAATATAGCTCTCCATCAGCTAAAGAAGGGATTGTGGAATTTAGTGAATTCTCTATTTTCCCACATTTCGTATTCTAATCTAGTGTCACGCTAAACAGGTCAATATCAGATCATTCCCTCTTCTATTTTATTTTAGGAGGTAAGCCGCTACACTCAGTCTCAGAGAAAGAAGAAGGCTGAGTCTTCTTTCTCTGGTGAGAGGTGTGAGGACAGAGTAAATGCATAGACTTGATATTTGCAAATGGTTCTTTCTGCTTCACTAAGAGCATTTCATTTAGAAAGAACAATAAAATACAGGTCACTGTATTTTCAGTAGCAACTGACCTAGGAAAAGAAAGTAATTGGTTAGATTTGGTCAGGGACTATATCTTCACTGGTCACTTCACCTCTTTCTTGAGTACATGCCAAAGGCTACTGCAGTTGATTGATTCCATGAGAAGAGGGGTTGCTACACATGGGAATAGTGACACTGGAACACTCAACAGAGTCCACTAGTTAGAACTTTCTCTTTGCTTGCTTTGTATGCTGTTCCTGCTGTTCCAAGGGTTCTATTAGTTATTAGTATTAAGCACATGTTTTCATCATATCTTTTTTTTTTTTTTTTCATCATATCTTCACTGCTAAAGACAAACCCTAAAAAAACCTGCTGAAGGAGAATGGAAGATGAAAAAATGTCCATGCCAACTGTTTTGCTTTAGCCTGCCTACTTATGTTATAAGATACTGAGTTAACTAAATAATCTATGCTCAAATGTTAGCTATGGTAAAGACAGCTTTTAGATTGGTGCCGTGGATCCCACCCTTGGCTATACATCAGAATCTCCCAGGGAATTTCTAAAAGATACTGATTCCTGGACCCTACATTTAGATATTCTGAGTTAATTTTTCTGAGTTAGGGGCCTGGGCATTGACATTTATTTTCACAATTCCCCATGTGCCTGTAATAGGACATTCTGGAGGCAGGATTTGGAACTGATGGTGTAGTGAAAAGGGCGCTGGATTTAGGGCAACACTGTTACCAATTGTCTGATCCTTAGCAAGCCACATCACTCCTTGTAGTTGAGATTCCTCATTTTAAAAGTGGGGAAGAATAATACCAAGTCATTGGTAATTATTTTGGAGAATACATTTGATAGTGTACCCAAAAATTCTTTGGGAATTCCAAAGTTCTGTACAAATGTTAACTATGCACCTAAAAACTTAAATGATTACTCAGATTCTGTTAAATGCTTTGAAATAGAAAAAATGCAAAAAACAATAAAATAATAATAATAGTACCCCTCTGCCAACCTCAGGATATCTTAGCAAAACTTATAGAGAATATGATTTCTGTGACCTCAGTGAAGCACCACAGTGATGGAGTTATTTTCTTTAGTACTCTATGAATTTCTCTCTGGAAACCATACTTAATAAAAATGAATTTTAGTTTAAATTTATTTTTACCTAGGTAATTCTTATTTTTAGGGTCTTCTCCATAATATGGGTTTTCTCAGGTCAGAATGGAGTTTTAAAGTGCCAGAGAAACCATAATTCAAAAAGGTACATGCAGCCCAATGTTCATAGCACCACTACTTACATGAAGCAACCTAAAATGTCCATCAACAGAGGAATGGAAAAAGAAGATGTGGCACCTATATACAATGGAATGTTACTCAGCCATAAAAAGGAATGAAATTGGGTCATTTGTAGAGACATGGATGAGCCCAGAGACTGTCATACAGAGTGAAGTAAGTCAGAAAGAGAAAAACAAATATCATATATTAACGCATATATGTGGAATCTAGAAAAATGATATAGATGATCCTATTTGCAAGGCAGAAATAGAGACACAGACGTAGAGAACAAATGTATGGATACCAAGGGCGAAGGGGGGTGGAATTGGGAGACTCGATTGACACATATACACTATTGATACTATGTATAAAATAGATAACTAAAGAGAATATACTGTATAGCACAGGGAACTCAACTCAATGCACTATGGTGAGCTGAGTGGGAAGGAAATCCAAAAGGAAGGGGACATATGTATATGTATGGCTGATTAATTTTGCTGTACAGTAGAAACTAACACAACATTGTAAAGCAACTATACTCTAATAAAAATTAATTTTAAAAAAAGTAATTGAAAACAATTTAAAAACTAAAGTGCTACAGATCCTCAGAGAGAAGCGTTCAGGTGGAATGCAAAATCTATGTTTGCTATACCCATTGCTTGTTTACGAAAGTAAAGAGCAGCAGCGGCCATTTGAATATGCTACTGTTTGCAATGATAAGCTGTAGAAACATGAAGGGGGAGAGAAATTACCTTAAAGCGGGGGAGGGCCAGAAGATGGGATACAACGTTTGCACAGCCTTTCAATAAAAATAACCTAAGTAGATTGCTGGAACTATTCTCGGATGGAAGGAGACATGACTGGCAAAGGAAAAAAGGTAGAACTAGTCAAGCCAGTGAAGAGCACATTTGAATGTTACCAAGAAGAGATGATCTGATTCCTTAGTGAGGGCTTGATAGGCTGAAAATGTGCAACCTTTCAAACACTAGTCTAGGGAACACCTGCATCTGATGGAATAATTCCTGACTACTCTCTCTGAGTAGATTTGCCTTCAAATCAAGGAGCTATGAACTGGCTCAAATTCTTACTCAAGGCCACAGAGTAATGTTGAACCCTGGGTATATCCCACACATACCACCACAGACAGAGCCCAGAGAACTCCTACGAATATTTCAGTCGGAGAACCAAAACGGCAGACTTCCAGTGGTTGAGCCAAAGATGCTGTGCTTAACTCCATGTGGTTGAAAGACATCTCTAACACATTTATCCTTTCCAGTGAAGCTTTGTCCTGGAGATTTGTGTTTCACTTAATCTCTGACTCAGATCGACCGTCGAGGACCAAATATCATCCTTGGTGACTTCACGTTAGAGACATCAATTGTTACTCCAATAATCTTGCATGTTTGAAACTTGACATTGCATACTCAGGAGATGAACTCTCCTTCCCTGCCTTTTTGGAGGGGATGTCAGGCTAATTTTAGGTCCAGTAAAATATATTTATGTAAGAACAATTATGGGCATGTGATCTTGAAACTAAGTATGCAATAAATAGTCTCTTTAAATGGATCATCCAGGAAATAGAGTGTGATTTCTATTCTAGGACTTTGCTGATCTACATTTGCTTTCAGCTACATATTTCAACATCACTGACATTGAGAAATGCAGTGCATAATCTATAGCTCTTACATCTGCCTCATCTCACTGTCCCCTTTTGCCTTAATTCTAAGGCATGCCATACATTTCACTCCAAATGTTTCCCAGGTTCTTTAGATTATCTTATGGTCAGATGATGACCATACTCGGTGTCAGAGAAGGCATTTCAGAAACCTCAATAAATAGGCTTTCACAAGGAACGCCAATGTTAGAAAAGGATGAAGCAAAGACGTGACTTCCCGCCAAGCTCCAGAGAGTTGAAATTCTTTCTGAAAAGATGATGAAGAGCAGGTCCTTCTGTCTCTCTCGGGGTTGTTCTAGTGCCAGCCAGATTCTCAGCGGAACCGGGTTGTTAGCACGGGCCTTGCCAGGGAACTTAGAGAGAAACATGAGAAACAGCACATCAAGACCTTATTCCAAAATGACGTTCTTTGGGGGAAAAAGAAAATTAGCAAAACGCTCTCAATGTCCTAATAGCGTACAGCCTAAATTACGCACAGCCTAAATTAATAAAATGATGGGAATAAAACCAGATTTTACTCTTCATTTATACTCCAAGTGTTCCAGAATGTTTTTCAAAGCAATTGGTCAAACAGACCTAGGGTGCCAGCCTTCCATTTATCTACTGACATGAGAATGGAGACAGTGTAGGTAATTAAATCTACTTATGCCGTCAAATGCAGGAAAGGCTAAAAATAAGTGATGTTTGTTCTCAACAGTTTTTTTTTTTTTTATACCTACCCAGGCTTGGGTTTTAGTCCCAGCTCTGTCACTACCTGAACAAATGGCCCTGGCCAAGTTGTTCTACTTAATAGGGGTTAGGCTGGTTAGACTAGCTTATTAGTTTCTCTTTCCAACCCCCTCTACTCCTCTATAATACTCAGTAACTTTTTTTTTTTTTTAGCTCTTTTCTTCAAGTTCACTTTCTGCCAAAAACATTTGGAGCAGATTCTCAAGCTGACTCAGGCTTTCCATTCTCAAGGCCAGGTGTTCTCAAAGTATAGTCCAGAAGTATCAGCATCACCTGGGCACTCAGAGAAATGCAGATTCCTAGGCCCCACCCCACCTGCTGAATCAGAAACTCTTGGGGTGGAGCCCATCAGTGCATTTTGTCAAGCCCTCCCAGGTGGTTCTGATACACACTAAAGTTTGAGAACCACTACTTTAGGCCACATCATTCTGTCGTGGCCTTCATTTAGTAAAATTCTTTCAGTCAAGGTATAAAATGCTGAGAATAAAGTACCGGTTTTCCCAGCTATCTCAATGTAGAAGCAACCCTATGAAGCCTTTCGTAAGCGGAAATGGCATAAAGCAAAGAAGCAATTACCTTAGGACACATCTTGCTAACGAATGCACAAAATAAATCGAGATAAAGCACAGATACTCACAGATACAGTTCAAAGCTGTGGTGACTTCATGCTGAGATGTTGAATGTAGTTCGTGGGAGGAGCCAGGAGGCAGCATGGCTCTCACTGTTGCAGTGGTGGGGTGGGGGCAATGCCTCTCTAACAGCTGCTGCAAAACAAACTCTGAATGCTATTTTGGCTTTTTGCCTTTTTCTGTAAGAGTGAAAATCCTCTTCAGATTTCTTTTGGTCAGGGAAGATGGGTCTTTTGTAAAAGCAAAGCAGTGTAAAACAAAATTTGAAAATCGGGGTATGGAATCTGGAGCCAGGAGACCTTGGAATGGGACCTTGGCTTTGCCACTGAGCTTGGTCAAAGCTGTAAGACTTGACCCAAGCCTTGACGCTCGCTCTCCTCATCTGTAAAATGGTAATAAAAATAATGCCTACTTCAAGGGTCCATTGTAAGAATTACATGATAATATTTGTACCTGAGAAATAAAAAGCACTCAGTACACTGGAGTTATTGTTTCCTAGTCCAAGCTCATACTGCTCACTGCAATTGAAGGATGGGCCAGTAAATCAAGAGACAAGGTGCTGGGGCAAGGAACAGTGACTTTACTCTAGAAGCCAGCAGACCGAGAAGATGGTGGACTACTGTCCCAAAGAACCATCTTGCCCGGGGTTTCGGTGCCAGTTTCTTTTACAGAACAAAGAGTGGGAGGTGAGGAGGGAAAGTAAAAAGGTGGTAAAGTGTTGCAAATATTTCCTGGTTCCAGCCAGACCCTGAAAGGGATGTGTTAAGTTCTTCTTTCCTGCAGTCATTCACAGGTGGGCCTGGTAAGAATGTTTCCTGTGAGCTAAACAAAGGTATTTTAGCTCTGGGAGATGGGTCATTTTGTATACTTTAAGCTATAGGCAACATCCCTTTAGTGATTAACTTGTAGCAAAAGCAATAGAATACAAAGGTTAAAGTAAAAGAAATATCCAATAAGGAATCAGGTTTATTCTTCCCTATTACATTATTACTCATGGGTTACTTAGGTATTTTGGTAGCATTAATTATTGTTTTACCTAGAACAAGAGGAGCAATATGAAAGTTTGATATTCACTGAGTGTGGTAGGCAGAATAAAGACCCTTCAAAGACATCAGTGCCCTAACCACCTGAAATCTATGAATATGCTTTTTTTACATGGCAAAAAAAATGTAATTTGGGGTATAGATCTTGAGATTGAGAGATTATTCTAGATTACTTGGGTGGGCCAATTTTAACACGTGAGTGTTTCAAGATGAAGAACCTCTCCGGGTTGTGGTCAAAACAAGATATAAAGATGAAGAACAGTCAGAGAGATGCTTCATTGTGTGAAGACGCAGGAAGGAGGCCAAGAGCCAAGGGATGTGGGTGGTATCTAGTAACTGGAAAAGGCAAGGAAATGGACTCACCCCTACAAGATCCAGAAAGAAATGCAGACCTGCTTACATCTTGATTTTAGCTCAGTGAGACCATGCCACTTCTGACTTTCAGAACTCCAATAAATTTGTGTTGTCACCATGTTTATGATGATTTTTCAAGGCAGCAATGGAAAAGGAATACATTGGCTCACTGAAATGATTTGGGGCATGGTTCCTTTAATTCACTCTATATAAATAGCTGCCTAAATACCTTCGTGTATGACTGACCTTGTCTCTAAATCACTTCAAACTTCCACTTGGCTAACAGGTATAACTAACTCCTACACCAAAATGCATCCAAGGCTACTCTGAGCTCTGGTCCCTCATTCTGTCCCCAACTCTTGCAAGAAAGAAGAACTAACCAGCCTTGAACTAATGAAAGAGAAGCAAAGAACTTGAATAATCCATAAAATGGATAAGCAGCCACTGAATATTTAATTGTAGGCCAACTGTGGTTAGAGCTTCTTACCTAAAATAAAGATGTAATATATTCCAGGACACTTAAAGCTGAAAGCAGTAAGCTCTTCCTCCAAGTTCTTCTTGGAAGTCTTTGTGAAAGACACCAGGGTACCTTATATTTTTTATGTAATTTGTAGAATATAAGTTTCTGCTCTCCTACTAATTATGAGCATCATCATGATAATGACTTTTATCATAAAATGGCTTTTTATTAGAAAACTAAAGAGAAAAAAATCAATGGTAAATGTAGATAGAAAAACTGACTTTTTCAACTATTTTTTAAAAGAAAAAATGAGAAATAATACACAAGGGCTAAATATATGTGATTCTGGTGCTTATTAATTTCCTGTGATGCTGTTAAATAAACAAAGAAAGAAAAATGTTTGGGAATTATCTTTAGTTTATAGATTTCTGAGTATAATTCTCTGTGAAAACAAAACAAACAAAAATCCAATCACTACAACAAGGTTTAATAGACAGAAAAGTTTAAACAAATGGTTAGGAAGTTAGTGTATACTCTAATATCGGCGGTTTATGTCCCGAGTGTAGGCTCCTGCTATGAAATCCAAGATGTGTGAAATTTAAACTTTTTTTTTTTCATGTGATCACATTTTCTTTTAGTGATGAGCCCTAATGATTTAATGACTAACTTAGGCAAAAGCAAACAAATGATGAGATATCACAACCAAAGTGGGTTCTGATCATCTGTTCTATTAATTCATACACTAGTAATCATTCTTCCTACCTGTAGTATCTACATTTTTTGAGGGGTTATTGTTTAATTTATACTTTTTAGATCTCTATTTTGCATGGCTTACTTCTGCAAGATTGCTATACTGTCTCTAAACCATGGGCCATGGCCAGGTCATGGATGAGACACAGAATCTGCTGATATTGTCTCTCATCTTTATATTGTACCTAGACTTACTACACGAATTTGGAATCCATATATTTGAAGCACACAATGGATAATACCATCTGATGGGAAAATAAATCGATCTTTATATCGGCATTGCCTTATCTTCATTTCCAGAAAGGCACTCTGGCCACCTGACTTACCCTATTGAAGTCCTTGACTCACAAAACATCAAATTCCCCATCTATTACTCTATTACTTCATCTTTGGGTCCACACAGAATGTGAACTGGAAAAACAGTAATGAGCTAAACATTCAAGCCAAAGCACTTATTATTTTTTCACCGATCATGTTTTTTAATTTAAAAGTAAGATTTTGAAAATGTTTACATACGTTAATCTGATAATTGGCTTTACCTTACAACTTGTGTCTAAATACAGTTTTGGCATGCAGGACTTCATTGTGGAGAAAATGGAAATTTCTTGGGTAGTTTTATAGTTGATTTAAGGAAATTTATTTTTGAGAGTGTTTTAAAAGTGACATATTTAGTTACAAATTAAACTTTATACATATTTAATTTTGAAAGCATCCGGAGGTTTACAGCAAACCCTCGTCCTCTTAATCTCTTCTGGCTAATTATTTATTCAACATACAGTGGGTGGCTGCTGACATCTAAAATAAGGCAGTCAAACATGTATAGTCATATGCTCCCAGCCAATTTGTAATGTATAGGAAGGAGTTTTCCAGTTTCAAATAAAAATGGAAAATCCAAAATATCTATCTTGGAGCAGAAGTCCCAAAGGAGAGACTTCACACACTGGTTTTAAGTTTCCTTATTCAGATCTGCTATTTCTCTAAAACAGTGTCCTCTAAGTATGTACAAGCTGGAGTAGACTGTTTTTCCTCACTAGCCAGTGTTGCTGAAACCTCACACCTTGCTGAAAAGCACTGGGTTCACATACATGGGAACAGTAGTTGTTACCTAACGAACTGGATAATACAGTTAGTGTTGATAAGCCAAAATCCAAGGATGCTTTAAGAAAAGAATTCTTTCTGTATATATGTGATTACTTTCTCCTTTGCTAATCCTTACTTTACCCTATTTTGATGTTTTCTATTTTATAGACTCTCTTAACAAGATAATGAAGTGACTCTGGCTTCATGTTGCCTGGTGAAGTGTACTTGAATGAAAACATCTTCAGTTTGTTCATCAAGGATGCCAAATTCGGTTATTTTTTTCTTACCGTTCATTGCTAAGTTTGTGTATGCAGAGTTATGATGAAAGGCCAAATACCACTCGTGTGCAAAAACATAGTGAATGAAGTAGACTAGACCGTGAAGAACTGCAAATCTTCTGGATTTCTCAGAGAAGTCAAATTCTCTTGATGTTAATCCACAGTCCAAATGCACTAGATACCTCATTCAAGTGTAAAATTGCTGGCCTCCAATTCATTCATATATTTAACGAGTATAGATTGAATATCTGCCATGACACTTAGGCATTCTGTTAGGTACGGGGATACAACTGTGAACAAAACAGACAAATACCCTGCTCACAGGTAATACATATTCAAGGAGGAGTGAGGGACATTAAACAAAATGGCTAACTAAAATACACAGCCTGTTAGAGATGGTTATAAGTGATATATACATGATAAAGGATAAATATAAAGCAGGGTAGAGAAAAAGAAAATGTGAAGGATAAAGGCTAAAATTTAATATTTCTACCATATAGAAGCATAAATATCAAAACTCATTTGTTAACTCAGAGGCAATACTAAGAAAAAACAAAGATCCGTACCCTGGTGGAGTGTCCATTCTAATGTCCTACAGCAGAAAATAAAATTGACATTATCAATAAGAAAATTATAAATGATGTAGTGTATTAGAAAATGATAAGTGTTGAGAGAGAAGGGGAGAAGAAAGGGAGATTTGGAAAACCAAGGGGAGAGATACAGTTGGGTTGCAAATTAAAATGTGGTGGTCACTAGAGGGGTGGGATAGGGAGGGTGGGAGGGAGATGCAAGAAGGAGGAGAGATGGGAATCTATGTATACGTATAGCTGATTCACTTTGTTATACAGCAGCAACTAACACAACACTGTAAAGCAATTATACTCCAATAAATACGTTTAAAAAAAAGATGTGGTGGTCAGGGTTGACGTCATTGAAAAAGTGAAAGTGAGCAGAGAGTTGAGGTAGGTGAGAAAGAAACCATGTAGACATGTGGGAAAGAGCTTTCTAGGCAAAGTGAATAACCAGTGGTAAGGAACCCGTGAATGGAGTTTTGCCAGTTTGTTCCAAAAACATCAGTGAGGCCAGGGGTGTCTGGTGTGCAGTTAGCACTGGGAAGTAGCAATAGGATCTGGAGTCTGGGAGACCAAGGGGGCAGGGTCCTGCATGGCTCAGCGGGACATTCTTGGGTTTAAGAGAAACTGAAAGCATTGCCAAGTTTTCTTAGAGTAATTACGCAATTGGGCATATTTCTTCTGGTTGCTGTGTTTGGAATAGACTGTATTGGGGCACAGGTGGAAGGAGGCAAGGGTACCAGGGGCTATTTTAATAATCCAGACAGGAAATGATGGAGGCACAGAAGAGGGTAGTGGCCATGGAGATAGGAGGAAGTACTTGGATTCTGTGTCTATCACTGCAGTACATCAAGAAATAACGAGAATGAAGGCAAAGTAATAAAAAAAAAAAAAACCTCAAAGAAAGAACAGCAATTTCAATATGGTGTTCTATCTAGCCATTAGATCTGTTTGTCATTTGCATAGACAAAATAACCACATTTTCTGGACCTTTGGGGACCTCCAACACACAATTCCATTGCCCTGGAATTCCTACTGAAAAGTAATAGTTATAGCAGTGTATTTCTGTTTTAGAATAGAATGGTAATTCAAGACTTCTTACTTTAGTTACAAACCTTGCCTCCTACTTTCGTATGTCTTTCAGGAGAACTAAAAAAAAAAAAAAAAAATTCAAGAGCATAGATTTTCCTTCTTGTTGAATGTGACCTATTATATTACTGCTGTAGAACTATTGCCACATGTTGCAGTTTGTTCTTGAATTTGCACACAATTAAAGGCAA
Source organism: Phocoena sinus (assembly GCF_008692025.1). Classification (NCBI taxonomy): domain Eukaryota; kingdom Metazoa; phylum Chordata; class Mammalia; order Artiodactyla; family Phocoenidae; genus Phocoena; species Phocoena sinus. Next base: position 5,483,864 of record NC_045766.1, read on the forward strand.
TTTTTCGTTCACGAAAGGAAATAAGGACCTGAAGAAGAAATAAGCTAACCTTAAATATTCAATTGTGTATCACTCTTAAAAAGTCTACTCTATAGATTAATAGAACAACATGAATATATGAAGATTGTGGGCACACCAAGGAAACACTGTGGCTGTAATCATACATGAAATCTTTTAGAATAAAGAAAACATTTACTTATTATTCTCTGAGCCTCACCGTTCAACCTGGGAGCCACTAAGCAGTGGCTATTGAGCACTTGAAAGGTGGCTAGTCTGAATTGAATGCACTGAAAGTGTAAAATACACACCAGATTTCGAAGACAGTACAAGAAAAGAATGTAAATTATCTCACTAACATGTTTATGTTGAATACCTGTTGAAATGATAATACTTTAAATATATTAGATTAAATACAATAAACTGTTAATATAATCTATTTCCTTTTTTTAAAAACATAGCTACTAGAGGGCTTCCCTGGTGGCACAGTGGTGGAGAGTTAGCCTGCCGATGCAGGGGACACGGGTTCGTGCCCCGGTCCGGGAAGATCCCACATGCCGTGGAGCGGCTAGGCTCGTGAGCCATGGCCGCTGAGCCTGCACGTCCGGAGCCTGTGCTCAGCAACGGGAGAGGCCAGAACAGTGAGAGGCCCGCGTACTGCAAAAAACAAAAAAGAAAATAGCTACTAGAAAATTTAAAATTACATATGTGGTGTATATTTGTGGCTTGCATTATATTTCTACCAAATATCTCTTCTCTAAGGTATAAAATGAGAAGGATAAAATTTCAAATATTTTCTCTTTTTTCCTATGTCTCCTTTTTAAAAGTCTGCATGAATTTAAAGCGAAGAAAAAGAATCTGTTTCTGGTAAGGGAGAGAAAATTGGATAGAACACAGTGGGGAAATGCATGATGTATTTTTAAGGATGTATTTCCTTCACTCTCTTTTTTCAAGCAGACAATCCTTAAAAATAATGAAACAAGTTTCCACACATCAGTGATAATACATCCATATGAGCACTTAAGGTCTAACTAAAGCCTCCTGCCTCAGACTTAGAAAAATGTCATTCTGTTTTAATTTACTGACCACTGACAATTAAAAATAAAAATAAAAAACACTGGTCATTCTCAGTTTCTGTGCCTGAGCAGAGACCCTACTGTTGATTAAACTCTTTATTTATTTAAATTAATTAATTAATTTACTTTTGGCTGTGTTGGGTCTTCATTTCTGTGCAAGGGCTTTCTCTAGTTGCGGCAAGCGGGGGTCACTCTTCATCGCGGTGCGCGGGCCTCTCACTATCGCAGCCTCTCTTGTTGTGGAGCACAGGCTCCAGATGCGCAGGCTCAGTAGTTGTGGCTCACGGGCCTAGTTGCTCCGCGGCATGTGGGATCTTCCCAGACCAGGGCTCGAACCCGTGTCCCCTGCATTGGCAGGTAGATTCTCAACCACTGCGCCACCAGGGAAGCCCTAAACTATTTATTGTTATGGAGAATCCAAAAGAGAATTTTGAATTGTCCAAACCACTTATTCCTAAATTCTAAACAAAATCTTTACTCAAGGCTTTATAACATAGTGCAACGTAATTATTCTCTTTTTATGTTGCATAATATTTGTTACTTGAATTAATTATTCTTCATACAGTTATTACATTTGGACAAGTGTACGGAATCCTATAATGCAAGGCGAAACATTCAATTAAAATATTTATTTTCCCTCCATTGTTCTATAAGTAGTTTTCTGTTTTACCCCTAGGCACGTGATTCATTTTGGTTAAGTTTTTGTATAAGCTATGAGACTTGGATCAAGGTTAACTTTTTATTTTTGTGGCCTATGGGTGTTCATTTTGTGACCATTTGCTTCCATAGTCTCGATTACCATAGGTATATAGTAAATGGTAAAACCAGGAAAACAGATTCCTCCCATCTTATCTTCATTTTCAAAATTATTTTAGCTATTCTAGTTCCTTTGCTTTTACATACACATTTTGGAATACGCTTACCTATACAAAAATGTTTGCTGAGATTTTGACAGGAATTATTGTAAACTCGTACTATTTATAGGGATTCACATCTTTACTCTGTCATTTTCTAATTCATGAATTCAGTACGCCTCTCCATTTCTGATTTCCTTTGCTATCTTTCATCATCTATTGTCTTGAGGTTGGTGTCTCTTAATTGTCTTTTTTTCAATCAGTTTGAGATCTTCCTAGCTCTTGGTATCATGCTTGCTATTTACTTTAATAGAAGCTGGCCTCTTTGGATATTAAGCTTCTGTTTTAGCCTGGTTCCTCTGACACTCTGTGGGATGGGGTTGGGAGGGTGTGCCACCCCCTTACTGCCAAGTGGGAGCTGAAGTTCAGGTGCCCAATTCTGCCCCCACTGACACTAAAGTAGGTGAAGGGCTTACTCATTCCTGAGTGAGGGCTCTTCTTCTCCACTAAGCCTCCACTAATACCTCTCTGGTTGGAAAAGGAGGATTGCCTTTAGGGTCAGCGTTAGCATTAGGCAGGAATGTCTTGTCACTCTTCCCTATGAGGCCTCCACTGGCATCACGGGAGGCAGATCTAATTATCACTGGATGGTAGTGAATGCCCTGACTCTGCATTAGACCTTCTGTAATGCCACCCCATCCGGGAATGGGTGTCGTGCTTCAACGCTGCAAGATGTATGTGGAAATCCATGGTCTCTACTGACTCTTCATGGGGAACTTATCACCTGGGGGCGATGCACTTCCTGGCTCTCTTCTCTGACCTCTCTGAAACCATAGTGACAGAGGAGGACGTCTAGGCTACCCAGTCCATCTTTGCTGGGCTGGGTTGGGGTGGGGGTCACAACTGTTCTCTGTGGTGTTTGGCTGAAGTAGAGAGGTATGGTCTAAAGTTTTCTGTCTTCCCAGGTTGTCCCTTTTCTGGTCCTGTAAATAATGAGGGCTGACTTTTATTGGGATTATTTTTACCTACTGGCATTTCTGGATTGTCAGCTTTTTTAGTTCCAAGTCTGGAATATATTAGACAAAAAGAAAACCTAGAGAAGTCAGTACTGTATAATTCTCTGGGTCTCAAGATCCCTAGCCAAGCTGTCTTCTTCTCTCCATCTTTTGGAGTTGTCTACTTTTATCAGATATATAATACCCAAGATTTGTGCTTGTAATTCGTGGGAGAAATAGGGAAAATTATGTCTATTCCATCTTCTCAGAAAAAGAGATCCTTACCTACGTACCTTTTTACTGTTCCCCACCCAGACCAGCTAGGCAAGCAGGGTCAACGTGAAGGTTATATTTCTTGCCCTAAACTCTGCTTTTGGACAAAGGTAGATGCTTCCACTTGCAGAGTCAAGGGGGGATGTGGAATTGAAGGCATCTCTTAGTTTCTCCCTAGTTTCCCTCTATCTGACCCACTTTGCCATTTTGGAACTATACACCATCTTCCAAAATGAGCTGCTCCAGGTGCTTTCTTAGAGGAGCACAAAGAAATACAGGTATATAAGGCCTGTTTTTTTGACAGCCTCCATCACTTGAAGGGAGTTATTTAGCTTTTTCCTCCTACAGGACTTCTAATTATCACAGGGAACCACAAATTACCATGAATCATTTGAGATGCAGGGTCAGCCAGCCCATCCACCTGTACTGTGGGAGGCCTGATTTTATTAGCACTAACCAGGCTTGAGAGATGGATGTCAAGCCAGTCTCAAATTCCTTTACAAAGGAAGCTGTGTAACATTACTTAGCAGGTTACTCATTTATTCTGGCTGAACTGTCACTGGATTTGATTTTTAGCGAAGCAGGCTAACAGAGACAACAGCTAGGAGGAAAAGAAACAAGGAGGAGGCATGAAGTCGGTCATTCAGAGGGGACTTGAGGAAAACAATGGTCCCCTGGTCTTTAAATCAGAAGATATGTAAGAGTGGGGAAGGGATGAATAGCTCATACTAGGTCATACACGCACTCCATACCTCAGCATCCTCTTTCTTTAGCACTCTCTAAACTGGGATCATAATGTTTATCCTCCTTATCTCTAAGGGTTTTTGTGAGGCTGAAATGAGATATGTTGTCCTCTTCTCCAATTATGAGTAAAATCCTTAGAACTGTCAAATTTGCCTTAGTCAATGCCTCCTCTGTATCTTTTTTGCTTTCCCATCTTCTTCCTCCTTAAGTTTCCATTCAGGGTATTAAGAACATAGAGATAGAAATTCCAGGATCCATGGGGTATTATGGAATAGGCCTTGGAATTCCAGTTTTAGTTTTTCATCATAAACCCTGCTGGCATGAGAGCAGAAGAGAATGGGGAGGATACAGGTGGGAACAGGAATGGAGGGTAAGACAGGAACTGGCACCCATTCGTGAACTACGTGTTAATCACTTACTTATGCCAGGCTCTATACTGGACATTGGAATAAAAATGTACATGTGGCCTGATCCGTAACAGGATTCTTGTGTAGAGGGAAACAGAAATAATTATACAATAGGAGTATGGTCAAAGAGATTTACGGAAGTGTCTCTGAACACCTAGGGCTCTTAACTCTGCCTAGCTGTTCAGGGAAGGAAAATTTCACTGAGATGGTTATATTCAAGCTAAGTCTTATGAAGGATGATCAGGAGTTAAAGAAAAGAGGGCTAGGGAATACTGGATGCAGGAAAGATGTGGAGGACAGTTTGTAGCATCAAAGATTTGAAGTAACAATAGAAGTGCTATAATTTACCACTAGCAAGGACCCACTGGACAAAAATACAGAGAGATGAAACAGACACACCAAATACAACTTGAAAGCAAGGTAAAATTTGATGCATTTCAAGTCATCATAAGAATATTTAGTCTTCAAGAGTTTCTCTTTAAGTTAGCAACAGTTTCTTTAAGAATGAGAATTCCCTCAACTTGCCTCTGTTCTTAAAACATCAGAAGCTTTATGCTTCAGAGAAAAGAACAAAACTCTTTTTGTCTCTTGATTCCTTCACGTACAGACTGCACAAGGCACTTGATGCCATGTTGACTCACCTGATTTCTTATTGGATTTGATAGGCCACAAGCCCTAGAATTCTCTCAAGAGTATAAAAAAAGTAGAACAGGAGATCAAGAGTTTATTGTTGCAAATGGATGGCATCAAAGGAGTGGCATTTATTTGCATTTGTACATCTTTAAACCCACTAGGATCCTTGTCCTGAATCTCTAATCACTGATCACAAACTCCAGATCTACTTCCGTATGCAGGAGATAGAGGTATTTGTTTGGTCCACAGAGCTTTTTAAAAGTCTTGGGGCTTCCCTGGTGGCGCAGTGGTTGAGAGTCCGCCTGTCGATGCAGGGGACACGGGTTCGTGCCCCGGTCCGCGAAGATCCCACATGCCGCGGAGTGGCTGGGCCCGTGAGCCATGGCCGCTGAGCCTGCGTGTCCGGAGCCTGTTTTCCGCAGCGGGAGAGGCCACAGCGGTGAGAGGCCCCAGCGGTGAGAGGCCCGCGTACCGCAAAAAAAAAAAAAAAAAAAAAAAAATCTTGAAATTTACCCATATATATTAGATGACTTCATTGACTCTCTGTAAATATCAGAGCACCTAGCTTTCTATCAATAGATCCACATTTCTGCATAGCAAATGGGCTGAGAGTAAGTAGCTACAGCCCTCTTTACACAAAGCCTGTGCTCTGCAGTTCATCACATCTCCATCCCTTTCTGTATTTTTCCACCTGGCTGGAGTCACTCATTTGCTCGACTTTCTTGGCCTCAATAGACTTAGAATTCATGAATTCTTCAATAAATAAAACAATTTAAAATGTAACTCACTCAATTTTGATGATGTGCCTTATTTTGAGTTTCCCCAAATGCAGAACAAAAACATGGATTTGGGTACAAGGAGTTTATTTGGGAGATGATTCCAGGAAGAAATCATATGGGAGTGAAGACAGGGAAGGGAAGATTTCCAAAAAAGGGTGGATAAATTGAGAACTTAATGCGTGGCGCCATTGGGAATCTTCTATGTGACCTTATAAAACATGATTTAGGGTCTCATGGAGGAGCAAGAAAAGAAGGTTTATCCACCATTTCTCCTCGCTCATTGGTTGAGAACCATGCCTGGGAACCTGTCCCTCTCCTCCATGCTCAGCCTTCTTCCAGGCTGCCTGAGCACAGAGCAGTGGAGGCTTGGTCAGGAAGTTGCAGGTGCTTGTGGAAAGGTTCCATGGCAGCTGCAGATAGCCTTCCACTGGGCCAAGTGGTGCACGAGCTAACAACAGTTTCTGCTATGTAACGATAGTCCTTAAATGGAATGTTAGTTCAGGTCCTTTGAGAACCAGACAATAAGATAAGATTAAGCATACAAAGATTTTGTTAGGGGAAATACCTTAGTGAGAAAATGGGAAAAGGAGAGTCAGGAGACCTCAATGCAGGTCTGACCTTGAATGAGGAAGAGAGGAAACAAGGGTGAGGTACAAGTGTTGCAGACTGCCAAGCCATCTAAGAAAGGTTTAGCAAAGCCATTGGGAAGTCCTAGGGCCAAAATTTGCTGTCAGAGGAGTTCCAAGTCTTCCAGGAATGGGTCTGCCTTAGTATCTCTGTCATCCTGCCATTGGCTGGGAGCCATCCTGGGAGATGTGTCCTCTGCACAAATGTGATGGTTCCAAGGCACAGCTGCTAGTTAATTACCATCCTTGCAGTTGAAAGCCTTCAGAGTGCATTCTGATGGCCACCACAAATGGTAATAGAAATATGGCATGGAATATAGCATCCAGTGATGTACAATTATTATTTTTGCGGGGGAGAACGAATAATATTTATTCATAGCTTTGTAAAAAATGCGTGCTTGACATAATTTTTTGTACTTATAAAATCATGTTTAGTACTTCTTAATCTTCACTAGAATGACACTATAGTAGGAAATCACTGTCTTCTCTTTATAGGTGTGTGAAATAAAGTCTGGAGATAGCAGGTAATTTTTCCAATTACCTAGGAGGCTTAGAGGAGAAGGTCTTTTTCAATCAGCTTAGAGGGCAGACCTAGAACCTTAGAGGCTTAGAGCTCACCTCTGCCTCCTAAGGTGTTAACCATCTATGTGTAACTCCTCTTCTCCCACCAGATGTTAGAAAGTGGTAGTTTTTTGTTTTTTGTTTTTTGTTTTTGCCACACTACACACACATCAGGAACTTTAAAGACCTCACAAGTGCGACTCAAGGTAGAGTGATTCAAATGCCCCCAGGCTTCAACTTTCTCCTTCTGGAGCCTCCCTAAAAAATGACTTGGAAATATCCTGGCATGTCTCATTGCACCGCCTTGCTCACTGCTGACAGATCATGGAACCATTTGGAAGCTGATGAGGTATAAATATTATGGTTCAAAACTCAGTGACAACCAAATGTAAAATAGATAGCTAGTGGGAAGCAGCTACGTCTCATGGGGAGATCAGCTCGGCGCTTTGTGACCACCTAGAGGGGTGGGATAGGGAGGGTGGGAGGGAGACGCAAGAAGGAGGACATATGGGGATATATGTATATGTATAGCTGATTCAGCTTGTTATAAAGCAGAAACTAACACACCATTGTAAAGCAATTATACTCCAATAAAGATAAAAAATAAATAAATAAAAGAGATGTCGAGTTTCTTGCCCTGTATGATATACTTGAATACAGAATTGTCAAACACCAAACACTGTCTTAACCATCATTGCTACATTATCTTCCTCCTAGCAGACTAGTAAGATTCATGAAGAATAGTTGTTCTGTGATTTAATTTGTTTGAAAAGTGATACATATTATAATCCCCATGCCCTTGAATAATTAGAAATAACGTTAATATATTAAGGCTATGAGAAATGCTAAAATTTCTCAAAAATAAAACACTTTTATACAAACCACCAGTTTTAAAAATTTTATGACCTAGAGATATTGATTGAAGAATGTTATCAACTTCTGATGGAGCTAGTACTCTAGAGAACATAACTGGATATCGTGAGCTAGGGTAAAGGGACCTAGTCATGAATTTCCCTCCCTTCTCTTAATATGTTTATGATTTTATTAAAATTATTTCTCGTTTGTTCATGAAGTCTTTTAAGTTCAGTATGGAATCCTGAATAGAATTTAAAGAGATGATAACTTAATGTAAAGTCTTTTGTGGGAAACTTGGTCAACGGCTTGTCCAGGGAACTTGTTGCAGGCATGCTTCCCTAGGAAATAAATGTGGATTTTGGCTCACCAAGTGCATAATATTGGATTAGATTTTTAAATTTCATCATTTTCTAACTCTTGCTAGATCATATGCTCCAGGAAGGCAGGGGCTAAGTTTTATTTCATTCACTACCATATAGCCAGTATAATTCTTGGGCCCTTAAGAGCCACTGAATGAATACTTGTTGAATAAGACCTTGAATGATTTAACAACTTAGAAGTGGCTTAAAAACTGAGTACGTTCTCAAAATTAATCTCTGTCATTAAAATCCAGGATAGTGGTTGTCCTTAGGGTGGGAATCAGGGGTAGTGACCAGAAGGGAGCATATGGAGCCTTCTGGGGTTCACACAGTATTTGTTCCCTGATCTTTGTGTTGGTTACATGAGTGTGCTCAGTGTGTGAAAAGTCATCAACCTGTGCATTTTTCCATATGTTTATTGTACTTTAATAATGTTCAGGGAAATATAGGCAATCCAAAAGTGATCTATGGTTTCATCCATTTCATTAATCCATTCTGAATATGTCAGGTCTCATAGATATATGGAGATCAAGAATTCATTACCAACTCTTGGTGGAGAGTAGGGCGTGGTTAAACCTCATTTTGGTAAGCCATCCCTAGATGGACTTGAAATGCAAAGATACCATAATTGCCTTGGCCTGGACCTTTCCATCATGTTTTGGACAGTTTTTCAAGTTATGGTCCCCTAAATGCTTGGGTTATTTAGCAGAGGAGGGAGCTTCCTCTATTGTGATTCAAATTTTTGGTTTTACTTGCATCATTTCATTTAGTCCATTCAACAGTTTTGAGTTGAATATTTTTAATCTCTGTTTTATAGGTGAAAATACTGAGACCCAAAAGACTACATTTATTGGTCCAAAGTTGCAGGGCAAGCATGAGATTTCAACTTGGACTCTCCAGTCTTTTCTAAAGACTGTGCTACCATGGAATCAATTCTCCCTGTAGTGAGAGGCATCACTGTCTTGGATTAAAATAAAAAAGTAAATAATAAATAAACAAGCAAAGAAAAAAATGTGCCATTTATCACAAATTGGACTCCCAAAACACTATGTTCCTAAGATTTCAATTTACTTTTGATATCAATGTTTGACATATGTGAATTCCATGGATTTGACTTTTTAATGTTTGCATTTTAAATGATCCATAATAAAAATGTGCATATCCTCGTGTGTGCTTCTGTATGTTTTTATACAAACACAAATACTATATATGTAAGTATAAGGCAAATGAAATGTTCATAATTATCAATCAATAAACAAGTGTTATGTGAATTTTTTAGAACTGTCTTTAACCTTCTATATTAGACATATTCACAAAATTCAATAACACCCTTATTTTGTTAGGTAGTTAGACCTTAGCAGCAAGGCAGTGACAGTGGCGAAAAGACAAGGGGGAGTAGTTGAGTTACACCCCAACCATCTGGGGACCCTCCCCTGACTCCGCCCAGAACAGGAGAAATTATGGTCGTGGGGTGGGCAACTTATCCTGAAAGAGGGACACAGTAACACCAGGGAACTTCCCCAGGCTGCGCACGCCAGGCCAGACAGGCGTATAACCTACAGTAAACCCAAGCTCATTATACCATCATTATAATAAAATCTACATGTGGTTTTGTTCCCCAGCCCCCTCCATGGGCATTTCTTAGCGAATCAAGGGTGAGAGCATGCGCAATAGTAAACTTGCTACATAGCTCGGGACTGTCAATCAAATAATGATCCCCTGTCACTCACCCCGGCTGCCCGAAAAATTCTCGAAAACGCCCTTAAGCCTGTACAGGAAGGCTGATTTCAGTTCGCAGAAACAGACGCTACCTCTCTCTGAGCGTGTACCTATGCTTAAATAGACTTTGCTTCGAGCTTCTGCCGGAAGTGGTAGTCTGCAATTCTTTGCTTGCTATCGCGAGGACTGAGATTGCAGGTCCGGGTCTTCTCTTGACCTCCTTGGCTGAAGCTATTGTGACGCAACCCACGCCAACCACGTAACAATCTCATTCTCTCTCTGTTTGCAGATAGCATGCATTACGTTTAAAATTTTACACATCTCAGCAAATGTCTTCTGTTGTTTGAATGGTACAAGTTTAGAAGTGAAGTAGGTTGGATAAAATATAGCTTATTTATGTTTGGTCCAATCAGAAAGTGGAGCAATAATAATAAAAGAAAAATGTAAATTTGCTTTTTTAACTCATTTTGATAAGGCCTTGAAAAGGCAAGAGACCTTTATAGGGTAAATTCTGGAAACATCTTATTTAGATTATGTTTTTTCTGCCTTAGGAATGCGGATCAGAAGTCAAAACCTTGGTGCAGGTTTTCTTCTTTTACTTTATTTTTAAAAAAAATATTGTCATTTAGTTGCAAGGTAAAATTTTTTTAAATGGGAGAAATCAGTCAATTCCAAAAGGTTCATTTTGTTTCTGACAATATTTCTCACATTTGCAATGAACTGCAGAAAGAGAGATTTGCTTAGCATGTGCCATTAATCATTTAGGTAAAACGAAAGGGGGCCTTTAATTTTCAGTAAGCAGAAACACAGTGGCAAAGGAAGGCAAAATCAGTGGATGACTAGTAGCTTACTTATCTCCTAGAATAAAGTCTGATTTGGAAAAAAATACCGTGATTCCAGCAGCATTCATTTATGATTATTGAGGTCATTTATTCTCTGTGGCACATAAATATATCATTTGTCGAAATATATTGGCTTGAAAAAAATTATCTTTTACTATTTATTTTCCCTGTTCAAAGTGAACATGAAGCTGACCTACAATGGAAACTGTGGATATTCTGCCTCTGGAAGGACCCTGCAGAGGTAATTTGCTTGCCACAAAAGGTCAGAGAAAACCATCAGAGTCATTGCATGAAAGGTACAAAACCTGGTCACTTAAAGGTAAAGGAAAACAAATACGATTCAAACAAAGTTCTAGGCTAGGCTTTGACTGGAGGGGATTTCAGTAAAGATGAATACAGAAGTGGAGATAGGTCATGTAGCTTGAAAAATTATAGGGCACTCATTACAAAAAGGGATTTGATCTTTGTGTCAGGAGATGGAAATCATACAGTAAACCAAATAGGGAACGTTTAAATGCAAAGAATGATTAAATAACAGTAGGAGATTAACTACTAAGGAATAAAGAGCACTCTAAAGAATTCAATAGGAATAGAATAGGGGATTTAGGAAGCATCCACTACCTCCAGGGATAAAATAGAGTACTTAAAGAACTAACATTTTGGAAGATGCTCCCCACCCCCAAGCAAAGTGGAGACTCAGACTTTGTTGGAAAAAGGTGGCTTTTGTGCACTAAATGGCAGAGAAATTTGCTGAGGTGCTGCAGGATGAGGCTGAAAGGCAGGAAACTGCCAGGTAGGGCGCTGGCAAGAGCCACCGAAAAGCCGCTTTTAGGGACACCTAAAAGCCCCCCCCTTTTATTTTTCTCCCTATACAACTTTCCTTATATTTCTTTTTCTGTGAAGAACTTGTTCAAGTGTTATGCCCATTTAAAAAATTGAATTACTACATCTTCTTACTCATTTGTAGTCACTTTCAACTTCTGGAAACAAATCTATTGTCACTTAAATGTGTTGCAAACGTTTTCTCGCTTTACATGGATTTAAAAAATATCCTTTAAATACGGCACTATATGAGTATTAATAATTTTATTGTAGTCAGTTTTCTCAAATTTTCCCTCTGTGTTCTTTTTTTTTAATCTTAAGTTTTAATTAATTAATTTATTTTGTCTGCGTTGGGTCTTCGTTGCTGCGTGGTGGTGAGTGGGGGTTACTCTTCGTTGTGGTGGCTTCTCTTGTTGCAGAGCATGGGCTCTAAGGTGCACGGGCTTCAATAGTTGTGGCTCGCAGGCTCAGTAGTTGTGGCACGTGGGCTCAGTAGATGTGGCTCACGGGCTCTAGAGCGCAGGCTCAGTAGTTGTGGCACATGGGCTTAGTTGCTCCGTGGCATGTGGGATCTTCCCGGACCTAGGGCTTGAACCTGTGTCCCCTGCATTGGCAGGTGGATTCTTAACCACTGCGCCACGAGGGAAGCCCCTCCCTCTGTGTTCTTTATTCCTTTTTGTGTGTCTAGGAAATCTTACAATATTCAAACTTGAACAGAAATTACTTTATATTTTCTTCTAAAAGTTTATAAAATTAACCGTTTTATAAGTGTCTTTGATTAAGCCAATTGACTTGAAATTAATTTTCTGCATATAATATTAGGAATATATTTTAATTTTTTATACCATAGAAATAACAAATTGTTCCAGTACTATTTTTTGAATATTTTGCTGTTTTCCTACTGATGTGCATTACCAGCCACATTATAAAATGGGTTTCCATGCTTAGGTCTCTTTCTGGGTTCTCTCTGCCCCTTCGATCTGTTCTGTGCCAATACCACACTATTGTAATTTGTATTAAAATTTTACCTGGTTCTCCTTCTTCAGCAGTGTCTTAGCTTCTCTGAGCTCTTTGCTATTCCATAAGTCTTCCACCGCCAGCTTGTCACGTTCTTTGAAACATGCTAGTGAGAGTTTGCCTTGCAATGTCATCAAATCTATAGATTTGAGGAAAAGTTAACAATTTTACTATATTGGGTTTGACAACCCCAAATCAGGATTAGTTAATTGATTGATTAATTAATTTATAAAACAGATTTATTGAGGTATAATTTGGCTACCATAAAATTCACCAATTTTAAGTGTACAGTTTGATAAGTTTAGTAAATTTATTGTGTTTTAGAATATCAAAATTTCTAAAACACAAAAAATATTGTGTTTTAGAATATTGTGTTTTAGAATATTGTGTTTAAAATTATCCAGTTTTAGAATATTTCCATCACCCCAAAGTCTCATGGTGCCCATTCAAAGCCAATTTCCACTCTCAGCCTTAGTCACAGGCAACCACTGATCTACTTTCTGTTTCTAGAGATTTTCCCTCTTTAGAAATATCATACAAATGGGATCATATAATATTCACTCTTTTATGTTGGCTTCCGTAATTTAACATTTTTTTTTGAGATTCATCCATATTGTTGCAGGTAACAGTAGTTTGTTCCTTTTTATTGTTGAATAGGATTTTACTATATGGCTATACCACATTTTGTTTATCCATTCATCTGCTGATGGACTCTTGGGTCATTTCTACCTCTTAGCTATAGTGAATAATGCTGCTGTGAACATGAGTGTACAAATATCTCTTTAGGTCCCTGCTTTCACTTATTTTCAGTATATATCTAGAAATGGAACTACTAGATTGCATGGTAACCCTATTTAATTTTTTGAGGAATTGCCATACCGTTTTTTGGATGTACAGAATGCCATACATTCCTATCAGCAATGCACAGAGGTTCCAGTTTCTCTATGGCCTTGCCAACACTTTTGTATTTTCTGCTTTTTTAAAATTTATTTTATACTAACCATCCTAATGGGTGTGAAGTGGTATCTCATTGTGGTTTTGATTTGCATTCTCTAATGATTAGTGATACTGAGTGTATTTTCAAATGCTTATTGGCCATTTGTATATTTTCTTTGGAGAAATGTCTCTTCAAGTCCTTTGCCAATTTTTTAATTGGGGTTTTTATTGTTGTTGAGTTGTAGGAGTCCTTTGTATATTATGAATAATAATCCTTTATCAGATATATGATTTGCAAATATTTTCTCCTATTCCATATGTTTTCTTTTCACTCTGTTGATAGTGTCCTTTGATGCACAAAAAGTTAAATTTTTGGTGAAGTCCAACTTATCTATTTTGTCTTTTGTTGCCGGTGTTTTTGATGTCATAGCCAAGAAATCATTACCAAATCCAATGCCATGAATATTTCCCCCTATGTTTTCTTCTAAGAATTTTATAGTTTTATTTCTTTCTTTTAGTTCCTTCATCTATTTGAGTTAATTTTGGTATATGGTGTAAGGTAAGGGTCCAACTTCATTCTTTTGCATGTGACTATTTTCCCAGCAACATTTGTGGAAGACTGTTGAATGGTCTTGGCATCTTCATTGAAAGTCATTTGTCCACATGCTAGGGTTATAATTAAATGACAATAAAGTTGAAAATAGAAGTAGAAAAGGTATGAAGATTTGTTACAAACCCAAAGAATAAGAACCCAAATAATAAGAATTTCATAAAAATAGAAGAGAAAATTTTATGGGAAGGAAATTAATGATGGAAAAATTAAATAAAATTTCATAGAGCTAAAGGACATGAGTCTCCAAGTGACTAGCATAGAGAAAGAAAAAAAAATCCACATCTAGGAATATCACTGTGAAATTTCAAACATTAAAGATAAAGAGATAATCCATAAACAGTCCATGGATCAAGGTAGGGATGGAGGGAGCAGGTGCCTATAAAGAAATGGGAATGAGAATGGGTCCAACTTCTCAAAAGAAATCCTAGATGTCAAATGATGGTGGATCAGTGTTTTAAAGGTTATGAAGGAAACACAAAAATCAGTTGCATTACCATACATTAACAACGAACAGTCTAAAAAAGAAATTTAAAAATATTTCATTTACAGTAACATTAAAACGAATGAAATACTCAAGGATAAACTTAACCACGGAGGCAAAAGACTTGTACACTAAAAGCTACAAAATGTTGCTAAAAGAAAGTAAAGAAAACACAAAAATGGAAAGACATATCTGTTCATGGATTAGAACACTTAATATTGGTAAGATGTCAATACTACTCAGAGCCATCTACAAATTCTGGGAAATCTATTAAAAATCCCAGCAGTGTTTTTGCAGAAATAGAAAACTTCATCCTATATTCATGTAGAATTTTAGGGCACGCGGAAAAGCCAAAACAATCTTGAAAAGGTGTAACAAAGTTGGAGGAGGTCTCACACATCCTGATTTCAAAACATACTACAAAGCTACGATAATCAAAACAGTGTGGCACTGATGTAAAGACAGACATATAGACCAAAGAAATAGAACAGAGAGTCCAGAATTTTTTAAATGTCTCAGTAAAGTTATGTAAATTTTACCTAAAAGTTTTGCATATCTTTTGTTGTGTTCATTTCTACAATCTTTGATTTTTTTAAATTCTATTGTAAATGGCATTTTTGAGTTTCATTTCCTGGTCTTTGGTAATACATAGATATGTAATTAATTTTTATATTGATTTGTATTTATTAAACTTGATAAACTCTTAAATTCATTCAAATATTTTAGTGGTAGATACATTTGGGCTTTCTGTATTGACAAGCATGTTATTTGTAAATAATGAAAGTTTTGCTTCTACCTTTTGAAACATTACAGTTTAGTATTTCTTCTTCTTTTCTTATTGTACAGGCTAATACCTCCAGTAAAATGGTGAATGTAAATAGTTATATTGGACATGGGCATCTTTGTGTTTTTTTTTTAAGGGAAGGATTTTAAGTTTTCAACATTTTGTACATGAATTTTACTAATCCTTTTGTAGATACTTTTTTAGCAGATTAAGCAAGTTTCCTTCAATTTATTTTCTGACATAACAGCCCTTGTTTCTTCGTTATTTTTAGTTCTGTGTTTTAACTTTTTTAACATATGAAACATAAATATTTTATATTCTGCATCTGATAATTCCAATATTTGCAGTAATTATTTTTCTGATTCTTCAATTTATGACTTTTGCTGACTACCTCAGGTGTTATTTCCCCATGTTTAGTGATTTTTCTTTCTTATTATGAATTCAGGTTCCATGGAACACTGCCTGCAGTAACATCTTTCAGCCTGAGTTTTAAGTATGATTTTCCATAAAGGAGGTGTGAAGGCTTCTGGTAAGCAGTGGGAGAATTACAACCCAAACTTCAACTTGAGTTTAAGGTACTATGGATTTCAGTCACATACTTTGTCATCTTAGAGATTCTTGGGGAGAATTTATTTTCTTTCTGTACAGATCCAAAGTCAAGAGAGGTAGTAGACCTCAGATGTACCCCTGGGTAACAATTTTTTTCTAGTTCACCCCTCAAGGGTCCTTGCTTTATGAAGGGGGTTCAAATGATTCCCTAACCTGATTGGGTAAGTTGACTTGTGCATGGACCTAGAAATTCAACTTCAGGACCCCTAGGGATTGGCCTATATCTTTAAGGCCAAATGGGGTTCTTGGTTTCATTTTCTCTTATGGATTTGTAAATATTGTTTCCAGCATTGGAGAAAGTCTCTTTCTCTTAAGTTCAGAATGCTTTAAAATTTTAAGTAAGTTATCAAGCCATTTGTTTCCCTGGACCCAGAGGGACTTTATATGGATAACTAGACATGAACCACCACCCCACCCCCCGCCCCCACCCCACAGAGCATCTTCCTTAAAGCAGTTATTACAAATATAATAAGGAACTGAGTACTCAAATAATTAATGACTGTGTACCTTTTTAGGATATAAGCTCCTGAAGTATAGAGTCTATGTTCGCTTTTTGGGGCCATATTTCTATCACCTCACACAATATCTTTCAGATAGTAGACAGTGAATAAATGTTTTTAGATGGATGAATGAATTAAATTATTGTATGAGAAATGCTGAGTTAAAAGTTAAAACAATTTCATCACTGAAGATCTTCTGTGCACCTTAATATGTGGTCAAATATTGCTCATCACTGAAAATAAGATCAAAGATATACAATATTTTTAGGTAAAATTTACAAAAGCATATTGAGATATTTTAAAAATATGATTGATTTTTAAAATATTTTGCATTCCAACAGAATACATATGTAGTTTGAGCATGGCCCAAGGATCACTAATTTTCAAAGTTAAGATAAAACGATACCATTTATCGCATACAGTGACATAGATCCTATCATGAGTAAGACAAGATAGTAGTAAAGAAAAGAAGGAATTGGGTCATGAATAGAATTTGGAATTTCACAGTTTGCAATAGAACATAATGAAGATAGAACTTGGCCCACTGGTTGCCTTTGGTGGTGTGATTATGGAGGATACATATAATTTTATTTCATATTTCATCTGTCAAATCATTTAAGTATGTATGTTAGTGCTATTTAAAATAAAATCACTTGGTCATTTTATTTTTCTCCAGAAAACAGTACACTGTGCCACCTTCCTATGTGTATATATATTTACATATAGGTCTATGTATATATACTGATATATGTATATATGCATGTATTTATATGTATGTATGTATATATGCATATGTATATATATGTATGTATTATTTTTTAACTCTAAAAAGGTTCTTCAGTCTCTTTTGTGGATGTGTTTTATTATTTCACATGTTTTGGTCAGGAAGTGCTTATGTAACTTATGAAAATCCTTCTTGGTATAATGGTAAACAATTTTATCCTTATCTACTAGAATTGGAGAATAATCCCTCAATATGAATAGTGAACATATTTCTATATGATATAAAGCTGTGATAGAATGGAAAAATATATTTTGATATTGCATTCTTTGGGTCAGAAAATCTCAATTCCTATAGCCTGTCCACCTGCATTTAGTTTGTTTTAACAAACACTTCTTGAGGACATTTTCTGTGCCAGGAAGGGTGCTACTTGCTGCAGAAAAACATATAAATAAGTTACAATCTCTGTGTTAATTGAAACAAATAATTTCAACAAAATATGTATGAACAAAGCTTGAGATAACAAGAAAGATCTCTTGGTTTCCTGCTAGGCTGAGGGCACGTAGTCATATAAATTTCATATCCATACTAGGAAATACTTTAGTTATTTTACATGGCTCTGAATGTATGACTCAGATTCAAATTCTTATTGCCATTCAGATCCTAAGAATAGGAATACAGTTTTGTTACTATTTACCTTTTCCACTTATGACTTCTTTGCAGTAGCTAGTTGACTAAAGGAAAGGGAATCCACATCTGACTCTCTAGTTTGGAAGATGCATTTCTGAAAATGGGAACACCACCTGAATTAGTGCTGTGTAATATTATTATAGTCCAGTCGGAGTGGAGCTGTGTTCTCAGAACCATTTTTTCAAGTTATCTTTCATTCTCCTTAAGACTCTGTAACGTCACGCCCTGCCTCCATCACTGGTTTCTTCCACCTCCATTCATACAATTGCTGATCAGTTTCCCAGCGGGTAGCAAAGCTTATGATGTCTTCATAATGTCAGACAATATCCACCTATATGCGCTGGCTGATCTTTACCATCTGTTTCCATGACAACTGCCTTATAGGCTGTTCCATGTACCATAAAATCAGCATTTTAATATCCAGCATTATATGGTCCCTATTGATTTGGGTCAGGTATACCAATATCACTTACACAGCTTTGGTCAGCCATTGTAGGTTCAAAACAGTATAAGAGAACACAAAATAAAGAGGGGTTGCAGTGCAGTTAAGTGACATGTTGCAGAAAAGACTTGATTCTTGACCAAATGGTAGAATGTTCTTTGATTGAATGAGGAAAAAAATTATAGTACTCAGAACATGAGAAAAAAACTGCACTGTAATGAAAATAAATATATTTATATTTAAAGTATTAAAAGAACAAATAGAATTATAAGTCAGCATTGCATGGAGAGTAGGGTAACCGAGGTGTATATGTGTATTTTTGATTCTTTGTATTGCAGTTGATTTACAATATTATGTTTTAAGTGTACAACACAGTAATTTGATATTTTGCATAGATTATACTCCATACAAAGTTATTATAAAATGTTGACTATATTCCCTATGCTGTGCATTACATCCTTGTAACTTATTTATTTTTTACACTGTAGTTTATGGCTCTTAATTCTTATCACCTATTTTATACCTCCCCTAACCCCTCTTCCCTCTGGTGACCACTAGTTTGTTCTTTGTATCTATGACTCTCTTTCTCTTTTGTTATGTTTTTTCATTTGTTTTGCTTTTTAGATTCCACATATAAGTGAAATCATTAGTATTTGTCTTTCTCTGTCTGACTTATCTCACTTAGCATAATGCCCTCCAGGTCTATCCCTATTGCTGGAAATGGCAAAATTTTATTCTTTTTTATGGCTAAGTAATATTACATTGTGTGTGCATGTGCATGTGCATGTGTGTGTGTGGAGGTGTGTATCCCACATCTTCTTTATTCATTTGTTTTTTTCTTATGGCTGAATAATATTCCTTTGTGTGTGTATGTGTGATATAATTATTTATTCATCATCCAATGATGAATACTTAGGTAGTTCCTATATCTGGGCTGTTGTAAATAATGCTACTATGAACATTGGGGTGCATATATCTTTTTGAATGAGTGTTTCCTTTTTCTTTGGATAACTAACCAGAAGTGGAGTTGCTGGATCATATGATAGTACTATTTTTAATTTTTTGAGGAATTACCACAGTGGCTATACCAATTTACATTGCCACCAAGTGTACTAAGGTTCCCTTTTCTCCACATCCTCACCAACACTTGTTATTTCTTGTCTTTTTGACAGTAGACCTTCTGAGAGGTGTTAGGTGATGTTTCATTGTGGATTTGATTTGCATTTCCCTGATGATTAGCAATGTTGAGCATCTTTTCAAGTGCCTGTTGATCATCTGTATGTCTTATTTGGAAAAAATGCCTATTCAGGTCCTCTGCCCATATTTTAATTAGGTTTAATTTTTTGATTTTGAGTTGTATGAGTTCTTTAGATATTTTGCATATTAACCCTTATGGAAAACATCGTTTGCAAGTATCTTCTATTCAGTAGGTTGCCTTTTTATTTTGTTGATGGTTTCCTTCTCTGTGCAAAAGCTTTTAAGTTTGATTAGGTTCCATTTTTTTTGTCTTTTATTTCCCTTGCCTGAGGAGATGAATCCAAAACAATATTGCTAAGGCCAATATCAAAGAGCATACAGCTTATGTTTTCTTCTAGGATTTTTATGATTTCAGGTCTAACATTTAGGTCTTTAATCAATTTTGAGTTTGTATTTGTATATGGTGTGAGAAAATATTCTAGTTTCATTCTTTTACATGTAGCTGTCCAGTTTTTCTAACATCACTACTCATTGAAGAGACTGTCTTTTCCCCATGGTATACTTTTGCCTCCTTTGTCATAAATTAATTGACCATATATGCCTGAGTTTATTTCTGGAC
Organism: Phocoena sinus; assembly: GCF_008692025.1. Lineage (NCBI taxonomy): Eukaryota > Metazoa > Chordata > Mammalia > Artiodactyla > Phocoenidae > Phocoena > Phocoena sinus. The sequence continues at coordinate 5,504,015 of NC_045766.1, forward strand.
TCTCTATTCTGTTCCATTCATATATGTGTCTGTTTTTGTGCCAGTGTGTGTCTGTTTTGATGACTATAGCTTTGTAGTATAGTCTCAAGTCAGGGAGCGTGAAACCTCCAGCTTTGTTCTTCTTCCTCAAGGCAGCTATGGCTATTACAGTTCTTTTGTGATTCCATACAAATTTTAGGATTATTTGTTCTAATTCTGTGAAAAATGTTATTGGTATTTTGATAGGGATTGCATTAAATCTGTAGATTGCTTTGGATAGCATGGACATTTTAACAATATTTGTTCTTCCAATCCATGAACATGGATATCTTTACATTTATTTGTATCATCTTCGATTTTCTTCATTAATGTCATAGTTTCCAGAGTGCATGTCTTTCACCTCCTTGGTTAAATTTATTCCTAGGTATTTTATTCCTTTTGATTCAATTATAAATGGAATCATTTACTTGATTTCTATTTCTGATAGTTCATGATTTGTATATAGAAATGCAACAGATTTCTGTATATTGATCTTATATCCTGCAACTTTACTGAATTCATTTATTAGTTATAATAGTTTTTTTGTGGAGTCTTAGGGTTTTCTATGTATAGTATTATGTCATCTGCAAACAGTGACAGTTTTTACTTCTTCCCTTCCAAGTTTGGATGACTTTTATTTATTTTCCTTGTCTGATTGCTGTGTCTAGGACTTCCAATACTATGGTAAATAAAAGTGGTGAGTAGATATCCTTGTCTTATTCTCCATCTTAGAGGAAAATTTTCAGCTTTTCACCATTGAGTATGATATTACCTGTAGGTTTTTCATAAATGGCCTTTATTATGTTGAGGTATGTTCCCCCTATACCAACTTCCTTGAGAGTTTTTGTCATGAATAGATGTTGAATTTTGCCAAATGCTTCTTCTGCATCTATTGATATCATCACGTGATTTTTATATGTATTTTATTTGGATTCAGGAATAAGAGGATTGACAACTCATCATGCACCAAGTCACAGCATGGGTGCTCATTTTTTTACTCTTCACCAAATTCTGCAGTAGATTCTTTATTTCTAAAAGAGCAATACTAATAATCAAAGAGATTACAAAGCTCACCCAAGGTTATGTTCTTAGCAGGTAAAAAAAAAAAAATTAAGATTCACATTCAGGTCTGTTCACTCCCCAAGGACATGCTCTATCCTGTAGCCTGCAATGCTTCCCAGTTATTAGGATTGTGAAATAAAATTATTATGGGCACAATTTGGGTGAGCTTGACTCATCATGAGTGCTTAACAAATGCTAAATGTTATATGTTGTTTTTATATTGTGTTATCATACAGTTAGGGTTTTCTAGTGGAAGAGAAGGAACAGCAAAGAGTCGGCAGGATCACCTTCACTAGTTGGTGTGTATATCCAGTGTTTCTCACAGCATATAAAGTACTTAGAGCAGTACATTTCAAAATATAAAGGGCATAAGAATCACCTGGGGATTTTCTAAAAATAAAGTTTCTGATTTGGTAGGTCTAGGGAGGGTCCCAAGATACTGCATTTCTAACAAAGCTCAGGGACAATGCTGATGCTGCTGGTACATGGATCACACTTGGAGTAGTGAAAGCCTAAACACCTACATAAGAGTCACCTTGTGCATTTATTTAAAATGCAATTACTGTGCCATAGTTACTGAATTAAAATTCTTGAGTGTGAAACTTGATAATTTGAATTGTCTACACAATCTTAGGTTCTTTTTCACACTAAAATTTAAGAACTATTTGTGTAGTCAAAGGCTCAATGGTTTCTGTTATACTGTACTATTGTGAGAGAACAGAAATGTTAACTTTTGTTCTCATATGCTGATAAGTTTCATATTTTAATTTATTGGAAGATTTGCCAGGCTTATCTTGTGATTATTCTATAATGTGATTTCAGGAATCAAAAATCTACTTATTAGTGGCTAGTTTGGGCTACTTCAGTGTCCTCTGATTCATTCTGTTTCTGCTCAGTGTTAAGAGTGAGGCTGGAATGTGAATTGGTACAGCCACTATGGAGAACAGTATGGAGGTTCCTTAAAAAACTACAAATAGAACTACCATATGACCCAGCAATCCCACTACTGGGCATATACCCTGAGAAAACCATAATTCAAAAAGAGTCATGTACCAAAATGTTCATTGCAGCTCTATTTACAAGAGCCAGGACATGGAAGCAACCTAAGCATCCATCATCGGATGAATGGATAAAGAAGATGTGGCACATATATACAATGGAATATTACTCCGCCATAAAAAAGAAACGAAATTGAGTTATTTGTAGTGAGGTGGATGGACCTAGAGTCTGTCATACAGAGTGCAGTAAGTCAGAAAGAGAAAGACAAATACCGTATGCTAACACATATATATTGAATCTAAGAAAATAAAAAAATTCATGAAGAACCTAGGGATAAGACGGGAATAAAGACACAGACCTACTAGAGAATGGACTTGAGGATATGGGGAGGGGGAAGGGTAAACTGGGACAAAGTGAGAGAGTGACATGGACATATATACACTACCAAACGTAAAATAGATAGCTAGTGAGAAGCAGCCGCATAGCACAGGGAGATAGCTCGGTGCTTTGTGACCACCTGGGGGGGATAGGGATGGGGGGAGGGAGGGAGACACAAGCAGGAAGAGATATGGGAACATATGTATATGTATAACTGATTCACTTTGTTATAAAGCAGAAACTAACACACCATTGTAAAGCAATTATACTCCAAAAAGGTGTAAAAAAAAAAAAAAAGAGTGAGGCTTCTAGAAGGGAACCCTCCTACACTGTTGATGGGAATGTAAGTTGGTGCAAGACTGTGGAAAACTGTGTGGTGGTTCCTCTGAAAACTAAAAATAGAGCTACCATATGATCCAGGAATCCTGCTCCTGGGCATATATCTGGAGAAAACTATAATTCAAAAAGATACATGCACCCCAATGTTCATTGCAGCACTATTTACAATAGCCAAGACATGGAGACAACCTAAATGTCCATCAACAGATGAATGGATAAAGATGTGGTATATAGATACAAAGGAATACTACTCAACCATAAAAAGTATCAAAATAATGCCATTTGCAGCAACAGGGATGAACCTAAAGATTATCCTATTAAGTGAAGTAAGTCAGAAAGAGAAAGACAATACCATATGATATCACTTATATGTGGAATCTAAAATATGACACAAATGAACTTATCTATAAAACAGACTCACAGACATAGAGAACAGACATGTGGTTACCAAGGGAGGGTTGGGAGAGGGATGGAATGGGAGTTTGGGATTAGCAGATGCAAACTAGTATATATAGAATGAATAAATAACAAGGTCCTACTCTATAGCACTGGGAATTATACTCACTATCCTGTGATAAACCATAATGGAAAAGAATATAAAAAAGAATGTATATATATATATATGTATAACTGAATCACTGTGCTGTACAGCAGAAATTAACACAACATTGTAAATCAACGATACTTCAATTTTAAAAAAGAGTGAGGCTCCTCTTCCTTCATATTTTATACTCTTCCTTCATGATGATAATTCCATAAAGAGATGAATCTAAATGGAGTTATTCCAGTTTTCTTTCCTGAGGTGAGCCTTCTCCCTAGAGTTTATGGTGTATGTACTCGTGAGTATCGTATCTTGGGATTAGGCTGAAGAATTAGCCACCCTGTGCAATGTCACAAAGAAAACACAAGCCAGAGAGGGGAGGAGAGACATAAAAATCAGAGGCCCTCAAACAAAAGGACAGAAAGGACAGAATACAGAAGGATGTTCATGAATATTAAGAAGTTAGTTTTGTGTTTCAAAGTAGAGCTCATGAAGAAGCTGTCTTAAACAGTAATTTGACAAATTTTAATTCAGCTAATGCTTACTGACTGAGAACTTGCATGTGTCATGTGCCAGATGGCAGAGGAAGACAGATAAAAGGATACAACCCTTTTCCTTGTGGTAATTTCAATTTAGCAGGAGAGGATGGTGTGACCTAATAGAGGAAAATTAAATATGTATTCCTGGTGAGAAGAAAGTGAATGAGTCATTTTCTTCCAGGTATTTTCCACACCTTTCCAGGTCATTTTTAAAAATTCAATGAGGAAAACCTATATCCACAAAAGTTTTTAATAATATACAATGACTGAAAACAATCCAGATACCCATGAACAGGTAAATGAATAAGCAAACTGTGACACAGTGGCCATAAAAAGAATGAACAAATGATATGTGTAAAACATGGATGAATCTCAGAAACATTATGTTAGAGAATGAAGCCAGATATAAAACATTGCATATTGTATGACTCACTCTACATAAAGTTCAAGGGAAGCTAAGACTAATCTATGGTGTTAGAAATTAGAACACTGATCATTTATGTTGATGGGGGGTTGGCTGGAAGGAGCATGTAGGAACCGTCTGGAGTGATGAAAAAGCCTTCATTTTGATAAAGGTGGTAGTTACCAGAGTATATACATTTACTAAAATTCATTTAAGATTTGTACATTTCACTACATGTAGATTTTATCCTTCCCAAATGAAAAACGTGTAGTTATGTTTGTTAGGGATTGGCAAGTTTGCTTTTGAATTTGAATTTATCGGCAGATTTTCTTGAACCTATTTTTTTTAAAAATAATAGAAAACAAAAAATCAGGGACCTATTCCCCTCCTAACTATGTTACAAGTCACACCTTTAGTTCTTTCATTGTAATTTCTTCCTCACAGAGTTATTTAAATAATTACATGATATAATGTCTACAAAGCACCTAATGCAATATGTACTTAATAATGATTAGCTACTATTACCATTGCAATAGGGATTTATATATAATGTTCATAAAGAAGGGAAGAGGCAGGTAGAGTTTACCTTGCAGAAGATCAAATGACATGTATGGAGATAGTAAGGCAGCCATTATACAAGGGGTGGGGGTTAAATTGTTAATTTGTGAGCAATTGAAAGGTCAAGACAGGGAATTTGGGCTTCCCTGGTGGCGCAGTGGTTGAGAGTCCGCCTGCCGATGCAGGGGACATGGGTTCGTGCCCCGGTCCGGGAAGATCCCACATGCCGCGGAGAGGCTGGGCCCGTGAGCCATGGCCACTGAGCCTGCACGTCCAGAGCCTGTGCCCCGCAACAGGAGAGGCCACAACAGTGAGAGGCCCGCATACAGAAAAAAAAAAAAAAAAAAAAAAAAAAAAGACAGGGAATCTTCATTTGATTTGAGAAACAGTTGAAACTATTAGTTCACAGAAGTAGATTAAGGCAATAGTGCATATAAAGTATGGTTCTGATTGTGTAAGGAAATTTTAATATTATCCTGACTGGGTAAGACCTTGTGCCTTATAGATAGCAGGATGATTGATCAAAGAAAGACCTATGAGGAAAAGAAGGTGTGTAGAAAATGCTTTGAAATTAAAAGTTTTCCTCTTTTACTGTGGATCTGAAAAAGAAGCTACCTTTCTATGAAATGTATCAATAGTATGTGAGAAGTGGCAGCAGGTGAGAGTAAAAAAAGACATGAAAAATCCAAAAGGAGGGAGAATGCCAAGTTTGTTATCATAAGAAAATTTTGTCCACAGTGGAAATGTTTAGGTGGAATAACAGTTTGGATTTAGAATATTTTTATTCATATGTTATCAAAATGCTTCCATAGTATGACTTCTGCCTGGAATAGTCCATCTCAGGGGATCTCAATGGAAAGGACATAGAATTTGGAGTCAGACATTCCTGGGGGTGAAGTCAAGCTTGAATAATTGCTTAACCTCTTTGAACCTCAATTTCCTCATGGGACAAAATGGGGTAATAATAACATCCTCATGAGATTTGTCTTGAGGACTAAACCAGATGATGTATTTGAAATGCCAGAATAGGCATCTTCTACATATTAGTAGTAGCCTGTCAAATAATGATAATTTCAGAATCAATATCATTGAGAATGGGAATATCCTTTTAGTTTCATCATGCCCATTATTCCTAGCATGTAAATTGAACATTTAATTCTTCTCTCCTTCAACGGAATGATGGAATTTCCTCTTTTCAATTCTATTGTATATCTCATCACCCCTCGACTTACTGTAAAAAAAAAAAAAATGTGCTGAGTTAAAGGACAGTGAGAGTGCATGTTAGGGCAGGATTCACTGTGATTTGTTAAAAGATCCATGAAATGCGATCAGTGACCATCTAGTAATTCTTGTTTTGTTTCTTTTTTTATGAGAGAGCTGGGTCTATAATGGAATATTTTTCCTTTCTCAGACTCTGCCTGAAAATTTGCTCTGTTAACATATCATGTTGTGAAGTTGCAACTTTTGCTTTAAAAACCCCTTTTTTTAAAATGAAAATCAGCCAAGCCATGTAAAAGGTACACTTTCCTTGAAGAGAAAGAAAAAAATCTCTTAGATTTATTTGCTTTTAGCTTAAAAACAAAATTCCATCCTATTAAAATATCTTGATGTGTTATGAATGTAGTAGTCCTCAAATTTTTATCTGAATCAAATGTCTGAGTTTGCTAATATCTTCACTGTTTTCTAAAGGTTGTCTACTTTTCTGCTGAAATAATAAATGGGTAAATATCATATGTTAGATGCTTGCATCTTTAATATGCCAGCACCTTCTGTCCTAGAGGCATATTGTGCCAGATGGAATGTTTCATAAACACTACAACAAACAAATTACATTAGATACCCTGGCTCGCACAGTGACACACAGCACCTTGATATAACTCAATTTTGTCTTTGCCTACTTCTCAACCGTTGCATTTTAAATCATCACTGGGATAGTACAAACTATCACGTCTGAATAGAATGATAAATCTGCCCACTACGTTTATAAAGCATTCAGCCTCTATTAATTTCTTCATAGCAATACTTATGCTAATAGTCAAACCTTAGAATGACAAAGTAAGATTATTTTTCCCACAAAATTATTTTTAAAAGGGCAGTATCTCTTTCTATGGGTATTCTAAGTATTATGAAAGGAAACAATTGAAAGAAATTTGAATCATTGTTTCAGTATTTACAGTTGAGCAAATGAATTAATGTAGACATGTTTAAAATGGATTTTTTAAAGAAATTATTAAGTTGAAGGTTGAAGAAAAGATAAATAATTCCTATCACAAACTAATACAACTCTTAAAGAAGGTACTTAAAGAAGGAATATGTTTATTTTCAATATATAAATAGAAGAGTGACAGAACACATAGGAGAAAATAGCAATTAGGTAGATAGATGATACATAGGAAGATAGATTGATATAGATAAAAGGATAGGTCATGGATGGATGGATAGATGGATGGATGGATGGATGGATGGATAGACAGATGGGTGGATAGGTGGATAAATAGTTGGAACTCACCTAATACTAGGAAGTCAAGAACAATATTTATTTCTTCAGTCTGAATAATAAAATACGTTCTTGAATAGTCTAAGTGCTTAAATTAAACAAGCACATCTAGTTTAAAAGTTTTATTATAGATGCTGTTTCAGAGATGAATTACCATCACAAGTGGCCGGCATTAGAATAAAATACTTTACAAAATGATCTGTTTACTACAAAGATGGAGTTTGAACATCCCACTTTTTTCACAAAGACCTTCTTGTCCACAGTTGCCTGCCCTCTTAACTTCCGGGGGCTTGTCTGGAGGCCTGTCTCTGAACCCCAAGGATTCACAGCATGTCCCCCCTCCCCCCGCCTTGCCACTATGAGGAGGTTTCTATATGAATATGTTTCCATTCCTAAGACAAGGTGATAATTATCTTCTTCACGATGTGGCTTGCCTTTAGAATCTAGTTTATTGTGCAATTTAACAGAAACCAAGGAAAGCTTAGGAACTGCCTCGTGAATTCATGGATTAAAATCATTGTCTTAATTGGAAGCTCCTTAATCTCATGAAGGAAACAATGAAACTTGTAGCTGCAAGGCAAAGTAAAGAAATTGACAGCTGTTTTTTCAATTAGTGCACTAAAATACAACTTCAATAGGCTAGCGATGGCGAGTTATTTAAAACATAAAAGCACCAGTAAACTATGTAAATCAGGAATTGCATAAATCATAATAAAATTCCTAAAATTCTCTCCCTCTTGAAAAAATAATTTTTCACTAAGCATACAGTTTGAAATGTGTGATCAAAGAGAATATATTATGCAAATGAATCCAGCCAATGATTTAGCAAACTATCTTTTTTTTAAAACACCTTTGAAAAATCATGACTGTTCTCTGTGTTGAATCAGTTAGCTATTTGAGAAAGAAAATATATATGATTAACTTAAACTTTAGTTATCATAGTTTAACATGACCACCATTTAGAACAAAACAGTTATCCGATTTGATTGATAATGGATCCCTTTTTTAATGTTTTCTATTATAAAACTTACCATAAAAATTTTTTAAAAATTACTGAAACATAAAAGAAAAACACTCATAACCTTAACAGCCTAACATACATTTTGTATTTTTTCAGTCTTATTTACTATTCAGTTTTAGTTTTGAACATACTGTTTATACACAGATGCTTTTCTTATTTTCTGTTATAAAGTCAGCATTTTGAGCTTATTAGTCTTTGTAATACTCAATTTTAATGGTTGAAAAATATTCCATTCTGTGGTTTTAAACCATTCCTTTATTATTGGACCTGGGCACTTTCTTATCTGTATATTTTCTTGTAATTTGAATAGAATTACCACTTTAATAATGGCTACAAGAAGTGGAATTACTAGTTTGAAGCAAAAGAACTTGAAATTTTTCTTACTTTTTTGGTTTTGCCTAATTCTTGTTAGACCTTGAATAAAAGGTTTTTAATAAACTTTAAAAAAAATTTTTAAACAATGATCAACTCTATCAAACAATTCTGATTGACCCAATTGGATAACTGATAAATGACCACTTGATTGTATAATACAGAGGTCTTCTGTGCCCTTGGTAAAAGCAGCCTCAGTGGAGTGGCAAGTATACAAGTCTGAATGTAGTGGGAACAAGAGGGCATGGGAGGAGAGGAAAGAGAAACTGCCCTCAAAAACTTTTTGAGAAATGTTGCTTAAAAATAGCAGAGAGAGACGGGGGAAGATGGCGGAAGAATAAGACGTGGAGATCGCCTTCCTCCTCACGGATACACCAGAAATACATCTACACGTGGAACAACTCCTACAGAACACCTACTGAAGGCTGGCAGAAGACCTCAGAGCTCCCAAAAGGCAAGAAACTCCCCACGTACCTGGGTAGGGCAAAAGAAAAAAGAAAAAACAGAGACAAAAGAATAAGGACGGCACCTGCACCAGTGGGAGGGAGCTGTGAAGGAGGAAAAGTTTCCACACACTAGGAAGCCCCTCCGCGGGCGGAGACTGCGGGAGGCGGAGGGGGGAGCTTCGGGACCGCGGAGTGGTACACAGCGACGGGTGCGGAGGGCAAAGCGGGGAGATTCCTGCACAGACGATCGGTGCCGACCGGCACTCACCAACCCGAGAGGCTTGTCTGCTCACCCGCCGGGGCGGGCGGGGCTGCGAGCTGAGGCTCGGGTTTCGGTTTTGGACGGAGCGCAGGGAGAGGACTGGGGTTGGCGGCTTGAGCATAGCCTGAAGGGGTTGCTGCGCCATGACTAGCCGGGAGGGAGTTCGGGGAAAAGCCTGCACCGGCCGAAGAGGCAAGAGACTTTTTCTTCCCTCTTTGTCTCCTGGTGCGCGAGGAGAGGGGTTTAAGAGCGCTGCTTAAAGGAACTCCAGAGACGGGCGCGAGCCGCGGCTAAAAGCGCGAACCCCAGAGACGGGCGCGAGCCGCGGCTGAGGGCGCGAGCCCCCGAGACGGGCGCGAGCCGCGGCTGAAACCGCGGACCCCAGAGACGGGCGGGAGACACTGGGGCTGCTGCTGCCGCCACCAGGGGGGCTGTGTGCGAGCACAGGTCACTCTCCGCGCCCCTCTTCTGCGGAGCCTGTGCAGGCCGCCACTGCCAGGTTCCCGGGATCCAGGGACAACTTCCCAGGAGTACGCACCGCGGGTCTCAGGCTGGTGCAACGTCACGCCGGCCTCTGCCGCAGCATCACGCCGCCTCTGCCGCCGCAGGCCCGCCCCGCACGCAGTGCCCCTCCTTCCCCCATCCCCCAACCCCCGGCCTGAGTGAGCCGGACCTCCCGAATCAGCGGCTCCTTTAACCCCGTCCTGTCTGAGCAAAAAACAGACGCCCTCCAGCGACCTGCGCGCAGGGGCAGGGCCGGGTACAAAGCTGAGCTCCTGTGAGCTGTGAGAGCAGGGAGGAGAGGGGGAGGTCTCTCCCGGCAGCCGCGGAGGCGGCGGATTGAAGCTCCACAAACAACTTGATGTGCCCTGCATTGTGGAATACCTGAATAGACAGGAAGTGATCCCAAATTGAAGAGGTGGAATTTAGGAGCGAGATCTGTGATTTTTTTCCCTTTTCCTCTTTTTGTGAATGTGTGCGTGTATGCTTCTGTGTGAGATCTTGTCTGTATACTCTTGCTTCCACCATTTGTCCTAGGGCTCTATCCGTCCATGGTTTTTTTTTTAAAAAAAAAATTTTTTTTTTCTTAATAATTAATTTTAATTGTAATAACTTTATTGAACTTTACCTTTGTTCTTTCTTTCTTTCCTTCCCTCCTTCCCTCCTTTAGACAGCGAATCACCCCAGGTTGAGGGGGTGGTCTCTGGGAGCAGGATTTATGATTTTTCCCCCTTTGCCTCTCTTTGTGAACGTGTATGTGTATGCTTCTGTGTAAGATTTTCTCTGTATAGCTTTGCTTCCAACATTTGTCCTAGGGCTCTATCCGTCCATGGTTTTTTTAAAAAAAATTTTTTTTTTCTTAATAATTAATTTTAATTGTAATAACTTTATTGTACTTTACCTTCGTTCTTTCTTTCTTTCTTTCCTTCCTTCCTTCCCTCCTTTAGACAGCGAATCACCCCAGGTTGAGGAGGTGGTCTCTGGGAGCAGGATTTATGATTTTTCCCCCTTTGCCTCTCTTTGTGAACGTGTATATGTATGCTTCTGCGTAAGATTTTCTCTGTATAGCTTTGCTTCCAACATTTGTCCTAGGGCTCTATCCGTCCATGGTTTTTTTAAAAAAAAATTTTTTTTTCTTAATAATTAATTTTAATTGTAATAACTTTATTGTACTTTACCTTCGTTCTTTCTTTCTTTCCTTCCTTCCTTCCCTCCTTTAGACAGCGAATCACCCCAGGTTGAGGAGGTGGTCTCTGGGAGCAGGATTTATGATTTTTCCCCCTTTGCCTCTCTTTGTGAACGCGTATGTGTATGCTTCTGTGTAAGATTTTCTCTGTATAGCTTTGTTTCCAACATTTGTCCTAGGGTTCTATCCGTTCTTTTTTTTTTTTTTCTTTCTAAATATTTTTTAGTACAATAACTATATTATACTTTATTTTATTTTTACTGTATCTTCTTTCTTTCTGTCTTTTTTCCTTCTTTCCCTCCTTCCTTCCTCCCTTCCTCCCTCCCTCCCTCCTTTCTTTCCTTCTTTGCTTCTTTCTTCCTTCCTTCCTTTCCTCCTTTCCTTCTTTCTTTCCTCATACTTCTACTAATTCTCTCTACATTTTCTCCTTCTTTCCCTCCTTCCTTCCTTCCTTCCCCCCTCCCTCCCTTTCTTTCCTTCTTTGCTTCTTTCTTCCTTCCTTCCTTTCCTCCTTTCCTTCTTTCTTTCCTCACACTTCTACTAATTCTTTCTACATTTTCTCCTTCTTTCCCTCCTTTCTTCCTTCCTTCCTCCCTCCCTCCCTCCCTCCTTTCTTTCCTTCTTTGCTTCTTTCTTCCTTCCTTCCTTTCCTCCTTTCCTTCTTTCTTTCATCAAACTTCTACTAATTCTCTCTACATTTTCTCCTTCTTTCCCTCCTTCCTTCCTTCCTTCCTCCCTCCCTCCCTCCTTTCTTACCTTCTTTGCTTCTTCCTTCCTTCCTTTCCTCCTTTCCTTCTTTCTTTCCCCATACTTCTAATAATTCTCTCTACTTTTCCTCCCTTTTATTCTGAGCTGTGTGGATGAAAGGCTCTTGGTGCTCCAGCCCAGGAGGCAGGGCTCTGCCTCTGAGGTAGGAGAGCCAACTTCAGGACACTGGTCAACAAGAGACCTCCCAGCTCCACATAATATTAAACGGTGGAAATCTCCCAGAGACCTCCATCTTAACACCAGCACCCAGCTTCACTCAATGACCAGCAAGCCACAGCGCTGGACAACTTATGCTAAACAACTAGCAAAACAGGAACACAACCCCACCCATTAGCAGAGAGGCTGCCTAAAATCATAACAAGGCCACAGACACCCCAAAACACACCACCAGACGTGAACCTGCCCACTAGAGAGACAAGATCCAGCCTCATCCAGCACAACACAGGCACTAGTCCCCTCCACCAGGAAGCCTACACAACCCGCTGAAACAACCTTAGCCACTGGAGACAGACATCAAAAACAACGGGAACTACGAACGTGCAGCCTGCAAAAAGGAGACCCCAAACACAGTAAGATAAGCAAAATGAGAAGACAGAAAAACACACAGCAGATGAAGGAGCAAGATAAAAACCCACCAGACCTAACAAATGAAGAGGAAATAGGCAATCTACCTGAAAAAGAATTCAGAATAATGATAGTAAGGATGATCCGAAATCTTGGAAGTAGAATGGACAAAATGCAAGAAACAGTTAACAAGGACCTACAAGAACTAAAGATGAAACAAGCAACGATGAACAACGCAATAAATGAAATTAAAAGTACTCTAGATAGGATCAATAGCAGAATAACTGAGGCAGAAGAACGGATAAGTGACCTGGAAGATAAAGTAGTGGAAATAACTACTGCAGAGCAGAATAAAGAAAAAAGAATGAAAAGAACTGAGGACAGTCTCAGAGAGCTCTGGGACAACATTAAACGCACCAACATTCGAATTATAGGGGTTCCAGAAGAAGAAGAAAAAAAGAAAGGGACTGAGAAAATATTTGAAGAGATTATAGTTGAAAACTTCCCTAATATGGGAAAGGAAATAATTAATCAAGTCCAGGAAGCACAGAGAGTCCCATACAGGATAAATACAAGGAGAAATATGCCAAGACACATATTAATCAAACTATCAAAAATTAAATACAAAGAAAGCATATTAAAAGCAGCAAGGGAAAAACAACAAATAACACACAAGGGAATCCCCATAAGGTTAACAGCTGATCTCTCAGCAGAAACCCTACAAGCCAGAAGGGAGTGGCAGGACATACTGAAAGTGATGAAGGAGAAAAACCTGCAACCAAGACTACTCTACCCAGCAAGGATCTCATTCAGATTTGATGGAGAAATTAAAACCTTTACAGACAAGCAAAAGCTGAGAGAGTTCAGCACCACCAAACCAGCTTTACAACAAATGCTAAAGGAACTTCTCTAGATAAGAAATGCAAAAGAAGGAAACGACCTATAATAACGAACCCAAAACAATATAGAAAATGGGAATAGGAACATACATATCGATAATTACCTTAAATGTAAATGGACTAAATGCTCCCACCAAAAGACACAGATTGGCTGAATGGATACAAAAACAAGACCCTTATATATGCTGTCTACAAGAGACCCACCTCAGACCTAGAGACACATACAGACTGAAAGTAAGGGGATGGAAAAAGATATTCCATGCAAATGGAAACCAAAAGAAAGGTGGAGTAGCAATTCTCATATCAGACAAAATAGACTTTAAAATAAGGACTATTAAAAGGGATAAAGAAGGACACTACATAATGATCAAGGGATCGATCCAAGAAAAAGATATAACAATTGTAAATATTTATGCACCCAACATAGGAGCACCTCAATACGTAAGGCAAATACTAACAGCCATAAAAGGGGAAATTGACAGTAACACATTTATAGTAGGGGACTTTAACACCCCACTTTCACCCATGGACAGATCATCCAAAATGAAAATAAATAAGGAAACACAAGCTTTAAATGATACATTAAACAAGATGGACTTAATTGATATTTATAGGACACTCCATCCAAAAACAACAGAATACACATTTTTCTCAAGTGCTCATGGAACATTCTCCAGGATAGATCATATCTTGGGTCACAAATCAAGCCTTGGTAAATTTAAGAAAATTGAAATTGTATCAAGTATCTTTTCTGACCACAACGCCATGAGACTAGATATCAATTACAGGAAAAGATCTGTAAAATATACAAACACATGGAGGCTAAACAATACACTACTTAATAATGAAGTGATCACTGAAGAAATCAAAGAGGAAATAAAAAAATACCTAGAAACAAATGACAATGGAGACACAACGACCCAAAACCTATGGGATACAGCAAAAGCAGTTCTAAGGGGGAAGTTTATAGCAATACAAGCCCACCTTAAGAAGCAGGAAACATCTCGAATAAACAACCTAACCTTCCACCTCAAGCAATTAGAGAAAGAAGAACAAAAAAGCCCCAAAGCTAGCAGAAGGAAAGAAATCATAAAAATCAGATCAGAAATAAATGAAAAAGAAATGAAGGAAACGATAGCAAAGATCAATAAAACTAAAAGCTGGTTCTTTGAGAAGATAAACAAAATAGATAAACCACTAGCCAGACTCATCAAGAAAAAAAGGGAGAAGACTCAAATCAATAGAATTAGAAATGAGAAAGGGGAAATAACAACTGACACTGCAGAAATAAAAAAAATCATGACAGATTACTACAAGCAACTCTATGCCAATAAAATGGACAATCTGGAAGAAATGGACAAATTCTTAGAAATGCACAACCTGCCAAGACTGAATCAGGAAGAAATAGAAAATATGAACAGACCAATCACAAGCACTGAAATTGAAACTGTGATTAAAAATCTTCCAACAAACAAAAGCCCAGGACCAGATGGCTTCACAGGTGAATTCTATCAAACGTTTAGAGAAGAGCTAACACCTATCCTTCTCAAACTCTTCCAAAATATAGCAGAGGGAGGAACACTCCCAAATTCCTTCTACGAGGCCACCATCACCTTGATACCAAAACCAGACAAGGATGTCACAAAGAAAGAAAACTACAGGCCAATATCACTGATGAACATAGATGCAAAAATCCTCAACAAAGTACTAGCAAACAGAACCCAACAGCACATTAAAAGGATCATACACCATGATCAAGTGGGGTTTATTCCAGGAATGCAAGGATTCTTCAATATACGCAAATCTATCAATGTGATAAACCATATTAACAAATTGAAGGAGAAAAACCATATGATCATTTCAATAGATGCAGAGAAAGCTTTCGACAAAATTCAACACCCATTTATGATAAAAACCCTCCAGGAAGTAGGCATAGAGGGAACTTTCCTCAACATAATAAAGGCCATATATGACAAGCCCACAGCAAACATCATCCTCAATGGTGAAAAACTGAAAGCATTTCCACTAAGATCAGGAACAAGACAAGGTTGCCCACTCTCACCACTCTTATTCAACATAGTTTTGGAAGTTTTAGCCACAGCAATCAGAGAAGAAAAGGAAATAAAAGGAATCCAAATCGAAAAAGAAGAAGTAAATCTGTCACTGTTTGCAGATGACATGATACTATACATAGAGAATCCTAAAGATGCTACCAGAAAACTACTAGAGCTAATCAATGAATTTGGTAAAGTAGCAGGATACAAAAGTAATGCACAGAAATCTCTGGCATTCCTATATACTAATGATGAAAAATCTGAAAGTGAAATCAAGAAAACACTCCCATTTACAATTGCAACAAAAAGAATAAAATATCTAGGAATAAACCTACCTAAGGATACGAAAGACCTGTATGCAGAAAATTATAAGACACTGATGAAAGAAATTAAAGATGATACAAATAGATGGAGAGATATACCATGTTCTTGGATGGGAAGAATCAACATTGTGAAAATGACTTTACTACCCAAAGCAATCTACAGATTCAATGCAATCCCTATCAAACTACCACTGGCATTTTTCACAGAACTAGAACAAAAAATTTCGCAATTTGTATGGAAACACAAAAGACCCCGAATAGCCAAAGCAATCTTGAGAACGAAAAAAGGAGCTGGAGGAATCAGGCTCCCTGACTTCAGACTATACTACAAAGCAACAGTAATCAAGACAGTATGGTACTGGCACAAAAACAGAAAGATAGATCAGTGGAACAGGATAGAAAGCCCAGAGATAAACCCACGCACATATGGGCACCTTATCTTTGATAAAGGAGGCAGGAATGTACAGTGGAGAAAGGACAGCCTCTTCACTAAATGGTGCTGGGAAAACTGGACAGGTACATGTAAAAGTATGAGATTAGATCACTCCCTAACACCATACACAAAAATAAGCTCAAAATGGATTAAAGACCTAAATGTAAGGCCAGAAACTATCAAACTCTTAGAGGAAAACATAGGAAGAACACTCTATGACATAAATCACAGCAAGATCCTTTCTGACCCACCTCCTAGAGTAATGGAAATAAAAACAAAAATAAACAAATGGGACCTAATGAAACTTCAAAGCTTTTGCACAGCAAAGGAAACCATAATCAAGACCAAAAGACAACCCTCAGAATGGGAGAAAACATTTGCAAATGAAGCAACTGACAAAGGATTAATCTCCAAAATTTACAAGCAGCTCATGCAGCTCAATAACAAAAAAACAAACAACCCCATCCAAAAATGGGCAGAAGACCTAAACAGACATTTCTCCAAAGAAGATATACAGAATGCCAACAAACACATGAAAGAATGCTCAACATCATTAATCATTAGAGAAATGCAAATCAAAACTACAATGAGATATCATCTCACACCAGTCAGAATGGCCATCATCAAAAAATCTAGAAACAATAAATGCTGGAGAGGGTGTGGAGAAAAGGGGACACTCTTGCACTGCTGGTGGGAATGTGAATTGGTTCAGCCACTATGGAGAACAGTATGGAGGTTCCTTAAAAAACTACAAATAGAATTACCATATGACCCAGCAATCCCCTACTGGGCATATACCCTGAGAAAACCAAAATTCAAAAAGAGTCATGTACCAAAATGTTCATTGCAGCTCTATTACAATAGCCCGGAGATGGAAAGAACCTAAGCGCACCATCATCGGACGAATGGATAAAGAAGATTGTGCACATATACACAATGGAATATTACTCAGCCTTAAAAAGAAATGAAATTGAGTTATTTGTAATGAGATGGATAGACCTAGAGTCTGTCATACAGAGTGAAGTAAGTCAGAAAGAAAAAGACAAATACCGTATGCTAACACATATATATTGGAATTTAAGGAAAAAAATGTCATGAAGAACCTAGGGATAAGACAGGAATAGAGGCGCAGACCTACTGGAGAACGGACTTGAGGATATGGGGAGGGGAAGGGTGAGTTTGACAGGAGAGAGAGAGTCATGGACATATACACACTAACAAACGTAGTAAGGTAGATAGCTAGGGGAAGCAGCCGCAAGGCACAGGGATATTAGCTCGGGGCTTTGGGACAGCCTGGAGGGGTGGGATGGGGAGAGTGGGAGGGAGGGAGACGCAAGAGGGAAGATACATGGGAGCATATGTATATGTATAGCTGATTCACTTTGTTATAAAGCAGAAACTAACACACTATTGTAAAGCAATTATACCCCAATAAAGATGTTAAAAAAAAAAAAAAATAGCAGAGAAATGGGGCAGAAACTTTTAAGGGATATAGAATCAAGGAAGATTTCTTTAAGGTGGTATGTATTTGTATACTAATAGAAATAAACCATGAAATAAATAAAATAGAAGAGAGCAGTGACCTTGGGTATACTGAAGTGGATGGGTTCCACGACTTACGTGAATGTGTTGGCCTTAGATAGAAAAAAAAGTATAATTTGTTCCTCGACTTTCAGGCAGAGTATATGGGTCTTGATGTTGGTAGATATAAAATATATATATATATTTTTTTTATTGGAGAAAAAATGCTTTACAATGTTGTGTTAGTTTCTGCTGTACAATGAAGTGAATTAGCTATATGTATACCTATACCCCCTCCCTCTTGGACCTCCCTTACCCCCCATCCCAACCCATCTAGGTTGTCACAGAGCACTGAGCTGAACTCCCTGTGCTGTACAGCATGTTCCCACTAGCTAGCTATTTTACACATTTTAAAAATACATAAATGGAACAATATTATTGTTAAGGTGTTCTTTCTAAAAGTCTTCCCCAAAAAGCTTATGAAAACTCTGGAGTCACAGGAAACTGAATTGGACCCTTCCTCTTACTCATGACCCATGGCAAACTGCTTACATTTTCTTGGCCTTGGTTTTATCAAGTGTACAGATACACTGATCTAAGTGTATTAGATCAAACTTTTGAGAGTTTTGTTTGAATATTAAACAATAAATTGCTGGGAATTCCCTTGCGGTCCAGTGGTGAGGACTCCGAGCTTCCACTGCAGGGGGCACAGTTTCGATTCCTGGTCAGGGAACTAAGATCCTGCATCCAAAGGCCACTTGGTGTGGCAAAAGAAATTTCATGGAAAGTACTTAGTACAGTAAAGTCTGGATAGTATTATCAATTCCTTAAAAGTTGATGTTGATATTGATAACCTCTACTCAGTTTTTCAATAACTAAATTCATGAAGTTGCATGTTCAAAAATATTTATCCAAAAACACATGATCATCAAGTCAATATAATTCAGCTAAAATGTGCTGACTGAAAGGTCTCAGACGGGCTGGGCTTTTGTTCCCCCTGGAATTGGCCAGTGGTTTGGGCATCATACAAACTCTCTGGATCAGATATCTGTATGATTGATTGAATTGGCCAGGTAGTCAATCTGAATTGGCTCTTGAGACAGTATTTATCAAACAGACGTGTCTCTAGGCATTCACATCTCACACTCCCACAATGACATGAGGATGTAATGTGCTCTTCTCAAGCTTTAATTTGGCAAGGAATCCCTACCTCTGCAAGCAAGGATGTGACAGCTGTCTGAGGAGGCACACCATGTACGGGAGAAGTTATACAACTGCACAGACAGGGCTTTGCTCTGTCATTACCATCATCATTTAATATTTATCAGAGTGTCCACAATGTGCGTTGTACTTTACAGGCTGCAGGCATCACTGTACCTCAGAAGAGAGAAGGAGATGAAAGTCAGCACATGCCAAAGAGGAAACAAACACCCGCCTCCATCAAATGTTCATGTAATATTTAGAAAGATGCTACTTGCTTCTGAGTCTTGAGATGGTACACCCTGGTGGGAAACTTCCTATCCTGTAATCACAGGCCTTCAAAAGGAGAAGAAACAAAGGTGAGATTGAGAATCTTTTTTAAACAATGATCCTGCTGTCAAGATAAAGTTGAAGGCTATTTTGACGGTATGCTCTCTTTCTCTTTTTCCCTAGAGAAGAAGTGAAGAAGGTAGATACAAAGCCTTATATTTCAAGTGCCACATTTAAAATGTTAAATTTCTCCTAGAGCTCATTCATTTCTGGGAGGTTACAGCAGAGTAATAGCAAACAATCTGTACCGAAGCAAAGATTTCTATTTGGATGTGAGTCAATACTATCAGCAATTCTAACTTGATTTTATACTTCTACTCTAACAAGTTATTAGTTTTTGATTGTAAAACTAATAGGAGAAATTATATAAAATATAAAATGTATAAAGAATATAATAAAAGTCAATTTCTTAAATTCACCACATTTAACATTTTGGGTGCTGCATTTCCATTCTGTCATTTTTCCATTTAGGAAAGATTTTCCTTATGAAACTTTAAATTTTCTTTCTGTCATTAAAATGTAAGTACTTTCTCATTAAATATTCTAACAAATGATTTCTATTATTCTTTAAAATAGGTAATTAATAAAAATTCTTTATGATAGATAACTAGAAAATATATTCCTGGCACAAAAAGGCATGCCCATTTAAAATTTTGATGGATACCAACTAATGCATTTTTTTACAGTTATTACCTATATTGGCTATATTTCCCCTGTTGTACAACATCCTTGAACTTATCTTACACCCAACAGTTTGTACCTCCAACTCCCCACCCCTATATTGCCCCTCCCCCTAACCCCACTGGTAACCACTAGTTTGTTCTCTATATCTGTGTCTGCTTCTTTTTTGTTATTTTCACTAGTTTGTTGTAGTTTTTAGATTCCACATATAAGTGATATCATACAGTATTTGTCTTTCTCTGTCTGACTTGTTTCACTTAGCATAATGCCCTCCAGTCCACCCATATTGCTGCAAATGGCATTGTTTCATTTTTTATGGCTGAGTAGTATTACATTGTAGGTATGTATGTACCACCACTTCTTCGACCATTCATTGGTTGATGGACAGTTGGGTTGCTTCCATGTCTTGGCTATCATAAATAATGCTGCTATGAATATTGGAGTGCATGTGCCTTTTGGAATCAGGGTTTTTTTTTCAGATAATACCAAGGAGTGGAATTGCTAGGTCATATGGTATTTCTATTTTTAGCTTTTTGAGGCACCTCCACAGTTTTCCACAGTGGCTGTACCAATTTACATTCCCACCAAGAGTGTACAAGTGTTTCCTTTTCTCCACATCCTTGCCAACGTTTATTACTTGTAGGCATTTTGATGATAGCCATTCTCACAGATGTGAGGTGATATCTTATTGTGTTTTTGATTTGCATTTCTCTGATGATGAGCAATGTTGAGCATTTTTAAATGTGCCTGTGGATCATCTGCATTTCCTTTTTGGAAAAATATCTATTCAGTTCTACTGCCCATTTTTTAAATTGGGTTGTTTGATGTTGAATTGTATGAGCTGTTGGATATTGGATATTAATCCCTTAACAGTCATATCATTTGCAAACATTTTCTCCCATTCAGTAGGTTGTCTTTTTGTTCTGTTTTGCTGTGCAAAATGTTTTAAGTTTAATTTGGTGCCATTTATTTATTTTTGCTTTTATTTCCTTTACTTTAGTAGATGGATCCAAAAAGATATTGCTGTGACTTATGTCAAAGAATGTTCTGCCTATGTTTTCCTCTAGAAATTTTATAGTATCCAATCTTACATTTAGGTCTTTAATCCATTTTGAGTTTATTTTTGTATATGGAGTTAGAAAATGTTCTAATTTCATTATTTTATATGTAGTTGCGCAGTTTTCTCAGTACCACTTATTGAAAAGAGTATCTTATCTCCATTGTATAGTCTTGCCTCCTTTGTCATAGATTAATTGACCATAGGTGGGTGGGTTTATTTCTGGGCTTTCTATCCTGTTCCATTGATCTACATGTCTGTTTCTGTGGAAGTACCATGCTGTTTTGTTACTGTAGCTTTGTAGTATAGTCTGAAGTCAGGAAGCATGATTCCTACAGCTCTGTTCTTCTTTCTCAAGATTGGTTTGGCTATTTGGGGTCCTTTGTGTTTCCATACAAATTTTGTTCTAGTTCTGCGATCAATGCCATTGGTATTTTGATAGGGAATACTTTGAATCTGTAGATTGTCTTGGGTAGTATGGTCATTTTAGCAATATTGATTCTTCCAATCCAAGAACATGGTATATCTCTCTGTCTTCAATTTCTTTCATCTTCAATTTCTTTCATTAGTGTTTATAGTTTTCTGCATACAGGTCTTTTGCCTCCTTAGGTAGGTTTATTCCTAGGTATTTTATTATTTTTGATGTAATGGTAACTTGGATTGTTTCCCTAATTTCTCTTTCTGATCTTTCATTGTTAATGTATAGAAATGCAAGAGATTTTTGTGTATTAATTTTGTATCCTGCAACTTTACTGAATTCATTGATGAGCTCTAGTAGTTTTCTGGTGGCGTCTTAAGGATATTCTATGTATAGTATCATATGATCTGCAAACAGTGACAGTTTAACTTTTTCTTTTCCAGTTTGGATTCCTTTTATTTCTTTTGCTCCTCTGATTGCTGTGGCTATGACTTCCAATACTATGTTGAATAAAAGTGGCGAGAGTGGACATCGTTGTCTTGTTCCTGATCTCAGAGGAAGTTCTTTCAGCTTTTCACTGTTGAGCTTGATGTTAGATGTGGGTTTATCATACATGGCCTTTATTATGTTGAGGTATGTTCTCTCTGTGCCCACTTTCTGGAGAGTTTCCTAAACAGATGTTGAACTTTATCAAAATGTTTTCTGCATCTATTGAGATGATCACATGATTTTTGTTCCTCAGTTTGTTAATGTAGTGTATCACATTGATAGATTTGCAGATATTGAAAAATCCTTGCATTCCTGAGATGAATCCCTTTGATCATGGTGTATGATCCTTTTAATGTATTGTTGGATTCGGTTTGCTAGTATTTTGTTGAAGATATTTTCATTTATGTTTATCAGTGATACTGGCCTGTAATTTTCTTTTCTTGTGGTATCTTTTTCTGGTTTTGGTATCAGGGTGATGGTGTCCTCACATAGAATAAGTTCAGAAGTGTTTATTCTGCAATTTTTGGTAATAGTTTCAGAAGAATAGGTGTTAACTGTTCTCTAAATGTTTGGTAGAATTCACTTTTGAAGTCATCTGGTCCTGTACTTTTATTTGTTGTGGGTTTTCAAATTACTGATCCAATTTCATTACTGGTGATATTTTCCATTTATTCCTGGTTCAGTCTTGGGAGATTGTATCTTTCTAAAAATTTGTCCATTTCTTCCAGGTTGTCCATTTTATTCGTGTATAGTTGTTCATAGTAGTCTCTTATGATCTTTTGCATTTCTGTGGTGTCAGTTGTTACTTCTCCTTTTTTGGATAACAACTAATTCTTAAAACACACATACACACATACACACACAATATTTATTCCCACAAGTAATATATGAGAGTTTCCATCTGTTCATGCCCTTGCCAAGCCTGGATACTGCTTAAAGTTTGACATTGTATTGTGGTTATGATTTGCAATTCCCTGATAAAAATTGGTTAGTTTAAGAATTCTTTCATATGTTTACTGGCCATTTTAGATTTTTATTATGTGAATATACCCTTTATTTCACCACTTAAAATTTGGCTTTCTTTTTGATTTGTGCTAGCTTTTTATACTTTCTCGTGTCAAAGCAAAAATTGCACAGAGAAAACTAAACACACAAGAAAGACTATTCAAGGCTATTGCAACAGGGTAGAGAGGCCACAGATCAGTAGGAACTCAACTCTGCTGAATCAAAGTGCAGGGAAGTTTTAAGTCCTGGGGTGAGAGGGAGAACAGAAGCCATCTGTTTGCTAATTAGCTTTACCCAAAGGAAAGGTAAACTTTCTCTTATATTCATGACAGGAGGTAGTTTTACAACTTGGAGGAAAGTTCTCACCTTTCCACAGAAAGTAGGAGATAAGGGTGTTATCTCCCTTAAAGATTACATTTCAATGAGATAGGTCCCAGGTCCTAAAGAAAGTCATTCCTGGGCTATAAAACTGGCAAGAGGCTTTTAAAGAAACTTATAGAGAGGATTCTGGGAAGATGGCAGAGTAGGAAGAATCAGGAATCTATCTTCCCACCTAGAAAATTGCATTGGAGGAATTTATTTCTTATAACTGTTTTGGAAATATGGAGTCTATTGAATGCTTGCATCTTCCAGGGGAAGACTTTGTTGGTAAATTGTGGTTAATTTTGTTCAGTTTCATCTCTTATCACAGTAGCAGCTACCTATCCCCCACCCCCAGTCATGGCAGACAGCTATGCATGTGTTCTGTGCGCACTGCTGGTGGGAACCAGAATGGGCAGAAAACACCCTGTCATCGAAATATTGGGATGTGTGCTTTGATTTTTGACTGCTGTTTCTGGTCCTAGAGCTGCACGCTATCATCATGGTGTTGCCCCTCCCCACACTGTTGCAAGACCCTCCCCATCTGCCTGAAGCAACTTCCAGAGAATTTAAAGAGCCAGTGCCCTTCCTTCCATTTCGTTTTTCTCTTTTTCCACTTTTGGAAGCTAGGTATTAAAAACTAGAACATTCAAAAGCTACTGCATAAATGGGGAAAATTAGAAAGTGACCATGCATGCCCAGGGAGAACCATTATGGTGGTTCCTCAAAAAATTAAAAATAGGAATATAAACAACCTGAAATATATCCAGTTATCTCACTTCTAGATATACATCCAAAAGAACTGAAAGCAGGGTCTCAAAGAGATGTTTGTAAACCTATGTTCATAGCAGCATTATTCACAATAGTTAAAATGTGGAAACAACCCAAGTTTCCATTAACAGTTGAATGGATAAGCAAAATGTGGTATACATAGATCATTCAGTCTTCAAGAGGAAGAACATTCTGACATACGCTATAACGTGGAAGAACCTTAAGGACATTATGCTGAATGAAACAAGCCAGTCCCAAAAAGACAAGTACTCTATGGTTCTACTGACAAGAGATACTTAGAGTAGTCAAAATCATAGAGACAGAAAGAATGGTGGTTGTCAGGGGCTAGGGGTAATAGTAAATGGGGAGTTACTGTTTAATGGATATAGAGTTTCATTTTTTCAAGATGGAAAGAGTTATGGAGATAAATGATGATTGTTGCACAGCATTTACAGTTAAAATGGTGCAGATGGTACATTTTATGCATTTTACCAGATTAAAAGAAAAGGGGGAAAAGATGTGCATATATCTCAAAGGGGCAAAGAAGAATTTAGATTACAAATTTTCTAAAGAAAACACTCTAAGAAAAGTTGGGCCAGGGCCTGAGAAACAGGAAGAAACTGAGGAGAATGTTATCCTCTTGGTCACAGGATATCAGTCCTTTGAAATACATATTGCAAATATTTTTTTCAGGTCTGTTGCTTACATTTTAACTGTATTTATGTGCTTTCTCTACAGAAGAATGCTACGTTTTTAGAGTAATTAAAGTTTTTGTGATTTGTGTTGATTTAAGAAGGCCCTTCCTACTTTTAAGTTAAAAAAACCCACATATTTTCCAATGCTTTTCTTTTTGTTACATTAGTCTTTTGAACTTATTTTCAGAAACTAATGTTTTTCTCCAAACTTTATAGCTGTTTAAATAGCCTAATACCATTTATCTAACAGTTCATCCTTTCTTCTTAAGGTATTAGTGTCAAATTTATTTTACAACATGCCATGTTTATATATCCATGGGCCAACTATTGATCTCACCCTAGTCCACCAATCTGTTTATAATTCATGGGTGAGAAGCCAACCATCAGAAGAACAGAGAGGAGAGAGTTCTTGGTTAAGAAAGCAGAACACATAGAAGTCCTAAGGTGGGAAAGATCTCATTCTTAAAGAATGAATAGGAGATTAGAATGTCTAGAGTGTCTTACATCAAGATTCAGGATGAAATGTAAAACATGGATGGAGCCTGATCATGCAGGATGCTGTATTTGTTGCCAGCGTGTGGTTCATCTGCCTGGTGAAACTCATACAGAGGTGGGTGGACACATCTCTGGAGATGATTGGAAATAGATAAGGTCTGTCCCTTCTCCACACCACCCTGGTCCTCCTTTTCAGTCCAAGCTATCAGGTCTGAGATTGAGTATTAGAGGACTTCCATTGGATGGTCAGATAGATCTCAGAAAAGTGCAGTGTGGAGAAAGGAAGGTGGAACTTCTATCCAAATTACTCGGTCACTGAGATTATGAAGAGTCTCTTCCAGGCTCAGCTGTTGAAGAGTGTTCTTATAAGCAGCTACTTTGCCCCTTTTCTGTTTGTTCATCCCCATTTTCCTCAGATCTTAATCATAAAGATGAGATCACTAGGCAATATTTAACCTAGCTCCTGATTTCTGCTTTAATAAACGTACACGATGCCTTTCCAAACCTGTTGATGCCTTTCCTGGATTAGGAGTAAGAATGAAGAATTAAGTAGTTAGAGAATGACTGACCCTCTACTCCCAGCTTCCCATTAGTAAATTTGCAGGTGGACCACATGGGCAAGACAGCACCCAAAGGAAGATCAAGAGAAGTCAGCAGATCTGCACGCAATGGAATAATGATGAAGAATCTGACCTCCTGCCTTAATGATTAACTGAGATTGTTTCCCCCTTTTCCCTTTAAAAATTGTCATGGCTTAGCAGAATCTTTGGAGTTGGTCTCTGGACACAAGTCCACCTTCTCCCCAGATTGCTGGCTTTTCTGAATCTTTCCTTTTTATTGACACTAGCCCCTCAATTTGTTGCCTTTTGAGTGGTGAGCACTGGAATGTGAGTTTGGTAACATTCTTGTAGCTTCTTTCTTCTTTCTCTCTCCAGATCTCATGCTCACTAGGTCCCATTTCCTCCGTCCAGCCCTCTCTTTTAAACTCCCCAGTTCCAAAGTCTACTGCTTTCCCAGGGAAAGGGAGCTCCATTCCCTCCAGACACCTTAGAAAATTGTGAGTCTTAGGATTTTTTAGGTGCCAGATGACCACAAAAGGATGCCTGAGGGGGAGGTGAATTAGTAGAATACACAAAAGTATTACTTGTGATTTCCTAAAGTTTCAATATCCAATAATATTAAATATTTCTGTGTTATAGTATTTTCTTTCTTTCAAATGGTTCTCAATATTGGTATAATTTGTGATTATTTAAAGATTTATGGTTATATTATGATTGCATGTAAATATCTAAAGAACCATGTAAAACCTCAGAGCCTTTGGTGCATTGGGTGGGGGTGGAGACTGGTCATATATACTCACAGGAAAGTGCTTAAAAATTAAAGAAGACAATGATAATAATATATTTTAATATGAATACATTCACGATATATTCTCACATTTGAGTCTCCCAACATCCGTTTAGGATAGGTTCAATTGTTGTTAATCCCACCTTACAGCTAAGAAACAAGTTCAAAAAGAAGAAATTACTACCTTAAACACATATACAGAAAATTGAGCTCAAACCCAGTTTTTCTAAGTTTGAGATTGTAGCTCTTTCAAGTACACTATTTTGTCCTTCTTCTATTTAACTAGACAAGGAGCAATATTGTCTCCATATACTTTACATTTTCTTAAGGGCTAACATTAGGAAAATGAACAATTAACTCACTATTATAGAACCAAAACACGTTGTTACTTCTTAGTCATGAAGGCAGAAAGATTGTGCTAACAGAACCTTGAACTAACGAATAACCTTTTATCATGAATTATAATATAACACCTGTAACATTTAGCTATAACGATATTTTAATTTAGTGGAGCTTTCTACGGTAATGTTAGCACACTTATGTGAAAATCAAGCAGAAAGGAATATTGAAAGAATCTTAATGGAAACCATTACACAGATGACCTACACTCTCAGAATATTTATAAGTAAAAGAAAAATTCTATTTTCTCATTTAGGAAATGAAAGAAAGTAAGACAACTTTGGCCCAAGGTAAACTTGAGAAGCTGCTGATGACTGAATTGGACATATTCTTGGAATCACTGTGTTCACTCTCCTCTTTATTTTTCTTGTGATTCCTCGTCCCCATTTCTCCTAACTCAGGTATGGTATTTCCATGACAGGGTCCATCCAGACACATGCACATTCTCTGACAATATGAATTTTGCAGTGGTCTTTACTGTATTTTGAAGATGGTATTAGATCTTTGGGATAAAAAGCACATAAACAAAACAGGAAAGTCTTTTATCATAAACTGTATTTCCAGGCAACAAGTGCTCCCTCTCTTGTGCCATTCAACCACATATTCTGTTATGTAGGGGTTGGTTAGTATATGTAGCAGAATGGTAATTCCTTTGAGTGTTATAATTATGAGAACAGCTTGAGTGCCCTGGATATAGAAGCTCATTCCCAAGTCTAGTGAGGGGCTAGACTTGATGTTCTTAATTCATAGTTGCTTTCTTCTATCCAAAACTTTTCAGAAACATGGGTCATTTGACTTTCTTGTAGCAATTTAGGGAGAATAACACTTGGTATATAGTTAACAATGCATAAGGATACCAAATATGTATTTGTGAGAGAAAATACTCTTTCTGAGTTGATTAGATAATTTTCAACATACAAAACAACTCTGACAAACTGAGTTGGGTAAATTGGCCATTTCAGGTCAGCTTGGCCATCCTTGATTTTGCGTGGAAGGCAGAACAATGTCTTAATAACACTGTATTTTATTTCTACAACCCCCATGCACTATAAAGGAAGTCTCCTAGGTGCTAAACAAGATTAATAGCAGTGAAAAAGTCTGTGTACAATAAACTCACAAATAATTGAGCCATTCCAAGTAGAGTCATAATATACCCTTTAGTATTTAAATAACACAACAAAACAAATCTCTAGTAAACACACACACACACACACACACACACACACACACACACACAAGGAAATTGACTGGAATAGTGATTTGTTTCCTCATAGCCCAAGGACCCATTTCTCTCTATCAAAAGGACAGATAGATTCCCCTTGATTCTTTACTTTTTCTCTGGTTTGAGCTGTAGTTCTGAGTCTCTTTGTTGAGCATTCATAGTCAGATTAGGATTCCAGATAAACTATGGTCCTTGTTTTCATTAAGACCAAGAGACAGCCATAGGAGTTCTTTAAAAAATAAATTACAGCCCATTTTCTACATGAAAAGAATCAGGAAGCTAGGGACAATGAGAAAGAAAAGTGAAGAAAATGGGAAAATGCATTGGAGAGTGCCATTGATTGTTACCAAATATTAATTTTTTCTAGGTTGTGAACATTTTCACCAGGAGAATCTCCATCAAGCACAACGTGATATTTCTGATGAATGTCTTCAAGGCAACAGGAGGAAAAATTCATCTGTGTCACAGCAAATGCTAACCCTGAAATTGAACAGGAGAGATCAATTTAAGTCCAGACCATAACATTTAAACAAATAATATGAAAGGCTTCAGATCAAAGAATGATACAATAAAAAGGTGACCCTCTTGAGACCTGAGAAGGTTTGGGGTTAAAAATATATATATATCCAGTTTAATTAAAAGGAAACCTGTTGAAAAAGTAATCATATTTTAAAACATTCCACTTTTTTTTTTTTTTTTTCAGTTTTTTTTTTCCGATATGCGGGCCTCTCACTGCTGTGGCCTCTCCCGTTGCGGAGCACACGCGCCGGACGCTCAGGCTCAGCGGCCATGGCTCACAGGCCCAGCCGCTCCGCGGCATGTGGGATTTTCCCGGACCAGGGCACGAACCCGTGTCCCCTGCATTGGCAGGCGGACTCTCAACCACTGCGCCACCAGGGAAGCCCAAAACATTCCACTTTTAAGAGAAAAATTCTAGTCCTTTTTTTTTTTTTTTTTTTGGTTTCTTTTACACATTCAATTTACACATTCAATTCAGAATGGAATATTGAACCTGAATATACAGAGGAAAGCAAGGGCTGCTTCAAAGAGCACTTTCATTATAATTGTTTTGATTGTCTTTGTTAAGATAACTTGCAAGATATCAGGGGCCAGATGATTGTTCTCTTTTTTTTCCGAGAAGGAAACAGACACAGAAACATCCAATGACCTGTACCCAAGTGATGGAAATAGAGAGAAATACTGGTTTTTCTTGGTCCTTATGTGGTGTAAGCCTTGACAGTTGGGTTTTCTCTTTTCTGTAATGCAAGTCCCTGACTTGATTGCTGAGGCATATTCTTCAAAGAGGAATCCACTTCAAAGATGGCTATTAGGACTTCCCTGGTGGCGCTGTGGTTAAGAATCCACTTGCCAATGCAGGGGACATGGGTTCAACCCTGGTCCAAGAAGATCCCACATGCCGTGGAGCAACTAAGCCCATACGCCACAACTACTGAGCCTGTGCCCTAGAGCCCATGAGCCACAACTACTGAGCCTGTGTGCCAGAACTACTGAAGCCCACGTGCCTAGAGCTGATGTTCCCCAACAAGAGAAGCCACTGCAATGAGAAGCAGACACACCGCAACGAAGAGTAGCCACTGCTCACCGCAACTAGAGAAAGCCCGCATGCAGCAATGAAGACCCAACACGGCCATAAATAAATAAATTTATTAAAAAAATTGAAAAATGGCTATTAGAATAAACATATTGCCAGCCACAGGACTACATAAAGAGCCAGGCCACCTGCCCCCACTGAGGCGCTTTTGTTTTAGAGACGTTGGTTGTTTTTGATAACTGACAATTTAGGCTGGGGCCGCTTGTTTTTTCTCTTTCCATGCTTTAAATTCCCACACTTATTTTGAACTCACCAATAAAGAGTGAGCCCACAAAATCCAAGGGCCCCAATAAAAGTTTTCTTCCTCTACCCTCAACCTGGCTATGTGGCTCCAGGTGTGTCATGTAATTTCCAGGTCCTGTAAATAATAAACTTTGTTTCTTTTTTAAGTTTCCTGACTGTTATTTATGAAAGGTATTTTGCAGTCATAAGAACCATGAGGGCTGGTCCAGCCACAAGATTGGTTATTGATAGGCTGAGACCTGTACAAGGTGTATACAACACCTTGTCAAACATGAGTTTATCACACATATGTGGAATCTAATTTTTAAAAAATGATACAAATGAACTTATTTACAAAACAGAAACAGGCTTACAGACATAGAAAACAAACTTATGGTGACCGAAAGGGTAATATGGGGGGGAGGGATAAATCAGAGGCTTGCGATTAACATATACACACTACTATATATAAGATAGATAACCAACAAGGACCAACTGTATAGCAGAGGGAACTCTACTCAGTATTCTGTGATAAGCCATATGAGAAAAGAATCTGAAAAAGAATGGATATATGTAGATATATAACTGAATCACTTTGCTGTACACCTGAAACTAAGAGCATTTAGATCAACTATACTCCAATAACATTTTTAAAAAACCATGTTTCTCTAAAACATGATTTTTAAAGAAGCAAATAACAACATAACAATATTTTTATGAAACGGTTGATGCTTTCATACCAAAGTTTCATTTAAACGGCGTGTGGTTTCTAAACTTTGGTCCTTAGTTTTGAGATTTGGGGTTGGCATGTTTCTGATTACTGTATGCATCTCCTTGAGTGAGTATGTCTGTGATATCTTATAACTTTCTTTTTTTAGCTGTAACTTTGAAATAATCTTAGACTTCAAAAGAACTGTAAAATTAGTACAAAGAATTTTAATACCATTTACCCCAATTCTCCAAATGTTAACATCTTACATAACTACAGTTCAATGATTAAAATCAGAAAATTAACCTTGATACAATATAATACTTAAATCTACAGACGAACTTTGCCAACTGACCCACAAATGTTCTTGTACTGACCCAGGATCCAATGTAAGATGAGGGTGAAGTTTGTTGCCAAGACTTTTATTTTCCTTTAATCTGCAAAGGTTCTTTCATTGACCTTTGTCTTTCACAACCCTGGTGCTTTTCAAGTGTACTGTAGAGTTCATTTATAGGATATTTCTCAGTTTAACTTAGTCTAATGTTTTCTCATGATTATGTATTTTTGGTAAGAATATCTCAGAAGTGATGCTGTGTCTTTGCAATGTGTCATGATTATCCCAGTCTCAAGATGCCCATATGTCTTATTGCTGAAGTTAATATGGTATCTGCCAGATTTCTCCACTATAAAGTTGCTTTTTTTCTCTTTGTAATTAATATCATATAGGGAGATACTTGGAAACTATATAAATATATTTTTCCTCATCATACTTTTGTCTAGCATCCATAGATGATTCCTGACTGAAACAGTGATTATATTTCTTTCTTTCCTTCTAAATTTATTACTTGGAATTCTGTTTTAAGGAAGATCAACCCTTCCCCACTATATATTTGTTGTTTCAATTTTCTAATTAGTATGAACTCATGGCTTCTTCTTTAACTCTATGGGTAATAATCCAGTATTACCATTATTGACTTTCTTTCTCAAATTTTTTTTTTCTGAGACAATTTTGAAAATCAATCTGTTAGAAGAGACAGAAAAAATAGTCTACTAAGGTAAATTGGTGTGAGCTAACAAGGTCCCTTTTAGGGCTAAAGTTCTATGCCCATGGATGTTCCCACACCTGTGTCTGAGGTGCAATTTGCTATCACTCCTTTCTGTGTCTGAGTCATATTCATAAACCCAAAGACCATTACTGGACTTGAAAAGAATTTCTTTTCTGAGCTGAAGTCTGATGATCTTCCCTTAGGCCAAATCCTTGGACTCAGCTAGATACATGCTCTACTTCTAACCCTGTCTCAGGCTATTACCCAGATCCCTTTTTTTATATGCCCTGAAAAGCCCCAAACATAAAACGTTCTTTTAGCTTTGGGTTTCTAGTTTATCAAAATATTAACATCCTTCCCTTCAGGTGACCCTTCATAACATACAGCTTGTTACTTGGGTTCTCCTTGGTGTAGATCCTGAGACCCGGATTCATTTGTAAGGGGTGTATTTGGGAAGTTCAGATAACACAGGCAGAGACAAGATAAATGGAATGGAAAGCAACCAATGGAAGGTGTGTTATTAACAAGCTGTCACGGTTCAACTTAAGCTAAAACCTGCGTGGACTCTAGAAATTAATACAAAACACACACACCATCATTATCCAACATGAAGAATTAGGCAACTGGAATATTTATATACTAATTCTGGAGAACCAGTGGTTGAGAGTTGTTCTTGGAGGTGTTAATTCCTCAGCATCCCATCTGTTTCATGTGTGCACAGACTCATGAACACACAGGCAGTGGGGCTTCCACAGTTCCAGAAAAAAAAAAAGGCCAGTATCCACAGAGCTCCAGATGCTGGACGTTGGGTGTTGGTCAGAGAACACTGAAATATACTAGTTAAGGGCAGGACACCGACAAGTTCTGTTACCTAAGCCCTTTGTCTTATTTTATTTAATGCTAAAAGAGAACCAGGCCAAAGAGGTAGAATAGTTGTTATTTTCATTGTATACATTAAGTAGCTGAGGTTTGGAGAACCCAGGTCTCAAACTTAATGTCACACACTGTAATATATGTACATGAAAGTTAGGACTAGACAATTGCAAAGCAGAGGGGAAACCTCAAAGTCTTCACTCCCCTTTTCTAGCACTCAGAGTTGCTGGTACCAGGTCGACCTCTATGGGAGAAAGATTTTCTCCTCAGCTTTCTAAAGTGGACCCTGGGACCTCTCAGCCACACGAAGTCCTCAGACTTACTACAAAGTGCAAAACGGCATGAACCGTCCCCATTTCTCAGCGATTTACATTTTGCTGCTCTGCTCAATTGTTACCATGGAGTAATGACCTATATTTCATTTCTTGCTGACTTTACCTGCACATTAGGCAGTTTCTATTAAAATCCTAATGTACCAAAGCAAAAGTAAGTGGATGATCGGGAGACGGACACCTAAGAGCCCAAAGTTTCCTGAGTCATCCACCATGAGACATAGTCAAGCCAGTGCCATGAATCCCTCAAGAAGGAAAAGCCTGAGCTAATTCAACACTGAAAAGGAAGGAAGCGCTCCGTATTTTCAGTAAAGATAAAAGCAATCACAGATCTAAGAAACAAGAACAGAATTATTGAGCAGAGTCAAAATCACCTGATAAGGACATTAATTCATTCACTCAGCTTGTCAGTTATAGTTTATCTGTTGAATCCCAATCATGTGCCTGACTCTGTGCTACAAAAGTCAACGTCATTGTCCGTGCTTTTACGGAACTCACACTCTTAAGAAAGTGTGGAATGCAAGGGTCTTCTTCGAAAGTTGGAGATGTTTATGATGCAAGATGCTAAAATGTCATCTACAACAGAATACAGAGTGGAAGGAAATGAAGCTGGTCGGGTCTGGATTGTGAAGGGCCTTGAATGTGATGATAGGGATTCAGGATCATTTTAGGTAACAAGGAATCACTGGATTTTACTTTAAAGCAGTGGTATGACTCAAATAGCAATACCAGAAAGTGAAGAAAATTATTCCTCCCTCCAAACAATTAACCAATCTGGTTCTTGAATGCTAGTCTATACTTTAAAGAAATGCCCTGTTATTAAAAATGACATGATATGATTATATGGGCCATTCGGTCACCATTTTTAAGTAACTTTGCCTTGTTTGTTTTTTTAGGGGTCACATCCTTTGCTTACTAATATCTCATCTGTGACTCTAACCCACCTGCAGAAACCATTCAAAAAAATCTGTGGATAAATGTGGGGAATATTTCTATTGATTTTTCTCTCATAGAAATTTTTTCAAAGGAAACTTCTGAATACGTATCTGAAAAATAATTCTCTTATTCTCTTGGTTCAGTGCAGCAATGAATAATAGGAGATGAGAATAGCTTAGAAAAATAACAATACCAACAACCTATAACTAGTGAGGTTTTGTTATGTTTCAGGCATGATGCCAGGCACTAGTTAGATTCATTCCCATTTTAACCAGAAAACTGAGTAGATGGTAAAGCAGAGCTGTATCATGAAAAGAGCATGAGATTTGGAGACAGAGATTGATACCACATTAACACTGGGAAAAGTACCTAACTTTTCTTCATCTTAATTCTTCATTTACAAAAATGAGATAAGATAGTCAATGTTTTATAACTCTCAGTCCCCATCAATCTCTTTCCACCTACCCTGTTTTGTTCAAGTATTTTTTCTTGAAAATATATGACATGTTTCTATGTTTGTTGACTTTCTCACCCATTAAAATACAATTTCCATCAGGGCAGAAGTATCATCAGTCTTCGCTACTGTGGTAGTCAGAATAATGTTCCCCCAAAGATGCCCACGTCTCAATCCCTAGAAACCGAATATGTTACATTACATGGTGAATGGAGAATTGATAGCAGATTGAATTAAGTGTGCTGATCAACTGACATTAAGATAGGGAAATTACTGGGATTATCCAGGCGGGCCCTTAAATGAAAGACCAGAGCAATGGCTATGTCAGGACTCAGCCCAGCATTACTGGCTTTGAAGATCAAGGAGTGGTTGACAAACCCAGAAATGTAGGTGACTTCTAAAAGCTGGAAATGCTGAGGAAATGGATTCTGCCCTAGAACCTCCAGTAGGAAAAGAGACCTGTTGACAGTTGACTTTAGGCCAGTGAGACCCACTTTGGAATTCTGACTTCAAGTTGTGTAGAATAAATTTGTGTCACTGTTCATGACAATTTGTTACACCAGCAATGAGAAACTAAAAATGCTACTCAGGACGTTTGTTTCCTACTACCCTGTCACTAACGCCTAGAACAGTGAGTGTACCATAGCAACAACTAAATTTGTGTGTGTTTGGTTTTTTTTGTTTTGTTTTGTTTTGTTTTTTGCGGTACGCGGGCCTCTCACTGTTGTGGCCTCTTCCGTTGCGGAGCACAGGCTCCGGACGCGCAGGCTCAGCGGCCATGGCTCACGGGCCCAGCCGCTCCGTGGCATGTGGGATCTTCTCGACCGGGGCACGAACCCATGTCCCCTGCATCGGCAGGCAGACTCTCAACCACTGCGCCACCAGGGAAGCCCGTGTGTGTGTGTTTTATAAATTAATAAAGAAATGCACAATCAACTAGAAAAATGATGCCACAATTCAAGAGGGCACAAACAGCTACGAGTAAGAGTACAACATGTGCACATAAGAAGGCCAAATGTGCATCAAAGAGATTTAATGTAAAATTATGTAATTAAAATTATATCCAGTATTTTATATACTACATATAGAAAGATACACATTACTTTACAGAAAACATCTTAGTTGTTTTGATTTAGGAACACAAAACTTTATGCAGCATGTTTTTGAGAAAAAGGGTCTGAAACTACTATCACTTGTTTTGATTCATTATTGCTTTGCTAAACTTCTGAATTTTATTATTACATGAAAGCCTAGGCAACAGCACTGAGAAAAGTACAAGTACAGCACTTTTCAAGAAATATGGTACTGCAGACTAGGCACAATGTTATCTTGACATTGGTATTTTCTCTTGCCATCACTGCCATTCTTTTCTCTCTTTATCTTAAACTTCTTATGTCATCATTTTTCAGTATTAAAATCCTTTTCCCTAGACTGTCTACCAAGGCACTCAGCAACTTATCTTACCACAATTGTAAGGTCAAAGACTGCAAGATTAGGTAGGCAAAAAATAAACAGAAGTAGGCACAAAAGGAGCCTGGAACATCTTTTTATTTCATAAAATTTGAGATTACTCAATGAATGATGTGAATGTGTTAAAAATACACTTAATGAGCTAGTTGAATGGGGCTCCAAGTGGTCAGCTATGGAAAAATTAGAACATAAAAATAAAAATGATATTAATGTATTATAATCCATTGAATAAAATAAAAATGCATGAGGTCAAAGAGAAAGAAAGAAAGAAAGAGAAAAGAAGAAAAAAGAAGAGGAGAAGAAAAAAGGAAGAGGAGAAGAAAGAAGAGCTCTTTTAAAAAATAAAGCAACTATCAAATATTGAATGGTTGATGGAGTTAGAGTCACCCATGGATGCTTAAATTAATAAGTGAAATGTCGATGAGAAACAAAACATGTAGAGTCTCAAAGTATCTTCCAACAAATTACTATTAACTAACTACAAAGGGAAACATTATATTACAGTGGCGAAATCTGGCAGGAACCATTCAAACAAGTTTTCCAAAAACATCATTCCTAGCTTTGGGATAAATCAACATCATGTGCCTTCTAATAAGAGGTGCTGAGCAGACAACATCATTTCTGGGGTATTCCTGCCAAAATGTGTATAACCTGAATAAAATAGTAAAGAAACATCAAACAAACACAAATTGAAGAGCATTTTATACAGTAACTGGTATGTTCTATTTCAAAATATCAGACTGAGAAAATTTTCCAGATGAAGTATAATTGAGAGATGATAAATGAATATAATATGTGATTCTGAATTGGATCATGAACCAAGGGAAAATCATTATAAAGGATAACATTGGAGCAATTGATGGAACTTGTATAGTGACTGGGAATTATATGATAAAAATCAATCAACACTAAATTTCCTGACTTACATAATTGTATTGAGGCTAAATAATAGAATATCCTTGTTCTTAGGAAACAGATGCTGAAATGTTTAGTGATAAAGGGATATACATTTCCAACTTAGTCTCAAATGGGGCAAAAATATATACAATTGGTAAATGTAGGTAAGTGATATATGAATTCTTTTTACTACTGTTGCAGCTTTTCTGTATGTTTGAAATTATGTCAAAATTTGAAGGTATAAGCTATAGCAATAAATTTAGATTTTATACTTTCCAGAGAGGCTGGCCATGCCAAGTGTTGATGAAGACATGGCGGCAGTGTTTTATGTTGCTATACCTGCATTGCAGAGGAGATTGATAGTGTCTAACAGTTGTGATGATGTTTATATTTGGGGTAGGCTGAAAGTCTCCACAAAGATGTCTGTATCCTAACCTCTGGAACATGTTACTTTACATGGTAAAAGGGAATTTGCAATGTGACTAAGTTAAAGATCTTGACATGGGAAGATAATCCTGGATTATCCAGGTAGGGCCCAATGTAATGTCAAGGGGTCTTTGAAGAGGGAGACAGGAGAGTCAGAGTCAGAGAGAGATGTGAAGATCCTACATTGCCGGCTCTGAAGAACAAGGAAGGGACCATACGTCAAGGAATGCTGGCAACCTCCAGAAACTGGAAAAGGCAAGCAAATGGATTCTCCCCTAGTGCCTCTGGAGGAAGCATGGCCCTGCTGACACCTTGAATATGGCCCAGGGAAACCCATTTCAGACCCTGATCTCCAGAACTCTAAGATGATAAATTTGTGGTGTTTAAACCTCCTAAGTATGTGGTAATCGGTTATGGCAGAAATAGGAAACTAATGTAATACCCTATGACCAGTATTTCTCATTTTCAATTTCTAGGCTTTAAAGACACTCTCATTCATGTGGCCAAGATATTCAGGTACCATTTGTAACAGGAATACCGGGAACAATCAGATGCCCATCAATAGGACAATAGATAAATTGTCTAGTCATCTGATGCAATATCAAATGAATGAATCAGAAAATACATCAACATGGATAAATCACAAAAATAAAATGTTGAGTGAAAAGAAAAAAAAAAGATTTGCTCTATGAAATGTAGGTAGAGTATGATACCACACATGTAAACTCTTAAAATATTCCAAATGGTGCTCTGTATTAAGAGTACTTATGTATGCAAAAATGTGTGTCCAGAACATGAGCTCATGTACGGAAAGAATACATATTCAGTTAAGTGTCATATCTGGAGGAAAGAAGGGGACTAAGCTGAGGGGGGATACCCAGGCAATTCAATGGAATAAACAAAAAAATTAATAAGATGTGATTAATAGATATAAAGAATAAGGAGAGAGGAGTCAGTAAGACTGATATTTTTAAACAAGCGAGTATTGTTGAAAACTGTAATAAGGAAGGAAGAAGAGCATATTTGGGGGGAAAAATAATATTTCCTGATTTCTATCTCCAGAGTCTGTGTACTTCTCTAAGGTGTGCACAAGAGGTGATATAAATATATCATTGTCCTCAAGGTGATTACATTCTAGACCAGGAGTAAGCAAAATTATTCTATAAACACTCAGGTAATAAATATTTTAGCCTCTGTAGCCCATATGGTCTCTTTTGCAACCACTCAGTTCTGCTGTTACCATGTGAAAGCATCCATAAACAATATGTAAATGAATAGGTGCAACTGTGTTTGTTTGTTTTTTTTTTTTTTTTGCAGCTGTGTTTTAATACAATTTTATTTACAGAGGCAGCAGGCTGGATTTGGCCCACAAGCTGTCATTTTCTGTCTCCTGTTAGACTAAATATTTTACCTTTCTTCACAGAATAAGGGCTATATTTTTACTACATTATTGATTGAAAAAATACACATGCACATACAAATTTATGGCCCCCCCCCCCAATCATTCCATTCCTCCCCAGGGGCTGAAGGTTTAGGTTTGGGGGACCACTGATATGGTGGACGTAAATGAAGTGTACAAATAATTAAAACACAAAATTGATCATTCTAGAAAAGGGGTTGGAACAAAAGTCTCTGGGAGTTTACCCATGGGAGAACTCAAGAGGGTGTTGGAGAATGCTTGGAGTATGAATGGGGGTGTGGCCAGATGTGTAGAAGCAGACTGAAACTTGTATGAGCAAAGGCTTAGAGTCCAGGGAACATATGGTGTCTGAGGAAGGAAGGAGAGAATTGGGGTTTTTGTTGTCGTTTGGTGACAGCATAGGTTACATGAAGGGATGAGCGTTAGAATGCTCTCAGAATGTAATTTGAAAATCAGGTCTTTAAAGGCCTTAAGCTCTAATTCTAAGACCTTTTGTTCTGGAGCCAGGAATTTCTCGCTATTACTTGTCTTAAGATACTCTGTTAATTTACACCCTAAGGCATTTCTAAATGTTCAACTTGCTGAGAAAATGGTTGCAATTGCTTTCAGGGTGTGGTATTTTTAAGGCTGTTTAAATTTTATTACTTTTGGGCTTAGAACACAGCAGAAAAATGTGTTCCTAAACTCCAAGACCTTTTAAGATATCAAACACATTTTTTAAAGCTAATGAATACTAATGAAAATGACCTAAGAGTTTTCTCACCCTATCTTTCTGCCAGCTTATTGTTGTTCATATTAATATACTTTGCTGTATGTTATCTACTGCGGTTTAAACATCCACTAGGGATAAAACTATTGAAGTCATTTGCAGTCTCTTCCCTTGTCAAGTCATCACTGGGGTCAGATCCATTTCTGTTATTTTTCAGAGTAAATTCTTTCATTTAGCTTAGCTTATGATTTCTTGCTTTTCTCCCAAGAAAGAACATGATTCCTTCCTCTCCTTAAGGCTTGTTTGTTTCAACTTTTGCATTCTGTCCAGGTGTAGCTCCATAGCTCAGCATTAAATCATATGATACTATGCAGATCCAGCAATATAAGTATTTCCTTATAAATCAGTCCTCTGTGACTCCCTCCTGGAATGCATCATGTTGTACAGGAAAAGCCCAAAGACATCACAAAATATTGCCTTCTTTGTTTTTGCTCAGTTTTTTAAGTTTGGTACAAGACATGGTGTTTGTTTTTTGTCTATAGGACAGAAAAATAACCATAATCTTAACAGAAATTTAAAATAAGAAAAAACACCACCAACCAAAAAAATTATGACTTTTTCCATCTAAAATCATGTTTGGGATTGTGTGTGTGTTTGTGTGTTTATGTGTGTGTGTGAATGTGGATGAACCATTGTTTTATCCCAGGACTCTAATTAACTGGAAGAAAACCATATTAGCAAGAAGCAGTTATTATACTTACTGTGTTAAAGCAGCTGATACTTTTACTTACAAAGGACTACCTAAATTAGGGTTTAACAGTCCTCTGCAGAAATCAGTTTAAACCAATATGAGAAGTCTTGTAGAAAGGAAGGGAATTGTGGAGAATGTGGTAAAACTAGGTAACTGGAAAAATGAAGAGTTGTTTTTGTGATAATCTTTAGAGCACTGCTTCTCTGAGACTTAAATATTTGATTACAACTAATTCTCACTGTCATAACAAAATAATCTCTCTGAGGTGAATCCCGACCTTCCTGTCCTTGCTCACGCCTCTGGTATGTTTTTTATCTCTAATGTAGAGCATCTTTCAATGTACTATCATTCCTTGGGCATATCCTTTATTTTCTCTTCCAGGTCATTCTAATAGAATGATACCCATATTAAATACAATCCCATTCATCTCACCAAAGAATCTCGGTGTTGAGTAGTTTGCCCAAGTGAGACCATGAAACACAAACTTTAACCCAAATTGCGTCAATTCTTTTAAGTCAAAATGTCTTGAACCTTGTATTAAGAAATTTCACAGAATCCAAATTCAAAATATATCACAAACTCCTTCTTTGCATTATGTGATAATTCTATAAACAGAAACAATTAAACTGGGTTGTTTTACTTGTTCTTTATAAATCCAAGCACCTCTTCATTCACTACTCGTTTTTATGAAGTGGATATTTGGAAGATTTCTTCAATAGTCTCAGTATTAGGATTTAAAAAAATAAGTTAGCAAACATTAAAGTTTCTATTCTAAGCAATTTAGGTTAACATTAATTATCAATTATAAGAAATATATGTTGAGGGAGATGTAACAACCAACATAGTTGATTTCACTTTGAGTTATTCAAATAGTTGGCTAGAATCATGCTATAATTTCACAACTTTTCTCTGTCCCTTTATGGAAGCATCATTCTCTGAACTAGATGGGCATATGAAACTCTGCTCTGTATTCCAAATTTGGGGAAAGTGGTATTAGAGTAAATATGATTTTGCACTTACTTTCATATTTCTAAAGACAGATATGACAGACACCCAGTAAACTTTGTTGTCTTTTCCTGTCTCCCTTTGTAGAGATTTTAATAAAATATAATCTTTGTAAATCTTATGTTTTTATTTCATATGTTTATTATGAGAGACCATTAGGAAAAATAATTCCTACATAGTACCTGAAACTGTCTGATACTAAAACTGAGCAGGACTTCATCAGGCTCCTGGTCATGGAAGCCTTTCTGTGTCCCCCGTTTCTTGTTTGTAGGGAATACACTACAGCCTCTATGACCTAGCCTGAGTTCCAAAGGGCAGATCCTAGCAGTTGCTAATTAGGGAAGGGAGGGGATGCAGAGAAAAGCTAAGAGCAGTCAAAAAACAATAGTGCAGCCTTGGGGCAGGGTCCTGGTTCTGCCTCAAGGGATAACTTAACTCTTCTACAGAACTAAAACCCTCAACAAATGGAAGACATTAACATTCTTCATTCCAGGGGAGATCAGAGTTTGATAACTCAAGAAGCTCATCAGGAGACCACCTGAGGCCAGATTAAAGGAGTTCAGACCCTTCACACACCCTGATCCTTATCAGCAATCCTGCCCTTGAACCATGGCTCCTCACCAAATCCCTTTGGGTTGGGACACACAGTTTTTGAGGCATGAGCCCACTTTGTCCCCCTTTGCCTGGCAAAGCAATGAAGCTATTCTTTTCTACTTCACCTAAAACTCTGTCTCTGAGATTCAATTAGGCACCAGTGCACAGAACCCTAGTTTTTGGCAAAATACTACTTAAGTATCAATATATTTTTCATATATGAAACACTGGAAAATAAACAGTTCATGACTTTTATATAGTGTTTGTAGGACAAGACAAGCTTTGCAGGTTTGTATTTGCATGTTTTCAATAAGGAGCTGGACCTGAAGAGTCAGCACACACTTGAGAATTCACTCATGCTTGTTTTTCTCATATGTGTGTTTCTATAAAAAACTGAAAAACACTTGTCCATCAGTGCCCAGGCTAAACTAAGAAATATTTGCAACTAGAGATAATTTTGAGTACTTAATATCTCCCCCAAGAGAGATATTTAAAGAGAGTAAATATTTTAGAGTATGTTCTTCTTCTTAGAACAGTCATGAGATCGTTCCTATAACAGGTCAGCTCTAGGTTCTGAAAAAACTGTCTATGAAGGAAATCACACACCTACGCAAGCTTGTCTTGTATCACCTCCAGGGCCCAAGACTGTTCAGATCACTAAAATATTCCATATTTGATAGAACCTGGAGACAGTACTAGCCATCATAATTTATTATTTTCTGCTTCTATTTTTTGTTTTATTTTTAAAATTTTATTTTATATTGAAGTATAGTTGATTTACAATGTGTTAGTTTCAGGGGTAGAGCAAAGTGATTCAGTTATACATACACATGTATCTATTCTTTGTTAGATTCTGTTACCATATAGGTTCTTCTTCTTTTTTTGTTTTATTTTTTAAATTTATTTTTTATTGAAGTATAGTTGATTTTCAGTGTTCATTTAACCATCATAATTTATAAAGAGTAAAGGGAGAGAGACCCGCAGAGAGCTAAAGGACCAAATGAGCTTTTGCTCAGGGAGGAGAGAAATACCACTAAACTTTTAAGTATTATTTATACAGTTTTGTTATACAGGTAATACATATCTTCAATCAATGGACAAATATGTATA
Source organism: Phocoena sinus (assembly GCF_008692025.1). Taxonomy (NCBI): domain Eukaryota; kingdom Metazoa; phylum Chordata; class Mammalia; order Artiodactyla; family Phocoenidae; genus Phocoena; species Phocoena sinus. The sequence continues at coordinate 5,546,734 of NC_045766.1, forward strand.
GAGTATCTACCATGTAAAAGACTGTGTGACAGGTATGATGGGTTAGTCCATGTGGTGGGCAGAATTCTAAGATAGCACTCCAGATTCCTGCCCTCTGGGTGTTCATGGCCCAGATAATCCTTTTTCCTGAGTGTGGGCAGAATATGTAGATATGATGATGCATCAGCCCAGGGATTTTGCATGTGTACTGATGTTACTAATGAGTTGACCTCGAGTTAAACAAAGTTAGCTCACTAGGCCAATAGGAAAGGAATAGATGCATGGAGGGAAATGGAAAGTAAAAGACAGAAGGAATGTTTCTACTGTCATAGAAATAGCACCAGGTATTCCAAACCTAGGAAATTCAAAGGCAGATAAGAAGGCAGCTGCTGGAGAGGAAAACAAGTTGGTTTTCTCTGGGCTTCCAAGGGACTTGGACCTATTAGTAGGATTAGTTTTGGAATTTTCTGAGAGTGATTCTAGAGATAAGACAAACATCTGTGTACTTCACCATTGATTAAGAAGTACATTGGGTTCTGCCTCACCCACCTTGCCATACTCACCCAGCTCCTCCATAACTAACAGCTTCTATGTGTTTATACTAGTACTTGGCCATGCCCCTAACACACCAGGCTTGGTTTTGAGGTAGGAGGTAGATGGGCCCCTGGGCTGAGCAGCTAGAGCCTGTCAAGCAGAGTAAGTTGGAACTTTGTTTTCCCAGACACTCCAAGGACAAAGTTAATGGCAGGAGCTGAGCTCTGCTGGAGTAAAGAGAAAAGATGACCACACCTATCACTCCTGAGGTCAAGAAAACCTCCCCAAGTGCACTAGCACAGAAAGGCTCCTTGGAGGTCAAAAAGTGAAGGGACACCAGGCCATAATAAGTTCGGCTAACTGCCCAAAGGCCCTCATGCTAGAATTCATCTTGGCAAAACGATGCACACACATATTGGGAAGTGCCCTTAGGTCAGACATGGGAAAAGAAGTGAGATAGTTGGCCAGAGGAGAACAAAGACCCAGAAGAACTGCTCCTATATAAATGATTTAACTGCCTCTTTACTGCACTCCTCCTCATTAAGGAGGATGCCCACACCCTTTCTCTCTGGGTGTGCATCTCTGCCTTGCTTCCATCTTGAATAAATAAACCATTTCTCTGTGTGCTCTCCCATTTGTTGTGCTGTGTCTCTAATAATAAACTTTGTACCTGTTTTTACAGGTTTTGCTTCCTTGAAACATTCTTGCTTTCAAATGGTGGCAGGAACCGGGGTAAATTTGCTTCTAGCCTCTAGTCCCTGGTAGACTAGTGGTTAAGATGCCCGGTTTTCACCCAGGCTACCCAGGTTGAATTCCTGGGCAGGGAACTAAGATCCTGCTTCAAGACTGCTCACTGCTGTCTCTCTGAGATCAGTTTATCTCTGTACCTTTGCAACAGTGTTTTTTAGTTCATTCTTAGTCTTCTCCAATTGCTCTGATCTGCCTCTTAGCCTGTATTTACAGGGAGCTTCCAAGGAACAGGGTGGATACGTCTCTTCTAGCATTAATCACACCGTTTTGTGATTGTCTATTACCTTATCTGTCTCCCTCATTCTACTATGGCTGCTGTGAGTTTGTGCAACAGATCTCTTTCTCTGTACTATTAGCCTGTCAAATGTCTGACACATATTAAGTGAACAAGATCTGCTTCATGAATGACTTTGTGTAAGCAAGCATCTGTTTTTAAGAACAATGTGAATCATTCCACAGTTTCCCATTCTGTCAATGTCTCCTTTCTTAGGGTGAGAAGACAAATACTTTAGGAATGCCTTTAAAGCAGCAGGTGGTGCAATCCAACAGAGGTCTTGGAAATGAAGGAGTCAGAACCAAACAGAAATATCTTAATTGGAAGTAGGGTCAACTTGCTGTGCTGTGACTAAGGAAAATCAGAAGAGAAAAAAATGTTGCAAAGGCTGCAGTAAACGATTTACCAAAAATGCTGCAGAGGGATTTTTTTTTTTTCTAATTTTTTGCAGTTTCTTTAGAAAACAATGTGTCAAGCATAAAGTACTATGAAGGGTACATGGAAACTTTGGCAGATCTTTCTATTTAAATATAATCTGGCTGCTAGAACAGACACTATTTTGAAATATGATAATACCTTCTGATCTCTTTTCCCTTGTTCTTCATTATGGAGAACATTTTCAGGATAATAGGATGCCTCTCTTTTAGTAGCACATCTGTTTCTGCTTCATTGTCTTTACTTTGCTTGAAATCACAATTTCCTCTTTGGGAATGTACAATTGGTGGCAAGTAGAGATGATTATGATGTAATAAACAAAAATGATGACTTCAGGTGTGTTATAATAGTTAGGAAACTGAGGCTCTTTCTTCCTAGTAAACTCCTCTGCTGATTAAAATGAGGAAAGGAAACCAAAATATATGCAATGTCTGAGCAGAATGGCCTCAGAATTGAATGACTTCTCAGTCAGATAATTTCTGACTTAAGTTGTCTGTTTTCTTATGGTTTGTTTCACAGCTGTTGTGGCTAAGTACATTTATTATTGTCACATATACATATTGTATATATACATATATATACATGTAATGTATACATATTTTATATATGTGTATATATAATCACTTTTAGTTTATTAGATAATGTAAAGAGTAGAAACTCTCTTTGGAACAGACTTGGATTGAATTCTGGCTGAAACACTTGGCTTTGTGACTTTGGATGTATTAACCACTTTGTGTTTCAGTGGCTGCTTCAGTAAAACTTCAGGTGAAAACATCAGCTTCTTTGTTCTGCAAATTGTAGATAATTTTTTTTTTTTTTTTTGTGGTACGCGGGCCTCTCACTGCTGTGGCCTCTCCCGTTGTGGAGCACAGGCTCCGGACACGCAGGCTCAGCGTCCATGGCTCACGGGCCTAGCTGCTCCGCGGCATGTGGGATCTTCCTGGACCAGGGCACGAACCCGTGTCCCCTGCATTGGCAGGTGGACTCCCAACCACTGTGCCACCAGGGAAGCCCCTAGATAATATTTTTAAAAAGCATTTTAAAATGCATGGGCCAGGATGTCTGACCCATGAAAGTCCTCAGTATATGGCACTATTATTATTATTCTGTAAAAAATCACCCCCAAACCTCATATGACAGCTCTGTGCTTTCGTTTCTAGCATTTAGTATTGTCTTTGCCAGCCTTTTTCTCAGGTCCCTCAGTCTTGATTCCACATTTTCCCTTTGAGCCCAGGTAATGTAGATTTCATTTTCCTTCCTGCTTATACCTGTCTGCCTAAACTTTGGCCTCTGCCTAACTGAATTTCTACAAACAGAATTTTAAAAGATTGAAAAACTGATGGAGTCTTCTTAAATAAAAGTTCTCTTGGCATTCTAATTCTGACTAACTATATAAATATATATATTAAAGATATAAATATGTATTTAATAAATATAACTTAATATTTATTATTATATTTCCTATATACACACATAAAATCAGGTATAGATTATTTGTGCTTAAAACTTGTTACGATTATAAATACCAACAAAAATTTATGATAAAAACTCTACGAAATTAAAAAAATCCAAATGTAAGCATCATCCTGACTTTTAACACCCATAGGTTAATTTTGCCACTTTTTAAATCTTAGGAAAATGGAAATATATGATATGTACTCATTTGTGTCCGGCTTCTTTTGCTGAACATTATGTTCATGAGATCTAGCCCTTTTGTCACTAGGATGAATGAGTTCTGACCACTCTGTCTTCTTCTTGTGTTATTAGCTCAAGACGCAGTTTCTCAGAAAGTGATCTGCCACTGGGCATTGTGGTTGATGTGTATGCACCATGGACATTCCCCCTCAGAAATGAAGGGCCTCCTCACCCATGTTCTGAGAATGCTGTCAATAGAAAGCCCTGGCTGACAGCCCCTATGCGGATTGCACTCTCCCTAATTGGAGGAGCCTGTGTAAAATGACTGGCATGGGGCTTTCCCCTCATCCTAACTCAGCACAACGTTAAAGTGTTATGGTAGCTCCAGAACTCCCAGTGGCATCAACTGAAGCCCCCAGTGACACTGTGCTGCAGCCCAGCTTCTCCTCCACCCAATCCTGCTTCCTTTCCTTCCCTTCCAAGAGTATTCCCTACTCAACCTCCTGCCTGCCCATCTCACTGAGTTAGCTTCCTTTAGCATCCAGGCTGCCATAACCGCGATCAGGTAACCTGGCGCAGTAAGAAAAATGTTTCGCTCTTTTGCTTTCAAGAAATTAGATGCTTTCATAGCCCCGAGTTACCTAGATTAATTGGTCTATGTTGAATGAAGAAAGGTCATCCCTCAAAAGGGTAATTAGAGTGCTGAGTTGACTGATCACACATATGGACAGAAATTCTAGGCAAGGATAGAGCAGGAAATAATCGATAACTTCCTTCCTGGGAAGGCGAGAAAATGTACTTGCTTGTATTCACTTCTGGTAGACCTGAACTTGCCTGTGTGTGGTTTTAATGCTACTCCCCTCTTATGGACTGAATGACATATGTTGAAGCTGTCCACGATAAACGTGACAGACATTAGTGAAAGTGGGAAAACAGATTTTACTCAGTAACTGCTGACGGCAGCTCAGCTCCATTCTGCTTTGTGCAGAGGTGAGATTCGGTGCTTTAAAGGAAGAAGAAGAAGGAAGCGGGGAGAGTGGGGTCTCAGTGGAGTCAGAGAAGGGAAAAGTCATAAGGGGTTGGTCAGTGTAATGTGATTGGTCACCTGTGTTTGTGAGCGGGCAGCTATCGAAGTTAGGATTCTGCTCTATTCTTCTTGAAGAGCACATTTCAGTGGAATGGCTCTCAGGTCCTTAAAAAAGGCACCTTGTGAGAGATACAAATTCACAATTGTGAGCCCTTTTTAGTAAATGCTCTAAGAAAGGGAAGTCAGGGGTCTAGCCTCCAGTGTTGACTAGAACAAATAGTAAATTCTCCAGCTGCATTGAGCTTTTGCAGGTAGGAATTTAATGGGGGCTCTGGGATCATCCTAGAAGCATGGCTTATGTGGCTGGAAACCATGCCAGAGTTTGGCCAATCCCTTAGTGTGGGGTTTGGACAGTTATGTGCTGGGAGTCCTGCAGTTATCAAGCCCTAAGTTGGGACTGTATTTGGAGACAGGGCCTTTAAGAGGTAATTAACATAAAATGAGGTTATGAGGGTGGGGCCCAAATTCAATAGCGTTAGTCCCCTTGTAAGAAGAGAAGAGAAGAGACCCCAGAGATCTTTCTTGTTACATGCAGAAGAGAGATGAAGACATGGGAACACAGCGAGAAAGCAACCATTTGCATGACAGAGGAGAGCTCTCACCAGAAAATGAGCCAACTGTTGTCTTGATCTGGAATTTCCAGCCTCCAGAACTGTGAGAAAATTAATTTCTGTTGTTAAGCCACCCAGTCTGTAGTATTTTGTTATGGCAGCCCTAGCAGATTAATATACCTCTGTACACACTACATTTGAAATCTATAAGGTATTAGTTTTAATATACTGTGACAACACATTTGTATGAGTATACACAGACACGTTTTTATCTAGAAACCACAAACAAAAATTGCTTTTTTTCAAACTAAGGATGCTTACTAGATATGCTAATTTCAGTCTCCCTCTGAGACTAAAAGATTTGTTTGTAGTTAAGCAGCATTTATACTCATTTATACTAACTTCAAAAACTAAAGGCATTGCCAAAAGATGAAATGTGAATCGCTTTTAATGCCACCGAGTGAACTGAATCAGAATGTTTTTCATGACAAAATATTGCTGTATTTGGATGGATTAACCCCTCAAATATAATTAGTGAAAAGTATTCTGAGAATAAAAGAATAAGTGTAACATACCCAGGACAGTGCCTAAAACACAGTAGATATTCAATCAGCAGTAGATTTCTTCTTCCACCCCCACTGCTTATCAACTACTGCACAAATATACACATACATACATGTCCTTGCCTTTAGAGGCTTCATAATCCTTGACTATTAACTCCACAGAACTGTTTTATTTTGTGTTTGATGCAGTAATTTATAAACAGAAGTGATATGTCTTATCATTTGATAGGTATCACCCAGTGGTTACCAAGCTGAAATAATGATATATCAGCATCGTTATTATAAAAAGTGTGGAGTTAGACAATAATAATTTATCATAAATAATAGAAGTCCAACTCTATATTTTTTTTATTAAAAGCCTGGATACATTTCCTAATCCAGGCTAGTGTACAAAATTATGTCAACAGAAGAATCAGGATTTATTGCACTAGTTATTTGTGATCATGGTTGCCAACAGACTTTGTTCTTCAGAAAATTTTGGTAAAGTTTCATAATTTTTTATCAATATCTAGTCTCACCATTTCTACAGGTTTGAGAGGAAAGTGACCAAGACCAAATCGATCCTCACTGTTTTGCCTGATTTGAAAGCGTTATATGTATGAGATAAATGTTAACATACGTCCGTACAGAAAATGTACCTCATGGTGTATGTTTAAATTGGTCCATACAGCAATCAGCAATGGATGAAAATAAGATTAAAAACAATGTTCCAACTGTAAAATAAAACGATTATATTTAATCTGTGAAGTCTCCTTCAGGAAGAAGGTGGCTTTGTTTTCAGTTTTTTTTTTTTTTCTAATTTTTTGGCCATGCTGCACAGCATTCAGGGTCTCTTAGTTCCCCAACCAGGGATCTAACCTATGCCCTCTGCAGTGGAAGCTCAGAGTCTTAACCATTGGAGTGACAAGGGTCCAAAGGTGGCTTTGTTTTGCTGCATCCAGAAATGGCTTAGGAGCCAAAAAATGAATGATTTCTCTTGGGATGACATCTGACACAGAGATCAGTCAACACCCATACAGTTTTAATGAATGATGGGTCATAATTCTTTGAGCCTCCTGTATGTCACAAGGCTTCAGCCATTCAGTACATGTGGGACTTAAACATCTGCGTAAATAGTTTCTGTCAATTTCTACTTAAATGTAGTTCCAGTCTGTCTTTGTCAGTTTGGGCTGCTATAACCAAGTACCATAGACTGGGTAAGCTTATGAACAACAGACATTTATTTCTCACAGTTCTTGGGGCTTGAATTTTGAGATCAGGGTACCAGTATGGTCGGGTTCTGGTGAGAGCCTTCTTGCAGACAGCACACAGCCCACTGCTCACTGTGTCCTCATGTGGCAGAAGGGGCAAGGGAACTCTCCAAATTTCTCTTATAAGAGCACTAATTCCATTCATGAGGGCCCTGTGCCCTCATGACCTAATCACTTCCTGAAGGTCTCACCTCCAAATACCATCACATTGGAGATTAGGCTTCAACATATGACTTTTAGGAAGACACAAACGTCTGCTCTGCAGCAAAGCCCATATTATATTGACATTTAAAAAACATTTGTCCTTTGTCCCCTGGTCAGTGAAAAACACTTCAAAAAGATACTTTTAGATAAATGCTGTTGTTTAAGCAAAGTTAGACACACCTCTGAGTAAATATAAAATCTCGTTAAGAGATCAAGAAGGGGGGACCTTGAAGATGGCGGAAGAGTAAGACGCGGAGATCGCCTTCCTCCCCACGGATACACCAGAAATACATCCACACGTGGAACAACTCCTACAGAACTCCTACTGAAGGCTGGCAGAAGACCTCAGACCTCCCAAAAGGCAAGAAACTCCCCACGTAACTAGGTAGGGCAAAAGAAAAAACAGAGACAAAAGAATAAGGACGGCACCTGCACCAGTGGGAGGGAGCTGTGAAGGAGGAAAAGTTTCCACACACTAGGAAGTCCCTCCGCGGGCGGAGACTGCGGGAGGCAGAGGGGGGAGTTTCGGGACCGCGGAGTAGTGCACAGCGACGGGTGCGGAGGGCAAAGCGGGAAGATTCCTGCACAGACGATCGGTGCCGACCGGCACTCACCAGCCCGAGTGGCTTGTCTGCTCACCCGCCGGGGCGGGCGGGGCTGCGAGCTGAGGCTCGGGTTTTGGTTTTGGACGGAGCTCAGGGAGAGGACTGGGGTTGGCGGCTTGAACATAGCCTGAAGGGGTTAGTGCACCACGACTAGCCGGGAGGGAGTTCGGGGAAAAGCCTGCACCGGCCGAAGAGGCAAGAGACTTTTTCTTCCCTCTTTGTCTCCTGGTACGCGAGGAGAGGGGTTTAAGAGCGCTGCTTAAAGGAACTCCAGAGACGGGCGCGAGCCGCGGCTAAAAGCGCGAACCCCAGAGACGGGCGCGAGCCGCGGCTGAGGGCGCGAGCCCCCGAGACGGGCGCGAGCCGCGGCTGAAAGCGCAAACCCCAGAGACGGGCGCGAGCCGCGGCTGAGGGCGCGAGCCCCCGAGACGGGTGCGAGCCGCGGCTGAAAGCACAAACCCCAGAGACGGGCGCGAGCCGCGGCTAAAACCGCGGACCCCAGAGACGGGCGGGAGACGCTAAGGCTGCTGCTGCCGCCACCAAGGGGCCTGTGTGCGAGCACAGGTCACTCTCCACACCCCGCTTCCGCGGAGCCTGTGCAGCCCGCCACTGCCAGGTTCCCGGGATCCAGGGACAACTTCCCCGGGACAGCGCACGGCGGGCCTCAGGCTGGTGCAACGTCACGCCGGCCTCTGCCGCAACGTCACGCTGCCTCTGCCGCCCGCAGGCCGGCCCCGCACGCAGTGCCCCTCCTTCCCCCATCCCCCAACCCCCGGCCTGAGTGAGCCGGAGGCCCCGAATCAGCGGCTCCTTTAACCCCGTCCTGTCTGAGCGAAAAAACAGACGCCCTCCAGCGACCTACACGCAGAGGCAGGGCCAAATCCAAAGCTGAGCTCCTGTGAGCTGTGAAAACAAAGAAGAGAAAGGGAAATCTCTCCCAGCAGCCACAGAAGCAGCGGATTAAAGCTCCACAATCAACTTGATATACCCTGCATCTGTGGAATACCTGAATAAACAAGGAATGATCCCAAATTGAAGAGGGGGAATTTAGGAGCGAAATCTATGATTTTTTTCCCTTTTCCTCTTTTTGTGAAGGTGTACGTGTATGCTCCTGTGTGACATCTAGTCTGTATACTCTAGCTTCCACCATTTGTCCTAGGGCTCTATCCGTCCATGACTTTTTTTAAAAAATTCTTTTTCTTAATAATTAAGTTTAATTGGAATAACTTTATTATACTTTACCTTCGTTCTTTCTTTCTTTCCTTCCTTCCCTCCCTCCTTTAGACAACGAATCACCCCAAATTGAGGAGGTGGTATCAGGGAGCAGGATTTATGATTTTTCCCCCTTTACCTCTTTTTGTGAAGGTGTATGTGTATGCTTCTGTGAAAGATTTTCTCTGTATAGCTTTGCTTCCAACATTTGTCCTAAGGTTCTATCCGTCCCTATTTTTTTCTAAATATTTTTTAATTCAATAACTATATTATACTTTATTTTATTTTTACTGTATCATCTTTCTTTCTGTCTTTTTTTCCTTCTTTCCCTCCTTCCTTCCTTCCTCCCTCCCTCCCCCCCCCCTCCTTTCTTTCCTTCTTTGCTTCTTTCTTCCTTCCTTCCTTTCCTCCTTTCCTTCTTTCTTTCCTCATACTTCTACTAATTCTCTCTACTTTTTCTCCCTTTTATTCTGAGCCGTGTGGATGAAAGGCTCTTGGTGCTCCAGCCAGGAGTCAGGGCTCTGCCTCTGAGGTAGGAGAGCCAACTTCAGGACACTGGTCAACAAGAGACCTCCCAGCTCCACATAATATTAAACAGCGGAAATCTCCCAGAGACCTCCATCTTAACACCAGCACCCAGCTTCACTCAACGACCAGCAAGCCACAGTGCTGGACAACCTATGCCAAACAACTAGCAAAACAGGAACACAACCCCACCCATTAGCAGAGAGGCTGCCTAAAATCATAATAAGGCCACAGACACCCCAAAACACACCACCAGACGTGAACCTGCCCACTAGAGAGACAAGATCCAGCCTCATCCAGCACAACACAGGCACTAGTCCCCTCCACCAGGAAGCCTACACAACCCACTGAAAAAACCTTAGCCACTGGAGACAGACATCAAAAACAACGGGAACTACGAACCTGCAGCCTGCAAAAAGGAGACCCCAAACACAGTAAGATAAGCAAAATGAGAAGACAGAAAAACACACAGCAGATGAAGGAGCAAGATAAAAACCCACCAGACCTAACAAATGAAGAGGAAATAGGCAATCTACCTGAAAAAGAATTCAGAATAATGATAGTAAGGATGATCCGAAATCTTGGAAGTAGAATGGACAAAATGCAAGAAACAGTTAACAAGGACCTACAAGAACTAAAGATGAAACAAGCAACGATGAACAATGCAATAAATGAAATTAAAACCACTCTAGATAGGATCAATAGCAGAATAACTGAGGCAGAAGAACGGATAAGTGACCTGGAAGATAAAGTAGTGGAAATAACTACTGCAGAGCAGAATAAAGAAAAAAGAATGAAAAGAACTGAGGACAGTCTCAGAGACCTCTGGGACAACATGAAACGCACCAACATTCGAATTATAGGGGTTCCAGAAGAAGAAGAAAGAAAGAAAGGGACTGAGAAAATATTTGAAGAGATTATAGTTGAAAACTTCCCTAATATGGGAAAGGAAATAGTTAATCAAGTCCAGGAAGCACAGAGGGTCCCATACAGCATAAATACAAGGAGAAACACGCCAAGACACATATTAATCAAACTGTCAAAAATTAAATACAAAGAAAGCATATTAAAAGCAGCAAGGGAAAAACAACAAATAACACACAAGGGAATCCCCATAAGGTTAACAGCTGATCTCTCAGCAGAAACCCTACAAGCCAGAAGGGAGTGGCAGGACATACTGAAAGTGCTGAAGGAGAATAGCCTGAAACCAAGACTACTCTACCCAGCAAGGATCTCATTCACGTTTGATGGAGAAATTAAAACCTTTACAGACAAGCAAAAGCTGAGAGAGTTCAGCACCACCAAACCAGCTTTACAACAAATGCTAAAGGAACTTCTCTAGACACGAAACACAAGAGAAGGAAATGACCTATAGTAGCGAACCCAAAACAATATATAAAATGGAAATAGGAACATACATATCAATAATTACCTTAAATGTAAATGGACTAAATGCTCCCACCAAAAGACACAGATTGGCTGAATGGATACAAAAACAAGACCCTTATATATGCTGTCTACAAGAGACCCACTTCAGAACTAGAGACACATACAGACTGAAAGTAAGGGGATGGAAAAAGATATTCCATGCAAATGGAAACCAAAAGAAAGCTGGAGTAGCAATTCTCATATCAGACAAAATAGACTTTAAAATAAGGACTATTAAAAGGGACAAAGAAGGACACTACATAATGATCAAGGGATCGATCCAAGAAGAAGATATAACAATTGTAAATATTTATGCACCCAACATAGGAGCACCTCAATACATAAGGCAAATACTAACAACCATAAAAGGGGAGATCAACAGTAACACATTCATAGTAGGGGACTTTAACACCCCACTTTCACCCATGGACAGATCATCCAAAATGAAAATAAATAAGGAAACACAAGCTTTAAATGATGCATTAAACAAGATGGACTTAATTGATATTTATAGGACACTCCATCCAAAAACAACAGAATACACATTTTTCTCAAGTGCTCATGGAACATTCTCCAGGATAGATCATATCTTGGGTCACAAATCATGCCTTGGTAAATTTAAGAAAACTGAAATTGTATCAAGTATCTTTTCCGACCACAACGCCATGAGACTAGATATCAATTACAGGAAAAGATCTTTAAAAAATACAAACACATGGAGGCTAAACAATACACTACTTAATAATGAAGTGATCACTGAAGAAATCAAAGAGGAAATAAAAAAATACCTAGAAACAAATGACAATGGAGACACAACGACCCAAAACCTATGGGATGCAGCAAAAGCAGTTCTAAGGGGGAAGTTTATAGCAATACAAGCCCACCTTAAGAAGCAGGAAACATCTCGAATAAACAACCTAACCTTGCACCTCAAGCAATTAGAGAAAGAAGAACAAAAAAACCCCAAAGCTAGCAGAAGGAAAGAAATCATAAAAATCAGATCAGAAATAAATGAAAAAGAAATGAAGGAAACAATAGCAAAGATCAATAAAACTAAAAGCTGGTTCTTTGAGAAGATAAACAAAATAGATAAACCACTAGCCAGACTCATCAAGAAAAAAAGGGAGAAGACTCAAATCAATAGAATTAGAAATGAAAAAGGAGAAGTAACAACTGACACTGCAGAAATAAAAAAAATCATGAGAGATTACTACAAGCAACTCTATGCCAATAAAATGGACAATCTGGAAGAAATGGACAAATTCTTAGAAATGCACAACCTGCCAAGACTGAATCAGGAAGAAATAGAAAATATGAACAGACCAATCACAAGCACTGAAATTGAAACTGTGATTAAAAACCTTCCAACAAACAAAAGCCCAGGACCAGATGGCTTCACAGGTGAATTCTATCAAACGTTTAGAGAAGAGCTAACACCTATCCTTCTCAAACTCTTCCAAAATATAGCAGAGGGAGGAACACTCCCAAATTCCTTCTACGAAGCCACCATCACCTTGATACCAAAACCAGACAAGGATGTCACAAAGAAAGAAAACTACAGGCCAATATCACTGATGAACATAGATGCAAAAATCCTCAACAAAATACTAGCAAACAGAATCCAACAGCACATTAAAAGGATCATACACCATGATCAAGTGGGGTTTATTCCAGGAATGCAAGGATTCTTCAATATACGCAAATCTATCAATGTGATAAACTATATTAACAAATTGAAGGAGAAAAACCATATGATCATCTCAACAGATGCAGAGAAAGCTTTCGACAAAATTCAACACCCATTTATGATAAAAACCCTCCAGAAAGTAGGCATAGAGGGAACTTTCCTAAACATAATAAAAGCCATATATGACAAGCCCACAGCAAACATCATCCTCAATGGTGAAAAACTGAAAGCATTTCCACTAAGATCAGGAACAAGACAAGGTTGCCCACTCTCACCACTCTTATTCAACATAGTTTTGGAAGTTTTAGCCACAGCAATCAGAGAAGAAAAGGAAATAAAAGGAATCCAAATCGGAAAAGAAGAAGTAAAGCTGTCACTGTTTGCAGATGACATGATACTATACATAGAGAATCCTAAAGATGCTACCAGAAAACTACTAGAGCTAATCAATGAATTTGGTAAAGTAGCAGGATACAAAATTAATGCACAGAAATCTCTGGCATTCCTATATACTAATGATGAAAAATCTGAAAGTGAAATCAAGAAAACACTCCCATTTACCATTGCAACAAAAAGAATAAAATATCTAGGAATAAACCTACCTAAGGATACGAAAGACCTGTATGCAGAAAATTATAAGACACTGATGAAAGAAATTAAAGATGATACAAATAGATGGAGAGATATACCATGTTCTTGGATGGGAAGAATCAACATTGTGAAAATGACTCTACTACCCAAAGCAATCTACAGATTCAATGCAATCCCTATCAAACTACCACTGGCATTTTTCACAGAACTAGAACAAAAAATTTCGCAATTTGTATGGAAACACAAAAGACCCCGAATAGCCAAAGCAATCTTGAGAACGAAAAAAGGAGCTGGAGGAATAAGGCTCCCTGACTTCAGACTATATTACAAAGCAACAGTAATCAAGACAGTATGGTACTGGCACAAAAACAGAAAGATAGATCAGTGGAACAGGATAGAAAGCCCAGAGATAAACCCACGCACATATGGACACCTTATCTTTGATAAAGGAGGCAGGAATGTACAGTGGAGAAAGGACAGCCTCTTCAATAAATGGTGCTGGGAAAACTGGACAGGTACATGTAAAAGTATGAGATTAGATCACTCCCTAACACCATACACAAAAATAAGCTCAAAATGGATTAAAGACCTAAATGTAAGGCCAGAAACTATCAAACTCTTAGAAGAAAACATAGGAAGAACACTCTATGACATAAATCACAGCAAGATCCTTTCTGACCCACCTCCTAGAGTAATGGAAATAAAAACAAAAATAAACAAATGGGACCTAATGAAACTTCAAAGCTTTTGCACAGCAAAGGAGACCATAACCAAGACCAAAAGACAACCCTCAGAATGGGAGAAAACATTTGCAAATGAAGCAACTGACAAAGGATTAATCTCCAAAATTTACAAGCAGCTCATGCAGCTCAATAACAAAAAAACAAACAACCCCATCCAAAAATGGGCAGAAGACCTAAATAGACATTTCTCCAAAGAAGATATACAGAATGCCAACAAACACATGAAAGAATGCTCAACATCATTAATCATTAGAGAAATGCAAATCAAAACTACAATGAGATATCATCTCACACCAGTCAGAATGGCCATCATCAAAAAATCTAGAAACAATAAATGCTGGAGAGGGTGTGGAGAAAAGGGGACACTCTTGCACTGCTGGTGGGAATGTGAATTGGTTCAGCCACTGTGGAGAACAGTATGGAGGTTCCTTAAAAAACTACAAATAGAATTACCATATGACCCAGCAATCCCACTACTTGGCATATACCCTGAGAAAACCAAAATTCAAAGAGAGTCATGTACCAAAATGTTCATCGCAGCTCTATTTACAATAGCCAGGACATGGAAACAACCTAAGCGCCCATCATCGGATGAATGGATAAAGAAGATGTGGCACATATACACAATGGAATATTACTCAGCCTTAAAAAGAAATGAAATTGAGCTATTTGTAATGAGATGGATAGACCTAGAATCTGTCATACAGAGTGAAGTAAGTCAGAAAGAAAAAGACAAATACCGTATGCTAACACATATATATGGAATTTAAGGGAAAAAAATGTCATGAAGAACCTAGGGGTAAGATAGGAATAAAGACGCAGACCTACTGGAGAACGGACTTAAGGATATGGGGAGGGGGAAGGGTGAGTTTTGACAGGGCGAGAGAGAGTCATGGACATATACACACTAACAAACGTAGTAAGGTAGATAGCTGGGGGGAAGCAGCCGCAAGGCACAGGGATATTAGCTCGGTGCTTTGCGACAGCCTGGAAGGGTGGGATGGGGAGAGTGGGAGGGAGGGAGACGCAAGAGGGAAGACATATGGGAACATATGTATATGTATAGCTGATTCACTTTGTTGTAAAGCAGAAACTAACACACCATTGTAAAGCAATTATACCCCAATAAAGATGTTTAAAAAAAAAAAAAAAAAAAAAAAAAAAGAGATCAAGAAGACTCTGCTGGTTCCTTGATGGCGGTGTGGAAGAGGGAAGATACATCATTCCATGTCACCCCACTGTCAGTTCCTCCCCAGTGAAGAAGCAGTCATTGCATTGAGTCATACTTTGGAAATCTAATAAGACCATTTTACTAGTGGGAAGGATGACTGTGCATTAAAAGGTGATGCACGTAGACATGGATGTAATCTTTCTGTATTCTCTCTCCTTCCTCTTGTCCCCTGGATGACAAAGCAGGAAGCCATTCTAGGGCCTTCTCTGAGGGAAGTTAGGGATCTCTCTGGAGCTCACTTTTAGGATCTTCTGTTTATGCCGCAAGATGAGTAAAGACAATTGAGGCTGCCATCTTGAAATATTTCTGTTTCTCATAGCGTACTGTCGCTTGGTAATCAATCAGCCTGTGAAAACTGACTTACGGTAACATTTAGACACATGAGGAAGAAGATACCCTTTCAGGCTTTGAGTGAGATCACAAATTCCAGCTCACCTTTCCAAAATGCTGTGCATTGTAGTTATAGCCAGTCAACAATAAAATCAGCCTTTAATTTCCATTGTGATTGTTTTTTGTTTACAAATTTCCCTTATGATCTTCAAAGTCATGGATATGACTCGAGCAGTATTTAGAATCCTGGGTCTCCTGATCATAATAGAATATTAATATTGTTGAGTATTACTTTAGATACAAGACTAAATATAAATGTAGTGTTCATATATATTATAAATGTAATATATGCATGTCTATATATAGATAAACAGATAGATATACATATACTGCTCTAAGCACTAATTTCAGACACATTTGTCACAGAATAGAGATGGAAATGTCTATATTGATTTTTAGAAACAATACTGCTTTCTCTATAATCCCGTTTTGGAAAATCTGTTAATGACACTATGTAGTAAAACTAGGCCTGAACACCTGGACTCTCTTTGAAATTTGTTGATAACTCACTGAATAATTCAACATTTCCATCTGTAAAATGGAAGGGATCTTTCTCAGACATTTCACTGAAATAAAAACATTTCATTATTATTCATTCAAACATTTATTCACACCGTTGAGTGTCTATTGTGTGCTATTATTTTAAACTAGTGGTTCAGTAATTAAAATATAAAAATACTCTGCTTGCAGAGAGTGTAAATACTTGCGAAGGCATTTTGACAGGTGTTCAGTTCTACTTAAATATAAATATCATGATTTTAAACGTTATGAGCTTGGCCATAAGTAAGTCCATATTCTTTGATGTGGAAATGACACTCCTAGAGATATTTTCCCAAGGACATTCAGAAGAAGGAAAAAGTAAATGCATAACTACTTACTGAGCTCTTAGTATATTCTAGCCAGTGTTGTCCAATAAAATATTCTGTGATGATGTAAATGTTTCCTACCTGCACTGTTGAATATGGTAACCATTTGTGAATACTGAGCACTTGAAATGTAGTGTACAACTGAGGAACTGAATATTTAATTTTATTTCATTTTAATTAATTTAACCTTAAATTTAAGTAACCATGTATAACTACCATATTGAACTGCACAAGAGGCATATTAAGTAATTTATGGGAAGTATTTTGTTCAATTATTATTAACTTTACTTATTAAATTAATACAAATTTACTTAATACTTAAATATTAATAACAGTTCATTATTATCAACTTTATGGTCTATTAACTTTATTCTACAGATGCAGGAACTGTAGTTCAGGAAAGTTAAATAACTGGCAAAGGTCACCCACTTTGTTAGTGGTATAACTGAAAGTTTTGACTAGGTAGGATTATGCTTTAGCTCATGATCAACCAGCTAGGTGGCTTTCTTCTATGATACACTGACTTGCAATCATAGAAAATTGTCACATATACTTGGGGCCCAAAATCCATGAAAACCATGAAGCTAGTAAGTGAAAATTAATAAAATTATTAGGAAAAGGGAAAACATTTATATCAAATGAAAACAGCAGAATGCAAAAAATACAGACTTTAAGATTATAATTGGGTAAAAACAATGTGAACAAGTTAAGAGTAATATGTGAGTTAGAACACAGATTCTTTTTTTGTGATAAGATTACGGAAAAGTTTTGTGTGCTTGTTGCTAACTTTCACTAGTTTTAATTTGATTTCTGTTGGTCCTTTTATACGGAACAAGTATCAGTATGTGGATATGTGGAGACAGGTGGAGAAATTCACTTGACTCTCCTCCAAATTAGGACAATCACAGGATTGACCAGGAGTTTGCAAACATTCTTGCAAGGCTGTCCTATAGCTATTTCCCTTGCTAACAATCCTCAGATTTCTTTAAAATGAAAACTGCAACCAAACTCATGGAATTAAACTTGCTTTATCCAAGCCAATTATAACTATGTATCTCATTTTTCTTTGTCATCTCCTCCTTTCTCAGCTGCCCTTGTACACAGAGATGGCCGTATTATCTGATTTTAGCTAATTGGACATAAAGAGAGAATACTTGGGAAATCTAAGAAGGATTTCACCTCTTAACAAAAGAAAAATCTCTTTTCTACATGTCTCCCTCCCTTCCTGTTTAGGATGGGATGTGGTGATATCCTGTTGCTTGGAGCTGTAGCTGCCATTGTGGGCCCAAGAGGGAAGGATGAGAGATGAGCAAAAATACCCACACTCCTGATATAGTTTAGGTGCTGTTTAAATATATATATATACTCCATATTTTGTTTGTAGTTAAAATTTTTTCTCTTTTAAAGCCAGATTTGGTAGAGTGTACCGTTATCTACAGCTTAAAACTTTCCTAACGGATTCAAGGTCCTCTACCTCACAAGCTGTGATTTCCATTGTGTGGAAGATGCATGAAGTTGGGAAGCCAGGTATTAGCTAACTCTGTGGTGCAGAGTTTCCATAAATCTCCATGAAAGCAAAGTTTCCACATAAACCTTCAGACCACAGCTGAAAAGACTTGCTAAGGGGCATAGTTAAAATCTATAAAGCAACAGGGACTTAAAAGATCCACAAATGCCTATTTTTAAATTCTGCTTCTCAAACATGAATATATTAAAGTTGCTGAAGTCCTTCTACAGATGATATTTGGGCTGGCATTTCTGTAAGTGGAAGAGATTATCTTTTGCTTACAATTTGTCACTTCTAACTGACTGTAGATCACAGCAGTTTAGAAGCTTAACCCCTTTAATTTAGGCTCTCTCTTTTCCAGCTTTTAGAAAAATCCTTTCAGCAGGCTGATAAAAATAGCAGCAGCAAAGCAATTAGATGTAATCCCAAACAGCTGCAGTCCAAGCCAGACCTATAAATGCTTTCTCCTATTTTAGTTACACACAAGTCAAAATCCTCCTGTAAGTTCCTGACAAAGTGAAAGGAATAGAAGATCCTTCAAATAATACACATCGACATTCAACCGTAATACTCCCATCCAATTCTCATGGCAAATACTGGCCATCAATGTCAGCGAAACTTAGTGCAATAAAGTTATTTTGTGCCTGAATTCACTGGCACAAAATAACCAAAAATTGGATTTCAGTTTGATTTAGGGATCCTTTCACGATTGCCTACTAAGTCCTAAGTACTCTCAGAAGTTGGACATACAGATAAATATGATACAGTCCCTGCCCTCAAATATCTCACAGTCTAGAGGGGAGTTACAATCTTTTTTCTCCCATGGTATGTATATTGTTTAATCATGGATTCATAATATTACAGACCTTAGATTTTGAAGAAACCTATGGTAATACACATTCTCATTGGTAATTAGTCTCTAAACAGTTAGTAATTTCTGAGGTATTATTAAACAAGTAAATAACCCATAGGAAGTTTGTTAACTTCCAAAGCAAAAACTGGAGAATTTTCTGACCTGAGCGAATGGAATATAATCTAAATTTTAATAATAATTATTATGAGGAGGTAGCTTAGTTTTGTTATATCACACAGTGTATTGGAATTTTACAGATATTTAGAATGCCATTTTCTTTGGCTAAATAGCTACAGGGTATTATTATCCCTCTGCCCAATCAAATGAAATGGGTTTCGATTGACAGCTAACTTTCTGTAAGTAGCTTTTCATAAGCAAGGAAACTACTTCTGTTGCAGTAGTTGTGTTTTGTACTGATTTCAGTTATTCAACCATTTTAGTATCTTCCTTGAGCTAGTTATAAAGAAGCTCACACATATCCATGTCCTCACTCTCTCTCTCTCCCCTATCCACCAAAAAATGAAGAAGCTACAAGTTCTTTATTTCATAAAGATCAATAACGACTCCCAAGTGACAGCTCTGGGTCTCTGGGAAACAGGTGTCAAAAGGAAAACATAAGTGCAAGAGAGTTATTGGAGGTAATTCCTAAGAGGGAAAAGAAAGAAAGGCAAAGCACAAGTAGGAAGAGAAAGACTTCTGACCGTGGTACTGGTCTCACACTTATAAAAAGAGAGGACAGAAGAAAGATTGGGTAGAACTAAGTGACTAAGTGCATCTCTGAGAAAGTCTCGGCCAGCCCACCAGGGAGTTCCCAGTGCACAGATCACCCATGGAGGAAAGCCGAGATGACCGGAAATGGTGAGCCCTTGAATCTGCACCATGCTCAGTCATGGGCAGAGTCTGCCCAGAAAGTATGTGGCCTTGACTTGAAAGTGGAGACAGACCTTGGAAAGGTTGGGGCTTCAGCTGATCTTCTTGTAGCAGATCGTCTTTTGAAAGGAGACATGAACAGCTCACCTTCATAGCTGTAACACTGAACTGGTAATAATTTTTAACCTTATTCCTTCAGATGCTTGCAGTTTTCTAATAGAGCTCTATGTTCCATAGTTTCACTTACTGCAATGTATTCCATTTAATGCAATTCTCCAAATGCTATCTTAATGAACCAATGGTGGTACCATTGCTTTTTAGGACCACCTCCTATCACAATTTGCATCATAGAGAGATCTATCTGTCATTAACAAGATGAGGCTGCCATTTTATTTCAGAAATACTCTCGGGAATCAAAAATCCTACACGCAAAATAGAGAGCTGAGTTCTGATCATGTGACTCAGGTCAGAAACGAAACCAGAGTCTTGAACAATATCACCGGGACATGGTGACATCATTTA
This sequence comes from Phocoena sinus, assembly GCF_008692025.1. Taxonomy (NCBI): domain Eukaryota; kingdom Metazoa; phylum Chordata; class Mammalia; order Artiodactyla; family Phocoenidae; genus Phocoena; species Phocoena sinus. Next base: position 5,567,026 of record NC_045766.1, read on the forward strand.
CTTTTTCCCCATCTTTCTCTTGGCTCCTTAATTCTCCATGTTCGTTTGAGGGTTTGCCATCCATTTCAATAGGTGGGCCACCATTCAAACTGAGGTGGGAGAGAGGGTTGGATATGGAACAGACAGCCCCAAAATATAAAATTTCCTTTATACTGGGTCACAGCACAATTTTTTTAGATAGTATTCAGTAAGTTTTATCTTTTGACTAAAAGAACTATTCTTTTTATGATTTTCTTTATCTATTTGATACCACCATACTATAAAATTGACTAGTTACATCTCCAATTTTTTCTGATGATTACCTTCAGTTTAGAAATCAATCAATAGCGAAACTAAGAAAAAATTCAGTTTTTAAAATATTCTCCTAATACAAACTCCAAAGCCCAAAGTTAAGCTTGAAATTGCAAACTAAACTAAAAAACGCTATGCTATAACCATATTTAAATTTAGTATTCACTGCCATATGAAACTAAAATAATAATTAAATATCTATTTGAAAAGGCAACTTGTGTTATGACATTTAAGGTAGAAATGATAAGGAATATCACTTCTTTTCTTTCAAGAAGTGAGCTGTCAGTATCTGTAGCTAAAAAGAAAATGTCTTCTGCAGGTTTGATAGTTTTATAAAAATGATCACATTAGAAATAATGTTACAACGATCTCTGAAAGCTAAGTTTGTGACTATATATAGAAATGAATCACATAGTTATAGTTTAAAGAAGTGTATTAGTTATCTACTGTTGTATAACAAATTACTGCAAACTTAGCAACTCAAATCAATACACATGTATTATTTACTAGTTCACAGTTTCCATGAGTCAAGAGTCTTGGCATGGTTTAGCTGAATCCTCTGCTCAGAGTCTCACAAGTCTGCAATCAAGGTATTGGACAGGCTGAATTCTCATCTAGAGACTTGACTAGGAAAAGGATCTACGTCTAAGCCCATGGAGATTACTGGCGGAATTCATTTCCACCTTAGTTGTATGACTTAGGGCTCCAGCTTTTTGCTGTCTATAAGCTGGAAGTTGCCTTAGATCCCAGTACATCTGAAGTTCCTAATGGTGGCCCACACTTCTTTGTCACATGGTCTCTCTAACACGGGTGCTTATTTCATCAAGCTTGCAGGGAGAATCTGTAGCTCCAGTTTGCTAGCAAGGCAGAGTCTTATATACACGATGCCATTACAGGAGTGACACCCTATAACCTTTGCCACATAACCTAAATTAATCATGGGAGTGACATCCGTATTCAATTGGTTAGAAACAAGTGTCAAGTCACCCGCATTCCAGCGGAGGGAAATACACGAAGCATGAACACCAAGAGATGGGGATCACAGGGGGTCATCTCAAGGTCTACATGCCACAGAAAGTTTCCTTTTTGATTGGGAAGACATTGGAATTTACATGAAATTAATATACATAGACAATACAAACATTTCTTTAGTAGGTGGATAGAGTTGCAGCCCATTATGGTTCATTAGCTATTTAAACTTTAGAGATAATTGGTCACCTCTGATTTTTTAAAATAGATTTAATATTTTCAAACTTTATATAATTAATATATAAATTATGAATTAGAGTGATTAACTGAACACTCATGAACACACCACCCAAGCTGACCACTAAAATATTACCAAATACCAGTGTGCTGTAATCATTTAATGCTATCTACCTCCCTACATTCCCCCAGAGGTAATCTATGTCTTCAGTTGTATATGTGCCCTTCCATTATTTATTTAAATTGTTTTACCGCGTGTGTATTGTTTCTGTCTACTTGTTTTTGAATTTTACCAAAATTGTACCATACTGTGTATGTAACATATATTATATACGTGTGTATGTATATATTTATTTGAATTGACTTTTGTCATTCTAACTTTCCCAGCATTTTCAGTTGGCAATCCTAGCTCAATTACTTAGACTGGGAGAAAATCTTGCCCATGATTACCAAGAGTTGAACAAGAACATTCATGGTAGAATTGTTTTAATAGCAAACCCCAAAACATCTGTGAGTGCACACAAACTCAAAATAAACAAACAAATAAATAAACAGCCACTAGAAGCAACTCAAATATCTCTTTTTCTCCTTCCTTTATGTTTACCTTTGCTATTTCCTGTTTAGATTTCCAACTTTTTCTTTCTTAAAACTCATGGCATTATAGCATGTTGTAGTAACATGATTTTAGACACAGATTTCAAATATGTCAGATTTCATATGAATGGTTGGTGGACAAGCAAGATACAGGATCAGGAACAAATGAGAGAACTGGTAAAAAGTAATAAAGGTATGGTGGAAAACTGAGACTTGGAATAAGAATTTATGGGTGCACAGTCATAGCTAGGAGGTTTGGGGAAGTACCCTGAACTTCATTTTCCTCATCAGGAAGACAGGGATAAGGTATAAATAACACCATTCACGCCTGATTCCACAGAGTTATTTTGAGAATCAAATACATGGCCATATGTGAATGAGCCCTTAAACTCTTTGTAAGTTCTGTATTAAAAATGGAATATTGCCTCCTTTGAAGAAATGTACAGTAAGAAAGGAAGTGTTCTGATATTAAATTAGGAGAAGCAAAGGTGAATCATGGGAAACACCAGCCCTGGAAATTTAAGTTAGAAATGTTATTCCAACAAGTTTGAGAAAACATTTCAAGTTATGAGACTGGAGCTGACAACGCAATAGACTGGGATTGCAAAACAGAGAAGGAAAAGTAATTTCTGGCTGGATTGTAGGATAATAAACTCACTAATGTTGGAAAAAAGGCCATAGCCAGAGAGATGTTACTTCCCTTCAGAAAGCACACAGAGGGTAAGGCCAAATTAGCAAACTTTTTGTTAAACTGTGGAAATGGAGGGTTGAAAGACATAAGAGTTGTAAATACCTCTCACAAGTGTGTGTGTGATATTGGAGAAGAAATAAGGGATGCTAGTTATTTAGCCTCTGTTTGTGAAAGTAGTTGCTAAGCACTTCCTCCCAGGAATCAATTCATCAAGGTGATTAACATTAGTGCTTACAATAAACAAACTTCCAGGTTTCAGCTTTTTAACGTAGTCCGATTCGGGTTAAGATATCTTCCTCCATCTTTTGGCTATACTCTATAAACCAGATGTCCTTCAACATGCCACGGCAATGGAAGAGAGACTGGAAGGGTCATCCTAGATCTTGTCTGTGTTATCTTCAAAGTGACACACATGAGTTTTGCTCACAGGCTATTACCACATCTACACACGGCCACAACCTAATTGTAAACATGTCTGGGAAATGAGGAGAGAACATACAAATATTTGGTGAGCTTCTAGAACTGTTTTATCCCATTGTTCCTTTCTTTACATACAGTTCATACATTCAAACTGGAACAGAGCAGGATTCTGCAGTACCACCCCCCTCCAAGTACAAAACTGAGCAGTTAATGATTAGGACAATAGAGTCACAGACTCAGAGTCTGATGCACGTTCCTGAGTTGTTTTACAGATACTCTGACTGCTACCAGAGGACATGACATAAGCTGCTCCCTCTTGAGCGGTACTGAATCTTTGGCTAACACAGTTCCAAGTACTGGCCTCAAGAGAATGGGATTATTGCTCATAATGATCTATATTTTTGTAGGCATCAAAGTAGTTGTAGCTTGCTCTGCTTATATGTAAGCAGGCAACTAAAACTGTCAGCAAAGAGAGGCTACAGACCCAGGTTGACACCTTCTACTCTGAGAATATGGTGCCCTAAGTCAGCATAAAGAAGTTAAAGAAGACAGACCTTCTCCCCTAATCCCATAGAAATGGAATGATGTCTGACAACGGAGAATTAAAAGCAGCTCTTTTGCCCCTTTCCTGTTTGCCCATTTCTGTTCCCCTCTAACCCTAAAAGAACCTAATTATAGGAAAGAGATCACTAGGCAATTGAACCTAACTCCTGCCTTATGCTCTCCTGAATGCACACCATGCCTTGCCTAACTTGTTGATTCTTTTCCTAGATAAAAAGAAGTAAGGATGAAGAATTAAGCAGTGAAAAAATAACTAGCTCTCTGGCCCCCATAGTCCCCTTAGCAATCCATGCAGGCAAGATAAGCTCTGAAGAGAGATCCAGCCAGTCTGCACACAACGGAGAAGGATGCAGAACCCAACATCCTGCCTTGATGATTCGCTGAGATTCTTCCCCCTATTTTTCCCTTTAAAAACTCTCATAGTTGAGCTTAATCTTCAGAGTTGGTCTCTGGACACAAGTTCACCTTCTCCCCAGATTGCTGGCTTTTCTGATTAAGGCAGTTTTCCTTCCTCCTGACACTTGCCTCTTGAATTATTCGATTTTGAGCGGTGAGCAGCCAAACCTCAGTTCTGTAACAAGCCAGGTAGTTGTTCTCCGTGTGTTGTGAGCTAGGGCTATTTCATCTAGGGACTTGTTTGGGCTGAAACATCCAAAATGGCTTCCTTGAATGCTGGTAGATGATACTGTCTTTTGTCTGGGAGCTCTGAGACTGTTGAGCAGAACTCACACTCACAGGCTCTCCATATGACATTGGCTTCTGAGCAGCAGATGGATTTTTGGTTTTTTTTTGTTTCTTTCTTGGCTGTGCCATACAGCTTGTGGGATCTTAGTTCCCTGACCAGGCATTGAACCCATGCTCTCTGCAGTGGAAGCACAGAGTCCCAACCACTGGACTGCCAGGGAATTCCCAAAAGATGGATTTTGAGAGGTAGCATCCCAACAGTGATTGTTCCCAAAGTGAGCAAGCAGAAGCTGCTAGATATTTTAAAGGCTAAACTTGCACTGACACAGTGTGATTTCCACCACGTGCTATTGTTTAAGTAGTCACAAGGCAAAAAAATAAACCCTAAGGAAAGGGCAAGGACAAATTAACACCTTTTCTTCATGGGGCTCTGACAAAGAACTGAGAGTCATCTTTAATGTACCATATGCCCAGTCACCAGTTATTCTTGGTGTCGTGAGAAAATGTTAAATTCTCTTAATTTTATTTGACTTAAAAATTCTGAGATGTACAGTAAGAATTTCTTCTCATTGAGTTTCTTTCTTGCCATGTTTAACAATGTCAGGCATTCAGTGTAACGGTCCAAAATAACATTAAACTTAAGTAAATTTGGGGATGGAAAATTATATAATGTGTTTCCTCTTGGCAAGTATGCTGTATATAATCTCCTATATATGTTCTATATATAGTTCACTGCTTTCTGTTCCCTGTTTCATCACTATCTACTTGTTTTTGTTTTGTGTTAAGGGTTTAAGCATCTCCAATGGTCATTCCCTGAATACATAGCTAAAAAGCTGGGAGCGTTAGTGATCTCACTGCCGATAGCTGTGCTCAGTAAATTGGACTTCGATGATGACCAACTTGGCAGTTTTGTTCAGCAGTTTCTCCATGGTATGTCACATCTAGAGCCTAGTAATTTGTTAAGAAAGAAGAGAGTTCAGATATGCATTTTGACCTGGAATGCTAGAGGTATAAACACTCATACTGCCTTCAGGAAGGAAAGGGATTGTTTAATGAGTGGTCTTTGCAAATCACTTTGCTCCTGAGTCCACAAAATGGTGCTCCATCCAAAAATACCAACAGGTTAAGTTTTGGTCCACTTTAAAAATATAACCCTATTTGGATTTATATGGTCTTGTAGCTCAGAAAGCTCATAATGGCCACTTGAGTTTTTTCATCTCCAGAGTCTTGCTTTAAGTTCAGCTGGAGTTAATAAGAGAAATGCTTGCACTCAAGACTGAGAGAGACCTTAGAGATTCCATGGCATTGCCCAAAGTTCACTCTAAAGGAGTGAGTTTAAACTCTAAGGAGTGAGTCTATGCTTTTCAAAGATGCCTTTTTCAATAGAGAAAGAGGATGTAAGATGAGCAGCTATGTTAAAAACGTGCAGCCTGCACTAACACTACATTTCTCTATCTTAGACATTTCACTGGCAACTACTGTCCAAAGGATGTGCTCCAAGCCTCAAATGCCCTCAGTTAGGCAGGAAGCTCCATCAAAGCCCATACTAAAGAATTTAATATAAAACAATTTATTCTACTCATAAGACTTTAATCATTACCTACATATCTAGGAAAATTTTTGTGGAACGTTAGGCGCATATTCAAATAACTATCAGAGATTTTCCCACTTTATTATCCCACAGGCAACTCAAAATTCAGCATGTCCAAAAAAGAATTATCTTCCCACAAAATTTCTGTCACAATAAATAATATTACTATTCACCCCACCACTCAAGACAGAAACTGAGGCATTTTATCTAATATTTAGTCCCCAGATTTGGGGTATTTTATCAAATAAATATAACCCAAGTTTAGAATTCCCTACAATGTGTTCTGTGAAACACTAGTTCCACAGAATGCCTCAGTGAAAATTCTTTTACATATAGGAAATACTGTTACTCAATCCTCCCAGTCAAAAGTTTACACTGCATTTTAGCAAATCAGACAAATTGACTTAACCTAGTGTTTTTCCAAGTCAATATTTGCTCTCCAAACTTATCTGTTTATCAATAGTACCTACTAAAATTCTTCAAAGCTAACACTCTATGGAGCACGTTTAAGGAAATTGTGCTCTAACTTATCTCTTGCTGCTTACTTCATATTCCCCTCACCATTTACCCATTTTACTATAAAAACCTTCAACCTAATCTCCTGTCCATTCTTATAGTCTGCTATGTGTCTTTTTCACTGTGCTGAGAGTGATATTTATAAAATACAAATCTGATTCTGATACTTTTCTGCTTTGCCCCATTCTGTGGCCTCATAATATTTACAGGATTGTATTGATTAAGAAAATTGAGCTGCAAGTAACAGAATTTCAATTAGCAGTAGCTCAAGCCATATAGACAAGTATTTTATTGCATAACAAATTTGGGGTAAAGAGTTTAAAGGCTGGTTAAATCAGCAAAATAAGAATACTATCCAGGATCCATATATTTCCAACTTTCTGTTTTGCTTTGCTTTGCAAAGATACAGGAAAGAAAAATCATTGGTGCAGGGTCCATTGCTCCAGACATCACAATCTTAACACAACAAAAATATAATCAAACTCAGAAATAAGATCATTGCCTGATTTTTCCTTTTGTTTTAGGGGGAAAAAACACAACTTTCCCAGAAGCCCTATAGAATATTTCTTCTCAGAAACTATTGTCCATCATAGAACCACATTCCCTGTTGTGGTTTCAAGGAAGATTGGGAAAGGAGAATTCTGATACTTCCAGTTTTAGTAGTTGAATGTAGGCTTGCAAACATGGGAAAAGCTCATGAGGCATTGCTCTTGGGTAGGCAACACTCAGCATTTTCCTTGGCATCTGACACCACTCAAAAGCTGGCCTTAGCCTATCTTTCTAGTATTATTACTGGTCATTTCTAATATTATACCACATGTCCTCGTATCTACTTCCTTTTTCACAATATTCCTTTTACTAAAATTCCCTCTTCACAACTTCTACATGTTCAGGTCTTAAGATTCATATTAAGCAGAGTAACCTTGGACACCTCAATCACCAACACAGTGAATTACTTCCTCATAAATTACATTTTGGTGGGGGTGGAGGTTTGACTCAAGTGTGGTATTTATTTTTTATGGCTTTATTAAAGTGTAATTGGTATATAAAAATTGCCCATATTTAATGTATATAATTTAATGTGTTTAGAAATATACACACACCTGTGATACCATCACCACAGTCAAGATAACAAACATATCCGTCACTTCCAAGTTTCCCTGTGTCCCTTTGCTTTCTTCTTCTGTGATGAGAACATTTAACTTGATATCTACCTTCTTAACAAATTTTAGGTACACAATACCATACTATTAACTATAAGCACTATATTTTACAGCAGATCTCTAGAAATAATTCATCTTGTATAGCTGTAACTTTACACCCATTGAACAATAGCTCCCATTTTCCCTACCCCCATCCACTGGCAACCACCATTTAATTTTCTGCATCTACACTTTTGACTGTTTTAGATACCTCATGTAAGTGGAATTGTGCAGTATTTGTCCTACTGCGACTGACTTATTCCACTTAATGTTTTCAGATCCATCCATGTTGTTGAAAATGATGAGATTCCCTTCTTTTTAAAGGCTGAATAATATTCCATTGAATGTGTATACCACATTTTCTTTATTGACGTGCTTGTCGGTGGACGTTTGGGCTGTTTTCATACTTGGCTACTTTAAATAATGCTGCAATGAACATGGGAGCGCAGATAACACTTCAAGATCCTGTTTTCATTTCCTTTGCATGTATACCCAGAAGAGGAATTGCTGAATCATATGGTGGTTCTAGTTTTAGTTTTTTAAGGAAATTACGTACTGTTTTCCATAGTGGCTGCACCATTTTGTATTTCAATCAACAGTGTAAAAGGGTTCCAATTTCTCCAAAACTTCACAAACCCCTGTTATCTGTTTGTTTGTTTGTTTCATTGTAATAGCCATTCTAACAAGTGTAAGGTGATATCTCACTGTGGTTTTGATTTGAATTCTCCTATTAATTAGTGATGTTGAGCATATTTTCATATACCTGTTGGCCATTTGTATGTCCTCTTTGGAAAAATGTCTATTTAGGTCCTTTATACATTTTATATTTGGGTTATTGATTGATTGATGCTGAGTTGTAGGAGTTCTTTATATATTTTGGAATGAATCTCTTTTCAAATATATGGTTTGCAAATATTTTCAGTTCCACAGGTCTCCTTTTCTCTTTGTTGATTGTTTCCTTTACTGTGCAGAAACTTTTTAGTTTGATGTAGTTCAACTTGTCTATTTTTGCTTTTGCGGCCTGTATTTTTCATGGCATATCAATAAAATCATTACCAGGACAAATGTCATGAAGTTTTCCCCCTATGTTTACTTCTAGGAGTTTTACAGCTTTAAGTCTTACATTTAAGTCTTCATTCCATTTTGAGTTGATCTTTTGTATGGTGTATGAGAGAAGTCTAAGTTCTTTTTCTTTTCTTTTTGCATATTCAGTTGTTATCCAGCTTTCCCAAAACCATTTGTTGAAGAGGCTACCCTTTCCTTATTGTGTATGCTTGGTGCCCATGTTGAACCTCAGTTGGTTGTATGTGTGTGTGGGTTTATTTCTGAGTTTTATTCTGTTCCATTGGTCTAAATGTCTGTCTTTATGCAAGCACCATACTGTTTTTTTTTTTTTTTTTTGTAATCGAAGTTTTTATTTTTTTTAATTTTTTTTTATTTTTATTTATTTATTTTTTTTCAGAGTTTGTCATTTATTTATTTTTTTTTTTTAAACATCTTTATTGGGGTATAATTGCTTTACAATGGTGTGTTAGTTTCTGCTTTATAACAAAGTGAATCAGCTATACATATACATATGTTCCCATATGTCTTCCCTCTTGTGTCTCCCTCCCTCCCACTCTCCCCATCCCACCCTTCCAGGCTGTCACAAAGCACCGAGCTAATATCCCTGTGCCTTGCGGCTGCTTCCCCCCAGCTATCTACCTTACTACGTTTGTTAGTGTGTATATGTCCATGACTCTCTCTCGCCCTGTCAAAACTCACCACTCCCCCTCCCCATACCCTCAAGTCCATTCTCCAGTAGGTCTGCGTCTTTATTCCTATCTTACCCCTAGGTTCTTCATGACATTTTTTTCCCTTAAATTCCATATATATGTGTTAGCATACGGTATTTCTCTTTTTCTTTCTGACTTACTTCACTCTGTATGACAGACTCTAGGTCTATCCACCTCATTACAAATAGCTCAATTTCATTTCTTTTTAAGGCTGAGTAATATTCCATTGTGTATATGTGCCACATCTTCTTTATCCATTCATCCAATGATGGGCGCTTAGGTTGTTTCCATGTCCTGGCTATTGTAAATAGAGCTGCAATGAACATTTTGGTACATGACTCTTTTTGAATTTTGGTTTTCTCAGGGTATATGCCAAGTAGTGGGATTGCTGGGTCATATGGTAATTCTATTTGTAGTTTTTTAAGGAACCTCCATACTGTTCTCCACAGTGGCTGAACCAATTCACATTCCCACCAGCAGTGCAAGAGTGTCCCCTTTTCTCCACACCCGCTCCAGCATTTATTGTTTCTAGATTTTTTGATGATGGCCATTCTGACTGGTGTGAGATGATATCTCATTGTAGTTTTGATTTGCATTTCTCTAATGATTAATGATGTTGAGCATTCTTTCATGTGTTTGTTGGCATTCTGTATATCTTCTTTGAAGAAATGTCTATTTAGGTCTTCTGCCCATTTTTGGATGGGGTTGTTTGTTTTTTTGTTATTGAGCTCCATGAGCTGCTTGTAAATTTTGGAGATTAATCCTTTGTCAGTTGCTTCATTTGCAAATGTTTTCTCCCATTCTGAGGGTTGTCTTTTGGTCTTGGTTATGGTTTCCTTTGCTGTGCAAAAGCTTTGAAGTTTCATTAGGTCCCATTTGTTTATTTTTGTTTTTATTTCCATTACTCTAGGAGGTGGGTCAGAAAGGATCTTGCTGTGATTTATGTCATAGAGTGTTCTTCCTATGTTTTCTTCTAAGAGTTTGATAGTTTCTGGCCTTACATTTAGGTCTTTAATCCATTTTGAGCTTATTTTTGTGTATGGTGTTAGGGAGTGATCTAATCTCATACTTTTACATGTACCTGTCCAGTTTTCCCAGCACCATTTATTGAAGAGGCTGTCCTTTCTCCACTGTACATTCCTGCCTCCTTTATCAAAGATAAGGTGTCCATATGTGCATGGGTTTATCTCTGGGCTTTCTATCCTGTTCCACTGATCTATCTTTCTGTTTTTGTGCCAGTACCATACTGTCTTGATTACTGTTGCTTTGTAATATAGTCTGAAGTCAGGGAGCCTGATTCCTCCAGCTCCTTTTTTCGTTCTCAAGATTGCTTTGGCTATTCGGGGTCTTTTGTGTTTCCATACAAATTGCGAAATTTTTTGTTCTAGTTCTGTGAAAAATGCCAGTGGTAGTTTGATAGGGATTGCATTGAATCTGTAGATTGCTTTGGGTAGTAGAGTCATTTTCACAATGTTGATTCTTCCCATCCAAGAACATGGTATATCTCTCCATCTATTTGTATCATCTTTAATTTCTTTCATCAGTGTCTTATAATTTTCTGCATACATGTCTTTCGTATCCTTAGGTAGGTTTATTCCTAGATATTTTATTCTTTTTGTTGCAATGGTAAATGGGAGTGTTTTCTTGATTTCACTTTCAGATTTTTCATCATTAGTATATAGGAATGCCAGAGATTTCTGTGCATTACTTTTGTATCCTGCTACTTTACCAAATTCATTGATTAGCTCTAGTAGTTTTCTGGTAGCATCTTTAGGATTCTCTATGTATAGTATCATGTCATCTGCAAACAGTGACAGCTTTACTTCTTCTTTTCCAATTTGGATTCCTTTTATTTCCTTTTCTTCTCTGATTGCTGTGGCTAAAACTTCCAAAACTATGTTGAATAAGAGTGGTGAGAGTGGGCAACCTTGTCTTGTTCCTGATCTTAGTGGAAATGGTTTCAGTTTTTCACCATTGAGGATGATGTTGGCTGTGGGCTTGTCATATATGGCTTTTATTATGTTTAGGAAAGTTCCCTCTACGCCTACTTTCTGGAGGGTTTTTATCATAAACGGGTGTTGAATTTTGTCGAAAGCTTTCTCTGCATCTATTGAGATGATCATATGGTTTTTCTCCTTCAATTTGTTAATATGGTTTATCACATTGATAGATTTGCGTATATTGAAGAATCCTTGCATTCCTGGAATAAACCCCACTTGATCATGGTGTATGATCCTTTTAATGTGCTGTTGGATTCTGTTTGCTAGTATTTTGTTGAGGATTTTTGCATCTATGTTCATCAGTGATATTGGCCTGTAGTTTTCTTTCTTTGTGACATCCTTGTCTGGTTTTGGTATCAAGGTGATGGTGGCTTCGTAGAAGGAATTTGGGAGTGTTCCTCCCTCTGCTATATTTTGGAAGAGTTTGAGAAGGATAGGTGTTAACTCTTCTCTAAACGTTTGATAGAATTCACCTGTGAAGCCATCTGGTCCTGGGCTTTTGTTTGTTGGAAGGTTTTTAATCACAGTTTCAATTTCAGTGCTTGTGATTGGTCTGTTCATATTTTCTATTTCTTCCTGATTCAGTCTTGGCAGGTTGTGCATTTCTAAGAATTTGTCCATTTCTTCCAGATTGTCCATTTTATTGGCATAGAGTTGCTTGTAGTAATCTCTCATGATTTTTTTTATTTCTGCAGTGTCAGTTGTTACTTCTCCTTTTTCATTTCTAATTCTATTGATTTGAGTCTTCTCCCTTTTTTTCTTGATGAGTCTGGCTAGTGGTTTATCTATTTTGTTTATCTTCTCAAAGAACCAGCTTTTAGTTTTATTGATCTTTGCTATTGTTTCCTTCATTTCTTTTTCATTTATTTCTGATCTGATTTTTATGATTTCTTTCCTTCTGCTAGCTTTGGGGTTTTTTTGTTCTTCTTTCTCTAATTGCTTGAGGTGCAAGGTTAGGTTGTTTATTCGAGATGTTTCCTGCTTCTTAAGGTGGGCTTGTATTGCTATAAACTTCCCCCTTAGAACTGCTTTTGCTGCATCCCATAGGTTTTGGGTCGTTGTGTCTCCATTGTCATTTGTTTCTAGGTATTTTTTTATTTCCTCTTTGATTTCTTCAGTGATCACTTCATTATTAAGTAGTGTATTATTTAGCCTCCATGTGTTTGTATTTTTTAAAGATCTTTTCCTGTAATTGATATCTAGTCTCATGGCGTTGTGGTCGGAAAAGATACTTGATACAATTTCAGTTTTCTTAAATTTACCAAGGCTTGATTTGTGACCCAAGATATGATCTATCCTGGAGAATGTTCCATGAGCACTTGAGAAAAATGTGTATTCTGTTGTTTTTGGATGGAGTGTCCTATAAATATCAATTAAGTCCATCTTGTTTAATGCATCATTTAAAGCTTGTGTTTCCTTATTTATTTTCATTTTGGATGATCTGTCCATGGGTGAAAGTGGGGTGTTAAAGTCCCCTACTATGAATGTGTTACTGTTGATCTCCCCTTTTATGGTTGTTAGTATTTGCCTTATGTATTGAGGTGCTCCTATGTTGGGTGCATAAATATTTACAATTGTTATATCTTCTTCTTGGATCGATCCCCTGATCATTATGTAGTGTCCTTCTTTGTCCCTTTTAATAGTCCTTATTTTAAAGTCTATTTTGTCTGATATGAGAATTGCTACTCCAGCTTTCTTTTGGTTTCCATTTGCATGGAATATCTTTTTCCATCCCCTTACTTTCAGTCTGTATGTGTCTCTAGTTCTGAAGTGGGTCTCTTGTAGACAGCATATATAAGGGTCTTGTTTTTGTATCCATTCAGCCAATCTGTGTCTTTTGGTGGGAGCATTTAGTCCATTTACATTTAAGGTAATTATCGATATGTATGTTCCTATTTCCATTTTATATATTGTTTTGGGTTCGCTACTATAGGTCATTTCCTTCTCTTGTGTTTCGTGTCTAGAGAAGTTCCTTTAGCATTTGTTGTAAAGCTGGTTTGGTGGTGCTGAACTCTCTCAGCTTTTGCTTGTCTGTAAAGGTTTTAATTTCTCCATCAAATGTGAATGAGATCCTTGCTGGGTAGAGTAGTCTTGGTTGCAGGTTTTTCTCCTTCATCACTTTCAGTATGTCCTGCCACTCCCTTCTGGCTTGTAGGGTTTCTGCTGAGAGATCAGCTGTTAACCTTATGGGGATTCCCTTGTGTGTTATTTGTTGTTTTTCCCTTGCTGCTTTTAATATGCTTTCTTTGTATTTAATTTTTGACAGTTTGATTAATATGTGTCTTGGCGTGTTTCTCCTTGTATTTATCCTGTATGGGACCCTCTGTGCTTCCTGGACTTGATTAACTATTTCCTTTCCCATATTAGGGAAGTTTTCAACTATAATCTCTTCAAATATTTTCTCAGTCCCTTTCTTTCTTTCTTCTTCTTCTGGAACCCCTATAATTCGAATGTTGGTGCGTTTCATGTTGTCCCAGAGGTCTCTGAGACTGTCCTCAGTTCTTTTCATTCTTTTTTCTTTATTCTGCTCTGCAGTAGTTATTTCCACTACTTTATCTTCCAGGTCACTTATCCGTTCTTCTGCCTCAGTTATTCTGCTATTGATCCTATCTAGAGTGATTTTAATTTCATTTATTGCATTGTTCATCGTTGCTTGTTTCATCTTTAGTTCTTGTAGGTCCTTGTTAACTGTTTCTTGCATTTTGTCCATTCTACTTCCAAGATTTCGGATCATCCTTACTATCATTATTCTGAATTCTTTTTCAGGTAGATTGCCTATTTCCTCTTCATTTGTTAGGTCTGGTGGGTTTTTATCTTGCTCCTTCATCTGCTGTGTGTTTTTCTGTCTTCTCATTTTGCTTATCTTACTGTGTTTGGGGTCTCCTTTTTGCAGGCTGCACGTTCGTAGTTCCCGTTGTTTTTGATGTCTGTCTCCAGTGGCTAAGGTTGTTTCAGTGGGTTGTGTAGGCTTCCTGGTGGAGGGGACTAGTGCCTGTGTTGTGCTGGATGAGGCTGGATCTTGTCTCTCTAGTGGGCAGGTTCACGTCTGGTGGTGTGTTTTGGGGTGTCTGTGGCCTTGTTATGATTTTAGGCAGCCTCTCTGCTAATGGGTGGGGTTGTGTTCCTGTTTTGCTAGTTGTTTGGCATAGGTTGTCCAGCACTGTGGCTTGCTGGTCGTTGAGTGAAGCTGGGTGCTGGTGTTAAGATGGAGGTCTCTGGGATATTTCCACCGTTTAATATTATGTGGAGCTGGGAGGTCTCTTGTTGACCAGTGTCCTGAAGTTGGCTCTCCTACCTCAGAGGCAGAGCCCTGACTCCTGGCTGGAGCACCAAGAGCCTTTCATCCACACAGCTCAGAATAAAAGGGAGAAAAAGTAGGGAGAATTAGTAGAAGTATGAGTAAAGAAAGAAGGAAAGGAGGAAAGGAAGGAAGGAAGAAAGAAGCAAAGAAGGAAAGAAAGGAGGGAGGGAGGGAGGGAGGGAGGAAGGAAGGAAGGAGGGAAAGAAGGAAAAAAGACAGAAAGAAAGATGATACAGTAAAAATAAAATAAAGTATAATATAGTTATTGAATTAAAAATATTTAGGAAAAAAAAAAAAAAGGGACGGATAGAACCTTAGGACAAATGTTGGAAGCAAAGCTATACAGAGAAAATCTTACACAGAAGCATACACATACACCTTCACAAAAAGAGGTAAAGGGGGAAAAATCATAAATCCTGCTCCCTGAGAGCACCTCCTCAATTTGGGGTGATTCGTTGTCTAAAGGAGGGAAGGAAGGAAGGAAAGAAAGAAAGAACGAAGGTAAAGTATAATAAAGTTATTACAATTAAACTTAATTATTAAGAAAAAGAATTTTTAAAAAAAAGTCATGGACGGATAGAGCCCTAGGACAAATGGTGGAAGCAAGAGTATACAGACAGGATCTCACACAGAAGCATACACGTACACATTCACAAAAAGAGGAAAAGGGAAAAAAATCATAGATCTCGCTCCTAAATTCCACCTCTTCAATTTGGGATCATTCCTTGTCTATTCAGGTATTCCACAGATGCAGGGTATATCAAGTTGATTGTGGAGCTTTAATCCGCTGCTTCTGTGGCTGCTGGGAGAGATTTCCCTTTCTCTTCTTTGTTCTCACAGCTCACAGGAGCTCAGCTTTGGATTTGGCCCTGCCTCTGCGTGTAGGTCACTGGAGGGCGTCTGTTTTTTCGTTCAGACAGGACGGGGTTAAAGGAGCCGCTGATTCGGGGGCTCCGGCTCACTCAGGCCGGGGGTTGGGGGATGGGGGTAGGAGGGGCACTACGTGCGGGGCGGGCCTGCGGCGGCAGAGGCGGCGTGACGTTGCGGCAGAGGCCGGCGTGATGTTGCACCAGCCTGAGACCCGCCGTGCGTACTCCCGGGGAAGTTGTCCCTGGATCCCGGGAACCTGGCAGTGGCGGGCTGCACAGGCTCCGCGGAAGAGGGGTGTTGAGAGTGACCTGTGCTCGCACACAGGCCCCTTGGTGGCGGCAGCAGCAGCCTTAGCGTCTCCCGCCCGTCTCTGGGGTCCGCGGTTTTAGCCGCGGCTCGCGCCCGTCTCTGGGGTTTGCGCTTTCATCCGCGGCTCGCGCCCGTCTCGGGGGCTCGCGCCCTCAGCCGCGGCTCGCGCCCGTCTCTGGGGTTCGCGCTTTTAGCCGCGGCTCGCGCCCGTCTCTGGAGTTCCTTTAAGCAGCGCTCTTAAACCCCTCTCCTCGCGCACCAGGAAACAAAGAGGGAAGAAAAAGTCTCTTGCCTCTTCGGCCGGTGCAGGCTTTTCCCCGAACTCCCTCCCGGCTAGTCGTGGTGCACTAACCCCTTCAGGCTATGTTCAAGCCGCCAACCCCAGTCCTCTCCCTGAGCTCCGTCCAAAACCAAAACCCGAGCCTCAGCTCGCAGCCCCGCCCGCCCCGGCGGGTGAGCAGACAAGCCACTCGGGCTGGTGAGTGCCGGTCAGCACCGATCGTCTGTGCAGGAATCTCCCCGCTTTGCCCTCCGCACCCGTCGCTGTGCACTACTCCGCGGTCCCGAAACTCCCCCCTCTGCCTCCCGCAGTCTCCGCCCGCGGAGGGGCTTCCTAGTGTGTGGAAACTTTTCCTCCTTCACAGCTCCCTCCCACTGGTGCAGGTGCCGTCCTTATTCTTTTGTCTCTGTTTTTTCTTTTGCCCTACCCAGGTACGTGGGGAGTTTCTTGCCTTTTGGGAGGTCTGAGGTCTTCTGCCAGCATTCAGTAGGAGTTCTGTAGGAGTTGTTCCACGTGTGGATGTATTTCTGGTGTATCCGTGGGGAGGAAGGCGATCTCCGCGTCTTACTCTTCCGCCATCTTCAAGGTCCCCCCCATACTGTTTTAATTACTGTAGTTTTGTGATATGTTTAAAAATCAGAAAGTGTGATGATTCTATTTTTGCTTCTCTTTCTTAAGATTGCTTTGAGTATTCTGGGTCTTTTGTTATTACATATGAATTTTAGAATTGTTCTGTTGGGTATTTATAATAGTTGTGTCTTCCTGATTATTTTATCCTTTATAATTATATATTGTCCCTCTTTGTCTCTTGTGACTATTTTTGACTTAGAGTCTGTTTTGTCTGATGCAAGTACCATCACCCATGCTGTCTTTGGTTTGCCATTTGCATGGGATATCTTTTTTCATCCCTTTATTTTCAGCCTATGTGTGTCCTCAAATCTAAAATGAGTTGCTTGTAGATCATATATAATTGAGTCTTGTGTTTTACCCATTTATCCATTCTATGATTTTCATTGGGGAATTTAAGCCATTCAGTTTAAAGTAATTATTAATAGGAAAGGGCTGCCTTACCATTTCCACTTTTTATTGTTTTCTGTCTGTCTTGTAACTCTTTTGTTCCTCTTTTACAGCCTTGCTTTTTTTCCTTTGTGTTTCACTGTTCGTAGTGATATCTTTTTAAATTTCTCTTTCTTTTGTGTAACTTCTAGAGGTATTTTGTGCATATGTGTTATTACTATGAGGCTTACACAAAACATCATATATATATATATATATATATATATATATATAAAACAGCCTATTTTAAGGTTAAAATATCTAAACTTCAATCACATCTACACTTTTACTTCTTCCTCCACATATTTTATGTTTTTGATATCACAATTTACATCTTTTTTATAGTGTGTGTCCATTAACAAATTTTGTAGTTGTTATACTTAATACTCTTTTGTTTTGATTTTTATACTAAAGGAAGAGTGATTTACACACCACCATTACAGTAATACAGTATTCTGTACTTGTTTTATATTTACCTTTATCAAAAGTGTTTTCTACTTCCACATGCTTTATTTTGTTGTTTAGAGTCTTTTTGTTTCAATTGGAAGAGTTCCCTTTAACATTTTTATAAGGCAGTTCTGGTGGTGATGAACTCCTTTTGCTTTTGTTTGTCTAGGAACATCTTTATCTCCCCTTTATTTTTGAAAGATAGTTTTGCAGATATAGAATTTTTAGATAGCATTTTTTTTTCTTCCAGCTCTTTGAATATGTATCATCCCATTCCTTTCTGTCCTGCAAGGCTTCTGCTAAGAAATATGTTGATGAACTTATGGGGGCTCCCTTGTACAAGATTGGTCACTTACTCTCGCTGTATTCAAAATTGTCTTTGACTCTAAATTTTGATAATGTGTCTCATTATTAGCTCTTTTGATCCATCTTCTTTGGAATCTCTCAGGCTTCATGAATCTAGCTCTCCTTTTCCCTCCACTGATTTGGGAAGGTTTTGGCCATTATTTCTCTAAATAACCTTTCTGGCTCTTTCTCTTTCTTCTCCTTCTGGGACTCCCATAATGCATATATTGGTTATCTCATAGATCACTTACTCTTTCTTCACACTTTTTCACTCTTTTCTCTTTTCATTCCTCAGACTGGATAATTTTACTCTTTTCCCTTTTCACTCCTCTGTCTTTGAGTTTTCTGGTTCTTTCTTCATTTTGATTGACTATGATATTGAAGCTCCCTATTGAACTTTTCAGTTCAGTTACTTTATTCTTTAGCCCAGAATTTCCATTTGGTTCTTTTTTTATGGTTTCTATTTCTTTGTTGATATTCTCATTTTGTACATATGTCATTTTCCTGATTTTGTTTAGTTGCCTATCTGTGTTCTGTGTACAATTATTTTGAACCCTTTGTCAGGCAATTCACAGATTTCTTTAGGGTTGGTTACTTTTTGTTCCTCTGATGCTGTCATATTTTTCTAATTTATTGTGTCCCTTAGAGCTTAGCATTCATATCTGTACATTTAAAGAAGCAGCTACTTTTTCTAGTTTTAAAGACTGGCCTTGGCAAGGTAAAGCCTTCACCAATCAGCCCACCTAGAGATTCTGAGCGTTATCTCAAACCTTTTTTATGGATATGCATGTTTTACTCCTCCTGGGGTGGAAGTCTCAGAATTGTTTGCCTTTTTACAATCCCACAGAACCATTATTGGTGCTGAGAGTCACCTGCTCCTTTCCTTAGAGCATGCACCAAAATGCTGGGACATTGGGTACAAGCTCCACTTTGTTTTACACTTGAAGAAGAAAAATTAGTATTGTGCACCTTCTCCCAATCCCACTGAGATGTGCCAGGTACTTACACCTGCTCTTCAGTTTTCCCTAGTGAAATACACTAAGTGCTGGGATGTTGGGTGTAAGCTCTACTTCTCTCCCTCCTTCCTGATTCTTCTCAGGATTGTGTGCCATTTCTCAATCCTGTAGACCCAAGCAGGCTGCTGAGGTACTCACTGTCTACTGAGAGTCAGCTGTCCCTCCTGTTATTTTAGCTGCTCCAAGGCATTCCAACTCCCTCAGCTCTCTGGGTGATGTGAGACAGAAGTGGATGCACACTTCATTCTCTCTTTCCATCATGGAAGAAATCACCAAAAGTATCTTCTTCTGTGCTGAGCTGCACTGACTTGAAGGAGGGGTGGGGGGTGTAGATAAAGTGAAACTGCTCTTTTTACCCATTTCAATGTGATTCTCCTTGGCCCTGTGCACCTCTGAGGTGCTACAACTTCTTAACTAGATTTTGGAGTTCTCATAAAGGCATTATTGTCTGTATATGGTTACTAAATTGCTGTTTCTGTGGGATGATAAAGGCTGGGTTTTCCTATTCCACCATCTTGTAGATGTTACTCCATAAATAATTACATATTTTATATTCTGTGCCTCATTCATATTTGCATTCTAAATTCTTAGCCCCACACTAAGCATATAATTGGTGGTTAATAGTTTGTAGAATAAATGATCTATTTTTACAAACATCTACCTCTCTGTGTTCAGTATCTTGAAAGTTGTGAAAGCAGTATAAAGGAAAAGATACAATTTCCACTATGTAATGTGATGGCTTATAAATAATTTAATAGTGAACCTAGATATAAATACTTTGATATATATATATACATATATATATAGCAATACAAATTAATAAAGTGCTCTGGATGTGACTGTGGAAAAAAATATTCCAGCTTGGGTGGGCAAGATTGATTGTGTGGTTGGATTGGCAGATCTAAAAAAATAGCTCAGTGTTTGATAAGTGGATATTGCAGGAAAGGACATTTTAGAAATATATATATATATACATATTAAATATATGTATATAAATATATACATACATATACATGTATGTGTGTTGAGAAATATATGTTATTTAGGAGAATAATGTTCAAGTTCTTAGTACTGAAGTATTGTAAATGGATAGGAAAAAGGAAAAGAATGGAATATGGCAAAGAGTAGAGACAGAAAACCAGTTAGCTTCATAGCAGAGAATCCCCAAAAGATAAATGAATATTTAAACTTTGTTCTCCAACTGAGGCTAAGAAAGATTACTCCTAACCCCAAACCCAAAGAAACCTCACTGGGAAATACCATAATAGATGACAAAATCAGGATATTAAATATGTTCTCTTGAAGCTGTATTTAGATTTTAAGGAAGAGTAGATGGTTGAGGGATGGGAACATAGCAGAAAGCCCAGCTAGGTTTTGAAAATGTATAGGAAATTTAGTTAGAATTTGAAGTAGAAAGAGACAGTGGGAAAATAATTGCAGTAAATTCTGGCTCTATCAAAAATCAGAACGATATATTTATAAGTCTTTTTATACACTTTCTTTCCCTGTGATTTTTGTATTTATATTTAGACATTTTTGTTTTTATGTCCATCAATTGTTGTAAGTGTACCCGTCCTTCTGATACAACATTGGACAATAAAATCAAAGGTCTTTAAAAACCACTTGTTTTGTATAACAGGATTTATTTCTGATTTCAGTGGGAGTTACATTCACTACCATAAAAAGGATGGAGACCAACAAGTCCTTGTTAAACTGTACTTGAATTTCTATATAAATAAAAATGCAGTTTCAAAAAACTTATTCCTTTACATTTTCTAAATCAGGTACCTGAAGTGCTGAGCACATAGTAGTAGGTAACCCCAAAAGCAAAAAACAGGGTTATTTACACTTCTTTTGATTCATGGGGAAAATTGCTTCTCTTTGGAGCTTAAGAAGGAAAATCTCCAGTTTTTGAAAAGCACTGTGCAATGCATACATACGTACACTCATACACAGAAATGAGGGAATGCATTTTAATTTATCCATGGGTTTCACTGCATAGCTTTTCTCAAAACTGTCTGGGTCAAATTTGCCAATGTGGAGGCCTGAGTTATTTCTGCTAGATAAAATCAAGTCAACCTGTCATTTTGCATTATAAACAGATGATCGGGGATGCACAATTTAACATCTGCATGCATAGTAAGCAGTTGGGCCAGTACAGTGACTGTCATGTGGACAAATGAGTTTGAATCCACGCACATTCTTTATGCATTATGCAAATGGATTCATTTGTAAATGGGGTCCTTAAATATTAAAAAAACAGAGAAAGAAAATAGTTTGATTGAGTCCAGTTATTTTAAGTTAGAATGTTCTTCAAAATGAAGCCATTTGTTAGTAAAATGTAACAAAATGGAAATTTGGACATAAGGAACACATGGCCCACAAATTTTGCAGATAATTAGATAATTGAATACCTATGACAGCTATTTAATTTTCATAATCAGTGGATAATTTATTTGAGACATAATATTATTCACGCCTTTCTTATGTACAAATGGACATGTTGCCAGATGTGCATAAAGCATAATTTCAGTTCTGCTTTTACAATGAGATTTGACTTACATTAGTTTGCCTTGGCAAGATGTCACCCTTAAGTGGTGCCTTTCACAAAACAGTGTTTTGGAGACAGGTTTTGAAGGGAAGCCTTTACGAGAGAATCATATTTAGTTAACTAAAATAGAGTTGGTGGTAAAGTGGATGAATAATTGCACTCAGCGTATTTTGAAATAAAAACTACTTATCAATAATTATTTAAAGCTTCTCAAAGATTTTTTTAGACTTCACACGTATTAAGAAATTGGAAAACAATACACAAAAGTGGAGAATACTAGAGATATATTCACACATGTAAGCATGCTTTCATTGTCCTGTCAGTCAGATTTTAATGTCTGTAAACTTTAGACACAGACCACCTTATTGCTGGTCTCTGTGCTGCTCTCCTGGGAACCTCTGAATTTGAAGGAAAGTATATCTTCAGCCTTTTACTATCTATTTGATGAAGAACAGTTGTCATAGAGAATCACATAGATTTGCAGCAGAATTTGTGTGTCATAAAGAATTTTATGTTGAGATGAGCTATTGAAATTTGGAATTATTTGTTACAGCAGCAAAACATAGCCTATCTTACCTTGTACAAAATTTTCTTATCTGTCAGAAATTCTGTATGCATTTACTCACTCTCTATATGATATTGTTCCTAAGAAAGGATCTGAAACTTTTTTTATACTTT
This sequence comes from Phocoena sinus, assembly GCF_008692025.1. NCBI lineage: Eukaryota > Metazoa > Chordata > Mammalia > Artiodactyla > Phocoenidae > Phocoena > Phocoena sinus. The sequence continues at coordinate 5,589,410 of NC_045766.1, forward strand.
AATGTGGGAACATCAGTAAACAATAACTAAACCAAAATAATGAATGGCCAATTTTGTTATTGGCCAAAAATAAATCATGTGGTCAACCTAAATGGGAATTGTAGTTTCTAGCTGGATAAATTTCCCACCCCAACATAACTGGGGTTCATTTTATAAATAAGAAGGGGATAATGTTATTGGGAAAACAATTCCCATTTCTGTTCAAATTCACAACCACATTGACACAAATGGGAAAAAAAAATTCAAGAAAGCTGATTAATTTGTTCGAGTGCTGGAACCAGAATTTGAATCCAGGTGTCTGCATCTCAGGAATATCACTACTGCTTTCTCAGTTTAGGTGGATCTTCCACAGAATATTATGGTTAAAGGAGATCAGCATTTGTGGCAGAGAAGGCTTGGTATCCACCAAAGATTCATGACCTGTTTCCATTTAGATAAGCTGATGCTAGGAAGCACAGAGCAACCAGGCAACACATTCCCCATCCTCCTTTGCATTTAGTGTCAGTCTGTGACTAGCTCTTCCCAGTGAAACTTAAGTAAGAATGATGTGTGTTGCTTACAGAGTTAGGTAGTTAAGGAATGTTTGTCTTTCTCTGTCCTTGCTCTTTTTCTATTAAATGTCAATGCTTGAAGCAACTGCAAGGCACCTTGGAGATATGGTGTGTTCAGTTCCAGACCACCACAATAAGGTAAATATCACAATAAGGTGAGTCACACATTTTTTTTGGTTTCCAAATGCATATAGAGGTTAATTTTACACTATACTGTAGTTTATTAAGTGTGCAATATCATTATGTCTAAAAAAAGTAAATACCTTAATTAAAAATACTTCACTGCTAAAAATTGCAAACCATTATCTGAGTCTTCAATGAATCATAATCTTTTGCTGCTGGAGGGTTTTACCCTGATGTTGATGGCTGCTGACTGATCAGGGTGGTGGTTTTTCTGAAGGTGGGGGTGGCTTGTGGCAAGTTCTTAAAATAAGACAACAGTGAAGTTTTCCACATCAATTGACTCTTTCTTTTAGGAACTATTTCCCTGTAGCGTGCAGTGCTGTTTGATAACATTTTAACCACAGTAGAACTTCTTTCAAAATTGGCTTCAATCCTCTCAAACCCTGCTGCTGTTTTATCAACTAAGTTTATGTAATGTTCTAAATCCTTTGTTGTCATTTCAACAATCTTCACAACATCTTCACCAGGAGTAGATTCCATTTCAAGAAATTTCTTTCATTGCTCATCCATAAGAAGCAACGCTTCATCCCTTAGAGTTTTATCCTGAGCTTTCAGCAATTCAGTCTCATCTTCAGGCTCCACTTCTAATTCTAGTTCTCTTGCTATTTTTTTCTGCATCTACATTTACTTCCTCCACTGAAGTCTTGAACCCCTTTAAGTCATCAATGAAGGTTAGAGTCAACTTCTTCCAAACTCCTGTTAATGTTGATATTCTGACCTCTTCCCATGAATGATGAATGTTCTTCATGGCATCTAGAATGGTGAATCCTTTCCAGAAGGTTTTCAATTTACTTTGCTCAGATCCACCAGAGAAGTCACTATTTGTGGCAGCTATAGCCTTAGGAAATGTATTTCGTAAATAATAAGACTCAAAATTCAAAATTACTCCTTGATCCATGGGCTTCAGAATGGATATTGTGTTAGCAGGCATGAAAATAACATTAATCTCATTGTACCTGTTCATCACTCCATCAGAGCTCTTGGGTGACCAGATGGATTGTCAATGAGAAGTACTATTTTGAGGGCTTCCCTGGTGGCACAGTGGTTAAGAATCCACCTGCCAAGGCAGGGGACACGGGTTCGAGCCTTGGTCCAGGAAGATCCCACATACCACAGAGCAACTAAGCCCATGCGCCACAACTACTGAGCCCACACACCACAACTACTGAAACCTTTGTGACTAGAACCCACGCTCTACAACAAAAGAAACCACCACAATGAGTAGCCCATGCACCACAATGAAGAGTAGCCCCCGCTCGCTGCAACTAGAGAAAGCCCGCACGCAGCAACGAAGACCCAACACAGCCAAAAATAAAATAAATAAACTTTTTTTAAAAATGAGAGGTAATATTCTAAAAGGAATCTTTTTATTTTCTTTTATTCCTGAGCAGTAAGTCTCAACAGTGACCTTAAAATTTTCAGTAAACCATGTTGTAAACAGATGTGCTGTCATCTAGCCTTTGTTGTTCCATTTATAGAGCACAGGCTGGGTAGATTTAGCATAATTCTTAAGGGCCCTGGGATTTTAGGAATGGTAAATTAGCATTGGCTTCAACTTAAAGTCACTAACTGCATTAGCCCCTAACAATAGAGTCAGCCTGTCCTTTGAAGCTTCGAAGCCAGGCATTGCCTTCTCCTCTCTAGCTATGAAAGTCCTAGATGGCATCTTTTTCTAATATATGTCTGTTTTATCTCCATTGAAAATATGTTGTTTAGTGTAGCCACCTTCATTAATTATCTTAGCTAGATCTGGATAATTTGCCACAGCTTCTACATCAATCAGTACTTGCTGCTTCATGTTGCACTTTTATGTTAGGGAGATGGCCTCTTTCCTTAAACCTCATGAACCAACCAACCTCTGCTAAGCTTCAGACTTTTCTTCTGCAGCTTCCTTGCCTCTCTCAGCTTTCATAGACTTGAAGAAGGTCATGGCCTTGTTCTGTATTAGGCTTTGGCTTGAGGGAATGTTGTGGCTGGTTTGATTTTCTATTCAGACAACTCAGACTTTCTTTATCTCAGCAATAAGGCTGTTTCACCCTCTTATGATTCATGTGTTCACTGGAGTAGCACTTTTAATTTCCTTTAAGAAATTTTCCTTTGCATTCATTCACAACTTGGCTAACTGGTACACAAGAGGCCTGGCTTTTGGCCTATCTTGGCTTTCAACATGCCTTCATCACTAAGTTTAATTATTTTTAGCTTTTGATTTAAAGTGAGAGATATGCAAATCTTCTTCCTTTCACTCGATCACTTAGAGGCCATTTCAGGGTTATTAATCTGCCTAATTTCAATACTGCTGTGTCTCAGAGAATAAGGAGGCCCAAGGACAGGGAGAGAGAAGGGGAAAGGTATTGTCAGTGGAGCACTGAGAGCACACACATTTATTGATTAAGTGCCCAACTTATATGGGCACAGTCATGGTGTCCCCCCAAATTACAATAGTGACATCAAAAGTCACCGTAACAAAATCACAGATCACCATAACAAATATAATAATAATGTTTGAAATATTGTGAGAATTGTCAAAATGTGACACAGACACATGAAGCGAGCACATGCTGTTGGAAAAAATGTCACCAATAGACTGGGGTTGCCACAAACCTTCAATTTGCAAAAAAAAACACAATGCCTGTGAAGCCTAATAATAAATCAAAACACAATAAAATGAACTATGCCTACATCTTGGAAACTATATGTTCAAGGCAGGACCTTAGTCTGCTTGGCATCTGGATGACTTCATGGAATGGGAGTACTACCACCGCTTCCCCAGGGACCTTGATGAAAAGTAGCTGGTATTTGGCCTATTATCTGAGAGAAAGTGAATTTGCTGTTTAACAGTTGAAATTTTGGAGTTTGTCTATTATAGATGCTAGGAGATGAATAAAACAATAAAGAAAAGGAACTAAATGACTCATATGGAAATCAGGCATCAATTAACGGAAATGGGATTCTTTTGGAAGATGAGACTTTCTTTGCACTAAAGATATGTGATTTACTCTCTTGTCCTAAAGCTGGTCCTTGTGGAGATGGGAAAGATATTACTGAAAAAAGGAAGAAGCTCAGAATTGAGTGAGCAACTAAGAAATCGCAGTCAGTTAAAAGAAGTTCATGTTTCGATTAATAAATTATGCACATATTATGAGAATACAGGTTAAATAGCAGAACTTAATGGCAACTCTGCAAGCAGATATATTCCCCAGAGTCCATTTAAAGTCTGGAAATATTTCAAATTTTATTTAAATTAGAGTCAAAGTAGACAATCAGTGGTCCCAATTGCTCTCACTGTACTGTATAATCATTTAGCCATTGAGCACTTGAAATGTGACAAGCTAAAATTGAGACGTGCTTTAAGTCTAAAATACACATGTAATATCAAAGACTTAGTACAAAAGATGTAAAATATCTCATTAATAATTCCTTTATTGATTATAAGTTCAAATTATGTTTTGGATATATTAGGTTAAATAAATATAATAATAAAATTAATTTTACCTATTTAAAGTTTTTTACAATTTAAAGTATATAGGGGCTAACATTACCTTCTTATTGAACAATGCTGTGCTAAGAGATTTACAGCATGTTTTATTTGTTCTTCCAAATTCAGAGTTGAAAGTAAGATATGTGATGACAAACACTCAACCAGAGAAGCAACTTTGTCAAGAGACTATGAGAGAAAATGAGAAGTTGACTTGGTTTAATAGAATTTTAAGCGTGTTGTTTATTAAATGAATGTACAAATGAATAGAGTACCTTCCCCAATCTACACTTCAATGACCCTTGTAGAAAAGAAAAAAAGAAATCAGACAAAACCAAAAATACCTACTCAGGAGTTTACAACATTCTGTGAGACTTACATACGACCTACAAAGTTACTATGCCGCAGTTTCCTATTATTTTAAAATAGGGGTGATTATATTTCCTTTCTTTACATAGTTATCACAATCAAATGTGAAAACATGCATTTAAACACTTCAGGAAAGTACGTAAGTGCCCTGCTACTGTAAGAAAGGAAATACCTATAAATTAGGGGATTTAACATCTGAACAGAGAAAATATTATAGCTCCTTCTAAATAACGTTTGCACCTACAGACAGTACATTTGAATGATTTAATGGACATTTAACATTTTTTTCATTCTAGATCACATTGAGGATCAATTAGACTTTCATCTTACTGCAGTAATGTAATTACTGCTTCTATTATAAAACATTTTGAAAAAATGTGACAACATACACTGCTCAGACTCACATTTGTTCTATGTCCCTTCATAGTCACTCTATATAACAAACCAGTGTAAAATAGATCCTATCTCAGGATCCAGGTCACTTACATTTGATGGAAGCCTGATATTTTAAAATTTATAAAACATAGTGGCATATTCCATGAAATATTTTATATACATAGATTTTGAAAACATGCAGTCTTTAAAAGCATACCTAAGGTCTTGGAGAATATATTCCACAAGTGTTTGTGGGAAGAACAGTGTTTCTTTTGAAAATCTGTGTATCTTTATGTATTTTCAAGGCTTACTTCAGACTCTTGGTTTCAACCATATGTCTACCCTTGTAATCTGTTTTGATTATATCACTTGTCAGGTTGGCATTATATATTTTTATTAAACATAGACAACTGCATTTCTGTGTATCATATATATATATATATATATATATATATATATTTAATTTTTTGTGGTACGCGGGCCTCTCACTGTTGTGGCCTCTCCCCTTGTGGGGCACAGGCTCCGGACGCGCAGGTTCAGTGGCCATGTCTCGCTGGCCCAGCCACTCTGCGGCATGTGGGATCTTCCCAGGCCGGGGCATGAACCTGTGTCCCCTGCATCAGCAGGCGGACTCTCAACCACTGCGCCACCAGGGAAGCCCTGTGTATCTTATATTTTTGAAAAAGTTTAATAAAACTATTATATAAATATGAATGTGCCATTTTTTCCATATACTCTCCAAAGCTGCAAATCATTAAAAAAAATTAACCTTTACTAATTGTATAGGTTAAACTGGCATTTTACTGAGACTTTGAGTTACATTTTTTTAGTTGCCTGAGGGTCTAAACCTATTGTCTTAAACTAAAAGATCACTTATAACTCTTCTTTTGTTTCTTCTCTTAGCTTGTATTAATATGTAAGGTGTCTCTCATTTTATTATTGGTTTTAAATAAATTTTATGATAAAGTTACCAATTGTTTTCATCACATAGGTTTCTAATAGCTTTCCAAATATATCCCATTTTGTAAATTATTTTAATTATGTCCCTAATCATATTGGAGTTATGCTTTGCTGATGCTTAATGCACCATCATTTAATTAAATAGTAAATAACACCCTCCCCCCATTGGCTTTGTTTGTCAAACTATATGATGCAGTTGTACAAAAAGGGCTCTGGTGTTAATATTCTTGAGTTCAAATCCCATCCTTAAAGTCTGTTTGCTATATGATCTTATGTACATTGCTTATATCATTCTGGCTTTAATTTTCTAATCTTAAAAACAAATATAATGCTGATGCCTCCATAATAGGAGGTAAAATAGGTAAAACTAAGGTAACCCTTTACACACCATAATCACTCATCAGATGATAGCTATCATTATAATACACTAAATTCTCAAGAACCCATGGATCATTTTTCATCTCTTTATTCTGTTGCATGGATATAGCTCAGATTTAGAGTCATGGGTGTGAATCATTAGTACAAAACAAAGGAAGACTACTAGCATGCTGTTTCTTCCAAATCCAGAATATGTGACTATTTTATAGAAAAGATGTAATATTCTATGCAACTAGATAAAGAATGGGAACTCCTTGATGTTGGGGATTGGGTTTTCCATTCTGCATCTCGAGAACCTAGCAGACTACTGGAGGAAAGACATTATAATAGAGCACATTTTTGACAGCCAGTTGTATTTTTGAGAATTGGCATAGCATCAGTGAGTTTGTGAAGGAAATGTGATTTTTGTCTGTTTTTTTAATTCTGCTTTTCTTTAGGTTCTAAAAAGAAAAGAACTGAATAGTACATATTGGATCATATCTGTGGACTCCTGGCACCTGAGAAGTATTCTTTGTGGGATATAAGTTTCAATTTGTGTTAAGTTTGAAATTCTCCGTACTGAGCTTCCAAAATAGAGAGCAATTATTCTAAAAAAAAAGTCTGATGATCATTCAGTTACGCCTTTGCATTGAGTATGGTGCCTTGCTGTTGCATGCCACTGATGCCCATTTATCACTCACAGTATCTTGCAAGTACTTTGTCTACAGAGTGCTAAGCAGCTGTGCACAATGGAAAAAGCTTGAAATCTGGGGTCAGATAAGTCTGTAATTGGTTTTTCAGCTCAACCATTTATTAACTGTGTGACTTTAGGCAATCCTTAGGTTTTCTGATCTTTAGTTTTTATATTAAAAAGGAACCAAGATACCTACCTTACTGGGTTGATATGAGGATTAGAGATAATACATAGTAAGAAGGTATCATGTAGTAGATGCCAAATGCATAATAGTTAATATTAATATAAGATTACTATATCTATACATTCATTTTCCTCAATTGTTTCCAGAACTAATAGGTTACTACATTAGAAAATAATCTGATATTTTTGTGGCTTCCAAATCCATCACCAAAGACAATAATTTGAGATGAAGAAGATGAGATTTTTTTAGTTTATTAATCAGGATTATTTTTCATATATAACACTGATTTGGGACCAGCACAATTTTTAAGTATCAATTTTCACATTGAAAAAAAATAAGAATACTGGGAACATCTCAAAATTGTTTTAAGGTCTAGTATGACATTGTGGGTAAAGTGTTTTACATAGTAAATGCTCAAGATCATCTAAACCTACTGTTAATATAATGCAAAACTGCTCTCAACAACAACCATAGCAGGTAGTTTTATTTATCCAGTTGAGAACATTTGTCACCCCAAACTTGAATTTTTGAAAGATAACCTAATTGCAAACTTAACAAAGGCAATGAATCTTGAGTTAGCCTGTTAGATTTGGTTCCTAGGTGAATTAATCCATTTTCTCTTTCTCTGTCTCTCAGTTTCTTTATCCATAAAAAAGACAGTGCCAACCCCTTTCAGGTACTAAAAAGATTAAATCCAGTTGAATCCACTAGCACATTGCTAATCACATAAATGTTCAATTAATATGTAATTATTTTAAGTTAGAGATCAAGTTATTGATATCTCATTTTATATGTCTACTTGAGCTCTACATCACTATATATATATATATATATATATATATATATATATATACATATATTCAATATTATTCAAGTAACTTAAGGACCGCTGAAAGTCTGTCCTTCCATAAAATCAATAAAAACAAAACTGGAAAAAATTGTCAGAATCAAGTTTTTCAAAACTCTGGAAATTAACCAAAGACTTGCAGCAACATGGGGAGCATTTAATCAAGAAAAGTGGCTGATTATCAGTAATAACAGCAAGCTTTGTACTGTTTTAATTAGCTTTAGTCCATCACCTATTCCCCAAATCAGTGGTAGGTTGGAAAATAACAGCTTGTGTTGCCAATACTGTAGACAGAAGAATGGATCTCATTCCCAAAGAAGTGCCACTATTTGATCTGTCTGGTGGTAACTTGGAAGATCTCATTCAAAAGTTACTTTTATTTGATCTCAGTCAAACTCACCTAGTGCTAAACCTCTTTCCCTGGTGGGTGGAGTGAAGGGTGAGGAGAGCTTGGTCAACCATTTTAACATAATAGCTACCTGAAGTGATGGATAAAAGTTGAGGCAAAAAATATACTGATCAAAGTCTTAAAAGAAAAGGCTGAGAAATGAGATGTCCATAGGGGCTTGCAAAAGCTCTTTCATATTCCTGGGAATCTAGAAGCCACATGCATTCCCAGGGCTCTGGACAACTGAGAATTTGCTCCAGAAAGACCTGAGAAGGCCTTAAGTGCTCAACTCTCACCTCCTTGAGGTGCTGATAACAGGAGCAAAGGTTAAGGAAGAGTTTTAAACTGCCTGCCTGGGTATTAATGGCATGTCACCCACACAGAACTCTGCAGCAAAGACTGTAAGAATCATTGGTTCCAAGCATTTAAAGAATCTCTGTTAAATCATTGGCTGGCCACTGAGAAGACGGAGTGAAGACTTTTGTAACCACATATGGCAATGATAGACCTTACAGAATTTGTTTAGAAAAGTTACTAAACAAACAAGAACAATTACAAAAAACAACAACCACAGCAACCCTGAGGAAGGAGGAGAATGTGTTTTCCAGAGTTACCACATTGTACTTGAAATGCCCAGTTTTCAACAAAAAGTTATGAGATATACAAAGAAATAAGAAAATATGGTTTATTCCCAGAAAAGAAAAATCCATAGAAATTGGCTCTGAGAAAGTGCTAATAATAGATTTAGGCAGTCTTCAAATCAGCTATTTAACATATGTTCAAGGAGCTAAAGGAAATCATGTCTAAAGGACTAAAGACCATATCAGAATATAAATAGATAGAAATTATAGAAGGAACCAAATAGAAATTATAGAGCTGAAAAGTATTATGAAAAATATGGTGCTGAAATAAAATATTCACTAGATTATTTCAACAGCAGATTTGAGCAAGCAGAGGAAAGAATCAGTGAACTTTAATACAGGTCAATTGAGGAACAGCAACAAGAACTGAAAAGTAGAAATCAAACAAGCCTCAGAGACTTGCAAAACATCATAAAGCATGCATTTGGAAGTCTTAGAAGGAGAGAAGAGAAAAAAAAAAGAGAAAGAATATTTGAAGAAATAATGGTCAAAAATTTCCCAAATTTGATGAAAGATATGAATTTACACAACCAAGGAGTGTAGCAACTTTAAGGACAATAAACTCAAAGATACACACTGAAACACACTATAAGCAAGTTGTTAAAGACAAAGACAAAGAGAGAAACTTGGACAAAATAAGAAAGAAGTGACTCATTACATACAAGGGATTCTCAAGAATAACAGCTGATTTCACATTGAAAAACTATGAAAGCCAGAAAGAGTGGGATGACATATTCCAAGTGCTAAGACTGTCAACTGAGAATTTTATATCTGGCAAAACTATCCTTAAAAAATAAAGAAGAAATTAAAAAATTCTCAGATAAACAAAAACTAATATTTGCCACTAGCAGACTTGTCTTATAAGAAATTCTAAAGGAAGACTTCATGTTGAAATAAATGAGAGTAGACAGTAACTTGAATCTATATGAAGAAATAAAGAGCATCAGTAAAGATAACTACATAGGTAAATATAAAACACAGTATAAATTTATTTTTGGTTTGTAACTTCTATTGTTTTTCACTATCTGATTTATAAAACAACTGCATGATGCAATATTTATCAATCTAAGTTGATGGGCACATAATTTATACAAAGATATAATTTGTGACAATAAGAGTAAAAGGAGAGTGGAAAAAAACTATCTAGAAGTATTTTTGTATGCTATTGACATTATGGAATGCACTTAGGGAGAAATCTATAACTTTAAACACCTACATTAGAAAAGACAAAAGATTTAAAACAAAATAACCTTCTATGTTAAGAAACTAGAAAAAGAAAAGCAGACTAAACTCAAATTAAGAAGGAAGAAAATAAAAAAGATGAGAGTGCAAAAAAAATTAACCAACTTGATGAAGAAAATATTTTTAATGGCATATTTATTTTTGGCATGGTGTCGGCAAACAGGTGGTTGATTGAACATGATTTATTCTTCCACTTTTCACATGTCTGTTTTGGCACTATTCAGAGACATTCATAATGAAAGTAAAGCAATAGGATTAAATGAGTCATGAAAGATAACAAAATCTTGCCTTTTTTCTCCTAGTTGGAATATGTTTTGCCTCTAAATATGTGTCATTTGCATTTTAGACTTAGGTAAGTCTGCATTACAGAGTTGGACAAATGGTTTATGACAGATGTACATCTGGGATAATGCCTCGTACAAGATCAGAGAAATAATGTTGGTATGGTTACTTTTTTCAAATGATTTAAAATAATTTCTCTCAGAGTAACTGCTATTATATTTTCATAGATATTATTACTGTGTAAATTCTAAATTCATGCTAATAATGTATTGTTATATTTCCTTCATGTATATAGTATTTTTCACTTATTAAGTTCTTGTAACTACACAGTCTTACTGAGAGTTGTCACACCATTGAACATCTACAAAGTAAACAAAAGTACTGCTACAAAGTACTCCATTTATCTACTGTGAAACTCACCACAACTGTGGAGAAAAAAATATTTCATCTCTCTATTCTTTTACTAATCATTCAAAAATCCCCTTGACTTATTAGCAGGAATCTCACCAGTTTCCACTGAGACTTATTTTCTCCTGACCTTTAATTGTTCAGGGATCCTGAGGCTCACCCAGTGTAAAGGTAAGTCAGCTCTCTCCTTACATCAAGAGTAGAAGGATCTGGAGATAATGAAAGTATTATTGATATAATTGTTGGACCAGAATCCTACATAATCCTTTGGGAACTTGTACACAAGTTAATACCATGTCCATATGTTTACATAGCTCCTGATACGGTGCCACCAGTGGGTGGAAAATATTCTTTTATTTCAGATCCAGACTTTACTTACCTAGGAGATATCTTAAATCCCAACCCAAATTGCTAGTTTGAGCTGTCATGAACTGACGGGAAAGTGTGTTCTAGTCAGGTAGAAGAAGACAAAAAAACAAAACCCGGCCAAGCAGTTGATTGCATATGGATGATTAAGGCTACTCCAAAAACTAAGTTGACATGGAAAGTAGATCAAGGGACTTCTCTGGTGGTGCAGTGGTTAAGAATACACCTGCTAATGCAGGGTATATGGGTTAGAGCCCTGGTTGGAGAAGATCTCACAGGCCACAGGGCAACTAAGTTCGTGCACCACAACTACTGAGCCTGCACTCTAGAGCCCACAAGCCACAATTATTGAGCCCATGTGCCACAACTACTGAAGCCTGCTTGCCTAGAGCCTGTGCTCTGCAACAAGAGAAGCCACCACAATGAGAAGCCCGTACACCACAATGAAGAGTAACCCTCGCTTGCCACAACTAGAAAAGCCCATGTGCAGCAATGAATACCCAGTGCAGCTGAGAAATAAATAAATTATTTAATTAAAAAAATTTAAATAAGAAGATGATCATGTATTAAATGAGAGAAAGAGAAAGTATTGTTCATGTGCTTCCAAGTAGGATTGAGAATCTTGGGTAAAGTCCTCCTTTCTCTTCTTATTTATCATCTTACATACCAGGGATCACAGGCATTGTAGCCTTGCTCATGCCACTAAAGAGTCTGTCAAGAGCTAAATGACCATACTAAAAGGTTCCTAAACAAGAAGTTCTGTTCCAGATAATCTAAAATCTCAATATGCAGACACAAGGAACTCTGATATTTTTAAAACTTCCTTTGAAAGGAACCCTTTATTAAAAATTCTTGCCTTGGCAGGTAGAGTCTACCCTGTAAAAATACCTAATCCAAGAAACTTGAGAGCTATCAAGGATAGGTTTCTCCATGTTGCTGCAAATGGCATTATTTCATTATTTTTAATGGCTTAGTAATATTTCATTTTATATATGTACCACTTCTTTTTTATCCATTCATCTGTTGATGGACATTTAGGTTGCATCCATGCCTAGGCTATTGTAAATAGTGCTGCAATTATAATTGGGGTGCTTGTATCCTTTCAAACCATGGTTTTTCTCCAGATGTATGCCCAGGAGTGGGATTGCTAAATCATATGGTAGCTCTGTTTTTAGTTTTTTAAGGAACCTCCATACTGTTCTCCATAGTGGCTGCACCCATTTATATTCCCACCAACAGTGTAGGATGGTTCTCTTTTCTCCACATCCTCTCAAGCATTTATTATTTGTAGACTTTCTGATAATGGACATTCTAACTGGTGTGAGGTGGTATCTCATTGTAGTTTTGATTATCATACTAAGTGAAATAAGTCAGACAGAGAAAGACAATATCATGATATTGCTTATATGTGAAATCTAAAAAAAGACACAAATTAACTTACTTTACAAAACAGAAACAAACTCACAGACATAGAAAACAAATGTGTGGTTATCAAAAGGGAAAGGAGGGGGGAGGGATAAATTGGAGTTTTGGACTGACATGTGCACACTTCTATATTTAGAATAGATAACCAACAAGGACCGACTGTACAGCAAAGAAACTGCTCAATATTCTGTAACAACCTAAATGGGAAAATAATTTGAAAAGGAATAGATACATGTATATATATAACAGAATCACTTTGCTGTACAGCTGAAACTAACACAATATTATTAATCAACTATACTCTGATATAAAATTTTAAAAAATGAATAGGTTTCTCATTCATAGGTCTTCAACCAGACTCTCACTTTTTTCTTCCAAATTTATTTATTCATAATAAATGAGTTCAGAGTAAACTACATATCCAGGAATACAAAGATGAATTGGATTTTTCCATAGGAAATTCATATTTCAGTAGACATGTCAACAAACGACTAGACAACTCTATAATATGTGCTTTAATGTTACTGTGAACAGAGAACGAAAAAAACACAGAAAGTGTCTGACTGCCTGCGACAGAGTGTCAGACCAAAAATGGGATTTGAGCTGCTTCTAAACTAGGTGTGAGCCTGATCAGACTCCACACCTGCCATGCTGCTAATTAGTAAAATTGATTTTTTGATCATGTGTGGTTCAGCATGGTCCCCTCCCTCTCACATGTCCAACCTCTGGATGCTAGAGGTTTTGCAGAAGAAAATAACTTTCTCAAATAAAGGATGGTTGTTTCTCAAGTAACGATAGAATTATATTCGTGTTTCTATATTAGAACCTACAGATGTGCTCTGAATATTCATTTGAAAAATGTATTGAATGATTCCTAAGGTGAAGATGAGGCAGAAAGAGATTTCAGGCAGAAGGAAATATATATATTTCTTTAAAAAAATACAGAAAGACATTAAAGGAGGTAGCAGGTTCAGGAATAAATAAAATAATTTCACTGGGCTTATTGAAATAGAACTTACCATTGCTCAGTCTAGGAGGAAAAGAAGAGTTAAAGGTGGAGGACAAGAGTTGTAAGCTAAGTCTAGAAAGATAGATTTGAGGTCCTTCTGTGCATGATGGGAGCAAAGAAAAGGTTTTACTCAAGGGAGACATGCAATCAACCTTGATTTTTAGGAAGATAATTATCTAGACAATAGGGAAATATAGAAGATGGCCTAAAACAGGAAAGAATGTTGACGGGAAGATGAGTTAGGAGTGTGTTGCAATGAGGAAAGGGAAAGTATAGATATTGATCATCTAGTGGCATTTAATCTGAAAAAGCAACTGATATTCAAACTCTGTGAATTGAAAAACGTACAATTTAGTGACTGATTCAATTTTATAGGGAAATAAAGGGAGTGTCCATCTTGTACAAGTTGGTGGACAGTGATTCCATAATTCAGGATAGTGAGGAAAAGATGAAGAGTAGATTGCGGTAGATGATTGAGAACAGACAGTTGGACACGTTAAGTTTTGGGGGCCAGAGGGAGATGCTGATGGTGCACTGTAGGAAGCTGAAAATATGATTTTGCAGCTTTATATAAAATTTGTAACTAGAGAGCCAAATATAAGTAGTCACCATTATAAATATAGTAGTCACCATTGTGGCTGTCTAAGAGAAAACTTAGAAAAAAGAGTTTGGAGTGAGATGAATAGAAGGTCCAGGATGAAACCTAGAGAACAACATTTAACTGGTGGTGGAAAAAGAACATCTAAAGAAGGAAATTGAAAATGCCTAGTTAGAGATGTAAGAAAACACAATTTCCCTTTAAAATGAGCTTTCGTTCATTGATTAAGTCGTTCTACAACATTTACTGTATGCTTACCACATGCCAGGCACTTGCTGGAATTGGGAATAAAATTATTCACAAGGAAAACATATTTCCTGCTTGTAAAGAGTTTGCATAAAAGAAGGAATGTGCGTCTGCAAGGAAATGAGTTCAAGTTTGGAGAGTCTCAAGTTGAGTGAAAAATAAAAAGGAGTATATACAAATATAAACAGACTAGACAAGAAAATAGAGGCTTTTAATAGACAAACAGAAGAGGAGGAAAGAATGGAGAATTAAAGAAAAAGTAAGAATACAGAAATAGAAGAAGAACCAGAGGAAATTTGTCTCCAAAATATGAAGGGATAAAAGTCTTTTATGATTTACTGCAGTAATGAAAATAGTTAGGGGGATTTGTTAAAGTGGAGGTTATTGGTAACTTTAGAGAGAGTATTTATAATAAAGAGGAGACCAAAATGCAGAATATATTGAGTGGAAGAAGGAAAGAGAAACATGTTAATTGGATACAAGCATTTATTTCTACACATTCCTGAATTGATATTAAAAAAGCATAAACCCCCAGGACTGCAGGAATATGGAAGAATGGTAGACCCGATATTTCTGTGGCTGAAAAGCATTTAAATGATTAATAATAATTGAGATGACTGAAGAGAATTGAAACCAATGTTAACTGTTGCAGAGAAGGCCAAAAAGCTGATCTGGTCTCTAGATGTAACCACCAGTTTACAGAAAATGCAGGTGATAGATGAATTTATTAAGTGACCCCAGGGGAATACTCTCAGCAAAATAGAGTGTGGATAATTCTGCAAGAAAATTTATTCTGGTTTTTCAATGAACAAATATCAAGAAATAAAGGGGATGTAGAAGAAACTGTTACAGATTAAAAGAGAATTAACTGACATGTGTGGGATTTGTCTAGATCCAGATTTAAACAAAATAGCTGTAAAATTTCCTTAGAAGACAGTTTAGCACATTTGAACATTGACTAGGTATTTTAAGACATTACTTTTAATTTTGTGTATGTGAAATTGGTACTGTGCTTATGTTTTCAACAGAACTGATCTTTTAGTGTAACATACTGAAGTATTTCTGAAGGAAACATGAATTTAAAGTAATCCAACAATGGTAGTTGTAGGGTTGGGGAGGGGCAGGAGTTTGAGGGATATAGACTGTTTCTGTGTTGACAACTTTTTTTTTTTTTTGGCTGTGCAGCGTGACTTGTGGGACTTTAGGATCTTAGTTCCCCAACCAGGGATGGAATCTGGGGCTCCGGCATTGAGTGCGCCGAGTCCTAACCGCTGAACCGCCAGGGAATTCCCTGTGTTGATAATTGTTAAACTGGTGATTTAGGGGAGAGATTTTGAAACTTTTCACTCTTATGATTGCTTGAAATTTTCATAATAGGTTTTAAGAAAGAATCAAGTAAAATTATACAAATAATAAATGAGAAATAACAAAGAATTAAATGAGTTATTTCTCTTTCTTCAAAAAGATTGCTCTAAATAGATTGGAAAAGTTTATCATTGGAAGGAATATAAAACAGTGGCAAAAAGTAAGCTTGCTTATTTATTTATTTATATAATATTTACTGAGGCCTAGGCAATGTGCTAGACAGAGAGAGTACACACAAAAGACAATTTATGACAAAGTGTACAATCCAGAGAAATATGTTCTTTTACAAGTTACTGCAATTAAGAAACACCAGAAATCACTGAGTGTTAAAGAGCTGTCAGTGTAGCACCTAGAACTGTCCTATCCAATATGGTAACCACTAGTCATGTGTGGCTATTGAACATATGGATGTTACTAGCAAGACTGAGGAACCTAACTTTAATTTAATTTATTTACATTTAAAAATTTAAGCAGTGTAGAATATTTTGGGATTTTGCAACTTTACTCTTTCGGTAGAACAACATTTAACTTTAACTGTTAGATCATGTAAGATATTATGGTTATTTTATACTGTGCATGTTGAGAACATTCATCATTTCTAGGATTACACATGAACCTGTCATCAATCCAGTTGCTGTCTATGGATTGATTCAATTTGAATGATTTCTTTTTCTATGCACCAATGTAACATTGTAATGTGCTTATTTGCATATTTTTTGCAGGCAGCAAGAGTTGCAGTGGTACCTGTGTAAAGTGTAATTGGCAATTAAATTGAAATATTTGTTGTAATTATAACATACTTGTTATTTTTAATTAAAAATTAATATGTCAGTTAAAATTAGCTACAGAAAAGCAAAATGAAAAAGTTGCTTGATTTGCAAAAACAAGAGAACAATGTTAAGTGTACATAATAAATTTAATAAGAAATTCATCTCAGTAGCCAAAAAATAATTGAAGAAATTAGTTATTTAAAATAAAAAATAACTGTCCCCCAAGTTTATAAATTATTGTTAATAGAATCTAAGATTATAACATTGCCTAGCTATAAAACAGCTTAGAGTTTTGCACACACATATACATCCATTTTTAGATGAAGAGATAGTAAAATTAATCATTATTTCAGTTATGAAAATTTAGTTGGTGTGTCATGAGGAAAAGATTTTAATTTTTAAAAATTGAAAGATCTTCAGTTAAGCCACCTACCACTTGCCCATAGTATACCTTTCCAACAACATCAAAACTCAGGTGATTCAAAATTCAAAAAATCACAAGTACTTTTCTCTTTGCCTTAGAAGAGTCATGGAATATAAAACATACTACCCAATTAAATATTTAGGCATGTTTTGCCTGAATGGACTTTCAAATGTATGAGACAATGTTGTCAATTTACACTCTAAAATATCAACCTCAGGGCATACATACTTTTGAATATTTTACATCTTTCAAAGAAGGATTTTAGCTAGATATGAAAAAATACTTTTTTTTTGTTACTACGAAGGGTTCTCTATATTAGGTCAAAAAACCTGCATTTATTGAGATTTTAAAAACAAGAGATTATAGCTCCCTTATTGCTTCATTGCACTGTATGATACATGCTGAAAATATTTATGCTTAGGTTTTTGATGTAGATTATGAAAAGTGTCATAAATATATGACTCATAACCAGTTTTTGGAACTTCTGAAAAAAATAAAAGAAAATATATTTAAGGATCTTCAGTTTTTTGCTGATGCCATTGGTTGAGCCATAGAAGAGTTTTAAAAAGATTTACTGTACTGTTAAATTCAAAATTTTCTTGAAACAAAAAATATGCTTGCCAAATATTAAATGATCAAAGACAAAAATGGTAATATGAATTAGGATTTTTCACACTGCATATGAACAAACTAAATTTAAAGCTTCAAAGAAAGGAAGAGCTTAATTGTGAGCTGACTAGACAGGCACTAGAACTTATTTTGAAATTAAGACTTTTGAAAATACGAATCAATAATATTAATTTTACAATTTTTTACTAATATAAATCAATATGCACAATGAATTGTGCTATGTAAATTAGCAACAAAACTACAAGAATAATTTTAAAAGGCTTTATTCATATTGCCAAATTCAGAATTACCCTTCAATCTTTGGAGTGCCTCCTTGAATTCAATGTTAATAATCTCAAACTGACACAAGAATTGTGAATTTACTTGACTTGGAGAGATATGCTTTTGCTTCAGAGTCAAACCAACTCTCCTATAAAAGATAAACATGTTTTATCAATATAGATGTGAATATTAAAGGAATATTACTTTTTGGTATTCACTTCAATTATTGGAAAACTTTTATTTATGCTGGGAATGTCTTGAGTATGTAAATCTAATCTTGCAACTACAAATGTTATGAAATCTAAATAGAGATCAAGCATATCCAATGAAAATTTAGCATCTGAACTGAAATGTGCAAGAGCTTTAAAATACATACCAGATTTTAAAGACTTCGTACAAAAAAAAGATTAAATATCTCAATAGTTTTTATATTGATTACATCTTGAAATTATAATATTTTAGATTATTTTGTTAAATAAAATATACAATTATGATCAATTATACATGTTCATTTTTACTTTCTTAATGTGGATATTAGAAAATGTTAAAGTAAATATATGGCTCACATTATATTTCTACTGGATGGTTCAGACCCAGGAAATGCATTAGAACACATATAGCAAGACAAAAGAACAGGCCAATATTTATTCTTTAGTACCAGAAATTAGTTAAAAACCAACTATGCTATGGTAACATGTGTGGGTGTATAGCTGATTCACTTTGTTATAGAGCGGAAACTAATACACCATTGTAAAGCAATTGTGCCCCAATAAAGATGTTAAAAAAAAAACAAACCAACTACGCTAAAAATAATACTTTCATATGAGCAGAGCTGAGAGAAAAATAAGAAATAAGAGAATGAGAAATTGTTCTAGATAGGAAATAAGTAGGAATTTGGAGTAAGAATACAGAATCGTGAAGAGAAGAAAGAGAAAAGGTAAGAAGTTCACAGAAATTTCAAAGGAACACATTAAGAAGCAACCAAACTAATAATGAATTTTTTGTCTTTAATATAGATGTAAAACATGAACACACACATCCAGTATGACCCCCAATTTTTTTTTTCCCAATACATTCTACTATATACATTAATGCTTTGTGTGAGTGATGTCTTTGGGAGAAATAAAAGATTGACTGTGCTCTGCATCTAGACTTCAGCAATGTATAAATGAGGTGCCATAAGTGGGATAGGAGATAGTTTTCTCCCAAATTCAGAGGATGCCACAGAGCAGCGCCAGAATTAAGTAGGAAAAACACAAGCCATTCAGTCTTTTTTCTACCCGAGAATGCACAGAGGAAACGAAATGAGAGGGAGCCACACACACATGTAGTCTGTGTTCACAAAATTTTGTTTGCATTAAGAAAAACACAATAACTCCATTCATTTCTGTCATATATTTCTAGAGAATTCTTTTTTTCCATTTAAGAGTTTGAATTGACTCTTGTATTGACCTTAGTTACCAATACTTTTACTTTCAACTGGCTTCTTTAACCAAAAGCAGAAGCTATTCCAAAATTATTTTCCCTGCAAACCAACTCCAGAGAAGCATTGAACAAGAAGCTTGTAACAATGGATAGGATTATATTTCCTTACCACAATAGTGATTGTTAGTTTTCCCATCCAGTATGTTCTTCCTTGTCTCCCACTGTAATAGCAGCCCCAGTTGTAAGCAGGTACATGACCATTCATGATAATGAGTGCATTTCTCAAACTCCCGTGCAGCAGCTATGGCTACTACTAAGTTCTGACCAATGGGATGTGAGCAGAAGTGATGATGCTCTTTCTAGGGCATATCCTTCTCTTCCCCTTGTGCCCTTCTCATTCCCTATAATATGGATTGTACGTAGTATTGATTTACAGCAGCACCCTCGAGATGGAAGAGCAGGAGTTAGATCTGGGTCTCAATACTGTGAAAGATCTAATTAGCTCTAAACCATTTATGTACATATTGTTATTTTGAAAAAATTATTTCATTGTTTAAGCCATTATTATTTTTCTTCTCTGTTAAAAGAGCTAATCTTAATCCTGGCCTGCTACTAATGCTCCTGCATTTCAGGAAAGAGTGTAACATTTTGTTTACGTATTTCCACATTATTGTTAGAAAATTCATATAATCAAGTTTATACATTTCTATGAAGAATACAAATTTAGGGATGGAAATAACCAGAAATAAGGCATTTATCCTAATATGGCTGGCAAGATAAGTATACAGATGACTGAAGCTTTTTTAAGATAGTTTACAAGGCTTGGTCCAAGAGAATTTAATCAATTTGCCTACTGTTTGCTCCCTGAGTAGTAATTTCCTCTTGTGAATTCACCTTACTAATATTTGCTTTTATCTCTACTTGTAATTCTGATAACTATCCAATCAGCACTTGATGTCTTCCTTTCAGACACTCTATAATCACCCTAATTTTACTTTATGACATTTACCATCACCTAAAGCCTCTCAGGTAAGAGGCTCTCCACAACCTTTTAGTTTCCTGATATATGGCTTTATATCAGCACACTATATTAAAAGATGAAAGGCAATCAGAGGTTCATTACTTTACACACACATGAACATTTCAAAATTAATTGCTGATTATCTTGCAGCTATGCTTGCTAAAGAAAAGGAAGTAACTATCACTATTAGAAAAGGGCTGCCGTACGTGATGCTCAAACTGTAACTATCAGGCAGTTTGGAGGACTTTCATCAACAGACAATTAGGAGAAAGAAGGGAGGGAAGGACAAGATCAGGAAAGTGTCACCCAGAATTGAATCTTTACTCATTCACTCATCATCCATCCATCATTCATAAATATCAGTGAATGTCTAAACTGTGCAAAGAACTGTGCTATAATCTCAATGTTTGTGTTCTTCTCAAGCTCATATGTTGAAATCCTAATGCCCAATGTGATGGTGTTAGGAGATGGTATTTTGTTATAGGAGCCCAAACAGACTAAGACAAACCAGTTAATTGCTTGACAAACAGCAGTGAAAAAAAAAAACACTCTTTTTCTTCATATAGCTGATATTTTAGAGAAGCAGACAGACATTTAAAGATTAATCACCTAATTATTTAAATTACTTTTTTAAAGGACTAAGAAGAGAAATACATACTTTTATGAGAGCCTATCCAGTGACACTGACCAGGTTTAGAGAGTCACAGAAGGTTTTCTAGAGACATCAATGTTTGAGCCATGCTCTGAAGCAGGCAGTATTTAGGAAAAGATGGGAAAGGAGAACATTTCAGACAGGACATAAGCCTATGTGAAATCCTGATCCAGAAAGGGTATAAGGCTTTTAAGGAACTCAAGTTGATGTCCAAGGCTAGAATTAGGAGAGCTAGGGGGAAGTTTAGTGCCAGGTGAGGTTGGTGAGGTAGGCAAGGACCAGACCAAGCCTGGCCTTGGAGGCCATATGGATGATTTTAAATTTATTCTAAAGAAAATGAAATGTATTTAAATGTTTTATCGTAGTGATAGTGGTGTGTGCGTATTCATGAAGTGACATCATTATATTTTTGTGTTTCACCTTGGCTGCAGGATGGAGAATAAATAGAAGAGAGGAGAGAAAAGAAGATAAAAAAGTCAGTTAAGGACATCTGCTAGCTGAGAAATTATATAAGTGTGGGCATGGATGTTAATAATGCAGGTGGAGTGAAATAAATATGCCCCACTTACTCAGGAGTGACAGAATGTTAGCTGTGGTAGATTATGGAGAAAGGGGAGTCACAGGTAACTCTCAAGTGCTAGCTTGCATAATCAGATATAAAATATGGTCATTCGTTAAGAAAGAGCACATTGGAGGAGGTGTGACTTTAGTAGGAAGATAATGAATTAAACTTTGAATAAATTGGGTGTGAAATTCCAGTAGGACACTGGTGTATAGTTAAGAAAGCAGACATATATAGTTAAGAAGGCAGGTCTGAACTGTTAAGAGACACCTAGGTAGGAGGAGAGAAAGAGATAAAGGTAGGGAGAGGGAGAGAGAGGGGGAAAGGACACTCCATGTGAAGATGATAAATTAATTAAGTAATTAATTAATTAATTTCAAAAATATGTATTGAGAACCTATGATGTGCCAAGAACTGTTCTAGGCACTGGAGATACTTCAGTAAAAAAAAAACAGACAAAATTTCTTACCCTCACTAGCTTACATTCTATTGTTAACAGAAACAAGTAAGAAATATAACTGATAGGTAAATTATATGTTAGAAGGTGGTAAATACAATGGTGAAAAAGTGGCATGGAAAATGAGATTCAGAGTTGTGAGAGTGGGCACTGCAAAGTTAAATAAAATGGTCAGGATGAGGATAATTGACAAGGTGACACTTGAGCAAAGACCTGAAATAAATGAGGGGGAGAGCCATGTATGTATCTAGAAGATGCATATTCCAGAGGGAGCAAAAAGTGCAAGGACCTTAAGGGAGGAGGAGGACACCTAGTGTGCTCCAAAAACATAAAATAGGTCTCTGTGGCTACTGCCAAACAAATGATAAGAGGTTTAGTGGTAAAAGCCAGAAGAGCAGAAGAGGTAGTGGAATACAGAGCATCGGGTCTTGTAGACCACTGTAAGGATATGAGCATTTACTCTGTGTTAAGTAGGGAGTCATTGAATGATTTGAATAGAAGATTGATGTTGTCTGATTTATATAGTTTTAAGGGACAACTCTAGATGTTGTCTTGAGAGTACATAATAGGTGATCATCTGTCCCAGTTTTCCTGAGACTGAGTGTCCTGAGACGTCACTTTCAGTGCTAAAACCAGGAGTTTGCTCAACATCATTGTGAGAATTTCTAGAGTAGCAGTAGGAAAATGAAGTCAAAGCCTGTTGGAATAATCTCCTCAAGCAATCATGATGTTTCAGAACAAGATGGTAGCCATGTAGATGGGAAGAAGTGCTCAGGCTCTAGGTATATTCTGAAGTTAGAGAAAACTAGATTTGTTGACCAATTGGGTTGCGTGGTGCAGGAGGAGAGGAGTCAAGGATTACTCCACCTGAAAGATTAAGGCCGGAAGTGGGGAGTGACATCAGCACTCTGCCAGTGTAAGGCATTCCTCTTTCTATTCCCCACTTTTTAACAATGAATTAGATAAACAATCATGAACAAAAGAAACATCATGGGAGTTGTGGGACCCAGCACCAGAAGCCAAGGGATATGGAAGGGGTCTTGCCCACCTGTGCATTAGGCAGGTAGACTTCCCTAAGGACTGTGGAACAAGAAGAGCCAGACAACCTGCCCCAACCTCTCTCTGTGTAACCAGGAAAAACTCTGGAAAGTGCTGGCTGGACCAGAAGCACTGGAAAAGAGAGAATATTCAGGAGCCCCGCCTTCCCAAAGGGAGATTCCAGCACATCATTGGAGGAAACAACACAAAACAAAACAAAGAACAAACAAACAAAACACCACACACACACACAAAAAACAAGTTTGGTCACAGTGGAGGTGATTATAGAGGAAATTCCCCAGTGCCACACATCCCACTCCCTGCAAGTTAACTTTGCATGGGGCTGAACTGTACCATGGATGAGCAGCTTTTCATGTACCTGTTAGCCATTTGGATGCCTTCATTGGTAAAAATGTCTATTCAGTTTCTTTGCTCACCCTTTAATCAGATTGTTTTTGTTATTGAGTTGTATGCATTCTCTATATATTTTGGATACTAATCCCTTATCTGACCTATGATTTGCAAATATTTTCTCCCATTCCATAGGTTGCCTTTTTGTTTCTTGACTGTTTCATTTTCTGTGAAGAAGTTTTTGATGTAGTTCCTTCCACCTGTTGAGGTGTTGCTTGTGCTTTTGATGTCATATTCCAAAAAATCATTGCCCAGACCAATGTCAAAGAGCTGCTTCCCTATGTTTTCTTTTAAGAGTTTTATGGTATCAGGTCTTATGTTTAAGTCTTTAATCCGTGTCATGTTAATTTTGGGAGTGATGTAAGATAGGAGTTCAATTTCATTTTTCTGCATGGGGTTATTCAGTTTTCCCAGTACTATTTGTTGAAGAGAATATCTTTTCCCCTTTGTGTGTTCAAAATATAGAAAAAACTCAAACAACTCAATGACAAAAACAAACAAGCAATCTGATTAAAAAATGGACAGAGGGCCTATATGGACACTTTTCCAAAGAAGACATCCAAGTGGTTAAGAGGTACATGAAAAGATATTCAGCAACATTAATCATCAGAGAAATGCAAATCAAATCTACGAGGAAATATTCTCACACCTGTTACCTGGCTATCATCAAGAAAATGAGATGAGTGTTGCCAGGCATGTTGAGAAAAGGGAATACTTGTACACTGTTGGCAGGATTGTAAATTGGTTCAGCCACTATGGAAAAGAATATGGAGGTTCCTCAAAAAATTAAAAATAGAGCTACCGTATTTCCAGTAATCCCACTTCTAGATATTTATCCAAAGAAAATGAAAAGAGTATATTGAACAGATATTCCCATGTTTACTGCAACACTATTCACAATAGTCAAGATATGGAAACAACCTAAGGGCCCATCAGAGGATGAATAAAGAGGAAGATATAAATGTATATCTTATATAAAATAATATTACTCCGGCATGAGAAAGAAGGAAATCCTGTTAGTTGAGAGGGCATGGATGGACCTTGAGGGCATTATGCTAAGTGAGATAAGTCAAGCAGAGTAGTACAAATATAATATCAGTTACATGAGAATCTAAAAAAGCTGAACACATTAAAAGCAGAGAGTAGAATGATGGTTACCAGAGGTTAGGGGGTAGGAAAATTAGAGAGATGTTGTTTAAGGGTACAAATGTGGAACTGGTAGATAAGTTAAGTCCTGGAGATCTAACGCACAGGCAATAATACTGCATTTTAAACTTCAAATAAGAGGCTAAGAGACTAGATCTCAAGTGTTTCCACCACACACACACACACACACACACACACACACACACACACACACACACAATAATAATAAGTATGTGACATGAAAGAGGTGTTAGCTAACACATGGTAATAATCACACTACAACATACAAATGCATCAAATCAATACGTTGCACACCTTAGACTTACACAATGTTAATTATATCTCAATAAAAGTAAATTTAAAAAATGATTGAATTGCCATTAACTGAGATGAGCAAGGCTGTGCATGGAGGTCAATTTTAGGGAGATGTATTAATTTGGGCCATGCTGAACTTGCAATGTGCATCAGACAACAAAGTGGAGATATTCATTAGGCAGTGAGATATAACATAAGGTAGAAGGGTGAGGTCTCAGCTAGAAATCTACTTCGGGGAGATAAAAGCAAGGAAATTGTGTTTAAAGCCATAAGATTAGATGAAAGCATCAAGGAATTGATGAGAAGCAGTCCAAAGTTTGGATAAAATTGTACACGCATGACGAGTATGGAATGTAGGGATTCTAATGTTTAAATATCTAACATTTTTTTAGGCCACACCCAACACGGCTTGTGGGATATTAGTTCCCAGACCAAGGATCGGACCCAGGCTCCCTGCAGTGGAAGCACAGAGTCCTAACCACTGGACCGCCAGGGAATTCCCATTAAATGTCTAACATTTAAACAGGGAAGACAGCATGGCAAGTATACTAAAACTTGGAAGATGGGAGTTAATGACATAGGAGGAAATTAGGAGATGAACAGAGGCGAAGGGAGAAATTAAAAAGTTGACTCACTTCAACAATTTAAGGAAAAGGCTGATTATTCTTTGATCACAGTCCAAGATATAAAAGATTATCTCCAGAACTGGTTTTAAATCCATCTCTGTTGGTCAGTCTTGGTTTGCATGGCTACAACTGGCTTCAGTAACCACACATTTACAAGTCAACCCATCATCATCAACCTCATTCCAACAGCCAATCTTGCATAGCTGAAATTTACCCTCTCCTTCACTACCCTCACTTCTGAAACTCTGTCAGTCTCTGCACTCCGAGTCTCTCCAGACTCTACTGGTTGTTAAAACAAAGACTGTGCTTTTAGCATACAGTCCTCCACTTCTTTGCACACAATTCATTCAGCTTTGTGTTTCAGATAAAGAGCAGCAGTTTCTTCCTTCAACAATGTTTCAGAATGGGGAGAGGGATCAGCAGTGTTCAATATGACTGAGGAGTTAAAGAAATTAAAGACTAGGAGTGATCACTGGATTTAGCAACATGGAGGTTATTGATAAATTTGTAGAGTCAATTCAGTGCTGAGGGACTCAGACTGCGGTAGTTTGGGTAGTGAGTGGGAGTTGATGAAAATGGAGATTTACCTTGTGTCCTTTAATAATCTCTTTGTCCTCCAGGCAGCCATTGATTTGGTTTTCGGTACAAAAGATTCTTTTGCATTTTCTAGAATTTTATATAATTGAAATCATAAAGTGTTTAATTTTTTCCCCCCTTGGGTGCCCTCGTGTGACATATTTATTTTGAAATTCATCAATGGTGCTTATATGAGTACTGCACCCTGTTTACATTATTGAGAAGTATGTTCTAGTGTTTGTTCCATTGTTTGTTTATTTATTCATCTGTTTATGGATATTTTAATTGTTTCCAGTTTGGGCTATTGCAAATAAAAGCAGTACAGAAATAGGAAAGAAAAAAAAAGCAAGAAAATGGAGACAGATTTTAAGACACATTCTCTTAAAAAAAATTTAAGAGAATATTTTTTAAGTGAAAGTTTAGTTTTAAAATGGTTTTAGATTTACAGCAAATTGGAAAGATAGTACAGAGAGTTCCCATATACTCCACACCCAGTTTCTCCCACTGTTAACATCTTACTTTAGAGAACACTGTTTTCAGCTACTTCACTCTCAACAGAAGAGACAATAGGTAGTTGTGACTCAGTAGCTAGAGGAGAAAATGAGGTTAAAGTGTTTTTCTCTTTGAATTGATTCCTTTCACTGCTTTTGTTTGTCCATGAGTTTAAGATAGGACAGACCACTGATGTCTAAATAATGATTAGAATAATCCTGAAGAGAGAGAAAGGATGAAGATAGCTTTGAGAGGTGACTTCTTAGAGAGTTTATAACTGACAGTCCTTATGTTTTCAGGCAAAACTGTTGAGTTTCATCTGGTTTAATGCACATCACAGTGACAAGAAGATTTTAGGGAAGTTCTAACATGCCTTTCCCATTGTAAAAACTGGACATTAGCCTTATAGCTGAAGTTATTATTACCAGCTCATGGCCACTATTGTTATGATAGTGAAAATGAGCAGGACCCTGTGCGGCCTTCCTAGGACAGACCCCATCATGTCCTCCATCTGCCTTTTGTTAATAGAAAAACTTTAGCAAAAGAATAAGTTTAATCAGAGAAATGAGAAAATGCAGAAGCAAGGGAAAACAGTCAAACAAAGACAAAATAATAATAGTTTAGTTATTAAGCAAAGTCAAGGACTTTTAGTTTCTCCTCAAGGGCTATAGATAATATTCTGAGCCATGTTCTTTGAGCTGTTTTGCAGACACTAAGACCCCCACCAGGTGGAAGAAGTTAACTACATGATGACCAGACTGTAGCCATGACTTAAGCTGCTCCATCTTACACAATTATAAGAACTGACCTCAAGGAAATGGGAACAAACCAACCCTGAAACGGATTAACTGTACTTAAAAGAATCAAGGTGATGCTGATCAGACCAAGCACAACTAATTTCAGGATGATTGTTGGAGCTGACTGTGTTGTTCTGCAAGTGGCCCACCCCTCCCCAGCCTGTGCACCGCCCCCCCTTAGAAACTCTTGCCCCCCGATCGGCAAAGGAGAGTTGGATTTTTGTGATGTGAGTACATCTTCCGCCAGGATTGCTGACTTCCTCAATAAAGCTATCTTTCCTTTTACCCCACATGTGTCTCTCAGTATTGGATTCTTGAGTGATGAGCAGCGAAACCTGAGTTTGGTAATAATAGCACCTCTATGTCTCAAGCTGTCCATGTAATTTCACTTCAAATCTTTTATCCCATCTCTAAATGCTAGAATTTGACTAATAGGCCCCTGTGGCTTCCCATAAAGAGGTGACAGAATTTGAAGATGAGGGACTTTCCACATTTCTCTGATGACTTCATCTCAGCTCATTTTATTTCTTCATTTTTTCAAAAAATTTTAAATAAATAAATTTATTTATTTATGGCTGCGTTGGATCCCTGTTGCTGCGCGCGGGTTTTCTCTGGTTGCGTCCAGCGGGGGCTACCATTTGTTGCGGTGCACGGGCTTCTCATTGTGGTGCCTTCTCTTGTTGCGGAGCACAGGCTTTAGGCGTGCGGGCTTCCGCAGTTGCACGGGCTGAGCACGGGCTCAGTACTTGTAGCTCGTGGGCTCTAGAGCACATGCTCAGTAGTTGTGGCACACGGGCTTAGCTGCTCCACTACATGTGGGATCTTCCCGGACCAGGGCTGAAACCCATGTCCCCTGCATTGGCAGGCTGATTCTTAACCACTGCGCCATCAGGGAAGTCCTCAGCTCATTTTAAAATAGCACATTCGGAGAAGACAAAAGTGAAACTCTACATTTCTTGTCAATCTCAACTGTGACCAGAAAGCTTTGGCTCTTCCCAGTAATAAAAAATGCATCATTCAATAATATTTTTGACTACAAAGAAATGAAACGAATTGATGTATTAAAAAATCAATTTAAACCCATTTAATGCTTTAAGAAATTTCCTCAAAGGGATTTGAGTCAAAAATGAAGATTTTCAGAGAGAAGTACCTGAGACAGGGAATGAAAATGCAAGAGGGTATGCCAGAAAAATTTCAAACTAATTGAGGAGAACAGTTCAGAGCCCAAGCTTTCAAGAACAGCTGTCAAGGGCAAAGACAGTGGTAAGCAAACCACTCCCTCTTTCTTCCTGCCTTATGCCATTTTTTTTGTAACCTCAGGGAGTTAGGCACATTTTCTCCTTCAACTTGATGGTCCTAATGCATGCTTTCATTTCCTTTCTCTAAAACCAAAGTTTATACACAACACAGCCAGGTTTCCCAAAATATCAGAACTATAGAATTAGAAAAGGAACACTTAGGTAAATCAGGAGACCTTTCATTGTCATGATAAAAGCCTGTAAGTACATGAAATCTGGGGCAAACAACCCGGCAATGTCCTTATTTTCTGCTTCACTGCTCTTCTCTGATCAGAACACTTTTCCACGTGTCTTGCCTCTTTTCTCACTCACCTTGTACCTGTATTGCTGAATACTGATGAGGTCTGACTTGGGTCAGTGCCAGTCCCTGATTTTCCAGTAACCTGCTTGGGCCCTAAATGCTGGCTGAAGTTGCAAGAAGATCGGTAGGCTAAACGTCGCCTCCGCTGATACGGAAGAGAAGTTGCTATACATGGGTAAAGAGTGGTTCTGCTGGTGGGAATGTGAATTGGTCCAGCCATTATGGAGAACAGTATGGAGGTTCCTTAAAAAATTACAAATAGAACTACCATATGACCCAGCAATCCCACTACTGGACATATACCCTGAGAAAACCAAAATTCAAAAAGAGTCATGTACCAAAATGTTCATTGCAGCTCTATTTACAATAGCCTGGAGATGGAAACAACCTAAGTGTCCATCATCGGATGAATGGATAAAGAAGATGTGGCACATATATACAATGGAATATTACTCAGCCATAAAAAGAAACAAAATTGAGCTATTTGTAATGAAGTGGATAGACCTAGAGTCTGTCATACAGAGTGAAGTAAGTCAGAAAGAGAGAGGCAAATACCATATGCTAACACATATATATGGAATTTAAGGAAAAAAATGTCATGAAGAACCTAGGGATAAAACAGGAATAAAGACACAAACCTACTAGAGAATGGACTTGAGGATATGGGGAGGGGGAAGTGTAAGCTGTGACAAAGCGAGAGAGAGGCATGGACATACATACACTACCAAATGTAAGGTAGATAGCTAGTGGGAAGCAGCCTCATAGCACAGGGAGATCAGCTCGGTGCTTTGTGACCACCTGGAGGGGTGGGATAGGGAGGGTGGGAGAGAGGGAGATGCAAGAGGGAAGAGATATGGGAACATATGTATATGTATAAGTGATTCACTTTGTTATAAAGCAGAAACTAACACACCATTGTAAAGCAATTATACTCTAATAAAGATGTAAAAAAAAAAAAAAAAAAAAGAGTGGTTCTGCAAACCCTCTCAGTTAGAAAAAGAGTGACTGAAATATCCAGAGGATAGGAATGTAATCTGAGAATGACAGACACTTGAGTTCGACATCATGGCTTCTGTCTGTCACTAATACAGTAAGCTAAATTGAGAGAATAACATGTATATCCCAGAAAAAGTCTTATGCCATCAATTGTCTTAAAAAGCCCAGGCATGAGTGTCTCATAGAATCCTGCCAAGCCTGCTCCATGTGAGTCCATTTCAGGAGTACAAATCACTCTATCTGGAAAGGAAAAAAAATCTTAGGATACATGGATCATGGAAATGTTACACACTGTTATTCATGCCATTCCAAACGTTCTAAGGATGCCTGTATACTGGGAGCCTTTTCTCTGATTGCAGGCTAGTTTTTTCACATCCTGTTGTCTCTGAAACGTCAGAGCATCACTGACCTCAGTCCCCTTGGGACAGTGTGGGCCAGTAGAAAGAACCCTGGAGCAGTAATCCATGGGACATGGATGCCATGGCTGGCTCCTGCACTGAGCAAATACATAAACCCGTGCAAGGTTCACAGTCATAGGACACTAACACTTTTTTTTCAAAGACAGTAGTGTGTTTTACAAGCATTGCCTTTGTGGAGGCATAGTTTTGGTGTGTGAATGAAACCAGTTGTTATCTCTCCCCCCTCCATTGCAATTGCTTCCTGCAAGGGAGCTATGCACTCAAGGATGGTGATCAAATGAGTTAAGTGGGCAAGTACCCTCTCATAAATGTGGTTTGGAGAACGTGGCTGCTTCCAGAGGGTCTCAGTGGGATTTCTTACGTCTTCCCTCACAAGTCTAAGGTCTTCAGATGCGTGAAACACACTGTAGCCTGGATTATCTAGTCAGTCACAGGCTCAGAGCACAGCCAGAAATTCATTGCATTTCAATGCTTGAAGGTAACCAGATAAAACAGGGTTTTCTGTCCCCTCTCCCTGTAATTGACATTTTTAAGAAAGAAGAACTCAGAGTTAATCAAATTATGCAAAGGCTTTACCATTTATTAAATAGCAGAGGTGGACCATGATGGATGCTCTGACTCTAAAATTCTTGGTGGGTTTGCAGTAAACAGCTGCCGTCGAAAGATACTGGAGCCTGGGAAGGGGGGGGCCAGTGGCCAAATGTAGGTGCAAGGAAGTGATCCCTCAAGGTACAACCTCTGAGTGACATCAGAGACCTGTTGAGTGAGACCTGACTTTGAGAGAAAGGAAGCTCTGGAGGAGGCAGATATATCCTGGACCATTGAAAAAGGAGAAGAGGAGAATTGAATTGGTATCTTAAGAAAATAATCATTAAGAACTGGCAACGTCACCACAATTCAGCCCAGTGACTTCCTAAGCACTAGAGTGAAAGAAAAATTGAAGGAAAAGCAGGAAAAAAAAAATCATTTGGGAACACAGAAATGAAGCTCTTGTACTTGTGGAAGCAGAGGTGAAAGGGCTCAGAAATAGCAAAATGAATGGTGTTCCCAGAACTCTATGTCCTTTCAAGCTGAACTTGGAAAGAGCTAGCTTTCTAGCTGCTACCAATTGCTCTCACAATGCCTTTGCCAGAGCACTTATCCGTGCGTCTTCAGTGAGCTGTCCCACATCAAGATACAGGCAAAGCCCAGTACAAGGTCAGCTCTGATGATGAACTGTTCTGCGTAATGATGTAGCACTTCCATGCCCCTCACCAACAAGACACCATATCACTGCTTTGTTAATCTGATTACCAAGATTTTGTCAGGCTCTGCCAGGTGTGCAGAGCTGCTTCCTGAGCTCTGAGCACTGATTAATCGTATCCTGGCTGTCAGGTCTGTATCCTGAGCAGAGGGGAGCATGAATCTCTTACTACAGGTTACAAACTCAAAGGCCAACCTATTGTTGCTACATAGTGACACTGGCCCAGAGGTTCCAGATCTTGCAGTGTTTCAGGGAAATACATATTGTCTGTAGCCCATGGGTTGGATGCCACATGTTAACCAAAAAAGACAAAAAACAAAAAACATATGCATGTGGCATCCAACCCACAGGTTACCTTCACACTAAAATGTATATACTACTCAATTGTTTATCAAGTACTTTGGTATTGTATATATAACTAGAATCTTAGAACATAGGTAAGATAAATACCATTCCCATTTCATAGGTGAGGAAAATACAATTTATAGGTGTAAAGTGACTTGTTTATAATTCTATAACCAGGGAGTAGAAAAGATTAAATGCTGATCTGAGCCCTAGACTCAGGATCTCTTCAACAACCTTTTTTCTATGTTAAACGCACTCTGTTTCTTCTGATGCCTTATATTACATCACTCAGTATTGAAATCAATGCCGACAGAATACAGAAAAGTGACATTTAAATGTGGATCAGACAACTCACTTCTGGACAATTAATCCTGGAAGAGGGGAGCAGAATTTACATATAATTTGATTCTTTACGTGCTTGTTTGTTTACCTTTCCATTTCTGATAAGTAACCAAGTCCTCATAAAAGTAAAAGCTGCTCTAGCATCTCTGAGGTGGGAAACAATAGACATTAGTGTCAGAGAAGGAAAGAATTAAATGTCTACTGCACACCTCACTCTGAAAGCAACGTTATAGATGTTGTTCCATGGAGTACTACTTAAAGGAACAGGAAGGACTACACTTGGAAATGATATGCAGTAAATAGAAAGGAAATAGAAGGCATTCATAGTAATTTGCCAGTTATCTATGCTTTGAAAACTAGAAGCTGGAAACTTAGAACACTCTAATAGGTGGCAAAGCCCAGCCATGGGAAGAGATATATATTTCCAATTAGTCTTGGTAATAATAAAAATATGTACTATTTTTTTGAGCTCCTACATTGTGCTGGATCCTCTACTTATAACTACGAAGACAATATCAACAATACTCACAATGGTCCTCCATGGTAGGGTTTAGAATTTTGGTCTATTGTTATTGATGGAATTGTGACCTAGAAAGATCACACAACTAGAGCATAGTGTATCAGGGACTCACATATAGTATAGAGGCTTTAAGATGATAACACCTACTATTCACCTTCAAAACTAGGCAAATCACTCATAAGGATCCCTTATAAAAGTCCAGGGCAACCTAAATGTCCATCAACAGAAGAATAGATCAAGAAGATGTAGTATATATAAACAATGGAATATTACTCAGCCATTAAAAAGAATGAAATAATGCCATTTGCAACAACATGGATGGACCTAGAGATCCACTCATACTGAGTGAAGTAAGTCAGACAGAGAAAGAGAAGTATTGTGATATTGCCTATATGAGTAATCTAAAAAAGAAATGATACAAATGAACTTATTTACAAAACAGAAACAGACTCACAGATTTAGAGAACAAACTTATGGTTACCAGGGGGACGAGGTGGGGGAGGGATAGTTAAGGAGTTTGGGATTGACATGTACACACTGCTATATTTAAAATGGATAACCAACAAGGACCTACTGTAGAGCACAGGGAACTCTACTTAATACTCTGTAATGGCCTATATGGGAAAAGAATCTAAAAAAGGGTAGATAGATGTATATGTATAACTGATTCACTTTGTTGTACACCTGAAACTAACACAACATTGTAAATCAACTATACTTCAATATAAGATAAAAAGTTAAAAAAACGTTCAGGGCAAACGCAGGGTTGAGATAAGGGCAGATGTTTCAGGTAAACAGAGAGAAGAAACCACAGGGTATGTTTCTGCTAAGGCATGGCCACCTACCAGTGTATGACTGCACTGAGAATGATGACTCTATCTCCATGGCCCCCATCTCCTCATTTTTTTGTATTTTCTCTATTCTTTCAGGGGAAGTATTAGTTTTCTTTAGTTTCATTTTTTTTTAGTTCCCCTCTTTTCTTTTCCCTAAAACTTTCCTTTTATCTTGGCTGACCACAATAGAGATTTGTCCCCATTCTACCTAGGGGGGTGTAGAGAGCACAAAGAACAGGCAGGGTGAAGACAGCAGCAGTCCTGGAAGAACTGCTGGCCCACAGGAAGACAGGCACTGGAGAGAGAGAATCAGAGACCACTGCGATCAGCTGAGACCTTCCTTCCTATAGTTTCACTCTGTCTCCTTCATTCATTCTCCTTACAAAATGCCAAAGTTTCACTCCTATGCTTGCTCAAAAGCTATCTACTTAGCTTCTTAAATTGGTTAGATTCAGGAATTCAGAGACCAGGGCAGAAGTGTGTCATCTCTCCCCTACAATTTTTGGAAAAGTTCCCATTTTATGTTTTGGTGTGTATCCAAGAAAGGTGCAAGGAAAAATAAGTCTTCAATAAATTGTAATTTATTCCTAAAAGTCAACTCTGGACTTAGCTGTCTTAAATTAAGGTAGCCTACAATTTTGAAAATCAAAGGGAACTCACACACACCCACAAGAACTTAAGAGCAAACAAAAAAAAAACAGAGAATGAAGCCCAGACTCCCCTGTCCCCAGAAACCAACAGTTTCAG
Source organism: Phocoena sinus (assembly GCF_008692025.1). Taxonomy (NCBI): domain Eukaryota; kingdom Metazoa; phylum Chordata; class Mammalia; order Artiodactyla; family Phocoenidae; genus Phocoena; species Phocoena sinus. Next base: position 5,624,022 of record NC_045766.1, read on the forward strand.
GCAGCAGGGGGGTCAGCATTTTTGTCTAGCTGCCTCTGTGTTCTACCAGTGGGTATAGAAAAAACAATTTCAGCAGCTTTTTAGCCAGAGAATTATTGCTTCCTTTGCTTTGTGAATTTGCTGAGTCCTCAGGATTGACAGCTTAAAAAAAAAAGAAAGAAAGAAAGAAAAAAATCAAAGCCAGTTGGTTCTAGAAGAAATGCTTCCAAGGATTCTGATGTCATCTCATCATGGGAGGGAGGGAGGGAGGGAGGGGATGTGATGTCATTACTATTTATTAATATAGAAATGAAACATCATATCTTCTCTCCTCCCTGAGATGACAATGAGAGGTTCAAGACAGAAGCTGACGCATCTCCCCAGTAATAGTAAATTGTGTCATTGAGAAGACCTTCCCCCAGTGGCTTCCCCAAATGACTCATGCAAAATGTATAACTCTGTTGTGAAACCCAGAGTTAATAAGGTGAAAAATATAGAGTCCCCCTGTCTTGTGAAGCTCTTTAATTCAACTGTTCCTTCATTTAAACAAATATTTGAGGGACAATTATTATGTAATAAGCTCTGTACTACATATTAGGATTCATGTGTGAATAATAACAAAAAAGATAATAATATGAATAATAGCAACACATATTTATTAGCACTCAGTATGCCAGAAACTGTGCCTGGAATTCACATACATTTTCTCATTAAATTGTCTCCCCAAAAGCCCTGTGATGCAGATATAATTATTGTCTTATTTCACAAATGAGGAAACAGAAGCTTAGAATAGGAAAGCATCTTGCTATAGGTAGCAAATAATGGAACCACAATTTAAATTCAAGCTGAAGGGCTATAGAAAACACAGACTTGATCACTTTACTCTCTCACTTGAAGGTTTTCAGGGAAGGTTCTGAATACCATATTTTATTCAGCAGGGAGACTTGATTGGGCAGTTATCTTTAACATGAAAACACTACCAAAGGTGGTCACACACTAACCCAACTTCTCTTTAGTTCTATAAGTAAAGGGAGTTGCAGTCACTTCCTCAACAGGAATATTCAATTGGATCTCTGGTTACATAAAAGATGAATTTTAAGTTCAAAGAGTATCAGATTTGTGGTGGACTTAGAGATCCTTGATCACTCCTATTCAATAACTATTTTTAATGTAAAACAAATATATTTATTTATATTTAGTGTAGTATAGACGTGTTCATTTCAAATAAAAATGTACTTGGAAGCACATGTTTAAAAAGACACTTATAATAGAATAATTTTCAGCTATAAAAAGGAATGAAATTCAGATATAAGTGACAACATGTAAAAACATTATGCTAAGTGCAGGAAGCCAGTCACAAAAGACAACATGTAATGTGATTCCGTTCATATGAAATTTCCAAGGAGGAAAATCTATAGAGACGCAAAGTAGATTAGCAGTTTCCTAGAGCTGGGGTGGTAGGTGGGACATAAGGGGTGATAGCTAAAAGACACAGGGTTTCTTTTAGAGGTGATAAAAATATTCTAAGATTGACTGTGGTAATGGTCGCACATATCTGTGAATATACTAAAAATCATGGGATTTATGTTTTAACCGGGTAACTTGTATTATATGTGAACTATATCTCTGAAGCTATTTAAAAAGAAAGGCAGGGGGTAGGAAGCATGGAGCCCCATCCCTGTCACTTCCACTCTCAGTGAGACTCCTGAGTCAGTTTTTCAGAGCTTTAAGTTTCCAAAAAAAGAAAAAAATTACACTATTTTAAGCCATTTTATGAATGACAAAATAGAAGCCACTGCTAAAAATGTATGAGCTGCATAGCACAAGGAGATGAGCTCAGTGCTTTGTGACCACCTAGAGGGATGGGATAGGGAGGGTGGGAGGGAGATGCAAGAGGGAGGGGATATATGTATACGTATAGTTGATTCACTTTGTTATACAGCAGAAACTAACACACCATTGTAAAGCAATTATACTCCAATAAGGATGTTAAAAAAAAAAAGTATGAGGTAGAGTAGGATGATTTCTCTTCCTCATTCACTCTAGCCCCAGAGAATATTATTAATAGATTAGCCAAGTCAAAGGAGTAGTTGACAATAGACCATGTTACTACAGTTTGGAGCTTTCCTGTTGATGATGGAAAGGATTATAGTTCAGAGCCCACATGGAGTGGCTCCACTTTACCCATCACCACTTTACCCACTCTTCTCTCCAGTCAGTTGAAAAAGGAAAACAGGCTTTGACTTGTTTCACCTTGGAAGTAACCCTCTTCTAGAAAAACCTAAAACAGGTCAATGTAACTCTTTCAAAGGACTAAGGAGAAGCATTCTCTCTCCTCCTTTTCTTGGCTTGCCATTTGTTGGAATTATCTTCCTTGCCATTGAAGTGGTATTATATCTTGTTATCTCCTTTTCTGTTCTCAGAGACTTATGAAGGTGGAGCTATGTCAGTCTCCCTCAGTAGCCTATTTCAATGTTTTATGTCTAAGACACTAAAACAGTCTTAATAATGCCCAGTCAAAATCAAACTTACTGTGGTTAAGCCAAGTTGCTCTCTTTGTGTCATTCCCAGAAATAGGAAAATGCATCTTGCCTGCACTTAGAGATTTTATTTTCTATACTTAGAATAAAAGTGAAAAATAGAATCTTGCTAATAGGCCACGTAGCCTTCAACCTCCAATTTCATTCTAACAAAAACATAAGTAAAAGTAAAACCTCTCAGTACACTGACAAATAGAACTGCCACGTAACCTGATGTCAGAACCTTGGCTCCATTGCCATTAATTTAACAGTAATTAATCACGGGGGTGCTGGGTGGTCTGCTTCTTGTCAAATCAAGATCCATCTCTTGATACAATTATTGTTTTGTAAAGGAAGGATGATAATGAGATAGTTTTTGTTTTCACTACTGTCCATACTGAACCCAAGTCTGCATCAGTAAGAACATTAGGTAGTTGCTCCTCTTCCCAGGGACTGCTGATTTTGGAAAGAGGAGAAACCATTTGCAGGTGTAGGAAGCTACTGAACCTATAGGAAGCTTTTTGGGCCCAGTCTTTCTAGTTGGAAGGTAGATGGCTCCCACAAAACCAGATGAGCTCCTGGATTCTACTCAAAACATGCTGTTCATTGCCCACACTCTGCAATGTGTGTTCATGCCTTCTGCTCATTTTTAAATTGGGATTTCTGGGGAGAATGGTGTCTGAGAAATGGAGGTGTAAGAATTTCTAATGCCCATCACATCGCAAGCTTATCAATTTGAACAACTTTCTGGGTATGAAAATGCCATCATGAGAGTTAAAGATTCCAGGTAAGAGATTACAGCACCTCAGTGAAGCACAGAAATAAGAAAAGAATCATTGAGGAAGGGAGAAAATATAGATTCACATTACCCCCATCACCCCTTCACCAAGTCCAAGCAACCCAATGTGGAGATACTTTCTCTATGAGAGGAAAAGAATGAGGTGAAGGCCCAACTTTACTATTAACCCCCACATTAATGCTCAGGTACAAGGCTGACTCCTGGGGCCCTAGGTAGCTTCCAGTGGACTCCTGTAAACCTAGGCACCTGACTTATTCAGGTGCTTGCTGGCTCCAGTGACCCCAGGTGGCTCCCATGGCCCCAGGTGACTTCTGCAAACCAAGCTTCCACTAGGCCACCACAAACCCAGGCCTCTGACCCACTCTGGCATCTGCCAGCTTCCCCAGCCACAGATAGCTCTTGTGATCCCAGGCTCCCAGTGAACTCCAGGAAATCCAAGCTCCCACCTCACCCTGACACTGACCAGCTTCCTCAGGCCTGACTGGTTCCCACGGCACCAGGCTCTCCATCAGCCCATGCAAACTCAGGCTCCAAGTGGTCACATGTGAACCAAGGTTCCCAGGTGGGCCCAGTGATAGGCCAACTAACATGGGCCCAGGTTTTGTACCAACTTCAGCTGGTTTCTATTAGCTTAAAATAGACTGTTTTATCTATAAGATGTTTTATGTAAGAGTCATGGTAACCACAAAGTAAAAACCTCCAATAGATACATAAGAGATAAAGAGAAGGGAATCAAAGCAAAGCCCCTAGGTGGTCACAAAGCACCAAGCTGATCTCCCTGTGCTATGTGGCTGCTTCACACTAGCTATCTATTTTACATTTGGTAGTGTATATATGTCCATGCCACTCTCTCACTTTGTCCCAGCTTACCCTTCCACCTCTCTGTGTCCTGAAGTCCATTCACTATGTCTGTGTCTTTATTCCTGTCCTGCCCCTAGGTTCTTCAGAACCATTTCTTTTTATTCCATATATATGTGTTAGTAAACGGTATTTGTTTTTCTCTTTCTGACTTACTCCACTCTCTATGAAAGACTCTAGGTCCATCAACCTCACTACAAACAACTCAATTTCCTTTCTTTTTATGGTTCAGTAATAGTCCATTGCATATATGTGCCACATCTTCTTTATTAATTCATCTATTGGTGGACACTTAGGTTGCTTCCATGTCCTGGCTATTGTAAATGGTGCTCCAATGAATATGGTGGAACATGACTATTTTTGAATTATGGTTTTCTCAGGGTATATGCCCAGTAGTGAGATTGCAGGGTCATGTCGTAGTTCTATTTTTAGTTTTTTAAGGAACCTCCATACTGTTCTCCATAGTGGCTGTATCAACTTACATTCCCACCAACAGTGCAAGAGGGTTCCCTTCTCTGCAGCATTTATTGTTTGTAGATTTTTTTGTGATGGCCACTCTGACTGGTGTGAGGAGAAACCACATTGTAGTTTTGATTTTCATTTCTCTAATGATTAGTGATGTTGAGCATCATTTCATGTGTTTGTTGGCAATATGTATATCTTCTTTGGAGAAATGTCTATTTAGGTCTTCTACCCAATTTTGGATTGGGCTTCTTGTTTTTTCATATTGAGCTGTATGAGCTGCTTCTAAAGTTTGGAGATTAATCCTTTGTCAGTTATTACATTTGTAAATATTTTCTCCCATTCTGAGGGTTGTCTTTTTGTCTTGTTTATGTTTTCCTTTGCTTTGCAAAAGCTTTGAAGTTTCATTAGGTCCCATTTGTTTATTTTTGTTTTTATTTCCATTTCTCTAGGAGGTGGGTCAAAAAGGATCTTGCTGTGATTTATGTCATAGAGTGTTCTGCCTATGTTTTCCTCTAAGACTTTGATAGTGTCTGACCTTACATTTAGGTCTTTAATCCATTTTGAGTTTATTTTTGTGTATGGTGTTAAGGAGTGTTCTAATTTCATTCTTTTCCATGTAGCTGTCCAGTTTTCCCAGCACCACTTATTGAAGAGGCTGTCTTTTCTCCATTGTATATATTCTTTCCTCCTTTCTCAAAAATAAGTTGACCATATGTGTGTGGGTTTATCTCTGGACTTTCTATCCTGTTCCATTGACCTATATTCCTGTTTTTGTGCCAATACCATACTGTCTTGATTACTGTAGCTTTGTAGTAGAGTCTGAAGTCTGGGAGCCTGATTCCTCCAGCTCCGTTTTTCATTCTCAAGATTGCTTTAGCTATTTGGAGTCTTTTGTGTTTCCATACAGATTGTGAAATTTTTTGTTCTAGTTCTGTGCAAAATGCCATTGGCAATTTGATACATATTGCATTGAATCTGTAGACTGCTTTGGGTAGTATAGTCATTTCACAATGTTGTTTCTTCCAATTTATGAACATGGTATATCTCTGCACCTGTTTGTATCGTCTTTAATTTCTTTCAGCAGTATCTTATTATTTTCTGCATACAGGTCTTTTGTCTCCTTGGATCGGTTTATTCCTAGGTATTTTATCCTTTTTGTTGCAGTGGTAAATGAGATTGTTTCCTTAATTTCTCTTCCAGAGATTTCATCATTAGTGTATAGGAATGCAAGAGATTTCTGTGCATTAATTTTGTATCCTGCTATTTTACCAAAGTCATTGATTAGCTCTAGTAGTTTTCTGGTAGAATCTTGCGGATTCTCTATGTATAGTATCATGTCATTTGCAAACAGTGACAGTTTTACTTCTTCTTTTCTTATTTGGATTCCTCTTATTTCTTTTTCTTCTCTGATTGCTGTGGCTAAAACTTCCAAAATTATGTTGAATAATAGTGGTGAGAGTGGGCAACCCTGTCTTGTTCCTGATCTTAGTGGAAATGCTTTCAGTTTTTCACCATTGAGAACGATGTTGGCTGTAGGTTTGTCAGATATGGCCTTTATAATGTTGAGGTAAGTTCCCTCTATGCCTACTTTCTGGAGGGTTTAAATCATACATGAGTGTTGAATTTTGTCAAAAACTTTTTCTGCATTTATTGATATGATCATATGGTTTTTCTCCTTCAATTTGTTAATGTAATTAATTTGCGTATATTGAGGAATCCTTGCATTCCTGGGATAAAACTCACTTGATCATGGTGTATGATCCTTTTAATGTGCTGTTGGATTCTTTTTGTTGGTATTTTGTTGAGGATTTTTGCATCTATATTCTTCAGTGATATTGGTCTGGAGTTTCCTTTCTTTGTGACATCTTTGCCTCGTTTTCATATCAGGGTGATGGTGGCCTTGTAGAATGAGTTTGGGAATGTTCCTCCCTCTGCTATATTTTGGAAGAGTTTGAGAAGGATAGGTGTTAACTCTTCTCCAAATGTTTGATAGAATTCACCTGTGAAGTTTTGTTGGGCTTTTGTTTGTTGGAAGATTTTAAATCACAGTTTCAATTTCAGTGCTTGTGATTGGTCTGTTTATATTTTCTATTTCTTCCTGGTTCAGCCTTGGAACGTTATGCTTTTCTAGGAATTTGTCCATTTATTCTAGGTTGTCCATTTTATTGGCATATAGTTGCTTGTAGTAATCTCTCATGATCCTTTGTCGTCTTGCAATGTCAGTTTTTACTTCTTTTTCATTTCTAATTCTATTGATTTGAGTCTTCTACATTTTTTTTTTTTGATGAGTCTCGCTGATTGTTAACCAATCTTGTTTATCTTCTCAAACAACAAGCTTTTAGATTGATTGATCTTTGCTATTGTTTCCTTCATTTCTTTTTCATTTCTTTCTGATATGATATTATGATTTCTTTCCTTCTGCTAACTTTGGGTTGTTTTTGTTCTTCTTTCACTAATTGCTTTAGGTGTAAGATTAAGTTGTTTATTTGGGATGTTTCTTGTTTCTTGAGGTAGGATTGTATTGCTATAAAATTCTCTCTTAGAACTGCTTTTGCTGCATCCCATAGGTTTTGGTTCATCGTGTTTTCATTGTCATTTGTTTCTAGGTATTTCTGGATTTCCTCTTTGATTTCTTCAGTGATCTCTTGGTTATTTAGTGTTGTATTGTTTAGCCTCCACGTGCTTTCATTTTTAACAGTTTTTTTCTGTAATTGATATCTAGTCTCATAGAGTTGTTGTTGGAAAAATATTTGATACAATTTCGATTTTGTTAAATTTACCAAGTCTTGATTTGTGACCCACGATATGATCTATCCTGGAGAATGTTCCATGAGTACTTGAGAAGAAAGTGTATTCTGTTTGTTTTGGATGGAATGTCCTATAAATATCAATGAAGTCCATCTTGTATAATGTATCCTTTAAAGCTTGTGTATCATTATTTATTTTCATTATGGATGATCTGTCCATTGGTGAAAGTGGGGTGTTATAGTCCACTACTACGATTGTGTTACTGTCGATTTCCCATTTTATGGCTGTTAGTATTTTCCTTATGTATTGAGGTGCTCCTATTTTGGGTGCATATATATTTACAATTGTTATAACTTCTTCTTGGATTGATCCCTTTATCATTACATAGTGTCCTTCTTCGTCTCTTGTAATAGTCTTTATTTTAAAATCTATTCTGTCTGATATGAGAATTGCTATTCCAGCTTTCTTTTGATTTCTATTTGCATGGAATATCTTTTTCTATCTCCTCACTTTCAGTCTGTATGTGTCCCTAGGTCTGAAGTGGGTCTCTTGTAGACAGCATATATACGGGTCTTGTTTTTGTATCCATTCAGCCAGTGCATGTCTTTTAGTTGGAGCATTTAATCTACTTACATTTAATGTAGTTATTGAAATGTATGTTACTATTACAATTTTCTTAATTGTTTTGGATTTATTTTTGTAGGTCTATTCCTTCTTTTGTGTTTTCTGCCTAGAGAAGTTCCTTTAGCATTTGTTGTAAAGCTGGTTTGGTGGTGATGAATTCTCTTAGCTTGTCTGTAAAGGTTTTAATTTCTCTGTCAAATCTGAATGAGATCCTTGCTGGGTAGAGTAATCTTGGTTGTAGGTTTTTCCCTTTCATCACTTTAAATATGTCTTGCCACTCCCTTCTGGCTTGCAGAGTTTCTGTTGATTGTTCAGCTGTTAACCTTATGGGGATTCCCTTGTATATTATTTGTTGTTTTTCCCTTGCTGCTTTTAATATTTTTTCTTTGTATTTAATTTTTTTGTTTGTTTGTTTGTTTGCTTTTTTGCGGTACGCAGGCATCTAACTGTTGTGGCCTCTCCCGTTGTGGAGCACAGGCTCCGGATGCGCAGGCTCAGTGGCCATGGCTCACGGGCCCAGACACTCCGCGGCATGTGGGATCTTCCCGGACCAGGGCACGAACCCACATCCCCTGCATCAGCAGGCAGACTCTCAACAACTGTGCCACCAGGGAAGCCCTGTATTTAATTTTTGATAGTTTGATTAATATGTGTCTTGGAATGTTTCTCCTAGGATTTATCCTGTGTGGGACTCTCTGTGCTTCCTGGACTTGATTGACAATTTCCTTTCCCATATAATGGAAGTTTTCCATTATAATCTCTTCAAATATTTTCTCCTTCCCTTTCTTTTTCTCTTCTTCTTCTGGGACCCCTATTTTTTGAGTGTTGGTGCATTTAATATTGTCTCAGATGTCTCTATGAATGTCCTCAATTCTTTTCATCCTTTTTTTCTTTATTCTGCTCTGCAGTAGTTATTTCTACTATTTTATCTTCCAGGTCACTTATTCATTCTCCTGCCTCAGTTATTCTGCTCTTGATTCCTTCTAGAATATTTTAAATTTCATTCATTGTGTTATTCTTCATTGTTTGTTTGCTTATTAGTTATTCTAGTCCTTGTTAAACGTTTCTTGTATTTTGTCCATTCTATTTTCAAGATTTTGGATCATCTTTACTATCATTACTCTGAATTATTTTCCTGGTACACTGCCTATTTCCTCTTTATTTTTTTGGTCTGGTGGGTTTTTACCTTGCTCCTTCATCTGCTGTGTGTTTCTCTATCTTCTCATTTTGCTTAACCTACTGTGTTTGGGGTCTCCTTTTCACAGGCTGCACGTTTGTAGTTCCCATTGTTTTTGGTGTCTGCCCCCAATAGCTAAGGTTGGTTCAGTGGGTTGTGTAGACCTCCTGGTAGATGGGACTAGTGCCTGTGTTCTGGTGGATGAGGCTGGATCTTTTGTTTCTGGTGAGCAGGAGCACATCTGGTGTTGTGTTTTGAGGTGTCTGTGACCTTATTATGATTTTAGGCAGCCTCTCTGCTAATGGGTGGTGTTGTGTTCCTGTCTTGCTAGTTGTTTGGTATAGGGTGTCCAGCACTGTAGCTTGGTAGATGTTGTGTTCAGCTGGGTCTTAGCATTGAGATGGAGATCTCTGGGAGAGCTTTTGCCATTTGATATTATGTGGAGCCAGGATGTCTCTGGTGGAGACCTGAACTCTGCTCTCTCACCTAAGAGGCACAGGCCTGACACCTGGCCAGAGCACCAAGACCCTGTGAGCCACACAGCTCAGAAGAAAAGAGAGAAGAAAAGGAAGAAAGATAGAAATAAAATAAAATAATTAAAATTAAAAAATTGTTAAAAATAAAAAATATTAAAAATAATTTAAAAAAGAAACAAAAAAGAAAGAAAGAAGAGAGAAACCAAACCAAAAAACAAATCCACCAGTGATATCAAGCACTAAAAACTATACTTAAAAAAAAAACAAAAAAATACCAGACAGAGAGAACCTTAGGACAAATAGTAAAAGCAAAACTATACAGACAAAATCACACAAAGAAACATACACATACACACTCACTAAAATAAATATATATATATATAAGAGGAAGAGATCAACCAAATCAATAAATGAATCTACCAATGATAATACACTCTAAATACTAAATTAAGATAAACTTAAAACCAGAAACAAATTAGATGCAGAAAGCAAACCCAAAGTCTACAGTTGCTCCCAAAGTTCACCACCTCAATTTTGGGATGATTCTTTGTCTATTCAGGTATTCCACAGATGCAGAGTACATCAAGTTGATTGTGGAGATTTAATCTGCTGCTCCTAAGGCTGCTGGGAGAGATTTTCCTTTCTTTTCTTTGTTCTCACAGCTTCCGGGGTTCATCTTTGGATTTGGCCCCGCCTCTGCGTGCAGGTCGCCGGAGGGCGTCTGTTCTTCTCTCAGACAGGATGGGGTTAAAGGAGCCGCTGATTTGGGGGCTCTGGCTCACTCAGGCCAGGGGGAGGGAGGGGTACAGATGTGGGGTGAGCCTGCGGCAGCAGAGGCCAGCATGACATTGCACCAGCCTGAGGCGTGCTGTGTGTTCTCCTGGGGAAGTTGTCCCTGGATCCCGGGACCCTGGCAGTGGCGGGCTACACAAGCTCCCCGGAAGCGGGGTGTGGATAGTGACCTGTGCTTGCACAAAGGCTTCTTTGTGTCTGCAGCAGCCGCCTTAGCATTTCATGCCCATCTCTGGGGTCCGCGCTGATAGCTGTGGCTTGCAACACTCTCTGGAGTTCGTTTAGGCAATGCTCTGAATCCCCTCTCCTCACACACCATGAAACAATGGTCTCTTGCCTCTTAGGCAGGTCCATACTTTTTCCTGGACTCCCTCCCATCTAGCTGTGGTGCACTAGCCCCCTTCAGGCTGTGTTCATGCAGCCAACCCCAGTCTTCTCCCTGTGATCTGATCTCCGAAGCCCGGGCCTCAGCTCCCAGCCCCCACCTGCCCCAGCAGGTGAGCAGACAAGCCTCTCAGGCTGGTGAGTGCTGGTTGGCACCGATCCTCTGTGCGGGAATCTCTCCACTTTGCTCTCTGCACCCATTGCTGCATTCTCCTCTGTGGCTCTGAAGCTTCCTGCCATCCACCCCCACCCCCGTCTCCACCAGTGAAGCAGCTTCCTAGTGTGTAGAAACTTTTCCTCCTTCACAGCTCTCTCCCTGAGATGCAGGTCGCGTCCCTATTCTTTCATCTCTTTTTCCTTTTTTCTGTTGTCCTACCCAGGTACATGGGGACTTTCTTGCCTTTTGGGAAGTCTGAGGTCTTCTGCCAGCGTTCAATAGGTGTTCTGTAGGAGTTGTTCCACGTGTAGATGTATTTCTGATGTATTTGTGGGGAGGAAGGTGATCTCCATGTCTTACTCCTCCGCCATCTTGAAGGTCTCTTCCCCGGGGAATTTTTGAAATGTTTTATTTGTAGAATGCCCAGGATAGAGCCCCTGTTGTCTTGACCTAATTATTAGTAATCCCCTCTTCAGTCTCAAACGTAACTCAGTTTGGATGGTAAATTATATAATTACCCCACTTATGTATGGTATCTGATTTTATCTTCATGCAATTTTATAAAGTGAGCATGATGATGATAAATACATGAAAGTAATGTGCTTCAGTGCATGAACCCAGTAAGTCAAGAAGTTGTGATTTGAACCTTGGAAATCTGACTATTAACTATTATGTTATTTTTCCATTTGCAAGTCCGTCATATCTGAAACTGTACAATCAAGTGGTTATCCACTGAGAGAGAACCCACCATCTAGTATAGGAACCAGTTCCATTTTTGTATTATGTGTTGAAAATCTTTTTGTTCATTATGTTGAAATCTATTCCTCTGTAGTTTCAGAAACATGGACCAAAAAATAATTAGAACCAGATTGTAAAAGGCTTTTTTATTCCATGTCAAGAAGTTTGTGTTATATTTGAATCTGAAGGCAACAGGAGGGGCAAGAAAGTTGCTTTTTTAATTTTGGGATATTAAGATCAGAGGCATTGATTGTAAATTATGCAGGAGGAGACTGAGAGTTTCACTAATCCTGAAGATAATCATTAGGAGATTTTACTCTTACACAGCAGTTTAGAATCTTATATTTGGTTTTACTCTTAGAGCCAAAGTTTACAGAAAATGTGGATGAACAGCTCTGTAGTCACACGATTGATGTGTTAAGGGTTGGTGAGATTTTGTCTTCACTCATACACAGGCAACTCTTATTAGAATAGTAGGTAGGCAGGAATTCTCTCTTGCACTTGACCAGCAAGCAGAAGCTCTGATTATCATTAAGATAATGAAAACAGAAAAGAAATGTGTATTTCTCCCCCTTTCCAGAGGCGTATGTGACAGACCTGTCAGATTCATCATACTAGACATCATGTTTTGAAGATAGTTTTGTATTAGCCAACTACAGAAAACCAACGAAGCTGTGATTTGACCAACAGAAGATATACAAACTTGTGAACATATGTGGGAAATGGGAAAAGTCATTGGCCAAAAGGAATATTTTTTAAGTATCTGAAATAACTGCAGCTTTCTGTGATGAAGCTAAAGGAAATATGTGTGAGGAGAGCCAAGTCCTCACTTTCAAAAACATTTTTCCAGATGCATTTTCTTTCTTTCTCCTGGGGGTTTGTGATCAGATTATCCAGCTGTAAAGTAGACAAAATACCTACTCCAGTATATTTATTGTTGAGAGCATTATTAAGTTCACTGCTTTTCATTTAAGGATGGGAGAATTTTGATTGCCAACTTTAGAACCCTCTTAAAAATAAGAGCTTCAGAGCTCAGTGTAGCAAGGAAGCTTTTAAAAACTCCACGTTCCATTTGCCTGTGGCAACATTTGACCTCTTTCCTCAAGCCTGCCATTTAAATTTCTACCGTATTCCCCTCACAGCCTTGGAAACAAACCAACAATTATTTTTAAACAGGAACCATTATAGTTTAAATATCACATGTCTTATTTGGTTATAGAAACATTTTACCTTTAATTAAGTTTGTTGCAAAATCCATGTTTCCAATCAAAGAGAAAATGTGCTGTGAAGTTCAAACATAATTCACTGTTGGAGGAGGTGGTGCACTTTAGAATGTTTCCTAGCAATTTTGTAGAAATTGGAACAATGACTTGTTCCATTTTAGGGGAGCTGTTTTAGTCCATTTGGGCTACCCTAATAAAAATCATAGACTACATGGCTTATGAACAACAGAAATGTATGTTTCACAGCTCCGGAAGTCCAGGATCAAGTTGTTGGTAGATTTGGTTTCTAATGAGGACCTGCTTACTGGTACATAGACTGCCATCTTCTCACTGTGTCTTCATGTGGTGAAGGGGAGAATTTTGGTCTCTTCAGCTCCCCAAAAAGGCATTAATCCCATTCATGAAGGCTTCACCCTCATGACTTAATCACCTCCCAAAGGTCCCACCTCCTAACACCATCACACAGAGGGTTGGAGTTTCAATATATGAATTCTGGAGGGACACAAAAATTAAGTCTATTTTAGGAGCTATTTGCTTCTATACATTCTTAATAACAGTGCCACCACTTTGTCCAACTCCAAGGAGCACTATTTTCACTGTGTTCTATGTAGTCTAAGGGATCCAATATAATGTTGCCCCCTTGGACTTAGCAACTCTATGTAAATATTTTCATGACCTTGACTATGTTCAAAATTGCCAAGATCTTAAGAGAGGAAGAACATGTAATAAAATTATTGAATGGATCAATTGCAAGGAAATGTGCATCTCAAGTTAGAAGAGAGTGATTAAGTTCATGGTTTAATGTAACTGAAAATCTAATTTTCTAATTTTTGGACCCTGAAATTGAGTAATCTTGGCAAAAAATAGTGTAATAGAGCAAAATTGAATAAAGTCCTCACTGTTAAAGAATCAAATTGCTCCTGAAACCTAATAAAAACATACCACTGGCTTTGTTCAAAAACTTAGTGAATTATGACACTATTCTCTCCATTTTCTAGAAGTTAATTATTTTCTTGCTCACCAGTCCATCTGGCTTAGTAGAACTGAGCTCACATTCAGAATAGACAACTTCATGATTTTAGGTATTGCCAAATAAGTTAACTTTTGCTTTTAAATTCTTGGGGGCTCAATGATTACAGAGGACTTAAAATGACTGTCATTTATAGCCAAGTGACTGGTGTTGTCTATTAGAAACATGTGGCAGAGGTAGCTGAATTTTGGATGCAATGACTGCTTCTAAAACAGGTGTTTACCAGAACAGCACAATACGTGGTATTGCAATTAGGGATGACAAGGGCGTATTTAAAAACCAGTGCATATCTGTGCCTATTAAAATACACTGATGTAAACAAAGGCCCATAACAAATTGATCTCACAATGCTCAACTAAATAGACTTTACATTTTGGCCATGAAATAGATGTCTATTTTAGCCTAGGAGCATGCTCACAACCACTTCAGGTCTGGTAGGGGTTGAAAGCAATGTTATTAAGGAGAAGAGCTCCAGATGGTCCCAGGGAAAGGGTTTGATCTATTATAATAAACACAAGGAAAGGCTGACAAGCTCTATGAATGACATGAAAATAACAGGCAATAAATTACATCTAAGACTGATGTCTCATGAGAAGGAACTGAGCAGCTCTGAGCAAATATGGCATGTTAAATGGAAAGATATTCCTGAAGAAAGAGAGATAAAAATATCCCCAGTGAAAGCCCAGGAAAAAGAGGAGATAGGAAGTTTCCCATGGATGTCATTTATGCACTCTGCTGGCTCCAAGAGCAACATTTTTACTTATTATTATTTTAACCTTTAATTATGGAACACTTCAGGCATGTACAAAACTAGACAGAATGGTAAAATGAACCTGTACCACCAACCAGCTGTTATCATTGCATGGCCAAACTTGTTCCATTTTAATTCCCACCCACTTTCCACATCCTCCTTTTTTAAAGTAAAATATCAAACACTATATAGTTTCATTTGTAAAACATTTTATATGAGACCTCATTAATGTAGCCTCGTATTATCATGATAACATCTAAAATTTAACAGAAATTTCTTAGTATCATCAAATATGCAGACAGTTCAAATTTACAGTTGTATCATTAAACGTCAATGATCTTTTATGTTTACGTTTTCTTTGCTTGAACCAGTCTCTAAATAATGTCCATACAGTACAATTGTTTGATACTTCCAAGTCTCTTTTTTTTTCTTTCTAGGTGTTTCCTCTGTCTTTCTGTGTCTGTCTCTTTCTCCCTCTTTCTTTTCTTGGAATTTACTTGTTTAAGAAATGTAGTCCTATGGATTCACCATGGTTTAGATTTGCTGACTGCATCCTCATTGTGTTTAATATGGTCCTCTGTGCTCTGTGTATCCTATAACTTGACAGCTAAATTTAGAATGTTGATCAAATTTTAAATTGCTTTGGATTTGGTTTGGTTTTTGGCATTGTTACCTTAGCGATAATGTTGAGTTCTTTCATCAGGGCTATAAATGTCTAGTTACCTCTCATGTTGTGATATTAGCAGCTATATATCTGTTAAGTCATTAAAGATTGTCAAATGACATATAAAATACACATACATTGTCATATACATATGCAATGGCATATACATCGCAAGACTGCAATATCCTATTTCTATTATTACTTTTTCATTTATTAGCTGAAATAATTCTTTAAAGAGACTCTTAACCTCTTATTTGTTTACTCCATGACACAGTTCATATTGAAAGGGAAGGATAAATGCATTATTCTTTTCCTTTTTTTACAGTCTTAAAACTAATGAGGGAAGAGAGGGGGAAGATGGCGGAAGAGTAAGATGCGGAGATCACCTTCCTCCCCACAGATATATCAGAAATACATCTACACGTGGAACAACTCCTACAGAACACCCACTGAACGCTGGCAAAAGACCTCAGATTTCCCAAAAGGCAAGAAACTCCCCCATGTACCTGGGTAGGGCAAAAGAAAAAAGAATATACAGAGACAAAAGGATAAGGATGCGACATGCACCAGTGGGAGGGAGCCGTGAAGGAGGAATGGTTTCCACACTCTAGAAGCCCCTTTGTGGGAGGAGACTGTGGGTGGTGGAGGGGGGAGCTTCGGAGCCATTGAGGAGAGCACAGCAACAGGTGTGCAGAGGGCAAAGTGGAGAGATTCCCGCAGAGAGGATCGGTGTCGACCGGCACTCACCAGCCCGAGAGGCTTGTCTGCTCACCCGCCAGGGTGGGCGAGGCTGGGAGCTGAGGCTTGGGCTTCGGTCAGAGCGCCAGGAGAGGACTGGGGCTGGCGGCATGAACACAGCCTGCAGGGGGTTAGTGCACCATGGCTAGCCGGGAGGGAGTCTGGGGAAAAGTCTGGACCTGACAAAGAGGTAAGAGATTTTTTCTTCCCTCTTTGTTTCCTGGTGCGGGAGGAGAGGGGATTAAGAGCGCTGCTTAAAGGAGCTCCAGAGACGGGCGCGAACCTTGGCTATAAGCGCGGACCCCAGAGACAGGCAAGAGACGCTAAGGCTGCTGCTGCTGCCACCAAGAAGCCTGTGTGTGAGCATAGGTCACTACCAAACTCCCCTTCTGGGGAGCCTGTGTAGCCCGCCATTGCCAGGGTCCCTGGATCCAGGAACAACTTCCCCGGGAAAACGTACGGTGTGCCACAGGCTGGTACAACGTCACGCTGGCCTCTGCAGCCGCAGGCCCTCCCCGCACTCCGTGCCCCTCCCTCCCCCCGGCCTGAGTGAGCCAGAGCCCCCGAATCAGCGGCTCCTTTAACCCCATCCTGTCTGAGCAAAGAACAGATGCCTTCCGGCAACCTACACGCAGAGACAGGGTCAAATTTAAAGCTGAGCCCTGGGAGCTGTTCAGACAATGAAGAGAAAGGGAAATCTCTCCCAGCAGCCTCAGGAGCAGTGGATTAAATCTCCACAATCAACTTGATATACCCTGCATCTGTGGAATACCTGAATAGACAACGAATCATCCCAAATTGAGGAGGTGGACTTTGAGAGCAAGATTTATAATTTTTTCCCCTTTTCCTCTTTCTGTGAGTGTGTGTGTGTATGCTTCTGTGTGAGATTTTGTCTGTATAGCTTTGCTTTCACCGTTTGTGCTAGGGTTCTATCTGTCCATTGTTTTTTTTTTTGTTTTTATTTACTTTCAAAAAAATTTTTTTTCTTAATAATTATTTTTTATTTTAATAACTTTATTTTATTTTATCTTACTTTATTTTCTTTTTTTAATCCTATTTTTCTCTCTCTTTCTTCCTTCCTCTCTTTCTTTCTTTCTTTCTTAGTTTCTACTTTTTCTCCCTTTTATGAGCTGTGTGGATGAAATGCTCTAGGTGCTGCGGCCAGGAGTCAGTGCTGTGCCTCTGAGGTGGGAGAGCCAACTTCAGGACACTGGTCCACAAGAGATCTCTCAGCTCCACGTAATATCAAACAGTGAAAATATCCCAGAGAGCTCCATCTAAACACCAACACCCAGTTTCACTCAACGACCAGCAAACTACAGTGCTGGACATCCTATGCCAAACAACTAGCAAGACAGGAACACAACACCACCCATTAGCAGAGAGGCTGCCGAAAATCATAATACGGTCACAGACACACCAAAACACACTACCAGACGTGGACCTGCCCACCAGAAAGACAAGATCCTGCCTCATCCACCAGAACTCAGGCACTAGTCCCCTCCACCAGGAAGCCTACACAACCCACTGAACCAACCTGAGCCACTGGGGACAGACACTTAAAACAACGGAAACTACGAACCTGCAGCCTGCACAAAGGAGACCCCAAACACAGTAAGTTAAGCAAAATGAGAAGAAAGAAAAACACACAGCAGATGAAGGAGCAAGATAAAAACTCACCAGACCTAAAAAATGAAGAGGAAATAGGTAGTCTACCTGAATAAGAATTCAGAATAATGATAGTAAAGTTATCCAAGATCTTGGAAATAGAAGAGAGAAAATGCAAGAAACATTTAACAAGGACCTAGAAGAACTAAAGATGAAACAAGCAATGATGAACAGCACAATAAATGAAATTAAAAATACTCTAAAAGAGATCAATAGCAGAGTAACTGAGGCAGAAGAACAGATACGTGACCTGGAAAATAAAATAGTGGAAATAACTACTGCAGAGCAGAATAAAGAGAAAAGAATGAAAAGAACTGAGGACAGTCTCAGAGACTTCAGGGACAACATTAAACGCACCAACATTCGAATTATAGGGGTTCCAGAAGAAGAAGAGAAAAAGAAAGGGACTGAGAAAATATTTGAAGAGCTTATAGTTGAAAACTTCCCTAATATGGGAAAGGAAATAATTAATCAAGTCCAGGAAGCACAGAGAGACCCATACAGGATAAATCCAAGGAGAAATATGCCAAGGCACATATTAATCAAACTGTCAAAAATTAAATACAAAGAAAACATATTAAAAGCAGCAAGGGAAAAGGAACAAATAACACACAAGAGAATCCCCATAAGGTTAACAGCTGATCTTTCAGTTGAAACTCTGCAAGCCAGAAGGGAGTGGCAGGACATATTTAAAGTGATGAAGGAGAAAAACCTACAACCAAGATTACTCTACCCAGCAAGGATCTCACTCAGATTTGATGGAGAAATTAAAACCTTTACAGACAAGCAAAAGCTGAGAGAGTTCAGCACCACCAAACCACCTTTACAACAAATGGTAAAGGATCTTCTCTAGGCAAGAAACACAAGAGAAGGAAAAGACCTACAATAACAAACCCAAAACAATTAAGGAAATGGGAATAGGAACATATATATCGATAATTACCTTAAATGTAAATGGACTAAATGTTCACACTAAAAAGACACAGACTGGCTGAATGGATACAAAAACAAGACCCATATATATGCTGTCTACAAGAGACCCACTTCAGACCTAGGGACAGATACAGACTGAAAGTGAGGGGATGGAAAAAGATATTCCATGCAAATGGAAACCAAAAGAAAGCTGGAGTAGCAATTCTCATATCAGAAAATAGACTTTAAAATAAAGACTATTAGATGAGACAAAGAAGGACACTACATAATGATCAAGGGATCGATCCAAGAAGAAGATATAACAATTGTAAATAGTTATGCACCCAACATAGGAGCACCTCAATACAAAAGGCAAATACTAACAGCCATAAAAGGGGAAATTGACAGTAACACATTCATAGTAGGGGACTTTAACACCCCACTTTCACCAATGGACAGATCATCGCAAATGAAAATAAATAAGGAAACACAAGCTTTAAATGATAGATTAAACAAGATGGACTTAATTGATATTTATAGGACAGTCCATCCAAAAACAGCAGAATACATATTTTTCTCAAGTGCTCATGGAACGTTCTCCGGGATAGATCATATCTTGGGTCACAAATGAAGCCTTGGTAAATTTAAGAAAATTGAAATTTTATCAAGTATCTTTTCCAACCACTACGCGACGAGACTAGATATCAATTACAGGAAAAGGTCTGTAAAAAATACAAACATATGGAGGCTAAACAATACACTACTTAATAACGAAGTGATCACTGAAGAAGTCAAAGAGGAAATAAAAAAAATACCTAGAAACAAATGACAATGGAGACACGACGACCCAAAATCTATGGGATGCAGCAAAAGCAGTTCTAAGAGGGAAGTTTATAGCAATACAATCCTACCTTAAAAAACAGGAAACATCTCGAATAAACTACCTAAACTTGCTCCTAAAGCAATTAGAGAAAGAAGAACAAAAATCACCAAAGTTACCAGAAGGAAAGAAATCATAAAGATCAGATCAGAAATAAATGAAAAAGAAATGAAGGAAACAATAGCAAAGATCAATAAAACTAAAGGCTGGTTCTTTGAGAAGATAAACAAAATTGATAAACCATTACCCAGACTCATCAGGAAATAAAGGGAGAAAACTCAAATCAATAGAATTAGAAATGAAAAAGGAGAAGTAACAACTGACACTGCAGAAATACAAAAGATCATGAGAGATTACTACAAGGAACTCTATGCCAATAAAATGGACAACCTGGAAGAAATAGACAAATTCTTAGAAATGCACAAGCTGCCAAACTGAATCAGGAAGAAAGAGAAAATATGAACAGACCAATCACAAGCACTGAAATTGAAACTGTGATTAAAAATGTTCCATCAAACAAAAGCCCAGGACCAGATGGCTTCACAGGCGAATTCCATCAAACATTTAGAGAAGAGCTAACCCCTATCCTTCTAAAACTCTTCCAAAATGTAGCAGAGGAAGGAACACTCCCAAACTCATTCTACGAGGCCACCATCATCCTGATACCAAAACCAGACAAGGATGTCACAAAGAAAGAAAACTACAGGCCAATATCACTGATGAACATAGAAGCAAATACTATTGAACATAGATTGCAAATACTGTTGATGCAAATACTCAACAAAATACTAGCAAACAGAATCCAACAGCACATTAAAAGGATCATATACCATGATCAAGTGGGCTTTATTCCAGGAATGCAAGGATTCTTCAATATACACAAATCAATCAATGGGATGCACCATATTAACAAACTAAAGGAGAAAAAACATATGGTCATCTCAATAGATGCAGAGAAAGCTTTTGACAAAATTCAACACCCATTTATGATAAAAACCCACTAGAAAGTAGGCATAGAGGGAACTTTCCTCAACATAATGAAGGCCATATATGACAAACGCACAGACAACATCGTCCTCAATGGTGAAAAACTGAAAGCATTTCCACCAAGATCAGGAACAAGACAAGGTTGCCCACTCTCACCACTCTTATTCAACATAGTTTTGGAACTTTTAGCCACAGCAATCAGAGAAGAAAAGGAAATAAAAGGCATCCAAACTGGAAAAGAAGAAGTAAAGTTGTCACTGTTTGCAGATGACATGATACTATATATAAAGAACCCTAAAGATGCTACTAGAAAACTACTAGAGATAATCAATGAATATGATAAAATAGCAGGATACAAAATTAATGCACAGAAATCTCTGGCATTCCTATAAACTAATGATAAAAAATCTGAGAGACAATTTAAGGAAACACACCCATTTACCATTGCAACAAAAAGATTAAAATATCCAGGAATAAACTTACCTAAGGAGACAAAAGACCTGTATGCAAAAACTTAGGAGACACTTGAAAGAAATTAAAGATAATATAAATAGATGGAGAGATATACCATGTTCTTGGATTGGAAGAATCAACATTGTGAAAATGACTCTACTATCCAAAGAAATCTACAGATTCAATGCAATTCCTATCAAACTACCACTGGCATTTTTCACAGAATTAGAACAAAAAATCCACAATTTGTATGGAAACACAAAAGACCCTGAATAGCCCAATCAATCTTGAGAAAGAAAAACGGAGCTGGAGGAATCAGGTTCCCTGACTTCAGACTATACTACAAAGCTACAGTAATCAAGACAGTATGGTACTGGCACAAAACCAGAAATATAGATCAATGGAACAGGATTGAAAGCCCAGAGATAAACCCACGCACATATGGTCACCTTATCTTTTATAAAGGAGGCAGGAATGTACAGTGGAGAAAGGACAGCCTCTTCAATATGTGGTGCTGGGAAAACTGGACAGGTACATGTAAAATTATGAGATTAGAACACTCCTTAACACCATACACAAAAATAAGCTCAAATTGGATTAAATACCTAGATGTAAGGCCAGAAACTATCAAACTCTTAGAGGAAAACATAGGTAGAACACTCTATGACATAAATCACAGCAAGATCCTTTTTGACCCACCTCCTAGAGAAATGGAAATAAAAACAAAAATAAACAAATTTGACCTAATGAAACTTCAAAGCTTTTGCACATCAAAGGAACCATAAACAAGACCAAAAGACAACCCTCAGAATAGGAGAAAATATTTGCAATTGAAGCAACTGACAAAGGATTAATCTCCAAAATTTACAAGCAGCTCATGCAGCTCAATAAAAAAAAAAAAAAAAAACCCAATCCAAAAATGGGCAGAAGACCTAAATAGATATTTCTCCAAAGAAGATATACAGACTGCTAACAAACACATGAAAGAATGTTCAACATCATTAATCATTAGAGAAATGCAAATCAAAACTGCGATGAGATATTATCTCACACCAGTCAGAATGGCCGTCATCAAAAAATCTAGAAAGAATAAATGCTGGAGAGGGTGTGGAGTAAAGGGAACAGTCTTGCACTGTTGGTGGGATTATAAATTGATACAGCCACTGTGCAGAACAGTATGGAAGTTCCTTAAAAAACTACAAATAGAACTACCATACGACCCAGCAATCCCACTACTGAGCATATACCCTGAGAAAACCATAATTCAAAAAGAGTCATGTACCAAAATGTTCATTGCAGCTCTATTTACGATAGCCAGGAGACGGAAACAACCTAAGTGTCCATCATCAGATGAATCAATAAAGAAGATATGGCACATATATTCAATGGAATATTACTCAGCCCTAAAAAGGAAAGAAATTGAGTTATTGGTAGTGAGGTGGATGGACATAGTGTCTGTCATACAAAGTGAAGTAAGTCAGAAAGAGAAAGACAAATACTGTATCCTAACACATATGTATGGAATTTAAGAAAAAAAATGTCATGAAGAACCTAGGGGTAAGACAGGAATAAAGACACAGACCTACTAGCAAATGGACTTGAGGATATGGGGAGGGGGAAGGGTAAGCTGTGACAAAGTGAGAGAGTGACATGGAGATATATACTTTACCAAACGTAAGGTAGAAAGCTAGTGGGAAGCAGCCACATAGCACAGGGAAATCAGCTCGGTGCTTTGTGACCACCTAGAGGGGTGGGATAGGGAGTGTGGGAGGGAGGGAGACACAAGAGGGATGAGATTTGGGAACATATGTATATGTATAACTGAGTTACTTTGTTATAAAGCAGAAACTAACACACCATTGTAAAGCAATTATACTCCAATAAAGATGTAAAAAAAAAAAAGCAATGTTGAAATGACTATCCTTTCCTAGTTAAATTATCTTGGCCCCTTGTCTGAAAATGAACAGGCTACATAGAATGGGTCTTTTGTAATCTGTCCCAATTTGTCTACCCTAACACCAATACACCCAGTCTTGATTACTGTTAATGTATACTGTCTTGAAATCAGATATTATAAGTCCTCCAATTTGTTTTTACTTTGTCAAAATTGCTTTAACCATTCTAGGTCTTTTGTATTTCTATATAAATTTGAGATCAGTTTGTCACTTTCTACAAAAAGTAGCCTGCGGATATTTTGACTAGAATTGCAGTTTTGGAAGAATGTTTGTAGAGAATCGATAGCCATATCGAGTGTTGCAATTCATAATCATGATATATCTCTCCAGTCATTTAGTATTCTTTATTTCTCTCAGGAAATGTTATGTATTTTATCATTTGTTAAATTTATTTTTTGAGACTTTATATAATTTGTTAAATGTATTCCTTAAATGACATTGCAAATGGGATTGCTTTAATTTGAATTTCCAATTAATATTCATATATAAACTAAATTAATTTTTAAATGTATCCTGTGAACTTGCTAAAGTCACTTATTAATTCTAGTAGATTGTTTTGGAGATTCCTGAGAAATTTTTTAGTAGATGGCATGATTTAAAAATAAAGACAGATTTACTTTTTCCTTTCTAAAAAACAAAACAAAACAAAACAAAACTAATGAGTTGATTAATTATCATTCTTCTCTGGTGATCAATCTCTTTTGAATGATTTTCAAATCATGGATGTAATATACATTATGCTCTGAATCTCTTGCCTTATTACTATTTTTGGTTTACAAATTATATTAATTTTGACCATGAGAGCCTCTTTAAATTTGTCTTTTGAATTCTTTGACCCAAATCTAGAGGTCATTGGTAACTTCCTTGCTGTAAGATTTGTAAAGCTTGCCCATACTTAAACACTTATTTCATCAGATTTGAAATCAGCAATTTCTACAACTGTCCTGGCTCCTTGTGATGTGACCACAATTTGGAAATTCAGCATACTCACTGCTTCTGAGTTATTTGTTGTTTTTCATCCTCTTCATTGGATAGATCAAGAGCTATATTTGTGATGCCATAAGTAAGGAAATCATGTGGCTACTTTATAAGATCTTTACATAACTTCTATCTTACATTTTCATCTACTCCCTTCAATGCTGAAAAATTCCAGTTGTCAAGGACACTGAAGATGCTAGAATTAAAATATTACATAATTACCCATTAATTTTATCTCACATTACACATAGTGAATCAAAATTATAATAGTGACAACTACCACTAGTAATATGATTGCCAAAAACTCTATACATTTTTATTTTGCAGTCTTTCTTATAATTCAACATAATACCTTAGTGAGTATTATCAAATTAATGTGTTCCATGTGACTTAGACTAATCCCTTTCTATGCTTCCAAGTATATGCCTTGGTTTAGTTCACATAATGAATCATTTCAGAAATTTAAAATATTTTTAATAGTTTCATTTTTACTTAAAATTTTTGCATAGTTCCAAGTTAAGTCTTGGAAATAGGTCACATTTAAAGAAGAGCAAACTCTATCCCTGTTCTGTCTACTCTATTCCCTCCCTCTCTTACAAGTTCATTCATTCACTTATTATTTTATGATTTATCCTTCCATCATTTTTTAGGAATATCCCTCTTTAGATGAGAGTAGCACATTATATTTTAGTATATGGTTTGTTTTAGGGAGTTTTGCATTTTTGTTCCTATGTTTGCTTTAATATTAACATCATTTTCTGGTATCCTTTCAAGAATTATTTTCTATTGGTGCTTTGCTAAGAAGATTGAAAATATCTAATAAACTTTTCTTCCCCTACTCCACACTCTCCCATATCATAGAATTTGAAGTAATATCATTTTACTTTCAGGTAATAACTGTTATTATATATTTTGACATGCTCTTTCCATTGTCCTCTTATTTTTTTTTATAATTTAACCATATGTTTTGTCAAAGCATATCCCTATGATACACAATTTATCCCACATAACCATAGTTTATTCTTAGTTCCAAATGCAATGTTTTTATATACTCATGATATTTTTTATCTATATTCTTCCAATTATTTTGGTAATCTAAAGTTCATTTTTAGTGGATTTTTTATAAAAGTCTCATGAGACTAAAATTCTCTGGGATTTTGCATTTTGATAACTTTAATTCTGCTTTTATTTTGAAAATCAGTTTGTCAAGATACATATACTTGATTCACACATTCTTTCCTTGAATAAACATTGGCAACTGACATAGAGTTGTTATTAAAAAGTTCTGATGACATGATGATCTTTCTCTCATAAGTGATTTATTTGGAGGTCTTCATTTTTATTTCAAAAGAGTATTTTAAACTTTATTGTTGTGTTTTACTAGGCTAAGTCTCAGAATTGATCATTCTAGTGACTTTTCAATTTATTAAATATTTGTTATTAGTATTTGTGTCCTTCAATTTTTCTTCTTTTGAAATTCCTATCACACATATGTTGGATCTTCTTTGCATATGTTTTACATTTACCATTTCCTTCCAAATCCTGAGGTGTGTTACTTCTTTTCCACTTTTAATATTCTTCCTTTTCAACTTCTATTTAGCTTGAGGAATTATCTGTTGTTTAAATTCCTGTTTATGCTTTTTCTACTTTAATACTAATTTCTGAAATATTTTTATTTTATTCTAATTTTTTCTTGATTTCTGTAATTTCATTCCTGATTTTCCCTAATTGTAATTTGTGTTGTTCTTTCATGATTTTTTGGGCAGTCCCAACTTGTGCAATAAGGAAAGAAAAGAAAAGCAAAAAGTATATAGAGAAGACTGTCAGCAAGTCTATTTGGCCTCATGCCAGGGCCAAAATCTCAACCTAGCTCTTTTTTATTAGTCATAAAATTGATATTAACATATTTACATATCTATCTGATAATAACTTTTTTTGGTTCTATACAAGGCAGAAAATTCCAACACAAGTATACTATATATATTATGAATATGTAAGGATAAGACTGTCTTTGTGTGGATAAATAGTTTGGATTGGGTCCCTCTGGTTGGAGGGGTACTGGCTTGGTGCTAAAGAAAGAAATTGTGAAATTGTTCATTGCCAGTCATGAGCTAAGGAGTGTGAGTTATTCAAATATGCACCTGAGAGCCATGTAATTCAAATATACACCTGAGAGCCATCATTATGTAGAAATAACAATCTCTACATCTGAAAAACAAAAGTTAAATGTCAGTCAATATGAGTGAACCAACTAAAGAGAAGACTGAAAGAATAATTGTTATAATGAGATTCCTGAGAATATACACAATTGGCTCTACTGCCTGTGGAAAGAAAAAAAAACATGTTCCCTACTGTAACTGGGTGGCAAAGGAGAGGATAGTTGTCAGATTTGTAGGTCTGGTAGCAAGAAGATGAGACCATTCCCAGCTAATGGGCTTTTGATACAGCCACTATGGAGAACAGTAAGGAGGTTCCTTAAAAATAGAACTACCATATGACTCAGCAATCCCACTATTGGACATATACCCTGAGAAAACCATAATTCAAAAAGAGTCATGTACCATAATGTTCATTGCAGCTCTATTTACAATAGCCAGGAAGTAACCTAAGTGTCCATTGACAGATGAATGGATAAAGAAGATGTGGCACATATATACAATGGAATATTACTCAGCCATAAAAATAAATGAAATTGAGTTATTTGTAGTGAGATGGGTGGACCTAGAGTCTGTCATATAGAGTGAAGTAAGTCAGAAAGAGAAAAACAAATACCATATGCTAACACATATATATGGAATCTAAAAAAAAACCCAAAAAGTTCTGACAAAATTAGGGGCAGGACAGGAATAAAGACACAGATGTAGAGAATGGACTTGAGGACATGGGGAGGAAGAAGTGTAAGCTGGGACGAAGTGAGAGAGTAGCATTGACATATATACATTACCAAATGAAAAATAGATAGCTAGTGGGAAGCAGCAGCATCACACAGGGAAATCAGCTCAGTGCTGTGTGACGACTTAGAGGAGTGGGATTGGGAGGGTGGGAGAGAGGTGCAAGAGGGAGGGGATATGGGGATATATGTATACATATAGCTGATTCACTTTGTTGTACAGCAGAAACTAACACAACGTTGTGAAGCAATTATACTCCAATAAAGTTGTTAAAAAAAATAGAGGTGAGACCATTTGCTGAGGGTGTCTTCCAAGAGACAGATATAGCATTAAAAATGCAAAGAGCATGGATAAGATTTGAATCAAGCCTGTTTTAGACAGTTAAAGAGTACATTAATCAGTAAAATGTTGGATACTCACAATCATGTTTACATTTACACATATGTATACACTCTTCTATATCACTTATAAATACAAATCTACTCACAAATAAAAGTGAGACCAAATATATACAATACAGTTTTTTTTAAAGGTTATCCCTGAGAAATGAGATAACAGGTAATTTAATTTTAAAAATATCATGTTTATCTTTTTTTCCTAAAATGAAAATGTATGACTTTTACTAACAGATTTTTAAGGATTGAGGCAGGGTTTTATAGAGTCATGGGACAGTACTAATTTATGATTTAGAGACAATAATTTGGCTAAGCCCAGAAACACGAATACTTAGGTGAAGAAATTACATGAAAGAGCATCTTCCCAACTTATCCTCTAAAGATTTTATAAAATGAAAACCAAGAAAAACTAGAGCAGAATTTGAAGATTGCCAGTATCAAGCAGAGCATGATGTCAACAACATTTCTAAAGATGAATTATGTGTATCTTGACCTAAGTTTAATAGTAGTTTACATTGTTTTATAACTTTCCAAACTCATATTGAAATGAACGAGTCAGTTCCATATTTAATCCACACAATTGATGTCAGGATGCCTCTCATTCTTAATAAGAAGGTATTGGAGTACAGAGGGAATGAGAAATTTTTCTGTGAGTGACATGGCAAGGTAATAGCAGAACTGGGATCAAAATTCAACTCCTCCATATGCTGAATTTTGTACTCAGCTGAATGGAGTCCATATGACTTTTTCTGTGCTGCTACCATCCTCCAAAGTCTGCATATGTTTTCTATACTGCTCTATTAAGAAGGGTTCCTAAACAGATGCAATATTTAAAATACATGAGAATAAGCAAGATTTGAAGAGATAGTATTATAATCAATCAAGCTAAAATTAGTTTCCTCCTATTTCCAATATTCATCCTGACCAAAAATGTTCCAAGCCCATTGGTTAAGTCAGACAGCAACCAGGTGGGATATATCCGTTTCTGTGTTTTAGATACACTTTAAACAACTTGGGTTCAAATAAAGTTTAAAGTTGTGTCAGGAGAGTCAAAATTTCCCAAACTCAGGTAGAGATTAGTTTTCCATCCAGGTGTCGTACAGATGTTATGTTTCAGTGTTAAAGATAATATAAATTAAAACTATTCTCAGCCCCCTTGTTTTCAGTTCCTATCTCTGTCTGGTTAATTGAACTCCCCCAACAAAGATTTATCATAGAGGATATATTCCTAGTATTATTTTATTCTTTCTCCCCCTCTAATTACATGTAATGTGTGATGTTTTCATGTCTCTGGGGAAAAAAAAAAAAAAAACACCTAAGATTTTAGCTTCCAGATTTTGTTCCACTGTGACCTTGGAAGAGATGTTGCACATTTTGAGGTACGGTTTAGCTGTTAAACAACTTATATCACTGTGTCCTGCTGGTATTTATCAAAATTCTCTGGCATTATTTCTTAAACTTAACTTCATCTGGAAATACTGGTGAGTTACAGAATTCCACACCTTACTGGATTCCTGTTAGGGTAACTGCATAGTTTATTGTACAAATAGCACACTTTTGCAAGTAAAAGGGGCAATATTAAAAATAATGCTGAAACAACAGGCTTAAAGTGTAACTCTCTGAGGCAAACCAGGATATAATGTCTAGAAACAAACTATGACTAGATGGCTACAGGGTACCATTTACATATCAAATAATGTTTCTTTCCCCAAACCAAATTATTTCCTCAATTTTCCGTCTATGTAGATTGTACCATAATTCTCCTAGCCCGTATAGTTTACAATAGCAAAATCATTTTTTTCACTTCTTCTCTTTCCTTTGCTTGGAATAGCCATTCATCAGTCAAGCCCTTTTCATTGTCTTCCTTTACAATCTCTCTTGGATTAACATGCTCTCTTTACTCTTAGCATCCAAGCACTACCTGAACAGTATCCTAACCTCATACTGTCCTACTTAAAAAATTACTTTCCCAAATATCTACCCAGTTAATAAGTATAGATTTTTCTGGTGGTCTTTAGATAAATATATCTGTTAGCTGAATACTTAATATCTAGTAAGACCACCACGTGCACACATGCTATGCTCACACACGCACACACAACACACACACACTGTTCTCTCTATTACCTTAGTATTTTGTTCCTGCTGAACCCCGTTCTTAAATTGCCCTTCAAGGTGAAGTACAACATGGTGGAAGAGCACAGAGTCTAGCATAATCCATCACTAACTTGATCTGTAGATCTGGGAAAGTTACTTAATTTCTTTTTGCCTTCTTCCTTCATTTATTATCAGGGTTTGTTCTGGAAGGCTTTGTTGCCAGAGGCTGCCCTGTGCATTGCAGTGTGTTTAAGGTGTAAACCAAATACCCCTCTGAGACACAGATTTCTTCCAGAATTCAGCAAGCCAAACAAGAAAAGGTGGTAAGAAAGGCTGTTAAGTTTGGGTCATGTTCTTTGCCATGGGACTCCAAATATCATTGAAATCTCAGAGTAGGTAGCAGGAATTTCCTTAAAATATTTGGAACCGTTCCCAAGGTGGTTTTTTTTTTCAAGACTGATACATTTTTCCTTTCCAAAGGCCTCTATTGCTATAACTCTCAGCCAGAGGAAAAGAGAAATTTCCTTAGAAGGATGACTACAATATTAACAGCTGAGCAGACGTAAATGAAATGGAAAACTGAGTGCATAAGAAAAGCAATGAAGGGAAAATTTTAATATTACT
The DNA here is from genome assembly GCF_008692025.1 of Phocoena sinus. NCBI lineage: Eukaryota > Metazoa > Chordata > Mammalia > Artiodactyla > Phocoenidae > Phocoena > Phocoena sinus. Next base: position 5,653,984 of record NC_045766.1, read on the forward strand.
AGACCAGGGTCCAAAGTAATGAAAAGTAGAAAGATAGGAATATTTTCATAGAGCAGCCTGACATGACTTTACCAAAAACAGCCAAGTCCAGAAATCCACTGAGAAACAATATCTTAATACCAGATGCAGTTTACAGTAAGAGTAATTAGAGAAATATCTCTTAAAGGTTTGGACAGTAAAAGCAGTGGTTAGAGAAATTCTGGATGAATTTGAATGGGCAGTATGAAAGATTGTTATAGAATATTTAAAGCACTATAGGTAGATTTTTTCCATTACCAAGATGAAGCTACATTTCCTGTGTCTTAAGAGAACAACACCCAAGAAATTTATAGAATTATGACTCTAAAAGAAATACTAACAAAGATGAGGCATATTTTCCTGGCAGTCAGGTAGGGCAATGATAGAGCTGGTCCAAGCCTGAGTTGGATGTTGATTTAATGGAAGAGCATCTCCTTCTGGATAGAATTATCTCACTCAGGGGGGTGAAGTTGGACAAGATTTAGGTAAACAATAGATGCCTTTGGTAGACTCAGAACTTTGTATCTCACTGCAAGAGGACTTAGAGTATGCTTTGGTAGCAAAATCTAGAAGAGTTGTGTTAGAAGGATGAATATCTGGACCAAAAATCAAAGGAAAAGAAAACAATATTGCACTAAAATCCATCAAACAGTACTAGGTTTACATGTGTTGAAAGAACAGAACAACAGCAAAGAGAAATAAAATATTAGAGGCATATCCTACTGTTGATAGCAAAAAGGTAAAAATGCTGTTCAAAGATTTGACATTCCGTATTTCTAGAACCACAAGTTTTATTAACACCAATAGCAGCTACAATTTAGGCATCTGCAAAAAGTGATTCTCTAGTTAGAACAAATACGGAGTTCAGGGAGAAAACAGTCATAGGAAATGGGTTTCACACACCATAGCTATTCCAAAGCAAGAAGTGATGGAAGTTGCCAGTGGGTCCTGAAGGAACTATACTCGCTCACCAAAGTAAAGCAGGTGCTCTCTATCCTGGCTGTAGTTAGAGTTACCTGGGAAGCTATTAAAACTCCCATTGCCCAAACTGGGCTGCAAACCCCTTACAGGGAGATGTGCTCCTCAGTAGTTTAAAGCTCCTTAGACAATAAAATGTGTTGCCAAAGTTGCGAACCACAGTGCGAGAGGCTCTGTCATTATTACTGGCAAGATTAAGGTCACTTTCAATGCAGCACTGGGATGCCAGAGAGAGTGTACCAAGGTGAATGGTGATTAAGGGAGGTTGTCTATAAAAGATGGGAAAGAAAGAAACTTATAACCTAGAGACTGGAGCAAACTTCTAAGCTTTGCAAGAAAGTGGTGGGATCTTAAATACCACTCCCAGAGAGAGAGAAGGTAGTATGCATAACTCCTCCCCCAATACAGGGTGTCAATATTCACCTCTCACTGGGAGATTTCTCCCAGTTGAGTTTAAAGTCACTCATACAACTATTCCAGACAATCAGCATAAGCTAGCATCTCAAATCTGAAACCAAGATTTTCTCCATCTAACCTGTTCACTGAGGTACCAAGCACTTTTCCCTACGGTTCTTATCAACACTCAGTCCTGGATTCTAGAAACATGATTTTGCCTGGGATAACTGCTCTTGGGCTGAGATTAGATAGATAGATAGATAGATAGATAGATAGATAGATAGATAGATGATAGATAGATAGATTCTTTTCAGATACTTTTCCCTTATAGATTATTGTAAAATATTAAGTATAGTTCTCTGTGCTATACAGTAGGTCCTTGTTGGTTATCTATTTTAGTCAAAATAGAAAGAAAATCATTTTAGCTTATCTATAAGACTGGTTTTAGTTTTAATCGATATGTAGATTTAGTAAGGAAATAAATTTCAAAATTTCATCCAAGATAGCTCAGCTTTAAAGCAATCATTTAAAGTGTTTTTCTCACACCAGGCTATAGTACAGAGTTAGAAAAGAGTGCAGCATTTCCACCCAAACAAATACCCAGATGATCATGAAGATGATGATGATGATGATGATGATGATGATGATGATGGTGATGAAGATGATGGTGAAGAGGATGATGATGGTGATGATGATTACTGAGAGCCTCACAGCAGGTCTGGCAAAGGAAGCAGGCTGTGGTCAGACCATGCAGCCTATGTGTGGAAACCTGTGGTTACAAGGATGGTCTCAATGACAACAACGAGGACAAGACCCTTGGCCAAATGTGTCCCAAATGTCCATCTTGTTCCTGGCATAGAATTTGGTTTTTAAATGACAAAACATATGGAGGATGCATTCCTTCAGTTTGGAATCCATCTGCCACCATTCACCACCTCCAATTTTTTATTATAAGGACAGATTTATACTGTAGCATTATCTTTTTTCATTCTAACATCGGGCTAAGCAATCAGGTTTGAAAACAAGGTCACCCCAGAGTATTGCAAGAGTGTGCTTTCATTGACAGCAGAAGATTAAAAAAAAAAAAAGCAGAGCTTCTATGACTGAATATGGGAGACTCCAGTTAAAGACTACAAGTACTTCAGGAGGGACACATCTTTTGCTGCTTTCTAAAAACAAAATCCATAATAAAGAGAGCAGATAGCATTGTTTGGCAATTCCACTTGGGTCCTAGGATATTTTGTTCATCGTTATCTTTTATTTTTCTCCTAATTTAGTTTTTTTTTTTCTTCTTTGACTCCTATAAGGGTACTTGGGGATTCTTATCCATTGTGTCAATTAAGATGTAGCTTCAGGAAAAAGAAAACTCTTAATATCCAGTCTCTACAAAGGGAGTGGTTGATTCTTGTCACTAAATGTTACTGATTTTAATCCTATAAGAGCTACTTCAAGAGTAATTTTAACCATGCAGCTGGTTCAGTTGGGATAAAAAGACTTTTAAACTCTCAGGTCTAAAGCAACATTGAGAAATGAATGTGCTATAATGTGATTTCTTGTAATTGGAGTGGAGGGAAGAATGTTTTATTAACTATTTCAATACATACATATGCTAGGTGAAAGTCATGTAAAGTAAAATTGAGAGCTGCCATAGAAAGTGAAAATGTTCAGTTGTAGGTGATTATGCTGACGGCTCTCTCACTTTCATACTACAGAATTCCAGAGACGGAAGTCCGTGGTGTACTAGGGAACTTCTACAGACCCCCAAGACCACAGCTACCCAGTCAGTATCAGCATATATTCTACCATCGCTTCTATAAATTCTCCAGGCTCCTAGGTAAAGACAGTCCTTCCAATTATGAGCTAGATCCTATCTCATCCTGCCTGTTCAAAGACATTATGCAAACAAATCTCTGTTCTTTGTACTACATTTTTCCTCATCTACTGAGTGACCCCCATCAGCATATAAACCTGCTATTACTTATCTCATATTAAAATAAGTAATTTAAAAATCTTCTTTGACCTAATTTCTCAGTCAGATACTAGTCCATTACTAAATGTTCTTTTGTAGTCAAAAATTATGAAAGGATTATTTATAATCCTTCTTTTCAATTTCTCTCTTCCAATTCTCTCCTAAATCTTTGCCAATCAGAAATCTATCTCCAGCCCTGTACTGAAACTGCTCTTTTCAGAACCACTAATGACCTCCAATGTTCAATTCTCAGTCCTCATCTTACTTGACCTAACAGCGACATTTGACACAGAATAGATGATCGTGTTCTCCCTGACACATGTTCTTCATTTGGCTTTCAGTGAAACACACTGTTTCCTTCCAGTGTCATTGGCCATTCAGCCTTAGTTTCTGAGGTAGATTGTATTAATAGATACAATCATTCACTACCCCAATGCATACATCTTTGCAGAAAAACTTTACAATGCCTTCCCCTTGTGGGTGTAGCTTATTTCTCCTTTGTCTGAGTTTGGGTTAAAGTATGTGACTTGTTTTGGCCAATGGTTTATTAACAAATGTTTTACAAGCAGAGGCTTGAAAAGGCCATCCCCATAAGAAAGACATGCTGGGACTTGTCCAGTGGTTTCAGAAGGTCTGACATGTGGACAGAGCTGCTGCAGATACACTGTCTTTGTCCAACCCTGCCCATAACACAGCTTCTAACCAACCTGCATATACATGGGTGAGCCCAGTCAAGATTGGCTGAGCCCAGCCTAGGGCAGCTAATACTAAAGCTTGTAAGCTAAACAAAATCTTATTGTTATATACCGCTGAGATTTTTGTGATTGTTTCTTATGCAGCACTATTGTGGTCCTGGTTACAGCGGTAGTCCCCTTTCTTTGTTTCTCCTGTTCTACATAACTCCTTAACATTGGAGTGACCTGGATCTCAATCTTTGAACCTCTTCCTATCCATTAACAATCCAGAACATCATTTTTTCTCCCTTTATTTATGTTAAGTAATACTTATATTACAGGAAATGGCATACAATGGCATGATAAGTCCTAATTCAGTAATCAAAGTTCTGGATTCTAAGAGTGGTATAAAGTAAAGACTAAAGAATAGGCTCTGTGAGCCAAGAATACTCAATGCGGAAAGGATAATCTCAACAAATGGTGTTGCAAAAACTGGATGACCTCATGCAGAAGAATGAAGCTTGACCCCTATCTTATACCATGCACAAAATTAACTCAAGATAGATTGAAGATTTAAATGTAAAACCTGGTATTATAAAACTCCTAGAAGGAAGCATAAGGAAAAAGATTCCTTGACATTGATCTTGGCAATGCTTTTTTTGTATATGATGCCAAAAGTGCAAGGAACAAAAGAAAAAAATATTATAAGTAAGACTACATTAAGCAAAAAAGCTTCTGCACAGCAAAAGGAAAAATCAATGAAGTAAAAAATCACCCTAAGAAATGTGAGAAAATATTTACAAATAATACATCTGTTAATATCCAAAATATACAAATAACTCATACAAGTCAATACCAACAAAATAAACAACCCAGTGAATCCAATGTAAAAATGGACAGTGGAACTGAATAAACATTTCTCTGAAGAAGACATACAAGGGGCCAAGAGATAATGAAAATGCTCAGCATCACCAATCACCAGAGAAATGCAAATCAAAACCACAATGAAATACCACCTCACACATTTTAGAATGGCTGTCATCAAGAAGACAAAAGTGTTGGCAGGATGTGGATAAAAGGGAACCCTTTGTTCACTGTTGATGGGACTGCAAATTGGCTCAGCCACTATGGAAAACACTGTGCAGATTCCTTAAAAAATTAAAAATACAACTATCATCATCTGATCTAGAATTCTAGCTTCTGGGTATATACCCAAAGGAAATGAAAACAGGATTTCAAAGAGATATGTACACTTCCATGCTCATGGCAGCATTATTCACAATAGCCCAGATATGGAAACAACCTTAGTGTCTGTCAATGGATGAATGAATAAATAATATGTCACACACACACACACACACACACACACACACACACACACAGAGGAATATTATTCAGTTATGAAAAAGAAGGAAACCCTATCATTTGCGACAACACAGATGGATCTCAAGGGCGTTATTCTAAGTGAAATAAGTCAGATGGAAAAAGACAAGTACTGTAGGATATTACTTATAAGTGGAAGCCAAAATTATAGAAAGAGAGAGAAGAATGATGGTTCTCAGGATCTGGGGGCTGGGGCAAATGGGGAGATGTTGGTCAAGGTGCGCAAACTTTCAGTTATAAAAAAAAGTTCTAGGGATCAAATGTAAAGTATTGGTATTATAGTTAATAATACTGTATTATTACCTGAAAGTTGCCGAGAGAGTAAATCTTAAATATTTGCATCATAAAACAGAGATGGTAATGATGTAACATGAGAGAGGTGTTAGCTAATGCTACAGTGATAATCATTTTGCAATATATAGGTGTATCAGATCAACAGGTTGTACACCTTAAACTTATACAATGCTATATGTCAATGATATCTCACTAAAGCTGGGGGAAAATAGGGTCTTTAATTATATAGTTGGGACCTCATCCTAGTTCTATAACTCACCTCTGGGAACTTGGGGACAAACTTCATAAAAAGTCTTTTAGTCTCAGTTTCCTTATCTGTAAAATGGACGAAATGAAGTACCAACAGAGGACCAATGGGAGAATTAAATAAAATAATTCATATAAAGTTCCTAGTATACTGAATGACATATAGTGTCTTAGTCCATTCAGGCTGCTGTAACAAAATAGCATAGACTAGGTGGCTTATAAACAGCAGAAACATATTGCTCCTCGTTCTAGAAACTGGAAGTCTGAGATCAAAGTGCAAGCATGGTTGGTGGAGGGCCCTCTTCCAGGTCACGCACTCCTCATTGTGTCCTCACGTGTGGATGAAGCGAGAGAGCCCTGTGGACTCTCTTCTATAAAGACACTGATACCATTCATGAGGGCTCCACTCTCATGGCCTAGTCCCCTTCCAAAGGCCTTACCTACTTATAATATTGCCTTTGGGGTTAGGATTTCAACATATTAATTTGAGGGGTACACAAACATTTAGACCATAGCATACAATGTAGATTCAATAAATTAACTCTTAATATTTATTATTTAAATAGTTCTGTGATTTCTTGATTATCTGTCTCTCTGAGCCTTAGATTCTTCCTCCAAGTTTGGTTTAGTTTTATCTTTTTATGATTCAAAAATCATAAAATCTCAATGTGAAAAATCTTTAAGGCACTAAAATGAACCCATATCTGATATATGAATTCTAATTTAAAGTATATATAATTGAGCTTCCATCAATACCCTGTTGAGAAATAGTTGCCTTTTGAAAGGGCTCAACATTTTAAGCCAATGGGATAATCTTTAATGGAGTCATTTGAGGCCTAGAATAGGTAAGTGGGAGGTAATCTAGGCTAGATTATTTGAAATTATAGCATTTAGGTACACAGTGGTGTGTTTAGCTTAACAACATGTTCTCTGAAAAAATATGTTCATGCATGTACACACACACACTCATGTATGTATTATAAATTCACTGATAAAAAGATATTCAGCACGCTATTTACAAATAATACAATAAAAAATCTTCTTTATTATAAGTTCTTATAGCCAATTGATTCTCACAAAAGGCTTTCATTGATTTTGGTGCAATGTTTGTATCCATAAACAGACAGTGATGAACAAGTATAATCCCTACATGAATGCTGATTGGTATTTTTGTTTATGTTAATTAGTTGGATAAAAGTGAAACAATAAAGATGTATGTTGGAAACTACTACGCTCACTAGTTTTTCAATGACTAGTGATTTCTTTGCTGAACTGTATAATAGTTTCAGATCCCAGAAGACTATTCCTCCAATTTATAATAATTTGTAAATTGTTACAATTTGTAGCAAATTATACCTATAGACCCATACTTTTTTGTTACTTTATTTTTAGAACAGTTTTATGTTCACAAAAATATTGAGAGGAAGATACAGAGATGTCTCAGTTACTCCTTGATCCACACAGGCACAGCCTCCCCATTATCAACATCCCCCACCTGAGTGGTACATTTATTACACCTGAGGAAACTACAATGACACATCATAATCACCCTAAGTCCAGAGTTGACATTAGAGTTCATCCTCAGTGTTGTACAGTCTATGGGTTTGGACAAATGTATAATGACATATATCCATCATTATAATATCATGCTGCAGAGAATTTTCAATGCCCTAAAAATCCTTTGTGCCCTGCCTATTTATCCTTTTTCCCCTCCAGCTCCTGGCAACCACTAATTTTTTTACTGTGTCCGTAGTTTCACCTTTTCCGGAATGTCATATAGCTGGAATCATACAGTACGTAGCCTTTCCAGATTGGCTTCTTTCACTTAGTAATATGCATTTAATATTCCTCAATGTCTTTCCATGGTCTGATAGCTCATTTTTTAGCACTGAATAATATTTCATTGCCTGAATATGCCACAGTTTATTTATCCATTCACCTACTGAAGGACACCTGGGTTGTTTCCAAGTTTTGGCAATTATGAATAGAGCTACTATAGACATCTGTGTATAGGATTTTGTGTGAACATAAGTTTTCAAATCCTTTGAGTAAATACCAAAGGGTATGATTGCTGGATCATATAATAAGACTATGCTTAGTTTTGAAAGAAATCACCAAACTATCTTTCAAAATGTCTGAATCATTTTGCATTCCCACCAGCAATGAATGAGAGTTCTTATGGCTCCATATCCTCACCAACATTTGCTTTTGTCAGTGTTTTGGATTTGGGCCATGTTAATAGGTGTTTAGTAGTATTTAATTGTTGTTTTAATTTGCATTTCTTTGATGTGGAGCATCTTTTCATATCCTTATTTGCCAATCTGTATATCTTCTTTGATGACATGTCTGTTAAGGTCTTAGGCCCATGTTTTAATCAACACTACATACTTTTAAGTTTAATCTGAATTATTAATATTCTCCATCACTTTCTTGTGTGTAGACCATCAACAAGACAATAAATCAACTCTTGGTTTGTAGCATTTGCCAATACCTGATATCTGTAATATAAATACTACCACCACAGCTGTTTTCAAATACTCCCTCCATAGCTGATTTCAAGCTACCAAGAAGTCACCATCGCAGTTTTGGGAAGAAATGTGCAGTAGCACACCATTATATGGTATTTTCATTATACAGATAAAATAGACAAAAATTGATATTGAGAGCACAGATAACAATACAATGTAGCTAACCAGTTAGGAATTGATGAGTTTGAATATTTATTACTTTTGCCTTTAATATAGTTTAATTCTATGTTTATACAGTTTATTTCCAAATCATACTTTCGTTGAACGACTGATTTGCAAAATTTGTGAAAACTAATAGTTGCCCCTCCTGTACCTGTGCTGCCAGCATTGTCACAATAGGTACGTCCAAGCCAGCCTATCCTTAGGGCCTGCTCCGTCTACCTTGAAAGGATCTTGACCTCCCTTCTAAAAGTTTTCTATTTCAACATTCACAATAGGAGGACAAAAGTAGGTAAACTATTTTAGATATTTTGGAGTTGAGTAAACTTTTTAGGATTGACTGGGTTTTTACAAATGTTTTGTTCCAGTTTTTATTTCAAGGACGATGTTAACTGCTCTAGGTTTTCAAAAAGCTTCTCTGTATCACATCATTTGAGAATCAAAATGGGCCAGAAAGTTCATTTTAGCCTTCCTCTAGTTTCAAAGCAGGACTTCATTTAAGAAATATTAGAGAGGCGGCTCACTAATGTGCTTTTACAACTCAACATTTCCCAGAGATTTTGCATGTCTTTTTAAAAAATCAGTTTTTTTTTTTTTTTCAATTTTCTAAAGAAAGACAACATTGGGCTTTCCTGGTGGCTCAGTGGTTGAGAGTCTGCCTGCCGATGCAGGGGACGAGGGTTCGTGCCCCGGTCCGGGAAGATCCCACATGCCACGGAGCGGCTGGGCCCGTGAGCCATGGCTGCTGAGCCTGTGCGTCCGGAGCCTGTGCTCCGCAACGGGAGAGGCCACAACAGTGAGAGGCCCGCATACCGGAAAAAAAAAAAAAAAAAGGAAAAACAACATTAAAAATATGTTGCATGGCTTCCCAAGAGAGTGTCTCTCAGATGTGATAATAGTAGCATAATAAAGACTCCTTTTTTTTCTCCATTATCTCAGGGTTCAGGTCTCCACTTTCCCTTCCATAACATCAATGGGAATGACATAATAGAAGTATCTGTTCTATCAGACGTTCTCATAGACATTATACTGACCCTGATGGTGCTTCACAGAACACGCACTAAATGGACCCATTATGGTTATCCTCAAAATGATTGTCAAAGTAATTGCCATTGTACGAAAAGCATTATGAGCATTTACTGCTTCTCTGCTTTGACAGCAGATACTTTTCAAACATGAATATCTCAGCAATTAAAATCACAAACATAATCACAGCAACAAAGGCCCTGTCTTCAACTCTCATTTTTAAAAAACAGTGCTAGTTTTTTCCCCAACTTAAATGGAATAAAATGGTTTCACATTTTAGATTTGGTATTGATGTGAATTGAATAATGCAATTAATTGGGATTTTTAGTGGTATAATTATATTTCATACAAGTAACTCATTTTATGCATCAGTTTACATTCATTGAATTAAATAATTCAAAATAAACAGTTATCATAAGGAACATGCTCATGGCATTTTAATAGCACTTCAATCAGATTTATACAGACTAATTGGGAAAGAAACATATACACATGAAAACACAGATATACACCATACACCCCACCACTCAGCAAGCTCAAAAAATCCCAGGAATTTTTATTTCCATTCCTGTTTTGGTGATGTATTGTTCCAAAAGAACAGCCTGACATATTTAAGCCAAATTTTAATTGAGTTAAAATTGTGTGAGTGCCAGGAATTTTCAGCCTGATTTGAGTCAAAGTAGCTGAATCATAAATCCTGTCCAGACTGACTTCGAAAAGAGCTCAAAGCCCACTCCCTTCAATAGCATAGGGGCTTCAGTGCCATAATGTATTCTGTACTCAAGCATTAGAGGGATTGCTGGACTTTTCATATTCATTTGATGGCAGTTGTACATTCACAGCAAGTCAGATACCATTGCAAGAGATAAGCCAAGGAAAGAGCATGACTGAAGGGGTGGGAGGAAGTGGAGAGTAGAAGGTATGACAATTTTAAAAAAATACATTTTTTTAAATTAAAAGAAAAAAGGAGTCCTGGGAAAAACAAATTTGGAACCTGTGGTGGGAATTCTAATTCTAATTCCTGGAAAGTTTCCAGCATTTGTTAAAGTTCTCAGAAATGTTCTGGGATCCTGGATAGATTCCAGGGTACTGACTTTGGGAGTCACAACAGGTGGTAACCACTAGGGAATTCACAAAGCCTCAAGGTAAGTCCCTAGGATAAACTGCTGGAGAATTAGGGAAAATAAATTAAGACAAGAAAAGAAATTCAGACTGTTTACACCATCAAAATAAAAATCTAAGTTGGACCATTAAAAACCATTAGGATGTCCACCACCATAAAGACATCTCTTATGAAAGGACTAATAGCTCTATTGCTAATGGGACTCTCAGAAGCCAAAGCCACAAAGTGGGTGGATTGAACTTTTAAAAGCTGTTAGAGTGCTTGCCTCCTAACGCCAGTGCTAGAATAAGTTTATCACAGAATGAATTAGATCGAATTTGGCTCTGAGAGACCAAAGTCTTAGCTAAAGAAATGTCACCCTCCAGCTTCAAATAATTGAGAATGCCATTGTCCTGAGCAACTGCTTATTTTATGTTTAAAGACTGTGGTCCCGGAACTTGTAGATATCTAATCTACAAAAATGATAAAGATCTTACTAAGACAACCTAGAATTACAATGGCCATTATGCGGAACATTCCAATTGGACAAAAACTTCATTTAAGTACACTTGGAAGTAAGGGTTCCCAAATAAAACAAACAGAATGGGCTACCTATTTTAATTGGCATGCCAAAGCCTCTAAAAGCCTCCAAGATTCCAAAATAGCTTAATTAAAAGATTCATTGCAAAAGGCCAGTGAAAAACTAAGGCTACAAGAGGTACCTGAAACAAAAGACTTTAAGACTGACATATGTTGGGGGGGTGGTAGCTGATGTATTGAATTAAAACTGTGCAGAGGATGACCAGCTGAATGAGGAGTTACAGCTACTGCACAGGGTAGGCAGGGAGTCCCCTCAGCATCCAAGCTCCTATTTTGGGGAAATGAAAACCCTGGGGTCATTTCAATTGAAGATGCAGTTTCAGTACACTCATACAAAGGAAGTAAAGTCACAAGATTTATTATGCGCAGATCTCAGAAGCCCGGGGAAGGGAAGTCCTCTGTGTCAAGTCACGATTGAGCAGGAGACAGAGAGCATCCCCCTCTGAGGGATTCTCTGGTAAACTGCTACCAGTTATTCCTTTAAACAACCAAGGGGAAACTAAAATTAAAAGTAATGGAAAACCTTGTTAAATTCTGGTAGCTACTGGGGCTACACCCTTTATTTTAAAACTCACCAATTCCAGACCTTGAAGATGGGATATGGGGAAAATGGCAGAAGCTGGCAAAGGGTAAGAATTCTTATCAAAGTTAGCTTTCTTAGATTTCTGAAGTGCCCAGTCGAAAGAGGAAAATAAAATTTCACGTTGTCCTTTCCTTATGCAAATTCAGACTCTTGTGAATTTGGTTTGGGGTACCCACTGGTTATTGATCTTCTTTCTCCCAGGGACAACGACTGACTTGTTTGCCTTGTTTTGTGTCCTGAGGACTTGGCTTGGCAACTATCAGCTTAAGGGTCCCTAAATTAGAGCCAGACAGAAATGTGCGTTGCACTCTATTTACGTCAGGGGTCCTCCAGACTGTTGCCAGCTCTCAAGAGAATCGTCTAAGCCTGTCTTTCTTGTGGCTGTCTCTGGGAGTGGCTCTAGATTTGGGGAGACTAGTATCTTTGGCACCCTCTTCTGTGGCACTTCTGTGTCCAAGGGGTCGTTCAGTACTTCCAGGAATATTTACTGTTTGTCCTGGCTGAAACTTGACAAGATATTTGAAAGGATTTCAATGATCTTTTATGAATACTACGCTGAGACCCAAAGAGGCAACTGTGACTGAGAGTCACCCTAAGGCTGATGTTTTTGATCAAAACTCTTGAATGGTCAAGAGGATGATCAAATGAGGGGAACTATGGAAATAAAATTCTAGGCCTAGGATGGAGCTGCTCCTGCTTGGGGTGCCTTGTTAGCAAAACACAACTTAGATAACTTTCCTGTCCTGTAAATGCTCTACTTGACCAGAAATGCTGTATATCCATTCATATTCCTCCCCAGGTCATTCACATATGCAGGCAACACTGGAACCACTATCAAAGGTACGAAGTGTGGGGCTGCCCTCCGGAAGTCAGATAAGCCATACCTATAACTTGATGTAACAACTAACAAGTTCTAAATGCTTTACAAATATTAACTCTTAGACCTGAAGATTCTGATTTAGTAGGTATGCCATAGGCCCCAGAGAAGTTTGAAAAAGAGGCATTAGCATATAATTGTTTTTTTTAACTCTTCTTTCTATAATAGGCTGTACATGTAAATAATGTTTTTTGTTTGTTTTTGTTTTTTATACATATTGAGCGTTCTTGGTAAGCTAACTAGTAAAGGTGATTCTTGGGTGATTCATAATTTAAATTGACTTAAGACTGATTACCAGGAGAAAAGCATACACATTTTTCATAAGTTTTAGGTGAGATGGGAACCTTCATTAAGAATGAAAATCCAAAGAAATAGGAGAACCTACATGCTTTTATAGTAGGGTGAACAAACAGAGGCAGTTGTGGAAAAATAACTAAGCTATGTGGGGAGGCTAAAAAAAGATAATAATTATTTTAATAAGTTCTGTCTGTGTAGAATTCTCTTCAACTTCTTACCCTTGATGATAAAAATGTCACTTTCCTTCAGGTATAGGGAGGACATCTTTCACAGGGGAATTTCATCTCCTGCTTGTAAGAAAAGGAAAAAAATTCAGATTGGTGATTTTGTTTGTTTGTTTGTTTTGTTTTTTTGGGGTGGGAGTGGGTGGGTTCCTGTTTTTCAATTGCCTCTAACTCAAAGCAGTCCTTATGCCAAAGTGGCGTATTTTGAGATAGCATATTCTGTCACCCTTCACTACATACCAGTGTTATAATTTTCTAATGTATTATTTTACAAGCATGCCAATCTTGAGAATTAGATCATTATCATACCCATTTTACAGATGATGGAATGAAAGCACAGAGTGTACAGAGCATTAATGTAAAGTTACAAAGCTGGTAAATGTCAGAGCTGGAATTCAAACCCAGACTCTGACATAACAGTATACAGACTCAAATGTATATTGCCTCACTTCAAAGCTATTTGGAAAGCACCCAGCCCTGGCAGTGCTGCCGCCATCTGGCAAAGGACTCCCTCCAGAAGGGAATAGAAGAAAAGAAGTAAAATTAGTAGCACTTGATTCAAGCGACTATATGTTACATAAGACTTCTACAGAGACCCCTGAATTGAAGACATCTTGGGCTCAGAGGCAGAGTTGGGAGTGGGAGTAGTAAGGGAAAATCATCAGCTGCAACCCCCTGCCCTACTTACCAGTTCCACTGAAGCTTGGAAATATGCTATGGTTGAAGAATATTTTTGTAGTAAGAAAGCTGACTTTGGTCTAAGGTTTCACTTAGGGAGTGAATTTAGAGAAGTTTCTTCCATTCATATTATCATAATAAATGGGAAATTTAAAAACTTTATCTAGTTTTATAATTTTCCAGAACCATCTGGAGTTGAAATTAGATGATGGTGTGAAGATTTGCAAAACCACGCTAGGAAAACCTTTTCCCTACAAAATCTAAGCAGAAAATATTATTTATATTTAAAATGGAAATAAAATTATGGGTCTATGATAACCAACTACCTGGGCTTCAATCTTGCTTTTGGCTCCTGAGTTGGAAATTATACAATTAAATGTTCTTTGAGTGCAGAATCATAGCTTGAAAATGTGCTTGCCCTGGACTCCCTGTAACTTCTTCCCTGTATATTAGAAGTCTTTAAAAACATTTTAAGAAAAAAAAAATATCGAGGTCATATCTAAAGCTTGATTCTAATTGTCACAATTGTGTCTGTCCAACCTTGAGATCAGGGAAGAAGTTGACCTTCGATCAGATGCCTAGAAAAGCCCACCCATCCAACTTTGGCAACTTTACTGACTTCTAGCTCTAGATTTGAGAAGAACACTTTTAAAGTATATTTCCCTTTACTTTGGAGAACGTTGGTTTTAAAGATTTTCTTGCTTCAGTAGACATGATCAGATAGGTGTCTATAACCTCTGTCCTCTGAAAGATCGTGTGATAGGCTTTTTCTATAAATTGGCTGTTGTGAATGTCCCTACAGTGGTAGGAACAGAAAAGTTCTTAGAACTTTTCTGAAAAGTATATTTTAATATATACATACATATAATTATTTTTATATACACACGTACATAATTATTTTGTATATACACATACATAATTATTTTAAAATATACGTATATGTAATTATCTTTAAAATAATATTTGTTTGGATAAGAGAGCTTGCATACAAGAGAGTGGAATGCAAATCCGAGAGTGAATTACCCAGGGATCCTCAGTAAGAATGAGAGAAACGATGAACTCAAAAAAGGTCAGGGGGCTTCCCTGGTGGTGCAGTGGTTAAGAATCTGCCTGCCAATGCAGGGGACATGGGTTCGAGCCCTGATCTGGGAAGATCCCGCATGCTGCAGAGCAGCGAAGCCTGTGTGCCACAGCTACTGAGCCTGCGCTCTTGAGCCCGCAAATCACAACTACTGAGCCCACGCTCTCTAGCCCGCGGATCACAACTACTGAGCCCACGTGCCACAACTACTGAAGCCTGCATGCCTAAAGCCTGTGCTCCACAACAATAGAAGCCACCACAATGAGAAGCCGTGCACCACAACCAAGAGGAGCCCCTGCTAGCCGCAACTAGAGAAAGCCCATGCACAGCCAAAAATAATAAATAAATAAATAAAATAATTTTTAAAAAACACTAAAAAAATAAAAGGGTCAGTGGGTGCCTCTCCTGTGCATCGATTTGTCCCATAGGCCATTAGTAATCAGGTCCCACCCTTTGTTGCCAAAAATTGTTAAAAAATGATTAAAGAAGACAATTTAGGGCTATTAACAAATTTTATTTAACATTCATGATGTGGACAGTCTGCTTTCAGAGAACTGCAAAACTGGGTGAAATTAAGAGGGTTTTACAGGATAAAGAATAAAGAACAAGATATATAGAAAATACCTGATTGTGGGTACCACACAGTCGACCTTGTTTGGAGTGAGAAGGAACAAGGAAGTAAGCATAGAGCCCAGATTTGGCTTGGTGTTTGGGGATTGGCTGACTGGATATTCTGCACTTCTGGTCAAGCAGAGCATTTCGCAGGGACACAAAATTCATTTAAGTTTTGGTTTGCTGACCTGGCGTCCAAGGCAGGAGTGACTCATTCTTGGGCTTAGAATTTAATTTAACAGAAGGAAAATTATTTTTCCTCCCTTACAATTCTGATTTAGAAATTCAAAAGGAAAGGCAGGGATCTCTATTAAAAATAAACAACCTCTAGAGATGATTTTGATCCCTAGATAGATTCAAAAAACAGTGACTTGATCCTCTGATGAGAACCAATGAGCTGGTAGATTTCATAGACTCATAGGATGTTGAAGGAAAAAAAAAAACCTTGGAGATCACTTAGAGATTTGTCTTCCCATGTATTTACTGGTGTAAACTTTCCTCCAAAATAATTTTCATGTAGAAGCACAATAGATAATAACAGCTAAACACACAGCCACTCTGGTGGATATCACTGTGCATGGACCCCCAAGCACCTCCATGGAGCAGCCGAGATTCCCAGTAACACAGTTTAGAAATTGTGTTTAGAGATGAGGAGACTAAGGCCCAGAAAGTCAAAGTCATTTTTTTTAAGGTAAACAGCTAACTCACTCCTGAGACATGATTAGAAACTTTTCTTTACACAAACCAGCCCAACTTAAAATTAAGGGATGGCTTAAATAGACAGTTAAGAAATAAAAGTCACTTCAATTAAAAAAAAGAAAAGAAAAGAAAAGAAATAAAAGTCAACTGAAGAAATTATTTGTCATGGAGAAGCAAAAAATAAAAATGCATTATACTTAACAACGTGGGTTCCATCATATTATTGGTAGTATGTTTACGATCCACTGTTGGTTGAATCTGCCAGTGTGGAATCCATGGATAAAATGTGGGACTTAAGCATCTGAGGATTTTGGTATCCACGGTGGGTCTTGAAACTAATCTCCTGCAGATACTGAGGAGCAACTGTAATGCAATAATATGTAATGTGATAACATACACAGTAATTCCATCTTTGTAAACCACAGCAAAATTGTATGAGTCTATACATTTATATAGACCTGTATCTTCATAAGCAAAGAGTTATGTAGGAAAGGGCTTGGTGGCCTTGAGGTAGATTCTTTTAGTTCTCACTCATTATAATTTTTAAAATGTGATTGCTCTAAAAGTGGTTTTTATCTTTTCCTGTATACTTGAGTTCAATATGTATATAAAAAGCACATGAACTCTTCTGCATAGACTGTAATTGAGAATCTAGGTCAGAGCCAGCCTTGAGTTCAAGGACCAGGTTCTGGATTTATTCCTGTGGAAAATGGCAACTCATTGACTCACTGAATGATTTCAGGGAGGGATTCTTTATGATTTGACTTATTTCCTAGAAAGGAAAGCTTCACAGCCAATAAGTATGCCTGACACCACAGATGATTGTTCTCTTTAAGTCCCACTAAGTTTAGAGTTTAGCTTAGATTAGAGCTTAGAGTTGGCTCATATGTCTATATAATATATATAAAAAACTGAATGCTGTTGGAGATTTCAGAATTGCTTTCTCAAATATGTGTATTACCAACACAGCCCTAGAGCCACTTTTTTAGAGTCCATCAAGGCTTTTTCAGTACTTCCCATCTTTAAACATTGCAAGTACTTTAGGCAAGGCCAGTACAGCAAAAGTAAAATAATATACCCTAAAGGATAATGCCTGGTTTGATTTGTTTTTGTGTTTTCTCTCTTTGAGTTGACATATCCTGTTGCAGTGTTTGCTTTTGTTCCCTCTTCCATTTTTAATGGCAGCCATATAGTGGACTCACAGCTTTTAGAATTTTTCTTCAGCCCCCTTAAATCTCATTTTAGTCATTATCTTATATGACTCAATATACTACATGTTCTCATTTCTCTTCCCTTCTCCCAGGCTTACTACTTTCCTGAGGTTTATGTTTATCCTGGGCATATTTTCTCATCTGTGGACATAAAATTGACTTTTTGGGCTGCTGATTTTGATATTTTATATTTCCTGTTCTTTCTATTTACTTTTACAATGAGGAAGAGCTGTTTTAAAAGTGACCCTTGGAAAGATGTTCATTTCCCTAGCCAAGACTCTGCCTTATAAAGTCTCTCTCTCTCTTCTAATACGACCCTACACTTCTCCCCAGTGCATTGCTCCTTTGTACATCTTAATGCTGTGAGCTTTTGTGGATACTTATCTGATCATTGTTCTAATGTGGCAGCACCTACTACAGGTCCCTTGTTGGCTTCAGAGACCAATTTCACTGTGACTGTGGAAGTTTGCAGAGTGTGGGGTGAGGGGAAAAGACATCTACACCTTACTGCTGACAGAGGGTCCTCAACTCATTGTCCCCTCTTTTATCCTTACTTTCTGAATCAAGTGTGTGTAAAAATAGAAAATGTATATATGTAAGCTATTTACCTTTCTCACTTCACAGTTCCAATGCTGTGCTCCTCCTCTCTTCTGACTGAGCAAAGACACCCTCCATCTGTAATATCCCTCACTGCACTGCACCCACTACATTCACACTTGATTGTCAAGTCATATTACAAAATTCAGCTCTGAGACACTTCACAAATAAGTACCCCACGAAGCAATTTTAATATGCTATAACTTACTATGTTTTATTATATACAACATATAATAAATTTTGGATCCTTTTAAGCAAATTAGGCATTTCGATAGTGGCTTCGTAATATCTGCTGAATAACTCCATTATAAACTTCCTATTATATTATATGGTATAGTTCTTTTCTAGTTCTGTTTCCCTATTTTGATTAAAAGCTATATGAGGCTGAAACTTTGCTATTCTTATCTATCTTTCATCAACTCCATAGAACTAGATAGTACTAGAACTCATTAATTTATTGTTATTAACTAATCAATAATAGAATGAGAGGACCCGTGTTTCCATCCATGAGACTTATAAGGGCAAGAACAGTGCCAGCACAGAGTATACACTTCCAAGTATCCTTCAACTGGAGAATGGATAAACCAGTGGTGATACATCCATACAATGGAATACTACTCAATAACAAAGGGGAACAAAGTACAGATACAATTACAGGAATGAATCTCTCAAATACCTTATGCTAAATGAAAGAAGCCAAACTCAAAAGCCTGCACACTTTATGAGTCCATTTATACCTCATTCTGGAAAAGATAAAACAATAGGGACAGAAAAGTCATCTGTGGTTGCCAAAGACTGAGGGTGAGGGCAGGAGTGTTTGACAAATGAGGAGCATGAGGGAAATTCTGTGTGGGTAATGAAACTGTTCTATATTTTGATTGTGGTGGTAGTTACACGATTGCATATGTTTGTTAAAACCCTCATAACTTATAGAATATGAAGAGTGAGTTTTACTGCATGTAAATTATACCTTAATAAAAAATTTTCAAAATTATGGTTGAGTAAAAGAATAAATGAAGACACCACATCTTTAAGTAGAAACAATACAATTAGAGCAATGAAGTCTTAGGTAAAGAGTTGCAGTGCAAAGAGAAGACAAGAAGATGAGTCCCTGTGGAAGGGCTTAGACTCCTCAAATCCATGTCAGGTTTTGACATTGACAAGCTATGGATCAAAGCATCAGAAGAAAGAAAATCCCTAATGGGGACTTTATTTTCTAGAAATCATCTTGTTGGCACTCCTAGGGCAATATTAACCTGTGTGGCAGGGTAATTACTACCTCTCCTTTTGCTAATATCTAAAATGACTAGCTTTGCTATAATAATAGAAACATGAATTTGAAGTAAAACAACAGCAAGAAATTTTCTTTTCAGATTTTACCTCTTTCTAGTGATATGTCTGAGTTTGCAAATGTTAAAAGAAAAAAAAACATAAGGTGGTCAACCTGTATCTATCTATCTATTTATATCACTAGTTATCTATCAAGGAGAAATATTAAGGGCTTATAGAACTTAAGGAGGCCCAAGCTTAAGAGCAAGAAATCTTTGTTTTTGTAGAACAATGTGAAATAACCCAAAGTGGTAAGGAATGAAATATATCAATAGAGAATTGACCATAACAGTGTAAGGTATTTGAATATTTTATGGAATGTTGTTCACACTCAGGAAAGGAATACATATCTAGAACTTGTAAATGACATTGAAAGATGATAGCACATTTTTAAAACTTTTTAAAAATTAAAGTATATTTAACGTACAATGTTTTGTTAGTTTCAGGTGTACAGCAAGGTGATTCAGTTATGTATACATATGCATTCTTTTTCATATTCTTTTCCATTATAGGTTATTACAAGACATTAGATATAGTTTCCTGTGCTATATAGTAAGTCCTTGCTGTTTATCTATTTTATATATAGTAGTGTGTATATGTTAATACAAAAGTCCTAATTTATCTCTCCCCACTCCATCCACTTTGGTAACCATAAGTTTGTTTTCTATGTCTGTGAGTTGATTCTGTTTTGTAAATAAATTCATTTATATCATTTTTTTAGATTCCACATATAAGTGATATCATTTGTCTTTGTCTGACCTACTTCACTTAATATTATAATCTCTAGGTCTGTGTTACTGCAAATGGCATTATTTCACTCTCTTTAATGACTGAGTAATATTCCATTGTGTATATATACCACATCTTCTTTATCCATTCATCTGTCAATGGTCACGTAGGTTGTTTCTATGTCTTGGCTATTATAAATAGTGTTGCTATGAACATTGGGGTGCATGTACCTTTTTAAATTAGAGTTTTATTTGGCTACATGCCAAAACAATCTTGAGAAAGAAGAATGGAGCTGGAGGAATCACATTCCCTGACTTCAGACTATAGTACAAAGTGACAGTAATAAAAACAGTGTGGTACTGGCACAAAAATGGACATATAGATCAGTGGAATAGGATAGAAAGCCCAGAAATAATCCTACACAACTATGATCAATTAATCTGCAATAAAGGAGGCAAGAATGTACAATGGAGAAAAGATAGTCTCTTCAATAAGTGGTGCTGGGAAAACTGGAAAACTACATATAAAAGAATGAAATTAGATCATTCTCTAACACAGTGCACAAAAATAAAATCAAAATGGATTAAAGACCTAAATGTAAGACTGTATACTATAAAACTCCTAGAGGAAAACATAGGCAGAACACTCTTTGACATAAATTGCAACAATATTTTTTTGGCTCCATCTCCTAGACTAATGGGAATAAAAACAAAAATAAACAAATGGGACCTATTTAAACTTAAAAGCTTTTGCACAGGAAAGGAAATGGTAAATAAAACAAAATGACAACCCACAGAATGGGAGAAAATATTTTCAAATGATGCTACTGACAAGGAATTAATTTCCAAAATATACAAATATCTCAAACAGCTTCATGTCAAAAAAACAAACAACCTAATCAAAAACTGGGCAGAATACCTAAATAGACATTTCTCCAGAGAAGACATACAGATGTCCAACTGGCACATGAAACATTGCTCATTATTAGAAAAATGAAAATCAAAACTAAAATGAGGTATCACCTCACCCCAATCAAAATGGCCATCATTAAAAAGTCTACAAATAATGAATGCTGGAGAGGGTGTGGAGAAAAAGGAACCCTCCTGCACTGTTGGTGGGAATGTAAATTGGTACAGCAACTGTGAACAGCATGGAGGTTCCTTTAAAAATAAAAATAGATTTATCATGTGATCCTGCAATCCCACTCCTGGGCATATATCTGAATAATAGCACATTTGAGGATTTTACTTGATGACAGCATACTTGTGGGAAAGTGAGTGCTGAGGCAAATCTTCTTAATAGATAAAAATCCATAACTCTCCCCACCCACTACCATTCCACAAAGTTCAGATCAAACGATACAGATGGATGGTAAGGAATACATTGCCATGCCTTATTATCTAACCAACAACAAAAATATAAAAGGATAAGGAAGTGATAACAGAGGAGAGGCTACACACTGAGGGGAGAGAAACCACAGTGGGAGACTGAGCAGGGAGGGAAAAAATAAAGGACAGTGAGGGAGAGGAAGAAACTTTAAAAATATTCCTAGAGATTAATATTTTCTTTCTATGGGATTTAAGAAAAGCAAATAAAATATATGAATGATTTTTTAAAGTTGTTTGCACACTACTATATATAAAATAGGTAACTAATAAGGACCTACTGTGTAGCACAGGAAACTCTACTCAATACTCTGTAATTGCCTATATGGGAAAAGGATCTAAAAAAGAGTGGATATATGTATAAGTGATTCCTTTGCTGTATACCTGAAGCTAACACAACATTGCAAATCAACTGTACATCAATAAAAATTTAAAAGCCAAAAAAAGAAAAAGATGTTTGATGCATGGAGAATTCTTTTGAACACAAACATTACAGAAGTGACACAAGTATGCTGCTACTGACATTTTTCAATTTAAATTTTAGTTTTGGGTTTTAATTTTTACTTTTTAATAAGAATTAGACTACATAAGGGACTTTCCTGGTGGTGCAGTGGTTGAGAATCTGCCTGCCAATGCAGAGGACACAGGTTCGAGCCCTGGTCCAGGAAGATCCCCTATGCCATGGAGCAGCTAATCCCATGCACCACAACTACTGAGCCTGTGCTCTAGAGCCTACAAAACACAACTACTGAGCCCGTGTGCCACAACTATTGAAGCCCAGTACCTAGAGCCCATGCTCCACAATAAGAGAATCCACCACAATGAGAAGCCCATGCACTGCAACAAAGAGTAGCCCCTGCTTGCCGCAACTAGAGAAAACCCATCTCAGCAATGAAGACCCAATGCAGCCAAAAATAAATAAATAAAACTTTTAAAAAAACGAATCCTTTAAAAAAAAAGAATTAAACTACATAAAAATCTTAACAAATAAACATATATACACATGAATTTAAATATTTATATATGTATATAATTATATTTATATAAGCTATATTTATACACACACTTGTAAAATTGTACGTGTGTACGTTTATATATGTATATAATGCTATAATGTACATAATGCTATGTATATATACATATATATAATTTTATATTATAAAATTATATATTTAATAAATATTTTATTAACACTAAAACTAATTGGTAGCACATTGCATTGTCTGTAACAGTCACAAAAAATATGCCCCACTCCACATGCTTTTCTACAATGACACTTTGCCATTCTCCCATCAAGGAGTAGAGTGTAATTCCCCTTGAACCTGGGCTGACCTTATGACACGCTTGTAACCAGTGAACTTAATGGAATTGATGTTGTGTTACTTACAAGTCTAGGTAAGAGAGGGCCGTGCAGCTTCCAGCTGGTTCCCTTGGAATGCTCTGCCTTGAAACCCATCTACCTTCTGGCATATGTAGAAATCATATGTGGGTATTCCAGCTGATGGCCCCAGCTGAGCTCTGTTCTCAAATCTTTCCAGCCAAGGCATTAAATATATGAATTATGAAGCCACCAGATGACTCACTCCCCTGGTCCTTTTAGCCAGCCCCAGCATTCAAGTCTTTCCTGATGAGGCTCCAGACATCATGGAGTAGAGACAAGCTATGCCCCCATGCCCTATCAAAATACTTGAAGAATTTTGAAATTTTTAATTATGCTTATATTTTCATTATAAGCATAATGAAATATTTGTCATTTTATCCCACTAAATTTGAAGTGGTTTTTTACACAGCAGTAAAAAAAGTATGGGTATGTGTATATACATACAATATATATTATATAATAATAATATTATGTATATGTGGAAATATATATGCACAATTGTTTCTATTTCTAAGCTGGGTGGTGTAGGCATATATATATGATATATATATAATGATATATATATATATATATGTAATGATATACAATATATATATTTATGCACTATACTGTCCAGTTTAGAAATAAAAATATTACTTGTAACTTTCAAGCCTTTGTCCCAATTTAATTCTTGTTACTTGATATTACCTTTCTATGAAGAGTAACCACTATTCCAAGTTGTGTTTTCATTATTTGTCTTTTGTTATGACAAATCTATATTAAATATGTACATGCACATATATACATACATACGTGTGGATTTCTAAATAGAATAATAATAATAATTTTCCAAGTTTTTGAAATTTGTATGTGACATTATATTTTTCCCATCCAACATTTTTTAAGATTTATTAATATATATATTTATAGCTAAAGTTCACTCATTTTCACACTGTATGATATTCTACTATATAATTATATACTAACTCATTTAATCATCCTGGCAGTGAATATTTGGGTTATTCCTATGTTTTCACAATTGAAAATATTGCTCTGCATACTTTTGTATGTGTCACACATGCAAAGGTTTTACTAGAAATGAAGTGTTTGATCAAAAGATACTATCTTCATGTTGAACAAATAGTGCCAAATTGCTTTACCAAGGAATTTCAGTAATTTACATTCCCAGCAGTGGTATAAAAGGGTTCTCTTATCATTTTTTTAGTAGTCTCTTATTCTTTACTCACTTTTTAAAAAAAATTCAAGTTTTTATTTCTTTATTTACTTCAAAGAGATATTTTATTTTCTCTATGTGATAATTCCAATATATGAAGTCCTTGACTATCTAAATCAGAGGTAGTTCAATTTTCTGTTAAGGGAAATATAATAAATATTTTAGGCTGTGGACTATAGAATCTCTTTCACAATTACTCAGCTCTGCCATTATAGACTACAAGTAGCCATAGACAATGCATAAAGAAATGAGCATGGCTGAGTTCCAATAAAGCTTTATTTGTAAGAACAGGCAGCAGAATGAATTTGCCAACCACTAGTCTAGATCATGTGAAGTTTTTGTTTTCTGTTTGTCTGTTTTAATATAATTCATGGTGACTTTTCTCTGTGTGTATGTTAATTTTTTATAGTGAATTCATTGTTTGGCTGAATTTAACCCATGTAACTTATGTTAGCAGTCAGCAGTTTTCCTCCAGACAGTTATTTGTTCCTACTGGGGTGAGGGGTAGCCAGCAACCTGGAAGAACTTCATTTTTTTGTAAATTTTCTGTTAATTTCTACTTATCTATTTTGGAAGCTCTTTAATTTAATGTCTGCTCTGATTTCCCAGGCTCTTTAGAAAATAGAATAAATTAAGAGTCAAGACCAGCTCAGGAACAAATCATCGCTAAATATTCTATAGAAGGATATTTTTGTTATTAGTTGTTTTTCCATTCAGAACTGTGACAGGGCCTGATAGATTTCGTTATGGACTTTGCTGTCAGACAATTTTTTTTTTCCAACCTGTATTTCACAGAAGCTCTTGGCTCTTCAAAACTTCCAGCTAAACATGTGGATCTCAGATTCCAGTCCCCAGCTCAGCATGTTCCCAAGATCTACTCTTCCAAATCCCTCATGATTAATAATTCCAAAACTTTACGTTCCTAAAATCCCAGAGTATTCATACTCACTTCCTGACTTCGCCTCATTGTTCTCTTTGATATACGCCTTGAGGCATCTTTTAAAAATCTTTGGCACATTTTCTTCTTCTATCATTTACTCTCCCATTTTTCTTATTGTTGGTTTATAGCTTTTAAAATATTTTATTTAACTTTAATTATAGTTAAACTATAATTATAATTGCAGATAAACTTGGGGAATGTTTTCAGTTAACCATGATTATTTAATCTGCCACACTTACCTGAAAATCATGATTATAAATATTTTATTTAATTAAACCTACTTCTAATAATAACTGCCATTTTTTGACCCTCTACTACTGTCAAGATGCTTCATACATTATTAAACAATAACCCTGTGGAGAAGGCACTATTTTTTCTGTGGTAGTCATTGGTGTTGCTTGAAAATATTTAAATTCTCCGCCCTTTCTGGGCACAGGATGGGAACGCACCCGACTACCTACTTTGAAGTTTGTCATGGCAACGTGACTTGTTTGACCAATGTAACGCGACTGACAGTGCCATGTGTCATTTCCAAGTCAAAGCTGTGAGGTCTAGTGCAGAATACACATGGAATTTTCCTTTTTCCATTGATTTCATGGAAGCACCTCTCCATAAGCATGGGTCCTCAAGTCACTTCAGCATGCAGAGCCCAATCAACCCAGGTTGAACAGGTATTATAAACAAGAAATA
Source organism: Phocoena sinus (assembly GCF_008692025.1). NCBI lineage: Eukaryota > Metazoa > Chordata > Mammalia > Artiodactyla > Phocoenidae > Phocoena > Phocoena sinus. The sequence continues at coordinate 5,679,883 of NC_045766.1, forward strand.
AACATTTTTGTGTAAAGCCATTGAGTTCTGGGGATTGTTTGTTGTAACAATATAATCTGGCCTATCAAGAATAATATAATGTCCACTAACATGAGGAAAAAAAAATATTGCTTATATAACAAGGCTAGTAATTGATGAGGCTATAATTCAAATCCAAGTTTATTTTGTCAAAGCTCCATGTTGTTTTTGCTTTACCAGGCTGCCTTGCAAGCTGAGGAGGTTCTCAGCCTTCTGAATGTCTGAAGTCAATGGATAAATTTGGAGCCAATAGACAAATAGTGATACCACCCAGAATTCTGGAGCCATCTCTTACAAATGAGCATTTGTACCGCATGATATATTTTTTAAAGCAGTTAGATGGAGAACATATGCTAATTACTGTCATCTATTTCTCTTCTGAATTCTGATGACAGAGCAGAATTTCTCTGGTAAGAAATTCTTCATTAGATACCATGATACTTAACCAAAGAAAAGGTTTCAATAACTTCAGCATGACACTGAACAATTCAGGAAGGTTCCCAACTAGTAATTAGACTTTAAAAAATTGGAGTCCTGCCCTATCGCACAAGCAAAATAACATCCATGACTGATTTAAATATTCCTCTTTTATTTGTTCTTTGATGTTGTTGCTCGTGAACCCAACTCTGCTCATCACAATGAATCAAGTGTTTTCATTATCAGCAATACCATGATAGAGGCTGGTCCTGCCCTCAGGTAGTTTACAATTGAAGAGTGGCAATAAGGCAGTTATTGGGCCCCCATGTGTCTTTTCACGGTCAAATTTCAACCAGCATTCAGGCTGAGGTGTACCTCTCATTTGAATGCTGGACCATCTCATAGTAAGCAATATTTCTTTTCACTTTAATCCAAACTGTCTACAAGACCATCTGTTTCTACCAGAGTCCAAGCCAGTTTTATAGACATATTTTAAAAATCTGCTTATCCCTGTGTAAAAGACCTATCTTATATCCACATTCCCACTAGGCTTCACAAATTTCCAATTTTTCAGGCTTTACTCATGAAGACTTCTTTATACAAACTTATACATACTCACAATATTCAGATTTCACAAAGAAAAAACCTCACAATAGATCTCTTCCTTCTAGCTTTCACAAAATGTAATAGAAATGCAAAGCTATGTTCCTGATATTTTTCTAAGGGCCTCTCCTTGACTTTATTTAAGCCCTAAGCAGCTCTACTTTTACGGAAGTTTCAAAATCATAGAAACTTTAACATAGACACTTGTTTCCAAGATCATACTTGTCAGAAGAAAGTTTCCATTTGAACTTTGTTTTCCATTCTTCAAGACTACAGATTTTTTTCAGAAATTCTAACTTCTGCTTTCAGCAGGGCTCCCTTTGCTCCTACCTTTGCAGTCTTCTCCATCTGTAATAGACGTGTACCCCTGGGAGGACAATTGTGACAGTCTTCTCTTTTCCACATGTATCCTACGTGGCTCAAACTGATTCCATGTGAGTGTCCAAAACAAAAGTCTCTCTGGCCCAGAGATACTTCAGACCTCAATTCCAGGGCTGCTTTCAAGCTCATGGGCTCCCAGTGTTAGCCCAACATAATCTTGTTTTTCACTGTCAGCATTGCTGCAATGCTGACAGGGGGTTACCCTTCCCTTGCTAGGTTTCGTATATTTCCCCATGTTGTGCAAGTTAAACAACTCCTCATGGTGTCAGATTAGTAAATCTACTAAGCATGACACAAAAATGCTTCTCCGTCACATCCCTTTGTTGTCCTGGAGCAAGACAGACTGCCATTGGATTTTTCTTGGCTCAAGAAGCAAGACCAGCTCTATAATTTGTGGAACCAATTCAAGATAAAAATGTGAAGTCTTTTGTTAAAAGAAATTAAGAAATTCAAGACAATGGACAGCAGAAGATTACATTATGTCTGGGGGCTTTGTGGCTGCCCAGGCCATATGGCCATGAAGCCAATCCTATTGAGGACAATACCACTTTGACAAGGTGTTCTCCTCAAGAATAGTGTTTCAGGTATTAGTTACCTTCCTGTGGATATTTCTGAGCCCAATGATGATTCTTACTTAGAATTTCCTTAAAACTTCAAATGGGTAAGCCCAGTAGAGTTCTTACTGCAAATAGGACCCTTGGTAGCCCACCATTACCGAATCCCCAAGGACATATGGAAATCTGGACCCATTTTTTGAGCTTGAACACCATCCATACAAATGTTTCCCATACTAGAGCAAGACTCAGGTTCAATTCTATATTGAATTCTAAAGGGTCATGTCTGCTGGACCCTAAGGTGTTAACACGAAAAATGATGCCCCAAATCAAAGGCTCTCTGAACACCATCAAAATGCCTTTTTTTAACAAAAGTTTCTTTTATTTATTTATTTATTCTGGCTGTGTTGGGTCTTCATTGCCGCTCATGGGCTTCCTCTAGATGCAGCGAGCGAGGGCTACTCTTTGTTGCGGTGCGCGGGCTTCTCATTGCAGTGGCTTCTCTTGCTGCGGAGCACGGGCTCTAGGCACATGGGCTTCAGTAGCTGTGGCACGTGGGCTCAGTAGTTGTGGCTTGTGGGCTCTAGAGCACAGGCTCAGTAGTTGTGGCACACGGGCTTAGTTGCTCCGTGGCATAAATGCCTTTTGACCTCATTTTGTGGAATCATAAATACTGACAGTGGGACAATTACATCTTCTCAAGGTATGTCCTAAAGTTATTTCAAATAAAGGCAATAGTGCTTGAGGGAATATTTTATTTGTGTATAACATGTGTTCCAACATGACTGAGAAAAACATTTGGTCACAGTAATACATGGCCTATTCTCATTTTCATAGAAGTACAAACTTCTTGTCTAAATTTACTATGTAGGTAAGCAGAACGAAAAGTGGCAGAGTAAGCATGACCCCTTTTAGGAAAATTATCAGAATAAAAAATGCCAGTGTAAATCTGAGTGCTGAAATGAGCAGTCCAGCTCTCCACCCCTTAAGTCTCGTTATTTTTTTTTTCAGTCTCGTTATTTTATATAAAGGATGGTCTCTCATTTCATAACTGCAGTAGAGCTTATACTGTGTCTAAGTGATTCTGTGCTGATGGGTGATATGTTTCTAAGCAACATTTTTTCCAGATAAATTTCACCTCCTATCGCTCTTCAGGTGGGAGACAGCAGGTAAATCACCTTCTGTAGGCAGTCTTGAAAATACCTATTAAGGTGTTTTTTAGCAAATACGAGTTTGTGCATGTAAGATACTCCAATAGCAACCCCTGGCACTGATAAGAATAGAATGCCTTCATTTTCCCACATCTTCATATGTGAAAAATATCCTAGGACAAAGTAACTTACACTCTCTTCCTTGTGGTTTATTTGTTCTTGGATTTTAAAATCGTAAGAATAAAGGAAAGAAATCTAATACTTCCTTGACCCTTAGGCTAATTGTCCTCTAATGATGGGTCTCCCTACCTGTTTCTCTACACGCCATGTTCTCAATGGGAATAATAGACAGACATTAACAGATAATAATAGGTAAACAACCAATATGAACTGGTATAAATCAGGAATAAGTTTTCCAAAATACTGATGGCGGAATCAGGAAAAAAATCTGATCAAGTTGCCAATATCAGGATTTTGTAACTGGTGCTAATTTTTTAGAGATGCTCTTCATACTATTATTTATTTCTTTTTTTGGCTCTACCATAAGTACTTTCAAATATTGAGTTAGGATCATGATACCAGGGTTAGACTTGTGCTTCCATTGGTAAATACACATGAAATAATATATTTCAAAATTATTTATTATAAAATATTTTCAAATATTTACTCATTCATATTTGAACATCTATTAGATATAAAGATGAACTTGACAGCATTCCAGCCATCAAGAACTTTGTCTAGTGAGAAGAGAGACAAAAAAAATCAATGGCTTATATATGAAATGTCAAGTATTATGATTAAGTTAGGAATTTAAAAATCTATTCTTTGGCTCTAGTCTCAAACTGTAATAAGTAATCACAGAATCAGTATTAATCTCAGCCCATCAGTAGGAGCCTCCTTTCAAAACCCATGCCTCGGAAATTCAGCCATTCCCTAAACCCCATTCCTTCTTTTTTAATTTAATTTTTATTTTATATTGGGGTATAGTTGATTTACAATGTTGTGTTAGTTTCAGGTGTACAGCAAAATGATTCAGTTATTCATATACATATATCCATTATTTTTCAGATTCTTTTCCCATATAGGTTATTACAGAATATTGAGTAGAGTTCCTTGTGCTAAACAGTACATCCTTGTTGGTTATCTATTATCTATAAAGTAGTGGGTATATGTTAATCCCAAACTCCTATTTTATCCCTCCCTCACCTTTCCCCTTTGGTAACCATAAGTGTGTTTTCTAAGTCTGTGAGTCTGTTTCTGTTTTGTAAATAAGTTTATTTGTATCATCTTTTTAGATTCCACCTATAAGCGATATCATATGATATTTGTTTTTCTCTGTCTGATTTATTTCACTTAGATGATAATCTCTAGGTCCATCCACCTTGCTGCAAATGGCATTATTTCATTCTAAAAGTCAGCCAACCAGTAAGTAGCACACTTCAAACGTGACCTAAGGTTGGCTCTTGCTTTGTTCAGAGAGTCTGTGTTCTAGGGGAGCAGTTACCCCTTGCTTATCGGGTAGTAAATTCAGCTTCTTTGTTTCACATAAGCGTAAGTGTTTGGAGGGGGAGCAGGGTTTGTGCGGTTTTGTTTCTTAAAGATAGGCAAAGTTATGTGAATACTGTGGAACATGGACCACTAAGAAGGGACTTCTAACTCCTCATAGGGGTGGAGAGGAGGGTAGTTAAGCAGAAGGGAAGAAAATGATCAAATCATTCTTCAAAGACAGGAAAACTTTGAGCTGAAGCTTGAATCTAACTCAGTAAATTGTGAATGAGTTTCTCAGGCAGAAGGAGCAGATGAGCCATGTTACAGAGACAGTTGACTTTTTGGTGTGTCTGAAACACACCTAATGACCAATGGTTCAAACGACTGCAGACGGATGTGTAATTGGAGATAACCCACCTGACACCTGCAGGTGCAAGCCTCTGCGTGGTGCATTGGGATGACGGGAAGTCAAAGATTTGACCCCAGGAGGAGTAAAATTAGTTTGACATTTTAGAAAAAATAATTCTAATGTTTTAAAGAGACTAAAGTGCAGAGACACTAGGTGAGAGGGGACATTATTTCTGTAATGAATTTTGGATATCCTCCAGGAAAACCTTTTTATTTTGAAGATGATAAAAATAAGGCCCAGTGGCTTATTTTTAAATAATTTAAATATATTTTAAAATAATCAAAGTCACAGATCTAGAACTGGAATTCCAAACAGCTATCTCTGATTTCTGTTTAAAAATCAAAACAAGCTGCATAGTCATAGTTTTTTTCCTATGGCCAAATCCTCCCCTCAGGAAAGAATCTCAAGGTACAAGGTAGGAAGTACTAAACTCTACACTTGAGGACACAATGTTAGTTCTGTTTCTTCACAGATCCAGCACTGGGCTAAAACAACAAATGTCTGGGTGACAAGTGATATGCAGCAGTAAGAGATTTGGACACTTGGCTGAGTGCCATATGACTGAAGGAGATTGAACTTGCAACATATGCCTAATACGCATTTCACTACATTTGGAGGAAACAGCATTTAATCCAATTTCTTCATTTTACAGGTTAAGGCCAAGAAAGGTTAAGACATTGGCTCAAGGTCACACAGCCAAAAAGCGGAAGAGAACTGCAGGCCTGCCTGAAGTTCAGGCCAATTCTTCTGAGCTGCCTGAAAGTTTGAACTGCAAACCAATTGAAAGATCACTGTCTTTAGCTGAGGCTCTGTTGATTGTTTTCTCCTCCTAATTCTACTTTTAAAACATGTCTCTTGTTTCTTTTTAGTTTGCTTTTAATTAAGATTCTTTTTTAAATCTTTTTTATTTTTGGTGGCGTATAGTTGCTTTACAATGTTGTGTTAGTTTCTGCTGTACAGCAGAGTGAATCAGGTGTATGTATGCATATATCCCCTCTTTTTTGGATTTCCTTCTCTTTTATGTCACCACAGAGCACTGAGTAGAGTTCCCTGTGCTATACAGTCAATTCTCATTAGTTATCTATTTTATACATAGTTATGTATGTCTGTCAATCCCAACCTCGCAATTCATTCCAGCCCCCTTCTCCCCTTGGTATTAATTTAAGGATACTTTACAAACAATAAAACATACATGATGTGTTTGGACAATTGCACATACCTATATAACCACACTTAAGACATAGAACATTTTTATCACCCCAGGAAATTACCTTGTGCTTCTTTCTAGCCAGTCCCATCCTCTAGGCAACTACATTCTGATTTCTGATTATAAATTAATTTTGCCTGCTGTTGAGCTTTTATAAATAGAATAATGGTGTGTGTTTTTTTGTGTGTGTCTGGCTTCTTCTGCTTAATATTTTTTAAAATTCATCCATGTCGTTGCATGTATCAGTAGGTAATTTTTTTTATTGGTAAGTAGTATCCATTTGTATGACTACTCCACAATTTGTTTATGTATTCAGCTATTAATAGACGTTTGGGTTATTCCAGCTTTTTATTTTGGTGACTAAAGTTGCTATGAACCTTCTTTTTCTGTATATCTTTTTTTTGATATCCTTGAGTAAATACCTAGGAGAGGAATTTCTGATTATAGAGCAGATGAGTCTTAACTATATGAGAAATTACCAAAACAGTTTCCCTAAATGGCCTTAAAATTTTACACTCACACCAGCAATGTATGAGGGTTTTAGTTTCACCACACTTGCCAATATTGATGTTTTCAGTCTTGTTAATTAGCCATTCCAGTATATGTGTAGCAGTACATCATTGTAGGTGTATTTTTGCATTTCACTAGTGACTAGTGATATCATGTGCTCGTTGACCACCTATATGTCTTTTGTTAAATGTCTCTAGCAATCTTTTGCTCATTTTCATATGGAGTTGTTTTTTCTTTTTAATTTATAGGTAGAAGTGCTTTATATATTCTGGAGATAAGTGCTTTGTCAAAAATATTTATTGCAAAAAATCTCTCCCAGGTTGTGGCTTGTCTTTTTGTAATAGTGGCTTAAGGTGAACAGGTGTTTTTAATTCAGTGAAGTCAAATTTATTATTTCTCTTTAGTCAGTGCTTTCTGTGTCTTCTCTAAGAAATCTTTGCCTACCCCAAGACTGTAAAGGTATTTTTCAATATTTTCTTTTAGAGGTTTTATAGCTGTGGTTTTTATGTTTCAACTTTATGAGGAAATGCCAAATATTTTCCAAAGTGGCTGTGCTGTGTTACTCTCCCACCAGCAATGTATATAACCAATGTATATAATTAAGTTTTGTAGGTGGTACAAGGAAGAAATGAAAGTTTATTTTCTCCCCATATGCACATATTTGGTCTAGCATGATTTTTTTTGTTTTTTTTGACAACACTTTTCTTACCCCATTCAATTGGCTGGCACTTTTGTCAAATAACTATTTACCATATACATGCAGGTCTATTTGGGGACCCTCTCTTCTATTGCATTGACATATTTGTCAGCCTTTATGCCAATATCTTTCTGTGTTGATTACTGTAGGTTTATACAAAGTTTTGAAATCAGGTAATGTCAATCTTTCCATCTTTGTTTTTTTTACAATGTTGAACAGTGTTATCACTTTTCTAGATCTTTTGCTCTTCCAAATACATTTTAGAATCAGTTTGTCAATCTATGCAAAAGTCTTGAAATTTTTAATTGGTTCACATGGGATATATTCACCAATCTGGAAAGAGTCGACATTTTAACAATATTGAGTTTTCTAATCCATGTGTAATTCATTTCCATTTACATAAGACTTTAATTTCTTTCAGAAATGTGTTTAGTTATCAGTTTACATGTTTGTATATATTTCATTAAATTGGTTCTTAATTATTATTATTATTATTATTATTATTATTATTATTTGCGGTACGCGAGACTCTCACTGTTGTGGCCTTTCCTATTGCGGAGCACAGGCTCCAGACGCGCAGGCTCAGCGGCCATGGCTCACGGGCCCAGCTGCTCCGCAGCATGTGGGATCTTCCCAGACCGGGGCACGAACCTGTGTCCCCTGCATCGGCAGGCGGACTCTCAACCACTGAGCCACCAGGGAAGCCCAGTTCTTAATTATTTTATGCTTTTGATGTAATTATAAATGGAATTGTTTTTTGGATTTTATTTTCCAATTGTTTTCTGCTCATATATATTATAATTATGTTGATCTTGTATCATGCAACCATGATAAATTCATGTACTAGTTCTAGTATTTGTGCAGAAGATGCCTTAGAATGTTCAAAATAAAAAATTATATCACCTGCAAAGTTTTACTTTTTTCCCTCAATTCTTATGGCTTTTATTTCTTTTTCCTTTCTTATTACACTAGATTGGACTTCCAGTACAAGGTTGAATAAAAGTGGTGAGATTCAACATTCTTGCCTTGTTTGCCACCAGGGGAAAGGGTTTACTATTTCACTATTGTGGAAAATTTTAGCTGTAGTTTTTAATAGAGATACACTTTCCCAAATTGAAAAAGTTCCCTTACATTTGTAGTTTCCTGAAAATTTTTATTTCTCATAAATGAGTGCTGAATAAAGTTAACTGCTTTTTCATCATTTTAAAATTCTTATGTATATGATTTTTCTCTATTATATAAAGCACATGTTACTTTGTTCTTTTTTACTGTTAAACCAAAATTGACTTCCTCCAATAAATCTTATTTGCTCATTTCTATATATTTCTACATTACATATGCCAATATTTTTGTAAAGGTCTTTTGTACCTATATCCATAGGTGATACTATTGTATAATTTTTTTCTTAAAATGCCTTTGTCATGATTTCTTATCAGGATTATTCTGGATTTATAAAAGAAGTGAGATTCTTTTCCTTCTATATTCTAAAAGAGCTTTTATGAAATTTGTGCTATTTTTTCCTTAAAACTTTGATAAGTTTATAACAATCCAGTCTGATATTTTCTTTGTAAGAATTTTAATTATGAGTTAATTCACTTTTAAAAATATATAGCTATTCATATTTTCTATTTCTTCAATTTTGGTAATTTTATCCTCTTAGTGTCCATAGGGTCTATGATAATACCTATTCCCTCTTATATTTCCAATATATATATATATTTTTTTCTTTCTCTTTATTTCTTTTTTGCTGAGTCTTATTAACACATTATTTAATTTTGTAAAACTTCTCAAAGTACCACATTTTTCTGTTATTCCACATTCTTTCCAACACTTGGTATAGTCAGTCTTTTAAATTTTAGCCTTACTAGTTAATGGTTACAAATTATATTTAACACTTTTTTATATGTTTATTTGCAATACATATATCTTCTTTAGTAAAATTTTCAAATCCTTTGTCTTTTAAAAACTGGTTTATTGTTAAGTTGTAAGTGTTCTTATATAGTTTTGATATGCGGGCTCTCACTGGTTCTAAGATCAAAATGTTTAAGAATCACATACACAGTAGCTGTTGGAGCCATCTTTCCTGACAAAGAATAAAACAAACATAGAAAAAAACAGAGTTGGAAGATGAAAAGTTCTTTATAAATATGTATAAACACCCTGTTACAGACATCCATGAAACTACATACCTCAAAATTGTTCAGTGAAGTTATATCTGTCCTCTTTTGCTTAAACGAATATGAGCTGTATTTCTATCTTGCAACAGAAAGTCCTAATATAACAGCTTTATTTACTGCCCTTTGCACATGGCAGGAAAGATCTATAGCAGCCTAAATAACATGCCAATCCAAGGGTTCCACAGGAAGTAATGAAAGTCTCTGAATCTCAATTACAAAACCCTAGAAGAGAGAATCTGACTTCTATGATCAAGTGAATGTGGGCAGGTAGGTGGTACATATGGCCCTGTATTCAAGCAGCACAGCTGTGGAAGAAGATATTGAGAAGAGCATGTGGGAAGTTTCCACAATATGGGTTGAGGAGAAAAGAAAAATAATTATCACCTCTTTACATGAGGCAATGACTAGTATGATTTTATAGCAAGCACCCTCAATTGTATGAAAGAAACAGTGTAGGAAATATTAAGGCAATGAAAAGTAAAAACTTGAGTAAATAAATGGAAGATAGATTGACTTTTGGAAGAAGATGCTTTAAGAAAAGAATCATGAAAATAGAGGCATGATTAAAGAAGTTCATGTAAGCACCCTGTCTTTAAGATGGATTTAGCTAGAATGATTGAACTTAATCCTTGACTAAATGTTTTAGCACAGTGTATCTTTTCCTTTAGGGATCCTTCATTAGCTTTGGGCACTTAATATAGTTGTTAGTTGCCTGGTGAGAAGAAGCTTCCCTGTAGGCACTAGCATCTGAAAAACACTCCCTCACCCAGGGAAGCAACTTGCACCTGCCATTTCTTATCTGCATGTACCAGGAGGCTGCTTTAAGCCAGAGTAGAAGACCAGTGAGCATTGCCAAGCTTGAAGAGTCAAACCACAGTCTGTGTTCCAGCCTGCTGTGAGCCTATTCTTAGATGCTCAGCCCAAATGTCATCCAGTTGTTCTATATCTCATTCCTAAACCTGAGCTCTCCTTGTTACCTCCTATTAGATATTCTAACCATGCTTCAACTCATACCTTTCTGTTTCACCTTTTGGATTCCCCATACTTGGTCCACATCCATCTTGACTTTTAAGATTCACATGCCAGTGCATTTGCTCGTTCTAAACTTTGATGATACCCTAGTATTTGACATCATGCTTAACTCTGATTCTTGCACTATCTTCAGATTCATGACAATGACATGTTCTTTTTCATGGAAAAGTAATCCCTGGCATAATCTCTCACTACCCTTAAAACTGCACTGCTCATTTTAAATTAGTATTTCAAATTTTTCAAGTCATAAGCCATCATATGGTGCTGACCAATCAGAGAAGCCCATTGTTTTATTATTATTATTATTTTTGTCTCACCAAAGATGCATCGAAAGTGCTGATGTGTATTAGGAGAAAATCAGGGTTGCTCAGTCACAAGCAAACATTCTTGGGAACTTATCATGCACCAGTAAGGGTGAAATCTGGAAGTCCTCCAAGAAAATAATAGAAATAGCAATAGCTGACATTTGTTGAATACTGACTACCTACCAGATATTTTGGAAGTATTTTAATTGTATTAGTTTACAGTATCTGGCCAATATATCATATGTGGTGTTTTTATTATTATATCCTCATTATACTTGAAGATACTGAGGCATAGAAAGCTTTGCAAGTGATTTGTCTTAGATTATCCAGCTAAGAAGTAGCCAAATCAGGATTTTAACTCTAATCTCAATGCCAGAGGTTATTTTTTAGCCTCATGGGGAAGAGAGACATGCATAAGTAAAATACAATAATAAAGACAATATTACCCAAGCATTAACATATTATTAAAATAATTCCAAAAAGCACAATTAATTGCTTGAGGAGAGAAAGGATTGGAGTTGGCTTCATAGGAGAAAAGAGATGATTGAGTTAGGCTTTGAAGGATAAGGAAAATTTGAACAAGGGGAGGGAGGCAATGTCATTCCAGGCAGAGAGAATGGATTGAACAAGATTAGGAATGGCTATGTGGAGGTATGATAAGGCAGTGACGTTTTCTAATTCTCCGGAAAAATCTGCATTGAATCTTAGATCTCTGGACAGGACTTTCCAATATCAGACAGAAAACAAATGGATGTAGATAAAAAATCTTGTATCTTCTCTTTTCCTCAGGCTCATCACAGGGTTGTGGGGGAAGGAAGGAAGGAAGCACAGAAACATCAGACCTCAGGTTACAAGAATGGGGTGACCTGCATTTATGATAATAACTCTCCAGAAAGTAGGCATAGAGGGAATTTTCCTCAACATAATAAAGGCCATATATGACAAACCCACAGCCAACATCGTCCTCAATGGTGAAAAACTGAAACCATTTCCGCTAAGATCAGGAACAAGACAAGGTTGTCCACTCTCACCATTCTTATTCAACTTAGTTTTGGAAGTTTTAGCCACAGCAATCAGAGAAGAAAAGGAAATGAATGTAATCAAAATCAGAAAAGAAGAAGTAAAGCTGTCACTGTTTGCAGATGACATGATACTATACATAGAGAATCCTAAAGATGCTACCAGAAAACTACTAGAGCTAATCAATGAATTTGGTAAAGTAGCAGGTGCAAAATTAATGCACAGAAATCTCTGGCATTCCTATACAATAATGATGAAAAATCTGAAAGTGAAATTAAGAAAACACTCCCATTTACCATTGCAACAAAAAGAATAAAATATCTAGGAATAAACCTACCTAAGGAGACAAAAGACCTGTATGCAGAAAATTATAAGAAACTGATGAAAGAAATTAAAGATAATACAAATAGAGGGAGAGATATACCATGTTCTTGGATTGGAAGACTCAACATTGTGAAAATGACTCTACTACTGAAAGCAATCTACAGATTCAATGCAATCCCTATCAAACTACCACTGGCATTATTCACAGAAGTAGCACAAAAAATTTCACAATTTGTATGGAAACATAAAAGACCCCGAATAGCCAAAGCAATCCTGAGAACGAAAAACAAAGCTGGAGGAATCAGGCTCCCTGACTTCAGACTGTACTACAAAGCTACAGTAATCAAGACAGTATGGTACTGGCACAAAAACAGAAATATAGATCAATGGAACAGGATCGAAAGCCCAGAGATAAACCCATGCACGTATGGTCACATTATCTTTGATAAAAGAGGCAAGAATATACAGTGGAGAAAAGACAGCCTCTTCAATAAGTGGTGCTGGGAAAACTGGACAGCTGCATGTTAAAGTATGAGATTAGAACACTCCCTAACACCATACACAAAAATAAGTTCAAAATGGATTAAAGACCTAAATTTAAGGTCAGACACTATCAAACTCTTAGAGGAAAACATAGGCAGAATACTTTATGGCATAAATCACAGCAAGATCCTTTTTGACCCACCTCCTTGAGAAATGGAAGTAAAAACAAAAATAAACAAAAGGGACCTAATGAAACTTCAAAGCTTTTGCACAGCAAAGGAAACCATAAACAGCACCAAAAGACAACCCTCAGAATGGGAGAAAATATTTGCAAATGAAGCAACTGACAAAGGATTAATCTCCAAAATATACAAGCAGCTCATGCAGCTCAATAACAAAAAAACAAACAACCCAATCCAAAAATGGGCAGAAGACCTAAATAGACATTTCTCCAAAGAAGATATACAAATTGCCAACAAACACATGAAAGAATGCTCAACATCATTAATCATTAGAGAAATGCAAATAAAAACTACAATGAGATATCATCTCACACCGGTCAGAATGGCCATCATCAAAAAATCTAGAACCAATAAATGCTGGAGAGGGTGTGGAGAAAAGGGAACACTCTTGCACTGCTGGTGGGAATGTGAATTGGTACAGCCACTATGGAGAACAGTATGGCGGTTCCTTAAAAAAGTACAAATAGAACTACCATATGACCCAGCAATCCCACTACTGGGCATATACCCTGAGAAGACCATAATTCCAAAAGAGTCATGTACCAATATGTTCATTACAGCTCTATTTACAATAGGCAAGAGATGGAAGCAACCTAATTGTCCATCAGTGGATGAACAGATAAAGAAGATGTGACACATATACACAACGGAATATTACTCAGCCATAAAAAGAAACGAAATTGAGTTATTTGTAGTGAGATTGATGGACCTTGAGTCTGTCATACAGAGTGAAGTAAGTCAGAAAGAGAAAGACAAATACCGTATGCTAACACATATATATGGAATCTAAGAAAAAAAAATGTCATGAAGAACCTAGATGTAAGGCAGGAATAAAGACACAGACCTACTAGAGAATGGACTTGAGGATATGGGGAGGGGGAAGGGTAAGCTGTGATGAAGTGAGAGAGTGGCATGTACATGTATACACTACCAAACGTAAAATAGATGGCTAGTGGGAAGCAGCCCCATAGCACAGGGAGATCAGCTTGGTGCTTTGTGACCACCTAGAGGGTGGGATAGGGAGGGTGGGAGGGAGGGAGACACAAGAGGGAAGAGATATGGGAACATATGTATATGTATAACTGATTCACTTTGTTATAAAGCAGAAGCTAACACACCATTGTAAAGCAATTATACTCCAATAAAGATGTTAAAAAAAAAAGAATGTAGTGACTTTATACCTGGGATCCTGGTACTAGAATAATTTGACCATCTCAAATCTAAATAACTTTCTATAACGTAAAATGATATCAGATAACAAATTCCATTTTATTTATTTTCTTCAGAATCCTTTGTCAGTAAGACAGGAGATACCACATGCTATAGGCTACCAGCCTTAGAATTGCTCCATCTAATGTCCCCGGATGCCTCTGTTAAATCTGAGATTCTCAAATTTTTCCCCATTATGTCTTTCAATTTCTATTATCTTATGGCTTTGTCAGGCTCTCCCTCCGTCCTCCTCTAAATTTTCAGGCTATTCATGTGCAAAACCACACAGAGAATGGCCATGCTATCCATTTCTGGGAAATGGCCTATCCTGGCTCCATTTCTCTAAATGGCCTATTTTAGTAAATTACTATCTGGGTTCTCTGAGATGATGGCTCTGACAGCCATCCTGCACCACTGGCCCAATTCTGGGTCTTGACCTTGCCAGGCCATAAGCTACCGATAGCCTATTGCTGGACTATCTGTGAGACGTAATTCTTTTGTCTCTCACCAGAGCTGCAGCACACTGGAACAACTTTGTGAGTCTTTGGCTCACAAAATCATCTCTTTTCCTTGCTCTGAAATTGTTCATTGCTCCAAAGATTTAGAGCTCACCATTTATCTTTCTTAAGGTGTGGTTTAGTATTTTGCCACTTCTGGGTTTGAAAGAACAATTCACTTGATTGTTATCTTTTGCTAATACAATAAGATCAGCATGCTTATAAACATGGTAACTTCTTACCCACAGCAACTAGAACTTCCTCACAGGAGAATTATCAGGACAAAGAGTTCAAAATCAAGAAAAACAAAGAGCTGCGAGAAAAATGAATTGTTGAATGTCCAATTTACAGCAAATCTATACATAAGGACCCATTTATATATAGAACATATAACATAATGCATTGATTTCATATTCTATTCTTGGTCATCTTTTTGTTTTTTTAACCATGTATTAAGGCAATATTTTAAATTTTATTGTATTTGAATTTTCTTTTCAGAGATAAGTTCTTTACATATATTTTATCTTATCAATACTCATAAAACTTTCATGAAAAGGTAATATTATAGGCTATAAGATCCTTTTGCCATATCTTCATTACATGAGAAACAAGTAGAATTTCACTCCACAAGCAGACTTATCTTTGGGACTGTGGTGATCTCTTATTGAAGCCCTTAACAGTATTCTGTGGATTAATCTGAACATTTTAGTTGTTTTCTCTTCTCTGTACTGTCAATCTGGCCAATTTACTAGAAGCTGAGAGACTATGACTAATAGTGCCCTACTTTTTTGCAGCATTACAAAATGCTGTCATGTTCATTTCTCCTTCCTCTAAAACGAAACTGATGAAGAAACAGGCTAATGATCATGCAGCTAAGATATGACAGAGTTGAAGATCCGTGCTCCATTATTTGACCTCTAGTCTAGGTCTTAATAATAATGGATATAAAGATTTAAGAGGCATATGTTGAAATAAGAAATAGAGCAAAGGTTATAGGAGTTTAAAATAGGACTTTTACTACCAGCTTTGTCTTTAAAATCTATTTCACTTGAATTCTTAAGTTTTTCTTAGGTTTTTCATGTATTGCATTAAGGCGCTTAACTTTTATTATATATTGATACAGAATCCAAATATTTTGGTACAAGCAACAAAAAATGAAATAATTAAAATATATTTTAAAATAAAATGGCCACATGGATGTGTAAATTTTGGCTTCACAGAGAATAAAAGGTAATATTGAAAGATTTTGAATATTTTTTCAAAGAGTCATCCTAGTATTAATCTTTGCTGGTCCCCTGAGTTTTCTTTTTCTTCCTTTCTCCGCCAATCCCTATTCTCTTCCCTTTCCAGTGAATTAGTCATGATGATAAAGATTCTTAAATATCATGTTTCAAATGGCTTTTGGCAGAATTTCTTATTCTGTTGAGAAAATTTAAATCTAGACTTGTGGCATTGCCTGGAAGAGTTCACCTTTTTCTAGATGTAGCCAAAAACAAATCAAAATTTATATTTGGAACAAAAATATAAAAACATGGTCAAAACACCGAGGCAAGAATTTGCTTGATATCATGGAGAAAACTGCTATTTAATATAAAACTAACAATTTAGTCTAAAATATTTTAATATTTAATCAAAAATAACCACATGGCTTCTGTAACACATTTTTTTTTAAAGATAAACTTTCAGGATCTTCAATATGGCAGAGGAGTAAGACATGGAAGTCACCTTCCTCCCCACAAATACATCTACACGTGGAACAACTCCTACAGAACACCTACTGAACGCTGGCAGAAGACCTCAGACTTCCCAAAAGGGAAGAAAAACCCCACGGACCTCGGTAGGGCAAAAGAAAAAAGAAAAAAGAGAGACAAAAGAATAGGGATGGGACCTGCACCTCTGGGAGGGAGCTGTGAAGGAGAAAAAGTTTCCACACACTAGGAAGATCCTTCACTATGGAGATGGGGGTGGTGGCGGGGGGCGGGGGAAGCTTTGGAGCCACAGAGGACAGCGCAGCAACAGGGATGCAGAGGGCAAAGCGGAGAGCTTCCCACAAAGAGGATCGGTGCCGACCAGCACTCACCAGCCTAAGAGGCTTCTCTGCTCACCCACCAGAGTGGGTGGGGACTGGAAGCTGAGGCTCAAGTTTCAGAGGTCAGATACCAGGGAGAGGACTGGGGTTGGCTGCATGAAGACAGCCTGAAGCAGGCTAGTGCACCACAGCTAGATGGGAGGGAGTCTGGGAAAAAGTCTGGAGCTGCCTAAGAGGCAAGAGACCATTGTTTCAAGGTGCATGAGGAGAGGGGACTCAGAACACCACCTAAACTAGCTTCAGAGATGGGTGCAAGCCGTGGCTATCAGCTAGGACCCCAGAGATGGGCATGGAACCTTAATGCTGCTGCTACAGTCACCAAGAATCCTGCATGGAAGCACAGGTCACTATCCACACCACCCCCTGGGGGGCCTGTGCAGCCCACCACTGCCAGGGTCCCATGATCCAAGGACAACTTCTCTGGGAGAAATCACGGTGTGCCCCAGGCTGTTGCAATGTCATGCTGGCCTCTACTGCCGGAGGCTTGCTCTGCATTCCAACGATGACTACTGTACCCCTCCCTGCCCCTGGCCTGAGTGAGCAAGAGAGACCTGATCAGCGACTGCATTAACCGCTTCCTCTCTGGGTGGGAAACACATGCCTGAGGGTGACCTACACACAGAGATGGGGCCAAATGCAAAGCTGAACCCCAGGAGCTGTGCGAACAGAGAAGAGAAAGGGAAATTTCTCTGTGTAGCCTCAGGAGCAACAGATTAAATCCTCACAATCAACTTGATGTACCTTGCATCTGTGCAATACCCGAATAGACAATGAATCATCTCAAAATTGTTACGCTGGACTTTAGGAGCAACTGTAGACTTGGGGTTTGCTGTCTGTGACTGATTTATCTCTGATTTTTACGTTTATCTTAGTTTAGTGTTTAGCACTTGTTACCACTGGTGGATTTGTTTATTGGTTTAGTTCCTCTCTTCGTTTTATTATTATTCTTTTTCTATTTTAATCATTTTTCTTTTTAAAAATTTATTATTATTATTTTTTCTTTCTTTCTTTCTGCCTTTTATTCTGAGCAGTGTGGCAGACAGGGTCTTGGTGCTCTGGCCTGGTGTCATACCTGAGCCTCTGTCATGAGAGAGCCAAGTTCAGGACATTGGACCACCAGAGACCTCCCGGCTCCATGTAATATGAGTCAGCGAGAGCTCTCCCAGAGGTCTCCATCTCAACACAAAGACCCAGTTTTACCCAAAGGCCAGCAAACTCCAGTGCTGGAAGTCCCATGCCAAACAACTCGCAAAACAGGAACACAACACAACCCATTAGCAGAGAGGCTGCCTAAAATCATACTAAGTTCACAGACACTTGAAAACACACCACCAAATGTGGCTCTGCTCACCAGAAAGACAAGATTAAGCCCCTCCAACCAGAACACAGGCATGAGTCCCCTCCACCAAGAAGCCTACACGAGCCACTGAACCAACCTCACCCACCGGGGGCCAACACCAAAAACAACAGGAACTACAAATCTGCACCCTGCAAAAAGGAGACCCCAAACACAGGAAGTTAAGCAAAATGGGAAACACAGAAATTTGCAGCAATTGAAGGAGTAGGGTAAAAACCCAACAGACCAAACAAATGAAGAGTAAATAGGCAGTCTACCTGAAAAAGAATTCAGAATAATGATAGTAAAGATGCTGCAAAATCTTGGAAATAGAATGGAGAAAATACAAGAAAGGTTTAACAAGGACCTAGAAGAGCTAAAGAGCAAACAAACAATGATGAACTACACAATAAATGAAATTAAAAATTCTCTAGGAGGAATCAAGAGCAGAATAACTGAGGCAGAAGAACAGATAAGTGACCTGGAAGATAAAATAGTGGAAACAATTACTGGAGTGAAGAATAAAGAAAACAGTATGAAAAGAATTGAGGACACTCTCAGAGACATCTGCAACAACATTAAACACCTGAACATTCGAATTATAGGGGTCATAGAAGAAGAAGAGAAAAGAAAGGGTATGAGAAAATATTTGAAGAGATTATAGTGGAAAATATCCCTAAAATGGGAAAGGAAATAGTCAATCAAGTCCAAGAAGAACAGAGAGTCCCATATAGGATAAATCCAAGGAGAAGCTTGCTAAGACACATGCTAATCAAACTATCAAAAATTAAATACAAAGAAAAAATATTAAAAGCAGCAAGGGAAAAGGAACAAATAACATACAAGGGAATTCCCATAAGATTAAAAGCTGATCTTTCATCAGAAACTCTGCAAACCAGAAGGGAGTGGCAGGACATATATAGAGTGATGAAAGGGAAAAAGCTACAACCAGGATTATGCTACTCAGCAAGGATCTCATTCATATTCAACAGAAAAATTAAAACCTTTACAGACAAGCAAAAGCTAAGAGAATTCAGCACCACCAAACCAGCTTTACAACAAATGTTGAAGGAACATCTCTAGGCAGGAAACACAACAGAAGGAAAAGACCTACAAAAAGAAACCCAAACAATTAACAAAAAGGTAATAGGAACATACACATCAATAATTACCTTAAATGTAAATGAATTAAATCCTCCAACCAAAAGATATAGACTGGTTTAATGTATAAAAAAACAATACCCATATATATGCTGTTACCAAGACACCCACTTCAGACCTAGGGACACATACAGACTGAAAGTGAAGGGAAGGAAAAAGATATTCCATGCAAATGGAAATCAAAGAAAGCTGGACTAGCAATTCTCAAATCAGGCAAAATAAACTTTAATAAAAAGACTATTGCAAGAGACAAAGAAGGACACTACATAATGATCAAGGGTTCAATCCAAGAGGAAGATATAATGATTGTAAATATATATGCACCCAATATAGGAGCACCACAATACATAAGGCAAATGCTAACAGCAATAAAAGGGGAAACTGACAGCAACACAATCATAGCAGGGGACTGCAACACCTCACTTTCACCAATGGACAGATCATCCAAAATGAAAATAAATAAGGAAACACAAGCTTTAAATGATACATTAAACAAGATGGACTTAATTAATATTTATAGGACATTCCATCCAAAAACAACAGAATACAATTTCTTCTCAAGTTCTCATGGAACATTCTCCAGGAGAGACCATATCTTGGGTCACAAATTAAGCCTTAGTAAATTTAAGAAAATTGAAATTGTATCAAGTATCTTTTCTGACCACAATACTATGAGACTACATATCAATTACAAGAAAAAACTGTAAAAATTACGAACACATGGAGGCTAAACAATACACTCCTAAATAACCAAGAGATCACTGGAGAAATCAAAAATACCTTGAAACAAATGACAATGTAAACAAAATGACCCAGAACCTATGGGATGCAGCAAAAGCAGTTCTAGGAGGGAAGTTTATAGCAATACAATCCTACCTCAAGAAACAAGAAACATCTCAAATAAAAAACCTAACCTTACACCTAAATCAATGAGAGAAAGAAGAAAAAAGAAAACCAAAAAGTTAGCAGAAGGAAAGAAATCATAAAGATCAGATCAGAAATAAATGAAAAAGAAATGAAGGAAACAATAGCAAATATCAATAAAACCAAATGCTGGTTCTTTGAGAAGATAAACAAGATTGATAAACCATTAGCCAGACTCATCAAGAAAAAAAGGGAGACAAGTCAAATCAATAGCAGTAGAAATGAAAAAGGAGAAGTAACAACTGACACTGCAGAAATACAAAGGATCATGAGCGATTACTACAAGCAGCTGTATGCCAATAAAATGGACAACCAGGAAGAAAAGGAAAAATTCTTAGAAAAGCACAACCTTTGGAGACTGAAGCAGGAAGAAATAGAAAATATATCAGACCAATCAGAAGCACTGAAATTGAAACTGTGATTAAAACTCTTCCAGCAAACAAAAGCCCAGGACCAGATGGCTTCACAGGTGAATTCTATCAACATTTAGAGAAGAGCTAACACCTATCCTTCTCAAACTCTTCCAATATATAGCAGAGGGAGGAACAAACCCAAACTCATTCTACAAGACCACCATCATGCTGATACCAAAACCAAAGATGTCACAAAGAAAGAAAACTACAGGCCAATAGCAATGATGAACATTGATGCAAAAATCCTCAACAAAATTCTAGCAAACAGAATCCAACAGCACATTAAAAGGATCATACACCATGATCAAATGCGGTTTTCCCCAGGAATGCAAGGATTCTTCAACATATGCAAATCAATCAATGTGATACACCATATTAACAAATTGAAGGATAAAACCATAGGATCATCTCAATAGAGGAATAAAAAGCTTTCGACAAAATTCAACACTCACTTATGATAAAAACTCTCCAGAAAGTAGGCTAAATGGAACCTACCTCAACATAATAAAGGTCATATATGACAAACCCACAGGCAACATTGTTCTCAATGGTGAAAAAATGAAACAATTTCCACTAAGATCAGGAAAAGACAAGGTTGCCCACTCTCATCACTATTATTCAACATAGTTTTGGAAGTCTTAGCCACAGCAATCAAAGAAGAAAAAGAAATAAAAGGAATCCAAATTGGAAAAGAAGAGGTAAAGCTGTCACTCTTTGCAGATGACATGATACTATATAGAGAGAATCCTAAAGACTCTACCAGAAAACTACCAGAGCTAATCAATGGATTTGGTAGAGCAGCAGGAAAAGAAATTATTGCATGGATATCTCATGAATTCCTATACACTAATGGTGAAAAATCTGAAAGTGAAATTAAGGAAACACTCCCCTTTACCATTGCAACAAAAAGAGTAAAATACCTAGGAATAAACCTACCTAAGGAGAGAAAACCTGTATGCAGAAAATTATAAAACACCGATGAAAGGAATTAAAGATGATACAAACAGATGGAGAGATATACTGTGTTCTTGGATCGGAAGAATCAACATTGTGAAAATGACTATACTACCCAAAGCAATCTACAGATTCAATGCAATCCCTATCAAACTACCAATGGCATTTTTCACAGAACTAGAACAAAAAATTTCACAATTTGTATGGAAACACAAAAGACCCCGAGTAGCCAAAGCAATCTTGAGAAAGGAAAACGGAGCCAGAGGAATCAGGCTCCCTGACTTCAGACTAAACTACAAACTACAGTAATCAAGACAGTATGGTACTGGCACAAAACCAGAAATATAGATCAATGGAACAGGATCGAAAGCCCAGAGATAAACCCATGCACATAGGGTCACCTTATCTTTGATAAAGGAGGCAAGAATATACAATGGAGAAAAGACAGCCTCTTCAATAAGTGGTGCTGGGAAACCTGGACAGCTACATGGAAAAGAATGAAATTAGAACAATCCCTAACACTATACAGAAAAATAAACTCAAAATGAATTAAAGACCTAAATGTAAGGCCAGACACAGTAAAACTCTTAGAGGAAAATGTAGGCAGAACACTTTATGACATAAATCACAGTGAAATATTTTTTGACCCACCTCCTAGATAAATGGAAATGAAAATAAAAATAAACAAATGGGACCTAATGAAACTTAAAAGCTTTTGCACAACGAAGGAAACCATAAACAAGATGAAAAGACAACCCTCAGAATGGGAGAAAATATTTGCAAATGAAGCAACTGACAAAGGATTAATCTCCAAAATATACAAGCAGCTCATGCCGTTCAATATCAGAAAGCGAACAACCCAATCCAAAAATGGGCAGAAGATCTAAGTTGACATTTCTCCAAAGAAGATATACAGACTGCCAACAAACACATGAAAGGATGCCCAACATCACTAATCATTAGAGAAATGCAAATCAAAAGTACAATGAGGTATTACCTCACACCAGTCAGAATGGCCATCATCAAAAAATCTAGAACCAATAAATGCTGGAGAGGGTGTGGAGAAAAGGGAACTCTCTTGCACTGTGGTGGGAATGTAAGTTGATACAGCCACTATGGAGAACATTATGAAGGTTCCTTTAAAAACTAAAAATAGAACTACCATACGACCCAGCAATCCCACTAGTGGTCATATAAGCTGAGAAAACTAAAATTCAAAAAATGTCATGTAGGGCTTCCCTGGTGGCGCAGTGGTTGAGAGTCCACCTGCCAATGCAGGGGACGTGGGTTCGTGCCCCGGTCCGGGAGGATCCCACATGCCGCGGAGCGGCTGGGCCCTTGAGCCATGGCCGCTGAGCCTGCGCATCCGGAGCCTGTGCTCCGCAACGGGAGAGGCCACAGCAGTGAGAAGCCTGCGTACCACAAAAAAAAAAAAAAAAAAAAAAAATTCACTGGCCACATTTGTTTGCGTCTTTGTCCACACTCTATTCTGTTCCATCTATCTGTATGTCTCCCGTCCTCCAATGAAACACTGTTGTGATTACTGTAGCTATATTATAAGTTTTAACATTGGGAAAGTAATCATTATGAGACAAGCTGGGACCTGGGACCTGGGACCCCTTGCTGCAGTGCTTGCACCTGGACAAACATTTCCTGCAGCAACAAAATACAAAGAAACTATAAGGGACTAAAAATAACTGCATGCATGTGCAGTTGGGACAAATTATGGACAACAAGATACAAAAAGACCAGAAAAACCCAACTGCCACTTCTGAAGAGTGGGGAGGAAAAACAGGGTTTTGGAGCACCCTACACACAACACCACCAAATGGGTGAGCAAAACACCTAAACCACCCCTCCAGCCTGACCCCTGGACCCGCCCCTCTCCTCACCACTTTATAAGGAACCAGTTCGCCCCTGCCTTGGGGAGCAAGTGAGCAAGGGAACCTGTTGTTTGTTCTCGCTCTTTCCCGTGGCTGCCAAAGCCACAGTAAAGCCTTGCCTGCGTTTCTTGCCTGGCCTCTAATCAATTTCTATTCATTGGGGAAGGCCAAGATCCCTGGTCAGTATCAATTCCTTCTACTTTTCTACTGTTTTTCTTCCTGTTCAAAGTTATTTTGGCTATTCTAGGGACTTTATCTTTTCATGTAAATTTTAGAATAAATTTGTCTCTCTGTGTATAGAAAGAAACTTTCTGAGGTTTTGATAGGAATTATATCAAACCTATAGATACATTTAGGGAGAATTAACATATTGTTGCTATATTGAGTCTTCTAAATCCAACATATGGTGTGTTGCTCAAAGATTTAAGGTCCTTTTTGATTTATTTTATCAGCATTTTACAGTTTTCAGCATAGAAATCCTGACATGAGTTGTTAGATTTATAACAAATATTTTATTCTTTGGAGCAATCGTAAGTAGTATTATTGCATTTTAAAATTTGATTTCCACTTGTTCATTATCAGTATATATAGATACAATTTATTTTTATGTGTTGCTCTTACAATCTGTGTTTTTATGACAGCTGCTTTAGGTCTTGTTAGATAATTCTAACATGTGATGCAATTCAGTATTGATTGTTTTCCTCATTCAGATTATGGCTTTCCTGGTCTTTGGTATGACATATGATTTTCTATTTTATCCTGGACATTTTGATTTTATATTAAGAGACTCTTAATCTTAAATCTTCTATTTTAGCTGACATTTGCCCTTTTAGGTTTAGTGGGTGGATTCTAGCTTACTTTGCGAGATTTAGTTTCACCGACAGTTTAGTTTTTAGAGCCCTGCAATACTGATTTGGTCTGCCTCATTCGTCTGGTACTGCTGGGGCTCTTGATCAATCCCAGCTGGTGTCATTTATCAGGACCGAGAGCACTTATCTTGGCTGCCTAGTGTTGCCGGGCTACTTCTGTGTGGAACGGGTTGGGGGCAGAATCTGCTGGGCATGTCTTTTTATTCCATTGGGTGGAGGGCAGGTAAATGCAGGTCTCTGGGATGCTGTCCCTGCAGGAAGATCAGTCTGGTTGCTGGTGCCTCAGTTGTGAAGTGAAGACTGAGATTGCCCAACGTGTTGCTAAGTTCAGTGGGTCAAACTACTGCGAGGACCAGGTGAGTCTGGGATGGCTACCGCAACCTTTTCTAAACATAAAAAAGGCTCGAGGACAGCAGAGACCACTGGTCCTAAAAGTGTGGTCCCTGAACGAGTGGCATCAGCATCAACCAGAAACTAGTAGGAAATGCAAAAGAAAATTCTGATTCAGACCTGCTCAATCAGAAACTCTGGGTGGGGACCAGAAAAATGTGTTTTTAAGGCCCTCCAGGTGCTTCTGATGACATAAAGTTTGAGAACCAATGGCATAGACGACCGGTGGGTGCCCCCTACTTCTGTTCCTCACAGGGATGTCCCCAGGATGGTCTTAAAATTAGAACAATAATCTGCCAAGTGCTAGAATCCCACAACAAAGTGGTTCGTGCATTTTTACGCCATACATAGCCTTCTCCATCCAAGCCTGAAGGAGTACACTAGCAATTTGAAACAACCAATGAGACATACTACCATGTAAGATAGTAATTGCCCTACCCAAAAAGCCACATAGGAACATCCTTGCATTAGTTGTATTTTTTTTTTTTTTTTTTTGCGATACGTGGGCCTCTCACTGTTTTGGCCTCTCCCGTTGCGGAGCACAGGCTCCACACGCGCAGGCTCAGCGGCCATGGCTCACGGGCCCAGCTGCTCCGCGGCATGTGGGATCTTCCCGGACCGGGGCACGAACCCGTGTCCCCTGCATCGGCAGGCGGACTCTCAACCACTGCGCCACCAGGGAAGCGCTCTTGCATTAGTTTTTATTCTTCTCCTATGTTTCTTCATCCTAAATAATCTTCTATAATATATTGTCTTTTATGATTTTTGAGAGTCAACATAATATATCGGTTAAGCATATACAGTCCAGAGCCAGACTGCCTGGGTTCAAATCCAACCTCCATTATGTATCGCTTGCAACATTGACTAACTAACTTCATAGAGTTATATGAGGGCTATATACAAATTAAATGAGAAAATACGTGGAAAAACCATACAACAGCACTCCATAAACGATGGCTATTAGCTCACCAACTAACATCATCATCCATTATATTCCAGCTATGTGATTTTTGCTTTAAATTGCTTTTCTAGTAATTGAGACAGGTCCCTGTGATTTTAGCTACCCTCATATCACACATTCCGTCTTTGTAAGGATATTAGTTTGGATGATAGGAGTGCCTTCTGGTCATGAGATACAGTTAAACTGATTTACATAACAGTGATGAAATCCATGGCTGCAACTAACTAGTATACTGCACTAAATCAATTACTCAATTCCATGGAGTTTGGATATATTTTTTTCTCTATGTATTAGGCACTCAGAAAAATGTCTGTTGAACTGAACCTTTGAAGAAGGTTTTATGGCATTTATCTGTTTAGAAACAATGAATCCTTGTTGGTTTTTTTTACCTCTGAGACTCTTTTTGGCCCCTCTGATTTATAAAAAACCTAAGGATGTTATGAATTGCTGTTTGAGAAGTCTTTTTAAATTCTTAAATCCCACTAAATCTGTCATTGCAGATTTGTTGTTACTTCTTTATGTAATCCCTAAGTTCAAGTTTTGAAATTTTCTTAATCTTACATTATTTGCCCTGTGGAACGTCTTCTCTCATCCAAAATCCCCCGGGGTTTCACAGCTTGTTCCAGTCACATATCATAATACACATATTTCCCTGTATCGTCTCTTTTTTACGTGCAAATCTGTCATCTCTTGAAAGCTGCTCAAATTCTACACTCTTTCTCCATCTCCATAGCGTAGTGTATGTGCACATCTTATTGCTTCGTGTAGAGGTTTTTAATGGGTGATGGTCATCTTGTTACATAACTTATCTTCCTCAGTTCATACAACATGCCACCCCCAGAGGATCTTTCTCACCATTTCTCTCCATGCTGCCAAGTGCACCTCATCAGCAGTCTTAGTCTAACACACAAGGGTCTTTGAGTTTGCCCTCTGTTAAACTTACTCATCTCACCAGCTGATACCCTGCTCGCTCTAACACTTCGCATCAAGTATTAAGTGTGATTACTTATTCAGAGAGAGTTTTTGCATTTTGGATGCCTGCAGATAATTCTTCTAGTCCTCTGCCCATAGATTGCACACTTCAGAAATTTTTTCCTGAACTTACAGGTGAAATGGATCACTATTATCATTGCCCTTCCAGGTAACTTCTCTGATCTTCTATTGCCTCATTTGTCACACTGTCATTTATCTGTTTACATGTCTTTTTCCCCTGGTAGGAGACAGCCACCCTCTGTCTTATTCATTTCCGAATCCCCAGAACTCAACACAGTTCAAAGCAAATTTTTAAAAATTTAATTGAATAATCTCTTCAAGTATTGCCTTTATAAATAATATATTTCAGAATCCTCTTGAAAGGATTTTTCAAATTGTATACTCCTATTTACCATTCCCTTGTGCATCCTGCTTTGTATGTAGATGGTGAATTTAAAAAAATTAATAAATTAAAATTAAAGTTGTTAAAATAGAAAAAAGGAGAAAGTTTTTACTGTGTTCACAAATGCACCTATTTTCGTAGAATTAGGTGCAAACAGAAAGCATCAGGACACCTGACTCAGTAACACCATTAGTGCTGGTGGTACCACTGTACCTGGAAGGCCTTGGGGTCTCATTCACATTAGAAAATTTTATTCAAGGTGATTTCACCATCCATATTTCAGGTGTGGATTTATTCTCACTTTCAGATTGGCTTCATAAAGACTAGTAAGCTCTATGTGGTTAACTTTTATTTCTCTTCCAATAAAGTTTCCAATATTGTTTTTCTTATTACAAAAGTAATTTGGACTTATTTCAGAAAAATAAAAAATACAGTCACAAAAGTATAAAAATCAAGGAAGCATATCTCATGGATCAAGAGACAGCTGTTACCAACACCTTGGTAATATAGACCTTTTATGGGGGATGGGTATATTCTGCCACAGTAAATGCTGCCATTTACTGAACACTTAACTCCATGCTAAGCTGTACATATTTAGACCGGAGTCAGCTAAGCTCTTTCTGGCTCTTACAGGATTTGTTGGATTGAACTGAACTCCCACTCTAGAGCCTGGGACAATCCTACACCCCCTTCTTGATTTTTATGAATTTGAGAGAAATTGGTCCTGTGCCTTTCCAAGCTGTTCTAGTATTCATCTTATATCAGTCCAATTCTACATATTAAAAATGATCCATTTGCAATTCTCTCTTACATGTTTCTCTCAAGTCCTGCTCAACTGTAGACTACTGAGCCTTCCTCCTTCTGGCCCGTCTCCAATCCATGACCTCATCTTCTATCCACTTATTTTGGGCCTCCTCACTCTCCTTCCAAAGTCTTTTTTAGAGATCCTCACACTTTTCTCCTCTTCTTAACCCCACAACTCAAAGATGATCTTTTGTCAAGTAAACCCGACTTCCGGGTTTTACCATCTACCACAAATATTGATATATTGATACTTCTTCGAAATACATAGAAAATTAACTAAATAATTGTAGGGGAGAATCATTTTTTCACATCCTTATAGAAGAATAATATTGTTTAATTCTCACAACAACGGATGATGAAGTACAATTAGCCTTATTTTATAAGCAAACAAATGGAGCATAAAGAGGGTTAGCAAGTTATAATCGTGTTTTATATCTTCTAATTGCCTGTATCCCCACTGATATGTAAGTTTATAAAAG
The DNA here is from genome assembly GCF_008692025.1 of Phocoena sinus. Lineage (NCBI taxonomy): Eukaryota > Metazoa > Chordata > Mammalia > Artiodactyla > Phocoenidae > Phocoena > Phocoena sinus. The sequence goes on from NC_045766.1 coordinate 5,708,245, forward strand.
ATTCTTTCCTTTTCTTTTCTTTTATATAGCAGGTTCTTATTACTTATCTATTTTATACATATTAGTGTATATATGTCAATCCCAGTCTCCCAGTTCATCCCACCACCACCAGATTCTTAAAGGTAGAAATTATGCCTGGCTCTCATTTTTATCTGCAGAATCTAATCAGTGGCTATCGTACAGTAGGTAGGCCATAAATATTTTTTAAATTATTTATTTATTATTTTTTATTAATTAATTAATTTATTTTTGGCTGTGTTGGGTCTTCATTGATGTGCACGAGCTTTCTCTAGTTGCAGCGAGCAGGGGCTACTCTTTGTTGTGGTGCGCAGGCTTCTCATTGCAGTGCCTTCTCTTGTTGCAGAGCATGGGCTCTAGGTGTGCAGGCTTCAGTAGTTGTGGCTCGTGGGCTCAGTAGTTGTGGTACGCAGGCTCAGTAGTTGTGGTGCACGGGCTTAGTTGCTCTGTGGCATGTGGGATCTTCCTGGGCCAGGGCTTGAACCTGTGTCCCTTGCATTGGCAGGCAGGTTCTTAACCACTGCACCCCCAGGGAAGCCCAGTATTTTTAAAATAAACAAAATGCCATGAATTAATAAGCAATCTTATTCTATACTGCAGTTCTCATTTCAACTGATATAACAATGTCTTTGGACACTGGTGGTGGCTGCCTCCTCCACAAGGCACCTGCTCCACTTGATTCCCAGAATACATACTTCATTGGTTGCTCCTTGGTATCCCTTGCTGGTTTTCCCTCTTATTCAAAACTTTGGAATGTCTGAGGGCTGTCTCCTTGGTCATCTTCTCCCTTCAGTCTACACTGGTGATTTCATCCAGTCTCATATCTCTATTCATCAACAATATTCTGGAGACTCAAATTTTTATGGGCAGTCTTGAACCGCCCAGTTGCTACTATCTTAACCCCTCATGTTCAGACATAACTCTTTATCTCCCACAAACCCTTTAATTTTGTTTGTCTCCTTAATCCAAAACCCCAGTAGTCACCCTTGATTTCTCTCTCACACACTTCATGTCCAAAACCTTTGGAAAACCTATGGGCTCTCTCTCTTTTCTTTTTTTTTTTTTTGCGGTACGCGGGCCTCTCACTGTTGCGGCCTCTCCCGTTGCGGAACACAGGCTCCGGATGCACAGGCTCAGCGGCCATGGCTCACGGGCCTAGCCACTCCGCGGCATGTGGGATCTTCCCGGACCGGGGCACGAACCCGTGTCCCCTGCATCAGCAGGCAGACTCCCAACCAGTGCGCTACCAGGGAAGCCCTCATTTTAAAATATATTCAGAAATCAAAAAAGTATCACCATCTTCACAGCTACCATCTTGGTTCAAGCCACCATTTCTTGTCCTCTAAAGGACTACTAAAGCTTACAACCGTTCTTCCTGCTTCTTTCCTTTCCACCCTACAGGCTGTTCTTACTACATCAGCCACACCATTTCCATTACCCCTTTGCTCAAAACAATCTAAAATGTCTAATTCACACAAATAATAACAATAAAAAGTCTCTAAAATAATTGGGGAAAATGTGAACACTGATTGGACATTTGGTAACATCAAGGTCTTTATTTTTAGGTGTAATAATGGTTTTGTGGTTGTGTTTAAGATAATGAAACTACTGTCCCTTGAGGATATTATTAAAAGGTTTACAGGTCAAATGATATGTATTGAATATGCTTTAAAATAATCAGGGGGCTTCCCTGGTGGCACAGTGGTTGGGAGTCCGCCTGCCGATGCAGCCCTCCTTACATGCTTCTCCTTTTTTTTCTCCATACAATTCATAGCATTTTAATATTCTTTGCAATGTATTCATTATTATGTTTATTATTTGTTGAATATCTCCCTCCACTAAAATGTAAACTCCAGAAAGAAGTGGTCTTCGTATGTTTTTGTTCTCATATATAGAACATGGCAGAAATTCAACACTTATTTGTTAAATGAATGAATCTGTAGGCTGTAACTGGCAGAGCCTAGATTCAAACCAGAGTGGGCTGCTTCCAAAGACAGTGTTCTCAATTGCCATGCTCTTATACCAAGTCTATAGGTCATAAATTATCACTTGTTAAAATGTGTCAAGTGACTGGGCAGTAAAGTAACTCTGTACAAAGTTCTTTATCATGGAGTGACGCGTAACAGGTGTAGAACATTGAATTTTCATATTTAAATATAAAACTGAAGTTTGTCTTTTTTGTGATGAAGCATATGAGTTCTATGTCTTTTCTATCAGTCCCACAGTTACAATGTCCCTCAAAGGCAACCCGCACAGCCAAAAACGTTTTCTTCTCTCAGTCTTGAAGAGATTGCTGAAGTTCCTGGCTATAGAATTTCAATAAAAACAAAATTTCCAACCTAATAGTCTTGGCTTCAGGGAGGAGCCCATTGATTTTGCTTCTTAAAACTTCTCTCTGGAGCTTGAAATATAATATATGTGTAATTCTATCCACCTTGGCATGAAAGACTCTCTCCACTTAAAGACATTTGACAATCAGGTAAGTGGAGTCGGGGGTCTTATATTTTATGCCAGTTCCTTAAATCTCTGTCTATACTTCAAACTCACCATGTCAAAAATAAAATTCATTATCTCTCCACCATTCAAATCATCTACCTTTCCTCTTCTGATTTCTTCATTTCTGAGAATGACATCATTAGTCTTATAGCCAATTGCCTCAGGGGCTCAAGTATTTTTGACATTTCCTATCCTCATCATCACTTCAGCTGTCACATCCAATAGAAACTCAGCAAAGTTTCTTGCATGCATTTTCTTTCTGGCTTTTTTTTTTTTTTACTTCCACTGAAGTTAACCATTTTCTATCATTTAGACATTGGCGATACCCTCCTGCCTGAACTCCTAACACTGTATCTGCCCTACACACTCAACCAAATGATTCTTAACTAAAGTCAAGCTTTAGCTATGTTACTCTCTTGTTCAAAACACCTCGAGATAATGGTCCTTATCATTTGGGGATGGCTCAGGTAAATGTATATGTCTACATTCAAATTAACATTTTATTCCATTTATGGGACCTGGAGCCCATCCATTGGCTTAACTGTCAGTGAACTGCTTGTAAAGACTCTTGTTATGAAGGCCCTTTTATGATCACTAAACTGGGAAGCAGCACATCTTAGAATTCATTATTTTATGCAAGGTACCCCCACTAGATATTATCCTCTAGATTAGTCAACTGTGATTGCATTACATATCTCTCCAAAGTGCAATGACTTAGAAAAATAAGCATTTATTTTCCTCACTTACAGGTTTATGAGTCAGTTGGGATAGTTTTCTTCTTCAGATGGGAGTTTGGCTGGCTTTGAATTCAGGCTTTGCATTAAGTCCAGATCTATTCAAAATGTCCCTCATCCTTAGAACAGAAGCTCCCCTCAGGGCTTTCTCTCTTTTGTCAGTTTTATGGCAAGAAGCAAGCCAAATCATGTAAGTATATTCAAACCCACAGTTTCAGTCACATCTGATTATGTTCTATTTGCCAAAGAAAACCCCATGGCTGAATCCTAAGTTGGAGGTCTGGGTAGAGAAGTATACTCTGATAAAAGAGAGAAGGGGAGGTATTCAAACACTTCAATGGATCACAGCACCTTATTTACTTACTACCCCCTTTAATGTTTGATGACTATTAATAATAAAAATGATTTTAAGTATGATGATAGCTGTGAATCAATAATTATTGTAACTACTTATAATAATAATAAAGAGTATAATATTTGAGGTGCTTTTGGTATATGTATCTAGCTGGCACTATGCTATTTGCATATATCCAGTTATTCAGAATGGAAAGTTACTTTTCCTCAGGTGTGTTCCATAATTTATCTTATGTTTTGTTCATTCTGTTTCATTTGCTTAATATCTTTCCATTTTTATTACTTTCAAGACTTATCGATTTTCTATGACCTATGGGGAATGTCATCTTTTCTATGAAGTCTATTCTGATGTAATTAATGAGATCTACCCACATTCAAACTTCAGAACAAATTTAAAAAATAATTCAGGGCTTCCCTGGTGGCGCAGTGGTTGAGAGTCCGCCTGCCAATGCAGGGGACATGGGTTCGTGCCCCGGTCTGGGAAGATCCCACATGCCGCGGAGTGGCTGGGCCCGTGAGCCATGGCCGCTGAGCCTGTGCATCCGGAGCCTGTGCTCCGCAACGAGAGAGGCCACAACAGTGAGAGGCCTGCGTACCGCAAAAAAAAAAAAAAAAAATTCATGACATTTCAATTCTGTTCCATCTTAGCCATTTTATGTTCCTATTCTCCCTCCACGGCTGAAGCTTATTGAGGACAGTATACCTGTCATGTTCTTTGTAACTCCCACTGGTCCTTAGTAATGATACATGCTAGGCGTTGTCTACTGAGGTCGGTTACAGGCAGGATGCTGCCAGGGCTCTCAGCCCCTTTCCACAGCAGCCTCATGGATGTCTGTGTGACTTTGAAAAAGTCACAACCTCTCAGTGTCTCATTCACTCCAGCGGTAAAAATCAGGAGAACAATGCTTATCATCAGGTTGTCCAATGATTCAGAGGCATTGTTAAGGATTAATGAGATAGATTAAAGCTCTCTGAGTCCTCTAAGGAAAGGTGTGATAGAGGAACAAGTGAGTTATTATTATCTATTAGTAGCACCTTGCATAAATTTCTCCCCAACCTGAAAATAAATTAGATAATTTTGGAAGAACAATTAACTCTTTTGGTCCATTAGGCAATAAATTAGTACATTAACTTTGTAATAAGGTCTTACGTATTCCATTTAAAAGTGATTTCATAAATACATTATCGAATTTCACCACATAAAAACTTATGGAATGAGCAGATCAAGCATTGTTATCTAAAAACCTACATATGAGGAAACTGAGGCTCAGAAAGATTAAGTGGTTGTGCAAGCTTGAACAATTAGTAAAGGATAAAACCAAAACCTGAACTCACTGTTTTGACCAGAAGGTCAGGTTCCATTTCACTTTACCATGCAAGAGTAAATGTAAGCCCTAATACAATGTGTAAAAGTGTTCTGCATGGTCAATACTCCCCAAAAACAAATACAAATAACCATCTATAAATATTAGCCTTTTTTCAATGTTGGACTTTGAAAAGGTAGAATGATGGATTCATACCATGTTGGTGGTAAGGTAAAATAATATAATAAATTTCAAAATCCATTCATTCATTCAGCAGATATTTATGGCCTTACTATGATGTGCTCAGCATGCTGAGGATATCGTGATTTCTGCCTCTTGGAGATTACATTCCAGTGGAAGGAAAGAGATAGTAAACAGGAAGTAAGTAAGGGATTTCAGAGAGTGAAAAATTATTTGGGCTAATGAAAATCAAAGGGTGTTGGGATAGAGAATTATGGAGGTGAATATTTTAGATACGCTTGTTAAGTAAATCCTTGAGGGGGTTAGATTTGAACTGAGAGCTAAACAGTGAGGTGTTTGTCATAGGAAGATGTAGGGAAAGGGCATTACAAGCTAAGAGGATGCAGTGGCCCAGGGACAGGAAAGAAAATGGCCCACTAAAGAGGCAGTGTGAGAGTTCAGGCTGGAAAAAATTTAAAAATCAGTCATTTCTTAAGGAAAAAAATATTGTAATTCTATTGATCTGAACCTACACTGACAAAGAATAAAAAATCCCAAAGACTCTCTTGTATCTTCCTTGCTTACACAATGTTCAATGTGGAAAAATATGAAAATTAGTAGTTCCCATATCAATAAAATTATTATTAAAGGTTTCAAATGAACTATTAAAATGTTAAAAAAAATTTTTTTAGAATATAGTTGATTTAAAATGTTGTATCAGTTTCTGCTGTACAGCAAAGTGTATCAGTTATATGTATACATATATCCCCTCTTTTTTAGATTCTTTTCCCATATAGGTCATTACAAAGTATTGAGTAGAGTACCTATACAGTAGGTCCTTATTAGTTATCTATTTTACTTGTAAAAATAAACAGAATATGGTTTAGATTCTCCCAACAAGGAACATTAGTACCAAGAATTGTAAGATCTTTGACAAGAGAGATATATTTCTGTTTCCTATTGCAATGGCTATGATATTATTGAAAAAAAAAACTCACTAGAAGGACAAAAAGAGACAAAGTATGTATTTTTCTTGTTTAAAAATATTAAAGCATATTTAAACTATTATTTCATTTTTCTATAACTACCTACTTACTTTAATTATATAATTAAACTTACATTTATGCACGAAGAAGAACTGAAAAATATTTACTCAATATTCACTCTAATTTTTTTTAAACAATTTCATTAGAGTATAATTGCTTTATAATGGTGTGTTAGTTTCTGCTTCATAGCAAAGTGAATCAGCTATACATATACATATACATACATCTCCATATCTCCTCCCTCTTGCGTCTCCCTCCCACCTTCCCTATCTCACCCCTCTAGGTGGTCACAAAGCACTGAGCTGATCTCCCTGTGCTATGCGGCTGCTTCCCACTAGATATCTATTTTATATTTGGTAGTATGTATTAGTCCATGCCACTCTCTCACTTCATCCCAACTTCTCCTTCCCCTTCCCCATGTCCTCAAGTCCATTCTCTATGTCTGCGTCTTTATTCCTGTCCTGCCCCTAGGTTCTTCAGAACTTTTTTTTTTTAAGATTCCATATATATGTGTCAGCATACAGTATTTGTTTTTCTCTTTCTGACTTACTGCAATCTGTATGACAAACCCTAGGTCCATTCACCTCACTACAAATAACTCAATTTTGTTTCTTTTTATGGCTGAGTAATATTCCATTGTATAAATGTGCCACATCTTCTTTATCCATTCATCTGTCGATGGACCCTTAGGTTGCTTCCATGTCCTGGCTATTGTAAATAGCGTTGCAATGAACATTTTGGTACATGACTCTTTTTGAATTATGGTTTTCTCAGGGTATATGCTCAGTAGTGGGATTGCTGGGTGGTATGGTAGTTCTGTTTTCAGTTTTTTAAGGAACCCTCATACTGTTCTCCATAGTGGCTGTATCCATTTACATTCCCACCGACAGTGCAAGAGGGTTCCCTTTTCTCCACACCCTCTCGAGCATTTATTGTTTGTAGATTTTTTGAAGATGACCATTCTGACCAGTGTGAGGTGATAATTCAGTGTAGTTTTGACTTGCATTTCTCTAATGATTAGTGATGTTGAGCATCCTTTCATGTGTTTGTTGGCAATCTGTATATCTTCTTTGGAGAAATGTCTATTTAGTTCTGCCCATTTTTAGATTGGGTTTTTTTTTTTTTTTTTTTTGATATTGACCTGCATGAGCTGTTTGTGAATTCTGGAGATTAATCCTTTGTCAGTTGCTTCATTTGCAAATATTTTCTCCCATTCTGAGGGTTGTCTTTTCGTCTTGTTTATGTTTTCCTTTGCTGTGCAAAAGCTTTTAAGTTTCATTAGGTCCCATTTGTTTATTTTTTGTTTTCATTTCCATTTCTCTAGGAGTTGGGTCAAAAAGGATCTTGCTGTGATTTATGTCAAAGAGTGTTCTGCCTTTGTTTTCCTCTAAGGGTTTTATAGTGTCTGGCCTTATATTTAGGTCTTTAATCCATTTTTTTTTTGTTTGCTTTTGTTTTTTTTTGGGCAGTACACGGGCCTCTCACTGTTGTGGCCTCTCCTGTTGCGGAGCACAGGCTCTGGACATGCAGGCTCAGCGGCCATGGCTCACGGGCCCAGCCACTCCACGGCACGTGGGATCCTCCCGGACCAGGGCATGAACCTGCGTCCCCTGCATCAGCAGGCAGACTCCCAACCACTGCGCCACCAGGGAAGCCCCTTTAATCCATTTTGAGTTTTTTGTGTACGGTGTTAAGGACTGTTCTAATTTCATTCTTTTCCATGTAACTGTCCAGTTTTCCAAGCACCAATTATTGAAGAGGCTGTCTTTTCTCCATTGTATATTCTTGCCTCCTTTATCAAAAACAAGGTGACCATATGTGCGTGGGTTTTTCTCTGGGCTTTCTATCCTGTTCCATTCCGATCAATATAAACTATTTCAGAGGAGGATTCTGATTGGCCCAGTTTAGATGATGTGTCAGTATCTGGACTAGCCACTTTGACTGCAGGTGGGGTTCTGTGATTAGTGTGGCCAAGAGCCCAGTTTATACCTGCTGTCTCAGCATAATGACCAATAGAGCATATTCCACTCTCCAAACTATCCCGATTTCCATAACATTATTTATGCATTATTCTTGCCAAAATGTTTTATCTGAAGCTAATTATAAGGAAACATTAGAAATATCTAGACTATGGGACATTCTATTACAATCATAATGGATGCTTTGAAAATGTCAGTGTTGTAAAAGTTTTTTTTAAAGAAGATTGAAACTAGAAAACCCAATGAAATACATGATCATAGAGAGTGGGGGAACATCTATAAAGAACATGTGGGGGAACAACTGCATATGATGGCAATACTGTGCTTATGTAGAAGAATAATGTCCTTTGCTCTGTGACATACACACCAAAGGATTTAATGGGAAAATGTCATAATGGCTACATCTTGCTTTCAAATGATTCAGAAAAAGAAAAAAACAAAAGGTTACCTCAAAAGAGAGATACAGAGCAAATGTCACAAAATGTTAACAAATTACTGAATCTAGATTGTGACTCTCCTTCATTTGCAGAAGAGACAGATTCATGGTGCTCAGAATAAAATCCCCATTCCCCAGAAGGCTGTGTGAGCACTCGGACTTTGAATATTCTCCAGTACCCGCTTTTGCTGCTCTTTTTTGCTCTCTGGAACTTCAGTTTCATTTGTCTCCCTTCAGTCCTTGAAAAAGCAGGCACATCGAGGAGACCTTCAAGATGGTGGATGAGTAAGACTTGAAGATCACCTTCTTCCTCACAAATACATCAGAAATACATCTACATGTGGAATAATTCCTACAGAACACTAACTGAATGCTGGCAGAAGACCACAGACTTCCCAAAAGATATATATATATATTTTCCTTTTTCTCTTTTTGTGAGCATGTATGTATATGCTTCTCTGTGTGATTTTGTCTATATAGCTTTGCTGTTTATCATTTGTCCTAGGGTTCCATCTGTCCATTATTTTTTTTTTAAGTATACTTTTTATCATTTGCTATCATTGATGGATTTGTTTTTTGGTTTGGTTGCTCTCTTCTTTTCTTTTTTTATTACTTTTTTTTTTTTTTTTTTTGCGGTATGTGAGCCTCTCACTGTTGTGGCCTCCCCCGTTGCAGAGCACAGGCTCCGGACGTGCAGGCTCAGCAGCTGTGGCTCACGGGCCCAGCCACTCTGTGACATGTGGGATCCTCCCAGACCGGGGCACGAACCTGCGTCCCCTGCATCGGCAGGCGGACTCTCAACCACTGCGCCACCAGGGAATCCCCTTTTCGTAATTACTTTTAAACATTTTTTATTTTTAATAATATATTTTTAATTTTTTATTTTAATAACTTTATTTTATTTTTTTCTTCCTTTCTTTCTTTTTTTCTCCCTTTTCTTCTGAGCCATGTGGCTGACAGAGTATTGGTGCTCTGGTCCAGGGTCAGACCTGAGCCTCGGAGGTTGGACAGCTGAGTTTAGGACATTGGTCCACCAGAGACCTCGTAGCTCCACATATTATCAAATGGAGAAAGCTCTCCAAGAGATCTCCATCTCAACGCTAAGACCCACCTCCACTCAACAACCACCAAGCTACAGTGCTGGACAACCTATGCCAAACAACTAACAAGACAGGAACACAACCCCACCCATTAGCATAGAGGCTGCCTAAGATCATAATAAGGTCACAGACACCCCAAAACACACCACTGGACACAGTCTTGCCCACCAGAAAGGCAAGATCCAGCTCATCCACCAGAATACAGGTACTAGTCCCTCCACCGGGAAGCCTACACAATATGCTGAACCAATCTTAACTACTGGGGGCAGACCCACAAAATAATGAAAACTACGAACCTGCAGCCTGTGAAAAGGAGACCCAAAACACAGTAATTTAAGCAAACTGAGAGCACAGAGAAAGACACAGCAGATGAAGGAGCAAGGCAAAAACCCACCGGACCTAACAAATGAAGAGGAAATATGCAGTCTACCTGAAAAAGAATTCATAGCAATGATAGTAAAGATGATGCAAAATCTTGGAAATAGAATGGAGAAAATAAATGAAACATTTAACAAGGATCTAGAAGAACTAAAGAGCAAACAAACAATGATGAACAACACAATAAATGAAATAAAAATTATCTAGAAAGAATCAATGGCAGAATAACTAAGGTAGAAGAACGGATAAGTGACCTGGAAGATAAAATAGTGGAAATAACTACTGCAGAGCAGAATAAAGAAAAAAAGACTGAAAAGATTTGAGGACAGTCTCAGAGACCTCTGGGACAACATTAAAGGAACCAACATTTGAATTATAGGGTTCCCAGAAGAAGGAGAGAAAAAGAAAGGGACTGAGAAAATATTTGAAAAGATTATACTTGAAAAATTCCCTAATATGGGAAAGAAAGTGGTCAATGAAGTCCAGGAAGCGCAGAGAGTCCCTTACAGGATAAATACTAGGAGAAGCATACCAAGACACATATTAATCAAATTATCAACAATTAAGTAAAAAGAAAAAATATTAAAAGAAGCAAGGGAAAAACAACAAATAACATACAAGGGAATCCCCATAAGGTTAACAGCTAAACTTTCAGCAGAAACTCTGCAAGCCAGAAGGGAGTAGCAGGATATATTTAAAGTGATGAAAGGGGAAAACTTACAACCAAGATTATTCTACCCAGCAAGGATCTCATTCAGATTCAACAGAGAAATTAAAACATTTACAGACAAGCAAAAGCTAAGAGAATTCAGCACCAACAAACCAGCTTTACAACAAATGCTAAAGGAACTTCTCTAGGCAGAAAACACAAGAGAAAGAAACGAGCTACGATAACAAACCCAAAACAACTCAGAGAATGGTAACAGGAACATACATATTGATAATTACCTTAAATGTAAATGGATTAAATGCTCCAACTAAAAGACTTAGATTGGCTGAATGGATACAAAAACGAGACCTGTATATGTGCTGTCTACAGGAAACACACTTGAGACCTAGGGAACGCATACAGACAGAAAGTGAGGGTATGGAAAATGTTATTCCCTGCAACTGTAAATCAGAAGAAAGCTGGAGTACCAATTCTCATACCAGACAAAATAGACTTTAAAATAAAGACTATTACAACAGACAAAGAAGGACACTACATAATGTTCAAGAGGTCAATCTAAGAAGAAGATATAACAATTATACATATTTATGCACTCAACACAGGAGCACTTCAATACATAAGGCAACTGCTAACAGCTATAAAAGGGAAAATCAACAGTAACACAATCATAGTAGGGGACACTAACACCCCACTTTCACCAATGGACAGATCATCCAAAATGAAAATAAACAAGGAAACACAAGCATCAAATGACACATTAAACAAAATGGACTTTATTGATATTTATAGGACATTCCAAACAGAAACAAAAGAATTCACTTTCTTGTCAAGTGCTCATGGAATATTCTCCAGGATAGATCATATCTTGGGTCACAAATCAAGACCTGGTAAATTTTTAAAAATTGAAAAATTTTCAAGTATCTTTTCTGACCACAGTGCTATGAGAAGAGATATCAATTACAGGAAAAAAAGCTGTAAAAACTACAAACACATGGAAGATAGATAATACACTACTAAATAACTAAGAGATCACTGAGGAAATCAAAGAGGTAATCAAAAAATACCTAGAGAAAAACGACAATGAAAACACAATGACCCAAAACCTATGAAATGAGACAAAAACAATTTTACGAGGGAAGTTTATAGCAATACAATCCTACCACAAGAAACAGGAAACATCTCCAATAAACAACCTAACCTTACCCCTAAAGCAATTAGAGAAAGAAGAAAAAAACACCAAAGTTAGGAGAAGGAAAGAAATCATAAAGATCAGATCAGAAATAAATGAAAAAGAAATGAAGGAAACGATGGCAAAGATCAATAAAACTAAAAGCTGGTTCTTTGAGAAGATAAACAAACTTGATAAACCATTAGCCAGACTCATCAAGAAAAAAGGGAGAAGACTCAAATCAATAGAATTAGAAATGAAAAAGGAGAAGTAACAACTGACACTGCAGAAATATAAAAGATCATAGAGATTACTACAAGCAACTCTATGCCAATAAAATGGACAACCTGGAAGAAATGGACACATTCTTAGGAAAGTACAACCATCTGAGACTGAAGCAGGAATAAATAGAAAACATATCAGGCCAATCACAAGCACTGAAACTGAAACTGTGATTAAAAAACTTCCAGCAAATAAAACCCCAGAACTAGATGGCTTCACAGGTGAATTCTTCAGACATTTAGAGAAGAGCTAAAACCAGTCCTTCTCAAACTCTTCCAAAATATAGCAGAGGGGGAACACTCCCAAACTCATTCTCCGAGGCCCCAATCACCCTGATAGAAAACCAAACAAAGATGTCACAAACAGAGAAAACTACAGGCCAATATCACTGATGAACATATATGCAAAAATCCTCAGCAAAATTCTAGCAGACAGAATCCAGCAGCACATTAAAAGGATCATACACCATGATCAGGTGGGGTTTATTCCAGGAATGCAAGGATTCTTCAGTATAGACAAATCAATCAATGTGATACAGCATATTAATAAACTGAAGGATAAAAACCATATGATCATTTCAACAGATGCAGAAAAAACTTTCAACAAAATTCAGCACCCATTCATGATAAAAACCCCTCAGAAAGTAGCCATAGAGGTAAGTTACCTCAACATAATAAAGGCCATGTATGACAAACCCACAGCCACATCATCCTCAAAGGTGAAAAACTGAAACCATTTCCAATAAGATCAGGAACAAGACAAGGTTGCCCACTCTCACCACTATTATTCAACATAGTTTTGGAAGTTTTAGCCACAGCAATCAGAGAAGAAATAGAAATAAAAGGAATCCAAATTGGAAAAGAAGAAGTAAAACTGTCACATGATACTATACATAGAGAATCTAAAGATGCTACCAGAAAACTACTACAGCTCATCAATGAATTTGGTAAAGTAGCAGGATTCAAAATTAATGCACAGAAATCTCTTGCATTCCTGTACACTAATGATGAAAAATCTGAAAGAGAAATGAAAGAAACACTCCCATTTACAACTGTAACAAAAAGAATAAAATACCTAGGAATAAACCTACCTAAGGAGACAAAAGACCTGTATGCAGAAAACTATAAAACACTGATGAAAGAAATTACAGATGATACAAACAGATGGAGAGATATACCATGTTCTTGGATTGGAAGAAGTAACATTGTGAAAATGACTATACTACCCAAAGCAATCTACAGATTCAATGCAATCCCTATCAAACTACCAATGGCATTTTTCACAAAACTAGAACAAAAAATTTCACAATTTGTATGGAAACACAAAAGACCCCAAATAGCCAAAGCAATGTTGAGAAAGGAAAACAGAGCTGGAGGAATCAGGCTCCTGGACATCAGACTGTAGTACAAACTACAGTAATCAAGACTGTATGGTACTGGCACAAAAACAGGAATATAGATCAATGGAACAGGATAGAAAGCCCAGAGTGAAACCCACACACATATGGTCACCTTATCTTTGATAAAGGAGGCAAGAATATATGGTGGAGAAAAGACAGCCTCTTCAATAAGTGGTGCTGGGAAAACTGGATGGCTACATGGGAAAGAATGCAATTAGAACACTCTGTAATACCATACACAAAAATAAGCTCAAAATGGGTTAAAGACCTAAATGTAAGGCCAGACACTTTAAAACTCTTAGAGAAAAGCATAGGCAGAACACTCCATGACATAAAGCACAGCAAGATCCTTTTTGACCCAACTCCTAGAGAAATGGAAATGAAAACAAAAATAAAGAAATAGAACCTAATGAAACTTAAAAGCTTTTGCACAACAAAGGAAACCATAAACAAGATAAAAAGACAACCCTCAGAATGGGAGAAAATATTTGCAAATGAAGCAACTGACAAAGGATTAATCTCCAAAATATACAAGCCCCTCATGCAGTTCAATATCAAATAAACAAACAACACAGTCCAAAAATGGGCAGATCTAAATAGACATTCCTCCAAAGAAGATATAAAGATTTCCAACAAACACATGAAAGGATGCTCAACATCACTAATTGTTAGAGAAATGGAAATCAAAACTACAATGTGGTATCACCTCACACTGGTCAGAATGGCCATAATAAAAAAATCTACAAACATACATGCTGGAGAGGGTGTGGAGAAAAGGGAACCCTCCTGCACTGTTGGTGGCAATGTAAATTAATACAGCCACTATGGAGAACAGTATGGAGGTTCCTTAAAAAACTAAAAATAGAACTACAATACGACCCTGCAACACCACTGCTGGACATATTCCCTGGGAAAACCATAATTCAAAAAGAGTCATGTACCACAATGTTCATTGCAGCTCTATTTACAATAGCCAGGACATGGAAGCAACCTAAATGTCCATCGACAGATGAATGGATAAAGAAGATGTGACACATATATACAATGGAGTATTACTCAGCCATAAAAAGAAACAAAGTTGAGTTATTTGTAGTGAGGTGGATGGACCTAGAGTCTGTCATACAGAGTGAAGTAAGTCAGAAAGAGAAAAACAAATATTGTATGCTAACACATATATATGGAATGAAAAAAAATGGTTAAGAACCTAGGGGCAGGATGGGAATAAAGACACAGACCTACTAGAGAATGGACTTGAGGATATGGAGAGGGGAAAGGGTAGGCTGGGACAAAGTGAGAGAGTGGCATGTACATATATACGCTACCAAATGTAAAATAGATAGCTAGTAGGAAGTAGCCGCATAGCACAGGGAGGTCAGCTCTGTGCTTTATGACCACCTAGAGGGGTGGGACTGGGAGGGTGGGAGGGACGGAGGTGCAAGAGGGAAGACATATGGGATATATGTATACATATAACTGATTCACTTTGTTATACAGCAGAAAGTAACACATGGTTGTGAAATAATTATACTCCAATAAAAATGAGAAAAAAAACAATGATAATAACATACTCAGCTGGTGTGGAAGCACACTGTCCATTTTGCTTTCTATGTAGTTATCTTTCTTTCCCTGTTTGGTATTTAAACATCCATCAATGGAAAAGTATGTTCTGGTAAGTTGTGCATATTCTAGCACCATACCAAGTGCTTTGAATTGTGGATAACTATAACATTTGTTCTTTGACAGCAAGTAGAAAGGACACCTCCATGAAGTCCCCTGGTACATTGTAAGACTAAGCTTTGTGGTACTTTAGATTCAGTACCATATAGTGTCCTTTAATTTAAACCATACTATGTACTAAGCAAGGGCAATGAGTCCTGGTGGAGGGGAGTGGGGATCGACATATAAGTAAATCATAGTGCAGTACAATACATATAAAGATGCAAGTATATACAAGAAAAAGAAGTAAGACCAAGAAGAGAGTGATTAACTGTGCACATGGATGTGGAGTTCAGTGAGAGCTTTACCAACAAAGTGATGATTCTAGAAAGCTTTATAAGTCAAACATTTGTCTAGAAATGGACCAAGGATTGACATTTCAAATAGAGAAAAGAGTGTGTACTAAGGTGCGAAGAAATAAACCAGTGTATAATCAGAGAGCTGTAGGAAATTGCCATGGTTGGGGTTAAAACTGCAGAGAAGCACACAGGTAGATGAGGATCAGACACAAAAGATCATTAAGCAATGAGCAGTAGTCACTACTGGCTGCCTACTCATCAGCCATTTACCTCTGACAGATTCCCAGTGTATCCAGCTGAGGGATTGAGTAATGGTGGGACCAAGCCAGTCTGGGAAATTCCATTCCCCTTGCCAGATATTGACCTGTGGTTTTGCATATGACACAGTTTTGGCCAATAGATAAGAGAGTGTTGCAGACATGTTGCAACTAAGAGGAGAGGCCAAAACGATGACAAAGACCTTGACCTACAGACTTGATTGTGTTGATCCAATATGAATCTGGCTACTTCCATATTCTGCTTAAGTGATATAACAAAACATTGTATTGTTAAGTCACTTTTTAAAGGTTATCTGTTATTTGCAGCCACAAGCATCCTCATGGACATAACACATTATGGTGTTAATTGTCTAGTGGGGAGAAACTATAGAACACTAGAGGAGAGTGATTTGGAATAATCACAAATGGCTTTGCAGAGAAGGTGTGGCGTCAGCCAGGGTACTAACAACTAATGACTTGTTTTACCTTATAGTTTACAAGTGAGCCAAATATTACATTATCTGGAAAGCAAAATGAGCATAAATGGGAGAAAGAAGAGTCATTTCAAATAAAGAAACGAGCAGATTGGAGGATCCATGTAGAGGTATGCTGGGAAAGGGGATTTGTAGAGGTTTTTTGTGAGTTTTTTTACATCATTATTGTAGTATAATTGCTTTACAATGTTGTGTTAGTTTCTTCTGTATAACAAAGTGAATCAGCTATATGTATATGTATATCCCCATATCCCCTCCCTCTTGCATCTCCCTCCCACCCTCCCTATCTCACCCCTCTAGGTGGTCACAAAGCACAGAATTGATCTCCCTGTGCTATGCGGCTGCTTCCCACTAGCTATCTATTTCACATTTGGTAGTGTATATATGTTCATGCTACTCTCACTTGTCCCAGCTTACCCTTCTCCCTCCCCTTGTCCTCAAGTCCATTTGTTACATTTGCATCTTTTTTCCTGTCCTGCCCCTACGTCCATCAGAACCTTTTTTTTTTTTTATAGATTCTATATGAATGTGTTAACATATGGTATCTGTTTTTCTCTTTCTGACTTACTTCACTCTGTATGACAGACTCTAGGTCCATCTAACTCACTACAAATAACTCAGTTTTGTTTCTTTTTATGGCTGAGTAATATTCCATTGTATATATGTGCCACATCTTCTTTATCCATTCATCTGTCGATGGAA
The DNA here is from genome assembly GCF_008692025.1 of Phocoena sinus. Taxonomy (NCBI): domain Eukaryota; kingdom Metazoa; phylum Chordata; class Mammalia; order Artiodactyla; family Phocoenidae; genus Phocoena; species Phocoena sinus. Next base: position 5,725,257 of record NC_045766.1, read on the forward strand.
ATTTAGGTTGCTTCCATGTCCTGGCTATTGTAAATAGTGCTGCAATGAACATTGTGGTACATGTCTCTTTTTCAATTATGGTTTTCTCAAGGTATATGCTCAGTAGTGGGATTGCTGGGTCATATGGTAGTTCTATTTTTTTAAGGAACCTCCATACTGTTCTCCATAGTGGCTGTATCAATTTACATACCCACCAACAGTGCAAGAGGGTTCCCTTTTCTCCACACCCTCTCCAGCATTTATTGTTTGTAGATATTCTTATGTGGCCATTCTGACCAGTGTGAGGTGATACCAAATTGTAGTTTTGATTTGCATTTCTCTAATGATTAGTGATATTGAGCATCCCATCATTTTTACCTGCAGCATCATTTTGCTGCAGGGATGCAGCAAAAGCACTTCTAAGAGGGAAGTTTGTAGCAATCCAATCCTACCTCAAGAAACAAGAAAAATTTCAAATAACCTAACCTTACATCTAAGGCAATAAGAGAAAGAACAACAAAAAGAAACCCAAAGTTAGCAGAAGGAAAGAAATCATAAAGATTAGATCAGAAATAAATGAAAAAGAAATGAAGGAAACAATAGAAAAGATCAATAAAACTAAAAGCTGGTTTTTTGAGAAGATAGACAAAACTGATAAACCATTAGCCACACTCATCAAGAAAAAAAGGGGGCTTCCCTAGTGGTGCAGTGGTTGAGAGTCCACCTGCCAATGCAGGGGACACGGGTTTGTGCCCAGGTATGGGAAGCTCCCACATGCCACGGAGCAGCTGGGCCCGTGAGCCATGGCAGCTGAGCCTGTGCGTCCAGAGCCTGTGCTCTGCGACGGGAGAGGCCACAAAAGTGAAAGGTCCGTGTACCGCAAAAAAAAAAGGGGACAACTGAAATCAACAGAATTAGAAATGAAAAAGGAGAAGTAACAAGTGACACTGCAGAAATACAAAGGATCATGAGAGATTACTACAAGTAACTATATGCCCATAAAGTGGACAACCTGGAAGAAATGGACAAATTCTTAGAGAAGCACAACATTCCGAGACTGAAGAAATAGAAAATATAAACAGACCTATCCAAGCACTGAAATTGAAACTGTGATTAAAAATCTTCCAACAAACAAAAGCCCAGCCACAGATAGCTTCACAGCCGAATTCTGTCAAATATTTAGAGAAGGGCTTCCCTGGTGGCGCAGTGGTTGAGAGTCTGCCTGCCGATGCAGGGGACACGGGTTCGTGCCCCGGTCCGGGAAGATCCCACATGCCGCGGAGCGGCTGGGCGCGTGAGCCATGGCCGCTGAGCCTGCGCGTCCGGAGCCTGTGCTCCGCAGCGGGAGAGGCCACGGCAGTGAGAGGCCCGCTTACCGGAAAAAAAAAAAAAAAAATTTAGAGAAGAGCTAACACCTATCTTTCTCAAACTTTTCCAAAATATTGCAGAGGGAGGAACACTCTGAAACTCATTCTACAAGGTCACCATCACCCTGTTACCAAAACCAGACAAAGATGTCACATAAAAAGGAAAATTACAGGCCAATATCACTGATGAATATAGATGCAAAAATCCTCTACAGAATACTAGCATGTAGAGGGGTTTTGAGTATGCTACCTTAAAGAAGTGAAGCTCATCTGTGGAGCAGACAGGAGACCCAGGCACATCTGATTCCACATCCATGCTTTTTTTTTGAATTGAAGTATAGTTGATTTACAATATTGTGTTAGTTTCAGGTGTACAGCAAAGCAATTCATTTATATATATATATATATTTTTTTTTTCAGATTATTTTCCATTGCTCGGCCATAAAAAAGGATAAAATGTTGCCATTTGCAGCAACACAGATGGACCTACAGATTATCATACTACGTGAAGTAAGTCAGACAGAGAAAGACAAATACCATAGGATATCACTTATATGTGGAATCTTAAAAATGGTACAAAATAACCTATTTACAAGCAGAAATAGAGTCACAGACATAAAAAACAAACTTATGGTTACCAAAGGGGAAAGACAGGGGGAGGGATACATTAAGAGTATGGGGTTAACACACCCATGCTGCCTTTCAAGGTGGAGGGAAAGTAATTTAGAAAGATGTGAAGACTCATCAGAATGTTATCATCATGAGTCACCAGGTTTGGGCTGATGACTTGTTGCCTTGTCCTAAACCAAAAACCACCACTTTTCTCATAACCCCTCCCAGGAGGTCTTACTTTTACCCCTGTTCTGTACATTGGAGCTGAACACATCTTGTCATGTTCTCTCTCTTCTTAAAGCTCTTCATTATTCTCAGATTAAACATAAAGCAACATAAAAGACCTATCAGACCCTATAGATGTGACCTTCATCTCCAGCTTTTCTACCACACTCCCATTGACACTAGTGGTCTAGCTACCCTAGCCCCTTACAGCTGTCACCAGTTGTGCATCTGTTTTGTCTACCTATAATGTTCTTTGCTTCTTTCATCTTCCCTATTAATGTTTATTCCTTACTTATATTCTTCACAGAAGAATAAAGAATAATTCCCCCAGGAAATCCTGGCCTGAATTCATCAAATATAGCAAAGCCTTAGTGATCTATTTGCATGGCAATGCTGTATGACAAACAACCATGAAACTACAGTGGCATCGAGCATGAGCATTCAGTTTCTTGCTCATGAGCCTCTGGGTGAGCAGGACAATTCTGCTGATCAGAGATAAGCTTGGCTGGGCACATTCATGTGTCTGTGGACATCTGTGAGTTAACTAGGCAGCCTATTGTCCAGAGTCTCAGTTGGGATGACTGGGCTGATTCCACTTTAGACTGGCTCAAGCATATTCTCATGATAAAGGCAGAGGGACAAGAAAGAATGGAATCTCACATAGCGTCTCAAGGCCTAGATTCAGAATTGTCACAGTGTCACTTCTTCTACTTTCTTTCCTTTTTTTTTTTTTTTTTAATGGAGTATAGTTGCTTTACAATGTTGTGTTAGTTTCTATGGTACAGCAAAGTGAAACAGCTATACATATACATATATCCTCTCTTTTTTGGATTTCCTTCCCATTTACATCACCAGAGAGTATTGAGTAGTGTTCCCTGTGTTATACAGTAGGTTCTCATCAGTTATCTATTTTATACATAGTATCAATAGTGTATATATGTCAATCCCAATCTCCCAATTCATCCTACCTCCCCCTTTCCCCCTTGGTATCCATACATTTGTTCTCTACATCTGTGTCTCTATCTCTGCTTTGCAAATAAGATCATCTATACCATTTTTCTAGATTCCACATATATGCATTAATATACAATATTTGTTTCTCTCTTTCTGACTTACTTTACTCTGTATGACAGTCTCTAGGTCCATCCACGTATCTACAAATGACACGATTTCATTCCTGTTTATGGCTGAGTAATATTCCATTGTATATATGTACCACATCTTCTTTATCCATTCCTCTGTTGATGAACATTTAGGTTTCTTTCATTTCCTGGCTATTGTAAATAGTGCTGCAATGAACATTGGGGTGCGTATGTCTTTTCGAATTATGGTTTTCTCTGGGTATATGTCCAGGCGTGGGAACTTCTACCTTCTATTGCCCAAAATCACAAGACCAGTGCAAGTTCAGAGAGTAGGTGAATAGATTTCACCTCTCAAGACAGGTTGTGAAGTGTGTGGCTACAGGAAGAGGTAGAAAATTGAGACCTTCCCCACCCCTCTAGCTTCCACAAAGGCAAATTCTCAGTGCTTCCCACACAGAAGTCATTCTGTAAAAATTTTTTGAATGAATGAGTAAATAATGAATGAATGATTTTCTCTACAATGGGGGAAGAAACATCCCAGCCCTGCCAGGCCTGAGATGCAGCTTTCCCAAGCAGTCTTTGACAACCATTAAAGCCACTGGCAAACCAAGGTGGGGTAGGCAAGGAGCATCACAGAGATTTTCCTCAACTTTGAGGAAACAGGAGGTAATCCAGTGAAAAAGTTCAGAAGGAGCCTCCCCGAAATGTGCCACTTTGGCATGAGGCATTAGCTGAGCTAAAGGCAACTGAGACCCTTTGGGCTCAAGAGAAACATCTGCCCCTCTCTTAAATACCTAGAAGAATTTAAATTGAGGGTCTTTCCCAGAGCTCGAATTATCCAGAGGCAAATTTTATCTGAGGGACCCACCTGTATGACAAGGCTAATTACCCAACTTCTGCTCTTCTTTTCACCCTGTGAATTGCCCTCCCCCCTTTTAGAGCTCCAGGTCCCCTTTCCCATCCCGCAGCTTAGGAATGGCATATATAACTCATTTTGCCCTCTGTCTTTGAACCTCTCATGTAGAGTTCCTATGCATATGAAATTAAGTTTGGTTTTTCTCCCATTAACCTGTCTCGCATTGATTTGATTGTTAGACCAGCCAAAAGAAACTTTGAAAGGTAGGGAAAAATTCTTTCTCCCCAGCACTAGGTTTTCCTAGGACTCTCTTAAGAAGCAAAACATGTACTTCTACTAAAAAAGCAAAACAAAACAGAAATGAACAACAGATTTTACCAAGCCCAGTGGCCCCTGCTCAGAATGGTCCTTAATAAATGTACTGGTTATACTCACTTTACTGATAAAATGATAAGTAAAATAAAATTTGATTTTTGGTCAACCACAAGTAATAAAATTATTTGATTCACTGATATTTCCAATTTAGCTTTAAAGTAATTTGGAAACCTGTTAAATTGTATTGCCAATTTGGTTCAATGAATGAGAACAGCAAGGGGGGATAATCGTAATAAGAAGAATGTCTTTGTTTAAAAAAACCTGTATTTTTCCTACCTTTCTTTAAAACGTTTGACTTTTTGATTAACAGATAGGCTTTTTGTTTGAAGCTGGGGAATTACAGTCGTTTCTCATAGAGTATAAAGAACCAGGATTTTTTTAGAAATTAGTATTAAGTTTTAGCTATTTGTTAAAATTTTGACCTTTCTACCCTCGTAAGAACAGTTTATGATTTTTATCATTCATCAATTATAGGTTGTGGAAAATATGAAACATACAGCTGAACAACATTTACGACCTCTAGCTCCAGCCAAGCTTTCTTTGTCAGTTTTTCATTTCCCAGAGTAGGGCACATTTTTTTAAAGCTCAACACTCTACTCAATGAAAACTGTTAAATAGAAATAATGCTGCTATTAAACTAGCTTTAAAAAGTTGAAAGCACCTGAAAGACATGCAAAGGTCTTTTCAGTGCCGTGATAGAAAAGTCCTTCTGACACGTATTTTTTGTTTTCATTTGTTAAAAACAATGTCTTTTGTGGGTTAGGAATTTATATTCTGTTTTAAAGCTTATCTTTTCAGTGTTCAACTCTTCATCGTGGTATATTACAATATTCAATCATGTTCTAGATGGAAATTAAAGTCATTTTTAGAAAACACAGCCAATTTACCTGCCCTTCAGCTGCTTAATACCATTAGGCAGTCACTTGCTTTGCATCAAAGACTTGTAAAAGTGATTGTGTTAAAAGTCCATTGTGGAATCCAAAATAGGATGCCAATAGCCAAAAGAACAGCCTGTTCTACATTTTAAGAAATGGAATTCATTTGTAGGATGAGCTTCAAAACTAAATTAAAAAATAAAAAAAGCTTCCAATAACATAAGCAAGAAATAGTTCAGATCTAGAGTGTTCTTTAGAATGAAATAAGGACTGTTGGAGGAGAGTGTTAGAACTGATGAAGAATTAAACTATCCGTGAGACACTGGAAAACAGCACTGACCTCAGAGTTAGAAGTCTCTCCAGTTCTCTCCTGGGAACTGCCACCAATTTTGCTGGTAGGATACAATTTCTATGCTGGGGGGTGTCATCCAAAAACATGGGCTCAAATCCTAACTCTAGGACTTCCAGTTATGCAACTTAAATGTAAGCAAATTACTTTACATCTAGAAATCTCAAATTCCTCATATCTAAGTTAGTGATAATTATAGATTCTACTTTGTTGACTGAAAAAAAATGCACAACGTGAGAGTCGTGAGTTACGTTTTATTTGGGGGAAAAATGAGGACTATAGCCCAGGAGACAGCATTTTAGATAGTTCTGAGAAACTGCTCTGTAGAAGCAGTGGGGAGGTCAGTATATATGTGCCTGGTGAAGGGAAGTACATCCAATCAAGCACATATTTTTTGTAGAAGATTACTGCTACTCACATGGAGCGGACATCACCATGAAGGATTTTAGTGCTTTACTAGATATGAGGAGATACAAGAACTGGGTTCATAAAATCTTCTACTGAAAATATCTGACTATCTGAAGACCTGTTCTGCCAGTTTTTTGCAGAGCACAGAGTGCCTCCTTCCTGATCTCCACACTGAACTCCTTTCAGGGGGTGTTGAAGGTCAGCAGCTGCAGCTGCTCATGATGTAATCCTTGTAGATGTAGATGGCAAGTGCCAATTTTTAGTTGGCAACTTCATAAGATTATTTAAACAATGAAGTAGTTTGATGCTTGGCATGGTAATTGACAGAGAGTAAGGACTCAATACATGATAACTGGCTAATTAATTGTGTAAATTTTGACAATGAGAATACATTGTGTCTTTCAACCATCAAACACGATGTTTGAGTATCTCATTTTAGGCGTCCCTCAAACCTGTAAACTAGATATTGTCTCCAGTAAAGAAAGAAAAACTGTGGCACCCAAAGAGATGTAAAGCAATTTTCCAAAGGTTACAGAAAGCCACGCTTCAAACCCACATATGTGCTATTCACAAATACATGCTTGTATCATTTTGCCATGTTGCTCGCAAAGTCACATTATATAGTTCTTGTGTCTCAGAATTTATCTCAAAACGGTATGATTCTGGTTCTGGGTAAGATGGAGTAAACATAGGCCAATCTAAAAGGTGATTGAAAAAAAAGATCCCAGTCTTGACAAATACCATATCACCTCCCCTCCAGACTACATAGGTCAATTTTTCCTTTTTCTGAATCTGGTCAAAGTAAAAGTGTTGCTATTACTACCTGTCACTTGCTGCTATAGAAATAAGCTATATGGCAAGCAAACATGGGTTCCGAATTGTGATCTCTTCTATCAAGGTCTCAAGAGTTACCCACCATTCTTGCCAATTCTGCAGTCATCAGTACTCTAGCCCCCAGCTTCTAGAAAGTAGCCAACAACAAAACTGAGGTTGGCTCTTATCCTGGGGTTCATATAATCCTTGCATAGAATTCATTGAATGGAAAAAAATACATCTTACTTTTTGCTAAATCTGCTATATATTTGATATATAGCATTTGATAATTTTAGATCTATTTGATATATAGCAAGTCCTTCAATTATAATTATGTTGAAAAAATAATAATAACAATAAAAACATTGGTGTCAAATAGTATGTGTCTTTGTCACCAAAGTCTCAAATACTTCATATCACTTTACAATCATTGTAGATACATCTCAAAATGTTACATTTTGACTACTTCAAAATTATATTAGTTATTAGATCCACTGGTAAATCTTTTCATTTAATGCTCTAATAAAAAAGAATATATATTAGACTAGGACAAAATTTTGAAATATTTATGTAATTATATTTGAATATGATTGGTTTCCTTTATAATGCTATGCATTTTATTGTATGCATTTAAAAGTATTATTCTTTTAAAATTTTTATTGGAGTATAGTTGATTTAAAATGTTATGTTAGTTTCAGGTGTACAGCAAAGTGAATCAGCTATACATATACATATATCCACTCTTTTTTAAGATTCTTTTCCCATATAGGCCATTACAGAGAACTGAGTAGAGTTCCCTGTGCTATACAGTAGGTTCTTATTAGTTATTTATTTTATACCTTATAGTGTGTATATGTCAGTCCCAATCTCCCAGTTTATCTCTCCCCCGACCCCTTATCCCCTGGTAACCATAAGTTTGTTTTCTACATCTGTGACTCTACTTCTGTTTTGTAAATTAGTCCATTTGTACCATTTTTTTAGATTCCACATATAAATGATATCATATATTTGTCTTTCTCTGTCCGAATTACTTCCTTAGTATTATAATCCCTAGGTCCATCCATATTGCTGCAGATGGCATTATTTCATTCTTATTTAGAGCTGAGTAATATTCCATTGTGTATATGTACCATATCTTCTTTATCCATTCCTCTGTTGATGGACATTTAAGTTACTTCCTTGTCTTGGCTATTGTAAATAGTGCTGCAGTGAACATAGTGATGCATGTATCTTTTCAAATTATGGTTTTCTCTGGGAATATGCCTAGGAGTGAGATTGCTGGATCATATCGTAGTTATATTTTTAGTTTCTAAAGGAACCTCTATACTGTTCTCCACAGTGGCTGTATCAATTTACATTCCCACTAATAGTGTAGGAGGGTTAAAAGTATTGTTCTTGAAAAGAAACATCAGGCTGCCAAACATAATAAGAACAATGGAAAAACAAAACCAAGAATCCCTAAATCGAAGGTCAGAGCACTGACAATGAGGTAACAATAGTCCTTAGCATCTGATCCTGGTAACTCCAAACAATGGAAAGTTAGCGATTAAAAAAAACAATGATTATTTATTGATTGATTATAATGTGTTGATTTATCAATATATAATTATTTTCCAAACATGGTAGAATTGTTTCTATAATCCTTAGCAATCAGGATAGGTTGGAGTTGCCAGCAATAGGCTGGACTCGAGGCAGCAAATAAAGTTCAGTGTTCCTTCAGCCATTACATCATTAATGGCACTTCCAGAATTCCAGAAATTAGAGGTGAGATTATGAAGTAGTTCTAGGACATAAAGCAGTCATATCACTATCTTTTGTTAAAGCATATTATGCATGACTCTTTGGTCTCAAGTTCTTGACAAAACTTTCAACTTTGACTAGTCTCATTGTTCTCTTATCTTGCCATGGCATTGAGCAGGGTAAAAGTGCATGGTAGGATTTTTAAACATGATGGGAAAAAAATGCATTAAACTGTAAATATTTAAAACCCTTCCACTTTTCCATTTCCTTAAAGAGAAGGGGTCCTTAGTTAGTGCCACTGAGTTTTTTATTTGCTACTCAATAATTCTGAAGATCTGAAGACATGTTTATAAGGGGCATAGGGTTGGGAAGAGAGAAGAAAAGGAAAGACCCTGGAACTGGAGGAGTTGGCATGAGAAGAGCATTTATAAGAGTAAAAGAGAAGAAACTGGAACTACTGCTGGGCTGTTTAGAAACTGGAACTACTGCTGGGCTGTTTGGGACTCTGGGAAAAGATGGATGAAAAGAACTTTTGAGGAAATTTTGTTGTGTATAGAAAATGTAATCCCCTTTGACCATCCACTCAAGAAAATTTCAAGTCAATATTGCTTTTCTTTTGGAAGGATTTTCACAAGGTTGAGGTAGGTCTAAGGCAGGAGCAAGAAGATCTAGTTTTATTCATCACTTTAAGGCTTCTACCAGCTTTTTCGATGGGAGTGTGTTTGTGTGTGTGCATAAGTGTGTGTGTGCATGTGTATGCCAAGCATTTGAAAAAGACTTTGTGGACGACATCTAGCATTTCACCAAACGTCCTTCACAGAATTCATTCCCAAGCTTCTGTTTTGCACCTGCAGCTACTTCCTTGACGGGTTTACACTGACATCTTATTCATATGTAAAACACAACATGCTTCAAATTAAATCTTTCTTTCCCCAAAGTTAGTCTCTCTTTCAGAATTACTGGCTATGTGTACAGATTATCAGTTGTGTGAGTATTTTCTGAATCTCTCAAGAATAACATCTCAGGACCACCTTTTGTCCTCCTCATATGCTCTTTTCCATCCATATTTACTATTAAACACAAAATCACTGAGTGGAGACGTGTTGAGTATTGATCTAGGCACTGGGGATTCAGTGGTGAAAGAGACACACAGGGTCCTATGTCAAAGGTGACCAGAAACACAAAATTACTTTCCTTTGGAATCGCTTCCATCTATTTTTTCCCATCCTTACTACACAATCATAATTTGAATCATAATTTATCTGTATCTGGGCAATTGCTCTTAGCTATCATCTGGACTCTCATCCACCTTCTATACTTCCACACTGTTTCTTTATTAAAAGAATTTTTTTATTGGAGTATAGTTGATTTACAATGTTGTGTTAGTTTTTAGTGTACAGCAAAGTGATCCATATATATATGCTTTTTCAGATTCCTTCCCATTATAGTTTATTATGACACATTGAATATAGTTCCCTGTGCTATACAGTAGGATCTTGTTGTTTATCTATTTTATATGTAATAGTTTGTATCTGCTAACCCCAAACTCCTAATTTATCCCCCCCTCACATTTCTCCTTTGGTAGCCATAAGTTTGTTTTCTATGTCTGTGAGCCTGTTTCTGTTCTATAAATAAGTTTGTTTGTTTCATCTTTTTAGATTCCACATGTAAGTGATATCATATCAAATGTCTTCCTCTGACTTACTTCACTTAATATGATAATCTCTAGGCCCATCCATGTTGCAGCAAATGACATTATTTCACTCTTTTTTATGGCTGAGTAATATTCCATTATTTTTATCCATTCAACTGTCTCTACTGTTTCTTTATGAAGTTTTTATCTTCTTATTAATCTTTGTTTGAAAGCATCTTATGAAACCCCATCATCTACAGCATAGAATCAAGTCTCTTTTTCTAGCATTCAGATACCTCATAGTCCAGCCCAGAGAATACTGGTTCATCTCTTCCATGGGTACATCGATGTACACTCTTCCATTATTCATACTTTCAACATGTCTTATGATATTGTTTTGGCTGTGCATTTGCTCCAGGAGAATGGAAGTTTTTCTTCTACTGTCCACATTTATCTTGAATACAAAACTTACTTTCTTGTTAGAAAAAAATTACAAGCCATATTTATAGAATACCTCCAAATTCTTAAAACACATTCAATGAATTATCTAATTCATTATTGTTTTTGATCTTCATAGGGCTAGAGTAGAAAGGACAGGTTTTAGTTTGGTCAATTTTCAGGTAAGGAAAGTGATTCGAAATAAGTTTATGAATGAGATGGTGAGTGAAAAACTATGTAACTAGAAATTTTGAGTCATTACTTTCTTCCAGCTCTTCCCACTATGCCATGTATTTCACCAGCTAAAACTTATACTGAGGAGGTTAGAACTCCAGCAACTTAGCAAATGGCAAATGTATCCTCCTAATGGAAACTTGCAATGCTCTACCCCTAGGGTGAATAACTTGGTCACTTAGGATTCTATGTGACACGAATGCTCTGTTGTGGGATTGACTGCCTCTCCTTGAAAAGCACAGGGCGCTTTACCTTTCATTCCATCTTCATCTCCTTGCCAAAGTGAAAACTACTGCTGATTTAACACCTTCAGCCTCCTTTTAATTCTTAGATTGAGCTGGACATTGTGAAACGAGACTTGTCAAACTCAGGTTATGTATTGGGACTCAAAGTAAACCCCTGGGACTCCTCAGAAGAGTTGCTGTCAACTGGAATGTGATGAAATCCTATAAGAACTGAATGGGCTATAAAAACATTGCAGCTCAGCCACACAGCTGGGAAAACAAGAAGAAAATTTTAAAGATGAGGGAGAAAAAGAAAAGAAATTGCTATGAAGATACAACCCCAAATTGGCATTTGCCTTATGTAACTCTTCTGATTGAAAGATACCTCCACCTAGTCCTCTTAAAAATTGCTCTAGCTTAGCATTATTAAGGTGAGTTTTGCTTTTCTTATACTAACATGCATATTTTCACATTTCACATATTTAATGTATTTTTTGTCAAAATTGCACAATGAATATTTACCATTTGCATTTCCATAGGGAAACCCATTTGTTTTGAAAATACAGCTTTTGTGTCTGAAAGAAAATCATCATTTATTTTTCACACGTTAATATTAGAAAATTTTGTTTTGACTATAAATACCCTAATAGCACAAGGCATGGAAGTGAGGAGAAAAACAAATGGCATTTACCGAGCTCCCATGATGTGCTCAGATTTTTACCCATATCTCTTTTTATTTAGAGGCAAACTTAAAAGTAGATCTTTAAGTCTGCATTTTAGAAATAAATGATTGGAGAGTTAAAGAGATTAAGCAGTGAGGCCAAGAGCCCTCAACTAGTAAGTGTCAGATCTAGAGGTGAACTGGGTGCGTTTTACTCAAAACCGCTGTCTTAACCACTTAGCATAGCATTTGACACACATTTGGTGATCACACAGTAATCAAATTGAAATTTCTTTCAAATTTTTTTCTCATCTATAAAGAAATAATGAAAGTAAAAAATCTAGAAAGAGGTATGTATCTTCGTAGAAAAATAGGAAAAAAGGTTCATCTCTTCAATGTGCAAAAATTGTATTCTTGCGGCTTTCATTAGAAAATACTTAGCAATGAAAAAAGTCACGTTAAACCTCAAAGATTATATGTTTAGTTCTTCAACCAACAGAGACATAAAAAGTAAGAAGTGAGACATGGAAGTAAATGGAAGCTTTCCATCATCTTTCAAAGGAAAATAAGTTGCCTTCCACTGATTAGAGAAGAATGACATCAGTAAAAGCCCAAGTGATTTTCCTCAATTTCTTTTAAATGCTGGTGTCAAGGAGTCAACCATTATGTCAGCAAAACTAGCACCATGGACAAACTGGCTTGTTCCTTTGAATGAAACCTGTGTCAACTTAGCCAGTTGTAACTTTACAGCTTTGGTTTTTTTACATGTATTTCTTAACCTTAATGATGTCATTGGAAGATGCAAGTTTTGTTTCTATCTAAAATAGCCCCTGGTTATATTTCATCTTTAAACCTTTTTCTCTGAATAGTATTGGAATTCCAGGGAGAAAGGATCTGTAGTGTTGTATATAGTCTAAATATTTTCTTGGCACTGGCATTAAGCAAATGCTGTCTGTTGTTCTTTCATATAGTGATTAAAATGTCAAGCTCTGGAGTCAGATTCAGGAGGGTTGAATTCTAGTTCTGTCATATACTCATTGTGCATTAGGGCAAATTACTTAAGCTTTTTTCATCTCAGTCTCCTCATCTTTAAAATAGGACTAGTCATAATTGTATGAATATGTCCCACACATAGTATTATTTTAAGGATTAAATGATGTATGATTTATAAAGTATTTAGCACAGTGCTTGTCAAATGATAATCATCAATGTACATTAACATCGTTATAATTAGTTTTCAACCAATTATCCATTAAAATACTTGAAAGAGCTCAGGAAAAGAGAAATATATGAATCTACTTTGAAATTGATTAGCGTCTCTGTGGAGAGGCCAGACTCTTGTCCTTTCTATGTCTTACCTCAGTAAGTCTGATATGTGCGTGTTTCTCAACTTAATTCATCCCCCCTGAAATTGGATCCTGAGAGTACAGAAGGATATTCACCAATTTCATTTCAGATGAAATTAGATTGAGTAGCACAAGTGGTGACACTCTATAATGGGCTAAGGATTCTGCATATTAATATAGCTGCTCCAACTTCTGCATCAGAGAAGGAGCAATGAACTTACTTAAGGCCAATTAATCTCCACATGAGGATTAGTTTTTTATATATTTAATATAAAATATCCCACAACAACATGATTCATGTGAGATAAATATTATAAGGTTAAAGTAAAAGTCAATATTATTCAGAAAATACAGTAAAAGGGCTGTAATAGTCAGTTCTAGAAGCCAATATCTAGAAGTCCAATATCAAGGTGAGAGCTGACTCGTAGTAAGGTGTCTCTTCTTGGCTTGCAGATGATCACCTTCTTGTTGTATCTTCACATTATAGAGAGAGAACTTTGGTGTCTCTCTCTCTACTTATAAGGGCACCAGTCCTATGAAATTAGGATCTCACCCTTATCACCATTTTTAATGTTAATTATGTCCTAAAAGCCGTAGACGCAGATACTAAGTCATGGGAGTCGGGCTTCGACATATGAATTTTGAGGCAAACACAATTCAGTCCATAGCAAGGACGTAGCTCTGAAAAATTTTGATTGTGAAAATAAGAAAAAGAATAATATTTTAGAAATAAGATATGTATGTTCCATAAAGGAATAGAAAGGCACAGACTTTATGAAACTGGAGTGGGTAACCAGAAGCAGCAAACTAGCAGAGATAAGCAAAGGGTAAGAAGAGATGGAAAATGCAGTGGTAATACTAAAATTTGTAACCCAGAGGCTTCTAATTACCTTACTAAGTCACTCAGGTAGACTTTATTCCTAAAACCTTCACTCTAACAGTGGAGTTACTGTGACGAATGCATTTTCCTTAATACCTAGTGGTTGTTTTAACTGCAGATTTTCATGAAAACAATTTCAGCAATAATTTTAAGATAAATTTAAAATTTTAGTATTTGGTGGGAGGAAGGGAGTGGAAATGAAGAAAAATAAGGAGAGAAGAGTGGATAAGCGAAAAAGAATAAAGAAGGGAGTTAATAAGGTATGGACAAGTCAGCGAGAACTCAAGAGGGAAAAAAGGAAGTCATATAGGAAAATGAGTTAAGGAAAAAGTAGAAATAAAGCAAATGCTAGAAAAAAGAGAAAAGCAGAATGCTACCTCAGGAACAGCACTTTGTCATTGCCAAATATTAAGAGGTGATCTATATAATGACAGAGACAGGAGAATAATAAAAATGCCAAAACCATAAAAAAGTTCAAATTATGGTTCCATAGTAGTTTTTAAAAATCTTGTTTTGTTTTATTCTGTAAGTTACTTTAGGGGATGGTCCCTGTCTTTCAATACCTGTTATTCCCTTATCTACCAATCAGATACTGTGCTAGTCACTGAGGATATAACGATAAATGTGTCTTGGTTTCTGACCTAGGAGTGTTGTCAACTCACTTGAAGAGAAATATATTATAGATACTCAACATTTATTCCTCAAATAGAAGCACATGTCATCTAAAAACATGAAGTGTTGAAGAAGGACTAAAAGTTATGATTATGGAGAAAAGATAAATTTTTAAAGTAAAAATGGAAATTTTAATGCCCATTTGAATTTGTTAATGTGAGACATCCTCCTCCATATTGGCATCAAATAATCCTAAACTTATACCAACGTTCATGATCTTCAATGGCGATTCTTTACATCTTCAGATTTCACACAAAGCAAAACTGAACTTTTCTTCTAATTATTCTATGAGTTAGATTCTTTCATCATTTTATGAATTGCATACCTTGCATAATTTGACAATAAGGAGTATGAAGAAGTGTTGACTTTCCCCAAATGGCGGGGCTGCTGTGAGGCAGAGACAGTTTAATAACTAGCACTGTCGGTCCTTTAATCTGGAAATTTGGAGAGAATAGCATTGTAGCTCATTCTTTATAGTTTGCTTTAATGGAGTACTATGTCCTCTCTTCCAGTTTGAGGTGAAACTCAGAGGACGCTGTATTACAGAATTCTGTAACATTATTCGTTTGTGTAAATCCAGCCCATTCCTTTAAATTTCACCCCTGAAAGGACTAATCAAATATCTAAAAGTCTTTTTAGGGCTATGATAGGAACTGGAAACAAAAAGCAGGAAATAAGATCATCTAGTTTAAGCAATTATAAAGCCACTTTAAAAATCAATCCAATTTCTAGCAAGTTGCATCATAAAATTTCTGCCCAAAAGAGTCCAGCAAAAAATGAAGTCACTGCCAGGGTCCTCTGACACAGTTCAGCTTTATAGCTCTTCTTCAGAATTTCAGCAGCCTTGGCTAAATCACCAGATGGGTTTGAAAGAATGTCATTACAAAGTCCTTATGTGAGTTGGCAAATAGATGTCAACAAAAGCTTTGTGCTTTATCCAGACCAGTCCATGCTGAGGAGTCCAAAATCTAAATCTCAGCGCTGAAATATTTTCATCTAAAAAATATTTCCCCACTGAGCTCTGTACCTTTGCTCTCTCTTTGCATTCTCTCTCTCTCTCTCTCTCTCTCTTTCCTTTCTCTGTCTCTGTCTCTTTCCTTATCTTTCTTTTTAAGGAAGATGCACAAGATATTTAAACTTAGACTTTATAAGAATAAAATGTTTTAAATGAGTACCTTGTAAAACAGAGGCTAAATCAAAGGCATTGAAGAATAGCAGCACTTTGGGAGAGACTTAAACCTCTGGGTACTTCAAGCTATGCATTTATATGTATGTGTGTGTGTGTGTGTGTGTGTGTGTGTGTGTATACCTACACATTTTTTCCCTTTCGTGTAATATCTCCTTTGTCTTATATTTGTTACATGAAACAGATAGTGGGTCCATCCTCTAAGATGAATTAATGTGACCAGTTACCAGCTCTGTTGGTATGTTCTGTCTTCTGGATAATAGCAGTACCCTCCCGGCCCTAAAACTGAGTTTTGTAGAAAGCAGCACATGAGCATTTCTGGGAGGAAACCTTTTAAGTTATATCTGTGCGAGGCAGGCCACCTGGGTTGCAGAATGGCCCATCTGTTCATGTTGGCAGTATCCGTAGAGGCAGGAGCAGGTACTGCTAAATTGAATGTTCTGCACAGCTCCCATGATCATCCAGAGAAGAAGCACCAAATGGCTCACCCATGCTGTGGCCCATCCATGTGAGAACATTGACGCCATGGAGAAGAGCATGCATGGCAGATGTCCTCAACAGGAAAGAACAAGCAGCATATTTGCTAAGGATGCTTCTGGTCATACTTGACGAGTGAGGGGTTGGGGTAAACAAATAGAGTATTGAGCTGGGAAGGAGCAGGCAGAAAAGCATGTTACTCTGGAACAGTATTAATCTAGTCATTATATTGTAATATGTGAGAAATAAAATCTTGCCTGCCATTTCAGTAAACAAAGGATGTCACAGTCATCAGCGATTGCAGCCACAGCCTATGGTGAGCTGGTGAGCCCAGAGAGAACTCAGGAAGGAAAGAATACCTGCCATCTAGTAGTCATCAGACCGCAGCCACTCCCCACGGTGAACCCTGAAGAAGCCCAGGGTGTGAAAACACAGGATACTGGCCCCAGATAGCTGAGGTGCATATCAAAGGAATAATTTCAGTGAGCCCAGAAGCTTGCATCTTCCATATAGAGAAAAGTGCTAAACTCCTTAACTTGGGATATCTGGTTTTCTTTTAATAACAGTAATCTTTTGTTCCTACTTCCTGCTCTTTGTTGCAAAACTCCTTTATATCCTAGCTCCCCCCATCACTTCCTCAGAGCAGTTCTCTCAGGGTCAGCTGAGATGCTGCATCCCTGGCTTGAAGTCCTAAAAATTCCCACCAAATAAAACATAACTCTCAAATTTTAGGTTGTGTATACATATATTTTTAGTTGACATATATACTGATTAACTTAGTTATAATGTTTGTAATGTGTCCCTCACTGCCTCAGTTCAGAAAGAAAGTCTAAATTCCACCTTGATCAGGAGATCAGTGTTTTCCTTTCATGTCCCCGTTTCTCAAGAAAACTTCCAATCTGCCAAGAGGGTTTACAGGTGTCCAGGACTGGTGGACACAAAGGTGTCCACAGAAAGTCGGGGGAGGGGATCCCACATTGGGGATAGCTTAGGGGCTCTGATTTCCTTCCACTATTTCACTTAACCTCCTGACAAAAGTCCTTCCCACCTTTCCCTCATCAAAGACTCAGATCCCTCAGCTCCAATTTTGGACCTCATCTGCACCTCCTAACTCTTTTCTCAGTTTCAGTATTATCTAGCCTTTGAGAGAGAAAAACTTACTTTGTAACTTTATGTTCATTTCAAGCCTTGTTTTTAGCCCTTAGGGCAAATATTTCTTTAAGCATTTCTTCCATGCTCTGGGTGGGCTTAAAAAAAAAAATGGCTCACGAGCAACCACTGGCAGAATACTGTTGAAATAAATTTCTAGGCCCAAGATGGAGCTGTTCCTGCCCAGGTGTCATTTCAGCAAACCAAAACTTTGATAACTTTTGTGTCCCTGTAAACCTAGTCATCCAATCCCCAAATGCCACATCAGCTGTGGGCTCTGTACTCACTTCTCTGTTCCTTATGTATTTTCTATTTTTCTCTTTCTTGTTCCTTATCTATAAAAGCATCCAGCCTTCCCCACATTTTGCTGTTCTCTGGACCCTTGGGAACAGAGACTGGCTACTTCATGAAATGTTAAACTTTGTTTGTATCACCTGAATTGTCTTCTTTAATCATTTTTAACAGCAGAAAGGAAGAAAATACACTGAAGGTACACATATTTATACTTCAAGGAATGATCCTAAATTTTCAAATACATTATGACATGTTTTTCTCAGAATAACATTCCTGGGAGAATACTATTAGCCGTTCCATACAGATAAGTAAACTGAGGCTCGGAAGGGTTTCAATTGACCTGCCCAAGTTTGTTTCAGCTGAAAAATGGGAGAAGTGGCCTATCTCACATGTGAAGCTATAAGATGAGATGAGTGAGAAGGGGAGCAGAATATGCCACCCCGAAATACGCTCTTTGACATTAGAATTATTTTGAGCTGCTATTTTTTGAGAAACAACAGATGCAAGGGAGGCTCTGAAAACAGAGTGGCGGTTACTCATTTGTAAGGGAAATTGACATTTATAAAGGAAACCTTCATTTGTAAGGGTGTGTCCCTTGCTGTTTCCAGAAGAGGGGTTGACTCTAAGTCACAAGAAACATATCAATGGAGAAGGCACCCACTTAAATTGCATAACAGAACTTACCCTTACCCTGTGATTTTCCTGGTAACCTCTCCATTACTGGCTTCCCCCACCCAACCAACATGTTTTGTCTTCAGCTGAAGATGACATTATTTAAGGTGGTGGCTTGGGTCACCTCAGGGCGTTTGCTCATTTTTCCTGGGTGTCTCTTATGTATCCCATGAGGCATACCTGTTAATTATCTCTTTGTTTTTCTCTTGTCAATCTGTTTCTTATGACAGGGTCTTAGCCAAGATCTCAGAAGGGTAGAGGGGTACATTATTATTCCTCTCGTACAAATGCATATTTTAACTATGAAATATTTCCATTTTCTCTTGATCCATTAGTACTCTAATAAGGTTATAATCCTTTAAAGTAACGTAGTATACCATTGTTTATAAGCTTCCTGAACACAGACACCAGATTCCTTCCGCTGGCCACTGTAATCGCCAGCACTTAGCACACTGTGTGGCACATAAATGTTCAATCAAGTATTTTTTGTTTTTGTTTTTATTGGAATGGGTAAGGGATGAAGATAGAACTATAATTCATGCATTTCCTAATATTTCTTTTCTGGTGTGGACAAAAGCCAGTGTTGCTTCTTAGCCTTAGGATAGAGTTGGACAGATTAATATATTCACCCACACATGCATATGGATTTCAGTGTTTCCTGAGTAATGTAGTGCATTAGCTACTTGTGGTCTTACATCTGTAAATAACCCACTGATAAATAATGAGCATCTGTAATGAAGGAATATGTCATTATTTAGCTGTCTGTATGAAAGCAGAACCCACTTTACTTTGCACAGTGTACACAGAAAAGGAATCCAAGGTTTTCTTTTACTCTTTCTATGTTGTCAAAAGGTATATTTCTTATCTTTGTGTCTTTTGTTTGTTTTTATAACAATATTTTTATGAAAACTTTTACTGATGCAGAGTCAGAGGAAGGCTCTATAAAAATGTTGGCTCCTATTATTGTAGAAGGGGCAGTTTTTGTCAGAACAAATTTTCAATGAGCCTGGAAAAAGATTTGTTTTAGAAAAAATTGTCAATCAGGATCTGTCCAGAAAAGAAAGAAAAAAACTATCCCTCAAATCACAGCATCTTACAAGACTCTAACTCTTTTGTTGAGGAGGAATTGCAGTGGGCTCAAAACCCAGTTATCTTTCAAGAACCTTCTCATTAGTTTTATTGTTATATGTATTTGATCTGCCAGGAATACAGTACTTTCCATGTGCATTACTCATTGACCTTCAAAGTGTGTAGTCATTTCAGTGGAGTTCCAGAGGCAGAGATGGAATGTATTATTAAAAGAAAGATGGTAATGTTTATTGACAACATTCTAGGTAGATGTCATTTTATTTATATTACAGAGTATGAACTTTATAGACATAATTATATATCAGGTTCACATATATATTTCTGACATATGTGTATTTTGAGTCAGGTAGAAAATTCATGTACACAACAACTGCACAACTTAAGGGTTGACAATGTATAAGTGTGTATATCTAATTCCATAATATCTCAATTATATCCATATCATACTTAGACCCTAGTGAAGGAAGATTTGTCAAATTTGTGAGGGATAAAGAGCCATGTATTATTAAGGGCAGGGTAAAAATCTTTGAATTAAAACAAAGGCATCCAACTGTTATCAAATTGGTCAACCAGACCTATGCCAGGGTCCTAGCCCAGGCTGAGATCCCCTGTCTCTGCCAGGGAGGTTCTTTTTCTGATCCAATTCATGCAGCCAATAACAAAACCGATGCGGAGACTGGAACAGCACAAGGTTTATTCAATGGTCAAAGAATGGAAAAGTGGGAACCTAGTTCACAAATCAACTTCTCAACCCAATGAGGATGTAGGCACCAAATCTATAGGAGAGTCAAAGTAAAAGGGAAGGATTTGGAAAGAGTGAGAGGAATATTCATGAGTTATCTGAGAACAGGGGTGTGGTTTGGACTCGGAAATGATGTACTCTCCTTTTCAGTCCTTGTATGGGCTTTTTTGGTTGTTGTTATGGTAACTGTCAACTGTCATAGCACTAGTAGGTGGGTCGTTTAGCTAATGAATTATAATGAGTGTATAATGAGGCTCAAGGTCCACTGGAAGTCAAATCCTCTGTCATCTTGGGTCTAGTAGGTTCTAACCAGTTCTTTTTTTTTTTTTTGGTCTTTGCAGCTTCCTCCTGAAACTTAGATAAGGGTAATTGGTTTCTATGTGAGGGAGGGGCAGGGGTATGATTCTGGGGCAACAGCCTTGGTAACACAATCTTTGTCCATATATGCGGAAACAGACTGCATCTCTATCATAAGTTCCTTGTCTGAGTAACTTTGAAGACAACAGCCTCAATTTCATTCACTCTTCAACTGACTGTGAAGTGTTCCAATGTACGGGATGAAGATTTATGTTAAGAACAGACCCCTGTAAATAGCCATCTCTCCTCAGATAAGGAGGATAAGCATACAGAATCAAAATAATGATACTGGCATACACTCACAGCCAGCCATAAACATATCCTAAACCAATGGAAATGGCAACCTGTCTCTTAATAGACCATGGAGGTAGAATTTAATAATGTGTGTAGTGGATGCTGGGCTGTGTCACCCAGATTCCCCTCTTCAGAATCAAGACTTTTGATACCTGTCAGGAATTTTGAGTATGACTACTCAGATATATGTCCCCCTCTGCAGGAGGGACTTGCCTCAACCAAGGCCACATCCTGTCCCTGTGAATGGGGCAACCAAGGCTGGCAGAGGTGGGACACAAAGGCTTTTCCTGTTGCTTCAATTCTGGTCCTTTCTAAAAGTCACCCCAGCTCCAGAGCACCCATATGATTGGTTGTAGCCCTGTTGCTAATGCTTTTCAGCTC